>NC_089222.1:81812650-83073653 GCF_963924675.1 Phocoena phocoena
TATTTTGTATTGTTGTAGTCAATTAATTAATTGAGGAAGGACATTACAGTACTTTAAATATACTCTAGGCGCTGAATGGCATTTTTTGCCACAGATGATTTATTCTTTCTTTGCATGTAAAGAGTTTTTGGCCATTCTAAGGTGTCTTCTGGTATATTGTTGAAAAGAAAAAAAATAATCCCTCAATTAAAGCTACTTGTCCTGCTTCAGCCCTTTAGCTCTTTGACTGTACATCTATCTATCCAGAAATTTTGTTTTTCATTGTACCTTATGCCATGGTGGTACACTGGATAAATGGATAATATTTTGACCTATTAATTTTTTTCAAAGATTTTTTGATGTGGACCATTTTTAAAGTCTTTACTGAGTTCGTTACAATATTGCTTCTGTTTTATGTTTTGGTTTTTCGGCCCTGAGGCATGTGAGATCTTAGCTTCCTGACCAGGGATCGAACCCGCACCCCCTGCATTGGAAGGCGAAGTCTTAACCACTGGACCGCCAGGGAAGTCCCTTGACCTATTAATTTTACTTCTTGCTCCCTATCCTTTCCTTAGCCCTTTTCCATCCAAACAGGTAAATGATGTTCTGTCCATTTTCTCAGGGAGTTTTGTGGGAGAGAGGATACTAGACGTAGACTGGAAAGACCTCTTAGCTTTTGTTTCCTAAAGCCAGAGACTCACAACGGGAGAACATTTTTGAGTAGAGCAGAGTGTCTAGGAGAAGCAGAAGGGAGAAATGGATCCAGCCCCTGCTGATGCCCTTTTCATCTAGAAAGAGATTACTCTGTGCTGGGAGGAGGAGAAAATGAGAATGTGGGCTTACAGAGCTCTGGGGATCTGGGCCCTGCTCCTGGCAGTATTTCCTGGAGGTTACAAGACTCCAGGTGCTTTTATCATTTTAATTAAAATATTTCCAGTTAATCATTTCTAGAATCCTGTGTGTGTGTGTGCACATGTGCGTGCTTGTGTGTGCATCTTGATCCCTTTTTTGCTTCATGATAAACTAGGGTTCAGCTTTTTCTCCAAGCCCATTGATAGCATATTCCTTGACATGTGCATTTTCCTTTACCTGGTCTTGCTTTAAGGTGGTTGTATATTTCTTAATGATTTTTTACTGTTTCTCTCACCTGCATCCCTCACCCCCCCATAAATTATATCCCTTAGACAAACTTTTCCCCAACTGTGCACAAGTTGAACCTTTCAGAGGAAAGATGCTATGAAACATCTAATCGATAAATAACCTTGTTCTCTTCATAAAGTAAGAGTCAGTCAATCTTTACTCCTCCACATAAATGTGCATATCTTATCATAGCTCAAATCCCATTACGAACTATTTCCATGGGGATTTCTTTTTGGTTGCAAGGGAGATTCTGTAATAAGTAAAGAGGGTACCTTATTTACCAGAATTCTCTGCCTTCTTTTCAAACAAGGCAGGGGAGGTAAACAGAAAAGCAAAATAGGCTCTACAAATCGTAGGTGCTTAGTACCTGTGTAAGACAAGATCTGTATTCTAACCCCGGATGAGCTAACTCTGAACAGGCCTGTGTTAATTTCAAGCAGCATTCAGGACATGGACAGTGATCCTTCGAGGGCTCAAGAAACTTCCTCAACAAGACTTAAACACATTCAAAAAAATGTAGGTGAACAATGCCTGGGATTATGTGGTCATTACACTTGATTAAATTCCATCACTATAATTTATGAAGGACATGGAGTTACTTGGTTTTGAGTTGTAAAGACTGGTTGTTTATATTTTATGAATTTGATGGAAATTTGGCATCACACTTCTACTTAATTTTGGGTGTGTTTGTGTGACTTTTTCACCATCCCATCCTATTCTTCAGTGAATTCCCCATCAGGGTTGTAGGCTGAAGATACCGGAAGGGACTTGTTGGGGAACCACAAGTTAGCAGTCCCATGCAAACTTCAGTTTTCAGTAAGAAAGATTCTCTAAAACAATGGCAACCATCAAGGCTGGAGGGCCTGGGACATGGCACAAAAGTATGTTGTATGTGATTTGAACTGCCTTGAGGTACCATTTGAAATCACGTGTTATATGCCTATGAATCCAACTGCCTCAGTGCCTTATAAGCTGTTTGACCTTAGTCAAATTTGTTAACCTTTGCCTTAGTTTCTTTATCTGTAAAATAGAGAGAGCAGTAGTACTTACTTTAAGATTATTTGAGGTATTTCATGTAAAGTGCTAAGAATAGTTTGTGGCACATAGTAAGTGCTGAATAATGCTACCTATTAGTGTTTCTGTTACTGTTATTGTTATGCACTTTATTCTTGTTACCTCTTCTTACTAGAGCCAACCTAAGGAAATTTTATTACCATAATTTATTTTGTCCCCAGCTTTTTGATATTATTTCTAAATTGTTATGTTTTCACCACTTCCTTCTCTGACAACTTCCATAATCCACATATGTCGCAATTTAACGTTGCATATGTTCTCACTCTATGCCTATACATTGAATCAGTTCCATCCTAGCTCCGTAAATCCTCATCACTGAACAGACTGATCAACAGCATAGATGTCTATGCTTTGCCCATCTGGTTTTCCATACAATCTTTCCATCCTAATTTTTTGGTTTTTTATCTACTGGAATTTATACCCGATCTATTAAAAAAAAAAGAAAGGATTTGAGGCAGTAAACATCAGTATCAGAAAGCTGCAACCCTTTCAAAAGGAGCTAAATTGCCATATTAAAGATTTAGATTGTATGCGAAATTCTTTTCATGAGAGCAAGAGTTATTGAATGCTAGAGAGTGTTGCCAGATTGTTTTAACTATGATACCAGAACTTTAGGCTCACATATTTATATCCAAGTTGTATGTGAGCATAGGGCAGAAAGCTGAGACCTGCAGTGAGCAAGGACCCTTACAGATCGTATGATATCAAAACATCCCTTTAACTGCCAGATCATTTTATTAGAACACAAACAACAGAATAGGATTGATATAGAACTGGGGAGGGGATGCCTGGATCCACCTTGGATTAAAAAGGCAGATATTAGAAATATTAAAATGGCATGTATTTTCATTTTTTCTAATCCCAATTGTAGATTCATGAGTTAAGAAGATCAGTCCTCCCCAGTCTTCTCTAATGAAAGGAAAAAATGAGTATGCATACTTAAAAACTTCCCAGGCCCCGTCCAAGATATTTTAAACCAGAATCTTCAGAATGCCTGGTGAAATAAGGTGTTTAATAGGCACCCACGTGATTTTTATTTTTTAATGATGTTTGGAAAACACTAAATTGGATGATCACTTGGTAGCTGGACCCACCTCTTTTGTCTCTCTCTGTGGATCCGCATAGGATTTTTCTTAGATTAGGAGACTCATCAGGCCACCCTAGTGGAAGATTATGAGTAAACATCATCAAAGGCCTAGTAACAAAGGGGAGTATTTGGCTTCTTTGAAGCACATGGTACTTCCAAAAAAACCTATAGAATTTAAAGCCATAAGATATGGTTACCCTCTAGTACTGACATTTATGATCTATGTGATTTCGTTTAGGACATTGACCTTTTATGCCTCGGGTTTCTCTGCCTATAAAATGGAAATCACATAATAGGTCCTTCATAAAATTATGAGACCAACCAAGACAAAGAGCAAAGTATTACATAAATGTCAGCTATTATTACTATCATTCCTTTACCGGGGCTTCAGATATCCAGTGGTGACTTTCCCATTAATCCTCAATTGCTTTCTTCCTTTGTTTGCATTTCAGGACATAGCTATAGTGTTTTTCGTGGGTGCTGCACAGACTCTATTCTCTCTTTTATTCTTTCTATGTATTCTATTTTTTTTTCATCCAAAGGGGAATGCTTAGAATTTCCTGACTCCATCCCAACCTCTTTTCCAAAGCTGAAGGTTGATCTGATGCCAACTCAGCCATTTTTATCCCCCAGAGTAACAGGGGAAATGTGAAGTTGACTGTTGGCACTGCTGCTTTCTATGACTTCTTTTTTTTAAGACAAAGTTATTCTATAACTTGACTAGTTGGAGCTGAGATAAACAAGCTTTCCAAAGTCACAGAACCCAGAATAGGACTTGGATTTCTGACTCATCAGTGGCAGTTTAAAATTTTTCTCCATCTGCTCTAAAAGCATAAAGAGCCTGGTGGTTCTTGTACTTCAGTCATTAGTAGAATTAGGAAGGAATACCACCCATCTTAAAACAGCTGCCTCCCCTATGGGTGCCTCCACCCACTACCTCATTCCCTGGGATGCCCTGCTTCTCTAAAATTATGAAAATCACAGCACTCTGTGATATAACCACAAAGGGACGGCAGATTGTTCAGGATTTTTGAAGACCTTGAGTGGATGGAAAGGAGAATAGTTTGCTGTACAATCTAGGGCAACTTGTAGATAATAATTGAACAGGGATAGGAAGACTTGGAGAAAGAATGCACTTGTGTGTACATGGATACACATCTAAATCTAATGTGCTTAAGAATCACCTCAGGATCTTGTTAAGATGCAAAGTAGAGGTTTGAAGTAGGGCCAGAGATCTAAATTTCTTCTAGGTCTCAGGAGATGTTCAAATTGCAGCTCTGCAGACCACATTTTATGAGCAAAGGACCTGTCTCAGACTTTAGGCCATAGTGTGCGCATTAAGTTTGAGAAGCACTGATCTAGAGTGATTCTCACACTTGGGCTATACGTGGGAATCACCTGGAGAACTTTACAAACTCTGGATCCACACCCAGACATTCTGATTTAATTGTTTTGCAGTACAGCCTGGGCATTAGATCCCCAGGCGGCTCAAATATGTGGCCAGGTGTGAGAACTCTAGGCTTTTGTCTAACCTCTAGGCTGATGCTTCTCAAAGTATGGTTCCTGGACCCACAGCATTAACATCACCGGGAACTTGTTAGAAATGCAAATTCTCAGGCTCCTCCCCAGACCTCCTTGAATCAGAAACTCTGAGGATGGAGCCCATGAATCTGTGTGTTAACAAGCTCTTCAGGTGATGCAGATGCCTGATAACCAGGGCTCTAGCTGAGGGTTTCTTCAAACATGGGTGGCTGGCCTCTTTTCTAAGTTCCCAATTCAGCAGGTCTTGGGTGGGACCAGTGACCTTACTTTGAGGCCCCATGTCTAGATGCAGGAAATCATGGAGAAAAGAAAGATCATAGCTTTAAAAGAGCCTAGGAATGAACTTAACTGGAAAAGAAGAGAGGATGGGTTCAAAAACATACAACTAAAATGTAAGACCCAAAAAACTTTATGGTAAAAGCTAGAAATGCTTACATTTATTTCTAAATTGGTTTAATGTCTTTCTTCCTTTTAGAAGGGAATTCTGTGAGGTCACAATTCATATTTTTCTTGCTAACTGCTGAGTAAGTGAGAGGATGAATTTAATGACTTAAAATCAGGAATACAAATCTGTTTATATATAACCAGTCATATTCATTCATTCATTCAACATTGAGTTCCCGTCGTATCAGGCATTGTGCCAGATGCTGGGGAAAGTGGGATGCATAGTCACAGTCCTTGTTCTTAGGGAACTTATAGTTCCTCTGACCTTTATTCACTTACTCCTGCATTTATTTTTCCATCTCTTTTGACTTATTTGCTGAGCACTTACTATGCGTCAAACACCTTATGAGCCGCAGCATGTAGGTTAGCAAAAAAACAGATCTGAGCCTACCTTAGGGAGGATTACAGTCCAATGGAGGGAAGCAAACAAGTAAGTGCATGAGTGAATGTATAATTACACATTAGGATGAGTGCTCTGAAGGAAATGCACAGAATGTGGTTATTGGAATAACAGAGGAAGACACAACTTCAATGAGCAGGAAAGAGCCCCTTGGAAAGGGCAACCCATTACCCCCAAAGAGAAGGAACATAGTTAAAGTAGTTGGTTCAGTGTCTGAGCTTAGGAATCTAATAGCCTGATCTTGGCTGGAAAACTTAGTATCTCTATAACCTGGAACAAGCTACTTTAACTCTCTAAGCCTTGGTTTTCTCACCTGTAAAATTAGGATGGTGATAGTATAATACTTACCTCACAGGGTTCTCATGAGGATTAAATGAAATAAAACATGTAAAGTACTTAGTCTGGTGTCTGGCATGTTTTATGTACATATCATCTCCTCAGAAACCCCCCATGAAGTACATAGTATTTTTCAGTCTTGGTAATGGGTGTGTAAGAGGTTAAGTAACTTGACTAAGTCACCAGCTGGGAAGAATGAGATATGAAGGCAGTTCTATCTGGTGTAAAAGCCTATGTTCCCCACCCTACTCCCCTAGTTTTTTATGTTACTCTTTTTCTATTAAGGTTCATCTTTCATCTTGACTCTTCTTTCTAAGCAATGCAATAATGTACAATTAAGGCAAATGAAGGAGAAAGGTCCCCCCACACACATTCTCTTTCTCTCTTGGTTACTTCTCCTCCTCTGGCTTGAAGCAAGGAAGGGTGGGTTTGGGAATATTACCTTTCCCACCTAAGCCTCAGGAGAACTTATCTCCACATCACTTTAAAATCTATCCTACCAAGCGTTTTGCTAATTAGGGTCAGTTTTTCTTCTCACATACTTGTCTTTTCACAAATGCAGTAAAACGTAGAACTAAGGCATTTGTGAAAATGCAGAATAGAAAATAGGTTTATCTAAATTGTCTTTCTGCTGTGAGACCCAAGACTGGCAATTGGGAATGGATGGTCCAGGAAGGAGGGCTGCAGTTAGAGTCAGTACTTGACTGATAGATTTATTATTTGACTTCTAATTTCTGTTGTGTGGAAAGAATACAGTGTAGCAAGATATAGTCATAATGTAATATGCTTTCATGCTCATGAAAATGATACGTCTTCATTACTATTAAGCTGCAACATGTTTTCTGAAGAGTTCCGCCATTTATAAAATATTACATGCATATGAGAGTAGGTGGCATCTTTTTAGAAGTGGCACATCCTGGTTGCTATCCCTACTGTAGAGATATCAAGTAGAAAGACTGTGGGGATGGTTACCACAATTTGCTCTGCCAGTATTTTGGCTGGGAAAGGTTGACTCTACCACCTCTACTTCATCAGAAAATCAATTTGTGATATTTGTATATGTCTGTGAATCTATTTTCAAACACTCACAGTACTGATTTAAGAAAATTCCTATTCACTCACCCTATATTTACCTTTCTAAGCCTAAGTTTTATCAGCTGCCAAGTTTTATCAGCTGCCAGTTCGTCCAGTTCCTGCCAGCCCTAACATTATGGCTCTCAGACTGAAGATGGCCAAAATGATTACCGGTTCTTCATTTCTACTCTGTGTTTTCCAGATCCAGTTGTTGATGACTGATTTCTGAGCATTGATGTCAGTGAAAAGTTATGACTTTAGCTAGGTGGAAATGATGCATTGGTGGATGACATTAATGTTCTCAATGTCTCTTTACTTACTGGACTATGAAATTCATGAATACCTAAAGTGCTTAGAAATTTTTTAAACATTTTTTAAACAGCAGTTATATTATTCTTCTAAAATAAATGTAAAAACAGCAATTCTGTGCTAATATTGGACTTCATAGGTTATTTCATTTAATCTTGCATTAATCCCATGGATTGGGCCTCTACCCTTAGTTTATCTATGAAATGAAGATGTTTTGACACCAAGGTAGCTCAGCAGAACATGGGGCTTCAAGATTGCCTGAGTTCAAAACCTGAGTTCACCACTCAAGTAGTTAGATGTCATGAATGAGTTAATAAACCTTGTAGTCTAAGTTTTCTTATATATACTGGAATGGATATAATATACTACTTAAGTCCATAGGGTTGTTCTGAGGATTCAATGAGGTAATGAATATAAAACTTACTATCCTAGTGTCTGGTGTATAATAAGAAATCAGTAAATGTTGTCTGTTATGACCATTGCCCAGGATTGCAGAGCTAGTATGTGATGGAACTGAAAATTGAATTCATTGCTCTTTGTCTCAAAAGTCCATACATACTCTTACCAGTGTACTGAAGGCGAAGAGAATATACCACCCCGAAACATGCCACTTTGGCATAAGGATTATTTTGTGCTGAAAGCAATTGAGAAACAACAGGCACACCTCCCCCCTTTCTGTTAAAAGCAGGGCATACATTTCCCTTTGTGAATGTGACTCTCTCCCCTCTCCTGTACCCTGAAGAGAAGAGGACTCATCATTGGACATGACACCAGCTTAAATCTGCATAAACAAACTTACTAAAATAACCCTATCTTCCATTAGTTTCCCCCATATATTTACCTTCCCACAATTTACAAACCCTAGAAGCCCAATCTCCTTTCCTTTGTCTCATGGAGATAAATCTCCACAATTTATCATTCTTTGTTAAGATGATACATAAGCTTTCAGGCCTAACTCCTTTGGGGGGATTTTAACTTCATTTCTATGAAGCCACTCCCCCACGCTACCTAAAAATACTAAAATGAAAAAAAAATTATATGCTTTTTCTGCTTTTAATGTCTTTCGTCAGCTTAATTTTGCAAGGCCCCAGTTGCTGAACATAACAGGTCAGAGGAAAGGATTTTTCTCTCGCCTACAGTACCATGCATCCAGAGATGAGTCATAAGCCTAAGATGATTTGTAAGCAATTACATACAGTACTTGTATGAGTATGGTGATTTGAAGCTGTTATCTTGAAGTTATTTTCCCTATCCAGTCAATTCTCTACCTAGCAGTCAACATAATCTTCTAAATATATAAATCAGATCATAACACATTTTCCTGAACTACTTCAGTGGCTTTCCGTCACTCCTAGGATAAGATCCAAATTCCTGATCCTAGCGTCTGCCATGTGTCTTAAGACTTGTACTTTCTTACTCACTCTGCTCAGCAATACAGCCATCCCTTCAATACCTTGAACTTGGGAATCTGTTCACAATATCAGGGATTTTACACATGATGTTCCCTGTGCCTGGAAGAAGCTTTCTCCCACTTTTCTCTTGGTTCTTACTCATCCTTTAGGCCTCAGCTTAAATATTTCATCTCAGAGAAGACATTGCTGCTTATACCACTCCCTTAGCCTCCCTGTCTCCAGTAAATGCCATTTATAATTCATGGCACTTACCACAGGTGCTAATTATGTATTTATGTTTATTTACTTAGTATCTGCCTCTCCCAATATGCTGTTAATCTTGTAAGAGTAGAGACTCTCTCCTCTGTTATGTGCAGCACTGTGTGTGCTTCAGAAAGAATCTCATTTACAGGCATCCTTTCTCAGAAATTCTATTATCCCAACGAGTCTGAACCTCCTTGAAGGGTGTGTGTGTGTGTGTTTGTGTGTGTGTGTGTGTGTGTGTGTGTGAGAGAGAGAGAGAGAGAGAGAGAGAGAGAAACTGAGAGAATTTCTATTATAGGTACTATAAGCATATAGAAAGTTTTATGGGAAATATATTATAAATATTTACTACATAATATCATCAATTTTTAACCATGTTTATTTTACATAGTTTTTAATTATAAAAAAGTTCAGGTACAATGACCATCTGCTGATAGACATTTGGGTCATTCCCAACAGTTCTCAGTCTCTAATGAGGCTGTAACAAACTTGTTTGTCATGTCTCCTTGTGAATATCTGTAAAGTTTCTCTAGGAAATATTCCTCAAGGTAAAAGTACAAAGAGCAAGTTCATTTTCAAATGTAGTAGATATTTTTTAAATGTCCTCCAGAATGTACCAGTTTACTCCCTGCCAGCATGGTATAAGAGGTGCTTTTTCTCAATAGTTGTGCCAATACTTGACATTGTCAATAATTTTAAGATTTGCATATCTGATGGTTGTAAAGTGGTATTTTGTTGACCTAAAGGATTTCTGTATCCTTGAAATATGGTAGACATTAAACAAATAGTTTTGCTTCATGGTATCACTGCTGAATATTTCATATTAGTACCAGAATTCAGTTTTTATACATATCATGGAGAAGATACAATCCCTGTGGAAGAGTATCATCAATAATAGGGCATCCAAAGTAGAGTTTCATTATAAGATTTGAGAAATACTTCCTCTCTTCTGTTTCTTCTAATCAGTGGGAGGTGAAATGAGAGTCTCTCCTAAGTTAGAACTTTACCAAATAAATTTTTTCAAATCAAAAGTTTATTGAGGGTTCTCTTATTCTTTTTTTCCCCTTTGATTCCTTTCTCTGCCCTAGGAGGCAGCTGTGTGGCCTGCAGAGGTGACGAGGTGGCAGGTAGGCTATGGGGGCTGAAGGGGAGCAGTCATACCCAGGGAGATAGTGGCAGGGCAAGGGGCCAAGGAGGCAGCAGTGCTGGGACCAGAGGTGATGATGGTTCTTGGGGGCTGCAGAGGTGTTTGTATGGTCCAGAGATTCATTACCTACAGCATTCACTGCAGAGAAGGGATTTATACAAATGGAAAAAAGAGAAAGCAAGAAAACCCTGAGGTGGTAGGCTGGAATTGGCGGTATATATTTTAGCCAGCAGAAGCAGGCTAGCCAGAACATGTTCTCATGACAAAGAATAGCAAGAGGAGGGCTTCCCTGGTGACGCAGTGGTTGAGAGTCCGCCTGCAGATTCAGGGGACACGGGCTCGTGCCCCGGTCCGGGAAGATCCCACATGCCGCGGAGCGGCTGGGCCCGTGAGCCATGGCCACTGAGCCTGCACGTCTGGAGCCTGTGCTCCTCCGCTTGCATCAACTCTAAAAAGAAATTAGTGACCCAAAGCTTGTCTAAGCCCAGAGTCAAAACAGGAGAGGACTCGCATTTCCAGGACACAAAGACTTGCACTGTTAATTGGGGCCATCAATGCACTTAATCTACCACATACTCCTTCAGAGGGCAGCATGAGAATCACACAAGCCCTGTTCCTCCTTGAATGGTCTATCAAAGGAGTGGATGCATGAGGGAATGTTTCTAAAATATTTATACTCTCCTTTTTGGGTCATCTTATTATTTTTAGTTTATCTAGTTGTTGCCTTTATGACTGTAACTTCTAATTCTTGATTTATTGACTTTAGATAGTTTCTGTTATTTCCTGATATTAAAATGAGAGAATCAGAGCAATCACCCTTGTTTCCATCATTCTTCTCCTATCTGTAAGTCATTTTTTATCATTTGTTATCATATTTACATTAAGAGACTTAGTATTGATCAGTGTTATGCCCATACACCTTTCATACTTCACCAGTTGATATCTAAAAGTTGAAACTCATCCACATAGTTCATAATACTGCATTATAATGTATACATATCATTCACTGTATAACTAAGAAGTGTATTTAACTCAGAGAATGAATTTCTACCCAGTGTCATTTAAACTCTGTAACAGAGGAATTTTCTCAGCATCTCATTTTAGTGGATTCCTTTTTAAGCTTTCTTCCCTTCTTCTGGGTCATACTTGAATATATATCCTAGGTCATTCTCTTTCTCGGCTCCTTGTTTTTTTTTTTTTTCATTTTGTTTGAGTACCTTCTTGAGTATTTCTTTTATTCATAAAGAGTGTGTGGGCTGTAAACTTTCAAAGTTCTTGTCTGTCACCAAGTGCCTTCATTCTTCTCTTGTAGTTGATATTTTTCTAGGCATAAGGATTTGGTTTAGATTCTTTTTTCCTTGAGGAGGTTAAGGATAACAATGCATTATTCTCTGCCCTCTAAGTTGTTGAATATATAAAACTATCTCTAAAATTATGCAGTTTCAGATGTGAGTGTTTTTATTTGTTCTTCATGTTTGGCCCTTCAATCTAATAGATTTTGTGCCTTTCTTCAATATGAGGAAATTATCTGTTGTTTCTTGTGCTGCCTCCTACATTGTCAGTGTTTCTACATGACTGATATTTTATTAGATCATCATTGACAATAAAACTTTTTACCACAGTCTAAAATAAGAACTATATACATGTACATGCTATTCAATATGCATGTACATATTACTATATATCTAGCTATACCATTGTAATCTATCTGTCTGATATATCCCATTTCATTTTTCAAAAATGCTACTCATAGAGCACTAATTTTATAGAATGACCCATTGAAGGGCTAAACCTGCAGTTTGAAAAGCAGTGTATTTGATCAATGGTGCTCTTTTGAACTGCTTTTCATATCTCTTAAGTATACTTCCATATTTTTGTGTGGAAAAATGTGTCATTTTTTAAACTTTATCTTTGTGTCAATAAATCAGTCTTAAGCTGGGTCCTGTTTATTAATTTTCCAATTCATTGAATTTTTACTTTTCTTTCATTAGTAGTGTTTTTAACTTCTAAGAAGTTTCTTACTTTCTGAGTACTGCTTTCATAGCAGCGTATTCTTGTTTTATTCAGAGGCTACAATTGCCTCTGTCTACCTTCTTTTAAATTGAGATATAGTTCACATAATATAAAAATCACCATTTTAAAATTCACAGGCTTTTTCTGGTATATTCATTATGTTGTGCAATCATCACATTATCTAATTCTAGAACATTTCCATTACCCAAAAGAAACCCTCTACCTATTAGCAGTCGGTGCCAATACCCACTTCCCTCAGCCCCTGGAAACCAAGAATCTGCTTTCTGTCTCTGTGGATTTACTCTATTTCACCTAAATAGAACTATGCAATATGTGGCCTTTTCTGTCAGATACTGTATAGTTTCTTCCACTTAAAATAATATTTTCAAAGTTCATCCAGGTTGTAGCATGTAACAGCACTTTATTCCTTTTTATGGCTGAAAAATATTCCATTGCATGGATATGCCACATTTTGTTTATCCATTCATCAGTTGGTAGACATTTGGGTTTACAATTTTGAGCTATTGTGAATAAAGCTGCTATGAACATTTGTACAAATTTTTGTGTGAACATATAAATATTTTCATTTCTCTTGGGTATATATTTAGGAGTGGAATTGCTGAGTCATATGGTAGCTCTATATTTCACTTTTTGATGAACTGCCAAACTATTTTCCACAGTGGCTGTACCATTTTACATTCCCACCAGCAGTGTGTGAGTGATCCAATTTCTCTACATCCCCCTCACTACTTGTTTTCTGTTTTTGTTTGTTTGTTTTAATTCTAACCATCTTAGTGGGTCTGATGTGGTATTTAATTGTGGTTTTGATTTGCATTTACCTAATGACTAATGATATGAATATCTTTTTATGTGCTTAGTAGTCATTTGTGTATCTTCTTTGGAGAAATGTCTATTTATATCTTTTGCCCATTTCTAATTGGGTTAGTTGTCTTTTGTCATTGAGTTGTAAATGTTCTTTATATATTCTGGATACTTGACACTTATCTAATATATGTTTTGACATTCTGTGGGTTGTCTTTTCACTGTCTTTATAGTGTCCTTAGATGCACAAAAGTTTTAAATTTTGAAGAAGTTCAATTCATCTATTTTATCTTCGGTTGCTTGTGCTTTTGATGTCATATCTAAAAAACTGGTCTAATCCAAGGTCATGTATATTTACACCTGTTTTCCTCTAAGAGTTTTATAGTTTTAGCTCTTAAATATAGGTCTTTGATTCATTTTGAGTTAATGTTGATATATGATGTCAGGTATAAGCTCAGATTCATTATTTGCTTGTGGACATCTAGTTTTTCTAGCTTCTATTTATTGTCAGGACTATTCTTTCCCCATTCAACTGTCTTGGTATCCTTGTTGAAAATGAATTGACCATGAATATATGGGGTTGTTTCTGGGCTCTCAATTTTATTCCATTGGTCTGTATGTCTATCCTAGGCCAGTACCACACTCTGTTGATTACTATAGCTTTGTAGTATATTTTTTAATTAGGAAGTACTCCAACCTTTTCCTTTTCTTTCAAGATCATTTTCACTGTCCTTTAAATTTCCCTAAGAACTTTAGAATTAGTTAGCCCATTCACTGCTGCTTCTTGAATTTCTCTGAAGTATGAGACCAATTTAAAATATTATTTTATAATATATTTTTGTCCCTAAATTATCTTTTTACTTAAGTTGGTTCTGCTCATCAATGCTCTTTTTTCAATTGTTTGATTTTCTGTTCATAGTAGGTGCTTGTGTATATATCTGTTGAAGTAGTGAATGAATAAATTACTAACTTGATAAGAATGAATTGCCGAATTGGTTTTCTTTGTTCTGAGCTGGATCAAAATTCACCTTTCCAGATTTATTCCTCACTGAAATGCCAGTAGTGACTCTGATTAATGTATAGTCTACACAACCCACGATTTACGTAGTCAGTTTCAGGCATAAGTATTATGAATGTTATTATGTCATTTCATTCTATTTGTTCCTTTGGATAGAGATAAGGTCTTTTATGTATCTGTTTCTCTCAATCTCTTTGTTTCTATCTCTCTTTCAACTTCTCCTTCCCTCCTCTAGTTTTCATTGCCACAGTGGTGCTCAATAATTTAGACTCATTAACACTAATATTGATTAGCTGGACAGAAAGAGTGGTTACTGGGTACACAACAGCTTTAGTACATTTTTACAATTTCACCTGGGTTCACACAATTACATGGTAATCTTTCCCTTGTCATGTGGCTTAGGTAATAGAAAGTCTTCATAATATAAGAATTTATGACTGATAAAATAGGCTTTTATAAGAAAACTATTCTTGAGAGAAAAAATTAGAAATTATATTATCTAAATATGCTTTAATAAATGTAAAAGGCATTTGTCATTTTTGTGTGTGCTCATTTTGGAACAACCTTCCTATACTGGGGGGAATCTTATGAGAATTCTGGCTCCTATTATGAAAGCCACAGGTGGAGGGGCACCTAAGATGCAGGTCACCCTAAAATGCACCTAAACTTGGCCAATTGGATGCTGCTTCCAAACCTTTGAATCTTGAGGAACTGAAAGAGAAATGAAGATATGCCCAGATGTTATGAGTAGAGACTGCTGTGGTCATGAGCTTTATGTTCCAGTAATGAGTGTTCATGGGCAGTGATATCCAGGGGTACTGTTGCTATGGTAGGATCTTGGCTGCATTTTACTTCCCCTTACTCCCTGTTCTTTTTCTGAACTTGTCTCTGTGGCATTCTTGATAATTTTGTGAACTACCCAATATCCTTCAAATAAATTATCTTCTAATAAAACTATATAGTTTGGATTCTGTGGTTTGCCACAGCTACTGATACAAAAAAAAGTCAGTGAAGATAGTTCACTAAATAAAAGTCAAATTAATGACATTAAAAAATCTTAAATTATGAATGATGTGTAAGTGCTCTTCCATTTGTGATCCCTTGTATTATGCATATATTTCTGGATTACTTCACCTAGATTTAATTCACATATTTATTTAATTCACATATTTATTTTTTAATATATTAAGCAAGACTTTTCCCCTTTATCTGGTCCTCCAACCAAATATTCAAGGGCTGCCTGATTGTGTGATTGTGGTTCTTGACTCCTGTGTTGCTCCTCTTAGTAAGCATCTACTCATCCATACTTCTTACACACTCCTCAGCTCTCTCCCTCCTTTACACACCATCAGAGTACAGCTCTGACACACAAATTTGCCTTCTCCATCTTCCCTTTAGTCTTCTTCTGCCACCTATTTTATCTCCTTTTTCTGTACCCATTCCTCAATTTCCTATTTTCATAATTCTCCTTGATAGACTCAACTCAAAACTTAAACCATTTATATATCCTAGAGCAGTAATTCCCATTGTTGAAAATTCACTGGTAATAGTGTTCCCCAGTATTCTAGTGCAAGCCACTATAATTTATTGGATGTGATGATTAGTTTCTAGTTAGGTCCTCAGATGCCTCAAACGTGTAGGAACATCCAACATCACTGTTTTAGCAGAGATGTTCTGTGCATTGCTTCTATCACAGAAGAATCCTGGGAGCCTTCCTTAGTCCCAAGTAGGAGAGGAGGAGAGCCGTGCTCTATGTGTATGGCCGCTGCTGCTCCTTGTTCTAGAAACGAGGTCTGTGTTTGCAAAGAGCTGCAGCCAGCTGCAGTTGAGTGGCGTCACCCCGCTTTAGGCAGGACATGAACTCTCCAGCTTGCCCAGTCTGTATCACCTCCTCCTGTCTCCCAGGAAGCCAGAGGTCAGCTAGAAATTATCCCACAAGGTCAGCATGGGTTATTTCCGTGGTCTGCCTCCTCCACAAAGGCTTTGGGTTTGTGAACTCTGGTCCTAAACTGTCAGAACAAAAAAGCCTATTTATCGTCTGAGTGACTCAGGTTTACTTAGCAACTTCTCTTTTGTCTAGAAACACAAGGCTGGCTACTGCTTAGCTGTCCCCTATAGGTAAGAATAGTTTGGATCTTAGGAACAAAAGAAGCTGACTCCTCTTTAGTAGGAAAAAAAAAATTCTTCCATGTTTGTTTGTTTTTCCTCACATGTTAAAAAAAAAAGTACGGGGTAGTTTCTCGGTAGGCTCTCCAGCTACCTTCACTTCACAGTAAGTCATCCCGTCATCCACACAAACCACATTTTCATCTGAGGGGAGCTCATGTAGAGGGTTTACTGAACCACATATTCTTCCTGGCTATAGCTTCCACTAGTCACTGGATGATTATAAATAAGACCAAGTGTTCAGAGCACAGAAAATAGAATTCTAAGAAGGATTCTGCCAGCTGTCTAGATGCCAGAGTGGGCACCATATAACTGCAAAGTCCTGTGGGAGAGAAGCCAGCTGTAGCTGCTGCCCCTCTGATGATGACCAGATACAGCTGCTGTCTAGTTTATTTTACTTCAGATAGGGAGAGTGGAGTGACAGGGAACTGAGGGGTCCCTCATGATCCCCTTATTGTAGGTAGGCAGCCAATTTGGGCTTCCTGAGGAAAATGCTCTCCCCCTACTCTCTCCAGGCTCCTGCCAGTAACCTACTGTTTGGGACCTGCAGGTTGCCATTGGAACTGGTGGTGTATCCATTTCCCTGGGGGCTCCTGTCATAAGTGGCAAGGATGCAGGGGCTGAGGTAGTGTTTTTGTTATGTGCCCACAAGTATATCTAGGACCTGGGCTAATAGAGAAGATTCTTGTGTTTGTTCCAAGGTGTACTTTGGTGTCAATTATAAAAAAGAGAGCAACTCTGATTTCTTCCTGAGTCCTCAATTGCCCTTTTCTGGAAGCTGAGTAGTGTGGTGAATTATTCATTATTATAATGCCTCAGACCTTCCTAGCCCCTTTCTTTGAAGGTCTTCACACGGTTTCTGAGAAGTATCACCATATTTGTATGCTTAAATTTCACTAGCTGAGTAGGGTCTTATGTAATAGGGGAACCAGATGCATGGATCTGGGAAGTTCCTTCAGTCAAATTAGTGGAGTGAACAAAATCTGGGCAGTGCTTCTTGTTCTGTGGCTGATTGAGGTTTTGAAGACCTCTCCTTTGCCCCTGTTTCCTCTGTGGTTCCTTCTAGAATAAAACCTAGATGTCAGAGCTATGTTGAGAATTCCTTTGGAATTACCAGAGTTTAAAGGCCATTTATCACTCAGGCACCTCCCAGTTTTTACCACTAATTCCAGCCATGGGCCAACTGAATTAGTCAGTTATTTCCATAGTATTGCTGTGTAATAGAAAATTCTAAAATACCAATAGTTTACCTAAACAAACCTTATATTAAAATTCTGTGGGTCAGCTGGAGCAGCTCTGTTTCAGGGAGAAGTCAGCTGGATTTTGTTTTAGACTTTAGGTTGACTTCCAGTCATTTCCATTTGTCTCTTCATCCTCTTTGGGTGAATGGCTATCGAGGAAGTATTTCCATGGAAATACTTTGGGTGAATGGCTGGCATACAAGAGGGCAGGTGGAAACATGAGGCCTCTTTAGGGCTTACCTTAGAAATGGAACACTATCACTTTCACCTGCATCCCATTGGCAAAAGCCAAACATGTGACTAAGCTCTATCAGTGGGGAGGGAGATATACTCTGCACAATCTAGAGGGTAGGACCACATGGCAAAGGACACGTGTAAGTACTTCTAATACTGGAAGGACATGAAGAGTTGTGAATAACGATTTAATCTGCCACAGCAGTGAAGAACACAGGAAGGAAATCTCCCTGAAATAATGGAATAGAGGAAAGGCTTCACTATTAAACAATGAAATTATAAATTATAACTTTGAGGAATGTAAGCTCTCCAGTCTTGGAAAGGTGAATGCAGATTTAAAAAAGGATGTCTTAAACAGAAGACAGGGCCAATTAGGTTTTCCAAATGAGCAAGTTATTTTTTTTAATTCCCCCCAAAAGGTTTATCTGGCAAGCATAACTCTGAGATAAGAAAGGAAAGAGGATGAGAGAATAATCATGGAAAGGAAAGAAGAAAGAGTAAGAAAAATTCGGTCTAGAAAGTGACAAATTGTGTCAGTGACTTACACTCTGGAACAACTTTTAGGAGGGTCAGGAGTTCAGTATTCCAGAACCATACTTCCTAATCAGGATAACCGATGTCTAAGCTGCAGGGACAATATATTCACAAATTTTATTTTAATCCTTTTTTTTTTCTATTTTCAATGATTTAAAAGATGCATTGCATACATGCAGGAAAATGACAAGAAATATAAAATCTTAGAGATTATAGCATATTCTGCTTGGATCTATTTTCCCTTCTTACTAAGAGAATGCACTGTTTATGTGGGTTGCAATGTGCCTAATTAGAAATGTATATTGTCCAACCTCTCTTGCAGCTAGGGATGGATCTATTACATACTTATGGCTGGTTAGGTATCAATTTTAGGTGGGGCTTTTAGGTAAACTCTTAACAAGGGACTAACACTCAGTAGGAGCCTGTCTCTTGCCCTTCTTCCTGACTAGATGCAATCATTGGAGGTGAAAAGCATGAAATCAGAAGACATTCACTGAGCAGAAATACTGGAATACTGCTCACTCTTGGCACTGGGGAGCCTCTATATCAGCCTCTACTACCTAACTTTCATATCTATCATTATGTGAAGAAAAATAAACATCTGTCTGTGGTTTAGCCCCTGTATAGTTGGATTTCTGCTACCAAATGCATCACCTTGCTAAGAAGGTGGTGGAAGGTCATTAGAGATCACCTAATCAACCCCTTCCTCTTTATTTTACAGTGAAGGAAAGAATAGTTCTGAAAAGTAAAGTGATCAGGGAGCTGGAGTTCTCAACAACCCTTTCAGCATTGTGATCCTAGGATTGGGACCTTAGAACTATGGTTGAATTAACCTAAGAACATCGAGTGAACAGGATTCACAGCATAGCTACCTTCTGCTCCAAAGCCCTGAATTCACAGCATGTTTCTCCCCTGTGAATATGACCCTCAGCATGCTGGGCACCTCTAATTTCATAGGCCAGAGTCGGCTGACCTCCAACTGTGTTGACATTCCCTGTGCTCTCTAAAAAGAACCAAACCTGGACTGCTGCATTGTGGACAGCTTTGCCAAGAGGCAAGCTTGGGGTCTTGGAGACTCTTTCCTATATATACTAATAACTATAAATGGTAGTAGTTCAGGGTAGCCAGGAAGTCTCCCTCCATTTCCCAGGGGGAGCAGTAGCTGGCAAACCAGCTGGCCTTACTCTTATCAGATGCTCTTTGAAACCTCAGATGGGCTTGTCTTGCCAGGAGCACAACACAGGACAAGCATTCTGAGGTCAAATCTATGGTGTGAGGGCTGGAAATTAATTGTCTGGCTGGAGTTAAAGAGACCCTATCCAGCCATTTTATTCCCTCCTTATACTTAAGGCTTAAGGAGCCTCTGCATGGAGGTTTAAAAAGGAGTCTATCACTTCTGCCTTGGGGACATTTAGTGAGATTTTTTTGTGTATTTCTAGCTACATCTAGGAGTCTAATGCCTTGACCTACACTACACACACACACACACACACACACACACACACACTTACTTGAGTGCTCATCATACCAATTTGCATTATGAATCTTTGAGCCTGTTTAACTGTTTCTTTTTTTAAAGTGGAAGGTACTGTTTTCCTTTTGGAGCAAGCGTGGGCAGGACAAACATATCTCTAACTTTCAAACTGCCTCACTCAAATTCTTTTTACAAATAGCAGTAGTTTTCTTACTGACATCAGTTAAAAGGCCTTTCAATTGAAATTGTACAAGTGACAAGATAAACAGGTACATTCATCTTAAAGCCTGAGGAATCCACAAGGGAATGAGTCTCTGTGAGAATTAGAAAGAAGCCATGAGAGTCTTTAGATTGAGCTAAATATGCAAATGTAGGGAGTTTACTGAATTTTCATTTGCTCACAAGTGAAACTAAACACTATAATGATCAGATTTAAACACTTATTGTTTTCTTTTTTTTTTAATTACCAGATGTTTTTCTTCTTCCTGTCTTCCCTTACATATTTGGTCATTTAAGCCAGTATTTTCTTCCTTTATATACCATATATTTTAAAGGAGTTTGAATTTGATGTCAGTGAGAACTCAATGGATTTAAGTTCTGGCAGTGGTGCTTATAATAAGATATTGATGAGGGAATAAGTAATTCAAAATAATAAAAGGGAATTTCAGAAGCATTTAAGAATATTATATCAATTGGGGGTGGGGGGAACCTTGCTTTTCCAGAATAAATCAAACTGCATGATTACAGTTAGGATATATGTTGGAAATATGCAAGGTAATGAAAATATTGATACTTTTTTATTTGTAAGAATAATAAGAACTCTGCTATTTGAGGCCTCCCTTTCTCTCAAAACTTCCTGAGTAGGGTCTCCAAATTTAGTAAATAAAAAAATACAGGATACCCGGTTATATTTGAATTTCAGATGAACAAGGAATTGCACAGAACATACTAATACTAATAATTACTTATTATCTGAAATTCAAATTTAACTGAGTGCTCTGTATTTGCTCGGGCAACCCTATGTCCTAGGATACCCAGTGGCTCTTCTTTTTGGGTATGAAAGATCTTCTGAGGCTTTGGATCCTCCTTTCTTCATTAACATGGTATGTTGTCCTATTGAGATAGAAGAAAGCCCCATCACCAGCACTGTTACGGTCCTTCTTAGGCTACTAGAAAGGGGGCTAGGGTGCTAGTTCCGTACTTCCAGAATTAGTTTTTTAAACTGAACTTTACTCTCTTAGTTTTTTTGCATCTTTTACTATAAGGCATATTGGAACATGTTCCAGTACCTGATTCACTGCTGTTGTGCAAAATCATGGAAAAGTCATCTTTTCCTGACAAATTCAACTTCTGTTCTAAGACCATACTCAGATTCCTTGACTCCATCTTACTTCAGAATGAGTCCTCCCTGTCCCCCATGTGAGCACCTCTTTAGAAACTAGGGGTTAACCTTTCTTCATTTGAAAGTCCTTGCCCCTCATCAGACTCAGACCAATGTGCTGCATTTTTTTTTCTCCAAGAAGGATTCTAGGTTACTATTTCTATGAAAATACTAGAAATACCACAGCACATGTGCTGGAAAAAGTATTCTCATTGAATACCACACTACATGTGATGAAATTTGTATCCAGAGAGAGTTGGATAAAACTTGTAAGGTAATCATATAATAAGTAGATTTTTAGCTCTTAGTGACTCTTATGCCTCCCTGATCACAGTTTGGTGAATTTAAAAATACGGTGAACAACTATATTACCTGAAACATGTTGATTAATGGATTATCGTCCACCTGGAGGTGGATTTCTTGTGGTTTGGCTCAGAACACTGTCTTATATTTGTCTTGGTCAACATTATTCTTACTGACTTGGATTTAGATTGTATTTATCTAGAATTTAGCTAGGTGATGCCCAAATATTGATTTTTTAAAAGGGATGGAAAGAGTGGAAATATGAGTTATGTGTATACAAATATGATTTAAGCTATTTTTTGTTGGTTGTATCAGGCAGGAGTTGCTAATAAGTTGGATTGTAGATAACTGGACATAAAATTAATTGTTGGGGAGAGGGGCTGTGAGGGTGGTACATTCTATTGACAATATTTATTCAATAAAATTTACCTTTTTGAGCAGCTTTTGAGCTGAGTCTACCATCAGCATGTTCAGGTGGTATAGGGAGATGCTAGGGAGCTATGTAATAGAGCAACTCAAATAACTTATTGGTTGTCACTCTGCAGTAAATAATATCTATATGCTTTCTTGCAGTCATGGTCATTTGGTATATATGTGGGCCTAATAAGCACTGTTATTGAATGTCTGCTCCAAGCTGATACATTTTAATCAGATAAGCAAATTTCTGGTATTAGAAGGCGTCTGGTCCATGGAAGCAAATTTGTTATAGAGAAATGGTCATTATTATGGTATCTATTAGACTAAGCTAGCATGCTTTCATACATTTAGCACACACTGGGCTAACGAATGCTGCAGAGGTTAGGTTATTACTGGAGCAGCAGACAGAACAAAAAGAGCCTGAGGGATAAAGAATAAATATGGGTTATTTCATGACAGCGATTATACAAAAATATGTGAGTGCGTGCGCACATGCATGTGTGTGTTCTTACTTAAAAGTAAGCATTAGTCGAATTTTAAAAACAGATTAAAAACATCCCAACGCACAAATAAATAATATAAACACAGCAACAGATAGAGCCAATACAGTACAAAAAAACTTCCATTAAAAAAAGTCAGCAAACATAGAGCAAGATGAATGAAAAAAAAACAAATGTATCAATTGTGACGATAAATGAAAATAAGTTAATGCTACATTTCAAAAAAGACTCAATTATCATTAAAAAACTAACTAAAGCCATATGCTGCTTAAAAAAGATGCACTTAAAACATAATGGAACTTTAAAAGATAAAAGTATAAATCAAAATCAGACAAACTTGAAAAAAAAGAGAACATCTTAAAATTTAAACAAAGAAAAAGGAGAATTATTCATTCCTTTAACAGCCTCGTGTTAGTTTTTCAACAGCCAAAACTCTAAAAGTAGTTCTCACTAGATAGCAAACCCAAAACAAAGGCAGTGAAGTTGGCACAGAATGTCATTTTACTCTGATAAATGACACAATCCATAGTAAAGACATGAGTCATAAAGATTTATGTCCTAAGTATCATTATATCAAAATGTATAAATCAAAATCTGTTAGATAAAGAGAGTGGCAATTGCATATCTGTGTAAGTTCTTTATAGACCAACAAAAAACAATAAAGGATGATGATCGTAATAATGTAATGAGGGTAATTTGATAGATAAAAAATAGATATCTAATTTTATCATCTCTAGATAGAAAATATAAACTTGATAGCCTCCAATCTATTTTTAAAACAATTTCTGTGTTAAGCCACAGAAAATAATCAAAAATTTCAAAATGCATAAAGTAAGTGGGTCATATTTTCTGCTTAAAAGAAGCAAACAAATAAACAAAAATTTTTTAAAAAGCCTGTGGATATAATCTTGTCATTTGGAATTAAAGCAAACACACTGACAAAATACTTGTATGAATAACTTGTGAGTTTAAGAGGAAAGTTAAATTGTAATTAATAATTGCTAGTATTTGTTAAGCATTCATTATATGCCAGACCCTGGAAAAACTACTTTAGTTATGTGATATATTATAAACTCACAACAAGTTATTTAAAGTTGCATCTCATTGGCCCCATGTTATCTCCTTGCCATGACTGATTTTTATTCTGAGCACTAATCATCCCCCTGACATTACATGATGTATTGGTGTGTTCATTGGTTTGCTGTCCATTCCCCAGGAGAATGTAAGCTCCATGATGGCAGGGATGTTACCTAGTTTCTTTGTTACTGTACTCCCAACATCTAGATCAGTGCCTCAGTGCGCCAGGTCCTTCATAAATATTTGCATATTCTATGAGGTAGGTATTACTCTATTATTTTTCAGGTGAGAAAATGAAGGTATAGAAGGAATAAGGAACTACCTGTTCGTCACACCGCTCTTGAGAGACCAGAATTTGAATTTTTTTAAAAAATTATTTATTTTTGGCTGAGTTGGGTTTTCATTGCTGCGTGTGGGCTTTCTCTAGTTGTGGTGAGTGGCCACTACTTCTCGTCGTGGTGCGCGGGTTTCTCATTGCAGTGGCTTCTCTTGTTGCGGAGCATGGGCTTTAGGCACTCAGGCTTCAGTAGTTGTGGCACGCGGGCTCAGTAGTTGTGGCTCACGGGCTCAGTAGCTGTGGTGTACGGGCTTAGTTGCTCCACGGCATGTGGAATCTTCCCGGACCAGGGAACGAACCTGTGTCCCCTGCACTGGCAGGCGGATTCTTAACCACTGCGCCACCAGAGAAGTCCCCAGAATTTCGATTCTTGGACTTGGCCTTGAATGCTAACTCTAGGCATTAAGCAGTGTACTACATATATTTTGGGAACATAATTATAATTTTTAAAAAACCAGCAAATTAACCTAAAAGCTTTAGCCAAAATTGACTCATAGGAAAACCATAGCTTAACTGTTTTTATTACAAAGTAAAAATGAATTGTAATACATGGCACATTAATCTCACGAAGTCAAAAAACTAAAGATGCTATGGAAAGCAGGAAAAATAAAATTTTAAAGCAAAAAATAAATGGATGTCAGAAATTTCTGTGAGTGAAAGTAAAGGCAAATGTCAAATAGGTAATGAATTTGAACATACAAGACAAAGAGATGATGTTATTAATTTATAAAAAGTGCTTATAATTCCATAATACTATACTGCCCTGAGGAAAAGATATATTGATTTCATGCTACCAAATACAGCACTACCCATCTCTGTAGAAGAAAATGACATTAAAATAGTAAATCAACTTCTAAGACTTAGCCAAAATTAACTCACAGGTAAATCCATAACCTGAATATATTCATTTCAAATTAAAAGGAAAATCAATAAACATGCTTTTAACTGGGCAAAGGACATGATTTCAGGGATTTAACAAAAGAAATATAAATAGATAATGAAGATACAAGCTCCTCCCCAGTATTTCATGCAATAATTGCAAATCATCATCAAACTCATGGATAATCCAAGTGTGCTGAAGATGCGAGGAAACACACATGTTCAAGTATTTGATTGTTAGAGCATATTTGGAATATCCTTTCTTTAGAGCAGATTTTGTGAGTCTTAAAAATATTCATACTCTTTACAGTAATTCTATTGCTAAGATTTTAAGTAAAATAAATATAAATGTAGTTGAAGATTTAAACAGGGGTATTCATTTCAGCATTATTTCAATTAGGAGAGAAATTAGAAAGTACTATCCAGGAATAGAAAATTAATTAGGTTATGGAAAATGAGCTTCCCACTAGACATTTAATTTCTTGTCACCCATTCAATCATTTGAAAATCTGACTCGAGTGCCTGTGATTGGCAGCCCCTATGCTGGCTCTTGGGAATCCTTCAGAAAATGTAGCATGTTTACCTCTCTGGGATCACAGTCTAGTCTGGGAACTTAGTTTTCTGCTTAGATACCTGGCATACCCAGAGATTTACTATTTCCTTTCTCTACAAGGTAGCCAGGATGGTATTATTTCAACTCAAAATCTGTCCATGTCCAAATACTTTAGTGTGATGTGTGGGCCTTTAGTGATGGTGGCTCCGTCTTTCTTTTCCAGCCTTGACTTTTGTACATCCCCTTCCTCACATGCTAAACTCCAGATACACTGAACTCTTTCCTTTTCCTAGAAGGGGCTAAGTCCTTTGTCCTTTGGACCTTCACATCTGAGTTTGCCTGTGATGCTTTTCTTTGCTTGGCCTCCTCAAGCTAGATCCTACTCATCTTTGGTTAATTGTGGATTTCATTACTGCACAGGGTCTTCTCTGGATTCCATGCATAGGGGAGGCCATCCTCTTACATGCTTCCACAGCAGCTCCTTCTGCCACCACACAGCACTCAGAGCACTGAAACGTAATGCACTGTTTCCTAGTCTGTGTTCTCTTCTGGACTATAAATGCCCTGAAGGCAAGGTCCACGTCTAGATCCTTCAGAGTTGGGCATTCGGTTGCATAACCACTCTGTATAGGTCATAGCAGTCAAGCTAGTATTCCTTAGATCCGGATAGCATGAAATGAGTTTTAAAAATTATTCTGAAGAACATTTGCCAACACTTGAAAAAATCTTATAAGAGCATGTGAAACAACTTATTTAGACGTGTCTCCAATTTTGTTATAGTAAATATGTTAATGTGGGTATAAATATAAATTTGAACAAATGCCCTTAATTTGAGCTCAATCATTTGCCACTTTGATGTCTTTAACAACCTCCTAACCAGGCTTTCTGTCTCCATATTTTGTTCCCTTCTGGGCACTTCGCCATTCTACCTGAGAACCCTTCTTAAACTCAAAGCAACTCATACAATTCCCCTGGATGAACTTTTTCCCAGGATCCCTGTTTCCTGTGTGCTTCCTAGTGACCTGTTGCTGACCCTTCAGCATAATCTCTCCTCCTTGCAGCACACCTTCAAGCTTGACAACATGATTCCTAAGGTCTTTTCTGTAAGTTGTTCCCTCTAACCAGAATGTTCTTTCTCTATTTGTTGGGTAGCTAACACCTACTCTTTCCAGAATCTGCTCAGATTCCACATGTATAACAAGCGTTTCTTGCTCCTCTTCTGCTCTTCCATTACCCCCCAGAAATGCCTCCATCACAGCACGTGGGCAGTTGCCTCATTGCCTGTTATTTAGTTGCCTTGCCTCACTTACTGGTCATAGAGCTCCCTGGAAGCTGTGGTCTCTGCCTTTTAATACTTATTTCCGGTTGTTAGCACAATGGCTAGTATATATTAGCCATTCTAGTATTTTTTAAAGAATGAATGGATCCTAAATATGTTACAGGTTTTTTATCTCTATCACAAGGAAAATATCTAAGTCAAATATTACAGATGATTTCCAGACAGCATTTCATATAATTTTTAGCTTTATATAGAATTTAAAAAAAGATGTTCTTCCATTTAAATCGAATACAAAATATATACTAAGTGCTAACTCTGTTAATCATTTTCTTGGTTTAATCCTCCCAGCAAAGTTGAGAGGTGGTGTTATTATCTTATATCTATACCTATATCCATATCTATATCTACCTAAATCTAAGAAAAGTGAAGCAAAGAGAGTTAATAACTTGGATAATACCATGCAGTTAGTGGAACAAAGACTAAGAATTAAAATTCTGGCTGTCTGATTCTAAAGGTTAATGACACCACAATTTAATTATTTCTATTTTACAAATAATAAAAAGACCTAACCTTATGAATATTCATTATGTGCCTGGTCATGTTATAACTGTTTTACACATATTTTATTAAATACTTATAATTGCTCTTGAGTTAGGTATTATTATTATGATTCTAGCTTTATAGGTTAAGATAAAAAGGAACAAAGAAGTTAAGTAACTTTCTCCATCATATTCAGCTATAAAGAGGAAGAACTGGCTTTGAATCTGAATAGTCTGACTCCAGAGTCAAAGATTTTAAATGCCAAGTTATATGATCTCTCAGATGAGGAAACGTATTCAGTTTCCAGATTTTCCAAAAATAAAAAAAAACAAGATAACATAAATTTAATTGGGTGTTCATAATTTACATATAGATAAACATTTCTGAGACCTAAATGTGAAGAAAAAAATTTTTTGATTAATTGTAAGTAATCAAGATTAATGAAGTGCTACAACTCCAAATGAAGTTTTAGTGATCATTAGAAGAGGAACCAATATAATCCTATACAAAAAGCATTAATAGAATTAGAAAAATAATTAGAATGGCAAAAAGACCCATTGTAAATGTTAAAATTGCATCAGTGAAATGGAAAAGTTTCCTTAATTTTAAATATCATTACTTGCTGCAATGTTCACCTGATATAATAGTGGTCTGTCAAGATTAAAAAAGCAAAAAAGAAAAACTCTTTGTCTGAAACAATTCAACTTTTGTCTAATTTGGTACAAGAATACAGTTTTGCAAGTTTTTAGTATTTATTTAAGTTATTCATAGTCTGTTAAGTTCCCTGGGTGGTGATGGAAGGTGTTTTTTCTTTTTTTATTTGATTGTTACTTTTTAAACTTCCATCTCAAAAGAACTTGGGCAAGGATCACTTGCAGTGAAAAAAAAATGAGTATCAACACTCACAGAATTGTTTGTACCTGCTTTCCTTCTTTAGTGAATTCCTTATATTGTGTTTACCACCTTATAGAATGGGTAGGTAAAATATGCAGAGCAACCCTTTTGCATTTGGGGATATTTTAAACATATTTCTGGGTTGTTGAAATGCCTGATTTTATACCCACTCATATCTCTGGCCCTTTCCAAGACAAAGTGGTAGAGCTACCTCCTTCTGTATAGCACCTTAACTCTCATAATTAATGACAGAAAAATCTTTGGCAGATCAGGTACAATGTTGTATTAAACATATCCATAGACATAGGTCAAACTAAGCATTTGCAAAGTTGGATACAAAATTTTATAGACAGAACTTAAATCATGTAACATCATAAACTATAAACTTAGTAGTGGTTAATGGGCAGCCATAGCAGTGGTCATTACTGTGCCTACTAGTTAATGCAAGACTGAAGACTGGACAATAGACCAGGAGTGTGTCAACATCTGCACCTGGTAATCATTTATAAAGTCTGGTTTAAAGAATTTACTTTTGAATACATGAAAGTATCTGATAACATATTCCAAACCTCTCATCCATGACTACCTAGAAGAAGAAGTCTGGAACCACTATCTTCCTTTTCTCCATATAGCTTTCAGACAGTTTTCAGTGGTTTATGTCCCTTAGCTACAAATGCTGCCATAGTTCACCCAGCAAGTCTGCCTTTCACAGACTCACAGACTAGCCTGACCACACCTCATTGTTGTTAGGAACACCATCTTGAAATATGATTAGAGCCCAGATATCTTGATGCTCAAAGTCCTATTTACTATGTGCCTGAATGATCCTCTAGGCTCCGTGTCCACCAAGCTACAACAACTGCTTCACTGCCCCAACCAATCTGACACTATGTGTGCCTCTATTGCCCAGTGTTGACAAGCTCAGCATTTAGAACCAGATAGAGATGGGTTCGTAGCTTGACTCGAACCAATTAATGGTCGTGTAACCTTGAGCAAGTTACTTAAGAATTTTGTATTGCAGTTTCTTTTATTATTAATATGTACTTATTTTTATAGCAAGTAGGAGTTAGCATTCATTCACTGCTTAATATGTGCCAGGCATTCTTTGAAATTTTTCATTATATGGAGAATCCTTATGAGAATCCTCGTGCAATCCTTATGAGAACAATCTAAAATAGGACATTTTTTATCCTTATTTTACTAAAATTTCCTGTAAGGTGAGGCTTTTAAAAATTTACTTCATGTAAATGAGGATTATAATACTGTTTTTACAGAATGACTGAATGGAAGAATTCTTTTGTATTTTCATACAAAATGCCTAAAACAGTGCCTGGCTCACAGTCCTCGCTAAAAATCATATTATTAATGTTCCTCAGTTTCTTAATTCACATTGCAGTTTCTTTTCTTTTACTGAAACCTTTCTGAGCATAAGCTCTCTCCCTGGGGCCTTGATAACCTCCCTAAGTCTTCCCAGGCCCATTTCTGTAGGATCTGGGCCCTCCATTTTTCTCCCTGTGGTCCTGCTTTAAAGTGATTGATGCCCCTGACACTCAGGTTTGTCTGTAAGTTTGATGCCAAATATTACCACTTTCTGCATATTTGTAACCTATTGCCATGTCTTACCACAAAGATCAGAGTCTATTGCTAATAAGCAACTTGAGACCTTCTAGAATCTTGGACATTGGGCAACTGGTTAATCTCTTGAGGTCAAACCTGAAAAGTTTAGTTTTCTGGCCTGGGTCTTTCTAAATTTCTTGTCAGCTCCTCTCCCTGGAGATCTACATTCAAGATCCCTCAGTTCATCACAGCTGAGGCAGCACAGTTACATATTTTAGATGCAGATATAACATGAAAAATATGGAAGATATCACCCCCAAATATGGTTCTGACTTTTTCCATTTCAAACACACCAACAGAAAGAACTTTATGTTTCCAGGGGACAAAGTAGGTAATACCTACGACCGTCAAATCTGGATGCTTTTACTCATAGTGATTTTCTGTTATACATATCTGTCACAGAAACTTGAAGCAAGAGCTTCTTACAATTGGCCTATTGTAGGAACAGGCATTTAATCACATTAATACCTTAAGAGGACTTTTTAAGGAGGTGAGTCACAATCTTTCTGAACCTCAGTTTCCTCATTTATGAAGTGAGGATAATATGATGATCTAATATAATGAAGGTAATTATGCAGTGATCAAGAACAGAATCATAGGCTTAAAAGCTGTGGAAAACAGAAAGCAGAGAGGTAGCACTCTCCTTTGTCATAGCGTTGTCCTTACCTCATTTGAAGCTAAAGAGACAGAGGCAGAAAACGGCCCTACTCCCCGCAAAGGGGCAAGAAGAATAAAATTGAAAGGTAGAAAATAGATGGCAGCATGGCCTCTCTGACGTCTCTCTGAATTTCTCACAAAACACTGAAAACTTTCCTTTGACTCATTTCGTGCTACTTTAATGTAAGCCTTTGCTACTTGGGGCCTTCACACCAGGACTACTAGAGAGCCTTTTACTTTTCAAGTCTTTTATTTTTTTTTTAAATCTCCATAAAGATTCTGCTTCACCCTTCTAGCTATGTTCCTCACATCCCTATATTTGATCCTACTTCTCTTTATTGTTGAGGTCATTTCTCATTGGTGAGCTAAGCACGATTGACAGCTGCCTGAGGTTACTGAGCACCTGTGCTGTGCTCAGGTCTGTGCTGAGAGCTGTAATGTTAGAGAAGGAACATGAGGACCTAGCCATTTAGTTGTGATGTGATTGTCTGCATTTTACAAATGAGCAATCCGAGGCTCAAGGTCACAGCTACGAAAGGGAAAAGGCAGGATTTGAATCCAAGGCTCTGTGACTCCAAAGGCCCTGAGATAAGGATGTGCTTTGCACGTGTCTGACTCAGGAAGAAACCAGGTTGACCAGAAGGTGATGTTGGAAGTAGTCAGAAATTGGGCAGCAATAAAATAAGGTTGCTTATTTCCGAGTCTGTACCTAATGTGGCAGAGGATTTTAGACTCGTAAGAAACAGAACCCCTGAGTGTTTTAAATCTGGGGCAGAGTTTATGAGAAATGGTGACTAAAGATGGTTATTGCGGGCTTCCCTGGTGGCGCAGTGGTTGAGAGTCCGCCTGCCGATGCGGGGGACGCGGGTTCGTGCCCCGGTCCGGGAAGATCCCACATGCCGCGGAGCGGCTGGGCCCATGAGCCATGGCCGCTGAGCCTGCGCGTCCGGAGCCTGTGCTCCGTAACGGGAGAGGCCACAACAGCGAGAGGCCCACGTACCGCAAAAACGCAAGCAGAGCACTGAGGCACGAGTGCAGAGGGGCCGTGGAAAAGCTGTAATAGACGCAGCTAAGGGAGAGAAGGTGGGGAGGAATCAAGGAGGAAAAAAACTGCACCAGGCCTCGAGGGGTAGATAGCATTTTAACGGTGTCAAACATAAGAGAAATAATGATCACTATTAGTTCTGGCAAAAGGTGGCAGGAATTGGGAGGTGGGAGTGGGGTTCAGTGGTGAACTCAATACCCTAGTGAGGACAGGAGGCAGTCTGCTCCAGGCTAACAATGAAGTTAGAGAAGAGGCCAGCTCATGGTAGGAAGGAATGAAATTATTGTTAACCAGAAGCTTGTGGGAGGGAGTGACTGGGTGGAAGCGGTGACTGGCTAGGTAGAGGGAGACGGGGCTAGGCAGGAATGTGGTGTGGTAGGTGGGCGGAGGGTTGAATTAGCGAGGAGGAGGGGGCATTTCATCCTCCGTTTTGGAGACAAAGGATATGAAACTGGGCAGATGGGAAATAAGGGCAACTTCTTGAATGCTTACGCCAGGGTCTTGATTTTCCCATCTAGGTAGGAGAAAAGACTGTCATCTTTGGAGGTCCAGGGCACAGAGAGAGCCAAGGCATCTTTCGAGGTTCTGGGGTCAGGGGGAGCGGGTTGTAGAGAAGAGCTGCCTGAAGCATTATTGGAGGCTGCTTAGAACACAGGTCTTACTGAGAAGTGGAAGTTGAAATAAAGTGTCCTTCAAGACCAGGCAGGTGTTTTTGGTTTGGCATTTTCCCCTAGCAGCATTGAGAACCTAGGGAAGAGTGGAGATGGTACCTAGTGGGGGCTGACTGAGGGATAGGGTAGCACAGTATCCAAAGACAGCCAGAGACCATGGGAGCCTTGACTGAGGCCATTGGCGATGGAGAGGAGACTGCTGTCACGAGGCTGGGGCTGATCTGGTTAGCAGGTCTGGCCTCATGGAACCACTGCAGGGGGGGCACATGTGAGTTCATGGAACACAAGCGGCTGACTCCTAGGGATGCTGGGGAGTGGAAGGCAGGGCAAGCATAGAGGTGGTGGAAAAAAACTAGACCCATTTGTTGGATGATTTGAAAACCCACTGCCCAGGTCCTAAAGGTTGAACCCTCTGACTCTCCTCACATTGATGCATGGGGAGAAGTTTGTCAGAATCACTGTGTAGACTTGAGGGATGAGGCAGTCTTTCCTCACTGTTCTTTTCTTCCTTTTTATTTTTATTATTCTTCTTGTCAGTATTTAATTGCCACCTTTATTTCCTTTGAGAGTCAAGACATCTGCTTTCCTGGTTGAGAGGTACAGTGCATGGAAAAGACAAAGGAAAGAGGAATACGTTTTGCTCCCCCATGAGTCACTTTCTTTCTCCTCCTCCTATCCCCCCTCCTTTTAATTATTCACCACCATCCTTTTTCTTATTCACGTATCCTCTCATCTCCGTGTTCATGTCACATTGTTATTCTTAAATCATAGCCATTGGCGGGGAGAGAGGGTTGTCTAAGACCTAAAATATGGAGGTTGACAATTGATAAGGCACATATGTAAAATCGAGCTCAGCCATGATTCCTTTTGTCTCTTCAGTGCTGCTTCTGGACAGTCCCCCAGAGCCAAGCACAAGGACAGGAATGTTCTCCATTAGCCTCTCAGTCTCTCTTTCTCTCCCTCTCCCTCCCACGGATGAAAGACCTTTGAGCACAGACGTTCATAAATTAAAGTGTGTCGTTAATTATTCTTAGAAACCAGAAGCAGTTCTTTCAACAGAACATATATTAGTCTTCAAAAAGCAGTTCTGTTCCAAGCACATTAACACTAACTCATCAGTGGGTTTCTAAAGAAGAAATAAAAGAGATTTAGAAAATAATAAATATAAATATGTAGAAGGGTTTCTTCATGGTATAAGCCAAATGTCCTTTTTTGCAGACTGTTGTGTGTGGGGGGGGGGCGTATATTTATGTGACTAAATGCAATTGAAGAGTAATGAAAAACAGTATTTATTCCCGGGTAATTCAGATGGAATAGAGTAGAGAATGAGGTCATTTCTTCCTAAAGCACTAGTATCTTCGCTCTCTCTTTCTCTCTCCCATAAATGTGTGTGTGTGTGTATATATATATATATATATATATATATATATATATATATACACATAGTTACCTAGTTTATCTACCTATCTATCTATCTGTCATCTTCTTGGTGATTTCCTTCCTTTATCCAGTCATTTATTCAACATTTACTGAACACTGTGCTACGTTCTGGAGACAAAAAGATGGATGAGACATGGTCTCTGCTCTCAAAAGCTCATAGATTACAAAGCGACCGCTAATTCAATTTTTAAAGCCATTGTAGAAGATCAAGCATAGTGACCCCAGTGTAGCAATACAGTGGGTAACTCCCTGGGGCAGGTCTACTGCCTTAGAGTCCACAGAAGGTGGCATTCATCGTCTTGCTCTATTTACTGTGGTCTCGCCTCTGTTGTTCTCTGCAGTCTGAAGGCCTGATATCAACTTACCAGCCTGCCACAAACAGATCTATCTCAAAGAGCAGGCTCACACACTTGGCCTCACAGAGATAGACTGTAAGGGAGAATGCCAGTAAGAAATACAACTGTCATGGAAAAAAATACTCCTGCTCTCTAGTCACCTTGTTCTTTCCCTGAAGGGGGGACACATGGAACATCTAAACACAGGCAGAAGACTGAGGATTTCGGCTGTCAGTGCTCTGATACATTAGGTGATGGTTTCATATTTTACATCCCAGAGAGTGTTTTCATTTCCCTCCAAGTTTCTAGGACTCCTATTTTCTTCCTTTCTCTTACTGTTTACAGCAGTGCTTCTCAATATGCCGACACTTCACTAAAATACAATTTTGTGGTACCATGCCAGACTTATAAAGTCAGAATATCTAGGTAATGGGTCCTGGAAGCAATTTTTAAAATAATTTTTCCAGGTCATTCTCATATACACGAAAGTATGAGACCCATCAGTCCATAAAATGAGGTGATGGAAATACTCCTTTTTCCAGGACTTGTTCTAGAGCAATACAGGTACAACCAGAGACAGATATAATGTGAAGTGGAGAAATTAGAAAATTATCCAATCAGTCTTGGCTACATGTTCCAGCAGTGTATTCCCTTGATATTGCCTTGACCCTCAGAGGAAAGTAGCTCTGGCTGCCTGTATCACAATGTCAGCAAGGCCAAAAATAAGGCAGAGTTCATAAAGAAATACCAAAGGCAACATAGGGAGGATGCCAAATCCTACTTTTGAGGGAACAAGCCTAAAGTCAGGATTGGGACATAGTTGGATATCAAAATAATAGTACAAGATGCAAATTTGGATGGGGAATGGCACACCATGCAAACTATCAGGGAATATCAGATATTGAAGCTGGCAGGGGCTGACCAAAGAGGCAAGGCAAGGTGCTAAGGAACTGTCATGCAGGTGGATTATTATGGAAATAATTCAGTTGTGTCACATCCTCTTTTGAAGAAAGGCTTTTTGGTTTGCATTCCCAAGCATCAAATGCATCACAATGCAGAACCCAAATGTGACATTTATGACATCAGACTCACTCTCCTATCTTGGGATTTTTCTCTTTTCTGTTCATAGACGTCATTTCCAGTCTTGCCTTGGCTCTCCTATTTTCAAAGCCAGGTGTTCTTCCGCAGCCTGTTGCTGTAGACTTCCACACCACTGATTGACAGGCAGCTGAGTCTCAAGCCTCCAATTTGTAGCATGTGACCAAGACACCATTTCCAATTTATCGCAATACATTCTAATAAGAGAGTAATTTCTGTGCAGTGATTACCTCTCTTGAAGGTTGAATGAGCAAAAGTCAATATACAAAGTGAAAGTTTTATCAGCACAATTCTGTGGGTCAGGTTTCCTAGGGAAAGATGGGGAACAATTTAATCCTCTGTTCCTTTATTGTGCTATTTTTGAGTCTTAGCGGCATGTGGCCTGTCTTTCATATCTAAAAGCACTCAACCTCTGGTGAAAACCTTTTCTCCAATTATGGGTTTGCAGGAATGCTAACTTTTCCCTTCTGTAAAGAAGAGCACCATTGAGACCAAAGGGCAGTGATTGCCTTCTTGATGATATTGAGAAAAATAGAGCAGCGACAGTAATAACCCTATGTAATGACGTATGTCAGTGTTCCCCACTTAAAGCAGCCTCTTTGATATTAACAAAATGTGAAGGCATGGAATAGAGCTTAGAAATGAGCTCAACTGTCTTGGCAGTGATTTACTGTTCTAAGAAAAAGTAGAAATCCATTTGAGATGTTTTGGGCATTGGGAATGTATGAGGAGCACAGGTAAATATTCTTTGTTGTCAAAGGGCTGTACCTCTTTCCCCCAACTCATAGAATAGAGTTACTTGACATCCAGGGTGAGAGAAGGATCATTGCTTCCTTTGTTTGATTTGTCTCTCATCAAGGGAGAAGGACAATGATGTTGCTTCAGAGGATCTCGTGGTGTAAGACCCTTGGACGTCTACATGGGGACTCTCCACAGCTCTAGAGATCCTGAATTACAATCTCTCTCAGAGTTCTTTACCTATAAAATTAAGATACAGAAAAAAAACAAACAAAAAGTACTAATTTTTCATGCTGCAGGTTAGAGGGAAGGGAACTCAGAAAAGGTTTTATTTAGCAGAGAAATTTCTGTGAACCTTCAATTATTTTCTGTGATTGATCTGTCAATAAGGTAGGAATCATCCTCCCTACTCCCACCCCTATCTCAGGGTACCAGATCTCCTTTTATGGTTAATTCGTGATAAACTGAAATCTATTCGGAGTATGAGACTCGTTGGATTCACTTGCTAGAATATTCAGTTTTATGTGAGAAATCACGCATGATATCATTCTTCTTTTAAACATGGCATTTTGTTTTCTGATTATAATGTTTTGGAAAATATGATTTCACAGAACATATGAAGAAGAAAGTATATCATTACTCAGAGATTGCCCTGGTAATTTTTGGTATGTTTTGGTATATAAAGATATCACGTGTACCACCTAAAGTATGCACATATGGATATGGTTATACATATACATATATAGGTATAGGCATTAAATAAAGAGACATAAATATCTGTGCATATACATGTGTATATCCATATATGTAAAATATGGATCATTATACAGTAAATGTAGTTTTGTATTGGTTTTGCTTAAATTATATTGTATACATCTCTGATATCATTAGATATACTTTAAAGACAGGATTTTTTTTTAACCACATAATATTCTAGTTGGGACATGTCACAATATATTTTTCCTTTTCCTTCAGAATATATTTTTTAATCGAGTATCATGTATGGCACCCCTTTCATAGATCTTCTGTTTTGTGATTTTGCAACTTTCTTTTATTTTTGGTGGGTGTGGGAAGCAGAATAAGGCCCCCTCCCCAAAGATATCCATGCCCTAATCCCTGGAATCTGTGAATATTTTACACTACCTGGCAGAAGGGAATTTGCAAATGTAGTTAATGTTAAGAAACCTTAAAACAGGAAGATTATCCTGGATTATTCAGGTAGGCACAATGTGGTCACATGAGCCCTTAACAGCCAAGAACTTTCTCTGGCTGGAAGCAAAAAAGAAATCTGGTAGAAGGAGAAGTTAGAGATATTCCACACAGGAGAAGGATTTGACATGCTGTTGCTAGCTCTGATAAGTAAGGACCCATGTACAAGAAACAGAGAGAGGCCTCTAGGAACTAAGGGCAGCCCGCAGATGACAGCCGGCAGGGAAAGAGGGATATCAGTCTTACAGCTGCGAAGAACTGAATTCTACCAATAGCTGAATGAACCTGAAAGAAGAGCCTCTAGAGGCTTCCCAGAGCCTCCTGATAAGAAACTAGTCAGTCAACAACTTGATTTGGGCTTTGTGAAACCTACAGCAGAGAAACTAGCTGAGCCAGCCGAGATTTCTGACCACAGAACTGAGAAAAAAAAAATTGTATTATTTTAAGTTGCTACATTTGTGGTATTTATTACAGCAGTGACAGAAAACTAATACCATGGCCTATAATACACTTTCTGTTATTGATAATAAATTATATATTTTTTGAGCTTTTCAGATTGGGCCATGATGATCTTTAGAAACCAACTCTTTGAAGTTTTGATGTATACATCTAAATTTGACATACACAATGAATGGGATAAAAATATTATACTGTAGCCATTTCAGCCAGAGGTATGCATATTCAATTCCACCATGTAAGTCCATTAGAGTTTACTGACAGAGTTGTACACTGTTACCCCTACTTGTGTGGAGTTGCTTTCAATGGATCTGGCTGATGAACTGTATAATTCTGAAGTCGTGATATTATTGTGCTCAAAAATGAACGTAACATGAAATCAACTAGTCAGTTGACTTTCAAAGTATATGTTAAAAGGGACTCTAGTTTATAATGATGTTTTAAAATTCTATTTAAATCCCTATTTCACTGGTGCTTAGAAGGGTTCTAGCAGAGTAAGCTAAGGGAAATATTCTTCTTGCATCTTTCCTTCCTGAAAGCCATGTGAATTTTCACGTGAAATGATTGAAAATATATATTACTCCTTTACATGTTGCTTAGATAATGGAAGCGTCTTGTTAGGAAGACAATTTACCTTTGGCAAAACATTATATAAATAGAATCAGACCTTAGACCTTATCAGGAAATAATTTTCTATCCTGGATCCTCTAAGAACTCTTAATTAAGTGCAGTTCACTCATGCATCTGTTCTTAAATAGCAGCCCTGACACCCCCTAGAAAACTTGCAAAAAATAATTTTTTTAAAACTGCTTTTTCCTAAAAAAGACTTCTAATAGATGTATTAAATTATAATTAATGCTATGCTACCATCAGACACTTCTCTCTGAAGACAATGCTTGCCTGGGCAAAAGTTAAAATGAAGCAAAATCTTTTTCATTAATAAGACCTAAAATTCTGTCATTGAGAACTCTGTATTGGTTATATACAAAGGAGGGTTTTCCAGGGCTGGAGAAAGAAAGAACAAAAGGAGAAGCCTAGAGAGCTACGCTCCTGGTGAGGTATTGGACAGTAAGGAGACCAGCTTAAGTGAGAAAAGTTTGTAAAGAGGCCATAAAGAGGCATAAAAGCAAGAAAAGGAGAGCAAAGGATTATATCCTCTCATTTTTGGTGGCTGCCATGAGATGAATGACCTGTTTCAGTGTCAGTGGTTTCTGTCTGTTGACAAACGTTCTCTGCCACCTCCACCTGCTCCTCCTGTCCACACTTTGTGAGCATCCACTAGGTGTTTTCTAGCCTCTTGCCTCTCCCCACTGTAGTTGTTTCTCTTGCCATCTAATTGCAACAAGCATGGTAATTAGTGTTGCCCAGCATGGCTGCCACCTTGCTGCCCTGAGACTCCCCCAGAGCTACCCAGGCTCTGCTAAAACTCAGTGGGATTTGCTGAGGTCAGGGGGTCCACAGACGTTAAGAATTGTTGGACTGTAGTCACCTCGATCACATCTCTGCATTCCCTGCTTCTCACATAATATGAAAGATTCAAGTCTCTCTTGCACTTATGTTTTTTGGTATTCTCTGTTTCCTATATCTGACCAAATATTTCACTCCTTACTTTTCTCAAAGATCTTTTGCATTTCAGAACCTGTTTCAGGATTAATCAACTCTACTAAAGTCTTAAATTTCCTATTCTTTCCATCCACTGAAGGGCCTTACCTGAAACGTGGAGTTCTGCAGTTGCCACGTTTTCTTCATTTACATCAAGAAGAAACTGCTCCTTTTCTCTCATCCCATGGGCTTCAAGGTAAGGATGTGGAATAGGTGTCATCTTCTCTCCTCAATTCACTGTAAGACAATTATACATTCAGCTCAATGTTTAAAAAATAAGCATAAAGATATAATTATATTATAGTCAGTCCCATGCCTTTTGAATATTTTATGCTCTTCCTTTCTTCATCCTGTCATCCAATAAGTCCTCATTTCCCTACTTCATTTATTGAAACATTTATTTCCTTGTTGCACGTGCCCTACTCTTCAAATGAAGTCCCTCTCTCATCCTGAATAACTTCAAGGTCATAGTAGTAGACCCATTCATCCAAGGCGTCTCAGTTCTTTGATGTCTTCATATCTCCTGACCTTGTCCCTTACATCTCTTCAACAATATCAGACTAAGTCATCATTAGAAACCATCAACATTTCTTACTTAAGTCATTGAGTATAGTAGCCTCCTACCCCATCTGTTTGCTTCCATGATGGCTCTCCTCCAATCTACTCTGCAAACTAGAGTAATCTTTTAAAAAGCAAAATAGAATCATACCATTTCCTTGTTAAAAACCCTTTGAAAGACTTTGGTTTTTAGGCTTGATGTGTAAAGAGCTTGAAAATTCTCACTCCTGTCCTGCAAGAAAAACCTGGACAAACTGAAAATCAATGATGTTTCTTGGACCCGTCAGAAAACTGAGGTCATAGGGTAAATTGGCATCCTGAGATCTGGAAGGGACAGGCACATCCCAGAGATGCAGCCCTGAGTTTGCTTCCCTGGAGCAAAAGCTGATGACTCCATTTAATTAACTACACTGTAATTGAATTGTAAATATGTTTAAGGCTAGATTCAATATTGAGCAAGACTGATGGAAATATAAATAATGGTATAAATAAAAATATATGCTAATAATTTCTATATTGTCACATATTTCTTAAGTTAAGCTTGGGTCTTTGTCTATTCCCATGATATTCTTTGTCTTTACATGGCATTTTCAGGCACCAGAAATTCTAACAACTCAGTTGACCCTTAGCTTCCTGGCAAGCCACCTACCTTTCAAGCCCTTACTGTACTTTTTCTTGCTGTCAGAGTTAATTGAGAATTATTGATGGCATGGCTTCTTCAAGTTTTTGTTCAGCTTCACTAGCTAGGCAATTCCTCTCTTAAAAAAGAAAGATCTTGTTAGTCTCAGGGAAGGCCTGAAATAACATTTTCTCCAGATTTGTTCTTTTCTTTCTCAGATGGAAGAAAAGATGATCCTGTGTCTCTTTCATCAGTTTGCTTATTTTTTTCCTAAACTCATGACCTTCCACCAGGGGGGAAAAAAAAAGGAAAAAAAAAAACTTATCTTTGTGACTAAATTACTAATTCGTTCAACTTCCTTTCTCCTTTATCAGTGCTTAATTAAGTGAGAGTATTTTCTCTTATTTCTTTCAGTTTTGCAACCTGCTTAGACCAACTTGATTTTCCTTTGACTGCTACAAATATGTCTGGCCATGGAAAGATAATTACAGTGATTGCCTCACAGTGGCTATTTTAGTAATCATGCCTGACTTGTATTCCTGGCATACAATGTCATGCAATAATTCACTGTGACAATACTTCCAAGAATTCCTTATACCTCTTTTAAAAAAAAAAGTTAGTTATGATACAGATCTGCACAATGTCAAAATATTTTTATTGCAGTCTCCCCAGTAAAAAATGAATGCAACTGAAAGCATTCTCATATATTTCACAATTATGCATCTTTTAAGACTTTTGAAAAGGCAGCTACTCCCAGATCCACTGATGGAATTCATAGTGCTCATGACGTATTTTATTGTCTCTCTACTTATCTTGGTTCCCCCATTAGCTTAAGGCTTCTTATAGAAATCTTCCGCTTCTGTGAGTCTTCAGCATTTAGCACAATTCCTTACATCATGTTCCCAATTTGTTGAATGATTGGATGAATGAGTGAATAAATGATTGTATATATACATGGATAAATGAATAAATGAAAGAATTAGTATAGTAAGTGTAGTTAGCATACTAATACATAGACTTAGTTGAATGAAGACTTGGAAATCTTTTCGGCTTTAGGAAGAAACCAGTAAACAAACAAACTTCTGGATTCAGTAATGCCTGGAAGACGCTACTTGTGAGGCTCAGTAGCGCCCCTCCCTGGTTTCTTCCTATGTCACACTGTAAATTAACTCCTCTTCAACAATGACTTGTTACCTCCTTCAGTTTCCTGTCCAATTTTGTGAGAGTTGGAAAAATATGACCAAAAAGAAGATCTCTTAAATAAAAGAGAGAAAAGTTAGATAAAGCGTAGCTAGAAAAATTTGCTTCTCTGCTTTTCCCTTTTAAAAACACTGGATACTGTGTGTCATCACACCCTCTTCAATGTCTAGAGCTCTCAAACAATTTCATACATACATTAAGTAAGGTCCAGAAGAAAGGGCTTGGTATAGTAAGTGGATGCCACACATTAACACATACTAAGAAAAATTAATAACATGAGGGCTGGAGGTTGCTGTCTGCAACACAGTTTGCTCCTTACTTTATATTATAGAAGTAAGGAGGAAAGATCATTGTCAAAGCCGAATTTTGCTACAGCCCTATGATAAGCTCTCTAATTAGAATAAGTGGAGTATCCAAGAACAAAGATTTTTTAAATTGGCTTGCAGTGAGTACAGGTGATGAAGCAGCTGGCAGAGTTAATAACATACCTTCTATAATTGCCAAAGACCTAGTTCCAAACAGAGTGGGTAATGCCACACTGGAAAGAGATGAAGAGAAAATTAGATAGGGATGAGGGGGCAGAAAGCATGAGGGTGCACAGAAGTTGCAGGAGGGTGCAGAGTCTGTTTGAACGAGTGTGTGGACAAGAAATCATTTCCGATTGAGGATATGGAAAGAGGAGTTTTTGGAGGGAGTGCGATGTCAGGAAGGTGGGAAACTCCTAGAATATTTACGGAGAAATAACATTTTAAGGAGGAAACAGAGTTCTGGTTGCTAAGGCCCAGGCTGATTTTGGCTTAGAATGCTTGAATTGGAAGAAGTATATTTGGAAGACTCTGAGACTGATTCTCAATGTTTATTTGCAAAATCAGAGGTGATAGAGGTCAATAGTGTTTATACTGAGGAAGTAAAAGATAGGGAAGGATTAGCTTGGGTTAAAAGTTGATTATTGAAATATATTACCACAAAGATAGAAACAGAGGTAGCTTAACATTATCAAGGGAAAACCAGGAATCAGCTTCAATTTATAAAAATTCACTATGCAAAAATTTTGCCAATACCTCTGTTCTATTATGATTAGCTGTAGTGTTGCATTTACCTTGAATCCAAGTTTAACATCCCATTATAGTCTGCTTAAGTATTTTCCCAAATAACACTTTAGTAGTCTTAGTTTTGTGGCTTTAAAGGATATATTTTTATTGGGGAATATAACAAAATATAAAAATAATCCTAAGAATAGTTATGTATTAACCAAATAAAAAATATTTTTAAAAAACAAATAAAAATACAAAGACCATAAAAAACAGTTTAGCACTGGCTGGCATCAGTAAAGTATAATGGGAAAAATTGGTCTAGCTCTAATATAGTTTCGATTACAGAAGCATTTTATGGACTAAACGCACTTGAAAGAAAGACAAACCGCATTAGTGTTATCAACAGGAAAGGCTGTACAGGCATCAAACAAAGCAGCCTTGGATGCCAAATCACTCTCCATATTATAATGCCAAGATAATAAAAGGAACCGGAAGTACCTGCTTAACATGGTCCCAGGATAAGACAGTCCCAAGGGATTCTGGACAGGAAAGTTGATAAATGTGTTTCTTTCTTTTTGGAAGGGGGATTTTTGTTGAAATACCTAAATCCAAGTTTGAGATCTTCCTTAAGACTGCAAACCTATTGTTCTGCTCTCTGGATGCCTGCCCAGGGTAGGTGGTCACAGAGACACATACCCATGTCACTGATACACAGCTGCCTCCCTGGTTCTCTTACACAGCTGGCCTTGCATTGCAGAGGAAACTGCAGACCATAAGGTTGCTTTCCTGCCTTCCTGGGTGAGTCAGTTCGTACTCATCCCTGTCTAGGCAGTCCTACTGCTGATGCATTCTGTCTGCACTCATGATTTCTCAGAAAAGTAGGGCACTTCCAGAGCCGGAAGTCAAATAGGGCATCCTTTCTTTATGAAAAGAAAGCTTTGTATCAGAAGTGATTGTATAAAGCTACAAGTAGTCTGTTGACTTGAGAACTGATTACATGCAAGTATTAGGCAAATAACAGGAGTGGGAAGGAAATGGAAAAGAGAAAACTATTTTAAAATGTGCAAAAAGAAAAAAGAGAGAGAAAACAAGGGCCAGAGAAAGCCCTTCTGGTTGAGTAATGTGGCCTGTTCTAGGATTCCCTGTCACTGTGCTCTACTTTTCTGCCAGAGGGTTTTCATGTAAAAGCTGCTCACCCAGGCTTCTGTGTCGCCTCTGGATCTCGTCACCCCTTCCAAGAGCACTGTCTGCCTGCGTGGGTATCCCTGAGGTCCATTGCCACCTCTTCCATTTCTCAGTTCTGATTGCCAGGCAAGATGATCCCCCAGAGCCTGCAGCTGTATCTGCTCCAGCTGTGCCTCCTGTCCGGTCACAAGAGGCAAAGCCTCTGAGTCTGCTCCTTTCCCACCAGGTTCATGGTCATGACTAGTGTGGTTCATGACAGGACAGTTTATACCTAATGGTGTGTTTAATTGTTAGATGTTAGAATATCAGCATACTGTTTCAGTGATGATTTCTTTTCTCTTAAACACTTGCTCATTTCTGGAGTTTACCCAAACTCATATAGTAAGGGAACTAAGCGGCATCAAGATGGCAGGCATGATAACATCAGTTCTCCAACATTTTAATTTTGAATTTTCCTGGCCCATAGGCTGAGTTGCTGCTAAATTAAATAATTCTTCATATTTAGAATTGTTTTAAGTGAATATCAGTTAAGCAAGGTTTACATAAAAGAGTGTTGGATTTCTGTGACAAACGACAGATGGCAAAGCCAAATGCTGACAGCTATGGCAGCTATATATCTGAAACAGGAAACATTTTTCAAGAATCAGTATTGTCATCTCTTTTTCCAGTTCCATTTGGGAGCTAAGAGCAAGCTAGGAATCAGATGTAAAGAACTCCTAAAGAAAAAATAGTACGTTACTCATCAGGATTCTCCTGTTTTTTGTTTTTGTTTGTTTGTTTGTTTTTATTAGACTCTCCCAACCCAAAGAAAAAAAGTAGTTTCCACTGTTAAACTTCCATGTGTGTTCATGGCATCTGGGAGATGTGCATACCTTGTATATGAGGAGGAGGAAAGGATTATGGTGTACTGTATCCCTTGGCTATGTTGTGTTCTTACCCTAATATGCTCTAGGGCCAAGGGTCCTTGTGGCATTGTACATCCTCAGTGGAGACACGCTGCTATTTCAGGAGAAGGGAGAAGTGGATCAAGCACAGACTAGCAGATTGCCCTTGGTCTTTGGGAGATTACTTCGTTTTGCAGAACTAACCCAGGTCTTTTGATACTCAGTGTTTTAGTCCCATTCCAGCAGGAAATGTATGCATGACCTTGGGGAGGACACTATCTTTCTAAGCCCCAGTGTTGTCATCTGAAAAGGAAGATAAACGTGTTGACTTGCTTACTTCTACGACTGTTGTCAGACTCAAAGTAGGTAACTCGAAGAAAGTTTATAGTAATCTGGAATGAGCTATAGTGTTGCCGTTGAACCCTCCTTTGGTGTCGTCACCATGGGGCTAAGTCCCTCTAAAGAGGACTTGAAGTTGAACAGGTGCGGAGTTCCTATCTGCAGGTTGGTTCTTAACTCTCCATGGCTATCCAAGAAGTTGATGGGTTGGACAGCAGGGGCTGAGACACTGCTTCTGTTTGTCACATCCCATTTATGTCACCTGTCAGCTGATAGGACTAAAGACTTTGTGTCAAAAGCTGGAAACGATACTTGGCAATTAGTCTTTACCCCACTTCCCTCCCAGGCTTGCTTCCCAATGTCAAACCCAAGATTTTCTTTGGTTTTATCCCCTGTCCCCAACCCAGCTTGAAGTGTTTTGCATTTAGTTGAGAAAACACCAATAAATTCCCCAGCAGAAGGAACATTCTTGGAACTGAATTCCTGAAAGCCATCAGGACCAGAAGGCCTCATTAAGTGGATGCGCAACTGTCTATTGTTTTGATGCTGCCCTGTGTATTAGGATAAATACCAGTCAGCTTTTGGCACTGAAAATCTGCCCTCTGTTACTCAGGACAAACGGACTAGTGTTACCTGTTCAGCGTTCCAATTTGGGTGGTAGCAGTCATGAGGTCAGGATGGCTTCAAGATTTGGGTGAATCTTTTTATCTACATTATTAAAGACAACTAGTCATATTCCCTATCGTCCCGGTCAATTCCCCACCACATACTCACATCTAATTGGTCACAAGTGCTTCTAAGTGTTCCTTTTTTTTTTTTTTTTTGCGGTACACGGGCCTCTCACTGTTGTGGCCTCTCCCGTTGTGGAGCACAGGCTCTGGATGCGCAGGCTCAGCGGCCATGGCTCACAGGCCCAGCCGCTCTGCGGCATGTGGGATCTTCCCGGACCGGGGCACGAACCCGTGTCCCCTGCATAGGCAGGCGGACTCTCAACCACTGCGCCACCAGGGAAGCCCCTAAGTGTTCCTTTTAAACACCTTTTGAATGTGTCTTCTCTGCAGAAGAAAGACTTTCTCTTGCCTCATCTGAACCATGGCAATAATCTTCATGCTACTGACCTGGCAGCAGTCTTCCTCCCTCCAATCCCTCCTTTCTCCACTCTGTTACCAGAATCATCTCCAAATGCAAAACTATGACTTTGTTATTCCTTTGTTGGTGCTCCAGTGCTTCCCTAAAACTCTCAGTCTTATGTACAGATTCCTTAGCACAGAATACAAGGCTTTACTGTTCCACTCAATAGGTCTGCATTTCTCAAGTCTGACCCTAAAATCATCTGTTTCAAAGTAAACCAGGGTATTCGTTAAAAATGAATATTGCAGGGCTCCACCCTAAAAGTGCTGAATTAGGATTTTGAGGGAGGAAATCTACCAAATCCACATTTTAAGCAGTAGTCCGAGGTGACTTTTATGTACGGTAAAATAAGAACTACTGCACTAGACCATGAATAAAATAACCGTTTGGGGCCAGGAAAGCAACAGTGTCTATTCTTTCTGTGTCTGTTCCCCATACTTTTCTGGCACTACTGTAAGCTCAGTAAATATTTGTTGAATAAAAACATATAAAGTGAGCCTAATTCAAACTTCACCAAGGGAATGTTTATTGATTAGAAACAGGCATGAGGAAAACTTATGGTGTGCTAGAAATTGATCTGTATTGATCTGGGCTATGGCTTCACTTATTTATATAAATGTGAATTTTCACTTAAGATTAATGCATTTTTGTGCACTTAACTAAATACGTTATACCTCAGTATGAATGAAAAAAATGACTCAATCAATCAATGAAGGGAACCCAACGATTTGCTTCTCCTCCTTTCTGTACCCAAAGTAGGTTCTTTCTCCAGTCTTCTTTATCTTGGTTAATAATCCACCCTGCTAGCCACCAATGCTCAACTCCTCAGTCATTTTTAAAAACTTATTTCTCTCCCTAATGTTCATGAAAACATTTTCTAAGTCCATTTTTCCCCTCTATAGTGTCTCAAATGGCTTTCTTTCTTGCCCATGTCAATGACACTGCCCCATTCAGGCCCTAACTATTTATAATTCAGCTCTAATTATGCCATCTCAACCCAATTTAAACTCCAAATGGCTTCATATTGCACAGAAAGTCCTCCTTATATTTAACCTTCATTATCTGATCTTAACCTTTTTATATTGCTTGTTATTCTCTCTTGGCCTCCACACCCAGTGCACTGTATACTTAACTCAGTCTTCGTGACCGTTATTCCATGTCCTTGTGTCTTTACTCATGCTCTCTTCACTGTCCCAAATGCCCTCATCCCATTTTTATCATCTGAAAGCCTATACACTCCAGCTCAAACGCTGCCTCTTCCTTGAAGCTGCCTCTGATGTCTGGAAAGAATCAATCACTCCTGAGTGTTCTTAATGTGTAAGAGCTTATTGATTCAGAATAAGCATGGGTGCTGCAAGCCTCCAAGCCCAGAGAAGAAATATCAAGGTGGTGGGGAAGAGTACCATGTAACTGTGTAAGAGCTGTAGGTCTCTTATGCTGGGCATGGAGATAAGGGGTTCAGGACAATTAATATGCATTAGGCATAAAGCAGAGCTGGCTCTCAACCTCCTGCAGCCACACTTCTGGCTGAATGGAAGAGAGACTGGCCCTTGCACATAGTCAGGATGGCTGCAGTTCCCATCCTATGGACAAGAGCTCAAAATTACCAAAGGATTTGAGAGGGCAAGAAAAAGAAGGCTCTTCCATTTTGAAATTCAGTTCATTGGTACGTAAATCCAAATAGGAGATATTTGTAAGTGTATGGTGCAAGTAAAATTATTATTATTGAGGCTTAATATTTGTAAAACATTTTAATTCAAAAATAAATTTCATATACATCTCCTTTAGCCCTAGTAACACCTCTATAGTGTGACTTCTATACTCATATTTAAAAAGGAATAAAGAATGATATGTCATTTAAAGAGGTTAAGTTATGTAAGATTTTAGAGAAAGTGGTACACTGGAGACTCAAAGCCAAATTTCTTTAAATCCTGTGCTTTGAAGTAAAATTAAATGTTTTCTTAATATTGTAATTTTACTTAAAATTTTCATGTTGAAGTTAGAAGTAGAAGGTGCATACATATATGCATATACATATATATTTATAGGTATAATATATACGAATCTTCTCTAAGCTAAACCTGTGTTGAGACTGACATTTTTTTTTTTCTTCACATCTTTATTGGGGTATAATTGCTTTACAATGGTGTGTTAGTTTGTGCTTTATAACAAAGTGAATCAGTTATACATATGTTCCCGTATCTCTTCCCTCTTGCATCTCCCTCCCTACCCCCCTCCCTATCCCACCCCTCCAGGCGGTCACAGAGCACCGAGCTGATATCCCTGTGCTATGCGGCTGCTTCCCACTAGCTATCTACCTTACGTTTGGTAGTGTATATATGTCCATGCCTCTCTCTCGCTTTGTCACAGCTCACCCTTCCCCCTCCCCATATCCTCAAGTCCGTTCTCCAGTAGGTCTGTGTCTTTAGAGACTGACATTTTGAGCAAACTACCTAGAGATGAGAACATAAGGTTTATACCAATCATATGTAATTTTAAGAGTTAAAGCTGTTGGAAGTCTCAATTTCATGTAGATCTCTTAAAGTGTATGTAGACAGTGGGACTCCATTAATGACCCTGGAATTTCTTGAGGCTTTATATGTTAAAGGAAAAAAAGCAGGGGGAAATGTCTTGATCTTATTTTCAAGTCAGACTGTCCTTATTTTAGCACCGCTGAAATTTTCCTAAATGAGCTATAAGACCCTAATTTTGTTTTTCAGGAAAAGCTTTATAATAGCAGTAATAAAAAAGCTAATATTTATTTTGTATTATGTGCCAGTCATTATACTTTGTCACTTAATTCTCATAACTATTCTGTGCCGTTAACATCACCATTGTATAAGTAAGATAAGTAAGACAAAGAGAAATAAAGTAATTTTCTCACCATCACACAATAAGAAGCTTATAGGGTTGGTATTTGTCTAAGTTTCCTCCTCTAGGTAAAGCAGATTTCAGTGTGAAGATTATGAGGATCAAGAATGAGGGACTGGGGCAAATAAAACTGGGAACGATGAAAAGTCAATTTAAGAGTGTGATATCAAGATGGTCAATACCATGGTGAAGCTGGACCACACAAGGACCTTCTAAAAGGAGAGAGCCAGCCAAGCAATTCTCAAAGTTGTCCACCTGAGAATTGACGGGGGCAACATTTACCCGTTGGCTCCCATCACTCTTCATTGAGTGTTACCCGGGGACCTTTAATACCCGCCTTCAGTACGTACACACACACGCGCGCGCGCACACACTCTTCTGGAGTGCACAAGCTTCATGCTATTGAGTGCCAACTGGATTGCTATACTTTAACATTGGAGAAAGCCCAAGTCAAAAAGAAAAAAGTGGAGGAACAAGTCAAATCCACATAGAATTTGTTTATCAGTCTTGAGTTGGAATCGGAGATGAGGTTGAGAGGTAAGGCCAGACACAGGATACATTTAGTAAGTTCACAGCTAACCACTACTAGGCACTGCTTGCTCTTTATGTTAAAACCTAAATCACAACTTCTTCTAGCTAGTGGCTAACTGTAATTTGCAAAAGAATTTATGTTAAATAATGTAATGTTATATTTCAGTTGTTCCTAATAAAGTTGATTAATTTTTAAAAAGACAATATTCAATGGTTAGTGGAACAAGCTACTTGCTACTAGTCCCACGGCCATACTTGACTTATCTTTCCATCCTCCACCACTCTTTCTAGATTTCCCTATCCTCAGTTAACACTTCAACTAGTCTAGTTGCTTGCCTGGTAGGGTGACCAAGATCTTCATCGCTGGGGGTCTGAGCTTTATTGGACTGTATTTTCTGCAAATGTGCATTCACCAATCACCAGACCTGGGAGCAGCTCCCCAAAAATGTCCCAATGAATTTCTTCAGTTCTAGACGTATTCCTCCTTGTTCCTTTTACTTGTTCCCTGTGATAATCAGGGTCAATTTCTCATAACTATAATAATTCCTTTATTGGCTTCTGGCCCCTGACATCAGGTGGTATTTATAGCATTTGTTTAGTGGAATGCTTATTGTGTCCCCTTGTGGATTTGTTTCCCCTCTGCAAACCAGGACCTTTAATCCGTCAAACCCTAGTGTTTTAGGGATGAGAAATGTAAATTTCTCAAGGAGATCATTAAAACTGGTGGTGAAAAGTGCCAATCTTCCACCTTTTGGTTTTCCGAACCAAGTATTTATTCTGATACTGGAGGATGAGTCACCACATAATGGTATTGGTTTACTTTATACACTTCCTCCTAGAGGAAGGGATTATCAAAACTTGCAAGGTATTGACTCTGAGACGGTATTAGCTGAGCATGTAATAGGCCATCCCACTATTCTGTTACTCTATATACTTCCAGATATGTCGGCAAGACTAATTTGTACCTATTGTTATACCCCATTAATCACCTATCCTCCATTAACCCTCTAACTGGTATTATTCCCCTTGTATTAAGGTTAGCTCAGACCTTCTTTCCAGTAGCTCTCAAAGGGTTTGGGGTATACTTCTTTCCCAGAGATGCAGTTACTCTGGTAAATGACCATAAGTACTGTGTGGGGGAGGATTAGGTGAATATTTATTGTATACAAATGGCCAATAAGCACATGAAAGATGTTCAGCCTTCCAGAGCATCTGTTATTAGAGAAATGCAAATTAAAACCACATTAAAATACTCTGTCACACTCGTTAGAATAGTTAAATTAAGACCTTAAAAATTAAAAAGACCTCACCAAGTTGGTGAGGATGAGGAGCAACTGGAACTCTCATACATTCTTGGTGGGAATGTAAAATATACAACTACTTTGGAAAACAGAGTTTCTTATGAAAGCATATACCTGTTCTTCTATAACACAGTGATTCCACTCCTAAGAATTTTACCCAAGAGAAATGAAAATATAATTCCACATAAAGACTTGACAGGAATGTTTTTAGCAGCTTCTTCAAATTAGCACAGAACTGGAAACAGCCCAAATATTCATTAGCAGGTGAATCTATAAACAAATTGGAGTATGTTTGAAAAATGAGATAATGAAAGGCATGAGTTACTGTTATGTTTGAAACTTAAAGATATTATGTTGAGTGAAAAAAAAGAAAAGCACATGATAAAAGTACACACTATATGATTTTGGTCATATGAAGTTCTAGAATAGGGAAAATTGATTCATAGAGATAGACATCAGATCTACAGTTGTCTGAGGTGAAGAGCGAGGATAATTTACTGCAAAGGGTGCAAGGGAACTTTCTGTGGTGATGAAAATATTATTTATGTTGATTAGGGTGGACATAGGTATCTGCGTTTATCAAAACTCCTGGAACTACATACTTAAAATGTGTGCATTTATTGTATGTAAATTATACCTCCATAAAGTTGATTAAAATTTCCACAGTAATTCCCATATCTGACTTCAACTACTGTAGACTATAGGACTCTCAGAGCTTTAAAGGAGCCATTCTAGCAGTGGATTAGAATTGGCTGTAGGTATTCAGGCTAGAATATTAAATTCTGAGTCACGGGAGAATGCATCTATTCTGAATAACTTCTCTCATCCAGTCTTACATTCTGCCCCTTGATCCAAGGGGCTCTCTCATGATTCATTGTACATATTAACCAAAAGCTGCAATTCTTTTAGTGAATAATCTACTACCTTCCAGAACAGAGACGCTGTTTCCTTGCTTGGGTTTTGGTGAGATCTGATTCTAGTCAATGATTTGTGGGAATGAGAAAGAGTGTGCCCGATCTTGAGGAAGGCAAACATAACCTTGAGTGAGTTCTTTGCATGGACCTCGGGCCAGGGGAGGCCACTGTCCTCTTTAAAGGGAGGAGGGACTTGATTCCGCTGGTCTAGAGGATTTAGGAAATTTGAGGAGTTAAACCTTCTTAGGCTTGTCCAGCCAAATATTCCCGTACTGGGTATCAGGGTCATACCCCTCCTCTATCAGAACTCCTTTGGTATAGGAGTCATGTTGACTCTGCACATCAGTCTCGAAGTTCTCTCACTCTTAAAAAAAAACAACAACAAAAAAAACTGGAGACTAATCTATGGCTGCAGGATTAGAGGTGTTCTTTAAACCCTTCTGTGGAGGGCTTTATGGCTTTCATAGCTCATTCTTAGTTGATAGTTACCTTACTAGACCAATCATTTTCTTTTTTTAATGTTTCCGTTGCAGCCAACAGAACTCTACCTTCTAATTACCACTGCCACCTAATTCTGTCCAATAGCCCACATTACCCCAGACTTAACCAACACTTATCATTCCAACACACCACAAGTGAAAGTTTTTCTAATTTTGATGTTACAGCATGCCTGGTGTTATTACCAGCCCACTGGTCACCAGCAATGGTGAGTGACTCGGGTCCAGAATTTCTAGGGCTACTGCTAGTACCAGTTGTCTTATGAGCAGTTTATTTGGGAGTTGATTTCAGGAAATAGAAGCAAGTAACTGCACAGAGTTTCATAGGGAAAGACAAAAAGCCAATATAAGGGAGCATTATTGAGCATTGTTTAGTCATGAAAAACTAGAGTTCAGTCCTGCTGGGATCTTCTGAAGTCACATGCAATGCCTCACTGAATTGCAAATCTAAGGGCTGACAGTGAAGAGTATTCATCCATCCCATCGGCTCCCATCCCAAATTGATTGAGCGTTGCCCCAGAAGTAGTACCTCCACATTATGCAGCTGTACATGAGTTGTGCCGGAAAAGTTCCCACTGCAAACCCACGCTTTGGCACTGGAGAAGTCAGGGGGCAGTAAGCAAGGATGCATAGCATGTCATGGAGGTGAAATGCTATAAGTGCCAGCTGAGTCAAAGTCTACCTGGAAATATGTCTTGCAGCTATGGCTGGGATCAGCAGTGAGGCCATAAAGATACACAGTGAGTCCAAGAAGTATGTGATAGAGGATTCAAACCTAGGCTCGTTTGACTCAATAGCTCAGACATTATCATATATATCATCTCCAGTGAACCAAGACAAAAATTTGATCCCCCCAAATTTCTTGTGTCCCCAAAGCTCTTCTTTAGTTTGGGTGAACTTGAAACCATATTTATAACAATAATTATATATGTAATAGAGTTTTACAAGGTTTTACAGACAGAAATTCAGGATATTTCCCACAAATCTTTCTGTAAGCTGCTGTGTGATGAAACTCAATATAAAACAACTTTTAAAATAACTGATAATTAGCACACAGTAAGGGTCATACAAATGTACTGACACAAAACCCATGCTTTCTAAGGCTTTTATGAGAACATAATTTTTTTCAAAACCTTTCAAAGCCAGAGTTAACTCGTAAGCATTATTCTCTTAGGTTTTTGAGACATGGCCTATGGACCTGAAGAATAATGTCGCAGAACTAATGTTTGTGTTTTGGCAAGACTTTATTTATTTTCTAGAAATGCTGAAAGTGAATCACCCCTTTCAAGCTCAGGGGGATGTAATTAATGAGTACAGAGAAGATGGAAAAACCTCCCCCACCATTGGAATCAAATAATTTTGATATAAAGAAACAAGCTCTTACATAACTGGGAAAGGCTAGGACTCTACTCAGAACAAGGTCTCCAGACTCTCAGTCCCACTTTCTTCCTGTGCTCTCAAGGATTTAGCATCAGAAGAAGTGAATTTAAGTCCTGACTCTGCCTCTTACTCAACACGAAACTTAAGCATCCACTTGTCTTCTTTGGCTTCAGGGTCTTCATTTGTAATATGGGGGTATTTAAGACAGCACTTTCTGTCTCATGAGACTGCTGTAAGGGTTAAAATAGCTAATGTGTATAAAGCTCTGTACAAATGTTTGTTATTGTGGTTCTAGTGGTTACCAGTTCAGCCCTAGATTAGCTGTTGGTTTGACTTCTGGAGCTTCTTGCCTTCGTGTTCATTGTTTTCTCCTCCCTTAGCAATTTTCTTGTCCAGCTGACTTCCAGTTTATCAGGGTTATGCCGTCCCCTCCTGCACACCCATTATTATTTGCTCTTCTGCGCAGCTGTCTTTTATAAGAGGAGCTGATGAACAAATTCAGGCTAAGAGGCAAATAAATGATTCTGATTTTTGAATGTTAATCTCCCTCCTCCAGGAAGTATTTAGCCGCAAAGAACTGAAGATCCGAACTGAAAGGACCATACAAACATCAGATAATTCCCCTGTTTTTATAAATGGGAAAAAGATCTAAGTGTAGAGTTGAAGAGACTTTCCTAAGGACACAGAACCAGTTGGTAGAAAAGCCTTTTCTCAAACTAATTCTCCTGATTCGCTCTCCGCTGGGATTTTGCTTGAAGTAAAGGAGCATTTTGGGAGACTGGTCTGGGGTGAATGCTTATAAAGTTGCCTTTCTCCAAAAAGCCAAGTCACTGGCACAATGAACAAAAAGAAGACCTTGAAACACCCCAAACCCATAAGAATTTTCGCCAAATCTTTTAAGGCAGGGCTTCTCAACCTCAGCTTTATTGACATTTTAGACTGGATAGTGCTTTGTTGAGGAAAGCTGTCCTATGCATTGTAGGATGTCTAGCAGCTTCCCTGGTCTCTACCCAATAGAAAGTAATAGCACTTTCTTCAGTTTTGACAACCAAAAATGTCTCCAAAGATTGTCAGATTCCCTTGAGGACTCACTGATCTGGGTCAGTCTACCAGGCAAGCTATTTAAATTAGCAGAAATGGTAGCCAAACTTCAGAGAAATCCAGAAGGGGCAGCAGAAGAGGGAGATGATGATTATAGCTATGGCTTCAGGACCAACTATAGCACCAGGGCTGTAATATGACCTGCTAATTTTCCTTTTTTAATAGTTCCAGAAATTGTCACCAACCAGAATCCTGAAGAAGCTCTGACTGTATAGGGTGAAACTACCGCAATAAACAAGTGAATCTGAGTGGTGCAAGGGGTGGACCACAGTGGATAGGTAGATGCCCCATCCAGATCCCCTTTATTGGCTGGTGTACCCATCCTTCACCTCCTGTGGTTGGTAACTTTTTACAGTTGCCGGAGGATTGCTCTTAGCTCAGTGTAAGCCACCTTGCCCAGTGGAGTACACTGCCATCCCATTCTTTGGGACAGACGTTGGCCAATAACTAAGTGACACAAGTACAAAAAGTCAGCCTGCCTTAACTCAAGGTGAGACTGTATGGTGTAATTTCTGTGCCAGAACTTCTCTGTGGGATCCAGTTGAAGCAAGTCTCAACTGAGACTACTGTCTTTCGTAGCTTTTCCTATTCTACCTTAGTTCTTTCACTTCTCTTTTCTTGAGAGCATCCTCCAAAAATTCAGCTGTATGTATATGAGCATATAGTAACATATAAATAAGTATTTTTCTGGTTTTGGGCTTTTCTTCTGTAAGTTTGATAATTTATATTTATAAGGGTTTTGTCCATTTCACACATTTTAACATATTTTGGTATAAAATTACTCAAATTTCCTCTTTCTAGTATCTGAAGCATGTACTTGTGGTCACCCTTTTTCATTCTTTATATTAGCCATTTGTGTACTTTTTTGTCTTGCTAGCGTTATATAAATTTTAAGTCATTTTGAAGAATAAACATTGGACTTTGTTGCTTTTCTCTTTGATTTCTGCTTAACGCATTTTAGTTCTTATCTTCATTATTTCCTTTTTTCAATTTTAATTAGAGATTTTTTGATATTTTCTTTAACTTCTTGAAATGGACACTTAGTTCATTGGTTTTCAGTTTTTCTTATTTTCTAATATGTGATTTTCTTAGGCTAGTGGTTTATTTAAAAGTAATTTTTAAAACTTCGAATATTTAGGAACTTCTCAGCTATATTTACGTTATTTATATCTGATTAATTCCATTGTGATCAGCTAATACAGTTTGTATGACTTCAGTCCTTTGACATTTATTGTTTTTTTTATTTTTTTATTTTTTTGAGATTTGTTGAGTGATGGCCTAGTGTATTACCTGATTTTGTTAAAATGTTTTAGGTGCACTTCAAAATAATGTATCTTCTATAGTTGATCAGTGTATTAGGTCAAATTAGATTCAGTGGTTTAAACTAACTCAAATTTACTATGTTATCAGATCTTTATCTTTACTGATATTTTGTCTGCTTATTCAATCAGTTATCTATAGTGATTGTGGATTTGTGTATTTCTCTTTTTAGTTCTATGAGTTTTGGCATTATATATGTTCAGACTTTGTTATTAGATGCATACACATTTATAATTGTTAAATGTTCCCAGTAAGTTTACTCTTTTACCTTAAAGAAATATGGAGCTTTTTTTGTCCATTATTGCTTTCACTTCTACTGTGTAGAGCATTTTTAAAGTTATGGCAGTTTTATCTTGATTCATATATGAATGTTATGCAGTTAAACACATTTAAAGGGGTGGGGTGGAAAAGGGAAATGCCGTTTTTTACAGAAGAATGCCAACTACTAAATGCAATGAAAATAATAGGAATAGAAAAATCACCATTTTATAAACAACGGAGTAAAGCAAGAATCATCAATGCATGCTAAAATCGTCAACTGAAACGTTGTTGGGGAACAAGATACTTACAGAGTTTCCAACTATTACCATCACATTATTTAATTGTGAACTTGGGAGCATTACTATTACAATGGAGAAATCTAGTGGCTACCACCTTAACCAAATAATCAAACTTATCATTAATAATGGGCCAGCCTGAAAATCATGTGCCTATTAATGTGATGTACTAGATGGCGACACAGTGTCACGTATGTAGCATTTCTTAAAAAGTTTTAAACCGTAATCATGAGGAAATCAAACCAAATCAAAAATTTGAGACATTCTCCAAAAAAGCTGGGGAATTTTTCTAGATTAAAAGATGGTACTTGCCGGGGCTTCCCTGGTGGCGCAGTGGTTGAGAGTCCGCCTGCCGATGCCCGGACACGGGTTCATGTCCCAGTCCGGGAAGATCCCACATGCCGCGGAACGGCTAGGCCCGTGAGCCGTGAGCCGTGAGCCATGGCCGCTGAGCCTGCGCGTCTGGTGCCTGTGCTCCGCAACGGGAGAGGCCACAATAGTGAGAGGCCCGCGTACCACCAAAAAAAAAAAAAAAAAAAAAAAGATGGTACTTGACAACTTATTGAAATTCTTGACGGAATCTGTAAACTATAAATTTACCTTCAAGCAAAGATATTTCTGTATCCCACACTTTTTAATATGGGGAAAGAGATTGCATGTACACAAATGTAGCTAGCTAAATGGTAAAAAGTTAACTTAGGTGAAGGGTTCATTATACTATTCTTGCAACGTTGGTGGACATTTAACTTTTCTTTTTTAAAAAGTAAGAATTAATGGGGAAAAAGAATTTGATCTTAGAAACTGGAAATATCCCAAATAATTTGTTGGCAATAGAATGAATAAATGAATTGTGGTCTGTCATTTAATGATATACCTTACAGTAATAAACATAAATTATAGAAGTAAGCATTAACATAAATGAACCACAAAAACATGAAAAATGTCATAAAATAATATGTACATCATGAGTCTGCTCTTATAAAATTCAAAACCAAGTGAGCTGTGTACCATATTTTTACACGGTAAAACTAAGAAACTCAGGGCAATGCTGAGCAGAGGGAATGTAATGCAATCAGGCAGGAACATATAGAAAACATCTAAGGAACGGGTAGTGTTGTATTTCTTAAACTGGTGGTGAGTACATAGGTAGGTGTTCATGCAATTTTTATTCTAAACTCTCTGCTGTATATACTTTTTTATAGGTAAGATATAGTTCACAACAATCAATAAAAATTCAGGAATTTCATAAAATTTTGGAGAATGTAACAATTTAAACAGAATATGTGACTTATGAGGTTTTATTATCAAGCGCCATTTTTTTTTTAAAGGAGCATGCTCATGTTCTTTTTTCCTGACCCCTAACTGTAAGGACCATTGTTTAGATGGAGTCTGGCTGGGACAGAGGGTAGGAGAATGGAGGAAGGTTAAGGAGTCACTTTTCTTTCCCTTCAACTCTTCGTGGCAATATCCACTTGGATAAACATCCTTTGGAAATGGCTATTTCTCCTGCTTATGCACTTGCAGTCATTTCTTCCCTGTCCTACCAAATCCGGTACTGATTTACCTAGTCAGCTTTTCTGTGCTTTGTATGTGACCCTGAGGGAGAAATGGGACTTGATTCACATCACAACTGTCCTTGAGTTTTACTTTAAAATGTCACTAGAGCTCCTTTTACTTATTATTAACTTTTTCCCCACTTAAATTATTTACTATAGAAAAGATGAGTTAATGTAAGCACTTTCCTAGATTCTGCGTGAAGGAAATATTACAGAAAATTTCTTATTTGGTAATCTGTATTTAGACCAGAAAATTAAAAATAAGGCAGTATTTATAAAGTTAAGTCATTTCTTATTAATGCATGCAGGTTTTATATGCAATTTAAAAGATTCAGGGGTAGATTAACTTGTGGGATTTGTTTGAATCTTTAGTTTAAGGTATTCTCTATCATTAAAGGAAGTTTATCTCTGGTATTTGAAGGTAGACCAGTTTGCTTTCAAATTTCTTTCACGAACAGTGAAAATGGAAGAATGATAAACTGTTAGGCAGTTTAAATGCTACCTGATTCTACCATATCTAAATTTCAGAGTACTGTAGAAAGAGGGATGTTGATTCTTCAGAACACAAATTCCTATCCTGAACAGCAATTCTCAGCTCCAGAATTGGCACTGCAGTTTCTAGGAAAGGATTTTCTGACATTTATTATTCCTGCATTCAGATAGTCTTGGTGATGGTTTCACCATATCTGCAATGGTAAGGCCTCCTTCAGTTTAATCAAAAATAGCTTATCTTGCACTTTTGAAATCATAGCAAATGTGAAGGAATAATCATTAAGCCTTTTATTTTTATGAAGTCTTTAGAGATTTGTGGGGAAAGGCAACATGCAGTACTTTGTAAATGTCAGATCTCTTTACAGAAATGCGAAGGAGGTATTGCAGGCTGTCATCTGTTCTTCATGCTGCCTACTGACCCTCATTGGGAGCTACCAATTCCCAAAGATTCTGTGGCCGCTAAAATAAATAGCTCTCTCAGGCACAAGGCAAAATGTTAGACAACATACAGCAGAACAGAATCTACTTTAATTATACCATGCAATGTGTTTCATAAAGAAGGAGGGATCTGAAGGGTTAGACATTGAAGGGCAGTTCCAGCTGGCAGGCAGTGAAGGAGAATGTTTCAAAATGCCTGTGGCAAATAACCTAAAAAGTATAGAAAGAAATAATGGGTAAGTTTCAGGCATGTGAAGCAAGAAAAAGCATGCAGTTTTGGAGTGCGGAAGAACCAATGTATGTGAATATTAAAAATAAAATTCGGGAGCTTCCCTGGTGGCGCAGTGGTTGAGAGTCCACCTGCCGATGCAGGGGACACGGGTTCGTGCTCCGGTCCAGGAGGATCCCACGTGCCGCGGAGCGGCTGGGCCCGTGAGCCATGGCCGCTGAGCCTGCGCGTCCGGAGCCTGTGCTCTGCAACGGGAGAGGCCACAACAGTGAGAGGCCCGCGTACCTCAAACACAAATAAATAAATAAAATAAAATTATGATTGTGCTGCTTTCAGGTACCTTTGAGTAGCTTAGAGGATGGGTCTCAAAATTGACTGATATGGCACTTGTGGCTGTCTCCATCAGCAACTGCCTTATCTTTTGGATTGTCTCATGGGGATGCAGAACATAGTCCTAGGCAAAAAGCTACCCCCTATGTTTCCTCAGAATTATTATTAATAATAGGCTATTTCACTAACAAAAGGTCCTGCTTTGTATGAAAATACATGTGGTCACTTGGGATGTAGATCAAACTATTCATTTATGGCATAGTGAACAATGTAGCTTTAGTCTCACAAAGCCCAAGAAGTAGCTATGAGGCTTACTGGATAAATTGACATTAGGTGAGTTATCTAAGTACAGTGAGCTCCAGTTTTACCGTTTCTAATTATTACACTCATCAGAAATTTTAACTTGTGGAACCAGATTATAATCAGCAGCACAAAAGTTTACATTATGCCAGCTTTGTAGGTCATGGTGTCTTTTCATTAGTCGTATTTCTTGGGTTTTGTACTAGGTAATTGAATTCTTACATTTAAAAACTTTAAATGTCATATTAACCTCAAGCCTTCTCCCTTGATTTAGAAACTTTTCTTGATTTGATCAATTTATTATGAACACTTTTTTCAAATCTAGTAACTCCAAAGCAGTTATTCTTACTTAGTCCTTCTTCCTGCACTCAAAGCCCAATGGTTGCTCTATTCTTTTTCATGAACTATATCCATCAGCTTTATTCTCCTTTGCGTTCTTAGATTTGTAAGCCTTCAAATCTCCGAAGTAGTTCAGATTAGCCTCCAGTCCAATGTATAAGATTCCTCAAAATGATCTCTTCTAACGGATTCTCTAATGTCTTCCTGAACATGGAAGTCTTAGTCCTTTCCATTCTTAAATAGGTCTAACTTCTAGAATCTTCAATCTTATAATGAACCAAAGGAGATGGTATGATGTGCTTGGGTCATTACTTTTCTGAGAGTCAGGAGATACTGATCTGTCATTTTTAAATGTGTGACCTTGAAAAAGGTACTGAGCAGCTATGTGTAAGCCTTACTGAAAGTTCATTTTATTTTAATTTTTTAACAGTATTTTTCAAATTTCAAACCTGTATATTTATCTTGTAGTGCAGTGATTTTCAATGTGTGGCTCCTAGACCAGTAATAGGGTCAACATCACCTGGGAACTAGTTAGAAAACTTGATAATCTACCTCCCATAGCTACTGAAACAGAAATTTGGGAATGGAATCCAGCAATCTATGTTTTAGAAAGTCTTCCAGGTGATTTTAATGTGCACTAAAGTTTGAGAACCCCTGCCTTAGTTGTTTGTAAAATGAATTCAGAGGATTAAGACTTCCATTTAAAAATATACTATAGAATAATAAAAAGATTGCAAAAAAAAACCCTGAACTACTATGAAATTAAGAAACATGGTCTAAATAATCCTTGGATGAAAAACGAAACACAAAACAGAAAACTCAGAAACTTTAAAATGAAAAAAAGATTATGTAAGTATTATATTTCACGTTTTTGGATGTTATTGTAAGTGGTCATTTTATATTTAATTCTCTGATTATTTGTGCCTGGTAGGTAGAAAACATCTGTAAAATGACTTTATTTTCTGCAATTTTGCCTAACTTAATTATTAGTATTAATAGCTATTTTAAAAATTCCTTACAGTGTCTACATACATGATTATGTCATCTGTGAATAAAGACAGTTTTACTTCTTTCTTCCCCTACTTTATGCCTTGCCTTTTTGTTTTCTTGCCTTATTTTACTGACAAGGAACTTCAGTGTGATATTGAATAGAAGTGGCGAAAATGAGCACCAAAATAAATTAATGATTGTGAAAGTGCTATAATATTAGAATGCTGGCATTGTTTATTATTCTCTATGTATGTCAGCAGAATTGGGTAGCAGTCAATAAATATAGGAAAGCTTCTCATAGCATAGCAGGTATGTGTTCCTGAAGAGAGCATAATTCATAGTTATGATTTTTGAAGGTTCTAATTTGGCCTAAGCCACTTCCTAGTTTCATAGTTTTTAGGACTTACTTAAACTTTTAAAAAAATGTTTATTTATTTATTCATGTATTTATTTGGCTGCACCAGGTCTTAGTTACAGCACGCGGGAGCTTCGTTGCCACATGCAGGATCTTCATTGTGGCGTGCAGGATCATTTTAGTTGCGGCATGTGGTTTCTTAGTTGTGGCATGCGGGATCTAGGGATCGAACCCTGACTAGGGATCGAACCCCGGGCCCCCTGCATTGGGAGCACGGGGTCTTAACCGCTGGACCACCAGAGAAGTCCCAGGACTTATTTAAGCTTTTAAAGATGCAGTTACATGGAGAAAATTATGTTTGCCTTATAAGATGTTCTAACTATGAGTCTTACAGATTCAAGTTACAGAAATCCAACTTAGCTAGTTTAAGTTACAAGCATAATAAATGAAATGTATTTACTGCTGAAAAAATTTGCAGCACGTCTGCCTTTAGGCCAGTTGGTGTTTCCAGGCCTCACTCTCTCCCCACTCCTCAGATTTGCGCAGCAGGCTCTCTGCATGTAGTAGCGAGTAATACTCCCAGGGGCTCCAGGCTAACATGTGCCTTAAAGAAAGAGAGGGCGCCTCTTTCCTGATAATTCTAGTAAAATCCCGAGATGTGATGCATGTGGCCAGGAGACATCATACTCTGATTGCCCATGTCTAGGTTGCCTGTGCTTTCTTGGAACCAGAGGGGAAATTCAGTGCCACGTGAGCTACAGATCTAAGAGAGGGAAAGGGGTAGTTTACCAAGAGAGGATGCAGTTTTTATTATCAAAAGGAAGGAGAAAGGACTCTGGGAAAGCAAATAAACAGAAAGCAACAAAAATAGATCACTACTAAACATATTTGTTCTTTTGAAACAGGGTATCACTAACTACCACCACAGTACACCACCTCTGATTCTTAGAATCTGTAGAAGGATTTTATATACATATATTATATATATATATACATATATATATAATTTGTGTGTGTGTGTGTGGTACGCAGGCCTCTCACTGTTGTGGCCTCTCCCATTGCGGAGCACAGGCTCCAGACGCGAAGGCTCAACGGCCATGGCTCACGGGCCCAGCCGCTCCGCAGCATGTGGGATCTTCCTGGACTGGGGCACGAACCCGTGTCCCCTGCATCGGCAGGCGGACTCTCAACCACTGTGCCACCAGGGAAGCCCTTTAATATATTTTTAAAAATTTATCTTATTTATTTTTGTCTGCATTGGGTCTTTGTTGCTGCACGCAGGCTTTCTCTAGTTGCGGCGAGCGGGGTCTACTCTTCGTTGCGGTGCACAGGCTTCTCACTGCGGTGGCTTCTCATGTTGCAGAGCACAGGCTCTAGGCACGTGGGCTTCAGTAGTTGTGGCTTGCGGGCTCTAGAGCACAGGCTCAGTAGGTGTGGCGCATGGGCTTGGTTGCTCCACAGCATGAAGGATCTTCCCAGACCAGGGCTCCAACCCATGTCCCCTGCAGTGGCAGGCAGATTCTTAACCATTGTGCCACCAGGAAAGCCTCTGTAGAGGATTTATAATACTTATTTTGTAATATCTATGTCTCTCTCCTATTTGCTATGGAATGTGAAAAAATGTAGGTTCTTCACAAGGATTACATTTAACTTTTTGGAGAAGAATCTTAAGACTCTAAGATTTCTTGTCTTTATCTTTCACATCTGCATCCTATTCTAATGACCTCCCATCATTTGACATCATTTCCCTCTTGCTTCCCCTCTACCTCTACAGAATGATTTTTCCATCTTTCTGTAGCCTAATCTATGAGGGCTCGCTACAATAAACAGTAATGGTGTCAAGCTCCTTTCTGAGCCATTGCTGCCATGGAGGTGGCAAATGGTGCTCATGATTTTATGTTGTAGCAGAAATTTTCGGTCGAAGACTCCAAGCAGAAGGGACTTTTTCTCCAAAGTGGGTCCAAAACATACATCTTATCACCCCAGAACACACACACCAAAAAACCAACCATGACACAAGAGAACACAGATATAAATTTTTTCAATGTACATGGGAAAAGGCAGCATCTCCCTTGTATCTTGTCTTTTGCAGAGCATGTTGAAGGGGAACAAAGATTTCTGTAAAAATAATTTAGTAAATTATTTAGCCCTCAAATTTTATATTTTAAGTATGAAAGAGATAACTGGTAATTGGAGCTCAGAATTAAGGAATGGACCACTTCTGTTTGTCACGCTGGAGAGCATTCTGACTGGAGCATACTATTCCTTTAGCTGTACTATTTAAAGGTCATTCCCAGTTTTCTAACATGCAGAGTGCAGAAACAACTATCAGAGAGCATTATACACTCCTACTTTTTGTGTATGTAGGAAACTTCAGAGTTCCCACTTCAGATTATGGGTTCAGACATTTTCAGCAAAACTCTTGTTTCCCTAAAACCCTGATTTTAAAAAAGAAAACAATTTTATTGTTTTTGTACGTAAATATCTGGACAATACTTGATACTCAAAGAAGAGAGTCTAGTGTCTGAGTAGGCAAAGCCAGAAAAACAGCATTACTTTCAACATTCCTTGACTGATTATTTCTTCTGAGTTACTTCTGAATGATTCAGCCTCTTAGAGAACTCAGAGTCTAGGGAGGTATTTCTTTATAGCATAAATAGCGGGTACAGTAGGATATACCCCAGTGCTTTGTTATTCCCAAATTTCTTTCGTTTTCAAGTAAGCCAAATGAAATATAATGAAAAATAAATAAGTAGAAATAAGGTAAAAAATAACTCATGCTCAGAAATGGTGGGTCAATGCAAATCTGGATCCCTTAACTAGATAGATGACCTCATTACTAGGAATAGTTGTACATGAGCCATGAATTTTAACCTTGCAGATATGTCTTTACTCTGAATTCCATGCAAGGCAAATGGAGTTATCTCTGTCACCTTGAGGAGAATCCCTATTTCTATGTCAGGGTTTAAAGAAGAAAAAGGAAACAAACCTTTCTCCATTTGCCACTAGTTCACTATGACACTGGCTGAGATATAGTTTGAAGAAGAATTGGTTAATTTTCATTGGAATTAACATGAGCGATCTTTCTTAAGGGTCCCTGATTTTATGATCACTTTTAAAGTTATCTAGTCTTTTAGGGTACCATATGCTCTCTTCTCTTTCACATTCTAAGGGCTTAACTTTCTCATAAATATGAACAAGAGCTTCAGGGACTTAAGTGCTCTCACCATGAGGATATACAGAATTATGGACTGTGAAATAATCTTTCTTCCTCAAGATAGCTTTAGGTAATTTATGGGACAAATTTTTTCTCTTACCCCTTACTTTATAATTTATTTCATTTTCCTAGTCATTTCTATAAGCAATTTAAACTTATATTTTTTCAAATAAAGAAGATAAAAATATCTAAAATCACTTCATAATCTTGAGTCTAACTTTTCCCCAGTATGTTAAATTGAGATGCATGAGTATCTGACTTACTAAAAGGTTGGTATAAATTCATTATAAACCATTTGTGTATAACTTAGAATGTCTTTTCTTTTCTTTTCTTTTAAGATGTTGGGGGTAGGAGTTTATTAATTAATTTATTTATTTTTGCTGTGTTGGGTCTTGGTTTCTGCGCGAGGGCTTTCTCTAGTTGTGGCAAGCGGGGGCCACTCTTCATCGCGGTGCGCAGGCCTCTCACTATCGCGGCCTCTCTTGTTGCGGAGCACAGGGCTCCGGACGTGCAGGCTCAGTAGTTGTGGCTCACGGGCCTAGTTGCTCCGTGGCATGTGGGATCCTTCCAGACCAGGGCTCGAACCTGTGTCCCCTGCATTAGCAGGCAGATTCTCAACCACTGTGCCACCAGGGAAGCCCAGAATGTCTTTTCTTTATGTCATAGTGGTGCTTAAATTCTAAAACTGGTATATAAAATCATCTTTAACCTTTGATTTATCTGTAATATAACGATAGAATTGAACTGTATATGTAAAAATATTTTCTGAGAAAAAAAAAAATATTCCCTGACTTCTATTTTGAGATGGCAGGAATGCTTCTCATCCACAATGCAGTGGAAATGGCTCACTGCCTTTTCCTAATCAGCTATTTGGTGGGTGGTATAATCAGAGGATTCCACCCAGAAGAAACTAAAGGTTGAGTTTATGACTGTAGTAAATGTACAAACAGAATGAAAATCAACAGCTTTCCTTTGGGAAGCTCTGCCAGGTGCTTCCCAAATACAGATTCACCTGAGTCTGGCTCTTGTTTCAAAATTCTTAGTCTGTGGAGAGGGGTGGGGGGTGGGCGGGGAAGTGCTAGGAACTTTGTGCTTAGTCCATTGGTAGTATTTATGATACCATATTTAACTGCATGATTATTTCTCTCTCCCTCCTAGGGTACTAAGCATTTTAGGTCAAGATTATGTTCAGTTCATGATGGTATCCACAGTTCCAAGAACAATAACTAGCACATAGAAATGCAAATTAAATATTGGTTAATCAATGAGCTGGGATTGGAGAGCAACATAAGAAGGACGGTGAGCATGAAAGTTAGAGAATTCAATAAGAGAGGCTCAAAAAGCTCAGGAGCTGCAAAGGTCCGTGGTGGCTTATAGGGAATTAATTTGTCCTTAGCTATTTGCCTGGTTGCCACGTCTCTCTTCTTTGACCACTCCTACTTATCTTCATAACTTGTCCTAGTTTTCTTCCCAGCAGAATAGAGTGCCAAGTTTCTGTGCCTAAAGCAATCACAGAGACGTTCTGAGATTTTTGAAGTGACTTTTCTAATAGTAACAACGCGAAAATATATATGAGTACTAGAGCCTCCTGATATGTTTATTCTTTAGAGCTTATACTTAGATTATAAACAGCAAGACTATTCTGCACATCCATGCTGACTCTTTCCATCCACAAAAGACTGATGGAGGAGTCATTTGTATTTGGTAGGGAACTCTAGAGTAGCCTTTCTGAGCATTTCATTGTAGGAACTGGACTAGGGCTCGTAACTCAAAAGTGAAAGTAGGGAGATGAGGAGTGAAGTTAGGACCCAGATAATAAATAGAATTGTGTTCCCTAATTCAAGTAGCTCTGTGTGTGTGTATGTGTGCTTGTGCATGTGTAGGCAAGGACGGCAAAAAATGAAAAAAAAGATCACATTATTAGACCCTCTTACTTCTCACCCACCCTGTTTCAGCTCTGCTACCAGAGATCCCACCTGAGAGTTACCTTTGTGTGAGCAGATATTGCTCGGTCTGAGTAAAAGGAGAAAAAGAGGAGACAGGGCTTCCCTGGTGGCGCAGTGGTTGAGAGTCCGCCTGCCAATGCAGGGGACACAGGTTCGTGCCCCGGTCCGGGAAGATCCCACATGCTGTGGAGCGGCTGGGCCCGTGAGCCATGGCTGCTGAGCCTGCGCGTCCAGAGCCTGTGCTCCGCAACGGGAGAGGCCACAACAGTGAGAGGCCCGCGTACCGCAAAAAAAAAAAAAAAAAAAAAAAAAGAGGAGACAGAATAGAGCCCCAAGTGGCAGTGAGGAGGCATGAGAGTTAAACATTTAAGGATAGCTTCCTCTCATGTATACTTGGTTATGGGAGTTTGTATCAAAACCTTTGTGGAGGCATCACTGAGAAGCTGCTCCTCCCTGTTATTCCCAGAACTGCCTTCACATATTCACTCTCTTCCAAACTTATCACCACATGATGGTCTTGGGTTATACTTTTCCTTGTTAGAATGATGCTCCATTTATATAGATGTCTGAATGAGAGGCAATGTGTTTTGCCTTTACTGCCTTATCTTATTGTTTCTTCATATCATTTAACAACTCTGTATCAATAGGTCAGTATTTCCTAAAAACTTGGGAGTAATTAAAGAGTTACAATAGTGAGTTTACATTATCACATCACAAAACTTAACACTGGGTATTTGACGTGCCTGTTTATAAAAACTTACATCACTGAAAGGCTGTAATTGGCCCAGCTTGGGTCAGCTGTCCACCGGATCATTCAGATGTGGCCAAAAAAGCACATCACTTTCCTTCAGCCATCCTGTTCCCCAACTCCTTTCTTTGGCCACTTAGCCATGTACAGGGTGTTGGACTCATTTTGAACTTGGTAGCTTCCCCTTGGTTGCTCTATCACTACATATTAGGACAGTCCCTAGCACATAGAAGGTGTCCAGTATTTCCTAATAGCATGAATGAATTTGGTAGCTTCCTCTGGAACTAAATGTTCATAACAGTCTGAAAGAAGAGGGGTTCTGTTTTCAAAAGAAAAGGGAGGTATTGGGTAGATAGTACACATACTGAGCAAAGAAAGAAAGAAACAAAAAACCCAAAATGAAAAATTTCCACCACCAAACCACTGGGATTTCCCTCTGACTACCCATCTCCCCAGGCTCCAGACTCTATCTAAACTTCCATCACATTATTCAACCTTCTTTTGTTCCTCTCTGCCTTTCTCCTTTTTCCTGCTATACCCTCAAATTCCTATTACCTTATTAGTTTAATTATCTCTTTCTCTCTTGCTAGACAATAGTCTTAACATTTTATTCCTTTCATTTAATACAGATGAACAAGGCAGTTTCTTAAATTTAAACCAGAGAAACTCTAATACCAGTTGTTCAAATAATTGAATGATTTTCTCATTAATATGGTTTATTAGGCCTTACTGAACTCTAACTTAGTGCCAGCCTGGACTCTTACACAGAGATAAAGGCAACATTAAGACTGATTTATATGTTATGATCTAAGAAGGAGACAAAAATAAAAACAGATAATTTATTGGTATGTGATACACCGGTGGTAGAAATACTCACTGGGCATTATGTGTACACTGAGGAACTTGGCAATAAGCATCTGGTTGGCTTCTGGAGAAGATGACAACTGAGTTAATTCTAAAAGGGAATTAAGACTAATCCAGAGGAAGGAGATGGATGGTTTTGATAGAGATAGGAAAAATTATTGCAAATAGGGCCAATGTGTGAAGGGGAGAAATAGCATGGCCAGTATGAGTACAACGGTTTATCATCACTGAAATATAATTTGAGAGGAAAGGACTCATGGGATAAGAAAGCATAGTGATAGGCAGAGATGAACTCGTGAAGTGCCTGCTATGTCACATTGAGTAGCTTGACCTTTATATTGTAGATGTTTTAAGGAGGGAGCTAAATATATTACTTGGATGGCAGAGTTGGATATGGACCTAAAGGAAAAAAGGAATAGCAGTCAAGAGAGGTATTCATTATTTAAGTTAGGGAAGTGATAGCAAGGATGGAGCTGGTAGCAGTTGGATTGGTTAATTATTTAGAAGATAAAATCTGTACAATTTAATGGCTGAGTTTGTTGAGCCACGGGAGGGGTTATCTAAAGAGGGCTGCCCATGGTAGTGACTGACTGGATATTATAAAGATGGAGGAGATAACTTCCTTTCAGATCCTTGGAAGAAATTTCATTGTTATCGCCCATTAAGATGCAAATCCTTTTTTTGTTGTTGTTTGGATAAAATTTAGCAACTGTCGTTTTTAAAATATGTTTTCAGTGGCTGTTTCGGAATCTGCCCAGGGCAAAATTGTGTACTTGATATATTGGCCTGTATTTAATGTGGAATACATCAATATTTCCAATCACAATACATATACTATAAAGACAAGTTCAATGCTTATCTTAATTGGCTAACAGATAATCAGGCTCATGGTGCTGTTTAATCCATTAGCATTAATAAGGTAGTAGTAGGTTTTATCAATACTGACACTTGTTCAGATCCCTAGGTTCAGGACAATAAGAATTTACAACCACAGCCAGTGCTTCTCCATGAACAGCCACGTGTTAACCTGAATTGTTTCAAACTCTAAAATTCTGTTGTATCACACTGTAAAATTTACTGCCAATATTTCACTAGGTTAGTAGTCTAGGGCCTCACTACTCAAAAAGTGGTCTGTGCACAGTGGCATCCGTGTTCCCTGTGAGCTTGTTTAAAATGCAGAATATTAGGCCCCACTCCAGACCTACTGAATCAGAACCTGAATTTTAGCATAACTCCCAGATGATTCATTTATGCATTAAAATTTGAGAAGCACTTTACCAGGATGTTGGTTTGTCTGAACATAAAAATTACATGGAGAACTTCGAGCAGAGGATCTTGTGCTGCTGAAAACAATGATAAACTTTGGAAAATTGCTTTAAGACATTGGAAAGCAACCACAAACAAGGAGACACTGGAGCAATTAGACTCTTAAATAAAGAGAACCACCCAGAGCAAGATCTGCATTTATACAACTCTGCTCTGAGGCTACTACCCAGTCAATACAGTATGCTGGCAGATAAAGGTCAAGGAGAAAACCAAAATCCTATTGACCTGAGGAATTCAGAGATGTCAGCATGGCTGGAAAGAAAATAAAATTCCACAAAGTAGGGAGCCACGGAAGGAAAGCCCCAAATTTTGATATAAACCATACTCAAATCTTTGGCTGATTTCTAAAAAGTACTCACAGGGATTGAATCTCCAAGTAGCCAGAGGAAAAACAACATATGAAAAAAATGGAGGAATTTGATAGAGGTATTAGCAGCAGAGGCAATAAGAAAGACAGAATTTATTAATATTTCATATTCTTTTTTTGTTAATTTCTGATCTTGTCTTTATTACTGTCCTCCTTCTACTTACATTGGTGTATTACTTTGCTCTACTTTTCTAGCCTTGGAAAGTGAAAACTTAGGTCATTGATTTTCTACCTTTCTCTTTCCTAATATAATCATGAAAGATTAATACATTTCCCTGAAAGAACTCCTTTGGCTGCATCCCACAAGTTTTGTTATGTTGTAATTTCTTTACCATTCAGTTTGGTCTAATTTACCTGTGATTCATTCTTTGACCCATAGGTTATTTAGATATGTGTCTTTCAATTTCTGATGGGATTTTCTTAGATAGAATGCTATTTATTTCAAATTTACTATCATTGTGGTAGTAGAACATACTTTGTATGATATTCGCTGATTTAAATTTATAGAGACTGGTGTCATGACCCAAGATATAACCTATGATAAATATACCATGTCCACTTAAACAGATTGTGTATCCTGAAGTGGTTGATTATACTATTGCATAAATATGAATTCAATAAAAATGGTTGAGAATACTTCTCAGACCTTTTATGTATTTACTGATATTTGTCTAGTATTCTATCAATCGATGAGAGAAGAGTGTTAAAATCTCCATTTATGATTGTGGAATTAACTAGTCTTCCTTTAACTCTGTCAATTTTTGACTCATGCAATTTGAAGTTACTAATTAGGTATATCTATATTTCTGATCATTTTGTCTTCCTGATGATACAGCTCTTTAATATTATTCGTTTCTATCTGTGGTAATACTCTTTATCTTAAAGTCTATTTTATTTTACATAAATATGGTTACCAGCCTTCTTATAATTACTGTTTGTGTAATATTTTATATATATACATATATATTTCTTATCTATTTTCTTCCAACATATCTGTGCATTATTCTAAAAGTGTCTCTTTAGACAGCATATACTTAGGCTTGTTTCTCGTCAATATTAATAAATTCGGCTTTCTGATTAGCCTGTTTTGTCTAGTAACATTATAATTAATTAATGATATGCTTGAATTTAGCTCTGTTTTGTTCTTTGTTTCTGTTCATCTCTTTTTTTCTCCATTCTTTTGAGTTATTTGAATGTATTTAAAGCCATTTAATTTATCTATTAGCTTTTTAGCTGTGCTTCTGAATATCTTCTGGCAGTTGCTCTGTGGATTAAATGTATATCCTTAATTTTTATAGTCTACTTTTTGTATTATTATACTACTGCATATAAAATGTAGAAACCTGGGGACTCTGTAGGTCTATTTACCCCATGAGCCAACCCGCTCTAGCTGTCATACATACATTATGAAGTTCACAACAAAGCATAACTTTTGCTTTAAGTAATCTATGTATATATTTTTTAAACAAATTAAGAGGAGAGAACATCTTTTGTGTTTATGTTTATTTGCCATTTCCAATGTTCTTTATTCCTTCTTGAATATCTGAATTTCTATTTGGAATTATTTTCATTCAGCTTGAACAATTTCACTGAGCATTTTTGGTAATAAATGTTTGACAAATTCTCATATTTTTCTATTTTTGAAATTGCAGTACATTGATTTTTCTTCCCAGAACTTTGAGAATGTAATCTCATTGTCTCTTGCCTCTGTGGATTCTGATGAGACGTTAACAGTTATGTAAATTGGTCTCCTCCTGAATAAAATATGTCATAGTCCCCTGCTGTTATCAAGATGTTATCTTTATCTTTGGTATCAACAGGTTAACTATATGCATAAGTATGGTTTTATTCATTTTTATGTGGCTTGAAACTTTCTAAGGTTCTTAAAACTGTAAATTTATATCTTTTACCAAACTTGGAAAAATTTGGCATTATTCTAAAATATTTTTTCTGCCTTGTTCTCTTTCCTCTCACATTGTAATCTACTTATTTTGATTTATTGATCTATTTTTTTATTGGAGTATAATTGCTTTACAATGGTGTGTTAGTTTCTGCTTTATAACAAAGTGAATCACCTATACATATACATATATCCCAATATCTCCTCCCTCTTGCGACTCCCTCCCACCCTCCCTATCTCACCCCTCTAGGTGGTCACAAAGCACTGAGCTGATCTCCCTGTGCTATGCAGCTGCTTCCCACTAGCTATCTATTTTACATTTGGTAATACTTATAACTCCATGCGACTCTCTCACTTCAACCCAGCTTACCCTTCCCCCTCCCCATGTCCTCAAGTCCACTCTCTACGACTACTTCTTTATTCCTGTCCTGCCCCTACGTTCTTCAGAAAGTTTTTCTTTTTTTTTTTAGATACCATATATAGCATACGGTATTTGTTTTTCTCTTTCTGACTTACTCCACTCTGTATGACAGACTCTAGGTCCATCCACCTCACTACAAAAACTCAATTTTGTTTCTTTTTAAGGCTGAGTTATATTCCATTGTGTATATGTGCCACATCTTCTTTATCCATTCATCTGTCGATGGACACTTAGGTTGCTTCCATGTCCTGGCTATTGTAAATAGAGCTGCAATGAACATTGTGGTACATGAGTCTTCTTGAATTATGGTTTTCTCAGTGTGTATGCCCGGTAGTGGGATTGCTGGATTGTATGGTAGTTCTATTCTTAGTTTTTTTTTTTTCCTTGATGAGTCTTGCTAATGGTTTATCAATTTTGTTTATCTTCTCAAAGAACCAGCTATTAGTTTTATTGATCTTTGCTATCGTTTCCTTCATTTCTTTTTTATTTATTTCTGATCTAACCTTTATGATTTCTTTCCTTCTGCTGACTTTGGAGTTTTTTTTTTCTTCTTTCTCCAGTTGCTTTAGGTGTAAGGTTAGGTTGTTTATTTGAGACGTTTCTTGTTTCTTGAGGTAGGATTGTATTGCTATAAACTTCCCTCTTAGAACTGCTTTTGCTGCATCCCATAGGTTTTGGGTCGTCGTGTTTTCATTGTCATTTGTTTCTAGGTATTTTTTGATTTCCTCTTTGATCTCTTCAGTGATCTCTTAATTATTAAGTAATGTATTGTTTAACCTCCATGTGTTTGTATTTTTTACAGATTTTTTTCCTGTAATTGATATCTAGTAACATAACGTTGTGGTCAGAAAGATACTTAATACGATTTCAGTTTTCTTACATTTACCAAGGCTTGATTTTTGACCCAAGATGTGATCTATCCTGGAGAATGTTCCATGAGCACTTGAGAAGAAAGTGTATTCTGTTGTTTTTGGATAGAAAGTCCTATAAATATCAATTAAGTCCATCTTGTTTAATGTATCATTTAAAGCTTGTGTTTCCTTATTTATTTTCATTTTGGATGATCTGTACATTGGTAAAACTGGGGTGTTAAACTCCCCTACTATGATTGTGGTACTGTCGATTTCTCCTTTTACGGCTGTTAGCATTTGCCTTATGTATAGAGGTGTTCCTATGTTGGGTGCATAAATATTTACAATTGTTATATCTTCTTCTTGGATTGATCCATTGATCATTATGTAGTGTCCTTCTTTGTCTCTTGTAATAGTCTTTATTTTAAAGTCTATTTTGTCTGATTTGAGAATTGTTACTCCAGCCCTCCTTTGATTTCCATTTGCATGGAATATCTTTTTCCATCCCCCTCACTTTCAGTCGGTATGTGTCCCTAGGTCTGAAGTGGGTCTCTTGTAGACAGCATATACACGGGTCTTCTTTTTGTATCCATTCAGCCAGTCTATGTCTTTTGGTTGGAGCATTTAATCCATTTACATTTAAGGTAATTATCGATATGTGTGTTCCTATTACCATTTTCTTAATTGTTTTGGGTTTGTTATTGTAGGTTTTTTCCTTCTCTTGTATTTCCTGCCTAGAGAAGTTCCTTTAGCATTTGTTATAAAGCTGATTTAGTGGTGCTGAATTCTCTTAGCTTTTGCTTGTCTGTAAAGGTTTTAATTTCTCGATCGAATCTGAATGAGAACCTAGCTGGGCAAATCTTGGTTGTAGGTCTTTCCCTTTCATCACTTTAAATATATCCTGCCACTCCCTTCTGGCTTGCAGAGTTTCTGCTGAAAGATCAGCTGTTAACCTTATGGGGATTCCCTTGCTGCTTTTAATATATTTTCTTTGTATTTAATTTTTGATAGTTTGATTAATATGTGTCTTGGCGTGTTTCTCCTTGGATTTATCCTGTATGGGACTCTCTGCACTTCCTCAACTTGATTGACTAGTTTTCCTTTCCCATGTTAGGGAAGTTTTCAACTATAATCTCTTCAAATATTTTCTCAGTCCCTTTCTTTTTCTCTTCTTCTTCTGTAACCCCTATAATTCGAATGTTGGTGCATTTAATGTTGTCCCAGAGATCTATAAGACTGTCCTCAATTCTTTCATTCTTTTTTCTTTATTCTGCTCTGCAGTAGTTATTTCCACTATTTTATCTTCCAGATCACTTATCTGTTCTTCTGCCTCAGTTATTCTGCTATTGATTCCTTCTAGAGAATTTTTAATTTCATTTATTGTGTTGTTCATCGTTGTTTGTTTGCTCTTTAGTTCTTCTAGGTCCTTGTTAAATGTTTCTTGTATTTTCTCCATTCTGTTTCCAAGATTTTGGATCATCTTTACTATCATTATCCTGAGTTCTTTTTCAGGTAGACTGCCTATTTCCTCTTCATATGTTAGATCTGGTGGGTTTTTATCTTGCTCCTTTATCTGCTGTGTGTTTTTCTGTCTTCTCATTTTGCTTATCTTACTGTGTTTGGGCTGCGTGTTCGTAGTTCCTGTTGTTTTTGGTGTCTTCCCCCAGGGGCTAAGGTTGGTTCAGTGGGTTGTGTAGGCTTCCTGGTAGAGGGGACTAGGGCCTGTGTTCTGGTGGATGAGGCTGGATCTTGTCTTTCTGGTGTGTGGGGCCATGTCCAGTGATGTATTTTGGGGTGTCTGTGACCTTCTTATGGTTTTAGGCAGCTTCTCTGCTAATGCGTGTGGTTGTGTTTCTCTCCTGCTAGTTATTTGGCATAGGGTGTCCAGCACTGTAGCTTTCTGGTCATTGAGTGGAGCTGGGTCTTACCATTGAGATGGAGATCTCTGGGAGAGCTTTCACCATTTGATATTATGTGGAGCCAGGAGGTCTCTGTTGGACCAATGTCCTGAACTCTGCTCTCCCATCTCAGAGGCACCAGCCTGACACCCCACTGCAGCACCAAGACCCTGTCAGCCATACAGCTCAGAGGATAGGGGAGAAAGAAAGAAAGAAAAATATGAAATGAAGTTATTAAAATAAAAAAATAATTATTAAAAATAAAAAAATTAAGAAGTAATAAAAGAAAGAGAGAAAGAAAGAAGATAGCAACCAAACTAAAAAACCAATCCACCAATGATAACAAGTGCTAAAAACTATATTAAAAAAAAAACAGACAGAACCCTAGGACAATGGCAAAATCAAAGCTATACAGACAAAATCACACAAAGAAGCAGACATAAACACACTGACAAAAAGAGAAGGAAAAAATATATATTTTTTTAAAAATGAAGAGAGCAACCAAATCAATAAAGAAATCTACCAATTATGATAAGCTCTAAATACTAAACTAAGATAAGCATAAAACCAAAAACAAATTAGATGCAGAAAGCAAATCCCAAGTCTACAATTGCTCCCAAAGTCCACTGCCTCAACTTTAGGATGATTCATTGTCTATTCAGCCATTCCTGAGATGCTGGGTACATCCAGTTGATTGTGGAGATTTAATCCTCTGCTCCTGAGGCTGCTAGGAGAAATTTCCCTTTCTCTTCTTTGTTCACACAGCTCCTGGAGTTCAGCTTTGGATTTTGCCCCACCTCTGCGTGTAGGTCACCTGAGGGCATCTGTTCCCCACCCAGAGAGGGCGGGGTTAAAGCAACAGCTGATTAGGGGACTCTGGCTCACTCAGGCTGGGAGGACGGAGAGGTACGGAATGTGGGGCGAGCCTGCAGCGGCAGAGGCTAGTGTGACATTGCAACAGCATGAGGCACGCCATGTGTTCTCCCAGGGAACTTGTCCCTGGATCATGGGACCCTGGCAGTGGCGAGCTTCAGAGGCTCTCGGGAGGGGAGGTGTGGATAGTGACCTGTGCTTGCAGACAGGCTTCTTGGTGGCGGTAGCAGGAGCCTTAGCGTTTCATGCCCATCTCTGGTGTCTGCACTGATAGCCGCGGCTCGTGCTCATCTCTGGAACTTGCTTAGGCAGTGATCTGAATCCCTTCTCCTTGCGCACCCCGAAACAGTGGTCTCTTGCCTCTTAGGTAGGTCCAGACTTTTTCCCGGACTCCTTCCTGGCTAGGTGTGGCGCACTAGCCCCCTTCAGTCTGTGTTCATGCAGCCAACCCCAGTCCTCTCCCTGGATCTGACCTCTGAAGCCCAAGCCTCAGCTCCCAGCCCCGCCCAACCTGGCAGGTGAGCAGACAAGCCTCTTGGCTTGGTGAGTGCTGTTTGGCACTGATCCTCTGTGCAGCAATCTCTCTGCTTTGTCCTCTGCACCCCTTTTGCTATGCTCTCCTCTGTGGCTCTTCCCGCCTGCCACCCCCCTTCTCTGCCAGTGAAGGGGCTTTCTAGTGTGTGTAAACTTTTCCTCCTTCACAGCTCCCTCTCAGAGGTGCAGGTCCCGTCCCTATTCTTTTTTCTCTGTTTTTTCTTTTTTCTTTTGCCCTACCCAGGTACATGGGGAGTTTCTTGCCTTTTGGGAAGTCTGAGCTCTTCTGCCAGCGTTCAGTAGGTGTTGTGTAGGAGTTGTTCCACATGTAGATGTATTTCTGATGTATTTGTGGCAAGGAAGGTGATCTCCACGTCTTACTCCTCCACCATCTTGAAGGTTTCTATATTGATCTATTTTTAACTTCACTGACTTTTTTCTTTTAATTTGCAGTTGTCCTTAAGTCCATCCAGTGACTTTTTCATTCAGAATTATATTTTTCAGTTCTAGGATTTTCCATTTTTCTTTTTCATATTTTTTATTTCTCAGTTAGGGTTCCCTATCTTTTTATTCATTACGACCATATTTTCCTATACCTCATTGAGTCTAGTTATGAGAGCTACTTTGAAGTTCTTGATGACTAGCTGTAACATTTAATTCATTTCTATATTGGCCTTTATTGATTGTTTTTCCTTCTTAAAATGGGTTGCATTTTGTTGCTTATTTATATTTCAAGTAATTTTGGATTATATCCTGGACATTGTGAAAGTCATGTTATGGAAACTGGAATTCTGTTATGTAACTGAGAAAAGTATATATGTGTATATATATATATATTTTTTTTTCTTTTTCTTTTGCTGTACGTGGGCCTCTCACTGCTGTGGCCTCTCCCTCTGTGGAGCACAGGCTCCGGACGCGCAGGCTCAGCGGCCATGGCTCACGGGCCCAGCCGCTCCGTGGCATGTGGGATCCTCCCGGACTGGGGCACGAACCCGCGTCCCCTGCATCAGCAGGCGGACTCCCAACCACTGCACCACCAGGGAAGCCCAGTATGTATATTTTTGTTTTAGCAGACAGTTAAGTTGGACTTAACTGACAGTTAAGTTGGACTCAAACAAATAACTCTAAATCTGGGTGAAAACTCAAATCTCTGTTAACTTTTAAAATTTTTTCCTCCATTAGCTGGGTTACTTACACCCTGCTTTTTTTCCTGCACATTTATAATTTGGCGCTCTGGTAGAGATTTGTGCAGAGTTTATACACAAAATGTGACTCTAGGGCTCTATATTTTTTTGTGGTTCCTTCTTCCCACACACACCACATGTTCCAGAAGCTGGGGTTGCTCCAATCTCTGTCCTTTCTTTTTTTCAGTCCAGAAATATAAAATTGTGGCTTACACGTTCTATAACTGTCTTTCATGGGAATGTGTTATCTGTACTGAAGCTAAAAGCCAAAATAAAGATAACTAACCCTGTAGTGGTCCCTTCTGCCAAGTTTTGTTCATTTATTGAAATATAATTGACTTACAAAATTATATTAGTTTCAGGTAATACTGCATAGTGATTCAATATTTTTGTACATTATGAAATGATCACCACAGTAAGTCTTGTTAGCATCTGTTACCGTACAGAGTTGTTACACTATTATGACTACATTCCCTATGCTGTACATTACATCCCCATGATTTTATTTTATAACTGGAAGTTTGTAACGCTTAATTTCCTTCCCGTAAATCACCCATCTCCCACCTCTCTAGCCTTTGGCAAGCAACAGATTGTTCTCTGTATCTATGAGTCTGTTATTGTTTTGTTTTTTTAGTTTCCACATATAAGTGGACTCATATGGTATTTGTCTTTCTCTATCTGACTTACTTCACGTAACATAATACCCTCTAGATCCATCCATGTTGTCACAAATAGCAAGATTTAGTTCTTTTTTATGACTGAGTAATATTCCATTTTATATGGATACCACTTCTTTATCTGTTCATCTATTGATAGACACTAGGTGGCTTCTGTATCTTAGGTATTGTAAATAATGTACAATGAACACTGCAATGCACTGGATGCATGTATCTTTTTTAATTTGTGTCTTTGTTTTCTTCAGATACATACCAAGAAGTGGAAATGCTGGATCTTATAGTAGTTCTATTTTTAATTTTTTGAGGAACCTCCATACTGTTTTCCATACTGGCTACACCAATTTACATTACTACCAACAGTACACAAGTGTTCACTTTTTTCCACATCCTTTCCAACCCTTCTTATTTCTTGTATTTTTGATAACAGTCATTCTGACATGTGTGAGATGATATCTCATTGTGGTTTTGAATTGCAGTTCCCTGATGATGAGTGATGTTGAACATATTTTCATGTGCCTGTTGGTCATCTGTGTGTCTTCTTTGGAAAAGTGTTTATTCAGGTCCTCTGCCATTTTTAAAACAAATTATTAGCTTTTTAATATTGAGTTGTGTGAGTTCTTTATATGTTTTGGATATTAACCCCTTGTCGGACATATGCTTTGCAAACATATTCTCCCATTCAGTAGCCTGCCTTTTTATTTTGTTGATGGTTTCCTTCACTATGCAAAGGTTATTTAGTCTGATGTAGTCCTACTTGTTTACTGTTGCTTTTGCTGCCCTGAGGAAACAGTTCCAGAAAAAATATTGCTAAGACAAACATCAAAGAATGTACTGCCTATATTTTCTTCTAGGAGTTTTATGGTTTCAGGTCTTACATCTGAGTCTTCAATGCACTTTGAGTTTATTTTTGTATAGGGTGTAATAGTGTGGTCTAGTTTCATTCTTTTGCATGTAGCTGTACAGTTTTCCCAACACCATTTATTGAAGAGACTCTTTTCTCCATTGTATATTCTTGCCCCCTTTATCATAGAATAATTGCCCATATAAGCGTGGGTTTTTTTGTGTGCTCTCTGTTCTGTTCCATTGATCTGTTTTTGTGCCAGTACCACACTGTTTTGTTTACTATACCTTTGTAGTATAATTTAAAATAAGAGAGAGTGATACCTCCAGTTTTGTCTTTCTTTCTCAAGATTGCTATTGCTATTTGGGGTCTTTTTTGGTTCCATACAGATTTTAGGATTCTTTGTTCTAGTTCTGTAAAAAATTCCATGGGTATTTTGATAAAGATTGAATTGTATCTGTAGATTGCTTTTGGTAGTTTGGACATTTTAATAATATTAATTCTTCCAATTCACGAACATGGAATATCTTTCCATTTATTTGTGTCCTCTTCAATTTCTTTCATCAATCTTATAGTTTTCAGAGTGTAGGTCTTTCATCTCCTTGGTTAACTTCATTCCTTGGTATTTCATTCTTTTTGATGCACTTGTAAAATGAGATTGATTTCTTAATTTCTTTTTCTGATAGTTTGATATTAATGCATAGAAATACAACAGATTTCTGTATATTGGTTTTATATCCTGCAGATTTACTGAATTTATTTACTAGTTGTAGTAGGTTTTTTTGGTGGAGTTTTTAGGGTTTATAGTATCATATCTGCAAATAGTACCAGATTTACTTCTTCCTTTCCAATTTGGATAATTTTTATCTCTTTTTCTTATCTTACTGCTGTGCCTAGGACTTCCAATACTATGTTGAATAAAAGTGGCAAGAATGGGCATCCTTGTCTTGTTCCTGATCTTAGAGGAAAAGCTTTCAGCTTTGTACCAGTGAATATGATGTTAGGTTTGTCATATATAGCCTTTATTATGTTAAGGTATATTCTCTCTATATTCACTTTGTTGAGACTTTTTATTGTAAAAGGATGTTCAGTTTTGTCAAATGCTTTTCTATATCTGTTGAGGTGATCACATAATTTTTATCCTTTGTTTTGTTAATGTGGTGTATCATGTTGATTAATTTGTGGATGTTGTATCATCCTTGCACCCCTCGGATAAATCCCACTTGATCTGGTATATGACCCTTTTAACATGTTGCTGAATGCAGCTTGCTAGTATTTTATTGAAAAATTTTGCATGTATGTTAATCAGGGATATTGACAGGTAATTTTCTTTTTTTGTAGTGTCTTTTTCTGTTTTTGCTATCAGGGTGATGCTGGCATCATAGAATGGGTTCAGAAGTGGCCTTTCATTTTCAATTTTGTGGCATAATTTGAGAATAATAGGTATTAACTGTTCTTTAAATGTTTGGTAGAATTCACATATGAAGCCATCTGGACTCAAACTTTTGTCTGTTGGGAGTTTTGTTTGTTTGTTTGTTTGTTTTTAAGTGATTCAGTTTTATTATTATTAATTGGTCTGTACAGATTGTCTGTTTTTTCCTAATTCATTCTTGGAATATTGTATGTTTCTAAGAATTTATCCATTTCTTCTGGGTTGTCCAGTTTGTTTCCATATAACTGTTCATAGTAGTCACTTATGATCCTTGGTATTTCTGTGATATTGGTTGTAACTTCTCTTTTATTTCTAATTTTAGTTATTTGGGCCTTCTCTCTTTTTTGAGGGTGAGTCTGGCTAATGGTTTTCTATCCTGTTTATGTTTTCAAAGAACCAGCTTTTAGTTTCATTGAACTTTTCTATTTTTTAAGTTACTATTTCCTTTATTTCCTCTCTGATCTTTATTATTTCCTTCCTTCTACTGTTCTTTGGGCTTTGTTTGTTCTTCTTTTGCTGGTTCCTTTAGGTTCAAAGTTAGATTATTTTGGAGAAGTGCGATACAAGTATACATTTGTATATTTTCTGTGAAGAGTTATATTATTACTTGAAATTAGACTGTAATAAGTAAAATCAGCCCTAAGATCACCACTAATTTTTTAAAAAACAAGAAAGATGTATAGCTAACATTCCAACAAAGAAGATAAAATACAATCATAAAAATATCAAATTAATCCTTAAAAAGGTAACACAATAGTAGAACAAAGGAGACAAAAAATCTGACAGGATGGACATAAAACAATCTGATCGATTTAACTCAAACATATTAACAATCATATTAAATGTAAATGATGTAAATATTCTAATTTTTACAAGAGATTTTAGATGTAGATAGAAATCCAGGTCCATATATAAATCCAATACAATAATTACACACTCAATATAGACATGTAGATTAAAAGTAAAAGGAAGAAAGATATTGCATGCTAACACTAATGAAAGAAACTGGAATGGCTATATTAATATCAGAAAAACTATTTTTCTGTTGAAAAAATATTGCTAGGAATAAAGAGCATTATTTCAAAATGATTAAAGTGGTCAGTTTATCAAGTGGACATAATAATCCTAAATGATCATACTCTTACATAACTGAGTTTAAAAATTGGTTAAGCAAAAACTAACAGAACTGAAAAGATAGACAAATCCATGATTATAGTAAGATGTTTTAACACTCCTTTATCAATAACTGATAGATTAAGTGGTCAGAAAATCAGTAAGGATAAAGAGTTGAAAAATACTATCAACCAAGTTTCTGTAACTGACATTATAAAAACATTCAGCCAACAATAGCACAACGCACATTTTTCTCAAGGGCACATTTAACATTTAAAAAGATAGGACATATTCTGGATCATTAAACAAATCTTAATAACTTACAGGCATTCAATAATATGAATTATGTTCTCTGAAAGAAATGGAATTAAATCAGAAATCAATAACAGAAAAATACCCAGAAAGACCCAAAATATTTGGAAAATAAATAGCACACTTTCAAATAATCCATGTGTCCTTACTTTCTTAGGGAAGTTAGAACTGAGTGAAAGTATTGAACTAATGTATTGAAGTATAGAAGTATTGAAGTATGGAAGTATCGAACTGAATGAAAACAAAAACACAAAATAAGAAAATTTGTGTAAAACAGTTAAAGCAATGCTTATGGAGAAATTTTAATTTCTGGTGGTTTTAAAAATATGCTCACAATTTCTTTCACGCAACACTTTTTAAGAGGTAGAGCTTAATTTCCCTCCCTTTCAGTGTGGGATACATTTAGTCTCTTGCTTATAATAATTAGAATAAGACAGAAGTAACAGTATGTCATTTCTGAAAATAGGTTATAAAAAGACACAGTTTCCATTTTGGATGCCCTCTAAGGAATTATTTATGCTGGAGACAGCTAGTATCCATTTCAGGACATTCAGGCAACCTATAGACTGGCCTATGCAGCAAGAAAGTGGTTTTTGGCTGTCAGCCAGAGAGGAACCAAAGTCTGCCAGCAAACATATGCTTGAGCTTGGAAGTACATGATCTCCTAGACATGCTTTCATATGATACTGCAAACCTGGCCAACAGCTTGATTGTAAACTCATGAGAAATCTTGAGTCAGAACTATCCAGCTAAGCTACACCCAGATCTCTGGCCCATTGAAACTGTGAAATAAGAAATGTTTGTTTTATAAAATCTCTAAATTCAGGGATAATTTTTTATGCAGCAATATATGAGTAATAGAGATTTTGATACTGAGAATGAAATGTTGTCATAATAAAAAAGCTAAAATGTTGGTGTGTCTTTGATACCAGGCAGCAGTCTTTGCTGAGTCTATTATGGAAAGCCTAAATGCCTTTAAGAAACTATTAGCAGAAGTCTCATGGTATTAGATAAGGCTGCTGCTGAGGACATTCAGGAAAGTGACCTAGATGTTATTGGAAACTGGAAGAAGGGGGATGCTTGTTACATAGTGGTAGAAAGTACAACATGGACACCATCAGTCATGTTGCAAGTATTGACAGAAAATATACCTGATGAACTGGATGATCTAGCTAAGGATATTTCTTTTTTTTTCTTTTTTAGAAAAATAAATGTATTTATTTTATTTTTATATTTTTGGCTTTGTTGGGTCTTCGTTGCTGCGCATGGGCTTTCTCTAGTTGCGGCGAGGGGGGGGCTACTCTTCATTGCGGTGTGCAGGCTTCTCATTGCAGTGGTTCTCTTGTTGCAGAACACGGGCTCTAGGCACACGGGCTTCAGTAGTTGTAGTATGCGGGCTTCAGTCGTTGTGGCTCGCAGGCTCTAGAGCACAGGTTCAGTAGTTGTGGCGCATGGGCTTAGTCGCTCCATGGCATGTGGGATCTACCTGGACCAGGGTTCAAACCCATGTCTCCTGCATTGGCGGGCGGATTCTTAACCACTGCACCACCAGGGAAGCCCCTGGCTAAGGATATTTCCAGTCACATTTTGAATGTGCTACTTGTTTGTTTCCTTGCTGCTTAACATAAAATTCAAGAGAAGGGAGGTAAATTAAGAAAATGCTGTTAAACATGAAGGAGCTGGAACTTGATAGTTTTGAAAATTCTGTCTCTATAGACAACAAATGCTAAAATTAAGCAATGCCTTCTGAGTAAAAAATGAAACCCAATGCATTAATGTCTAAGCCAAGAGAGTGACTGTAAAATCTTTTGTTAAGCTCTCAGGAAGATCAACAGTGATGTATCAGGGTGCTATTCAGTGAGACAAAATGCTCTCTAAATAGAACAAAGTTGTGCCTCACACATCTCTATAGGACGGTTAGGAAGCTTCAGGGTGTCTTCCCTCAGCATTTTTATCAAAAACTCAAAATACAGAAATAGAAAAGGGCATATGTTAACGAAATCTATGTGTGTAGCTTTTGTCTAATGGAATAGGCTCCAGTAAGTCAGAGAGGATCCACAAGGATTTTTGAAGGATTATATATACAGAAAGATCACCAGTTGACTGAAAGACCTAGAGAACATGCAAAAGGAACTTAAAGAGGACTTGGGACCTCCCAAATTCTATCGGCAGGTAGGAGACTGAGAAAACCACCCAGTTACAAGCAGTCAGTGTCTTTTTTTTTTTTTTTTTTCCGGTACGTGGGCCCCTCACCGCCGCGGCCCCTCCCATTGCGGAGCACAGGCTCCAGACGCGCAGGCCCAGCTGCTCCGCGGCACGCGGGACCCTCTCGGACCGGGGCATGAACCCACGTCCCCCGCATCGACAGGCGAACTCCCAACCACTGCGCCACCAGGAAGCCCAGTCAGTGTCTTTTATGATGAAGGAAAGATGACTCAGAATGCAGAACCAACAGCCCAGAGGGCAGAACTGAGAGCCATAGCAAATTATTCCCACGTTTTCAGACCTACAAGGAGTTTCCAATATTTGCCTGGCTATAGTTCAGAATTGCTGTGGGCTTTTTGTGCTAGTGATTCCACCTGCTATATTTTTCTCTTTTTGAACAGGTGTGGCTATAGCTCTTATTCTATGCCTGCTCCACTACTGTATATTGGGATTGTCTGAGACAGATTTTTTGTTTTAGTTTTGCAGGTCTATAGATTGAGAGGGGCTGTATTCTAGAAGCTGTAATTATGGAACTACACTCACAGAGCAGTATCCACACCTGGACCTGATTCACGTTATAAAATTTTGAACTTAGAGCTCATTTGACAATGAAAGGAGACGTCTGGGAGTCTTGGGAGGAGAAGAATGTATTTTGCACAGAGGAGGAAAGTAATTTTTACTCCCTTACCTTTGAGTGTGGGATAGACTTAGTGAATCAAGTATGGCAGAAACTATGGTATATCGTGTCATGTATGAGATTAAATTATGAAAAGATTGCAGCTTCATGTGGCATGGACTTTCTCATTTTCAGATCACTTGTTCTGGAAGAAGCCAGAAGCCATGTCATAAGTTCATTCAGACAGCCTATATAGAGTACCATATGATAAGAAATGGAAGTCTTTTGCCAGCAGACAGTGAAGAGTTAAAGCCTTCCATTAGCTGTGTGAGAGAGCTTAAAAGTGTGTTCTCTTTGAGTTAAGCCTTTAAGTGAGACTACAGGCCCAGCTATTTCATGCAAGACAGAAAGACCTTGAGGCAGAACCACCGAGCTGTGCCATTAATGCTTCCTGAGGCACGGACACTATGAGGTAATAAGTGTTATTTTCAAGCTACTGTGTTTTCTGGTAATTTGTTATACAGCATTAGAGATCTAGTACAAATACTTAGAAAAGTAGAAAACTCTCAAATCAGTAACGTATGCCTCCATCTTGAAAAACTATAACATGATGGCAAATTAAACACAAAGAAGAAGAAAGTAAAGAGTATAAATTAATTATAGTCAGGAAGATAATAAAGAAAATCAATGATACTACAAAGCGATAGCAATCAAAACAATACAGTATTGGCAGAAAAACAAACATCAGTGGAACCAAATTGAGATCCCAGAAATAAACCCACATGTGTATGGACAATTAATTTATGACAAAAGAGCAAAGAACATACAGTGGAGAAATGATAGTCTTGTCAATAAATGGTTTGGGGAAAACTGGACTTGCAAAAGAATGAAACTAGACCACTATGTCACACCATACAAAAAAATAATTCAAAATGCATTAAAGTCTTGAATGTAAGACCTGAAACCATAAAACTCATAGAAGAAAACATGGGCAGAATGCTCTTTGACATAGATCTTAGCAGTGTGTTTCTAGGTATATCTTGTGAGGCAAGGAAAACAAAAGCAAATAACTGAATGGGGCTACATCAAACCAAAAAGCTTCTGCACAGCAAAGGAAACCATCGACCAAATGAAAGACAACCTATCAAATAGAAAAGATATTTGCAAATCATATATCTGATAAGGAGTTGATATCCAAAATACATAAAGAACTCATACAACTGAACAACAACAACAGAAAAAACAAACAACCTGATTAAAAGATGGGTGGAAAAGCTGAATAGACATTTTTCCAAAGAAGACGTACAGGTGGCCAATAGGCACATGAAAAGATGTTCAACATCACTAATTATTAGGGAAATGCCAATCAAAACCACAATGAGATATCACCTCATGCCAGTTAGAATGACTGTTATTAAAAAGGCAAGAAATAACAAGTGTTGGAGAGAATGTGGAGAAAAGGGAACCCTCACATACTGTTGGTGGTAATGTAAATTGGCACAGCCAATATGGAAAGCAGAATGGAGTTTCCTCAAAAATTAAAAATAGAATTACCATATGATTCAGCTATTCCACTTCTGGATGTTTTTTTGAAGAATACAAAACACTAATTTGAAAAGATATATGGACCCCTATGTTCATTACAACATTATTTACAATAGCAAGATATGGAAACAACCTAAATGCCCATTAATGAATTGCTGTATAATAAGATGTTGTATATATATACAATGGGATACTACTCAGCCATAAAAAAAAATGACATCTTGACATTTGTAATAGCATGTCTTGGCCTCAAATTATTATGCTAAGTGAAATAAGCCAGATAGAAAGGCAAATATCATATGATTTTATTCACGTGTGGAATATAAAAAACAAACAAACAAAAAAACAAAATAAATGAACAAACCAAATCAAGCAAAAGCAAACACAGAGATAATAGAGAACAGAGTAGTGGTTACCAGAGGGAAAGGAGGTGGAGGAGGATGAAATGGGTAAAGGGAATCAACTTTGTGGTGATGCGTGGAAACTAAACTTCTAGTGGTGAGCACCTTATAGTGCGTACAGAAGTCAAAATATAATGTACACATGGAACAGATATAATGTTATAAACCAATGTTACCTCAGTAAATTAACAAAAAGGAAAATCAGTAGAGTCAAAAATTTGTCCTTTGAGAAGGTCAGTAAAATCAAAGAGGAAAAAAAAATCTAGCAAGACCAATCAGAAAATAAAAGGAGAAAAGACGTTACAGTAATAAGAAAGAGACGTGACATTCTTATAGATAGCTTAAATATTAAAAGGATAATTATGAAGTACTATAAACAATATACAGCAGGCCCTCTGTTTCAATGAGTTCTGCACTCATGGATTCAACCACCTGCAGATTGAAAATACATTTTTTAAAGTTCCAGAAAGTTCCAAAAGCAAAATTATTATAGCTTACTTTTGGTAATTGTTTGCATAGTATAGATTTTCCCATATTTTCATTTTTAAACTATTTCTGTCTTTAAATATAAAGTGTGTCTCTTGTAGACAGCATACAGATGGATCTTTTTTCTTATCCATTCTACCATTCTCCACCTTTTGATTTGAGAATTTAATCTATTTATTTTTAATTTAATTAATGATAAGGTAGGATTTATATCTGCTATTTATTACTTGTTTTCTATATATCCTATGTCTTTTTGTTCCTCCCTTCCTCCATTACTGACTTCTTTTGCATTTGGATATGTTCTAGTATACCATTTAATTTCCTTATCATTTTCTTTTTTTGTTGTTAATTATTTTCTTAGTGGTCTCCCTGAGGATTAAAATTATCATCTTAACTAAAACAACCTAGTTTGGATTAGTATCCATTTAATTTCAGTACTATACAAAAATTTTACTTCAGTGTATATCCATTAACTGATCCCTCCTTTGTAATTTTATGGTCATCCAAATTGCATATGTATATATTATAAACCCATCAACACAGTTTTTTAACCCTTACTTTATGCAATTATGTTTTAAATAAAATGGTAAAATAAAAGATATCAAAAACATATTTATACTGTCTTCTACATACACCTATGTAGTTCTCAAGTACTCCTTAGTTCTTCATGTTGATTTGACTTATTGTCCAGTGTCCTTTCATTTAACATAAAGGACTCCCTATAATATTTCTTATAGGACATATCTGTTAGCAAAATATTCTCTAGGTTTTTGTTTATCTGGGAATGTCTTGTTTTCTCCTTTTATTTTGAAGGACAGTTTTGCTGGCTATTGAGTTTGTATTTGACAGTCCTTTTCTTTCAGCACTTTGAATATATTATTTCACTGTCTCCATTGTTTCTTTTATTTTCTGTGTTTTTATCATTTTTTATTTAAGTATAATTGATTTACAATGTTGTTAATTTCTGCTGTACAGCAAAGTGATTCAGTTATACATATACATTTTTTATAGTTTTCCATTGTGGTTTATCATAGGATACTGAATATAGTTCTCTGTGCTATACAGTAGGACCTTGTTGTTTATCCATTCTATATATAAACATTTACATCTGCTAATCCCAACCTCCCACTCCATCCCTCCCTGCAAATCCATTGTTTATGATGAGAAGTCATCTGTTTATTGAGAATTTCTTGTATGTTGTAAGCTTTTTTCTCTTACTGTTTTTATTATCCTCTCTTTGTCTTTGACTTTTTTACAGTGTGACTGTTTTAAAATTTTACAGTGTGACTTACTACAGTTTGTAATCTTAAGGGTACCAATGAGAAAATAACAGTTTGTCTTTGACATTTTATAGTGTGGCTTTTTATAATTTGACAGTTTGAGTGCAGGTTTTTTTTTATTCCTCACAAATTCACATTTATTCACTGACAGACAAAGAAACAGGGATAGATTTGCTCATTGGGGATCCCCACAGTCTGGAGTTCAAAAGAGGTAATTGTGTCTAGTGTGTATGTGTGCATAGTGTGGGACATGCAGGCAAGGGAATCTCCACCAGCCTCTATATCTGTGTATAATTTTCCTCCTTCTCCAAGTTTTCTTCCCTTAAGACGTGTTAGGATAAGTAAGAGGATCCTAACCACCAGCAGGGTACCTGAGGATTGGCAATGGAGAGGGAGTTGTGGTTCAGAATGTATCTATGTGTGGACTGTTTTTAACTTGTACTGATTGGGGTTTATTAGACATCTTCGATGTGTAGATGAACGTTTTTCATCAGTTTTGGGAAGTTTTTAGACATAATTTTTTCAAACAGTGTTTCTGCCCCTTTTCTCCCTCATCTCCTCTGGGAAATTTGTTAGTACAACTTGATGGTGCACCACAGGTCTCAGAGGTACTATTCGTTTTTCTTCTTTTTTTTTTTTCTGTTCCATAGTTTGATGATATAAATTTTTCTCTCTTCAAGTTTGCTGCTTATTTCTTCTGTCAGTTCGAGTCAACTCTAGAGCCCCTCTAATGAATTCTTCATTATTGTTATTGTACTTTTTAATTCCAGAATTTCTATTTGGTTCTTTTTTTATTTCATAATTTAATTACACACATTTAAAGCCATGTATCATATAAAATAATGTCGTTAAAAATACTGCAATTTTTCAATTCACATTCAAGAAAACAATAGTATTCTAACCATATTCATATATCATCCACATAAGTATCTTCATCATTAGTTTTTTTTTTTAACATCTTTATTGGGGTAAATCATCATCAGTTTTTGAGTCATCTTGTATGATTTTCAGAGAGTAATGTTTCTCTTATAAAACTTCTGTCTCTTTGTTGATAGTCTCTCTTATGAATGATGAGAATCATTGTCATATCTTTAATTCTTTAGACATGCTTGTCCTACTTCTTTGAATGCACTTATACTAGCTGATTTAAGTTTGTGTCTAGAAAGCTTAACATCTGGGTCCTCTTAGGGATAGTTTCTATTGAATGAATTTATTCCTGTGTATGGGCAATACTTTCATGTTTCTTGTAATTTTTTTGGTTAAAAAATGAACATTTGGGATAGTATAATATGGTAAGTATAGAAATTTCTTTCTCCCTCTCTCTTAGGCTTGTTGTTATTGTTGCTATTCACTTGCTTAGTAACTTTCCTGAACTAATTCTATAAAGTCTGTATTCTTAATAGTGTGCTGCCACTGAAATCTCTGATTGATTAACTTATTGATCAGCTAATGAATGGTCAGAGATTTCTTTAAATGCCTTGAACCAGTAAATGTTTCATCCTTTACAAAGGGTCTCTGTATGTCGGTTAAGACATGCCTTCAGTGCACAGGCTGTTCACAACTGTGCCTTATGCTTCATTTCCTATTTGGATAGTACTTAAATTTCAGCCACATCTGAGAGACTGGGGTGCTCCCATGTTTTTCTTGAGCATGTGCACAGCCTTGAACATGTACACAGAAGTAGTTACAGAACTATGTTAGAAATTTCCAGTGTTTCCTTTGGACATTTTTGTTCCTCAAATATCACTTTTAACTTTTTGTTAGGCCCACATTTGCCTCAATGGTACTGCAGACTTAAAAGGCTTCAATGATAGACAATTGTCATTGATTTTTTCCAACAAAGGCCATGGGGGCAGAGATTCTATAGTTCAGTGAGCTCTTAGTTAGGTTAAATTAAGACAGTGCCCTGTAAATCAAACTTTGCTAGATGTATAAATCTAATAGTAACAATAGTATGGAAAAGGGATGTTCTGAAGAGCTGAAATCCTTATCTGCTCTTTCTGGTTGTTCTAAGACTCCTATCTCTCGCTGCTATTGTGGTTGTGAGGCTACTTGGTTTCAAGACTATTGTGAAGTCTTTAAATTAGATTAATAAAGAATATCTTCGTGCTTCCCTGGTGGCGCAGTGGTTGAGAGTCCGCCTGCCGATGCAGGGGACACGGGTTCGTGCCCCGGTCTGGGAAGATCCCACATGCCGCAGAGCGGCTGGGCCCGTGAGCCATGGCCGCTGAGCCTGCGCGTCTGGAGCCTGTGCTCCGCAACGGGAGAGGCCACAACAGTGAGAGGCCCGCATAGCACAAAAAAAATAAAATAATAAATATCTTCGGAGAGAGGAGTGGGAATAGACCAAGCATAAAAGCCAAAACCCCTGCTTTTGTTACCAAGGTGCAGCAGTTTTGTTTTGTTTGGCTTTTTAACAAACACTCCTCTCACTGTCACAAACCCATGAATAATTTCCAGAGTCCTGAGAAAGTTGTTTTTGACATTTTTTTTTCTAGAATTTTCATTGTTTTATGGAGGAAGACTGAGTTTCTCAAGGTATCCTTTGGGAAGCCCTATTCTTCCATAGAAATTTTTAAAATAGAAATTGAAACACTGATTCTAAACTTCATTTGGAAATGCAAAGGACATTGAATAGCCAAAAAATAATCCGACAGCAAAACTAACAGCAAAACTGAAGTACTAAGAATGTCTGAATGTAAAACTTATAATAAAGCAATAGTAATGGAGGCTGTGTGGTAGACAAATAGTTGAATGAAACAAGCTCACACATATATGGACAACTGATTTTTGACAAAGTTGCAAAGTCAGTTTAGTGGAGAAAGGATAGTATTTTCAACATTGATTATTTGTATGCAAAAACAAAAAGATCTTTGATACATTCCTCACCCCATATTGAAAGAGCTAACACAAAAAAGATTTTGGACCTAAATGTAAAACCTAAAACTAGAAAACTAAGAAAAATACAGAGGAAAACTCTTGTGATTTGTGTTTAGGGAAGGATTTCTTAGATATGACCTCAAAAACATAGTCCATAAAAGAAGAGATTGGAAAACTGAACTTCATATAAATTAGAAACTTTGTTTTTGAAGCATACTATTAAAATAATGAAAAGATAAACCACAGCCTGGAAGAAAATATTTGCAATTATATATATATAATTATATATAATTATATATATTTTATATATATATATATAATTATATATAATTATATATAATTTGCAATTATATATATATAATATATATATAAATATATATATATAAATATTAATATATATAATATATATATTTATATATATATATTTATATATATAAATATATATATATATAAATATAATATATATATATATTATATATATATATAATATATATATATATAATATATATAATTTGCAATTATATATATTATAAAGTATTTATATCCAGAATATGTAAAGAATGCTCAAAACTAAATACCAGAATAAAAAAAAAAAAACCTCAGTAGAATGTTTTATTTAAACAGATATTTCATTATTAGATAAATGAAAGTAAAAAGTATAATATAATACCAGTATATTATTATAATTGCTAAAAAATAAAAAGACCAACTATACCATTTATTGGCAAGTATTTGGAGAAATTGGAATTCTCATACACTGCTGGTTGGAATGTAGAAGAGTACAGCCACTTTGGAAAACAGTTTGGCAGGTTTTGTTTGGTTTGGTTTTTGTTTATTTATTTTTAAGTTAAACATACATCTACCATATGATCTAGCCATTTCACTCCAGATATTTACCCAAGAGAAATGACAGAATATGTCCACAAATAGACTTGTACATCAATATTCATAGCAACTTTATTAACAATTGCCTGAAACTTGGAAACAATTAAGTTTCTATCAGCAGATGAATGGATATAATGTAATAGTATTCAGCAATGAAAAGACAGGAACCTTTGATACATGTTACAAAAGGATGAATCTCAGAACAATTGCATTTAATGGAAAAAGTTAGACCAAAAAAATGATTATATACTATATGATCCTATGAATGTTAAATTCTAGAAAAACAAGCTAATCTATATTGATGGAAAGCAAATCAATGCTTATATAGGACAGTGTGAGGGGAAAGTGGGTGAAAGAGACAGGAGGATAAATTACAAAGTACATGAAAAAAACTGGGGTGTGATGCATAGTTTCATTATCTTAACTATGGTAATAGTTCCATTGGAGTACATAAGTCAAAACATGTGCAATTTGTTATATGTCAATTATATTTCCAATAAAGTTGTTAAAAATAATTTCAGCCATTTTGATAAATGAAGTATATGTTTTTTTAGGTTAGTGATAAAACAATATCCCTGGATTAGCAAAAAGTATACAGTATCATTAGCCATCATGGAAATGAAATTAAAACCACAGTTATAGAAAGACAACCCCCAAACTCCTAGAACAGCAGCATTTTAATCTCCACAGACACTCCCCATGGTGAAACTGGGGAAAAATTATGGTGAAAACATAACTGGCAAAATTGTCTTTTTTTAAAAACCAAACAATTTAAAGTTTCTGGAAATCATCCTAACAAATGAAGAAATCACTTTTTCAAGAAAATCTACTAAATATCAGTAAGAACACTGAAGTTTCTACCAATTGACTGAAAGAGGATGAAGCATAAAGAAAATGTTTTCCACCAGGAGGAAAACTGGAGGAACATTTACTCTGAGCTATACTGAAACAGGGATAGTTTAAAGCAAATTGCTGAAGGTGCTTTAGATACAAAGTCAAATAGGTAAGTAAATAGGTCCTTGTATTTCCATTTGAAGGTAAATATATGACTTCCTTAAAGAGGAAGAATGAGTTATGTCAATAGGAAGGAAAAAATTTAGAAAAACACATATGATATATTATTTCTTTAAATATTTTTTTGTTTTTATTGTGGTAAGAACACTTAACATGAGATCTGACTTCTTGACAAATTTTTAAGTGCACACTGCAGTATTACTAACTATATTATTAGCTATATTGTTGGCACAATCTTTAGATCTTTAGAACTTATTCGGTGTGTATAACTGAAACTATATACACATTGAACAGCAACTTCTCATTTATTGGTTTGCTCTAAAATATCTCTCTGAAAGTTTTGTCTGTTTTAAGGTTTGTTAAACGTCACTCAATTTTGATTATTTTTAGAGAGGAAGCTATATTTGAACCTTAAAGGTATTGGCAATCCATGACCATGTATACTTCACAATGCGTGCAATTTCTGAAGAGAGGCTTTGTTCTCAAGGAAAACTATACAACACAGACATGCTGCTACTTGGTAACAGAATTTGAATAAAACAGGTAAGGTTTTAAAAAGTCAAATTACCACATTGACCCTGAAATTATCAAACAGGCATCGACAGCATTTCCTTTTCTTGGGCTTCTTGGTAAGTTACCTTTTTTTTCTTTCTTCATTTGTACCTGGAATGTAATATCAGTGTTTCTCTAAAATTTGTTCAAAGAGAGCTATACTTTCCAATGTCATAGATTTTCCTGCTTGTAACATTTAGATTTTCTGTATGTGAGGCAGCAATGTAATCCAAGTGAGAGCGAGTGAACCACATCAGAATGGTGACAGTAGGAAGGAGTTAAATAGTTGGTGGGAAATTTGACCTTTACTTTTACATGATAGCATGGTTACTTTCTTTTTTATTACAGAGTTTCAGTCATGGGAATTTATAGTTTTCTTGCTATTCATGAATAATTTTAATCTAATATTTACTTTTTAATAATATAAAGAAATGAAATGACTTTGAATTAGATTTGTTCAGTATTACTATGTGTTACTTGCATTTCATAAACTTTAGAGACTAATATTTCCTTTAGACAATACCATTTTAAAGTGGTACAATTAACAATTTCAGTCTTAGGAGTACAGAGGCATAAAGTTTTAAGACGGTGTTTTCTAGTTGGGTCGGCCCAAATACTTGGGTTTGTGTCATTAATATCTTTCCAGCCTGTGAGTTGACTGGCAGAAGTGTTTGTACGTGAATCAAGTCCACGGATAAAGAGTAACCATTGCAAATCTGATTTGCCCACCTGGAGATATTCAATTTTAAATCACAATGTTTTTTCTCTCCTTATACCATGGGGCATTGAAGCTGGTATACTTCTCTCATTCTTGGCTGACAGGAGGGTATCTTTTCCAGGTAATGTAGGTATACATTTCGCTCATGTCCTTGGAGTAGAAAGGAAACAACATAATATTGCATAATATTGCCTCACATTGAAGCTGGTATACTTCTCTCATTCTTGGCAGACAGGAGGGTATCTTTTCCAGGTAATGTAGGTATACATTTCGCTCATGTCCTTGGAGTAGAAAGGAAACAGCATAATATTGCAGTGTGGTGTCATGCAGAGGCTTGAATTTGGGGTTACATATTCCCTAAAAAGTGGAAGATGAATATAGGTCCCAAAATAGCTGGGTTTGACTCTTGGCTCTGTTACTTGTGAAATGCGAGTTTGATCAAGTTACTTAGCATTTTAAGCCTGTTTACTCATCTGTTAAATGGTGAAAATAGGATTATTTTGAGGAATAAACGAGATGAATGCATATGAAAAAGTGACCACATAAGTGTTTAACAAATGTTTGCTAATATTATATTCCTTTTTGAAAAAGCATGTGCAACTTTTTACCATTATTACCTCAGTAAATTACATTAACATATCAGACACTCAATTTACTTATATACAAAGTTGAGGTAGTATTATTAAACCATTCTGAGAAGTTTTAATTAAATAACAATTTTTATCATATTTTATAAATGAAAAACACAGCTATGTTAACTCTGGAGATGCCTTAATGCAATGTCTCAGTTGGAAAAATTATGTTTATAATAACTGATATTCATTAAGAACTTATTTATGTTCTTTGTACCATTGTAAATACTTTATGTACTTTATATAATCCTTGGAACAAACCTATACATTTGTTGAATTTGAAATTTGTTGACCTATAACGTAGATATGACTATTATCCTAATTTTACACACTAAGAAAACTGAGTCAGAGGAATATCATATAAACAGTAACGGTGTGAACCAGGAGTCTATATGAGGGGATATATTTAAGCTCAGGCATTCCATCTTGTTATAGGACTATCTCCTGATAATGTGGGGGGAAAACGTTGACTTCGCCTTTAAAGAGTGGGAAAATGGAGGAAGGAGAAGACAAAATGTACAATGTGAATAGAATTAGTAGAAAAGAGTGACCAAATCGTAGTGAGAGAGAAAAAAGCTAAATCAGAATATTTATTATGTGCTTATTTTCCTCCTTGCAGCAGATAAGAGTAATGAAATATACTACTGTCTTGCCATCTAGCTGAAAAGACAAGATTAAAACACGAAATAATTGGAGACAGTATAAAATCATATATTTAAGTACTAGATATAATTATGTGCATGTGTGAGATTGAAACAAGTTAAATATTTTCCTTCATTCTTTTCTTTATTTTTTAAAAATTTCATTTGTCAAGATCGAAAAAGATAGTTGCTATTGTATGAAAAACTCCAAGAAAAACACAGTTTAAGACACTGTTTTTAACTAAAGCCAGAGGTACTGGTAATTGGAGGAGAGGGTCATGGTGACCAGTGTTTCCTCAGACATCCCAAGATTTATCTCATTGACAGAATGCTCTGAACTGCATAACAGAGAAGTTGCAACACTAAAGAAACTAAGTATTTTAATGTAATCTTTAAGGACAAAATAATAATAATAGGCCTCTTTCTCTATAGACTGAAAAAGATGAAAGGAGGAGGAGAATTGAATCCCTCTTCTTCTTCCCCTGATGCCATGTCATTTTTTTAAAATTCATACTTTAGATACAAAATCAAATGCAAGCCAGTTTAGTCCCTGAGCACATCTATAGCATTGTTTTCAGTGTAGGGTCTACATACCATCATCTTCAAAATCATCTAGGGTGCTTATTAAGTAGATTCTTTTTTCTAGATGGCCAACAGATACATGAAAATGTGCTCAGCATCATTAATCATCAAGGAAATGCAAATCAAAAGCACAATGAGAGATCACCTCACACCTGTTAGAATGACGATCATCAAAAAACAAGAAATAACAAGCTTTGGCAAGAATGTGGAGAAAAGGGAGCTCTTGTGCACTGTTGGTGGGAATGTAAATTGGTACAGCCACTATGGAAAACAGTATGGAGGTTTCTTAAAAATTTAAAAATGGAGCTACCATATGATCCATCAATCCCACTTCTGGGAAGGTATCCAAAGGAAATGAAAACAGGATCTCAAAGGGATATCTGTACTCCCATGTTCATTGGAGCATTATTCATATTAGCCAAGATATGAAAGCAATCTAAGGCTCATCTATAGATGAGTAGATAAAATATGATTATATATTATTCAGCCATGAGATAATGGCTGGATCTTGAGGGTACAATATGGATGGACCTTGAGGGTGTTATGCTAAGTGAAGTTAAGTCAGAGAAAGACAAATACTGTATGATACCACTTATACATGGAATCAAGAAAAATTTGATTCACTCTCGTGGGTGAAATGATACACAAGATTGTGGGCACTCTGGGTTGGGACTGAGTCTTGGGCATCCATGTGCCTGTAAATGGCAACATTTCCCCAATTCTCAACCTGCCAGCCCAAGCAGCATGCCTAAGCTTCCCTCAGTTTCTTGCTTTTGTGAATACATCCTTGCCCTGAAGTGCAGAGAGCCTAAAGTGGTTGAAATCAAAAACCTATTCCTCAACTGATTCTTAGGGTGTGCTTGTAACCTCATGTAAGAATCATGTAAACCCCTCCCGTAATCAGAAATGTGATCATAAAGTGCTTGGAAAACACACTGAAAGTAACATATCGGGTTCCAACTATGTATTAAACACTGGTTTAAGCATTCTCACATAGTCCTCACAGCAACCCTGAAGAGGTAATATTATAACCATTATACAAATGGGAAAACTGAGGCCAGAGAGATTAGGTAATTTGTTCAAGTCATTTACCTGATTAGTTGCAGCCCAGATATCAAAATCCAAATAATCTAGTTCCTGAGCAAGCACTTTGAACCAGCATACTCCAGCATACTGTATTGACTCTTCAATAAAGTATAAATAAATACAGTTAAAAATTACATAAACTTGTGATAAAGAAGATTTCTACATGTAGCACCAAAGGAGAAGCAACATGAGAATACATAAATAGTGTGGAAATAAATGAAGACTAGCCAAATAAGAAGAGCAAAGTTATTTATAAAGAGCTTGCAATGGCATGGGAGTCAGCCACCATCACTTGTGTTTTGGCAGAAACGCAGGCTGAGTGGGAAAGCTGTATGGTGGAAAAAAGGGAAGGATTCTGGTATGGCCTGATTGAGGCTGTTGGCAAGGGGAAGCTCTGAGCAGGATAACTAGAAGTGGGACATCTTATGTGAATGTTTAGGGGTACATATTTGCTTTCTCTGCTTGGTTCTAAGTTGGAAGTGGGGACAAAATTAAGGAAGCTGTCAGTTACTAATCAAATCCTGGCCATTTAGGGCTGATTGATACAGAAGTCATTGTTTAGCTTCCTGGATTGACACTAGGCATAGCAATCTCTGTTCCTGCAAGTCTGACTTGTAGCAAACTGGCTTCCTAGTTGTTTATTGCAGGAGGTGGTTTCCTGGGAAGGTGGCTGCAGGTTGTGGATCAAGGTTCTAGTTTTATATATGGCCTGGTCATTGTCCATTTATATGTTTAGTCTGTCAATCAATTTAAAAATAAAATGTAAAACTTCCTTGTCTATGGGAAAAAAACAGAATAAATGAAGTTGAGACAACACTAAACTGGGAAAGATAATTACAAAATATATTAATATACGTTGATATACTATCATATAAAGAGTTTTAACAGCAACTGTTAAACATCTCAATTGAAAAAATACTCTGGACAATAACAGATAATTCAACAGAGAAGAAAATATATTTAACTTCAAAAAATGCAAATAAAATGAGATTTAATTTTTAGCTTACTACATTGACAAATATTAAAATGGCTGACAAAACTGAGTGACAGCATGGGTTGGAAGAAACAGACATTCTGATACACTGCTAATGGTAGTCTAAATTGGTCCAACTTTCCTGAAAGACAATTTGGCAACTGTATCAAATGCCTTAAACATATGCCTTCCTTTTGGGCCAGCAATGCTTTTCTAGGAATTTATCCTAAGAAATAATGAGACAAATGCACAAATATGAAGGGAGAAGGAGGAACATAAAACAACCTATGATTCCAACAATAATGAACTCATTTATTATGGTGCATTTTATATACAGTCCTTAAAATAGTAATGCAGAATTATATTAAGTGATATGGAAAGTTAAGTATTAGATGTTAAATTAGCATAATCTATTTGAGAAAACAATCTGGAAGAATAAACGTCTAAAAGCTAACAGTTGTCTTTGAATGGATCATGGGGTTTGAAAATGTTTTAGTAGTATTTTTTTTTGTCTATCAGTTCTTTCTAATTTTTGACAATGAATGAATATTGCTCAAAGATAGCATCAGTGCTTTTAGTACACAAAAGTATAAAAGTGAAAATATATATAGTTCACAATCGTTCCACCTACAAAATACCTATTGACATTTTAAAAAGGTAATCCATGTACCTTAGTAGAATATCCAAATAATTGTTCAAAATGTTTATAATGGGTATCAGAGCTTTCCTCCTCTGCCTCTTGTCCCTCCCCCAAAGATAATTATTGTTAACAGAATTTTATGTATCGTTTGGTCACATTTTCAAGGGTGAAAAAGGTCCATCCATCAAAAAGGAGGAAAAAAATGAACCAACAATTTTAGCCTGATGTTAGTTGGCTCAAGAAATAAATCCCACCTTCTGTTTCTCTTTAGCTCTTGTCTGAATTCCCAAGTTTCCAACTCAGTGGCTTCATATTAGGATGATCTAAATTATACCTTACGATCTATATTAGAATACATAGCATTTTATGCCTTTGAGTTCAAATACCCATCTTTTTCTACCACTGATATTAAAAGTGCTTTTAAAAAGGCACAGCATTTCCTGTATACTGACTATATATTCATTTTGTTGTAGTCCCGATGCAGAGTTGCATCATTTTGCAGATTATCCATGATGCTAAAAATTCTTCCCACACTTGCATTTGACACAGGAATTGAAATAGAAAACTGAACCTATTTAAACAAATTTAGAGCTACAGTTTCTGTGCTAAAAACAAGTTTTGATTTTTTTTAGTGTTGTTTCCTCAAGAGAAATGATCATCTCATGTCCAAAGCACAGACTTTCTCATAAAGAGAATTTGAAGTGGGCTCTTATTTTCATGATGAAAACATTCAGATATGAATTACTTCATCAAAAGAAGGAGATGACTCATGATTAAGCAAGCACAAAGCACCCAGAGCAATATATGGTGGATTTTCAAAAAGAAATTACTTCTCTCTATATATGACAGTTCTTGTATTCATATTTAATTCTTCACAGGTAAATTTACTGCCTACACAAACTGGTAAACAGTTATTTTGCAATGTGTGTAAAGCTCCTGCTGAAAAACTTAATACTGATTTTTTTCTTCGGGAATTTTGGAACTAAATTAAAGAAAAAAAATTCTTGACTGATGGCAGATTTAGTTTAATAAAGTTTCCAAATACTCCTTATCTTAAAAGTGGATTGTAAATATCAGAGCTAAACAAGAATCCAAGAGCTGCAGGTTTACACAAAGAAAGTCTATAGTTCTGCTGCATAGTTACATGTGTCCTCAGGGCATGGATTCAGACTGTGAGGTTTGGCTTCCTACCCTGCCTTGTAAAAAGGCACGATTGCATTGATTAAATGCTCAGACACGCGGCCAATCAGATTAGAAAGTGCCCTTGACTTTGACTGGAAAATCTAAGCTTCAGCTCTTCAGTAATCTCGGTAGCTCCTGCCATATACCGCCATGCCTGTCACTCCTGTGCCCTGGATTCTGGACGTACATGCTAGCTACAGTCAGGAGCTTTCAGGTGAGGAGGTGCTTTCCCTAGCTTACAAAGGACAGACATCTTGCACAATATATAGATAACACATTGAAGCAGGCCTTATTAAGAACCTTTACTCCCACTGCTGGGACTCTAGTTTCATTAGAAATAGCCTCTTCCAAGACTGTTTTGGCCTCAAATACGTCAACCCCTATGACTGTTCCTAGTTCTGATCCTCTGAAGATCAGAAGTACTGAGTTATAGAAATCAGTCTTCTAAAGCCTACAGCCTCATGAATATCCAGAAGCGATACCATCTTCCATCACCTTTTTCTCAATGGATTACTAAATCATAACTGTCTGGCACCAGCTTATGTCTTGATTTGGCAGCACTGCATAAGGTCTCAAGGTTCCTGTCTCTCATCTATTATTCTTTTATTGATGGACTAACTATGTACCAAAACCTGGAAGACTACTACTCTTATATTTCCTATTGATGAAACACCTCTCCATAGTTTAGACCAGCTCTAATAATTCGTTGTCTTCTCCTTAAGAATTGGCCTTTTCAAAATAATCATGGCTGCTTTTGCCATTAGAGTATATGGAGTTGCATGGAGTATATGCTGAACAATCCAAGGGACACCATTTGCATGATAATATTAGTGTCGCCCCTGGAGTTGAGCAATGTGGTACTCTCACTAAACACAGGAAGGTCACATCTAACCAAGACATAGAGGGTCAGAGGAGGTATCCCAGAAGTAATATAAAGGGATACTCCTGACAAGCCCCAGTTCCACTTAGATGTCTGTCATTTTTCTATTTCCTTATCACACTGTGGTATAATTGCTTATTTTATTTCTTTACCTTGTCAACTTATCATAAGTTTCATAAAGACAGGGATTACACACATTTTATCACCAAGTGATAGCAGGTGCTTTGCACATTTTAAGGCTATTTGTTGAAAAAATAGACTAAAAGGCATTCAGTGTGTGCGAAATAGAAAGAAAAGGAAGTAACTCTGGGGGGAGGAGATTCAAATAATAGGTGTCATGTAATTGTTGCCCCAGTGAAAGTTGTGTGCTTATGTCAGTATCTGTAGGTCTATATCTTCGAATGGTTAAAGATGAAAAAGGCCACAAATCCTCAAAGTTTCAAATCCAGCTACCCTCTCCAAGTGCACCCACCACCATTTCCGTAGCTCTTTTAGATGCTTAGAACACTGAGGCTGCCACTTGCTCTAAACCCATCAATACACCCCAATGAACCAAAATAGAACAATATACAATGAAAGTTGTGATAGGCACTAGTAACACCATGGCTAGCACTAGTATTTAGATCTGCTCTATGGGTATATAGCAAAGGATCATGCATATGAACTTGACTTTCATCTAGAAATATACCTGAGACTGAAGAGACCCTTGCTGGGGAAATCTAGAAAGTTTTCAATAGCTATGCACCAGGCTGTACATACCACAAGTGCAGGGACTATGCTTATTAATTTATTCATTCTCTTATTCATTCATTTAAATCTATATTATCTAACTTCCATATTCTAGGTACTATACTATGTTTAAATACCCAGTGATGTGCAAAATGGACATAATTTCCATCCACATAGAACTTATGACCCAGAAGCTTTTCTATACACTAGTAATGAACTTTCAGAAAGAGAAAGCAAGAAAACAATTCTATTTAAAATTGCATCAATAAGAATAACATAACTGAGAATAAACTTAACCAAGGAGGTGAAAGACCTATACTCTCAAAACTCTAAGACATTGATGAAAGAAATTAAATATGATTCAGAGAAATGGAAAAATATCCTCTGTTCTTGGATTGGAAGAACTAATGTGAAAATGTCCATACTACCCAAAGCAATCAGCAGATTCAATGCAATCCCTATCAAAATATTTGACATTTTTCACAGAACTAGGACAAAACAATCCTAAAATTTATATGGAACCATAAAAACCTTGAATAGCTCAAGCAATCTTGAGAAAAAAAGAACAAATCTGGAGGTATCATACTCCCTGACTTCAGACTATACTAGAAAGTTACAGTAATCAAAATAATATGGTTCTGGCACAAAAAAGACACAGAGATCAATGGAACAGTCAGAGAGCCCAGAAATCAACCCATGCACTTATGGTAAATTAATCTACAACAAAGGAGGCAAGAATACAATGAGGAAAAGACAGTGTTTTCAGTAAGTGGTCCTGGGAAAACTTGTCAGGTACATGTAAATAACAAAATTAGAACATTGTCTCACACCATATACCAAAACAAACAAACAAAAACAAAACTCAAAGTGAATTAAAACCTAAATATAATACTGCAAACCATAAAACTCCTAGAAGAGAACCTGGGCAGAAAATTCTCCGACATAAATTGTAGCAATATTTTCACAGATCTGTCTCCTAAGGCAGAGGAAACAAAAGCAAAATGAACAAATGACATCTAATTAAATTTAAAATCTTTTGCACAACAGGAGAACCATTAAAAAGACAAATACAACGTAGTGGATGGGAGAAAATACTTGCAAATTATACTGTTGACTATGGGTTAATATCCAAAATATATAAACAGTTCATACAACTCAATATGGAAAAACAAACAACCCAATTAAAAATGGGCAGAAGACTTAAATAGACATTTTTCCAAAGAAGGTACACAGATGGCCAGCAGACACATGAAAAGATGCTCAACATCACTCATCATCAGGGAAATGAAAATCAAACCCACAATGGAATATCACCTCACACCTGTCAGAATGTCTATCATCAAAAAGACTACAAATAACAAATGTTGGTGAAGATGTAAAGAAAATTGAGCTCTAGTATATTTTTGGTGCAAATGTAAATTCTTGCAGCCACTATAGAAAACAGTGTAAAGTTCCCCCTCCAAATAAAAAAATAGAACTACCAGATGATCCAGTAATTTCATGCTGGGTGTATATCCAAAGAAAATGAAAACACTAACTTGAAGAGATACATGGACCCCAATGTTCATAGCAACATTATTTACAATAGCTGAGATATGGAAGCAACCTAAGTGTCCCTCAACAGATAAATGGGTAAAGAAGATGTGATTGATACACACAAACACACACATACACAATGGAATATTACTCAGCCATAAAAAGAATGAGATTTTGCCAATTGCAACAACATGGATGAACCTGGAGGGTATTATGCTTAGTGAAATCAGTCAGACAGAGAAAGACACATACTATATGGCATCACTTATATGTGGAATCTAAAAAAGAAAACAAGCAAATGAATATAAAAAAACAGAAACAGACTCACAGAGGTTACCAGAGGAGGGAAGGAATGAGGGAGGGCAATAAAAGGGTAGGGGACTAAGAGGTACAAACTATTATGTAAAAAATAACTAAGCATCAAGGATAAATTGCACAGCACAGGGAATATAGCCAAAATTTAATAATAAATTTTAAAAAGTATAATCCATAAAAATACTGAATCACTGTGCTGTACACCTGAAACTAATATAATATTGTAAATCAACAATACTTCAATAAATAAATAAAATAAAGATAATGAGACTGGGAACAAAGAGTTTACACTGTGTGGAAGAAAAATATCTAAAATGCATAGGTATAGAAAATGCTGAAATTCAGTGCATGGAAAAAGACACACCATTAAATCTTAATTAAAAGACAGTTGATATAACACATTAATTAGCAACAAAAGATATCTTAAGGCAAATAGAATTAGTAGAATTAAAAGGAATCATTTGAACTGATAAAAAAAAGATCCAATGATCAGAATGATACAGCAATTTAAAAATTATATGCCTATATTAGCAAAGTATCAAATTATTTAAAGCAAAAGTTGACAAAAGTACAATGAGAAATTGATAAATTTCCAAATTTAGGAAGTTCAACACTCTTCTCTTAGAAATTGATAGAAAAGCACTTAAAAATATCAGGATATAAAATATTAGAAAATGTAATTAGCAAAGTTGACTCATTAACTGCAGAATGTACATTAATTTCAATCATGCATAAATCATTTATAAATATTTAACACATACCAGGCCATAAAACATGTCTAAACACAAACTCTTCCAGAAAACTGAGGAGACCGTTTCCCATTATCATTTATAAGACTGGTGGTACTCTGATAGCAAAACCAGACTAACACATTACAAGAAAAGAAGACTACAGAACAGTATCCCTCATGGACATACATGAAATATTTTCAACAAAATTTTAGCAAATTATATCCAACAATATATAAAGAAAATAATATGACCAATTTGGGTTTATCCTAGGAATGCAAAGTTGGTTTGACATTTAAATATCAATCCATGTAATTGACCTTATTAAGACTAAACTTGCACACATACACACACACACACACACACACACACTATCACTGCCACCCCCCCCACCACCACCACCACCAACAGCAACAGCAAAGGAAGTGATTATCTCAATAGATATAGGGAAAGCATTTGAAAAACCCAACATCCATTACTGATAAAATCTTCCCAGAAAACAAAGAGTAGAAGAGATGTCATGAATTGGATAAATGTCATCTACCAAAGCTTTCAGCTGATGTCATTCTTAATGGTGCATAAAGTTAGTGTTTTCTCCTAAGATCATGAGCAAAGTAAAGACATTCATTCTCACTACTTTTATTTAACATTGTACTGGAGGTTCCAGTCAGTCCAAAAAGATAAGAAAAAGATTAAATAACATTGTAGGAAAGGAAGAATTAAAATTGTCTTAATTTACAGAAAACACAATTGGTTGTGTAAAATATCTTATGGACTCTAAAATAAATAAGACAATAAATCTAATATGTGAGGTTAGCAAGGTTGTAGGATATAAGATCAGCGTACAAAATTAGTTGGATTTCTATGTACTAATAATCAGTAGTTAACATACTAAAAATACCATTTACAATAGCATCAAAAATAGCAAATACTTAGAGATAAATCTGATAAAAATGTACAAGGCCTTTACACTGAAAAACAGAAAATTCTGAGAAAAATTAAGGAATCCCTAAAAGGATGGCAATACTGTGTTCCTATATTGGGTGGCTCAATATTTTTAACTTGTCATTTCTCTCTAAATTGATCTATAGATTCCATGTAATGTCAATTAAAACCCTATAAGGAGTTTTTTGTAGGCTAGGTTTTTGAAAGGCTGATTTTAACATTCATATTGAAATGTAAAGTATCTAAAGTAGACAAAATAGCATTGAAAATACAGAGTAAAGTTGTAGAACTTATATTACCTGACATTAAGATTTATTTATTTTAAAATTATAGTAATCAAGATACTGTGGTTTTGCCATGAAAATTGACAAATAGATCAAGGGAACCAAATCAAGTCCAGAAATAGACTTGGAAATACATAATTAATTTAAAAATTTAATATATACTTATTTGAATTTGACAAAGGTAAAGAGGCAATTCATTGAAGAAGCATAAATTTTTCAACAAATAGTTCTTAAAAAATTTGTTTATCCAGATGCAAAAAGACCTCAATATTCATTCATTTCATTCAATTCATATCCCACACTATACCAAAATTAACTCAAAATAGCTAATAGGTTTAAATATAAAACCTAAAACCGTAGAATTTCAAGAACACATAGAGTGTGTCTTAATGATCTTAGGTTAGGCAAAGAAATGTTCCTTTCATAAAACAGTGAAAAGTACAATCCATGAAGTAAAAGGACCAATAAATTAGACTTCGAAATTTCTGTTCTTTGAAATACACTGTTAGTAGAATGGGGAAAAAAACACTAAAGATTGTGAGAAAGTATTTGCAAATCCCATGACTAATAAAGGAATTGTATCTAGAAAATATAAAGAATCCTCAAAACTCAAGAATAAGAAATCGGGGCTTCCCTGGTGGTGCCGTGGTTGAGAATCTGCCTGCCAATGCAGGGGACATGCGTTCAAGCCCTGGTCTGGGAAGATCCCACATGCCGCAGAGCAACTGGGCCTGTGAGCCACAACTACTGAGCCTGCGTGTCTGGAGCCTATGCTCCGCAACAAGAGAGGCCACGACAGTGAGAGGCCCGCGCACCGCGATGAAGAGTGGCCCCCACTTGCCACAACTAGAGAAAGCTCTCGCACAGAAACGAAGACCCAACACAGCCAAAAATAAATAAATAAATTTATAAAAAAAAAAAAAAAAGAAAAAGAAACCAACTGCCAGAATAAACAAAGGGAATATTTGAAGATACACTTTTTTTTTAAGAGTCAGGTCAGTTATTAATTAATTAATTTATTTATTTATTTGGTCACACCATGTCACATGCAGGATCTTAGTGAAGCATGCGGGACCTTGGTGCCCCAAACAAGGGATTAAACCTGTGCCCCCTGCATTGAGAGTGCCAAGTCTTAACCACTAGAGTGCCAGAGAAGTCCTGAAGAGACACTTTATAAAGTGATATACAGATTGAAAATAAGCATATGAAAAGATATTCAACATCTTTAGCCATTAGGGAAAGGCAAATTAAAACACCAGTGATACACTCCCACACCTATTAGAATAGCTAACATTAAAAAGGCTGACAATACCAAGTTTGACAAGGGTATGGAACAACTGAACTTTTGTGTACTACTGTACTGGTAGGAATGTAAAATGGTAAAACACTTTGAAAAATAATTTGGCAATTTCTTAAAAGTTAAATGTATCCCTACATATAACCCCAACTTTAAACATTTACATACTTACCCTAGAGAAATTAGAATGTTTATTCATACAAATAGTCATACGACAGTATTCAGAGCACCTTAATTTGTAATAGTCAAAAGCTGTGCACAACTCAAATGCCCATCAATGGATGAATGAATAAACTAATTGTGGTGTGTCAATATAATGGAATATTATTCGGCAATAACAATATCAAACTCTTGATATGTACAGTATAGATGAATGTCAAAATAGTTAATTTTGAGTGAAAGTAGCTAGACCATAAAAAGTACATACTGTATAATTCTACTTATATAAAGTTCTAGGTTCTAGACAGTGCAAACGAATCCATAGTGACAGAAAGTAATTCAGTGGTTCCCAGGAGATGGAAGTGGGTTTAAGGATAAGCCAAAGGGAGAGATTAAAAATGGACATGAGGAAACTTTTGAGAGTGATGTGTATATTCGTTATCTTGATCGTGGTGATAATTTACTAGTGTGTGTGTGCTTGTGTAAATACACACATATATATATACAAAGATAGATCAAAATTGCATACTTAAAAATGTACTTTTTAGTGTGTGTATGTTACACTTTAATATATTTTTATAAACTGGTGAGGACTAGACTAGAAATTAAAATTAAAGTCCAGCACCAATCATGAATTATAAATGCAAAAATTCAAGCAAAATATTAGCAAATGCAAACTCCAAGAATACACAGTACTATATAAGAAAGATAATACATCACTGCCAAGCTCAAGTGTATCACAGGAGTACAAATTTGATTTAGCATTAAAAATTAACCATTTTAAGCCATCAAAAATTTACATTACAGTGAAAAGTTATTAATTTCAATATACATAGAAAAAGAAGTTGACAAAAATCAACACCATTTCTTGATTTAAAAAATTAAAATATTTAGTGATCTAGAAGTAGAAGGGAACCTCATTAATATGATAAGGAGTATCTATAATAAAAGTTTCCAGAAACATTTAATGATCAAATGTTAAAAGCTTTCTTTTTAAGTTTGTGAATAAGGCGAAGATCCCCATTATCATCAATGTCCTCAAGGTCTCAACCAATGAAATGAAGAAAAAGTGAAGCTAGAAGAATTTGAAATAAATAAATTCTTATTATCTGTAAGTGAGATGATTGTGAATCTAGAAAAATGTACAAATAATTCAAATTTACGACAGAGATTAGCAAGTTCAGTATATACAAAAATCCTTATAAAATATCAGTTGTGCCCAAGTGCCCATCAACAGATGATTGACTTAAGAAGATGTGGTAAAAGGAACAAACTACTGATGAATGTAATTCCATGGATGAATCTTAAAAGCACTATGCTAAATAAAGGAAACTACATGCAAAAGAGTTAAAAATAATTAATTAATTAATTAAAAATAAAAGATCAATTGTATATTTATATGCAACCAAAACATTTAGTAAATAAATATTTAAAAATCTATCATTTATATATTCATATAAATTATCTAAAACCTGCAAATGAATCTAATAAAAGAAATGCAAAAGCTTACAGGTAAAATTTATAACCTTATTGAAAAACATTAAAGAAGACTTAAGGACATGGAAATACACAGTGTTCATGGATTCTTCATAAAGTAATTTATACTTTCAATGAAACTCCAGTCATGATCTCAACAAGCTGAATTTTAAATTTATATGAAATTGCAAAGAGCTAAAAATATCCAAAAACATCTTTTAAGAAAACAGGATAGAAGAACTTTCTCTGTTTTTATTACATATTGCAAACCTAGAGTAATAAGAACAGTGGTTTTGGCAAAAGTAGATCAATGACACAGAATAGAGAGCTTAGTATCAGCGCTAAGTATAAATGGATACTTGACTTTTTACACAAATATTACTGCAGATAAGTGTAAAAAACTCACAAAATTTAAATAAACTATGCAGGCATAATTGCTATCAATATTTTTTTAAAAAGTAAACTCTTGATTTTTACCATATTAAGAAAAATCAATTCTTGAAGGTCTAAATTGATCCTCAAAATCTACATTTTAAAGTTAAAAAACTATAATGTGTTTAAGAGAGAAATAGGAGAATATCTTTAGACCTCAGGGTAGGAATGATTTCTTGGACAAGACACAAATTACAGAGCCATAATGATAAAGAGGAGAGCATTAAGTTAATAATTTCCATTAATCAAAAGACATTTCGTTGTACAGACAAGATAAGTTACAGAGTGGGAGAAGATTTTTGCAATACTTATAACTAACAAAGTATCCAGAATATATAACAGAATCCAAAATATATAACAACCTCCAAAAAAATCAAAGTGGCAAAGGCAGATAACTCAACAGAAAAATTATCTAAGAGTTTTGAAGCGGTACTTCACAAAACAGCACATCTAAATAAGTGCTGTGGACTGAATATTTGTGTCCTCCTAAAATGCCTAATTTTAATTGAAGACCTAATCCCCAGTGTGGGGTATTTGGAAGGGGGGGGCCCTTTAGGAGGTAATTAGGTCAATAAAGTGGAACCCTCATGAATGAGATAAGTACCCTTATAAGAAGAGACAGGTAAGAAATGATCTCTCTTCATCATGTGAGGATATAGCAAGAAGGCAGCCATTTGCAAACCAGAAAGAGGGCTCTCACCAAGGACCAAACTGGCTGACACCTTGGTCTCATATTTCCCAGCCTCCAGAACTCTGAGAAATAAATTTCTGTTGTTTAAGTCACCCAGTCTAGGATATTTTGTTACAGAAGCCTGAGCAGACTATGACAATGATCAATAAGTATGACAAAATTGACAATGAATATTCATTAGTAATGAGGGAAATGCATATTATAATTACAATGAGATTCCAATGCACATGCTCCATATTGGCAGATACTAATGCATACTTGACTATACCAAGTGTTGACACACATAAACTCTCATGTATCACTTAGGAATGGAAATTAGTACAACATTTTGCAAACTGGTGTAGCATTATCTAGCAATGCTATAGTTGGGAGAAAAACTAGTAAAGTTGAAAAAATACACATATCCTAGTCTTTCCATTTCTAAGTGTGTACTCTACAAATCTGCATTCTTATATGCAACAAGAAATAAGATATAAGAATGTTCAAAGCAGCATTTTTCAAATTTTCCAAAATCCAAAGAGTCCTTTAATAGCAAAATGGATAAACAATTTGCAATATCAATAATGAATATTATACAGCAGTGAAAATTAATAAATAGTTCTATACACATCAATATGGTGAAACTTACAATCTTTATAGTGAAAGAAAAATAGCAAATAATAGAAAATATACACAGCCTGACTCCATTTATATAGTATTAAAAACAAGCAAAAGTAAAGTATTTTGCTTGGGAAGGCATAAACAAGAACTAAAACTAAAGAAAACAAGAAATTGGTTATTATTAGTGTCAGGATAACAATTACCTCAAAGGGGAGGGAATGGTAGGAAGAGACACACGTTCTGGAATATTGACAGTATTCTTTTGCTTGACCTATGTAACATTTACATGAGTGTTGTTTATAGCTATTTACTAAACTGAAAATACACTTTATGCACTTTAGTAGATGTGTATATATTCTATTTCATAATAAAAGTGTTTCAAAAGCAAAAACCACAAGTCTGTAAAACCTCGTGAGAGTTATTTGGGCTCCTTTCCTGGCTGGGCCAGACCTCATGATATTAAAGCCGAAGTATTAGTCTCTTATGAAGCATCATAGGGCCTATCAGCAAAATGATTGGGTCAGGGTGGGAGTCGGGGTGGTATATGCATTTTTAAGCCCACTCCAGTGCTACCCATGTGTCAGAAGTGACCTCTCTGAAAATCTTTTTTTCCGCTTCTTACACTCACCTATACTTAAAATCTAAAAACCAACATCTCCAGACTGACTCACAAGCTTTAAGAGAAAATGTAGAGCTACTCTGAGCTAAAGGTAAAGACATAACTTGAGTGTAACCAGTCATGATGGAACATTTCACCTACTCAGTGGAGCCTGCAGATTGTCCCTTCATGCGAACTGACAGTACCTTAGAGCATTGGATTGGTTCGGCAGTGAAGCAGGGAAAACTGTGTCGAAGTGAAAATAATATGATACACAAAAATGCTCTAAATCGTTGTAATGGTAGAGAAATGTTATGGCTGGTGTAAAAGCAAGTCATTGCTGGAGGCAAATGACTGAACTAAAGAAATTTGATTTCCCCTGGATTTTAACTTCATGGGTGGCTGCCTACAAGAAAACTCAATATGTCTCTGAGACTTCTGCCTCTTTGTCAATTTGACTGAAATCAGCCTATGAAATCCAAATGATTTGATTCCACAAGAAACTAGGAATATATCTGAAGGCTATATTTTTAATCAAAATTCAGAATTCCTTGAAGAATATGGGTTTTTTGGTCAGATTAATTTATGGAATCATAAAAATTTCAGTTTCTTATGCATATAAATGGGAAAATTTGACCTCTGAAAGAGGTCAGTTTGAGATAAAACTTAGTGAAACATCACTAGATGATGATACACAGGAGAACTATGTCTGGTGATTTGAAAAGTGCTAGTTTCTGGAACTAGAAAAAAAATGATAAAAGGGGGAAAACTGAGAGGAAGATTCTTTTTTTTTTTTTTTTTTTTTTTGCGTTACGCGGGCCTCTCACTGTTGTGGCCTCTCCCGTTGCGGAGCACAGGCTCCGGACGCGCAGGCTCAGCGGCCGTGGCTCACGCAGCCAGCCGCTCCACGGCATGTGGGATCCTCCCAGACCGGGGCACGAACCCGTGTCCCCTGCATCGGCAGGCGGACTCTCAACCACTGCGCCACCAGGGAAGCCCCAAGAGAGGAAGATTCTTAACACTTATTATGTTTGTAATTTCAGTTCCAGGCTGGCAAAGTCATGAGTTTGTTGGATCTAGTGAAAAGATTACTGTCTAGAAAGGATCGTGGATCAAAGAGACTACAAGCTATCTGCTTTAGTGTGCTTTGGTATAACATTCTAGAGGCAGAATAGATAGGAAATTAGGTAAGACATAGACATGACTCCTTGAAGATTCTTCACATAGGAAAGCAGATTGGAGAACTGCTCCATTAAATAATAAACTACTTGTGGCCATGGACCATGCTTTTCTTTCATTCCAGTATTGTAACTGAACTTACAGTTACTCATACAGTATTCCTGTGAATCATCCACTCAAGGATTATTGATTTGCCAACAGAGGCAACTTGTTTATTGTTGAGCCACTGAAAAAGAAACAGTATGAAATAGAAGTACTTTTTCCTGCAGTTGTTATAGCAGTTAACCTCATATGGTTCCCAGAAGCTAGCACTTCCATTTTAAATCACACAAAGAATATCTTGCTTACATTAGGATTTACTTTATTTTAGGAAGGTGATCATGAAAAATGATTAGCAAGACTGCTTCAGCCCCCTGTAAATACTGAATGAGGATTTTGGCATCTTCCGTTAACAATTGGCCCAGGTTTAAGAGAGGCAGGGAGAAAAACAGAATGTCAGGGTAAATCTGTTAGAGTACTTTAGCTACATTGCAATTCCAATTGACTTCAATAAAAAGGTGCTTTATTGGCTTATCTAACTGGAATCCCGGAAATGGGATGGACTTGAGAGTAACCATAAGATTGTGACTCTGGCAATTTCTCTGCAATTTCCCTGGCTGTGTCCCCTTCTAAGTAAAGATCACATCTTTGGGCTGCTTCTCCTCTGGAGAAAAATACCTGTGCTGGTTCCTGGCTTCACATCTCCCTCCTACATTGTCCTGAGGAAGGAAGAAAATGTTCTTAACACAGACTTCTAATCTAAGGAAGTGTCCTGAAATCCATCCTAACTCGGCTGTTCCTATTACTTGCTCATTCCTGGACCAGTGACTGTGGACAGGGCAATAGAATGGGCTGATTGACACAAGCCAAGAAGGCTGGGCCCTGAAGCTGGGAGAAGTCAGTTTTTCTCACAGTTTCCTAAATGAATAAGAGCAAAACTCTGAACCAAAATTTAGAATTTAGATATCATAGGAAATAGAAAATTTATTCTGGGTAGGCAAACCATAAAGAAAAAAAAAAGGAAGAAGAAGAAGAAAGAAAAGAAAGGAAAAGAAAAACCTGTAACAGTGGTTCTCAATTTGGCTGCACCTTAGAATCGCCTGCGAGCATGTACAAATTTTAATGTTCAGGCCAAAACCTTGGGTGAGGGCAGCACTTTTTAAGGTTCCACGGTTGATTCAGTGCGCACTTCCTTGAGACTACTACATTGCATGGGAAGAGTCTATTACAGGAAGACAGAACTAATATCTGTCAGCTTCTCTTACCATGTGGGTATTTTGAAGAGAGATGAGTTGGTTTTAGTTCCCAAGCTCTGGCAGCTTAAAGCCACCTGAACTGACAGCTGTAGTTCCCCTTACAAAGTGGCTTAAATGTAGTGGAACTGTACTTTTCTAGCCTCACAATGAACAGCACAAAGGTTACAACAGTGCCTAAATCCCACATGGGAAGCATAGGGAAAGTCATTGTAAGCACTGCTTTTCCAGAGCAATGGAAAATAGAGGGGGATTACAGTTGGGTTTAAAATACCGTTTCTTTCCCTCTACCATTGGCAATATTTGTAGAGTCTGCAACCGCGGGTTCAGCATGGTCAGCTGTGGCATGGCTTTGTTTTGTTTTGTTCTCTGATCTCATCACTATCGTTTCATCCATTTACTACCCATTTTCTCACTCTGTTTGGTGCCCGGGATTCCATAGTTTCCCTCCTGAGAGTTTACCAGATAAATCATGCTGAATTACAACAGAGAAAAACCAAAACCCTCTTCAGACTTGTACTTTCCTGTTTTTCTTCTTTTTTTTTGGGGGGGGGGTGGCAGTTAAAAGAGGAATAAGAAAATAGAAAATAGATTTCTATTGTTTGATTTATAAAACTGATTGGGCTTTTTTGGAAAGTTTTACTTTCTCTTTCGATTCATTTATTTCACTTGTGTTCAGAAAAAGATCAGCTAATATTGGCCTTCATTTCATCCTAAATTAATTCACTCACCCAGTAATTTATTCATACAACAAAAAATTATTGAATGCTAATATATGTCAGGTAATGTACTGGGGTAAAACTAAAAATAAAGTCTCTGTCCTTGTGAAGCTTATATTCTAATGAGAGAAGACAGTCTATAAACAAATATACAGTAGGTCAGGTAGCAGTAAGTTTGATGTGGAATAATAAAGGAAGTTAAGAATGAAAGAGAATCTTGGAGGAAGGGCACAGTGGGAAAGAATGGAGGTTATCAGTTATTATTTTGAATAGAATGATGAGGGAAGAACTCCAACTAAGGTGACATGTGAAGAGACACCTGAAGGAAATGATTGAGCAAGCCATGGGGACATCCGGGGGAAACATTGTAGACAGAGCAAACAGCAGGTGTAAAGACCCTGAGGTGGGAGAATGCTGGTGTGTCTGAGGGATGGTGAGGCTAGCTGAGCGGGAGGAGAGTAGAGGAGGAAAGTGGTTGGACAGAGAGAACAGGGGTCAGCTTATGTAATATCTTATGTACCATTTGCAGAACTTCAGACTTAAAGGAGCTTAAAGGAACTTCTGAACAAAGGAGTGACATCATCTGACATATTTGAAAGGTATTCTCTGTTGAGAAAAAGCTAAGGAGGGCAAGAGTAGACTCACAGAGGGTTAAATATTTATGGTTTAATAATTTTACCTTTAATATTGGGTTAGGGTGTGAGATAAGATTATGGCTCGATTTGTTGAATACATTCCTTCTTGGTAAGTGAGGTTCCTTTGCCGTAAATTAAATTTTCATACTGGACTATAATCTGTTTCAGAGGCCTTATCCAGTTCATTGAACCATTGATTATTGCACTAATAACTTAATTACTGAATTATTGTAGCTCTTATTGTATAGTGATAAAATGTTTCCAGTGAATATTTGATCAATCAGAAAATACTCACCATGTAATATTAAATCACCAGAAGGAAATATACACAAATACAAATAGTGATGTTCAATGGTAGTATTATGATTTTTTCTTTATGCTTCTATATAGCTTCATAATTTTCCATGATAATCATATATTTAATTTTATGATTAGACAAAAAGTGTATAAACATTCAAACAAGACAAACAATTCTCTCCCTTACCACAAATACTCGTCCTTAGTATATTCATAACGCTTGTGTTATTTTAGTAAATATAAATGCTTTGAAGAAAAACTGATTTCTCAATAAATTAAGAATTCCAAGCTCATATATCTCTGCCTGTTCAACATTTCAACTTGAACATCTAATAAGCAAATATCAAACTCAACATGACTGGAAAAATGTCTTAAATCCCCTCTCCCCAAAACTGCTTCTCTGCACATTTCCCTAATATGGTAATTGGCACCACTTGTCATCTAGCTGCTCAAGTCAAAAACCTTGCTCTCATTTTGACTCCTCGTTTTCTTTCATGCATGACCGCTATTTAGCAAAATTTGTTGGTTCTCCCCTAAAAAACCTCAACCAAATCTTCTTATTTCTCACTACCTCAAAGGCTACCACCTCCTCATTCATCTTCCCCTGCTATACTCAATTTTCCATACAGCAGCCATAGAGATGGTTAAAATACCTGAATCCAATCATGTTAGTCACTGCCACAAAACACTTCAATAGTTTCCTATCACACTAAAAATAGAAACCAAAATATTTCCGTGGCCAACTAAGTCCTACTTGTTTGTTTCCCTGAAGGGCTCCTCCCCTTCTGACCAGGCTGCATCTACCCCGGCCTTCTTGATGTTTCTCAACTTAACTAAAGGCATTTATCTAAGACTTTTTGCATTTCCTGTTCTGCCTGGAATGCTCTTCTTCCAAATATTTTCATTTGTTGTTCCCTTACATCATTCGGTCCCTGCTTAAAATACCACCTCTTCAAGAGAGGACTTCCATGACCAGCCTTTTAAAATATAACACTCAAAATCATGCTCCATCTTTTTACCTGGCTTACTTTTCCTCAAAGTATTTGTCATTACCTACTTATATATTTTGTGTTGGTCCTTTTTTTTTTTATTGTCTCCCATCTCACTTGAATAATATTATTCAAAAGAATGAGTTTAAAAACAAAGGAGGATACTACATTTTACCTAAAATGTATAATGATTAGAAACAACCAAAGGAGATATACATAGGAAAAGATCTATCCCTAGAAATGTATGACAGTCACTAGGAAGTGCTCAGTTTCTTAATTTATTGTTATGTCCAGCCTTCTGAGCATAAACATAAATATTCATTTCCTTTCTATTACTTGTTATTTCTACAGAAAGCAAATTCAAGATTTTAAAAATATTTACTTCTTTTTTTTTTGCTTTTAAATTTAAACCATATATTCTCACAAACAGGAAAAACCACCACCTCTCTGTGCATAATTCAGGGTCATCTCTCTCTATCTCTCCACCTTCATTACTCACTCCTAAACACAATTGTACCTTCATCTTCTTTTTTAGCTTCAGTCTATATTTAGTGTATCAACTAGGGCCCAATGTAGGAAACAGAAAATATCCAAGGTATGACAAGCAGAAATATCTAATAAAGGGAACTAGGTGCTGACAAGTTTATAGACGTGCTGGAGAGAGAAAGTGTGCCATCACTGGACTTTTGATTTCAAAAGTTGCCCGTCCAGCTGTGATTCAGAGACCCAAAACTATTGCAGTTATTGCCACCACCCCTGCCTCTGCCAGAGAGATGATGGAGAAATGAGAAGAAAACATTTTTTTTTATATCTGTGATGGATATAATCAAGATTTTAAGAGGAATATTGTAGTTACAAAGCAGAAATAATAGGTTCTTAAGAAATAAAGAAGGAAAGGGAGGAAGGAGGGAAGGAAGGAGAGAAGGAGGGAAGGAAAAAGAACAGAGGGAGTTTAAAACTATGATAGTAGGAGTGATATATATATGTTTTTTTCTAGCTTTTTGTAGAAAACTTGAAAGATAAAATTGTGAAAAATCTTTCCAGGAATAGAATAACAAGACATACATAGAAAATGGAACACAATAGGAAAAAAAATAGGGGTTCAATCCAGCAGGTCACACATCTGATAATTCCTGAAATAGGAATTAGAAAACAGAGAGCAAAAACTATTAAAGAAAGAACATAACAAACAAAAGTCATAATGGAGGGCACAACTTTCCAAAATGAGGAAGTCACTGAGAACCCAGGCAACAATTTTTAAAAGACCCATACTAAGACACATTATCATGAAATATAAGTACACTAGGAAAAAAGAAGACTCTCTTCTAGAGGGTAAAGGATTAAGATTCAAGCAAGTGATAGGGAATCAACGTGGCAGTGGACTTCTCAACAGCAACACTGGAAGCAGGAAATGCCAGAGTATATGTTTTCAATTCTGTACACACAAAAAGTGTGGGGTGTATTGTAAGTAGGTATGTAAAAATAACATAGAAAAAGTCAAATAATTAGAAAATGGAAAGAAAACAAACTTTAGCAGAGACACCCTAATGGATATGGGAACCAGATCCCAGAGGCTCCAGGAATTTTAGCAAAAGATGTTAAAGAATCTTTAATCTAGTGCTTCACCATTAACCTGACTCAGCTGCTTCTTGCTTTTTCTGTATTCTATATCCTCTTCTGACTATTCACTTACCTTTCATTTTATTGAAATATAGTTGATGTACAATATTGTTAGTTTCAGGTGTATTACATAATGATTAGATATTTACCTGCGTTGTGAAATGATCAGTGTAATAAGTCTAGTAACCATCTGTCTCCATACCAAGTTATAACTATATTATTGACCACATTCCTTATGCTGTGTATTATATCCCCATGACTTATTATTATATAATTAGAAATTTATATCTCTAATCCCCTTCACCTATTTTGCCCACCCCCACACCCCTCCTTTCTGGCAACCACCCATTTGCTCTCTGTATCTATAAGTCTGTTTTCATTTTGATTTGTTTGTTTTGTTTTTTAGACTCCACGTGTAAGTGAGATCATGCAGTATTTTACTTTCGCTGTGTTATTTATTTCACTTAGCATAATACCCTCTAGATCCACCCATGCTTTCACAAATGCCAAGGTTTCATTTGTTTTTATGGCTAATATTCCATTTTTTATACACACACACACACACACACACACACACACACACACATATATATGTATATATATACTACATCTGCTTTACCCATTCATCTTTTAATGGATGCTTAGATTGCTTCCAAATCTTGACTATTGTAAATAATGCTACAATAATCATAGGGGTATATATATCTTTTTGAATTAGTATTTTCATTTACTTTGGATAAATACCTAGAGTGAAATTGCTGGATCATATGGTAATTCTGTTTTTAATTTTTCGAGGAATCTCTATACTGTTTTCCATAGTGGCTGCACCAATCTACAATTCTAGCAACAGTGCACAAGTGTTCACTTTTCTCCACATGCTTGCTGAACTTTGTTATTTGTTATCTTTTGTGATAATAGCCATTCTTACAGGTATGAGGTAGTATCTTACTGTGGTTTCGATTGGCATTGCCTTGATGATTAGTGATGTTGAGCATCTTTTCATGTATCTGTTTGCCATCTGTATGTACTCTTTGGAAAAATGTCTATTCAGGTGCTCTGCCCATTTAGTAATGCTTTTTGTTTGTTTGTTTACATTGAGTTGTATGAGTTTTTGTATATTTTGGATATTAACCTCTTACTGGATATTTCATTTGCTGTGCAAAAGCTTTTTAATTGATGTAATCTCATTTGCTTATTTTTGCTTTTGCTTCCCTTGCCTGACAAGATATGTCCAAAAAATATTACTAAGATCAATGTCAAACAGCTGTGTTTTATTCTAGGAAATTTATGTTTTCAAGTCTTACATTTAAGTCTTTAACCAACTTTGAGATATTTTTATATATGGTGTGAGAAAGTAGTCCAGTTTGATTCTTTGCATGTAGCTGTTCAGGTTTCCCAACATTTATTGTCTTTTCCAAATTGTATGTTCTTACCTTCGTTGTTGTAGATTAATTGACCATGTAAATGTGAGCTTATTTCTGGGCTCTCTCTATTCTATTCCATTGAACTATGTGTATTTTTGTGCAAGTACCATACTGTTTTGATTACTTTAGCTTTGTAGTATAAAATCTGGGCATATGATGCCTCGCAGCTCTGTTTTTCTTTCTCAAAACTGTTTTGGCTATTTGGGGTCTTTTGTGTTTCCATAGTAATTTTAGATTTTTTTGTTCCAGTTATGTGAAAAATGCCATTGGTGTGCTGATTACACTGGATCTGTAGATTGCCTTGGATAGTATGGTCATTTTAACGATATTAATTCTTCCAGATCATTAGCACGATGTATCTTTCATTTGTTTGTGTTGTCTTCCATTTCTTTCATTGATGTCTTATAATTTTCTGAGTACATTTTTTTTATCTCTTTGGTTAGATTTATTCTTAACCCATTTTATTCTTCTTGATACAATTATAAATGGGATTGTTTTCTTAATTCTCTTTCTATAGCTTGTAGTTAGTGTGTAGAAGTGTTAGTGCATAGATTTATGTATATTAATTTTCTATCCTGCAACTTTACTGAGTCCATTTATTAGTTCTAATCGTTTTGATGGCATTTTTAGGATTTTCTATGTATAGTATCATGTCATCTGCAAGCAATGACAGTTTTACTTCTTTAATTCCAATTTGAATTCCTTTTATTATTTTTTTTCTTGTTGGTTGCTGTGACTAGGACTTCCAATACTTTGTTGAACAAAAATGGTGAGAGTGGGCATTCTTAACTTGTTTCTGATTTTAGAGAAAATGCTTTCAGCTTTTCACCATTGAGTATGATATGGCCTTTATTATGTTGAGGTATGTTCCCTCTACACCTACTTTGTTGAGAAGTTTTTGTCATAAATGGACATTGAATTTTGTCAAAACCTTTTTCCTGCACCTATTGAAATGATCATATAATTTTTATTCTTCAATTTGTTAATGTGGTGAATCACCTGGATTGATATTGAACCATCCTAGCCTCCTTGAGATAAATCCTGCTTGATCTTGGTATATGATCCTTTTAATGTATTGTTGAATTTGGTTTGCTAATATTTTGTTGAGGATTTTTGAATCTATGTTTATCAGTGATATTGGCCTATAATCTTCTTTCTTCATAGTGTCTTTGTCTGGTTTTGATATCAGGATGAAGTTGGCCTCATAGAATGAGTTTGGAAGCATTCCTTCCTCTTCAATTATTTGGAAAAGTTTGAGAAGTATACATGTTAACTCTCCTTTAGATGTTTGGTAGAATGCACCTGTGAAGCAATCTCATTCTGGACATTTGTTTGTTGGGTGTTTTTTGATTACTGATTCATTTTTAATACTGATAATCAGCCTGTTTATATTTTCTATTTCTTCCTGATTCAGTCATGGGAAATTATATGTTTCTAGAAATTTATGCATTTCTTCTAGGTTGTCCATTTTATTGCTGTATAATTGTTTGTAGTAATCTTTTATGATCCTTTGTACTACTGCAGTGTTGATTGTAACTTCTCATTCACTTATAGTTTTATTTATTTAGGCCCCCCTCCCTTTTTTTCTTGATGAGTCTAGCTAAAGGTTTATTTATCTTTTCAAAGAACCAGCTCTTAGTTTCATTGATCTTTTCTATTGGTTTTTTTTGTCTCTAACTTGTTTGTTTCTTCTCTGATCTTTTTAATTTAGTTTCTTCTACTAATTTGAGTCTTTGTTCTTTTTTTTCTGTGTAAGGTTAGATTATCTATTTGAGATTTTGCTTTTCTTGAGATAGGCTTGTGTGGCTATAAACTTCTCTCTTAGAACTGCTTTTGCTGCATCCTGTAAACTTTGGATTATTGTGTTTCCATTTTCATATGTCCCCAGCTATTTTTTATTTATTCTTTGATTTCTTCATTGACCTATTAGCTGTTAAGCAGCATATTGTTTCCCCTCCATGTTTTTGTGTTTTTTGCAAGTTTTTTCCTTATGGTTGATTTCTAGGCTCATAGCATTGTGGTTGGAAAAATGCATGATATGACTTCAATCTTAAATTTATTAAGACTTGTTTTGTGGCCTAGCATGTAATCTATCCTGGCGATTGTTCCCTGGGCCTTTGAAAAGAATGTGTAGTCTGCTGCTTTTGGATGGAATGTTTTATATATTTATTAAGTCCATTTTCTCTAATGTGTCATTTAAAGCCAGTATTTCCTTATTGATTTACTGTCTGGATGATCTGACTATTATGTAAGTGGGGTGTTAAAGTTCCCTACTATTATTATTACTTTTTCCTTTTATGTCTGTGAGTATCTGCTTTATGTATTTAAGTGCTTCTCTGTTAGGTGTATATATATTTACAAATGTTATATTTTCTTATGGATTGATCACTTAATCATTAAGTAATGTCCTTCTTTGTCTCTTATTACAGTCTTTGTTTTTTAAAGTCAATTTTGTCTAATATAAGGATTATACCCCAGCTTACTCTTCATTTCCATTTACATGGAATACCTTTTTCCATCTCCTTACTTTCAGTCTCTGTGTGTCTTTAGATCAGAATTGAGTCTCTTGTAGGCAGCATGTATGTATTGGTCTTGTTTTTTATCCATTCAGCCACTCTAGGTCTTTTTATTGGAGCATTTAGTTTATTTACATTATGTATTTATTGCCATTATTGTCATTTTTTAGTTGTTTTCTGGTTGTTTTGTAGTTCTTTATGTTCCTTTCTTATTCTTTTGCTCATTTTCCTTGTGATTTGATAACTGTCTTCGATGTTATGTTTGAATATTTTTCTCTTTTTGTTTGTGGTTACCATGAGATTCACATATAATAACATATAAATATGACTATTTTAAGTTGATGATATCTTAAGTTCAAACACATTCTAATAACCCTATACTTTTATTCCACGACCCCATGTTTAATGTTTTGACATCATATTTTACATCTTTTTGTTTTGTGCATATCTTAACTATTGATTGTGGATACAGATGATTTTACAACTTTTGTCTTTTAAACTTTTCTCCTTTCCTTTATGTTTGCCTTTACCAATGATATTTTTCCTTTCCTAATTTTGACATATCTAGTTGTGGTCTTTTCTTTCTGTTTAGAGAAGTCCCTTGAACATTTCTTTGAAGCCAGTGGAGTGCTGAACTCTTAGCTTTCACTCATCTGTAAAACTCTTTATCCCTCCTTCAAATCTGAATTATAGCCTTGCTGGGTAGAGTATTTTGGATTGTAGGTTTTACTTTCATCTCTTTGAATGTATTATGCCAGTTCTTTCTGGCTTGCAAAATTTCTGCTGAAAGGTCAACTGATGGTCTTATAGGAGTTCCTTTTTATGTGACTAGTTGCTTTTCTCTTGCTGCTTTTAAGATTCTCTGTCTTTAGTTTTTGCTATTTTGATTATAATGTGTCTTGGTGTGGACTTTCTCAGTTCAGCTTATTTGGTACTCTCTGTGTTCCTGGACCTGGATGTCTGTTTCCTTTTCCAGAGTAAGGAAATTCTCAGCTATTATTTCATCGAATATGTTTTCTGCCCCCTTTTCCCACTCCTCTCCTTCTGGGACTCCTATGATGCAAATGCTAGTATGCTCGATATTGCCTCAGAGGCTCTTAAACTATCCTCATTAAAAAAGAAAAAAATTTCTGTTCAGTTTGGGTGAATTCCATTACTCCGTCTTCCAGCTTACTGAAACACTTCTCTGTATCATCTAATCTACTGTTGATTCCTTCTAATGTACTTTCTACTTCAGTTATTGTATTTTTTGGCTCTGTCTGGTTCTTCTTTATATTTTCTAACTCTTTGTTTAAATTCTCACTCTGTTTATCCATTCTTCTCCTGAGTTTGTTGAGAACCTTTATGGTCTTTACCATGAACTATTTGTCAGGTAGGTGGCTAATCTCCATTTTGTTTAGTTCATTTTCTGAGGCTTTGTCTTGTTCCTTCCTTGTTTGGAACACTTTCCTCTATCTCCTCATTTTGCCTAATTCTCTGTGTTTATTTCTATGTATTAGGTCAGTCAGTTATGTTTCCCAGTCTTGGAGAAGAGATTTAATACAGGAGATGTCCTTTAGGGTCCAGCAGCACACTCCTCTCTGATCACCAGGGCTGTATGCTTTAGGGGTGCCTCCTAAGTAGGCTGCATGGGCCTTTCTATTATGGTAGAGCCAAATACTGTGGGCATGAAGGTAGATGGAGCTGACCCCTGGACTGGTTGACTGCCAGACCCTGCCTCCTTTGGTGGCTGCTGGCCCACTGGTGGGCATGGCAGGGTCCAAGTGGGTGTGAGGAGGGCATGGGCCTGTGCCAACCTGCTGGGGGCAGGGCTTGGTTCCTGAATGGCTGGCTGTGCAGGGGTTTCAGGACTAGTGCCAGACTTCGGTAGGTAGATAAGCCCCTGACACTAATATGCTAGAGGGAGGATTCCAAAATGGCACTTGCCGCAAGCATTAGTGTCCTTGTGGTAGAATGAGCTCCCCAAAATGGCTGCCACCAGTACCTATGTACCAAAGGGAGTCCCAGTTGCGTCCTGCCTCCTTGGGAGGCTCTACAAGATCAGCAGTGGGTCTGACTCAGGCTCCTTTTAAAGTATATCTTTTCTGCTAGTCTTGAGTTCATTCTCATATATAGTTGCTCTGTAAATAGTTGTAATTTTGGTGTGACCATGGAAGGAGGTAAGCTCAGGTTCTTTTTACTCCACCATCTTGGCCACACTTCTGTCCACTTACCTGTTCACCTTTTCCTTTATACTTGGTGGTTTTTCTATTTCTGTTTCTTATATCAATTACTTCTCTTTTAAACACACACGTTTAGATTCTTGAGAAATGATACTTGATTTTTTTCTGCTTGTCTTTTCATGCCAAGGCACATTATAGGTCACTGAACAGCCTATGGATTGATTAGGTTCTGACCTCTAGTTATCAACTGAGGATTGTGGGATAATTTACTCCATAAAAAATATGGCCTGCTTGTGCTGTTTCTTTAGCAAGGAGTATGAACAAGGCAATTTTACTCTGAGCAGTGATTCTTCATCGCTATCACCTGAGAGTTTGTTAGATGTACATTTTGGGGCCCCATCCAAGGTCTACTGATTCATAAACTCTGGGCGTAAGTTACAGCCATATGTATTTTAGCAAGACCTCTGAGTGATTCTGATACACACTAATGTTTGAAAACTATTACCTTAGAAAAGGGCTATCACAGTATTATTCAGTATTTAGTTTACATAATCTCTCTGTATCTATGATTTTCCACTGTTAAAAGGTAATAACATTAGCTCCCTTTCATTTTTTTTGGAAACTGTACTGGCTTTTTCTATATTAACTCTTCTTAGCTGTGGGATGGGTGTGGATGGAATGCAGGTGTATAATTATAACAATGTGACTCTAATTATATACCTGCCTGATAAGACAACACTGATATATACAAAACTTCTAGCAAATTCCAGAAACATTCTAAGTAACAATAAATGTTAGTTTCCTTGATTACTTCCAACCACAGGAAACTCATTCCTTTTATTTTAACTTTACTGACCCGCCTAGCCATAGGTTCATATTCTTCCCAATAGAGCTACGCAGAATGGATTTAGATTCAACTGTCACTTACTGAGAATCTAGCATGTGCCATGTTTTCTCTTTTAGATCTCCCAGTTACTCTGTGTAGTAGACATTCTTAGACCCTTGCTATGTAAAAGCCCTTGAAACATCTGTACACAACCTTATCATCACTTTCCAAGCAAAACAACTCTAACTCTGTCAATTGCTTCTCATATGATATAGTTTTAAGACTTTCTAAATTCTGGTTGCATTCCCCAGATCGTATTTCAGCTTCCTAACATGGGGCTCAGTTCCTCATATTTTAATATTAAATACTTCATATATAAGCAATGATCTAACACATATAGCATATAATCTCTTGTTCTGGACACTGTATCCATATAAATAAACCTAAAAATTACCTTCAACTCTGAGCCACATAACTGTGGTTCATATAAACTGATGTCTTAACAGGTCTCTCCTGACATGATTTTTTATAACCGAAGTGTATGTTACATCTGTTCATATTAAATATCATTTTAGTAGTTTTAGTCATCACTCCAATCTGTTATGATTTCTTTGAACTTTGATTCTCTCTTCCCTTCTTTTTATTAGCTATTCCTCCCATATGTCTGTCATCTGGAAAGCTTATAATTGTGCTTTTATGTCTTTGTTCAAGTTGTTGATGAAAATGTTGGGTAGAACATATTCCCATAATAATGCACATAATACTAATATTTGATATTTGCATGATGCTAAAGCATTCACAAAGCAGATTCATATACATGATTTCATTTAATACTATTATCCTGGGCGGTAGGAAGGGCAACCATTTTGGTTTTCTTCTCTCATATTATGGATAAAAAATTTTGATGCTAAGAAAACATAAGTCACACCACTACTGGTAGAGAGTTAGTGGTACTATAACTTAAGTGTTTTAAAGAGGTTTTTGTTTATAGTTCTAACCAACTATGAATTTGAATCCACCTAGCTGTATTACCATTCAGCCCATATTCATGCATCTGTAATTAGTATCCTGAGGCTGGAAGGATTAACTCACTCTTCTGGAAGAAATGGTGTTAAAACAGACAAGAAAGGATAGGACCCAGCCAACAGAAGTGATGAGGGAGGCAAATGGAAGTCAGACAGGCTCTGGCTCTGCCAACACAGCACAGGCAACATAGTCTTGGAGAAGGGAAGTCAGGAAAGCTGATGGGGAATCTGCTTTGGGGTGGGCAAATGGCCATGTGGGGATCTCCTCCAGTGAGATAAAAGGTACCACATATTATATGTTTTGAAGCCTAGTCTGCATATCTCGGAACATATTTGATGAGGAATCTCACTGATTGAAGATGTCAACTCTGACAGTAAGCATACAAGGCCAGGATTGGATAACATCTTCCTCTGATGTACACCCCTACTTAGCCCATTCCTACTCCTCTGAGGCTTTATTCCCAAATGATGCACAACAGTGAGGAACACATGGCACTAGTTATCCACAGCACAGCAATCCTGCTCTCTAGTAAACAGGAATAGGGGTGAGCTAAAGGGCCTGGATATTGAAGCACAACCCCATCCTTACCAGGCTAAGTTCATGGTGATGACTGAGGCACTGTACAGAGTAAGTATCTCTTAGGTTGAATCTTATAAAATTATGAATATTTGACTCTTTTTGACCAATGGCAATTTCATACAGTTCACCTAATACCTTCCAGTTTTGTTCCGAGAGGACTTAAAAGGACCAGGATAAGCAAATGTGCCTGAAGTGTTCACCGTAGCTTCCTTCCTTTTAAAGATCTTTTGAAAAAGAAATAATTTTAGCTGGCTTTTGTTATTTCAGATGAACATATTCACAAAAATAGGTTCGCAAATCTATCAAATCACTAATTAGTGGGAAAATGTCAAGATAAATATCATCCAACATATATATTGTGAATGGTTATGTGCACTATAGCAGGCACTAGGGCTTGGAGAAATGTGTAAGACAAAATTCCTAACTTCAGGGGTTTTTAACCAAATCTAGGGTCAGACAAAAACCAAAAATATATAATACAGTAAAATTTAAGATAAGAATATATAAAGATAGAGCCCACTTTTCCAGGCCAGCAAGGGTAAGGGGGATAAGATAAGATGACAACAGATCCGAGTTTTGAAGGATAAATATGAGTTAGCCCGATAGACAAGAGGAATAAAGGGCATTCCGGGCCAGAAAAGTAATTGTTCAAAGGCCGGGGATACGGGAATGGAGGAAGGAATGGAACATGATGGAGAGTCAGATAGAGACACACAATTTGGAAATGTTTTCTTTTACTGATGGGATTAATTACTTGTAATGTTAATCAACTTTGTCCTAACGAAAAATTTAAATATGTTTAATTTTTTGAAGAGGTAACATCAACATTTCAATTATTTCCTTTTGACTTTTTTTGCATTTAATTTTCCTATGTTTTAGATTTAAGAAACTAAGATGGTAAATTTAAAAAAAGGAAAGCTGTACCTTGATTGAGTTACCTAACTTTATTTGCATAACTATGTACATTTTAAAATAGAGCACAATATGAAAACAAACAATAATATCCCTGCCATGTTACACAGAGGTAGGATTACACAATTTAGAACTCAACTTTATTGTGCATATATGAAGACTGCTTTTTGATTGCTCAGTTTTTTCCCCCCCAAACTCATAACAATTTCATGCCCCATCTTAAAGTTCAACTATATTTGAATTATCCATAAAAAAATCATAACTATTTTCTCTGCATGAAAATTTCCCCCATACTTCATAATTTGAAAATGACTAAAGCAATTTATGCACTAAAAAGGAAGGGGGGGGAAATCTCTCTTTGTTCTCAGACATGGGCAAGGGAGTTTGAGAATCAAAGGATAATTTCTTGAAAGAAAAGGTTGAACAGGTCAAAACAAAAGGTGATGCTGCATGTTGATTTGAAGTGCTAACAATAGCATCCCTTCCTACTTGCCTTTCTGGTGACGTGGTCTGAAATAAAATCATGAGGGGCTAGCGCCCCAGGGTCTCTCTGTAGATCATCTTTAAGAGCCATAAAAACCTAGTGTCCTCCATCTACTCTCTTCTATTTTAGAGTGAGAGAAACACATATGATTGAAAGGAAGGTTAAAATCTAAGCCAGACAACAAGGAGGCAGCTGAAAGGCTTATTCACCCTGGAGTGTAATGAAAGATGTTGCTTCTGAGGTAGAAGTTAGGCTTTGTTGGAGACTTCTGGTTGCCTAGAAGTTTGCAATCAAAGAGGAATTGGAGTCTGATGTGGTTGTGAGCAAGTGTGCCTCTGTTACATTGCTCTCCTGTGATGTAGGGGCTGTGTACAGGCATATGTATTGAACTGGGAATCCCTAGGAAGTTCCCAAAAGAAGACTTCCAGTAGTGTTCTGCTGAAGTAGTCAACTTCAAAGGGACCCAAGGTTGCTACTACAGAGACAGTGTGACTGAGACTTGTGTCCTTTTCCTGCCATTTCTGTTGTTCTTATGTATAGTGCCCTTTGCCGGACAGCACCTGACACACCATGTCAGTATACACAGATTGTTTTACTACATTGTGTAGAAACCTCAAAGTCTAGACTGTTTATGAAGTGGGTTCGGTTAAAATCATAAAGACTGCTTAATCATAATATGTGAATCAGTCTCTTCTAGAAAAGGGGCCTGGATTTAAACAGGACCTTACTTAGGTGTTAATAATTGTGTATGTATTAAAAACCAATAACATATTTTGAAATGGGAGTGGTATGGTAAGAAAATACAGTGTTAAGATATGGGAAGACATCTCAACATTAAATCCTGTGCACTAAATATTAATAGACTTGAAGTTAAGGTGGTAATGGGTATTGTACATTGAAAGCTGAAAATGAGGACAGAAGAGGGGCTGACAAAGAATAATTGGAGCTGTTACCATAAACCCACTTGTTTAGGGCTTGGCAGAGCCTAGCTAGAGGATTGCTGCAGATTCAGCATAAATATAGGATCTAGGGAAATGAAACAGTACTTGAGCAAAGTGGCTTATAAATTTCATGATTTGTTGCTAGTAAACTCACTGAACCAATTCAATCGTCATGTGTAATTCAGTAGTCAGTCACATTGTAGTAAGAGTTTGCTGTGTATTACATCACATCATCTAACTACACTAAGCTTGGGGGTTCGGGAGAATCTTAGGACCAAGGGGGAAGATAAGAATGTGATGTCAATTAAATTGGCAGAGAAGACGTTGAAAGCAGGGAGTGCCTATTGGAGTAGCTTGTCTTACGTGAGAAACTCGCCTGTCCCATCATCCTTTGCTTGCTCCTTGAACTGAGACACTGGAGGAAGAAAGCTAACATTTGTTATAGATGAAGTCCCAGTGTTGAGCAAAACTGAAGGGTGACTCCACATCAATCAGGTGCCTTCATGCAAACATAAGAAGAGTCAAAGAACACCAAAGGGCCACCAAAGAACACCCTTTACCCAGATTCACCTAGTGCTAATATTTTGCTCTGTTTGTTTTATCTCTAAAGATGTTTTGAGTACAAGAAGATTCAGATGTTCCTGGATGCCTGTATGACTTTCCTCAAAATCTAAAAGAGATACTGCTCTACCCTCTCCCATTTCTGTATTTCCTTACTTTAGTCCCAAACCTAGGAAAACCTTGTCTCTCTTTGTTGGACTGGCAAGGCTCTTTCCTCTCTGGCCTTCTAGTGGAAACTACTCTTCCCAGAGCCTTCAGCATCCCAACTTTATCCAAGGTTAGTTCCTGAGCTTGCCTCCCTCTTTTCAGGACCAATGCATCATTATTGAGATTCTGCAGTCTGAGTCCTGCCTCCACATCTTCTGCCTCCTTGGAGCATTTGTTTCCTTACAACTCCATATGCTTGCTCAGTTTTCACTCCCAGCTCCTACCAACCTCTCTCTACCGGCTGCCCCTCCCATCTGTAAGCAGTCCTCCCCCAGTTACATTAGTATTAAAAAATATCCTCATTCATTCCACACTTCTGACCTAGTACTGTATCATTCTCTCTTCCACTGGAAGCTGTGCATTTGCATTTTATCACATCCATCCCAGCCCATATGGGGTCACCCTTCAATCCTCTGATATTTTTAGAGAAAGTGAGCATTTTGCTACAATCATTAGTCTGGTATTTGTGGCTTTTCTGCTGAAAGTTTGGCTTTCTAGTGACAGCTGCAGTAGAGATTGAAGTGTGGATCATAGCTATTGTCAAGGAGAAAAAGCTTGCTCAGGATTCTAGAAGCCTGTAGCCTCCTTTTTTCTCCCATGTGTTGAAATGTTAGAGTATAAATTAGTGATGAATGTGGCTGAGAGGAAGTAATGTACCAGGTAAAGAGAGGACCAGATACGGTTAGGGTTAGAATCTTTCAAATGCTACTAGCATCTTCACCAATTAACATTCTTGGGGACAATTGTTAGTCTCAGAGTACTAATAACTATCTTTGCTAAGACATATTCAAGTTGTTACTTTTAACCTTTCATCCTAGATACTTAAATGATACACTGAGAATATGGAGTTGTGTGATATGTTGATTTCAGCTGTTGACTATTCATCTCCTTGAATAGCTGTTTAAATCAAACTGGATTTGCTTTTCCCAAAGGTCTAGTTCATTCTGTTTCTATATGTGCATAACTACTGTGAAGCATGCTGGAAGGTAGAGTCAGGAACTCCTTCCTTGGAAGCAGAAACAGTTGAAATGAGAGTAGGAGCACTGAGCACTCCTTGTTTGTACCTGGAATTATCCAACTACAACAAAGAGAGGAAAAGTTATTACTTAACACCCAAAATGACAATAGATGCTTCTGCTTTCTAAACGAAATTGGATAAAATCATCTCTATGTACTGTTTCTTTCCTCTCATGGAGATTGGTTGAGTTGATAGAAAGTAAAGAAATTCAAAGCTTCTTCCAGTTCATTTGTGTACTTTGGGAGGCCCTGGAAGAATCTGTAGCTTGGCGCTGTCCCCTGCAATGGCAGCCTCTGAGCTGGGTAGGTGGTGGAGAGCTGTTACTCTGCATAATAATGTACAAGGGAGTGTCCCCCCTGGGAGGCTAAAGGAAGGAGCCCCAGAAACTAGTGAAGCAAGGAGATTTCAGGCAGCTAAGCAGCAGATTGAAGCAAACACCTGTCACCTCAACCCTTCAGGAAAGTCTGCTCCATGTAAACACCTTAAGTGAGAAAATTTGAGTAGACAGAAAACACTCGGTAGAGGAAGTGAGACCCAGGTAAGATCAGAGTTCATTGGAGATAGAACTCAATACTGGAATAGATACTTTAGAAACATTTTGACAAGAGCATTGCAAATTTGGGATAGTGGAATCAAGACACATAAAGAACATGTCTTATTTGCCTAGTTGTCTCTGGTTTCTAAACATTACCACCCACAAGGCACACTTTTGACATACTTTCTGTTCTTGTACCTGAAAGCTGTAGGAAACCCCACATATGTGAATGTGTTTGCCCTTTAAATGCAGCATAATCAACTGCAAGAGCTTTATGTGCCCATTTAGAAACTGAGGGATAATTAGATATAATCTATATATTATAACACATTTCAAAGGGAGACATTTAAATGTCATAAATTTTATCTATAATGTAAACCTAATTCCATTTTATCATATTACTTTTTTCCAGCTCTAATATTGGATTCACTGTAAATGTTCTAATCTAACAGCACACCATCAAACACTTTTCATTCCTTTAAAAACTTGGGAGCTGTGATACTCAATACTTGATGGGACTGTTGAATTACTTGATATGATAGCTTTTGACAAAACATTAACTTTTATAGAAAACATATTCACATGCTTTAGTACAGTGCCTGGCTGTAGTAATTGTACAATAAATATTAGTTATTGCCAATCTTACTATTTTTACAGTTGTTATTGGATACTAAATGTGATCCTTTTCACAACTATTATCTCATTAAAACCAAACAACAGTACTCAAGGTAAATACTATCACCCTAGCTTCATAGAAAGGGAGTATAAGGTTCAAATAAGCCCAGTACTTACTTACCTATATTTTAGTAAATAGAAAATGGCAAAGTGACTATTCAAACCCAAAGCACATGTTCCTTCCATGACATGCCTTTATCTAAATACAGTCTGCCTTTGCTGGAGATGAATTGATTATAAATAGTACATAGAAAAACATTTACAATACTTACTAGAATTACATTAATTTTAATATATACAAGAAAAATATTTATGACTAGTAATAATGGATTTCTCGGTATAGCAGTGATTAGGAAAATAGTCTTAAATATTTTTATTAGAGTAAAACTGCATATTAAACTTAAAAAAAATACATTCATAATAATACAGCTCTGGAGAAAGTCACAAAGGAGGTGCTTCAATGGTTGGAGTTTAAATAACACTGCAACAAATCATATTTACTGGACTTCTTAAACTTCTCTCTTCAGGAACTCATTGATGACTTGGGGATTAGAAAAATCCACTCACATACACAAAACATCTTATGTTAAAATATCATTTAAAATGTTGTCTACTAAATTGTTATTGTAAGGGAAATATTTTATTTTATTTATTTTTTTGGCCTGGTTTATTTATTTATTTTAACATCTTTATTGGAGTATAATTGCTTTACAATGATGTGTTAGTTTCTGCTTTATAACAAAGTGAATCAGCTATATGTATACATATATCCCCATATCCCCTCCCTATCCCACCCCTCTAGGTGGACACAAAGCACCAAGCTGATCTCCCTGTGCTACGCAGCTGCTTCCCACTAGCTATCTAAAAAACAATAATTCAAAAAGAGTCATGTACCACAATGTTCATTGCAGCACTGTTTACAATAGCCAGGACATGGAAGCAACCTAAGTGTCCATCAACAGATGAATGGATAAAGAAGATGTGGCATATATATACAGTGGAAAAATATATACAGATGCAAAAATCCTCAACAAAATATGAGCAAACAGAATCCAACAGCACATTAAAACAATCATACACCATGATCAAGTGGGGTGTACCCCAGGAATGCAAGGATTCTTCAATATACGCAAATCAATCAATGTGATACACCATATTAACAAATTGAAGGAGAAAAACCATATGATCATCTCAATAGATGCAGAGAAAGCTTTTGACAAAATTCAACACCTATTTATGATAAAAAACTCTCCAGAAAGTAAGCATAGAGGGAACTTTCCTCGACATACTAAAGGCCATATATGACAAACCCACAGCCAACATCATCCTCAATGGTGAAAAACTGAAAACATTTCCACTAAGATCAGGAGCAAGACAAGGTTGCCCACTCTCACCACTCTTATTCAACATAGTTTTGGAAGTTTTAGCCACAGTAATCAGAGAAAAAAAGAAATAAAAGGGATCTAAATCTGAAAAGAAGAAGTAAAGCTGTCACTGTTTGCAGATGACATGATACTATACATAGAGAATCCTAAAGATGCTACCAGAAAACTACTAGAGCTAATCAATGAATTTGGTAAAGTAGCAGCATACAAAATTAATGCACAGAAATCTCTTGCATTCCTATACAGTAATGATGAAAAATCTGAAAGGGAAATTAAGGAAACACTCCCATTTACCACTGCAACAAAAAGAATAAAATACCTAGGAATAAACCTACCTAAGGAGACAAAAGACCTGTATGCAGAAAACTATAAGACTCTGATGAAAGAAATTAAAGATGATACAAACAGATGAAGACATATACCATGTTCTTGGATTGGAAGAATCAACATTGTGAAAATGACTCTACTACCCAGAGTAATCTACAGATTCAATGCAATCCCTATCAAACTACCACTGGCATTTTTCACAGAACTAGAACAAAAAATTTTGCAATTTGTATGGAAACACAAAAGACCCCGAATAGCCAATGCAATCTTGAGAAAGAAAAGCTGAGCTGGAGGAACCAGGCTCCCTGACCTCAGACTATACTACAAAGCTACAGTAATCAAGGCACTATGTTACTGGCACAAAAACAAATATAGATCAATGGAACAGGATAGAAAGCCCAGAGATAAACCCACACACATATGGTCACCTTATCTTTGATAAAGGAGGCAGGAATGTCAATAGAGAACAGGCAGCCTCTTGAATAAGTGGTGCTGGGAAAACTGGACAGCTACGTGTAAAAGAATGAAATTAGAACACTCCCTAATACCATACACAAAAATAAACTCAAAATGGATTAAAGACCTAAGTGTAAGGCCAGACACTATCAAACTCTTAGAGGAAAACATAGGCAGAACACTCTATGACATAAATCACAGCAAGATCCTTTTTGACCCACCACCTAGAGAAATGGAAATACAAACAAAAATAAACAAATGGGACCTAATGAAACTTCAAAGCTTTTGCACAGCAAAGGAAACCATAAACAAGACCAAAAGACAACCCTTAGAATGGGAGAAAATATTTTCAAATGAAGCAACTGACAAAGGATTAATCTCCAAAATTTACAAACAGTTCATGTAGCTCAATAACAAAAAAACAAACAACCCAATCCAAAAATGGGCAGAAGACCTAAATAGACATTTCTCCAAAGAAGATATACAGATTGCCAACAAACACATGAAAGAATGCTCAACATCATTAAGCATTAGAGAAATGCATATCAAAACTACAGTGAGGTATCATCTCACACTGGTCAGAATGGCCATCATCAAAAAATCTAGAAACAATAAATGCTGGAGAGGGTGTGGAGAAAAGGGAACCCTCTTGCACTGTTGATGGGAATGTAAATTGATACAGCCACTGTGGAGAACAGTATGGAGGTTCCTTTAAAAACTAAAAATAGAACTACCATATGATCCAGCAATCCCACTACAGGGCATATACCCTGAGAAAACCATCATTCAAAAAGAGTCATATACCAAAATGTTCTTTGCAGCTCTATTTACAATAACCAGAACATGGAGGCAACCTAAGTGTCCATCAACAGATGAATGGATAAAGAAGATGTGGCACATATATACAATGGAATATTACTCAGCCTTAAAAAGAACTGAAATTGAGTTATTTGTAGTGAGGTGGATGGACCTAGAATCTGTCATACAGAGTGAAGTAAGTCAGAAAGAGAAAAACAAATACCGTATGCTAACACATATATATGGAATGTAAAAAAAAAAAAAAATGGTCATGAAGAACCTAGGGGCAAGATGGGAATAAAGACACAGACCTACTAGAGAATGGACTTGAGGATACAGAGAGGGGAAGGGTAAACTGGGACGAAGTGAGAGAGTGGCATGGACATATATACACTACCAAACATAAAATAGATAGCTGGTGGGAAGCAGCCACATAGCACAGAGAGATCAACTCTGTGCTTTGTGACCACCTAGAGGGGTGGGATAGGGAGGGTGGGAGGGATGGAGACACAAGAAGGAAGAGATATGGGGATATATGTATATGTATAGTTGATTCACTTTGTTATAAAGCAGAAACTAACACACCATTGTAAAGCAATTATACTCCAATAAAGATGTTAAAATTTTTTGTAAATATATAAAAATAAAAAAAAGAATGAATGGGAGATTAACAGGCAGAGGACAGGGTGGGGGTGAGGCCAAGGAAACAATAGAAACAAGATATGCAGGAAAATGGGGTAGATTGTACCCTAGAAACAGAATAATCCAGTTTGTAAAAAAAAAAAAAAATTACAAGTCAACTTGATTGTTTTAAGCTTTATTTTAACCTTAAGACTTGTCTATTAGTTTAGGCTTAGAGTGTTTTTTATTTGTTTAACTCTGCTACTAAAGCAGGAGCCTCCTGGGATCTCCACTGAATGCTCCATTGAGGAGTGTCCCCTCTGGTTGGTCAGAAATCAAATGTGTCCCAAGGCTGTGTGGTATCTGGGACTTGTTCACATTACAGCTCTTATTCTAGAGGTTGTTCTTAGACCAGTCCTATGAAGACCCATATTTTTAGGCTTAGCTAATATTCAGTCAAAGCCTCAGGGAAACCTTGTGCAATTTCTAGAGATCTCAGAATAATTACCTCTTCTCTGGTACTCTGCCCTGCAAAATCCAACCACCCCGTCCCCGCAACTCTGATCTCCGTCACATCAACTCAGCAAAATCACTGTGTTGTCCTTGGATTTATCTTCCCTGTTCTAAGGCAGCCATCATTTGTTTACCTCTTCTCAAGAGTCAAATTGTAGCCTATTGCACAGCGTCTGAAAAGAGTTGTTTTCTATTTTGTACAGTTTTATATTTTACACAGTTTTCCAGTTGTTTTAGCAGGAGGGCAGAGTTCTCTCTGCCACCTTGTTTCCCAAGTAAAGATTCCCTGTGTCATAATACCTTTAAAGAAATGAAAACAAATTGGTTTTTTAGTGTTTACTTCTTTTCTCCTTAGAATAAGACGTAACTAAGTTCATTGGAATTCAGGTGGAAGGCAACTTTAGATTACAGACACCAGTTTATACTCAGAATCACTCCTCCCTTTTACAACAATGCTTTATTAGTCTAAGCATTCTGCCTACTCCTTCCTTCCTTTAGAATAAGTCTCCACCTAAGTCTTTGAATACTCATGTAAGTACACACCTGTCAGGCCAGAGCCCATCACACTGTCTGGCAAGCTTATGCCTGCATCTAAACACTGCATACAGCTCAGCCTCAGAGTTCCAACCTTACCCCCAAACCTTTATGCAATTATGAGATTCCCTTACTCTCGATCATATATATATAATAACAATCTGGCTCAACCTTCCTCCCATTGCATATATAGAGTAGGCAAAAGAACTCCTTGTTTTTAATTCTTTTCTTTAGAAATTTGCCTGTAAGAGATTGCCAATTTTGGTGTTTGCCTCCTGTTTGTAGCTTAGGGAAAATATTCTCCCTAAAGCAATGGTTCTTAAATGTTAGCAGGTTGAAGAATCACATGGACAGCTATTAAAGATTCATAAGCAGGTTGTCTTTATTTTTCTAATATCAAATCAAATCTGACACCAAATCCCTCCATTTCCTAAGGCTAATGAGAAATTGATTTTCAGTCATTAATTGGGATTCTTCCCTTCAGGGCATGAAATGATTCTAGGGGTCTTATTCAAAGTATAACTTTTAGGGAGATAACTCTGGTTTTTGGTCCACATATGATTTCATTTTCAAAGACTTCATGGTTCCCGAAGGAAAATGTTCCTGTGGTTTTTGAGCCACATTTGGGCAGAAGGATCTTTGTCACAGCTGGAAGCTGTGCTCATATAGTTTACCTGGTGGGAATGTATCATACAACCAGAACCCCCCCATGCCCCCAAGATTTTCAACCTGCCTTGGCTCTGCCAAGTAGAAGTGCAAGCACTCCTGTTTCTTGCAGGGCCCCTCTATTCAATGTCTTGAAGAAGCTCTTCTGCCTCTGCTCTGTCCTTTTCTTCACCAAGAGCTTGCCTTACTCCTCAGAGACATTGCATTATTGCTCATCTTCCTCAGGAAGACATTGGGGTGGTGGTAGCAATCTCCTTACACTGTCATTAGTCCTAAAGTAATAGGATACTAACATCTATCTCCTTGAAACAGAGAGGTGAGAATTACAAAATCAAACACACACTCACACATAAGAATTAATGTCCCAATAATTTACCCCACTGCACATAATTTTTTTGTCTAAGTTCATTTGGCTTCTGGTTGTCTCACATACAGTTACTATATTGTATTTTCTTAAAAATTTAACTGTAATATCTAATATCTATTATTTTGAAGTCTATATTATTTTAACTTTTATAATATGTATGTTTACAGCTCACTGCACTTCTCAAAGAAAATGAATCCCATTTGCTCAATGGTGATAGAGCCTGAAGGAAAAAGGCAGACAAGGGTAATTTTGTAAGAAATCAAAATGTATCCTTCTGATGATTTTGGCAAAAGAGCCAAAAGATCTCCTAATGTGGCAGATTTTTTTTTTAATTTTAGCAAATGTAAATTTAGTGCCTACTATGGGTTCAATACATAGCACACTATTTTAAGTATTGTAGGTGGCTTCAAAGATGGTCTCTACCCTTCAGATGCTTGCCTTCTGACAGACTGTTTATTATACTGCATTATGCATGCCTCCTCCTCTCCAACTTTACACTTTTCTCTTTTCCTCCTATCTCTTTCTGTCTGCATGTGTGTCTCTCTTTCTCTTTCTGTCTTTCTCTGTCAGTCTCTCTCTGTTTTTCTGTCTCTCTCTCCTCTTCCCTCCAACATTCTGTTCCTCCCTTGATGCATCCTCTCCTGGTATTTCTGCTTCATTCTGCCTGTCTGCCCAATTCTTTTCCCTGCTGACAGTTTTTCTTGTCTTAATCATTTCTTTTTCTTATAACTTATCCCAAAGGTAACATGGTGGCCACCTGACCCCTTTCTAGCTACTTTTCACTTTAATGCTCATTCTTAACTGCTTTCAAAGGTTGCGTTGTAGATTGCCACTGAGATTTTTTTAATCATTCACCCCCTTGAGGTCAGGGATTATGTTTTACTCATCTCTTCTCTGCCAGGGGAGCACATTCTAAAGACTTATTAGCTGCTCAACAAAGAGTACATGATATCCCAAATAAAGCACTGGCAAAAAGTAGTACACTGGGATTGGGCAGACAAAGAGCAAAGTGGGGTGGCAGCACAATGAAACAGGAGGTTCTCTGGCAATCCTGTTGGTTGGGTTTGTACATTTTGTATACTTCTACACTGATGAAATGTGATGGATGTTGGAAATGATAAGACAATATTGCAACTCTCTTTTCACCGGTGTGGCATTTTAGGTTGTAGACTTCATTAAGGGAAGATGGAAATGAAATTCCAGCTGTGGGAGGGAAAATTACCATTTCCCCCAGAAGCAGATTGATTTGACCTTTAACACTGATGTTAAAAAACAGGGAGTTTCCTCCCCACCATACAGAGCTGCCCTTTGATTACAGGAAGGTTATCACTTTTTTTTCAGTGACTCTGCCCTGCCTCTCTGCTTTATTTATGTTGCTCTTAGTGGTGTGCTTTAGCTTGCAGGGAATGCTATGCCTCATTATGTACACCATGTGGACATGGGCTTTATGCCTGTGAAGTGGTTCTTAGTTTCCCTAGGCTACTTTTTTTACTTCAGAAGGAATTCATGTATCACAGTCTCCTTATGCAGCCTCATGAAAATTAGCACCTGCCTTCTCCTTACTGCAAAGAGACGTACTGAAGATTTATGCTTGTTAGAAGAACTGAACTCCTTTGAGCTAGTTGCCACCAGTGGAAATGTTATTATGTCCAATTTATGTATGGAACAAGGAGAGTAGATCGATTGTATGATCTGTTCAAGGTTATACATTTAACAAATATAGTTATCAAAATGAGAGAGGATGAGTGCACAGAAACTGTCTCCCCACCACACGGGGTTTTACATTATTCAAAAAGAGTTCATTAAAAACAAATGGTTCACTCGAGTGCTTCCCACTGTGCCGCTCTAACACGGCTCAGCCGCCACCCTTCGATATCTCCTTATGCCCGTTACATAAGGGAGCAGTTGAAGAGGCAGAGTTTCACCCCAAGCAGTGAGAGTGGCACCACCAAGCCACCTCTCTGGGAATCATACTCAGCATCTCAGCATCAAGCTGCCATAACTTTGAACTCTGTCTCCATGTAGCTGACAGGGTCTTGGTTCTCCAGCCAGGTGTCAGGCCTAAGCCTCTGAGGTGGGAAAGCCGAGTTCAGAATATTGGTCCACCAGAGACCTCCTGGCTCAATGTAATATCAAATGGCGAAAGTTCTCCCAAAGATCTCCATCTCAACACTAAGACCCAGCTCCACTCAATGACCAGCAAGGTCCAGTGCTGGTCCATGCCAAACAACTAGCAAGACAGGAACACAACCCCACTCATTAGCAGAGAGGCTGCCTAAATCATAATAAGGTCACAGACACCCCAAAACACACTACCGAACATCGTCCCGCCCACCAGAAAGACAAAATCCAGCCTCATCCACCAGAACACAGGCACTAGTCCCCTCCACCAGGAAGCCTACACAAACCACTGAACCAAATTAGCCGCTGGGGACAGACACCAAAAACAATGGGAATTACAAACCTGCACCCTGCACAAAGGACACCCCACAGTAAGATAAGCAAAATGAGAAGACAAACACACAGCTGATGAAGGGGCAAGGTAAAATCCCACCAGAGCAAGCAAATGAAGAGGAAATAGGCAGTCTACATGAAAAAGAATTCAGAGTAAAGATAGTAAAGATGATCCAAAATCTTGGAAATAGAATGGAGAAAATAAAAAAGAAAGTTTAACAAGGACCTAGAAGAACTAAAGAGCAAACAAACAGTGATGAACAGAACAATAAATGAAATTAAAAATTCTCTAGAAGGTATCAATAGGAGACAAACTGAGGCAGAAGAACGGATAAGTGACCTGGAAGATAAAATAATGGAAACAACTACCGCAGAGCAGAATAAAGAAAAAAGAATGAAAAGAACTGAGGACAGACTCAGAGACCTCTAGGACAACATCTAATACACCAACATTCGAATTATAGGGGTCCCAGAAGAAGAGAAAAAGAAAGGGACTGAGAAAAAATTTGAAGAGATTATACTTGAAAACTTCCCTAATATGGGAAAGGAAATAGTTAATCAAGTCCAGGAAGCACAGAGAGTCCCATACAGGATATATCCAAGGAGAAACACGCCAAGACACATATTAATCAAACTATCAAAAATTAAATACAAAGGGGCTTCCCTAGTGGTGCAGTGGTTGAGAGTCCGCCTGCTGATAAAGGGGACGCAGGTTCATGCCCTGGTCCGGGAGGATCCTGCGTGCCTCGGAGCAGCTGGGCCCATGGGCCATGGCCGCTGGGCCTGCAAGTCTGGAGCCTGTGCTCCACAATGGGAGAGGCCACAACAGTGAGAGGCCCGCTTACTGCAAAAAAAAAAAAAAAAAAAAAAAAAAAAAAAAATTAAATACGAAGAAAAAATATCAAAAGCAGCAAGGGAAAAACAACAAATAACACACGAGGGAATCCCCATAAGGTTTAGAGCTGATCTTTCAGCAGAAACTCTGCAAGCCAGAATGGAGTGGCAGGATATATTTAAAGTGATGAAGGAGAAAAACCTGCAACCAAGATTACTCTACCCAGCAAGGATCTCATTCAGATTTGTTGGAGAAATTAAAACCTTTACAGACAAGCAAAAGCTGAGAGAGTACACCACCAAACCAGCTTTACAACAAATGCTAAAGGAACTTCTCTAAGTGGGAAACACAAGAGAAGGAAAAGACCTACAATAACAAACCCAAAACAATAAAATGGGAATAGAAACATACATATCGATAATTACCTAAAATATAAATGGATTAAATACTCCCACCAAAAGACATGGACTGGCTGAATGGATACAAAAACAAGACACATATATATGCTGTCTACGAGAGACCCAGTGCAAACCTAGGGACACATACAGACTGAAACTGAGGGGATGGAAAAAGATATTCCATGCAAATGGAAACCAAAAGAAAACTGGAGTAGCAATTCTCATATCAGACAAAATAGACTTTAAAATAAAGACTATTAGAAGAGACAAAGAAGGACACTACATAATGATCAAGGGATCAATCCAAGAAGAAGATATAATAATTGTAAATATTTATGCACCCAACATAGGAACACCTATAGGAACACCTCAACACATAAGGCAATAAAACACATAAGAAACAGCCATAAAAGGGGAAAAAGACAGTAACACAATCATAGTAGGGGACTTTAATACCCCTCTTTCACCAATGGACAGACCATCCAAAATGAAAATAAATAAACACAAGCTTTAAATGATACATTAAACAAGATGGACTTAATTGATACTTATAGGACACTCCATCCAAAAACAACAGAATACACATTTTTCTCAAGTGCTCATGGAACATGCTCCAGGATAGATCATATCTTGGGTCACAAATCAAGCCTTGGTAAATTTAAGAAAATTGAAATTGTTTCAAGTATCTTTTCTGACCACAACGCCATGAGACTAGATATCAATTAGAGGAAAAGATCTGTAAAAAATGCAAACACATGGAGGCTAAACAATACACTACTTAATAACCAAGTGATCACTGAAGAAATCAAAGAGGAAATCAAAAAGTACCTAGGAACAAATGACAATGGAAACACAATGACCCAAAACCTATGGAATGCAGCAAAAGCAGTTCTAAGAGGGAAATTTTTAGCAATACAATTCTATGTTAAGAAACAGGAAACATCTCAAATAAACAACCGAACCTTGCACCTAAAGCAATTAGAGAAACCAGAACAAAAAACCCCCCAAATTTAGCAGAAGGAATGAAATCATAAAGATCAGATCAGAAATAAATGAAAAAGAGATGAAGGAAATGATAGCAAAGATCAATAAAACAATAGCCTGGTTCTTTGAAAAGCTAAACAAAATTGATAAACCATTAGCCAGACTCATCACAAAAAAAAGGGAGAAGACGCAAATCAATAGAATTAGAAATGAAAAAGGAGAAGTAACAACTGACACTGCAGAAATACAAAGGATCATGAGAGATTACTACAAGCAAGTCTATGCCAATAAAATGGACAACCTGGAAGAAATGGACAAATTCTTAGAAAGGCACAACCTGCCAAGACTGAACCAGGAAGCAATAGAAAATGTGAGCAGACCAATCACAAGCACTAAAATCGAAACTGTGATTAAAAATCTTCCAACAAACAAAAGCCCAGGACCAGATGGCTTCACAGGCGAATTCTATCAAACAGAGAAGAGCTAACGCCTATCCTTCTCAAACTCTTCCAAAATATAGCAGAGGGAGCAACACTCCCAAACTCATTCTACGAGGCCACCATCACCCCGATACGAAAACCAGACAAAGATGTCACAAAGAAAGAAAACTACAGGCCAATATCACAGATGAATACAGTTGCAAAAATCCTCAACAAAATACTAGCAAACAGAATCCAACAGCACATTAAAAGGATCATACACCATGATCAAGTGGGGTTTATTCCAGTGATGCAAGGATTCTTCAATATATGCAAATCATTCAACTTCATACACCATATTAACAAATTGAAGGAGACAAACCATATGATCATGTCAATAGAGGCAGAGAAAGCTTTCGACAAAATTCAACAACCGTTTATGATAAAAAACCCTGCAGAAAGTAGGCATAGAAGGAACTTTGCTCAACATAATAAAGGCCATATATGACAAACCCACAGCCAACATCATCCTCAATGGTGAAAAACTGAAAGCATTTCCACTAAGATCAGGAACAAGACAAGGTTGCCCACTCTCACCACTGTTATTCAACATAGTTTTGGAAGTTTTAGCCACAGTAATCAGAGAACAAAAAGAAATAAAAGGAATCCAAATCGGAAAGGAAGAAGTAAAGCTGTCACTGTTTACAGATGACATGATATTCTACATAGAGAATCCGAACGATGCTACCAGAAAACTACCAGAGCTAATCAATGAATTTGGTAAAGTAGCAGGATACAAAATTAATGCACAGAACTCTCTGACATTCCTATGCACTAATGATGAAAAATCTGAACGTGAAATTAAGGAAACACTCCCATTTAGCATTGCAACAAAAAGAATAAAATATCTAGGAATAAACCACCTAAGGAGACAAAAGACCTCTATGCAGAAAACTATAAGACTCTGATGAAAGAAATTAAAGATGATACAAATAGATGGAGAGATATACCATGTTCTTGGATTAGAAGAATCAACATTGTGAAAATGACTCTACTACCCAGAGTAATCTACAGATTCAATGCAATCCCTATCAAACTACCACTGGCATTTTTCACAGAACTAGAACAAAAAATTTCACAATTTGTATGGAAACAAAAGACCCCGAATAGCCAAAGCAATCTTGAGAATGAAAAATGGAGCTGGAGGAATCAGGCTCCCTGACCTCAGACTATACTACATAGCTACAGTAATCAAGGCCGTATGGTACTGGCACAAAAACAGAAATACAAATTAATGGAACAGGATAGAAAGCCCAGAGATAAACCCATGCACATATGGTCACCTTATCTTTGATAAATGAGGCAAGAATGTACAGTGGAGAAAAGGCAGCCTCTTCAATAAGTGGTGCTGGGCAAACTGGACAGCTATATGTAAAAGTATGAAATTAGAACACTCCGTAACACCATACACAAAAATAAACTCAAAATGGAGTAAAGCTACATGTAAGGCCAGACACTATCAAACTTTTAGAGGAATACATAGGCGGAACACTCTGTGACATAAATCACAGCAGGATTCTTTTTGACCCACCTCCTAGAGAAATCGAAATAAAAACAAAAATAAACAAATGGGACCTAATGAAACTTCAAAGCTTTTGCACAGCAAAGGAAACCATAAACAAGACCAAAAGACAACCCTCAGAATGGGAGAAAATATTTGCAAATGATACAACTGACAAAGGATTAGTCTCCAAGATTTACAAGCAGCTCATGCAGCTCAGTAAAAAAAAAAAAAAAAAAAAAAAAGAAAGAAAACAATCCAAAAATGGACAGAAGACCTAAATAGACATTTCTCCAAAGAAGCTATACAGATTGCCAACAAACACATGAAAGGATCCTCAACATCACTAATCATTAGAGAAATGCAAATCAAAACTACAATGAGGTATCACCTCAGACTGGTCAGAATGGCCATCATCAAAAAATCTACAAACAATAAATGCTGGAGAGGGTGTGGAGAAAAGGGAACTCTTTTGCGCTGTTGGTGGGAATATAAAGTGATATAGCCACTTTGAATAACAGTATGGACCTTCCTTAAGAAACTAAAAATAGAACTACCATATGACCCAGCAATCCCACTATGGGGCATATACCTTGAGAAAACCATAAATCAAAAAGTGTCATGTACCACAATATTCATTGCAGCACTGTTTACAATAGCCAGGACATGGTAGCAACCTAAGTGTCCATCGACAGATGAATGGATAAAGAAGATGTGGCACATATATATAGTGGGATATTACTCACCATAAAAGGAAATGAAATTGAGTTATTTGTAGTGAGGTTGATGGACCTAGAGTCTGTCATACAGTGTGAAGTAAGTCAGAAAGAGGAAAACAAATACTGTGTGCTGACACATATATATATATATATATATATATATATATATATATATATATATATATGGAATCTAAAAAAAAAAAAAAAGGAATGGTTCTGAAGGACCTAGGGACAGGACAGGAATAAAGACTCAGACGTAGAGAATGGACTTGAGGTCATGGTGTGGGAGAAATGTAAGTTGAGGCCAAGTGAGAAAGTGGCATGGACATATATACACTACCAAATGTAAAAGCTAGCTAGTGGGATGCAGCCGCATAGCACAGGGAGATCAGCTAGGTGCTTTGTGACCACCTAGAGGGGTGGGATAGGGAGGGTGGGAGGGAGATGCAAGAGGGAGGGGATATGGGGATATATGTATACGTATAGCTGATTCACTTTGTTATAAAGCAGGAACTAATACAACAATGTAAATCAATTATACTTCAGTAAAGATGTTTTAAAAAAAACAAAAAAGAAAAAAGTAAAAAATAAAAACAAATGGTTACTGCATTGTGTGCAGTGTTTCTGTTTTTGCTCAGTTTAAGGTTAACAGCGCACCTGGAACATTCTTTTCATTTCTCTCTGCTGTTGTACATAATTTTACTTCCCACAAAGCCCTATTCCAAACTCACCTACTTCCCAGATTAATTTCACGTCCTCAGACTCTGACGGTGGAATGTTGTAGAAATAAGAACAAGAGCTCAGAACCCTGGTGTGGTCACAGTATTCACAGACTCTGAGTCTTCATTCCTTCATCAGCTAGAGGGGATAATGAAAAGTTAGTCCTTTATTTGAAAGGGTTGTAGCCAATGAGGTAAGGCAAGAGAGGTATTTGTAAATTAGAAAAGACAATATAATTCTAGTTATTATTTTCATTATCCTTCCTTTGCTCTGTAGATTCTGCCTGGCCTTAATATAATACTCTGTTTACAGTCTATTAATGTCTATTTGCAAATTGCTTTCTAAGCCTTCCCAAGCCCTTTTCATGACTTATAAATTCTCCAAGGACAGGACTATATCTTCTGTTTCTTTTATATCCAGTGCCTCCTGCTTCCACACTGGTGCATTGTCAGTCAATACCACCTTAAACATAAAGTGCCCTGAGAAGCAAGTGACAGAAAATGACTTTGGATTGTCCACAGACTGACACCAGCAGTCCTAACAATGTGCTTTTGTCAGAAGAATGAGAAAAGGAACTAGATGATGTGTTAGTAAACTATAGCAGCCTTGATATGAAGCCACAGAGCAAATGGTTATTAGCGTTAGCGCAGACTTTGGGGGGTAAAAGGTGAGAGAGGTAAAAAAAAAACAATTTTACTGCCTTATGGATAAAAGCACTGTTCCCTTATTAATTCAAAGCATGCAAACTTCATGGCTTAGCAAGTGGAGAGATGTGACCCCCTCGGGTGCCCCCATATCTCTTCTCTATGAGGTTTATCTTTCTCTTAGGCACTTCACTGGGAATCCATTGCCCCTGGCTCTTCCCTAAGCTCAGGCCCAAATGCAGACAAAAATCCCTTTAGCAGTGTTAAGAATAGCTGGAAATGTCAAGAAGTTTCCTAAAAGTGACAAAAGAAAGGAAATAAAAGAAAGACATCTCAAATCAGTACGTTTTACAAAGCATAGGTTCTTAGCCCAAGAGATATGCCAACTTTTTTCCAAGGTTCACAGCTTGGTCCAGTTCTGAACAGATTTCTTTACTTTTTCTACTGAAAGCTGCATCTTACCTTGTTTTCCTGTTACCAAAATCTGACTCGATGTGGGGTTGCCATTATACTTCCCTGTTTGTCTCTGCCACTTGTTTACAAACTGTGGTATAAAGACTAAAGGAGGGGCTTCCCTGGTGGCACAGTGGTTGAGAGTCCGCCTGCCGATGCAGGGGACACGGGTTCGTGCCCCGGTCCAGGAAGATCCCATATGCCGTGGAGCGGCTGGGCCCGTGAGCCATGGCCGCTGAGCCTGCGCGTCTGGAGCCTGTGCTCTGCAACGGGAGAGGCCAAAACAGTGAGACGCCCGCGTACAGCATTAAATAAATAAATAAATAAGACTAAAGGAGAAGCTTCATTCTCTCTACTTACCAGCCAGGACCCTTTTCCTAAGTTTTTAATTTCATGAGAGCAAACTTTTCCACTGGCCATTGCTGTAGCTTGGGCTTGAGATTCACATTTTACAAATGAGAAGTGGCTTGCCCTTTTGCATGAGGGCATCTCAGTTTTGCAATAAAATTACATTCACGCCACATGAATTATACACGTGAAAAAAATCACGGCTTCTTCACACTGGAGAAACCTGATTTTACGTTTTGAACATTTATATATATATATTTTTTGTTTGTTTGTTTGTATTTTTGCGGTATGCGGGCCCCTCACTGTTGTGGCCTCCCGTTGCGGAGCACAGGCTCCGGACATGCAGGCTCAGCGGCCACGGCTCACGGGCCTAGCCGCTCCGCGGCATGTGGGATCTGCCCGGACCGGGGTACGAATCCATGTCCCCTGCATCGGCAGGGGAACTCTCAACCACTGCGCCACCAGGGAAGCCCTCCTATATTAATTTTTAGGAAAACCTGTAGGTTTGAGGTTGTGGCTGTCCATGTTTTCAATCTTAATTCCTACAGCCTACGATAAGGTAGTTACTAGATATTGTTTGATTGTTGCTCTAGCTGGGACCTGATTATGTTGCTATTGCCAGCATATTAAATGAGAAATCATTTGCTTTCTGTCTTGTAGTGTATCAGAAGTTTCAGTGTGTAGAAAATGAGTCCCTAGTTGAAACTCTCTGATGTATCTGAAGACTAAAAGAGAACTGAGTCAAACGAAGGTTCTTGAAAAAAATTGGGAGTTTCCCCCAATAACAATTTTCTAAATTATAATATCACAACCAAGATATATTCACATCTTATTCAGATTTTCCCAGTTTTAACTGGATGCTTGTGTGTGTGCGTGTGTGTGTGTGTATCTTTGTCTGTGTATTAAGAGTACTCTACGTTTTTGTCATCTATGAGGGTTTGTGTATGCACCACTGCAGCCAAGATATCCAACAATTCCAACGCCACAAGGATCCCTTGTACTATCCTTTTGCACCCTCACCCCTACCCCCAAGCCCTCCATTTCTAAAGTTTTGTCACTTCAAAAATGTTATAAAATGGAATCATACAGTCTGTTACTTTTTGAGATTGGCTTTTTTCACTCAGCTTAATTTCATAGACAGCCATCCAACTTGTTGCTTTCAATAATTCATTTGGTTTATTTTTTATTTTTTTATTTGGCTGTGTTGGGTCTTCTTTGTGGCACGCAGGATCTTCGTGGCTGCATGTGGGATCTTTTGTTGCAGTGGTGCTCGTGGAGCGTGGGCTCTTTGGTTGTGGCACATGGGCTTCTCTATACTGTGGTGCATGGGTTTCAGAGCACGTGGGCTCTGTAGTTTGTGGCACACAGGCTCTCTAGCTGAGGCTCGTGAGCTCAGTAGTTGTGGTGCACGGGCTTAGTTGCCCCACAGTATGTGGGATCTTAGTTCCCCAACCAGGGATCGAACCTGCGTCCCCTGCATTAGAAGGCGGAGTCTTTACCACTGACCACCAGGGAAGTCCCTCATTTGTTTTGTTGATGAGTAATATTCCATGGTATATATATCCCACAGATTGTTTAAACATTCACTTGAAGAATATATGTGCTAGTTCTAGTTTTTGTCCGTTATAAATAAAGCTATTATGAATATTTGTTTTTGTGGGGATTTTTGGTGAAAATAAAGTTTTCATTCTTCAGGGATAGATGCCTAAGAGTGCAATTGCTGGGTCATGTGGTAATTTCATGTTTAGCTTTGTAAGAAACCGTCAAACTGTTTTTCACAATTACTGTTCCATTTTAAATTCTCATGGGTAATGTCTGAGTGATACAGTTTCTCTGAATCGTCACAGCATTTGGAGTTATCATAGCTTTTTAATTTTAACCATCCTGATAGGTGTGTGCTGATATCTCATTGTGGTTTTACTTTATGTTTCTGTGATGGCTAATAATGTTGAACATCTTTTCATGTTCTTATTTGTCATCTGTATATCCTCTTAGTGAAATGTCTGTTCATGTTTTCTGCACAGTTTCTAACTGTATTTTATTTATTTGTTACTGTTCAGTATTGAGAGTTGTTTATATATTCTCAATACTAGTCTTTTATCAGGTATGTTGTTTACAAATATTTTCTTCCAGTCTGTAGCTTGTCTTTTCATCCTCATAATATGAGCTTTCATAGAGCAAACACTTTTAATTTTGATGTGCTCCAATTTTTAAAGTTTCCTTTTGTGAATCTTACTTTTGTGTCAAGTATAACAGCCTTTGATTAGCTCTGGATTCCAAAGATTTTTCTTTTATTTTCCTAAAATTTTTGTTGTTTTGTATTTTAAATTTATGATTCATTTGTTTTATTTATTTATTTATTTATTTTTGGCTGCATTGGGTCTTCATTGCTACACGCAGGCTTTCTCTAGTTGTGGTGAGCAGGGGCTACTCTTCATTGTGGTATGCAGGCTTCTCATCGTGGTGGCTTCTCTTGTTGCGGAGCACAAACTCTAGGTGCGCAGGCTCCAGTAGTTGTGGCACGTAGGCTTCAGCAGTTGTGGCTTGCGGGCTCTAGAGCACAGACTCAGTAGTTGTGGTGCACGGGCTTAGTTGCTCCGTGGCATGTGAGATCTTCCCGGACCAGGGCTCAAACCCGTGTCCCCTGAATTGGCAGGCAGATTATTAACCACTGCGCCACAAGGGAAGTCCCATATGATTCATTTTAATTAATAGTTATATAAGATGTGAGGTGTGAGATTTAAGTAGAGGTTCATTTTTTTCTTTTCCCTGTGAACATTCCATTGCTCCAGCACCTTTTATTGAAAAGGCTATCATTTTTACACTGAATTTCTTTCACGTTAAAAAATAATTTGGACATATCTCTATGGGTCTGTTTCTAGGTTCATTATGTGTTCAACTGACCTATGAGTCTATTCTTTTGCCAATACCATGCCGTCTTTAATACTATAGCTATATAGTAAGATTTGATATTGGGTAGAGTGATTCCTCCCCTTTATTCTTCTCTACCAAGCTTGTTTTAGCTATTCCATGACCTGTGCCTTAAAGTAAGCTTGTTTATGTCTACAAAAACAACTTGCTGGGATTTTAAACTTATAACTTTAAACTTATAACTTAAACTTATAACTTTAAACTTTAAACTTATAACTTTAAACTTATAACTTAAACTTATAACGTTAAACTTATAACTCTATTTGGGGAGAATTGACAACTTCACGATGTTGAATCTTCTAATCCATGAACATGGTATATTTCTCCATTTATTTAGGTCTTCTTTGATTTCTTTTATCAATATTTTATAATTTTTAGCATACAGATCCTATGCATGTTTTGATAAGTGTATCCCCGAATATTTCATTTTCTTTGGAGCAATTATAATTGGTGTTGTATTTTTAATTTCAGTTCCTGTATGTTCACTGTTAGTATACAGAAATTGAATTGATTTTTGTGTTGAACTTGTAATCTATGACCTTACTAAACTCGGTTATATAAAAGTTTTGTAAACTCTAGGATTTTCTATGTAGACGGTCATATCATGGCAAATAGAGATAGTTTTATTCCTTTCTTTCCAGTCTACATGCCTGGTTAGAACTTTTGGTTCTATGTTAAGTAAGACTGTAAGAATGGATGTTGTGACCTAACTAATATGTTTTAAAAGCCCACTGAAAAAAAATGGGGTATATTCAAAGGAACAGAACTTGGTTTTGTCCAGCTCATTGGAGGAACCTGGATTGTTTAGTGCGTATAACCATAGCACATATTAAAAACCTATCTCTTAATATTTGAGAGCTCAATTTGGAAACAAAATGGTATAGCAGTTTGTTGGCACATGACACTGGGCAAGACGTGGACAAACCTGTAAAAAGATTTTGCTTAGAAGAAGAATGAACACTCGAGTAGGAATACTCTTTGGAATTGATGAAGGATGTCTCATGTAGGATTAGTTCTCTTTTCTAAAGGTATCCAAAGAAAGGCAAGATTATCTTCTAGGAAGGACTATATAGAAAGTAGTCCTTCCTGAGTCCCAGGTGCCCTCTAAGGCCTTGTGCTGTCGTCCATTCTGTTATACTAGGAGTCTATGATTGTTCTCCCTTTTCTAAACACACATTGAGTTGCATTTTTCTTTTATGTGGTTATTGAATCATGCTTTTTTGTGCACATGTGACTTTGGACACACAAAGTGTTCCCAGCTCATAAAGTTAATTAATAATGGGTAGTCATGGTGATGATAACCCAAGTCATCATGCCATGGAGAAAGGACAACTCTAAATAACTTGATGGGTAATAAGAACAGCAATTCAACCTCAGCCATCTTTTTGAATAAACTGCTTTTTTTTCCTTTTTTAACCATATACTTACCATTTTACTCTGTTTAATCTTTGCATTTTCTCCCCAGAGCTGTGTAAGTGATCTTTTTCACTATGCACAAGAAATAGATTCTACCTTGGACCTGTATCTTATGGTTTTGATTGCCTGTGTGGTATGGTTTGCATAAATAAAATAGGAATAAAAAGAAGAAGAAGGGAAATAAAGTGTGAAGCCAGGACTAGGATGAGCAAAGGGGTCATCCAGGGTGCAAATGTAAGAAGGGAGTCATTCTCAAGTTCACACAACTGCTGGGTGAGCACCTGAGAGGGAGTGCCTCCCTAAATGTTGTGCTCTGGGTGCCCAGTTTCTCTCACCCAGGTCCAGGCTGCAGACTACTGATTCATCCTTAAGTAACACAAGCAGACAGATGTCAGCTAAGCAAGGACTTTCCCATCAATAGCTGATAAGATATTTTATTTTTAGTTTTATCAAAATACAAATGTATTTAAAGCAAAAAGTTTAATTTGCAAAACATAATGTTCATATAGCTTTATTTCTTCACAGTAGTGACTTATATGGTACTTTGCCTTCCTTCATGACTTTGAACTTATTATATTAAATGATATAAAATCATAATTTTTGTTAAAATAATTGAATACTGGCTCTTTAATGTGGTTGGTTCAACCAATTTCTGTATGGTGTAGTGGAAAGAACATCAGCTAAGGAGTCATATCTGTGTTCAGATTCTAAGTATGTCGTTTAGCAGCATAGTTGCTAGAAAAGTACTTCTCTTTTTGGTTTTATCATCTGTAAAATGAAATCATAATTATATTTCAGGATTGTTTTGATTATTAAATGAGGTGATGTAGCTATACTACTGCTATTAACTATTAGTATTACCCAGTACACCTGATTACTGAAGAAATTCCAGGGTAGAAGTCAAAAACAGTTATGGTTGTGCAAGTATCAAGGCAGAAGTATAGTGAATATTCTGTGATGTTCAAGATTAGGGATTTCCAAAGCAGTCCAGATTCTGATACAATTAGTCCAGGGTGGAGTTTGATTAACTGTATTTTTAATGAGCTCCACTGGTGATTGAGATGTGCTGCCACATTTGAGAGGGTTCCCTGGATAGCAACAGATTTCCCTTCTTATTTTACATCTTTAAATTGTTTATCACATTCTGTTTTGAGCTCTTTTCCTTTTCTGATATATACTCATGATTCCTTTGCTTTGCAATTTCTTCCCAGAGAAGGCCCCAGGCTAACTTGATGTGTGCCTTCCTTGTGTGCACAAGGGAAGCCTTTTGTTCGAGCATTGTTCTATGAATCTGACAGTTTGGCTGTGCATTTCTAGGAGGCCAACTTTTTTTATTTAAACATCTTTATTGAGGTATAATTGCTTTACAATGGTGTGTTAGTTTCTGCTTTATAACAAAGTGAATCAGTTATACATATACATATGTTCCCATATGTCTTCCCTCTTGAGTCTCCCTCCCTCCCACTCTCCCTATCCCACCCCTCCAGGCTGTCACAAAGCACCGAGCTAATATCCTGTGCCTTGCGGCTGCTTCCCCCTACCTATCTACCTTACTACGTTTGTTAGTGTGTATATGTCCACGACTCTCTCTCACCCTGTCAAAGCTCACCCTTCCCCCTCCCCATATCCTCAAGTCCGTTCTCCAGTAGGTCTGCGTCTTTATTCCTGTCTTACCCCTAGGTTCTTCATGACATTTTTTTTCCCTTAAATTCCATATATGTGTTAGCATACGGTATTTGTCTTTTTCTTTCTGACTTACTTCACTCTGAATGACAGACTCTAGATCTATCCATCTCATTACAAATAGCTCAATTTCATTTCCTTTTAAGGCTGAGTAATATTCCATTGTATATATGTGCCACATCTTCTTTATCCATTCGTCCGATGATGGGCGCTTAGGTTGTTTCCATCTCCGGGCTATTGTAAATAGAGCTGCAATGAACATCTTGGTACATGACTCTTTTTGAATTTTGGTTTTCTCAGGGTATATGCCCAGTAGTGGGATTGCTGGGTCATATGGTAATTCTATTTGTAGTTTTTTAAGGAACCTACATACTGTTCTCCATAGTGGCTGAACCAATTCACATTCCCACCAGCAGTGCAAGAGTGTTCCCTTTTCTCCACACCCTCTCCAGCATTTATTGTTTCTAGATTTTTTGATGATGACCATTCTGACTGGTGTGAGATGATATCTCATTGTAGTTTTGATTTGCATTTCTTTAATGATTAATGATGTTGAGCATTCTTTCATGTGTTTGTTGGCATTCTGTATATCTTCTTTGGAGAAATGTCTATTTAGGTCTTCTGCCCATTTTTGGATTGGGTTGTTTGTTTTTTTGTTATTGAGCTGCATGAGCTGCTTGTAAATCTTGGAGACTAATCCTTTGTCAGTTGCTTCGTCTGCAAATATTTTCTCCCATTCTGAGGGTTGTCTTTTGGTCTTGATTATGGTTTCCTTTGCTGTGCAAAAGCTTTGAAGTTTCATTAGGTCCCATTTGTTTATTTTTGTTTTTATTTCCATTACTCTAGGAGGTGGGTCAGAAAGGATCTTGCTGTGATTTATGTCATAGAGTGTTCTGCCTATGTTTTCCTCTAAGAGTTTGATAGTTTCTGGCCTTACATTTAGGTCTTTAATCCATTTTGAGCTTATTTTTGTGTATGGTGTTAGGGAGTGATCTAATCTCATACTTTTACATGTACCTGTCCAGTTTTCCCAGCACCACTTATTGAAGAGGCTGTCCTTTCTCCACTGTACATTCCTGCCACCTTTATCAAAGATAAGGTGTCCATATGTGCGTGGGTTTATCTCTGGGCTTTCTATCCTGTTCCATTGATTTGTATTTCTGTTTTTGTGCCAGTACCATACTGTCTTGATTACTGTAGCTTTGTAGTATAGTCTGAAGTCAGGGAGCCTGATTCCTCCAGCTCCTTTTTTCGTTCTCAAGATTGCTTTGGCTATTCGGGGTCTTTTGTGTTTCCATACAATTTGTGAAATTTTTTGTTCTAGTTCTGTGAAAAATGCCAGTGGTAGTTTGATAGGGATTGCATTGAATCTGTAGATTGCTTTGGGTAGTAGAGTCATTTTCACAATGTTGATTCTTCCAATCCAAGAACATGGTGTATCTCTCCATCTATTTGTATCATCTTTAATTTCTTTCATCAGTGTCTTATAATTTTCTGCATACAGGTCTTTCATCTCCTTAGGTAGGTTTATTCCTAGATATTTTATTCTTTTTGTTGCAATGGTAAATGGGAGTGTTTTCTTGATTTCACTTTCAGATTTTTCATCATTAGTATATAGGAATGCTAGAGATTTCTGTGCATTAATCTTGTATCCTGCTATTTTACCAAATTCATTGATTAGCTCTAGTAGTTTTCTGGTAGCATCTTTAGGATTCTCTATGTATAGTATCATGTCATCTGCAAACAGTGACAGCTTTACTTCTTCTTTTCGGATTTGGATTCCTTTTATTTCCTTTTCTTCTCTGATTGCTGTGGCTAAAACTTCCAAAACTATGTTGAATAAGAGTGGTGAGAGTGGGCAACCTTGTTTTGTTCCTGATCTTAGTGGAAATGCTTTCAGTTTTTCACCATTGAGGATGATGTTTGCTGTGGCCTTGTCATATATGGCCTTTATTATGTTGAGGAAAGTTCCCTCTATGCCTACTTTCTGGAGCGTTTTTATCATAAATGGGTGTTGAATTTTGTCAAAAGCTGTCTCTGCATCTATTGAGATGATCATATGGTTTTTCTCCTTCAATTTGTTAATATGGTGTATCACATTGATAGATTTGCGTATATTGAAGAATCCTTGCATTCCTGGAATAAACCCTACTTGATCATGGTGTATGATCCTTTTAATGTGCTGTTGGATTCTGTTTGCTAGTATTTTGTTGAGGATTTTTGCATCTATGTTCATCAGTGATATTGGCCTGTAGTTTTCTTTCTTTGTGACATCCTTGTCTGGTTTTGGTATCAAGGTGATGGTGGCCTCGTAGAAGGAATTTGGGAGTGTTCCTCCCTCTGCTATATGTTGGAAGAGTTCGAGAAGGATAGGTGTTAGCTCTTCTCTAAACGTTTGATAGAATTCACCTGTGAAGCCATCTGGTCCTGGGCTTTTGTTTGTTGGAAGATTTTTCATCACAGTTTCAATTTCAGTGCTTGTGATTGGTCTGTTCATATTTTCTATTTCTTCCTGATTCAGTCTTGGCAGGTTGTGCATTTCTAAGAATTTGTCCATTTCTTCTAGATTGTCCATTTTATTGGCATAGAGTTGCCTGCAGTAATCTCTCATGATTTTTTTTTATTTCTGCAGTGTCAGTTGTTACTTCTCCTTTTTCATTTCTAATTCTATTGATTTGAGTCTTCTCCCTTTTTTTCTTGATGAGTCTGGCTAGTGGTTTATCTATTTTGTTTATCTTCTCAAAGAACCAGCTTTTAGTTTTATTGATCTTTGCTATCATTTCCTTCATTTCTTTTTCATTTATTTCTGATCTGATTTTTCTGATTTCTTTCCTTTTGCTAGCTTTGGGGTTTTTTTGTTCTTCTTTCTCTAATTGCTTTAGGTGCAAGGTTAGGTTGTTTATTCGAGATGTTTCCTGCTTCTTAAGATGGGCTTGTATTGCTATAAACTTCCCCCTTAGAACTGCTTTTGCTGCATCCCATAGGTTTTGGGTCATTGTGTCTCCATTGTCATTTGTTTCTAGGTATTTTTTTATTTCCTCTTTGATTTCTTCAGTGATCACTTCATTATTAAGTAGTGTATTGTTTAGCCTCCATGTGTTTGTATATTTTACAGATCTTTTCCTGTAATTGATATCTAGTCACATGGCGCTGTGGTCAGAAAAGATACTTGAAACAATTTCAGTTTTCTTAAATTTACCAAGGCTTGATTTGTGACCCAAGATATGATCTATCCTGGAGCATGTTCCATGAGCACTTGAGAAAAATGTGTATTCTGTTGTTTTTGGATGGAGTGTCCTATAAATATCAATTAAGTCCATCTTGTTTAATGTATCATTTAAAGCTTGTGTTTCCTTATTTATTTTCATTTTGGATGATCTGTCCATGGGTGAAAGTGGGGTGTTAAAGTCCCCTACTATGAATGTGTTACTGTCGATCTCCCCTTTTATGGCTGTTAGTATTTGCCTTATGTATTGAGGTGCCCCTATGTTGGGTGCATAAATATTTACAATTGTTATATCTTCTTCTTGGATCTATCCCTTGATCGTTATGTAGTGTCCTTCTTTGTCTCTTTTAATAGTCCTTATTTTAAAGTCTATTTTGTCTGATATGAGAATCGCTACTCCAGCTTTCTTTTGGTTTCCATTTGCATGGAATATCTTTTTCCATCCCCTCAGTTTCAGTCTGTATGTGTCTCTAGGTCTGAAGTGGGTCTCTTGTAGACAGCATATATATGGGTCTTGTTTTTGTATCCATTCAGCCAATCTGTGTCTTTTGGTGGGAGCATTTAGTCCATTTACATTTAAGGCAATTATCGATATGTATGTTCCTATTCCCATTTTCTATATTGTTTTGGGTTCGTTATTATAGGTCTTTTCCTTCTCTTGTGTTTCTTGTCTAGAGAAGTTCTTTTAGCATTTGTTGTAAAGCTGGTTTGGTGGTGCTGAACTCTCTCAGCTTTTGCTTGTCTGTAAAGGTTTTAATTTCTCCATCAAATCTGAATGAGATCCTTGCTGGGTAGAGTAGTCTTGGTTGCAGGTTTTTCTCCTTCATCACTTTCAGTATGTCCTGCGACTCCCTTCTGGCTTGTAGAGTTTCTGCTGAGAGATCAGCTGTTAACCTTTTGGGGATTCCCTTGTGTGTTATTTGTTGTTTTTCCCTTGCTGCTTTTAATATGCTTTCTTTGTATTTAATTTTTGACAGTTTGATTAATATGTGTCTTGGTGTATTCCTCCTTGTATTTATCCTGTATGGGACTCTCTGTGCTTCCTGGACTTGATTAACTATTTCCTTTCCCATATTAGGGAAGTTTTCAACTATAATCTCTTCAAATATTTTCTCAGTCCCTTTCTTTTTCTCTTCTTCTTCTGGAACCCCTATAATTCGAATGTTGGTGCGTTTAATGTTGTCCCAGAGGTCTCTGAGACTGTCCTCAGTTCTTTTCATTCTTTTTTCTTTATTCTGCTCTGCAGTAGTTATTTCCACTACTTTATCTTCCAGGTCACTTATCCGTTCTTCTGCCTCAGTTATTCTGCTAATTGATCCTATCTAGAGTACTTTTAATTTCATTTATTGCATTGTTCATCGTTGCTTTTTTCATCTTTATTTCTTCTAGGTCCTTGTTAACTGTTTTTTGCATTTTGTCCATTCTACTTCCAAGATTTCAGATCATCCTTACTATCATTATTCTGAATTCTTTTTCAGGTAGATTGCCTATTTCCTCTTCATTTGTTAGGTCTGGTGGGTTTTTATCTTGCTCCTTCATCTGCTGTGTGTTTTTCTGTCTTCTCATTTTGCTTATCTTACTGTGTTTGGGGTCTCCTTTTTGCAGGCTGCACGTTCGTACTTCCCCTTGTTTTTGATGTCTGTCTCCAGTGGCTAAAGTTGTTTCAGTGGGTTGTGTAGGCTTCCTGGTGGAGGGGACTAGTGCCTGTGTTGTGGTGGATGAGGCTGGATCTTGTCTCTCTAGTGGGCAGGTTCACGTCTGGTGGTGTGTTTTGGGGTGTCTGTGGCCTTATTATGATTTTAGGCAGCCTCTCTGCTAATGGGTGGGGTTGTGTTCCTGTTTTGCTAGTTGTTTGGCATAGGTTGTCCAGCACTGTGGCTTGCTGGTCGTTGAGTGAAGCTGGGTGCTGGTGTTAAGATGGAGGTCTCTGGGAGATTTCCACCGTTTAATATTATGTGGAGCTGGGAGGTCTGTTGTTGACCAGTGTCCTGAAGTTGGCTCTCCTACCTCAGAGGCAGAGCCCTGACTCCTGGCTGGAGCACCAAGAGCCTTTCATCCAGCTCAGAATAAAAGGGAGAAAAAGTAGAGAGAATTAGTAGAAGTATGAGTAAAGAAAGAAGGAAAGGAAGGAAGGAAGAAAGAAGCAAAGAAAAAAAGAAAGGAGGGAGGGAGGGAGGAAGGAAGGAAGGAATGAGGGAAAGAAGGAAAAAAGACAGGAAGAAAGAAGATACAGTAAAAATAAAATAAAGTATAATATAGTTGTTCAATTAAAAAATATTTAGAAAAAAAAAAGGGACGGATAGAACCTTAGGACAAATGTTGGAAGCAAAGCTATACAGAGAAAATCTTACACAGAAGCATACACATACACCTTCACAAAAAGAGGTAAAGGGGGCAAAATCATAAATCTTGCTCTCAGAGACCACCTCCTCAATTTGGGTTGATTTGTTGTCTAAAGGAGGGAAGGAAGGAAGGAAAGAAAGAAAGAAAGAATGAAGGTAAAGTATAATAAAGTTATTACAATTAAAATTAATTATTAAGAAAAAAAAAAAAAAACCATGGACGGATAGAGCCCTAGTACAAATGGTGGAAGCAAGAGTATACAGACAAGATCTCACACAGAAGCATACACGTACACATTCACAAAAAGAGGAAAAGGGAAAAAAATCATAGATCTCGCTCCTAAATTCCACCTCTTCAATTTGGGATCATTCCTTGTCTATTCAGGTATTCCACAGATGCAGGGTATATCAAGTTGATTGTGGAGCTTTAATCCGCTGCTTTTGAGGCTGCTGGGAGAGATTTCCCTTTCTCTTCTTTGTTCTCACAGCTCACAGGAGCCCAGCTTTGGATTTGGCCCTGCCTCTGCGTGTAGGTCGCTGGAGGGCGTCTGTTTTTCGCTCAGACAGGACGGGGTTAAAGGAGCCGCTGATTCGGGGCCTCCGGCTCACTCAGGCCGGAGGTTGGGGGATGGGGGAAGGAGGGGCACTGCGTGCGGGGCGGGCCTGCGGCGGCAGAGGCGGCGTGACGTTGCACCAGCCTGAGGCCCGCCGTGCGTTCTCTCGCGGAAGTTGTCCCTGGATCCCGGGAACCTGGCAGTGGCGGGCTGCACAGGCTCCGCGGAAGAGGGGTGTGGAGAGTGACCTGTGCTCGCACACAGGCCCCTTGGTGGCGGCAGCAGCAGCCTTAGCGTCTCCCGCCCGTCTCTGGGGTTTGCGTTTTTAGCCGCAGCTCGCGCCCGTCTCTGGGGTTCGCGCTTTTAGCCGCGGCTCGCACTCGTCTCTGGAGTTCCTTTAAGCAGCGCTCTTAAACCCCTCTCCTCGCGCACCAGGTACAAAGAGGGAAGAAAATGTCTCTTGCCTCTTCGGCAGGTGCAGGCTTTTCTCCGAACTCCCTCCCGGCTAGTCGTGGTGCACTAACCCCTTCAGGGTATGTTCAAGCCGCCAACCCCAGTCCTCTCCCTGCGCTCCGTCCAAAACCGAGCGGAGGCCAACTTTTTAACTTAAAAAAAAAGTCAAACAAGATTACTTAGTTTTCTCTTTAAAAGGCATCATTGTAGGTTTCCATTAAATCCCTTTTCTCTTTAACTCTCTTCCTTTAAGGTAGTTGAGTTCAGCAACACCCTCTGTGTCGACTTCTGGATAAGAAAGATGTTTCTTGTCCTGTTTCTATTGTCCGTGACTGCCATGGTAAAACGATCCATGCCAATAACCTGGCCTGCTGGGCTGCCACTGATAGGGCACACCCTTTCCTTGGTCTGGCATCCTGTTCAGATACTATAGCAAAAGCTCTATAACTCTCTGGGGAGCAACTTGAATGTCATCTTGGGGTCACTTCCAGCCAGCATTTCTGTGGAAGGGGATTCTTGGGCACAGTCCAGAATGTACCTAGTATAGTGTTGTCTAGAGGACCTTTCCCCCTGTATAGTTAACACCTGTATTTTTGACCTTCAGCTCTGACAGTCTGAATTTTATTCCAGCAAATGTATTTATCTGGATTAACTACAGCTCATTCTAGAAAAAGGAACTTTCAAGGAAGTTGTTTGGTACTTCAGAACTAAACATTAAAGATGAATTAGAGATTCCACATAGTTTATAGCAGAAATAGAAGTTTCAAATAATCGAGGTTGTTACTTTATTTCGATAATGTTGTTATTCAAACAACAGGTTCTTAGCAGCAGAGATGTAAAGGAGGCTTAGAAGTCATTAATTCTAACATTAATCCTTTCAGGAATCCTTTACTGAAACTACCTGATAGATTGTCATCAAAACCTCTGATTGAAAATTTCTATTGATTGGAAGCTCGCTTCATTATAAGCCAACCCATTCGCCTTTGAAGTTTTCTATTTTTTACAAAGTGTTTCTAAATATTAATCAGCCTCTCTAATATCCAACCATTTATTTTATTTATGCCCTGGAAAGTCACACAAAATAAATTTAACATCTCTTCTGTGTGGAAGCTCTTCAAATATTTGGTGATAGTTAATATCTGCCCAAGTCTTCCCTCCTCCAATTAAAATAGCCCTAATTCTCTTTTATACATCATAGCATTCAAACCCATAGAATTCTGGTCACTTTCTATATAATTTACCTAGGCTCTTTTAGGTGCTCCAATGCATAAATATGATCTGACCAGGGTAGACTACAGTGGGATTATAATCTTCCTTATACTAGATACTATAGTTTACTAATATAGCCTATTATCACGTTAGCATTTTTGACAGACTAATTACCCTTTTTTTTTTTTTTTTTTTTTTTTTTTTTGCGGTACACGGGCCTCTCACTGTTGAGGCCTCTCCCGTTGCGGAGCACAGGCTCCGGACGCGCAGGCTCAGCCGCTCCGCAGCATGTGGGATCTTTCCAGACCGGGGCATGAACCCGTGTCCCCTGCATCGGCAGGTGGACTCTCAACCACTGCGCCACCAAGGAAGCCCACCCTTCTTGAATCATAATAAGTTTTCAGTCAACTGAAATCCCCTATAGGGGATTTACTAAGTCAAGGATTATGAAGATATGAAGAGAAAGGGAATTAGACTGGATTTTATTTTAGTCCAAGGTTACTACTTTATTTTGTGATTTTAGGTATCTGTTTCTATATTTCTTCAACTGTAAAATGGAAAGTTTGGATTAAATAATTTCTAAGGTCCCTACTAACTCTAATATTCTGTTATTTTAGGAAACCCTATGTGTTTCTCATACAATTGGTTATTTTTTTAACTAAAACTTGAGACTTTTCACTTAGCTCAACAAATACTGTTGCAGTGTGTTTATTATTTCTACTGACATTCACCTTTTAAAATTCGAATCCATAGATACACAGATATGGAATTCAGTTATTCTCTGATAAGCTCCTTAATGTGGAGGGGAATAAAATATCTTTCACTACAAAAGGAAGTGAAAACACTTGTGTCAATTAGGTTTGAGTTAGAGAAGCATATCACTACTATGAGTGATATGAAACAAAGAATAAGCATGGACGAGATTGTGGTTATTTGTGAAGATGTTTGTGGAAGCCTGTTTATGGAAGCCTTGTGCACCTGCGGTGGGCCTGTCATTTCTATTTCAGTAGGGCCAGTTGGGAAAATAATGCTGAACATGAATTAGGGAAGAATGAGGACAGACCAGAATTTGTGAAGATAAATAGGAATCCATATGGACAAACTGGAATCCACATCTGTGTTATCATCTCTGACTTTGACAAGTTGGGTGGCCTGCAGAAGGAGCTAGAGCTCTCTCCAAGGAAATTATACATGCAACTGGCCCAGTCTTTGGAGAGGCTGAGTGGGAGATATGATGGCAACTAGAGGAGCTGAAGGCCCAGCTGCTACCCAACAATAACAAGGTGAACTAGCATATTAGCATCAGTGGGCACAAGCTGTGGTGGGAACTGAACATTATCCAACCTTTATTTCTCTGGCTTCCAAATCTCATGCAAATTTCCTTGTAGTCAGTCCTAACCCAGAACCACACAGGGAAGGGAATTCTGAGAATGTACTTCCAGATTAGTCATGTCAACATGGTGCAAATATGCAGCAGAAATAGAATTTTCTTATTTAAAACATAATTAATTAATTTTGGCTGCATTGGGTCTCCATTGCTGCGTGCGGGCTTTCTCTCGTTGCAGTGAGCGGGGGCTAGTCTTCGTTGCGGTGCGCGGGCTTCTCGTTGCGGTGGCTTCTCTTGTTGCAGAGTATGGGCTCTAGGCATGCGGGCTTCAGTAGTTGTGGCACACAGGCTTAGTAGTTGTGGCTCGCAGGCTGTAGAGTGCAGGCTCAGTAGTTGTGGCGCACAGGCTTAGTTGCTCCGCGGCATGTGGGATCTTCCTGGACCAGGGCTTGAACCCATGTCCCCTGCATTGGCAGGCAGATTCTTAACCGCTGCGCCACCAGGGAAGTCCAGAAATTGCATTTTCTGACTGCTTTAGACAGTATTTGTAAGTCTGGAAAAAGTAATTATAGGCAACCCATAAAACAAGTGTGAAAACAAAAGAACTGGTATCAGTTGCTTTGATTACATAATGAAATGTAACAACTGAAAAGTCTAAAATAGCATTTTTAATGTTGAGGCACATGAGTAAACTTTAATAAGCTCTCTGTTCAGTATAATAAAAGGCATAACAAATATAAAGGACTACATTTTAGTATATGTGTGACATTGAAATCATATGAGTGACCCATGCACTCAGTACTTTTGAAATATCTGTGTGTGTGTGTCTGTGTGTATGTGTAAGTGGGTGTGGGGATTTGGCTGTCTGATGACCTTATCTTGTGTCAAGAATTACCTTACATTAGGAAAGGATAGTAGCAGTCTTCCTTCTTCTAGAGTTTCTCTCTTGATCCTTCCCTCCTTTCTCTGAGTGACTCTTTCTCCACTTCCAGCCTTAACTTGAACATTTCCCTACTAGTGTTCATTCCACCAAACCTCTTGATTCCTAGTTCACAATTTATTTTTCAATTACATTATTTTAATTTGTGTTTTATATATATATATATATATATATATATATATATATATATATACACACACACACACACACACACACATATATACATATAATTTTTATCATGGAAAGCAGTAGTTTTGGTCCGCTCTAGTCTGTCATTGTGGTTTCAAACAAAGAGATGTACAATTGCAAGGTGTCATCATCCTGAATAGATTAAAAGCAACACTAGTGTTTTGAATATTCAAAGAGCATTCTGTGGTCTATGAATGGTTCTAAGTGCTTTTGAGTATGCCTCTAAAAACACAGAAGCTCAGGGTATTCTGTTCTCACTAAAGGTCAAGTGGGGCTTAAAATAGTTTATACTAAATTTGATGTGTTTATCAGCCTTAATTATTTTTCAGTTGCCTTCAAACAGCCAAATCAGCCAAAACAAAAGTATTCTCTTAAACTTCACAAAACATCTGGGGGTAATGCGGAATAAAGAGTGGTTAATGACTTTTTATTTGATCTGGGAGAGGCAAAACACATCTTTTCACTTCTAAGAAACTGTTATGTCAGGTGTGTACCCTGAAATCTTACCTTGATACCTTATCACCTCCAGCTTATTGCTAAGTTTTCCCTGACTCATTGAACCAAATGTCACTCCTGAAATACTAATTGTGATTAGTCCTGGTGATTCCAGACCCCCGCCCCCAGAACTTTCTGTTTATAATAGGGTAAGATAATGAACAAGAGAATTGCCTACATTGCTGCTATGCCAGATAAGGACAGTTTTAAAAGCATTAAAAAGTTCAGGAGGTTATTAAGAGAAACTTAGGGTTGAAGGATAGTGATAAATGAGATTTAGATGCTGGTAACTTATTTAAGCCTTAAGGGAGGAACTTTTTTGAGCATACTTAAGCAAATGACAGGAAATGTTGGTATTTACCTATTCATCATCTACTTAGAATAGTAGGCTTGTGCTTGGCAGACATTTACCAAAACAACAACAAAATCAAGTAGTTTTTGACAGCCAAATGTATCACATAGCATTTCCATTTTCTTTTAAACCTCTGTATTCTGGATACACTTTTAGAAGAAAAGAAATTTTTTTCTGCCCAATTAAGACCTCTTAAATTTCTCCTATTAATTAAACATTAAAGTTTCCCTATTGTACAGCTAATTAATCCTTGAAACGTGAAAATCATCATGAGGAGACAATTTATAGTAATAATTTACATACATTCAAACCTATGCTATGGTGAGAAAGTTAGGAGATAATGAAAATTAAATACCAGTGGGAGGAGAGAATGTGTATTTTCATATACCCTTAACACAAAATGATAGGCAATTGACTAATTTTATTTTCTTCTCTTAACTATTAAAATCCAGCTTGACAATTTAAATTTAAAATTTGATACATCTGTAGATGCAATGACCTGAAATCTTCTTGAAGGAAATGACGTATATTCAATATGAAGTCAAGGTCCACAGATGCTCAAAATTTTAGGCACTTTACAAAAGATAATCACACATTAACTTATTTTAATTTTCACAGATTTCCCTTATTACCATTTTTCAAATAACAAGGGAAAGGTCTCCAGTCATTGTGTTTCTTCGTTGGTACTTGAGCCCAAAACTTGCCAATATAAGGCAGTAACGACATCTGCTCCATGGTGTGTTTGGAAGATGAAATGATTCAATGTAAATAAATGTATTTTGCAAGCATCAATTGTTAAAAATATCACCCCTATTGAGAAGATACCCCATTGGAAGCATTCCTCTTTAAAGACATCTCAAGTCATTCTTAACAATTTCTAGAAACATGTCACATTGAGGCAAGGACAGAAACTTTAGAAAATTTTCATGAATATATAATACTATCAGCTCTTTATTTTTCCTTTTTCTGTAGGCCTGCTGTATGGATTTTCTGGGCTGGACAAGATGACAGCCTCTGGTGAAGAGAGGGAGGTAGAAGCAGCAGCTGCTCTTGCAGCTGCAGAAAGTTGCTGACACAGGACTCAGTTGGGAAAGCACTGAATGGAGTGCAGTAATTTGGTGGAGAAAGGCAAAGAGAAGGCAGAGCAGCATGCAGTGAAGAATGACTCAGAGAGTTTTCCTTACCCAGAACTTTATTCTGCTGGAATTCTCTTCAGCGTTTTTGTCATTGTGAGTTGGAGACTTGGAATCAGCAAGAGATAGAAAAGAGTCTCTGATGAACCTCCAGATGGAGGTGCTTTGTCTTTTAAAAAATTAGGAATAGAAAGAGAGGTGTACTTGCATACCAAAAAGAGGCACAAAGAGTGGATGGGCTCCTCTAGAGAAAAGAGATTGTTAAGTGACTGCAGAGGGAGCAGCGCTACTCAGTAGCCCTCTGGGTGATCTTAAGAAGTGGTTCAGGGGAAAAGAAAAAAGGCAAAGGGACACAGGAAACTTTTGGAGGTGATGGATATGTTTATTTTACTTTGTGTTGATGGTGTCATGGGAACATGCATGTGTCCAAACTCATCAAATTGTATATGTTAAATACTCGCAGTTTTTTTTGTTTTAATTTCAGTTATACCCCACGAAAGCTGTAAAACAAAAACAGAAGAAGAAAGGAATAAATGGTTTCATTCTGTCTTGTTCACGCCCTTTGAAGAAGAGGTTAGAATTTAGCCCTAAACACTACAATATAAAAGAAACCTGACTGCATTCAATGTCTAAGCTTGTTGCTAACCCAATAAATTAGAAGAAAGGGTCTGCAGCTGGCTTACAAACAGTGCCTACTCTGTTATTGATTGGTGGGGTTAAAAAAGTATTTACAGAATTTAGTGCTAAAGATATTCATATTATTTCTAAACAACTCTATTTAGAGATAAAATTTCCATACAGTAAATTTTTCCAATTTAAAATGTACAGTTTTATGTGTTTATCAAATGTTTACAGTCATGTGAGCACAATCACAAAATAGAACATTACTATCATCACACAAAAGTTCCCTCACAACTCTGCAGTCAATCCCCTCCTCCTGCGCCTGGCTCCTAGATAACAATGCTGATATGTTTCTAACACTGCAGTTTGCCCTTTTCTAGAATTTCATATAAAGGGTAATATAAAATATATAGTCTCTGTTTTGAAATTTACTCATTCTGTTTCCTGTATCAGTTAGTTTCTTTTTATCACTGAATAATATTCTTTTGTAAGGATATACCACATGTTTATCCCTTCACCAGATGGTGGACATTTGTGCTGTTTCCAGTTTTGGGCTATTATGGATAAAGCTCCTAAGAAAAATCCATATACCAGTTTTACTATGGATATGTATTTTCATTTCTTTTGGGTGAGTATCTAGAAGTGGGTTTGTTAAGTCATAGGGAAGTGTATGTTTACAAGAAATTACCAGATGTTTTCCAAAATGTATATACTATTTTGGATTCCCGTCAGCCATGTATGAGAGATCAAGTTCAATTTCTCACAGGCATTTGGAATAATCAGTCCTTTTAATTTGAACCCCTGTAGTCGCTCTGCTGTGGCATCTCATTATGGCTGTTATTTGCATATACCCAATTTTAATTAATTTTGTATTTTTTTTAAAAAATTCGTTAAAATGTAAATGTGTAGATTTACATATAAATTTGTGTATTTTCATTAGGACCCACGTGTTTACTTCACTCATTCTGTTTTCTTTTTAATTTCTTTTATTAAAGTATAGTTGATCTACGGTGGCGTGCTACACAGCAAAGTGACCTAGCCATACACATATATGCATTTTTTTTTATATTCTCTTCCACCACGGTTTATCCCAGGATATTGATATACAGCAGGACCCTCCCTGTTGGTAACCATATGTCTGTTTTCTATGTCTGTTAGTCTGTTTCATATATAGGTTCATTTGTGTCATATTTGAGATTTCACATATAAGTGATATCATATGGTATTTGTTTTTCTCTTTCTGACTTACCTCACTTGGTATGATAATCTCTATCTCTTAGTATGATAATCTCTATCTTCAGTTGCATCCATGTTGTGACAAATGATGTTATTTCATTCCTTTTTATGGCTGAGTAGTAGTCCATTGTATATATGTACCACATCTTCTTTATCCATTCTTATGTTGTTGGACATTTAGGTTATTCCCATGTCTTGGCTATTGTGAATAGTGCTGCTATGAACATAGGAGTGCATGTATCTTTTTGAATTTTAGTTTTGTCTGGATACATGCTCAGGATTGGGATTGCTGGATCACATGGTTATTCTATTTTTAGTTTCCTGAGGAACTTCCATACTGTTTTCCACAGTGGCTGTACCAAGTTACATTCTCACCAACAGTGTAGGAGGGTTCTCTTTTTTCCACACCTTCTTCAGCATGTTATTTGTAGACTTTTTAATAATGGCCATTCTAACCAGTGTGAGGTGGTACCTCATTGTAATTTTGATTTGCATTTCTCTAATAATTAACGATGTTGAGCATCTTTTCATGTGCCTATTGACCATCTGTATGTCTTCCTCAGAGAAATGTCTATTTATGTCTGCCCATTTTTCGATTGGGTTGTTTGGTTTTTGTTGTTGAGTTGTATGAGCTGTTTGTATATAATGGAAATTAAGCCCTTGACTTCCAGTACTATGTTGAATAGAAGTGGTGCATCATTTGCAAATATTTTCTCCCATTCCCGTAGGTTGTCTTTTTGGTTGTTTGTTTGTTTGTTTTATGGTTTTCTTTGCTGTGCAGAAGCTTGTAAGTTTGATTAGGTCCCATTTGTTTATTTTTATTTCTATTGCCTTGGGAGAATGACCTAAGAAAATATTGATACAATTTATGTCAGAGAATGTTTTGCCTATGATCTCTTTTAGGAATTTTATGTTGTCTTGTCTCAAATTTAAGTCTCTTTTTTTTTTTAATTTGGCTGTGCCTGGATCTTAGTTGCAGCACGTGGGATCTTCATTGTGGTGTGCAGGATCTTTAGTTGTGGGATGTGGGATCTTTACTTGCAGCAGGCGGGATCTTTAGTTGCAGTATATGGGATCTTTTAGTTGCTGCATGTGGGATCTTTTAGTTGTGGCATGCAGGATCTTTAGTTGCAGCATGTGGGATCTTTTAGTTGTGGCATGCAAGGTCTTTAGTTGAGGCATGCAGGATCTTTCTAGTTGCAGCATACAAACTCTTAGTTGTGGCATGTGGGATCTAGTTCCCCAACCAGGGATTGAACCTGGGCCCCCTGCATTGGGAGTGTGGAGTCTTAGCCAGTGGATCACCAGGGAGGTCCATATGTTTAAGTCTTTAAGCCATTTTGAGTTATTTTTGTGCATGGTGTGAGGGTATGTTCTAACTTCATTGATTTACATGCAGCTGTCCAACTTTCCCAGGACCACTTGCTGAAGAGACTGTCTTTTTTCCATTGTATATTTTTGCCTTCTTTGTCAGATTAATTGACTGTCACTGTGTGGGTTTATTTCTGGGCACTCTATTCTGTTCCATTGATCTGTATGTCTGATTTTGTGCCAATACCACACTATTTTTATTACTGTAGCTTTATAGTATTGTCTGAAGTCTGGGAGTGTTATGCTTCCTGCTTTGTTCTTTTTCCTCAGGATTGCTTTGGCAGTCCTGTGTCTTTTATGGTTCCATATAAATTTTAGGATTATTTGTTCTAGTTATGTGAAAAATGTCATGGATAATTTGACAGGGATTTCATTAAATCTCTAGATTGCTTTGGGTAGTATTGCCATTTTACCAATATTAATTCTTCCAATTCAAGAGCATGGTATATCTTTCCATTTCTTTGAATCATCTTCAGCTTCCTTTATCAATATTTTATAGTTCTCAGCATATAAGTCTTTCATCTCCTTGGTCAGGTTTATTCCTAGGTTTTTTTTTTTTTTTTTTGGTGTGATTTTAAAATGTATTGTGTTTTTACATTCCTTTTCTGATATTTCATTGTTAGTGTAAAGAAATGCAACTGATTTATGTATGTTAATCTTGTATCCTGCTACCTTGCTGAATTCATTTATCAGTTCTAGTAGTTTTTATGTGGAGGCTTTAAGGTTTTCTATATATAGTATGTCATCTGCATGTAGTGACAAGTTTGCCTCTTCCCTTCCAACTTGGATACCTTTTATTTCTTTTTCTTGTCTGATTGCTATGGCTAGGACTTCCAATACTATGTTGAATAGAAGTGGTGAGAGTGGGCATCCTTGTCTTGTTACAGATTTTAGTGGAAAGTCTTTCAGCTTTTCACCTGAGTATTATATTGGCTGTGGGTTTGTCATAAATAGCTTTTATTATGTTGAAATATGTTCCTTCTATACCCACTTTGGTAAGAGATTTTATGATGAATCATTGTTGAATTTCATCAAGTGCTTTATCTGCATTTATGAGATGATCATGTGTTTTTTTTCTTTTGTGAATGAAATTTAATTAATTTTGGTATATTGACTTTACACATGCAAATTTGATATATTAATTTCTTAGTTCCTATAAGTTTTGGAGAATTTGGGAAAGGATTGTCTATATTTGTCTAAGAAGAGATAGTTTTACCTCTTTCTTTCCAAACTCTACTTTATTTCTATTTCTTGCCTTTTTGTACTGGCTAGGTCCTATATTATAATGTTGAGTACAGGTTGCCTTGTTACTAATTATAGGGTGAAAGCATTCAGTATTTTACTTTTAAACATGATGCTAGCTTTAGGTGTTTTGTAGATGTTCTTTATGAAATTGCTATTTGAAATATGCTGAGAGGTTTTTTTTCATAAGTAGCTGTAAATCTATGGAGATGATTATATAATTTTTTTCTTTTATTCTTTATTGACAATACACATTTGTAGTTTTTGATTTTTTGAATATTAAGGCAAATTGATGTGTATAAAATAGACTTCACTTGGTTATGGTGTATTATCCATTCTATATATTGCTGAGTTTAATTTGCTAAGATGGCTTTTTCCATCTTTGATCATGAAGGATGTTAGTCTGTAGAGGGGTTTTATGGTATCTTTGCTTTATTATTTTTGGTATCAGGAGATGCTTGACTCTTAAATGAGTTGGGATTAATCTATTTTCTAGAAGCATTTGTATAGAATTGGCATTATGTCTACCTTCAGAGTTTTGTAAAATCATCACTGAAGGCATTTGACCCTGGAGTTTTCTTTGTGGCAAGGTTTTGAACTATCAATTCAGTTTCTTTAAGTGTTATTTGACTACTCAAGTTATTTCTTCTTGAAGGGGCTTTGGTAGTTTATATTCTATCCATTTAATCTAAGTTGTGGGTTTTATCAACAAACTTTTTTCAGTGTTTCTTTATTATCCTTATCTTGTCTGTGGGATCTGTAATTTTGTCCATTTTAATTCTTGATACTCATAATTTGAGTCTTTTGTCTTTTTTCCTGATAAGTCAGATTAGAGATGTATTAATTTTATTGATCTTTTAGAAGAAATTGCTTTTGGTTTTGTGGTATTTTTCTTTTTTATTTGTTTTCTATTTTATTAATTTTGTCATTATCTCTATAATTTTCTTCTATATGCTTACTTTATATTTACGTTGCTTCCCTTTTAGTTTTGAAGGTAGGAACACAGATCATTTATTTGAGACCACTTGTCTTGATCTATTTTAAGCCCTAATTACTGTAAATTTCACTCTAATCACTGCTTTAGCAGTGTCACACACATTTTTATAAGTCATACTTTATTTTTTTCAGATCAGAAGATTTTCTGGTTCTCCCTGTGATTTCTTCTTTTTTCCTATGTCATTAGAGACATGTTATTTAATATCCAAATATTAGGGAGTTTTCTAGACCTTCTTGTTATTAGTTTCTTGTGTAGTTCCATTCTGGTGAAAGAACACACTTTAGATCATTTCAGTTCTTTGAAATACATTGAGACTTCTTTTCTGGTCAGACTATCATCTATCTTGGTGAATTTTCCACATGTACTTGAAAACTAGTGTATTCTGCTACTGTGGGTGTAATGTCCTTGAATGTCAGGTAAGTTGGTTAATAGCAGTGTTCAAACATTCTATATACTTATTGTGTTTATCTACTTTATTAAATCTTGAGAGAGGTGTGTTGAAATTTCAACTATAATTGTGTGTTTGTTTTTTCTTTCAGTTTTGTCATATCTATTTGTTTTTCTTTGGGTGTTTTGAAGTCTATTTTCTGGCACATATACATTTACAATGGCTTCTTGATGAATTGTTTCTTTTATCACTATGAAATGTCCCTCTTTATCTCTGGTAATATCTACTGTTTTTAATCGACTTTTCCTGATAATACATCATTATACATAGAGGTATGATTTACATATAATAAAATTCAAACCTTAGTTTCCAGTTTTATGCATTTTGAAAAATATATGCATTTGTGTAGCCAGCAGCATAATCAAGATAAAAAACATTTTCACCTTCACAAGAAGTTCTCTCAGGCTCCTTTGGAGCCAATTTCCTTACTCTATCCCTTGCCCCTGTGAACCACTCATCTACTTTCTATCCCTACAGATTTGCACTTTCCAGAGTACAAAATAAGTGGAATCAAACAGTTTGTAGCCTTTTGTGTCAATAATATTTAGTAATTTGCTCTATTTTATTGCTGATTAATATTCCATTGCATTGATGTACTGCTCTTTGTTTATCCATTCTCCAGTCAATGGAATTTGGGGTTTTTCCAATTTAGAGCCATATGAAATGAGATATATGTGTTCACTTGTAGGTCTTTCTGTGGACATGCATTTTCATAAAGTTCTAGGCCTTAGAATGTAAACAGGAACCTTCACAAAGCAAACAAGAATGAAAAATTGAGACGGCCAGAGAATTTGAAACATGTTACAAGTAAGATGAAGACATTCTCGGTCCTAGAGCAAGTTCCACCTCCTGTGAACACAGTCCACAATTCAACAGTGACTGATTTAACTGAAAAATAATTTAATAAAATCATGTTAGGCAGCTACTAGGATTTGCGGGGGGGGGGGGGGGGGGGGAGGCTTGTTAAAAGCTGCCAGACAAGCTTCTAGGAATAATAATGCCCCAAAGCAACAGAAGAATGGGTATAGTATAAAAATGCTGAGGGTATGTATGTTACCTCAGGAAGCCCTTAAGAAATTATTGCCCTAGTCACACCAATAATGTCATTTTTACTCCAGGGACTAAACCATGTAAATATTTCCAAACCCCAAATCAGAATTCGCTGCCATGTTCGTAAGCACAATGGACTCCCTTCTTTTCCCCCTCAGAGCTTACTTCTTTAAGCTGTTCACTTCTGTCTTCATGAAGGTTGAGCCTGATGGATGGAGCCCAGATCACCTGCCTGCACTTGAACTTGAAAGGAAACAGGTAAGGTAAGTTTTCCAAGTCCTATTTTGGAGAAGGAGAGCTTATAATATTAGGAGTTCCCCAAATTTATTCATATTTTATGAAATATTCTGATCAGCCAGAAAATATGGCAAGTGTCTATTGTACTCTCTTTCATACTTCTTGTTTAAATAGGATATGGGTTTAAGGTAGTGTTCCATGCTAATGGTGAAAGGAATAAGAAAAAAATGAAGAGAGCAGTTACCACAGATCTGGTCCTAACTGATTTAGATTCATGGGCAAAAATGGATATAAAGCAGAGGAAAAAAGATCATAAAAGCCCTTTGAAGATGGGACTGTTTGTGTTTTGTTTTGTTTTTGTTTGTTCAGTTTTTTGTTTTTTTACCATTATCATCTTAACCTAAATAAACTAAGTACTTTGTACACAATGGGTATTAAATTAATACTTTTTTCTAAGATGAGTAAACCACATTGGCACATGGAAAGGAGAATAGAACTAAATGCAACTTATGGTTGTGAAAAAAAAGTGCAGTGGAAAAGTGTTTATCTTTTAAAAAGTGCTCACTTTATAATATGAATTTTATATGTTCTATTTAAATGAAAATGTTCCAGTCAAATGATATTTACGTGTTTTAATTTAAGACTGTTATTTACACATAACTTTTCCAGATATACAGTTATTCCTTGCAGAAAGCAATATCTACTTTATATTACTCCTTCTACTGGGATATGTTACATTTGATTTCACCGTATGAGTGTAAGAAAGCTAAGTCATAAGACACTTGGGAGAGTCAGGATAATTTAGTTCTATCACACCTGGCAGAAATGTAGGGTGGGGTTAAAGAGTAAAAAGGAAAATTAAAGATAATTGAGAAGATAGATAATAGTACCTATAATAGTATGTATTTATATTGCTATAATCATATGTTCTTTGCATAATTGTACTGTTTGGAAATTTTTGCTGACTTATTGTGGTAACTATAAAGGTGCCCCTCTCAGATATCCCTTCAAGGGAACCTGCTGTGGGTTGCATAGCTGAGAGACAGCCACTAGCTGCTGGGTCATCAGATTCACCATGGACCATGGGCACTTTTGTGCTGCTCTCAACCAGTGACTAAGCATGGCTAAGGGAAGAGGATCAGGCTATTCCTGCCCCGTATGAGATTCCTCTAATCAGAAACTTTGGCTTAGAGATTCCCTGTTAGCCTGGCTGAAACTTTCTCAGAACTGCTTTGTGATCTGAGGACATTTTTTTTTACAATCCTTTCTTCCCTCTCTTTTTTCCACAGGTGTCAGACCTGTTAGCTCTCTCCCAACCTACTTTATCCCTCATAGGTATTATTTTTCCTCCAATCAGTCTCTTGCTTTCCTAGTCCCAACTTGGTGTCCTGTCTTCTGCTCTCAGAACATCTGAAATGACACAGTTACATTAACAAACTACCCATCTCTTTTCAATTAAAATGTAAAAATAAAAACAATACCACTGGAAGATTACTAGTTGGATTAAAGTTTTGACTCAAGTAACCACAGCTTTAAAAAGCCTAGCATTTAGTCCTACCAGGGCACCAGAATTGATGTAAACCTCTTTCACCTGGTTTATCATAAATACTGACAGTGTAAATAGGAGGAACTAACTAACACAAGGAGTTCTCATTAGCCCTGCAAGCTCATAAATAGAGTAAAATGTCATATACACTTCCAGCAGTGAAAAGGTAAGTGATTTACTTTATGAAAATCAGTGCCTTGCTCCTTATGGATAGTTTTTGTGTGATGTTTATGTGAGCTGGGTTTTTTTAAGAGAACAGTGTAATGAGTGATGAGGATGGTCCAAGCCATGGGTGACAGTCTGGAAGCTGGAGGGCTAAATTGGGTCAGCATGGGCTTCCCTGGTGGCGCAGTGGTTGAGAGTCCACCTGCCGACGCAGGGGATGCGGGGTCGTGCCCCGGTCCGGGAAGATCCCACATGCCGCGGAGCGGCTGGGCCCGTGAGCCATGGCCGCTGAGCCTGCGCGTCCGGAGCCTGTGCTCCGCAACGGGAGAGGCCACGACAGTGAGAGGCTCGCGTTCCGCAAAAAAAAAAAAAAAAAATTTAAATTGGGTCAGCAGATATGAGGGGTTATATAGGAGCTCTCTATTTTCTGCTCAGTTTTTCTATAAAACTAAAATCACTTCAAAAATAAAGTTCCTTAATTTTAAAAAAGCTAATGATTATGAATATTCTTAGGAAGAGCCAACCCGGTTAGAGACACTGAACCCATGCTATCCCTTGTGCCTTACATGAGCTTCTTCACATATTTACTGCCCGGCTGTGAAGGTATTATAATGTTTCTTAAAATGGGCCTTCAATGAATGAAGTCAGAGTGGAAGATTTTGATGGAAGATGTTTCTTTCAAGCTTGGATACACAGGTTGGGTGCAAATTTTGGAAGGCCATGAAAGCTAGACGAAGGAGGAAAGTTGAGTTTTCTTTGCTTGATTGATTGCTTTTTGGTTATCAGTGGGTCAAATATTTTGAGCAGAAGAATGATATTTAAATGCCAACAACAAACACACACACACAAAGAATAAAACATTACTGGAATGAAATGCACAGTTGTAAAGCAATTTTCAAATGGCTTTTAGATTCGTTGTGTACAAAATTAGAAAAAAGTAGTAACAGAAAAAAAAATATGATGGATTTTATAATATGTTTGGCTGTGTCTGAGTCATAATAGCCTTTAAATTCAAGACTGATGGATGAACCAAGAGGTAATGTAATCATTCAAATGAGAAAGGAGAATTAGGTTGGTTAGTCTCAAGTAATCTAGAAACTACTAGACAACTAGAAATTAACATCTTCCCTCTACTGAAAACGAATCTTCCTGTTTAAGGAGATACTAGGAGGGCTATGAATCACAAAGATTTCATGTTTCAGTTCTGCGATCAGTCTTCTGTCTTCAAGTGTTGCAAACCATCATTAACCTTTGCTCTGGTGACTATTAAGTAAGCGGGGGCTGTTCTGAGGCTGTCAGGAGAGTCAGCGTGAGGACGACTTTTAGACAAGCATCAGTACTCTCTGCCCCATCCACACAGACTGACTTTGACTCTCTCAGTGACAGCCCAGAGGACAGCAGTGTTCACTGTAGCTCCAGGTGCTAGTTCTTGCTCTGCTCCTTAAAGTTCACTACAGAGAAAGAGGCATGTAAAAGTCACAAAATGAAAAGGAGGAGAAAGGCAGTGCAAAGTCTGTGGAAAAGGGAAGATGGGAAATCCTCCCAAAGATGAATTTGTTATGAGAATCAGATTTATAGGTGAAGTCAGTAAAAGCCCACAAGGGGAATATGTAGTAAGAACATTGATAATAAACTCATTAGGAAAGTCTCCAAAGAACATCTGAGCAGCGATTCAAATTCTAAGGATGCATAGGTATGATATTAGCTTCAGAGATGGAGCAATACGTAGGGCATTTGGGGAGTTACCGAGGGAAATTAGAAGACAGCTACTGAAAGGAAATTGCTGTAAGTAAACCAAGGATTGAGAATATGCACACATGGTATTGAGATTAAAAACTAGCACGCACTGCAATATATTGTATCTGGTTTGATGCAGTCTTTGTAATTTCCTTTATGCTAATACCTAAATCAATTTGGCACTGATAACTGTGTGCTAGTCACAGATATTTGTAGAGTAGCTTCAGATTTCAAGCATCTACGCTGTTTCTTTTTGTTGATGAGAGAGTTAATTGCATAGGGAAGTAGGAAGCTGGAAGAAAACAAGCATATTAACTAATACCAGGATATGGTTATCATTTTTCTTGTCTGTTTGTACATTATTTATGGACAAGACTGTAAAATAAAGAAGCTGTAGAGAAAGTCCTCAGTCTTTTCAGTTTTGTAATTTCTCTTAAGCCTCTGCCTAGTTTAACCTTATGTTCACCTAACTTCCTTATCTCATCATTCATTTTTATAATTTTTGTTCCTATGTTAAAGTCTGTTTTCTTTAATTTTTTCCTGAAGCTTATACTCCACCCCACATTCAAGCATTCTTTTCCCTCGGCCTTGCCTCTTTCTTCTTAGTGTGACTTCCCTGCCAAACAGGGAGTTCTTATTTAATTTGAAAATATTATGGCTTCACTTAATACTCTTCTGTTTTCACTAGGATCTTAGTTGCATGTGCTCTAGAATATGGTAACCATTCTCATAACATTTCCTTTAAGACAAGCTACTCATGGCAACTTGCCAAAAACTCACCTTAAAATGTTTGGATAAAGAATGCGTGTGGGGCTTCCCTGGTGGTGCAGTGGTTAAGAATCCGCCTGCCAATGCAGAGGACATGGGTTCGAGCCCTGGCCCGGGAAGATCTCACATGCTGCAGAGCAACTAAGCCCCTGCACCACAACTACTGAGCCTGCACTCTAGAGCCCATGAGCCACAACTACTGAGCCTGTGTGCTGCAACTTCTGAAGCTTGCGCGCCTAGAGCCTGTACTCCGCAACAAGAGAAGCCACCTCAATGAGAAGCCCACGCACCATGACGAAGAGTAGCCCCCACTTGCCACAACTAGAGAAAGCCCACACGCAGCAACAAAGACCCAATGCAGCCAAAAAAAGTTTTTAAAAAAATTAAAAAAAAAAAGAATGCATGTGGAAATAACTCCCTGCCCCCTCCCACTTTCTTGTGCACAATAAGGCAAAGTTTATGTGTGTTAGTAATCACATGTACTGTTTGTGTCATGTGTTCTGTCCACTGAGCCAAGCACATTAAGTGTTTCAAATGCATTCTCATTTTTTAGAACTGTAGTAGACAAAATTCTGAAGATGTGCCTCCAAAATTCTCATCCCCTAGTTATTAAAAAAAATGAATCTAGGTACTGCTGTGAAGAGGCAGATGGAATTAAGGTTACTGATCAACTGACTTTAAAACAAAGATTATCTGGCTAAGATAATGCAATCTTGTGGGCCTTAAAACAGATGAGACAAGTAAAAGAGTCAGTCGGAGAGATGTGGCAGACTAGGAAAACAGACGAGGTACAAGGCAAAGGGGGAAATCAGAGATTCAAAGCACAAGAAAGATTCTGTTCACTGTTGCTGGCTTTAAGGATACAGAAAGGGGGCCATGAACTAAGGGAGGTAAGCAGCCTGCAGAGGCTGAAAACGACCCCTGGCCAAAGGATAGCATGGGGACCTCCCTGCTACAACAATGTGGAACTGAATTCAACCAACAATCTGAACGAGCTTGAAAAGGGATCTATCTGCAGAATCCCCAGAAAGGAACACCTTGAGTTTGGCCTTATGAAGCCTGGATCAGCTACACTGTGCCTGGACTTCTGACCTATAGAAACTGTGAAATAGTGAATCCGTGTTGTTTTAATTGTTTGCAGTAATTTGTTACAGCGGCAAGACAGAATGAGATGAGTCCGACAAGCAGAACATATTTATTGAGCAACTATTTTATCCCAAGTATTGGTGCTAGCTGTTAGACAAAAGACAAAGACAGTCTTTGCCCTTTCTGTGCTTTTATTCTAGTGCGTGGAACTATATATATGTACGTATATATGCATACACACATACATTTGTGTATATATCATGTCATTAGTGATGATGTGTTTGGTGAGTGCTGAAAAGGGAGAAAGGTATGAAACAGAATAACGTGAGTGGTAGTTTTTTATGGATGGCTTGTGCAAGCTCTTATATTGTGCTCCCATTTTCATCTGAGAAACATGGTATGTCTGATTAATTTTTTGAGTTATGTCTAAAATGTCTCAATTAACTTTGTAAACATATGCACATATTTTAAATACTTCATCATAGATCAGAGAACAGAAAGCTGTTTTTATTTCCTAAAGATCATGCCACACTGAGATGTCCTCGTCAAGCAGAGTTGTTTTTTTTTTTTGCGATACGCGGGCCTCTCACTGTTGTGGCCTCTCCCGTTGCGGAGCACAGGCTCCGGACGCGCAGGCTCAGCGGCCATGGCTCACGGGCCCAGCCGCTCCGCGGCATGTGGGATCCTCCCGGACCGGAGCACGAACCCGTGTCCCCTGCATCGGCAGGCAGACTCCCAACCACTGCCACCAGGGAAGCCCAAGCAGAGTTTTAAAATGTGGAATGTTGCTCTGATCAGGGCATTCATAGAAACACTAAACTTCAGGTTATAGTTCCAAATGCATTTTAGTTGGTGATACCCTCTCCTGTAATTTCTGGAGTTAACCAATTCAAAATCATTTTTCTTATTGATAAAAGTAATATATATTCATATATTTAATTATGTATATGAAAATATGAGTTCATTCTATATATTCATTTGAATTTAATACTTCAGAAATTTTAAATTTTTGGTTGGAAATCTTTTCTTCATACAGTCAAATGAAAGATAATTTCTATTCTTCTCCCCACTCATCATATATATATATATATATATATATACACACATATGTGGAGACAATTGTCAGCTTCTGAAATGAGCCCATAACTTCAAAAGTGGTAAGATCTTATGTAAAATCTCTTTATTTAACTCTTCCAATTTGAGGCAACATAAACGTTCTTCAACATATTTTTCTCCGAAAGCTAGCTCCTACCGGCAGGCTCTAGACTTACTTACCACTAGTGCCTTTGCTAGTAACAACTTCAGTATTACAATACCCCCCAGTCAGAAATTGTGCTCTGGAAAGAAAAATAAGGTGATCTGAAACATGCAAAAATGAACATCTTAAAGCAAATCCTTCAACCAACCTCTAGCACTTAAAAGTTTAAATATTAGCTTCATTCTATTTGTGTGGCTTGGGGTAAAGTCGATGATGGTGTTGAGTAAAAGGCAGATATATCGTATAGCAAGGATAAAGAACTCACTATGAACAATGGTTCATTACCTTTGCTTAATTTATAGGGTTACTTATGAAATTTAGAACAGGTAAGTTTTCAAAAAAATTAATTCAACTATAATTACATAAACTGCACAAATCTTAAGTGGAGAGCTCAACTAATTATTGCATTTATATGCACCCATGTAACACCAAGCAATAAATATACTGTACGCTTCTAGCATACCAGGAATCTCTTATGTGTGAGTTTTGCTTCAGAACAGGTATGTTTAAATGTAAATTGGGAGGACGTCGTTGAGAAAAATGAAGACAGTCTCGGGCAGGGATTTCTGGGTACCCAGGTATGAACCTAGGGGCAGAACAGGAATAAAGACGCAGACATGGAGAATGGACTTGAGGACATGGGGAGGGGGAAGGGTAAGCTGGGAAGAAGTGCGAGAGTGTCATGGACATATACACACTACCAAATGTAAAATAGATAGCTAGCGGGAAGCAGCCGCCGCATAGCACAGGGAGATCAACTCAGTGCTTTGTGACCACCTAGAGGAGTGGGATAGGGAGGATGGGAGGGAGTCGCAAGAGGGAGGGGGTATGGGGATATATGTATATGTATAGCTGATTCACTTTGTTATAAAGCAGAAACTAACACATCATTGTAAAGCAATTATACTCCAATAAAGATGTTTAAAAAACAAAGAATTTCAGGTGGAGAAAGAAGGAATTAAAGACAGTTGCTGCCCACTTCCCTACTCCACAGTGGTATGGGCAGTCTCAAATAACAGAGATGGAAACATTTTGCAAACATCGCATAGTGTGCTATTGAAAGATACAAGACATCTCCAACTTGCAAATAGGTTGTATCCCAAAATCTCATCTACAAATTCATCCCTGGAAACTTGCAAGCTACTTCTTTTAGAAGGAATGTTATGAATGTCATAAATGATATTTGGGATCCCAGATTACTCATATAAACCTATATTAAACATAATGTATCTGAAACATTGCACATTTAAAATAAAAAATAGGTTCAAATCCACAACACACATAATTAAACAAAACAGAAAAAAATGAATAATTATTCTTATTTATCTTGATGTTGCTTCTTTAGAAAAGCCTGGTTTAATTAGTGTAGATATGTGACATTAAGTTATTTAGGTTTTGATAGGATTTTGGGGGCATTTTCAGATACTTTAGATGATGTTTTTTTCCTTTATTTTCTTTTTCTATTTTTACTCTGAAAATATCCCTTCTCATTACCCTGATACAGGTGAATCACTAACCCTAGGTCTTTATTAATCTACCATTTACAACCAATAATGAGTGCATTAGGCAGGGAATTTAGTAAAAGGAGAAATGGTATCAATATTTTCTTCCTCCGTATTCAAAGTCTCTTTCCTCTTCTGGAGAAGAATTTGGAAGATGGATTGGGAATTATGCCTCAAAGCCCTGCAACTACACAGGGCTTCATTGATCATCAAGGGTCCCAGTGTTGTGCTCAGAAAGATACCAGTGCATTTGTGCTGAGGTTATGGTTCCCACAGCTTACTGCCATCCATGACTGAACACAGTTAAGGTACTCATGGTCCTGGAAGACAAGGGACAGCTCTGCTCTGATGCCTGACTTTGGCTAGAGGACTCCCTGATGGCATTCCTCAGTCTGCTCAAAACTGCAGGGTAATAAAGGAGCACCGAGGTCAATCCACATTTACTTCCAGGGTATTTTTACCGGACCTTTCACAGGAGATTGGGATAGCGTTTTGACTACAGCAGTTTCCTCCCTGTCTCGGGTCTTTCTCACAGCTGATACCTGTTCCAGGATGTGTTAGTTTCTCTCAGACCAGTAATGGATTGCCAAGCATCATGAATGTCTTGTCCCATGACCAGGCTCAGCGTGGATACCAGCATCCCATAACAGGTATGAGTATACTCCAAGACTGGTATATCTTTGCTTTCATTCCTGAAGTGAATGTGACTGGATCAGGGATTTCAAAGACAGGAGCATGGATGGCCTGTCTCATTTCCAACTCCCTAACAATTTGTTGTACCTCCTTTGTAGATTTCCAGGGTCTCCAATGCCCAGGAAGTTCCCCCTCATTGGGCCAAACTCCCTGCAGGCTAGAATAACCCAATCTGCAAGGGAGTGAGTCAACTGAATTTCCCTTACTCACCTCCCAGGGCCATTCAGGTGCTGCTGGAGGGCAGGGTGTGTGGTGATTTTCTCTGCTTCCTGCCTGGTCAGAGAAATGGCAGCACACTCCATATCCCATAACCTCACTAACTATGCCTGGATACTTTACCTGGCCTTTTGCTGGAGATGGGCAGCTATATCAATGGGCTCAGCAGGAGTATATTCTTTCAGCATGAATGTTACCTGAGTCGGAGGCTGCCCAGCCAGCTGGGGTTGTGGTTGCTGTGCTTCTGCTTTCCTTTGTATTAAAGGTCAGAGGTCACAAGGTGTTTCATCTGTTTCACTGTTGTCAATTACAACATCCTCCTCACTTTCCCAGGGATTCCACCTCTTAGTGTCCCAATCAGGCTTTGTCACAAGGGCTCAGATCTTAATCTGAGGCAGCTTGCATGCCCCCCAACTTTCAAAATGGCTTGCACCCCCCCCCCAACTTTCAAAATGGCAGGCTAAGGTCTCCAACTTATTATCCTGCTCTCCCCCTTGTCCGCCAGCCCCGAAGTGAACAGAGCAGAGGACACCCACACATCCTTCTCTAACCTCAGTTCTTCTTCCAACTTTCTAGCTCGAGCTTCAGCCTCTAGTTGGGCATCAGTGGCCAGCTGAACTACCGCAGGAAAGGCCAGCCCACTGTAACAGCCCTTTTTTCTCTACTTTGCCACAGTGCCATTGTACAGCTCTCAAACAAGCACATCAAACCAGCAAGCATTTTAGAGAAGTCCTTGTTCACACTTTTTGGTCCACAAGCATCTAACCTACAGGCCACCCCTCTCCACACAAAGGTCCATGGCTAACTCAGGAATTCCCCTGAGGATGCCTCTTTCCCAAGACTCATTTCTTCAGTCTCCCGACTGGCTCACCAATTATTGGTTTGAACTGTTTAGCTCCCCAGGAGAAATCTGAAATGCTCCTGCACAAGGAGGGCAGAGAAAACCAAAGAAAGAGGCAGACCACTCTAGACTGGTAGGCGGCATCTTTAATAGGCAAGGAAACTTACTGTTACCAAGCTTGTCTTGGGGGTCTGCACCAGGGGTAGATCTCTATACTGACCCACCAGAATCTTAAAAGTTTATAAGAGGCTTGAACTGAATTCAGTCTTGTATCCAGTCCAGATAGTCTCAACAATACCCTGCTCTCTTAAGGCTACATCCTTGAACATGGCTCTGGCTGTGGAAACGTGGGCAGAATGTTCTTTCCAAGGAGAGAGTGTGGGGTGAGGAGGCTCCAATTGACCAGGTCCAGCTCTCAGGTTAACCTGCTATCAGGTTCTCTTGTTGCCCTCCTTCAACAATGTGTACCATCATATATTTAGCCAGTTATTTCTTGATAAACACGGAGGGGTCTTTTCTTTAACCACTTTTTCACTCGTATAAGCAGTGCAATGATGAACATTCTGGTGTTGGTTTTCTAGGGTACTTCTGCTGGTGTATCTGTAGAAAACTTGAAAGAGGGCATGCTGAGCTAAGGTATGTGAATTTAAATTTTTGATAGACTTTATTACATATCCTTCCAAAAAGACTGTGCTAATTAACACTCTCCCCAATAGTATAGGAGAGTATCTATTTCTAGCCCAGGCTTCTGCCAAAACTATTATAATTTTTTAATCATTTCAATCTGATAAAACAATGATTGTCCAGAATGGTTTATTTAAATATGAATGAGGCTGAGCATCTTTTCATATGTGTATATTTCTATATAAATTACCTCTTTGTGCTCGATGGACATTTTTATTTTTGATTATTCATTTTTTCTTTTTGATATGTAAAATCTTTTTCTATATTAAAGAAAGTTTGCTTTTGTCATAGAGTTGCAAATATGATAATTTTCCCATTTATTTATATTACTTATTTCTTTCCTACAGACATCTCTAATCTTTCTGAAGTCATGTTCAGTATTTTTCCCCTCTCTGTATTAAAAAACATCATCTCCCATGTTTTACTTTAGAACTTTTATTCTATTTTTTATTTAGAATTTTAAACCTTTACTACATCTCAGATTTATTTTAGTGTAAGTACTGAACCAAGAATACATCCAAACCCCACTTTGCTAGTACCAATGCTGGCCAGTAGTACCAAGAAAAGAAGTTAATAATATATATTTTATCCCACTTATTTGCAATACACTTTAATGTATATTAAATTTCTATATTTAAAATTTTTTTATCTGGAGATTGTAGCATATTTCATTGGTTTGTCTAGCCCCAACCAGTAAGAAAAAGATTTTACTGATATTGATTTATTTTCAGTTTTACTAATTTTAAGGGTAGTCTGCTCTCATTTTTCCTTTTTAGAAAAATTTCCTGATTATCTTTCCATGTTTTTAAATTTAGACTAAATTTAGTATCAACTTTTTTTAAGTTCCAAGAAAAACATACTGTTACTATCTTGATTAAGACCACATTGAATTTCAAGACAAATTTGAGAAGGATGGATAGTTTTACAGTATTGGGCTTTTCTAATGTTTATTTCCTCCACAAATACAGTATATTTTTACATTTATTTGTCTTCCCTTATGTCCTTTGGCCATTTATCTTTTTTTTCTATATTATCATTACAAATGCCATGCAAGTTTATTCCTAGTTTTATATTTTTGTTGCTATAACTTAATGGAATCTTTTCTTATATTTTGTGACAAAAATTTGTACATTAATTTTGTGACTACATCACCTTACTAGATTCATATTTTTTTAAATTAGTTAATTCATTATTTTAAATTTTTGGCTGCATTGGGTCTTTGTTGCCATGTGCAGGCTTTCTCTAGTTGCGGTGAGCTGGGGCTACTCTTTGTTGCAGCAAGTGGGCTTCTCATTGTGGTGGCTTCTCTTGTTGTGGAGCATGGGCTCTAGGTGCGCGGGCTTCAGTAGTTGTGGCACATGGGCTCAGTAGTTGTGGCCCGTGGGCTTAGTTGCTCTGTGGCATGTGGGATCATCCCAGACCAGGGCTCGAACCAGTGTCCCCTGCATTGGCAGGTGGATTTTTAACCACTGTGCCACTAGGGAAGTCCCCATATGTTTTTCTATAGATTTTTTCAGTGACTTCTCTTTATTTTCCCAGTGGTAATATCATATTAATAGCAAATTATAAGACAGAAAATTTTCTATTCAGTATTTTTGTATATTTAATTATCCAGCATCTATGTATAGACTAGTATTTCCAAAGTATTGTTAAATAGCAGTATTCAGTGTAGGTATCCATATAGTTTTCCTAATTTTAAAGGAAATCTTTCTAGTTTTTTACTTTCTAGTTTTTGCAATTTGACATAATTGTGGCTGCTTGCTAATTTGGTCACATTTATAGTAAGTAATTATCTGTCTGGTATTATTAAGTGTTTTCATCAGGAATAAAGGTTTAATTCTGTTAAATATCCTTGCATAAGCTAGTGAAATGGTCTTATATTTTTTAAGGTTTGACTTAATACTGGAATCAAATAAATAAATTTCATTATTTTAAAACATTCTTGCTCTATAAAGAGTACATGGTTACAGTTAGTTGTTACTTTCATGTATTGCATGGTTCTTTGTGTTAATATTTAACTTAACAGTTCTGCAGACATATTTCTGGGCAACATTTAGTTTTCTTTTTTGTTTACAATGTATTGCTTTTGTTAGGTTTGAGAGATTACCGATATATGGGTTTTATGAAATCTATTTGGAAGCTTCCCTTTTTTGTCTATGAAGATGTTTCTTCAAGTGTGTTACACATGAACTATCAGTATTGCAACTGACTGGTGGTGTTTTATTTTGTTTGTTTTAAAATTATGGTGACTTTTTTATCTTTTTTCATTCATTTTTCTTTCAACACACTAACCCTTAAATTGTTCTTTTTTATTTTCTGCCTTTTCTGCTGTGATATATTTAATTTGTCAATGTCCAACTTATCACGCTTCCCTCCTTTTCTACTTCTAACCTTTGACTTTATTGCAGTGCTGGAATTTTGGTCTAATCCATTGCAGTTATAATATATATTTTCAAATGGTATATTTTTTCTCCCAGTGTCTTAACATTTTCTTTCTTTTTTTAAAACATAACTCACACATTTATTTTGCCATGACTCAATAATTCCATAATCCATGATATTCAGTTTTTACTCCCAGTCCTTTCATAGTATAGTGTCTTCATTCCCAAGTCCTTTGTTTGATTCAGTCTTTGGTTAGATGCCTCTAACAAGTTGATTTTAAGAATTTATGTTTGCTATATTTCCTGATTTGTTTAAGAATGTCAGTCTTTACCTTTATATGTTCAAAATGATTTAAATGAGTATAAAATCTTGATTTTATAATTTTTCTCTTTATCCAATCAGAATTCAGAACTTATAGATATTATTCTTATGTCATATTATTCTTATGAGGATGTTTTTTCACTCCTAATAAATAAACAGCTTTTTTTCTTCCCTGTCATAGTGCCAAGGGAGTTTTTTTTTTTTTTTAATTGAAGCCTAACACATTAACTAGGAAAGTTCCAATGAAAATGACAGAAATTAACTATGAACTGGCATAAGCAAAAAAGAGAGATTTGAAGTTGCACACACACTAACCAAGAAGGGGAGGAGTATCACTACCATTAAGGATGACTGGAATAAGTACTCAAATGCTGTCAGGTTCTTATTTGCTTCCATTCTGTGCTTTGTACCATATGTTTACTTCATTATTTCCAAGTAAGGATTTTTGTGGGAGAAGTCTTTAGGAAAATTAGGAATATGATTATAAACAGCTCCAGACACAGAGTCTCAAAGCTTAGCAACAGGAGAGGAAAAGCTATTCTCTTGTAACTCCACCTTGAAAAATAGCATAAGCTCTCTGACTCATCTGAGGGTCATCTCCCATATGGACTTCTCAGTGTAGTCAGAGGTGCCCTGATGAGTATTTAAACCCAGTTTTTTGTTTTGTTTTGTTTTGTTTTGCATTTCAAAAGTGGGATGAGCTAGCTCTGGGGTCTTCCTTCTACAGAGTGCTAAAGGTGATATGAGGGAGAATCCCCCACAAGAATTGCTTGAAGAATAGTTTAAACTTTGAGTGTTATTTTAATCAGAAGAAGAAATAATTGTGCACTTCATTCAGTAAACTCATCAGGATATCACTTATTTGAGCTTTTGATTAAATTTTTTACTGGAATATAGTACAAACTTATAAATAAGCTACAGATTCGGGTGTTATTTCATTTCAGGATAACTTTCTTCTGTTATGTCCCTTCACGTTTGCTTGGGCCCCTGGTCTTCCTTGCAAATATATATCACTTTGTTATGCCAAGAAATTCAACCTTTTCTTCATTTATGCTCCTTCGAGACAATGCAGTAAGAATTTCCTAATTGCCAAAGGTTCATCAAAGTATTTTGTTAAGTAAAGGAGAGTGCATGATTTAAATATAACCATAATAATATTGTGTTAAAAAAAAACCCTTCAGAACATAAAAAGTAAGTATTTATTTCATGCTTATGGATCTGAGGCTCAGCTGGTCTTGGTTAAGCTTGTATGAGTTTGATTGGGCTTAACTCCAAACTGCAGGCTGGGTTCAGATTATCTCTAAGTGTCTCTCATCCTTTTTGGACCCCAAAGCTACCAAAGGCATATTCTTCACACATGAAAGGTAGGAGCACAAGAATGCAAGCTCAGCTTCAAAGACCTTTTAAAGCCTTTGTTTGTATCACATCCACTAACATCTTATGGTTAAAACAACTCTTGTGATCAAACCCAAAGCAAGAGTTGCTTAGTTCTCTCCTTCCATCATGATAGGACTGTGGATGTATATTGTTACTGCAGGAGAGTTAAGAATTGAGAAAGAATGATTCAATCTTTCACAGCTTCTTTGTTGGTCATAATTACTCACATATAAAATATACTCATTCCTAGGCAACCCCCCCAAAAAGTTTCACCAAAAGGAGCAGACTCAAAGTTGAGAATCAGAAGATCTACATTATGCCCAGATGCAGTTCCTTGTGGTTCATAAGCTAATTGAAATTTCAGCAGAATCTGAAGTACAGTGGTATAACAAGGATGGGAAAAAGCATAATAAACATTCCCCTTCAAAAAAAGTGATAAAGGAATGCACATGCCAGTCAATTGTCCATAGAAATTTCATACTGCTGCTCGGCAAATAGTGCCAAATCCACACATCCTAGGAGCCGGCGATGCTCCTTGATTTGGTCCTGTGTCTGCTCTCTGGGCATGATTCCCTCACCCACTGTTCTCCATTGCTCCTTTTCTGTCATTTAGGAGGCCTTTGCTTTTCTAAAAACATCTTCTTGGTCACTTCTGAAGAACACATGGGAGAATATGTTTTTCTTCAGAGCAGAGGAGGTTTTGAACCTGCTTTCCACATAGAGTAAGGAGAAGGCTCAATGGTCTTTTTACATCTTGCACACTTTCAGTTTCTTTTAGTCCAGATGAGAGAGATTTTGCCAATACATCTCCCTCAAAAACTGTAAAATTTCTATGTATTTGATTTCATTCAATTTCACATTCCAATAGCTACAACCACAATTATTTCATTGCAATGATAGTTTCCCTGGGTGTATAAGACATCTGGGAGACCACACTCTTAAACTTTCTAGGAGGCACTCCTCATTTTTTTCCAGCTGAAGAGATCTACTAGATGCTCATTTAATTCTTTCAGAGGTTTAAAAATGGTATTATAGTCACACATTTAATTTTAACATACTCTGATGCTATATTTTATTGGAAGTACCAGAGAATTATTCTTTCCCCTGAGGCTATATCTTAATAGCCATATATTTAATATGGTGAAAAGCAGTTTAACTTTCCTATTTTGCAATCTTAGCATTCCTGGATTATTCATATTCCCTCTCAACTCTATTTTTATCCTGGCCAGTTCTTTCCAGTCTTACAGAACTTTATCATATGCAGCCTGTAGCAGTCACCTTGGGATGTCAGCAATCGACCTCAAAATCTCCTCAATCAACATGAAAAGTTCATTAGGTATATTTTCTATTCTCCCCACTATAATGTGTGACAGTATTACCAAACATTTAGCCGCTACATGGCATAGGTTGAAATTTTTTCCCCTTTTTATAACTTCCTTTACAGTTTTTCTAGCCTCCTATTACACTATGCTTGTCACCTGCTGACCAGTTCCCAAAACACTGCCATCAGTTTTAGGTTTTATCATAGCTCTTGTTGGTAGCAATTGTGTAAGTGATGCTGCATAACCAACCACGCTAAAACTCAGTGGCTTACAACAGTAGACTTATTTCTTTATCCATGAAACTGTGGGTCATCTTTAATTCCATTGATCTAGACTGGGTTTGCCTCCAAGTTTCATATTGGAACCAGGTTTGCACAATGTGGGTCTCATTCTCCATGGAGAGGCAACTATCTGAGGCATGATTTTCTCATGACTAAAATAAGAGTTCAAGAAGGCAAACCCAAATATTTAAACACATTTTAAGGTTTTGCTTATGTCACATATACTAACATACTTTGCCAAAGTAAGTCAATTGGCTAAGCTCAAAGAAAAGAGATGCGTAATTATATTCTGCTTACCACAGAGGTATGCCAATGATATGGATATAGGCCAGCATTAGAGGGGCATGAATAATTTAGAACTATAATTCAATCTACACAGATAATTTGTTTTTGTTTTTTGAGAGGAATTCAATAGACAAATTCTAAAATCATAATATTTTATCCCTGATGCATATTAATCAGGGCTTACTTGTATTCAAAATTCTTGAAAATAGACCAGTAAGAATAACATTCTTGAATTTTCATGTTAAAGTAATACAGATTTCTATATATCAGTCTTTTCATATATCTTTGTGACCTATCATATCACTATGACTCTGGCTTTTCTGTTTCCAGTGAGAGCTAATCAGGACCAGTTTAAGAGCAATTGTTGCATTCTAATATTTCATAGGATGATAGCAACAGTATAAGTCAAGATTCTAATACATCTTCCAAAAATCCATAGAGAACAAAAAGAAAAAGAAATAAAACCACCCCTGACTCATGTCTACAGCATAACTAGGGCATGGAGATCACTACAAGCCCTAAGCCATGGATAAGTCAATAAACACCCAAATTGCACAGATGTACAACCAGAGCCCGTGCTTGTGAGGAGGGATAGAGGTAGAAATAGTTAGAAGAACAAGGGAACAAGAGTGATGGAACTCAGATAAAATTACCCCTAGAAAGAGACTCCTACACTTAATAAGAAAATATTCAAGTCAGGTTTGTTACCAGTAACTCAGAAAACAGTTATTAAAGAAGTGAAAGCAATTCTGTGTGCAGGACTCAAAGTGAGAGGCTCACGAAGACATTGCTTCTGGTGAAAAGGGGAAAACTTATAAAAGGGATTCATTATTTTGAGACTTGGTGGTAACAATGAAAAAGGAAATAAGAGGTAGGTATTAAAGAGTATGATTAAGAAAGTTCAAGGAGAGAAAGTGTGTATCATGGATTGTGTTTAGCCAAGGTTTTTTTAAAAATTCCAAGGGTATATAAAAGTAGCTTGACTCTGTAGAAACAGGCAAACAGAATCAGAAAATCAGAAAACACAACTATCTCCTTTTGAAATACTATATATCATTATATCAAGAGAAAAGAACAAAGTCAACTACAAAACTTAGTAAACTATCTGAAGCACTTCAGCCATGCCTGCATACAACTGCTTACTAGTCCCAGAAGATGACATCTCAAAATAAACAAGTGCTTGTCTCCATCCATACAAAGCTAGAAAGAAAACAGAAAATAACAATAAAAATTTGAGCTCATGAAAACTCCTGAAAGAATAGTAATGAAGCAGAAGGGAACTATAACATAACACTCCAACCTAAATTAAATGTTATTAAACAAGCATTTGTGTTTATGTGAGAACAACTTGGGACTTCCCTGGTGGCACAGTGGTTAACAATCTGCCTGCCAATGTAGGAGACACAGGTTTGAGCCCTGGTCCAGGAAGATCCCACATGCCGTGGAGCAACTAAGCCTGTGTGCCACAACTACTGAGACTGTGCTCTAGAGCCTACAAGCCACAACTACTGAGCCCACGTGCCACAGCTACTGAAGCCCATGTGCCTAGAGCCCGTGCTCCACAATAAGAGAAGACACCGCAATGAGAAGCCTGCGCACCACAGAGAAGAGTAGTCCCTGCTTGCTGCGACTAGAGAAAGCCTGTGCGCAGCAACAAAGACCCAACACAGCCAAAAATAAATTAAAAAAAAAAAAAAAACTTAAATCAGAAATTTTAAAACTCAAAAAAATTGAAAAAAATTCAGAAAGCTGTGAAATAGGATGATAATCAGGAATGAAATAGAAGGAAAAGACAAAAATTAATTAAAAATGAAGACAGAGCATAAGGTACCCCAAAGGGAATAGATTAAGTTGAGAATATTGAGATAAGGCATAAAAATAACTAAAGGAACATAAAGAAAGTGGTTTGAAAGGATCGGAGCAAAAAAGACTGATAAATAAAATAGGAAAATGAAGACCCAAGATACAAATAATTGGAGACCTTAAAAAATTTGTTTAAATACCAATGGAATAGAATCATTTTTAAAACTATTTTTTCAAGAAATAAAACACCTGAATTTATTTATTAGAAGGACCCACTATTTCTGGAAAAATTGGGCCAGAAACAGATGACTCCAAAACATATCATTATACAATTCTTAGAAATTAATATTGAAGGAAACAAAACAAAACCAAACCTTAGGTCTCTAGACAAAAAGATCAAGTCATATACTAAGGGAACAAATTAATATTGGCATTATATTAACAACAATTACAAAACAAATCAGCAGAGTAGCATTTTTTAGAAACTATAGGAAAGAAAGTATGAACCAAAGGATTTTATATCCAGCCAAGCCATAATGAAATATTAAAGTAGAAATAAATAGGACTTAACCTTCAAGAAGCAGGGGATACTAGTCTCAAAAGCCCTTCCTGAGGAATCTACCAGTGAACAAGTTCTATCCAGACCAAATGATTTCTGGGAAGACTGGCCAAAAAACTGATCATGACCATTGTAATACTGTAATATGACATGCTTTTGGTTTCAGTTTTATCCTAACATTTTATGTATATTTACTGTTAATATGTCATATTCAGTGTTTCCCAATGGTTTTTTGTTTGTTTGTTTCCTTTGAAAACAAAGTGGTGACAAGAAGGGAAATTATACAAATAGCAAATGATCTATCAATGCAGATGTAATGTAACTAAAAAGTAGAAGGAGAAGATGAGAAAATAGAAAAAGCTTATTGATTATTCCATAGTAATAGGGATCAAATGAAAACAAAAGTTAAATAGTTGAATAATAAATAAGAAACATTATGCACTATAAAAAGGTACACATATCAAGCTAAACATGTGAACAAAAATAAAAATCTAAAATGCCTCCAAAATTAAAAAGAGTTAAAAATAAGACAGTGCCAAAAAGGTATCGTTGCAAATATAAAATATTACAAAATAAATTTATAAAGTATATGTATATATAGTCAAGATCATTTTATAGAATTGAAACCAAACACTCATCATATCATTAAAATGTAAACGAAGCCCTCAAACAAAATCTTAAAATATTGTGTACCAAAAATATGGATGGGCAGAAGCACATATTATGATTTTATCTCTGTGTGAAAATAAACATAGTGATGTCTTTGCCAAAATTACTATTGTAATCATCAATGTATAGTCATAGAAGTATAGGGTCTATTGTGAAGTAGTGCCATATCAGAGTGTCTAATAAAGGGATTCCAATCCATCTCAGAATCCATCTCAGGAAGGCTAAAGAACTCAGGAGATTTTTCCTGGAAGGGGAAGAATGGTTAAGAGTGAATATGGCTATTTTCTATATTTGAAGGACAATTATGTAACAATGGGATTATATTTATTCTGTATGGCATAAGAAATATAATTAGACCCAATAGTTAGAAATTGCCTGAAGATTTTGGCTTAATATAAGAAAGCACTTTCCAGTAGCCAAAGCTGTCTTTAAAAAATATTTTATAACCGGTAAGCTCACTGTTCATTGGTTATCCAAGTGACTAAGGAAGTACATATAATCACGAAGCACACTGAATAAAAGTTTAAATAAATTTTAAAATTTTTGATAAAATAAATTCCCAAGAAGGGTATGGGATGATGGATTACTAAGTGCCTATTAGTATGATTTGCACTGTTATTTTTGTATTCTGTGTCAAGAGAAAATTTTCAAATAAAGGTAAAATCATAGCTTTCACACAAATATAAAGCATATATTAAAGATTTTTAAAAATCATCATTAATGAAGGAATCAGGCAGATGTTAAAACCAGTTCAAAGGGAGATCCAAAGAACAGACACATGTATAGATCAGGAATATTAAAGTGAATTTGTAAATAGACTGAAAACCAGCATCTTCCATGAGGGGAAGGAAGTATATTGAAACTTCATCAGACAGAATTTATTTGCATGTTTATCATGAGAATTATTTGCATTACTGTAATTTATCTGCACCTTACAGAGTTGTAAAATAACATAAAAGGAACGAAGAGTTTAGATATCCCATAGAATTAGATTTAGATAACCCAGAAGTCTATACTCTAAATAATGCAGTTTTCTATTGGAGACACCAAGTAATATTTTTTGCTTATTTTAAGTTTCCTTGCTCTCATAAATCCCAAAGCTTACATCACACAGTCAAAAGTGAGGAAACATTCAGATAATTTATTTCTCTATGTACCTGTTGCACTGCCACATAAAACAAATTCTTAATTAATACTTTTAAGAATGTGATATATTCGGGAATTTCCTGGCAGTCCAGTGGTTAAGACTCTGTGCTTTCACTCCCGAGGGTGCAAGTTCAATCCCTGGCGGTGCAGCCAAAAAAAAAAAAAAAAAAAGAATACAGTATATTCATAAAAAACTCAAGTCTATTAAACATATAAATGAGCTCAAATCATATAAATCATATTAAAAATAATATTTAAATTTCTTTACAATGAGAATCCAACTCTCTACTTAAACTCTGGATAAAAAACAGCTATTTGAAAGCGCTGTAGAGATGGCAAAAGCAGAGAGAAACAACTTTTGGAAGAAGAAAATACTCGTTGAATATGTTTTTATGACTTTGAGGTAGGGTATAGTCATGTGCATGCTGCATTGGGTTGTGCAAACTTGGCTAGAAACATGAAGTGTTTCTGGTGTGACAAATCAGAGGGCAAGGTTTTGGGCTATCACCACACTTAAAAAATAAAAGGAAAATCCTAAAAAGGAAAACACCTCAGATGGGAAGACCCAAAGGCTATGTATAAACTCTGCCCAAATCTCTGGCTGATGTATGAACTATGAATGCACAGAGCTCACTCAAAAAAGTCCAATAAGACTAAAAGAGGGCTTCCCTGGTGGTGTGGTGGTTGAGAGTCTGCATGCCGATGCGGGGGACATGGTTTCGTGCCCCGGTCTGGTAGGATCCCACATGCTGCGGAGCGGCTGGGCCCACGAGCCATGGCCGCTGAGCCTGTGCGGCGCGTCTGGAGCCTGTGCTCCACAATGGGAAAAGCCACAACAGTGAGAGGCCCGCATACTGCAAAAAAACAAAAAAAAAAAGACTAAAAGAACAGAACAGAAATTGTAGCTTCCACTCATCATGGGGGAGAGAGTTTAGAACTTGAATTCAGCCAACTTAATTGTTAAAACAAACAAAAACAATTGGCATTCTTCAGAAGACAGTAACAATTCAGTTTCAATAATGCATCAATCACCAAATCCAGAAAATATAATATTCAAAATTACTATATAAATAAACAGAAAATATGCTCACACTTAAAAGAAAAGAAGACAACAGAAACTAAATCTGTGATGACCAAGACATTAGAATGACCAGACAGGCATTTAAAGCAGCCTGTAATTATGCCCAGTGGTGTAAAGAGTGTATTCTCATAGTGATAAAACAGGTAGAGAATCTCAGCATAACAATAAAAACTGTTAAAAAAAAAAAAAAAAAAACCCAAAACCCTTGTGTTAATTCTAGAACTTAAAAATAGAATAACTGACATGAAAATTCACTGAACTGGCTTAACACCACAATAAAGATGACAGAAGAAAAAAAATTATGGAATTTGAAATAGAACAATAGAAATTATCTGATCTTAAGAAGAGAAAGAAAATAATTGTAAAACAAATGAAAAGAGCCTCAGTGACATGGGTAAATATCAAAAATTTTAACATATCTATATATATTTGGAGTGTGAGAAGATCAAGAGAGAAAGAATGAGGCAGAATTTAATTGAGGAAACAACTGGAATTTCTCCAAATATATTGAAAGACATAAATATAAAGAAACACGAAACTCAGCAAACCCCAGAAAGGTAAATACAAGGAAAAAAGACCTAAGTGAATGATGGTCAAACTACTGAAAAGCTAAAGAACAAAAAATTCTTAAAAGAAGCTGGGGGGGGTGGAATCCAAAATATTTATACATGGGAACAATGTTAAGAATGATGAATGACATATCATTACAAAGAGTGGAGAACAGAAGACAGGAAGACAGTGGACAATTATTTTTAAGGTGCTGAAAGAAAAAAAAATTCAGTCAATCCAAAATTCCACATCCAGTGAAAAAACAGAACAACTAAGAGATTTCATCACCAACAGACATGAACTAAAGGAAATGTCAAAGGAAGTACTTCATTAAGTGAGATAATAATATACAGAAAGTCAGATTTGGGGGAAGGGTTGAAGAGTATCAGAAATGATGAATATGGATAAATATAATAAACTATATTTTTCTCTTAATTTATTTAAAACATATATGATTTTTCCCAGTTTTTTTATTGTGGTAAAATGCACATAACATAACATTTAGCATCTTAACCATTTTTTAAAATGAGGTATAATTGACATATTAGTTTCAGTTGTACAACATAATGATTTGATATTTGTGTATACAAATATTAACCATTTTAAGTGTATATTTTATTGGTATTAAATACATTCATAATGTTGTGCAACCATCACCACCATCCATGCCTGTAGTGGTTTCATCTAGTAAAAGTGAAATTATGTACCCAGTTCCTGGCAACCACCATTCTGCTTTCTGTCTTTGACTACTATAAGTACATCAGATAGAGTCAGACAGTGTTTTTCTTTTTTGTGACTGGCTTATTTTACTTAAACACAGTGTCCTCAAGGTTCATCAACATTGTAGCATATATCAGAATTTCCTTCCTTCTTAAGGCCAAATAATATTCCATTGTACTGTATACCACATTTTGCTTATCCATTCATCAGTTGATGGACAATTGGGCTGCTTACACGATTTAGCTAATGTGAGTAATGCTGCACTCTTGGATAAATACCTATTCAAGTCCTCTTCCCATTTTTAAACCAAGTTGTTTGTTTTATTGTTGTTGAATTTTAGGAGTTGTCTATATATTCTGGATATTAATCACTTATTAGATATATGATAGAAAATATTTTCTTCTGTTCTGTGGGTTGCGTTTTTTCTCTGTTGATATTATTTTTTGATTAACAAAATTTAAAATTTTCATGAAATCCAATACGGCCATTTTTTATTTTGTTGCCTCTGACATTGGTGTTATATCCAAGAAGTCATTGCTACATCTGATAACAAAGATTTTACCCTATGTTTTCTTTTAAGAGTTTCATAGTTTTAAGTCACACATTTAGGTCTTTGATGCATTCTGAGTTATTTTTGTATGCCATGTTAAGTCTTCTGCGTGTGGATATTCAGTTTCCTTAGCACCAGTTATTGAAAAGATTGTCTTTTCCCCCACGGGTTGGCCTTGGAACACTTATCAAAAATCAAATGACCATATATGCCAAAGTTTATTTCTAAGCTCTCTGTTCTTCTGTTGGTCTATATGTCTGTTTTATGCCAATACCATACTGTTTTGATTATTGTAGCTTTCTAGGAGGTTTTGAAATCAGGATTTGGGAGTCCTCTAGCTACATTCTTCTTTCTCCAAATTATTTTGCTGTTCAAGATCCCTTGAGAGTGCCACACAGGCTCCAGGGGCCTGAGCGGTGCACAGGCTCCAGGGTCCTTAGTGCCACTACTGCCAAACCCTCCTTTGACCATGTGGGCCCCAGCAGGCCCACACATGCTGCCCACACAAAAGCCTCCTCTGGAATCAGCCCTGGGCACCTCCTGAGATGAGAAGCTGCCAATGCTGGGGGGGTCAGAGTGCTAACGTGTGGGGTTAGGAGAGTGGATTTGGGGAGAGGACTGCTATTGGCTGTGCAGAGACAACCTGAGGGGATAGGAGTGAGGCACTCCATGGCCAGGAATGCTCCTAGAGGAAGCGTGGACTGCCATGGAAATGAGGTGCCACTGTTGAGTGGTGCACAAGCGGCAGGCCCACCACTGAAGTCTCCTTCCCCACCCACCAGCCCCTGCCTGTGTGGGCACTGGGAGGGAATCCCACCAGAGTGAGTTCATCCCAGTCTGTTGCAACTTCTTGCTGGTCTCTGCTGCTGCAGGCACTTCGCGCAACCCCGGTTGTGGCTGCCTTATCCCTCCATGGCCTGAATAAGTGTCCCAATCAGCCTAAGAGACCCAATCAACTGCTAATTTCGCCCTCTCTTGCCTGGGTGGGGAACAGATGCCTGAGGGTGGCCCACACACAGAGGTGAGGCCAGATCCCCGTGATCTGCTTGGTAAACCCTGCATCTGTGGAATATCTGAATGGACAATGAGTACTCCCACAACTGAGACCAGCCTAACTTTAGCAGCTGTGGACTTTGGGGACAAGTACACACAGGAGTTGGGCCAGCTCAGTGTCTGAACTGTCCCCACAGTGCCCACACTGGGTCCAGAGACCTACCTAGGGGTATTAGAGGGCCTCCTGGGGAGGCAGGGGTGGGCTGTGGCTCACTGAGGGGACAAGGACACTGACAGCACAGGCCTCAGAAAACTATGATTATTACTAGTTTTTTCTTTTTGTTCTTTGTTTTGTTCTGTTTCTTTTTTTTTTTTTTTTGGCTGCGTTGGGTCTTTGTTGCTGCATGCAGGCTTTCCCTAGTTGTGGTGAGTGGGAGCTACTCTTCGTTGTGGTGCATGGGCTCTTCATTGCGGTGGCTTCTGTTGTTGTGGAGCACAGGTTCTAGGCACACGGGCTTCAGTAGTTGCAGCACGCGGGCTCAGTAGTTGTGATACACAGGCTTAGTTGCTCCACAGCATGTAGGATCTTCCTGGACCAGGGCTCAAACCTGTGTGCCCTGGTCATTGGCAGGCAGATTCTTAACCACTGTGCCACAAGGGAAGTCCCCTGTTGTTGATTTTGTTTTTTTTATTACTTTTTATTTTTTACTTATTTTTCTTTTCTCTTTGTTTTTTATTTTTTATTATTATTATTTTTTGTGGTGCGTGGTCCTCTCACTGTTGTGGCCTCTCCCGTTGCGGAGCACAGGCTCCAGACGCGCAGGCTCAGCGGCCATGGCTCACAGGCCTAGCCGCTCCACAGCATGTGGGATCTTCCCAGACCAGGGCATGAACCCGTGTCCCCTGCATCAGCAGGCAGACTCTCAACCACTGCGCCAGCAGGGAAGCCCCGCTTTTTATTTATTTTTTTTAATTAATATTTTTTTTCTATTTTTACTTTGCTTTTTTGTTGTTTTGTGTTTTAGTCTTGTTATTGTTTTTGTTCTTTGTTTTGTTTTTTGGTTTTCCTTTATTTTGATAATTTTTGTATGTTTGCTTTGTGTTTTCTTTGCTTTTATTTTAGATTACTTACTGTTTTTTGTTAGTTTTTGTTTTGGGTTCTTTTGTTTGTTAGATTGTTCTTTTATTTTTTTATTTTTTCTTTGGTTTTACTTTTATCATTTGTCTTGGGTTTTATTGGTTTTCTTTTTTCTTTTTTTTTTTTTTTTGCTGTGCCACACGGCTTATGGGGTCTTGGTTCCTGGGCCAGGGGTCGGGCCTTAGCCTCTGGGGTAAGAGCACCGAGTCCAAGAGAGTGGAATGCCAGAGAATTCATTCATTCATTTTTTAAATTCTTTTGTTTGTTTGTTCTCTTGTTTTTTGAGGGGTTAAACTATTTTTCTTTTCTTTTTTCTTTTCTATCTGCTTCTTTGTTTCTGTTAGTTTGGTTTTGTTGTCATCATGAGTCTTAGATTTGCTGTATCTGTTTATTTGTTTTCTTCTCTTTTTTCTTTATTCTGTGTATGTGTTGTGTTGTTGCTACTGTGTGTTTGTTTTTCTCTTTGTTATTCGTCTTGGGTTTTGTTTGCCTGTTGGTTTTCTTTTCTTCTTTATTTTCTTTCTTTTTTCTCTGGCCACACTGTGAAACTGGTGGGCTCTTTTTGTCCCAGCCAGAAGTCGAGCCTGGGCCTCCAGGATGGGAGTGCTGATTCCAGGATGCTGGACCACCAGAGAATTCCCAGGCACATGGACTATTAATCAGCTTGTGCTCTCCTGGAGGTATCCATCTCAATACCATGAACCACCTCCACCCAGCTGCCTGCAGGCTCCAGTGCTAGATGTGTCATGCCAAACAACCAGCAAGATAGGAACACAGCCCCATCCAATAGCAGACAGGCTGCCTAAAGTCGTACTAAGCTCACAGGCATCCCAAAACACACCACCTGATGTGGCCCTCCAGATCAGAGGGAAAAGACTCAGCTCCACCTACCAGAGTGCAGACAACAGTCCCTCCCTCCAGGAAGCCTACACAAGCTCCTGGACCAAACTCACTCACCAGGGAGCAGAAAACAGAAGCAAGAGGAATTATGACCCTGCAGCCTCCGGAAAGGAGTCCATAAACACAGTAGGTTAGACAAAATGAGATGACAGAGAAATATGTTGAAGACGAAGGAGGAAGGTAAAATCCCACAAGACTAAATAAATTAAGAGGAAATAGGCAATCTACCTGAAAGAGAATTCAGAGTAATGACAGTAAAGATGATCTAAGATCTCAGAATTAGAATGGAGGAATGGATTAAGAAGATACAAAAAATGTTTAAAAAGGACCTAGAAGAAATAAAGAATCAGTGATGAACAATACAATAACAGAAATGAAAAATACACTAGATGGAATCAATAGCAGAATAACTGAGGCAGAAGAACAGATAAGTGAGCTGGAAGGTAGAATGGTGGAAATAGCTGCCAAGGAGCAGAATGAAGAAAAAAGAATGACAAGAAATGAGGACAGGCTCAGAGACCTCTGGGACAACATTAAGCACACCGACATTCGAATTATAGGGGTTCAAGAAGAAGAGAAAGGGCAAGGGTCTGAGAAAATATTTGAAGAGATTATAGTCAAAAACTTCCCTAACATAGGAAAGGAAATAGTCAACAAAGTCCAAGAAGCACAGAGTCCCGCACAGGGTAAACCCAAGCAGAAACATGCCAAGACTCATATTAAACAAAAATTAAATACATAGAGAAAATATTAAAAGCAGCAAGGGAAAAGCACCAAATAACATACAAGGGAATCCCCATAAGGTTATCAGCTGATTTTTTATCAGAAACTCTGAAAGTCAGAAGGGAGTGGCAAGATATATTTAAAGTGATGCAAGGGAAAAACCTACAACCAAGATTACTCTACCCAGCAAGGATCTCATTCAGATTCAACAAAGAAATCAAAAGCATTACAGAAAACAAAAGCTAAGAGAATTCAGCACTACCAAAATAGCTTTACAAAAAATGCTAAAGGAACTTCTTTAGGTGGGAAACACAAGAGAAGAAAAAGACCTACAAAAAGGAACCCAAAACACTTAAGAAAATAGTAAGAGGAACATACATATTGATAACTACCTTAAATGTAAATGGATTAAATGCTTCAACCATGAGTCACAGACTGGCTGAATGGATACAAAAACAAGACCCATATATATGCTGTCTACAAGAGGCCCACTTCACACCTAGGGACACATACAGACTGAAAGTGAGGGGATGGAAAAACATATTCCATGCAATATCAAAAGAAAGCTGGAGTAGCAATAATCATATTAGACTAAATAGACTTTAAAATAAAGTCTGTTACAAGACACAAGGAAGGACACTACATAATGATCAAGGGATCAATACAAGAAGACATAACAATTGTAAATATTTATGTACCCAACATAGGAGCACCTCAATACATAGTGCTAATGCTAACAGTCATAAACGGGGAAATTGACAGTACAAAAATAATAGTGGGGGACTTTAACACACCACTTACACCAATGGACATATGATCCAGACAGAAAATTAGTAAGGAAGCACAAGCCTGAAATGACACATTAGAACAGATAGACTTAATTGATATTTATAGGACATTCCATCTGAAAGCAGCAGAATACACTTTCTTCTTGAGTGCACATGGAACATTTTCCAGGATGGATCACATCTTGGTTCACAAATCAAGCCTTGGTACATTTAACAAAATTGAAATTGTATCAAACATCTTTTCAGGCTACAATGCTATGGATTAGAAATCAATTACAGAAAAAAATAAAAAAACTAAAAAACACAAACACATGGAGGCTAAAGAATATGCTAAATAATAAACAAGGGATCATTGAAAAACTCAAAGAGGAAATCAAAAAATACCTAGAGACAAATGACAAGGAAAACACGATGACCCAAAACCTATGGGATGCAGTCAAAGCAGTTCTAAGAGGGAAGTTTATAGCAATACAATCCCACCTCAAGAAATAAGAAAAATCTCCAATAAACAACCTAACCTTACACCTAAAGCAACTAGAGAAAGAAGAACAAACATGACCCAAAGTTAGTAGAAAGAAAGAAATCATAAAAATCAAGCAGAAATGTGAAATAGAAACAAAGAAAACAGTAGCAAAGATCAACGAAACTAAAAGCTGGTTTCTTGAGAAGATAAATAAAATTGATAAATCTTTAGCCAGACAAGTAAAGAAAGGAAAAAAGGGAGAGGACTCAAATCAATAAAATTAGAAATGAAAAAGGAAAAGTTACAACTGACACCACAGGAATACAAAGGATCATAAGAGACTATTACAAGCAACCATATGCCAAAAAAATGGACAACTGGAAGAAATGGACAAATTCTTAGAAAGTTACAACCTTCCAAGACTGAACCAGGAAGAAATAGAAAATATGAACAGACCAATCACAAGTAATAAAATTGAAACTGTGATTAAAAGTCTTCCAGCAAACAAAAGTCAAAGACCAGATGGCTTCACAGGTGAATTCTATGAAACATTTAGAGAAGAGCTAACACCTATCTTTCTTAAACTCTTCCAAAAAGTTGCAGAGGGAGAAACACTCCCAAGCTCGTTCTACAAGGCCACCATCACCCTGATAACCAAAACCATACAATGAAACCAAAACAAGAAATTTACAGTCCAATATCACTGATGAACATACATGCAAAAATACTCAACAAAATACTAGCAAACTGAATGCAACAACACATTAAAAGGCTCATACACCATGATCAAGTGGGATTTATAGCAGGGATGCAAGGATTCTTCAGTATACGCAAATCAATTGATGTGATACACCATATTAACAAACTGAAGAATAAAAACTATATGATCGTTTAAATAGATGCAGTAAAAGATTTGACAAAATTCAACACCCATTTATGATAAAAACTCTCCAGAAAGTGGGCATAGAAGGAACCTACCTCAACATAATAAAAGCCATATATAACAAACATCATTCTCAGTGGTGAAAAACTGAAAGTATTTCCTCTAAGATCAGGACAAGGATGTCCACTCTCTCCACTTTTATTCAACATAGTTTTGGAAGTCCTAGTCATGGCAGTCAGAGAAGAAAAAGAAAGAAAAGGAATCCAAATCGGAAAAGAAATACAACTGTCACGCTTTGCAGATAACATGATACTATACATAGAAAGTCCTAAAGATGCCACCAGAAAACTACTAGAGCTAATCTATGAATTCAGTAAAGTTGCAGGATATAAAATTAATACACAGAAATCTATTGCATTTCTATACACCAACTATGAAAGATCAGAAGGAGAAATTAAGGAAACAATCCCATTTACCATTGCAGAAAAAAGAATAAAATACTTAAGAATAAACCTACCTAAGGAGACCAAAGACCTGTACTCAGAAAACTGTAGGATACTGATAAAAGAAATCAAAGATGACACTAACAGATGCAGAGATATACCATGTTATTGGATTGGAAGAATCCATATTTTGAAAATGACTATGCTACCCAAAGCAATCTACAGATTCAATGCAATCCCTGTCAAATTACCAATGGCATTTTTTTACAGAGTTACAACAAAAAATTTTATAATTTGTATGGAAATACAAAGGACCCCGAATAGTAAAGCAATCTTGAGACAGAAAAGTGGAGCTGGATGAATCAGTTTCCCTGACTTCAGACTATACTAGAAAGCTACAGTAATTAAGACAGCATGGTACTGGCACAAAAACAGAAACATAGATCAATGGAATAGGATAGAAAGCCCAGAGATAAAGCCACACACCTATGGTCACCTAATCTATGACAAAGGAGGCAAAAATATACAATGGAGAAAAGATAGTCTCTTCAATAAGTGGTGCTGGGAAAACTGGACAGCTACATGTAAAAGAATGAAATTAGAAAACTCCCCAACACCATACACAAAAATAAACTCAAAATAGATTAAAGACCTACATGTAAGGCCAGACACTATAAAACTCTTAGAGGAAACCATAGTTATAACACTCTTTGACGGAAATCACAGCAAGATCTTTTTTGATCCACGTCCTAGAGTAATGAAAATAAAAATAAACAAATGGGACCTAATGAAACTTAAAAGCTTTTGCACAGCAAAGGAAACCATAAGCAAGATGAAAAGACAACCCTCAGAATAGGAGAAAATCTTTGCAAATGAAGCAACTGGCAAGGGATTAATCTCTGAAATATACAAATAGCTCATGCCACTCAATATCAAAACAACAAACAACCCAATCCAAAAATGGGCAGAAGACCTAAATAGACATTTCTCCAAAGAAGACATACAGATGGCCAATGAACACATGAAAAGATGGTCAACATCACTAATTATTAGAGAAATGCACATCAAAATTACAATGAGGTATCACCTCACAGCAGTCAGAATGGCCATCATAAAAAAAATCTACATACAATAAATGTTGGAGAGGATGTGGAGAAAAGGGAACCCTCTTACACTGTTAGTGTAATGTCAATTGATAGAGCCACTATGGAGAACAGTATGAAGGTTTATTAAAAAACTAAAAATAGAATTACCATACTACCCAGCAATTCCACTCCTGGGCATATACCTAGAGAAAACCGTAATTCAAAAAGATACATGCACCCCACAGTTCATTGCAGCACTATTTACAATAGCCAGGGCATGGAAGCAACCTAAATGTCCATCAACAGAAGAATGGATAATGAAGATGTGGTATATATATACACAATGGAATATTACTCAACCATAAAAAGGAACAAAAGTGTGAAATTTGCAGAGATATGCATGGACCTAGAGACTGTCATATAGAGTGAAGTGAGTCAGAAAGAGAAAAACAAATATTGTATAATAGCACTTATATGTGGAATCTAGAAATGGTGTACAGATGAACTTATTTGCAAAGCAGAAATAGAGACACAAATGTATAGAACGGACATACGGATACTGGGGGAAAGGAGGGGTGGGATGAATTGGGAGAATGGGATTGACATATATACACTACTATGTATAAAATAGATAACTAATGAGAACCTACTGTATAGCACAGGGAACTCGACTCAATGCTCTGTTGTAACCTAAATGGGAAGGAAATTCAAAAAAGAGGGGATATATGTATATTTATGGCTAATTCACTTTGCTGTACAGCAGAAACTAATGCAACATTGTGAAGCAACTATACTCCAATAAAAATTAATTTAAAAAAGTAAAGGTATTGAAGTTCACAGAGATTTGAGGTAATTTGCCCTAAATCCTGTTAAGAACAATTATCCCCAACGTGAAAATTGCGCAAAAAGAACGCTATGTGTCCTTGCAACATTATACTGGGGCTTTAGCTAATTGCAGACCACAGATTGTTCATTCTCTAACAGAGTGTACCTTTGACTTACTATTTAGTATTGATTAGTAGTAAACTCTGCGAAACTACCAGTTAACTGGTAGATTTTTGTCTGATAAAAATGCAAATTATTTTTTCCAGTAGAAAATATAATTCCAAAGAGACCTTTCTTTCTTTTCTTTCTTTCCTTCTCTCTTTCTTTCTTTCTTTTGCTATATATTCAGTCTCTCCAATTCTTTTTTTTAATATTTATTTATTATTTATTTATTTTTGGCTGCATCAGGTCTTAGTAGTGGCATGCAGGATCTTCGTTGAGGCATATGGGATCTTTCGTTGTGACGCATGGGCTTCTCTCTAGTTGTGGTGTGCAGATTTTCTCCTCTAGTTGTGTCGTGCAGGCTCCAGGGCATGTGGGCTCTGTAGTTGTGGCACACGGGTTCCAGAGCATGTGGGCTCTGTAGTTTGTGGCACACAGGCTCTCTAGTTGAGGAGTTCAAGCTCAGTAGTTGTGGTGCATGGACTTAGTTGCCCCACAGCATGTAGGATCTTAGTTCCCTGACCAGGGATTGAACCTGTGTCCCCTGCATTGTAAGATGGATTTTTTACCACTGGACCACCAGGGAAGTCCCCAATTTCTCCAATTCTTGAACCAGTATTATAATCCTAATGCTTCCCTCATTAATAGATTAAATGAAATTTGAAAAACAAACAAACAAACAAGATCCCTTGAGATTCTACATGAATTGTAGGATGAGTTTTTATATTAATTCAAAAAAAATGGTTTTTCATAGGGATTGATTGTATTGAATCTATTGCTTATAACAGTTTAATGCAAAAATTATAACACTGTGTTGTGTAATTTATAATATATGTATATATAATACATATAAAATAGCTTAATGTAGGAGGGAAGTAAAATAAGATATTTATTTCCAAATTCTTACTTTATGTACAAAGTGATGTTACATTAACTTTAAATAGACTATGATAAGATAGAGCAACCATTCTGAAAATAAAATAAAAAAGGTAAATCTAAAAAAAAAAAAGAAGCATTACGTTGAATTATAAAAACTATACAATAAGCACAAAAAAGTTACAGAATAGAAGGAACAGAACATATTTTTAGACAGATGGGAAAAATAGAAAGCATTAGAAAAATGGTATACCTAATTTCAATCATATGAATAATTACATTAAAGTTAAATGGACTAAAGTCACCAATTAAAAGACAGAGATCATCATAATGAATGTAAAAACATGTTCCAAATATAATCTGTCTGCAAGAAATAAAGATGCAGATAAGTTGATACTTAAAGAATGAAAAAATAGATTTAGCATAGAAACACTAATAATAAGCAAAAGCTAAATTTTATTTAAAGACAAATAATGTATGAGAAAGACAAACTATTAATAGAAGTGTATTATGAGTTGAAGAATGCTTCATAATAATAAAAATAATATTACATAAAATAGATATTCATAACGTTATGTTACCAAGAAATCATAAAATCAGAACTATATATACACCTAATTACTAAACTGAGAAACAGGAAGTAAAAATTATACTATGTATGAGGTTTCAGTTTCTCCAAATCTTTCCAACACTATTTTCAGTTTTTAATGAGTTACTTATTATGGTGGGTGTGTCTTGGTATCCCATTATTTCTTTTCCTTTGTCTTTTAAATGCCTTAAAAAAATTGACAGTGTTTTTTTGAGAGCAGTTTTAGATTCACAGAAAAATTGAGAGGAAGGTACAGATATTTTCCGTACATTCCCTGCCTCCACACATACATGGTTTCCCCTATTATCAACATTTCCTACCAGAGTGGTACGTTTGTTACAATTAATGAGCCTACATCAACATATCATAATCACCCAAAGTCCATATATTACGTTATGGTTCATTCTTGATGTTGCACAGTCTGTGGGTTGGGGCAAATATATACTGTATACATTATTATGGTATCATACAGAGTATTTTAAATGTCCTAAAAATCTTCTGTGATCCATTTTTTCATTCCTCCTCCACCCAACCCCTGCCAACCACTGATTTTTTTAAAATTTTCTCCATTGTTTTCCCTTTCCAGAATGTCATATTGTTGGAATCATACAATATGTAGCCTTTTCAGATTGGCTTCTTTCACTTATATGCATTTAAGATTCCTCCCTGTCTTTTCACGTGTCAGTTCTTCTTAACACTAAATGATATTCCATTGTCTGAATGTTCCAAAGTTTATTTATCCATTCACCCACTGAAGGACATCTTGATTGCTTCTAAGTTTTGGCAATTATGAATAAAGCTGCCATAAACATACGTGTTCAGGTTTTTGTGTGAACATAACTTTTGAACTTTGGGGGGTAAATACCAAGGAGCATGATTGCTATATCATATGGTAAAGATATACTTTTGTAAGAAACTGTCACATTGACTTTCAAAGTGGCTGTGCCATTTTCCATTCTCACCAGCAATGCATAGGAGTTCCTGTTGCTCCACATCCTCACCAACATTTAGTTTTTCAGTATTCCATATTCTGACCATTTTAATAAGTGTGAAGTGGTATTTCATGGTTGTTTAAATTTGCATTTCCCTGATGACATATGATGTGAAGCATTTTTACATGTGCTTATTTGCCATCTGTATATCTTCTCTTGTGAAGTGTCTGTCAAGTGTCTTTGGCACAATTTGAATCGAGTTGTTTGTTTTCTTATTATTTAGCTTAAGATTTCTTTGCATATTTTAGATAACAGTACTTTATTAGATGTGTTTTTGCATATATTTTCTCCCAGTCTGTGTCTTGTCTTTTCATTCTCTTGACATTGTCTTTTACAGAGCAGAAGTTTGTAATTTTAATGAAGCCAGCTTATCAATTACTTCTTTCATTGATCATGCCTTTGGTGTTGTATCTAAAAAGTCATTGCCACCCAAAGTCATCTAGGTTTTCATCTTTGTTATCCTCTAGGAGTTTTATAGTTTTGCATTTTAGATTTAGATCTGTGATTCATTTTGAGTTAGTGTTTGTTAAGGGTGTAAAGTTTATATCTAGATTCCTTTTTTCTTTTTTTTTGGATGTAGATGTCCAGTTGTTCCAGCAATGTTTCTTGTAAAAACTATCTTTGCTCCATTGTGTTGCCTTTGCTCCTTTATCAAATATCAGTTTACTATTTTTATGGGGGTCTATATCTGGGCTCCCTATTCTGTTCCACTGATTTATTTGTGTATTCTGTCACCAATACCACACTGTATTGGTTACTGTAGCTTTATAGTAAGTCTTGAAGTCAGGTATTGTCAGTCCAACTTTGTTCTTCTCCTTCAATATTATGTTGGCTTTTGCCAACATAAACTTTAAAATCAGTTTGTCAATATATACAAAATAACTTTCTGGTATTTGGATTGAAATTGCATTGGATCTATAGATCAAGTAAAGAAGAACTGACATTTTGAAAATATTGGGTCCTCCTCTCAGTGAACATAGAATATATCTCTATTTACCTCTTTGATTTTGTTCATCAAAGTTTTTTTGTTTTCCTTGTGTAGATCTTGTACATATTTTATTAAATTTATTTTCAAGTATTTGGTTTTCATGGATGCTAAAGTAAATGGTTTTTGTTTTGTTTTTTTTTTTTGCGGTACACGGGCCTCTCACTGTTGTGGCCTCTCCCGTTGTGGAGCACAGGCTCCGGACGCGCAGGCTCAGCGGCCACGGCTCACGGGCGCAGCCGCTCCGCGGCATGTGGGATCTTCCCGGACCGGGACACGAACCCGTGTCCCCTGCATCGGCAGGCGGACTCTCAACCACTGCGCCACCAGGGAAGCCCCCAATGGTATTGTATTTTTAATTTCAAGTTGTATTTGTTCATTCCTGATATATAGGAAAGCAGTGCGTATTAACTTTGTATCCTGCAACCTTGTTATAATCAGTTATCAGTTCCAGGAAATTTTTGGCAGTTCTTTTGGATTTTACACATAGAAAAATAAATTTATTTGCAAAAAGAAGTAATTTTATTTTTTCCTTTCCAATCTTTATTCCTTTTCTTTCCTTTCCTTTCCTTTCCTTTCCTTTCCTTTCCTTTCCTTTCCATTCTTTTTTCTTTTCTTACTGAATTGGATAGAACTTCCAGTATGATGTTGAAAAAGAGTGCTGAAAGGGAACATCTTTGCCTTGTACCTGACCTTAGTTGGAAATCTTTGAGATTCTCACCATCTAGTATGATGTTGTAGATATTTTTGTAGATATTCTTTATAAAGTTGAGGATATTCTATTCTTAGTTTAATGAGAATTTTTATTATGAATGGCTGTTAGATTTTATCAAATGCATTTTCTGCATCTATTGATATGATCATGTGATTTTTCTGTTTTATCCTGTTGATATGATGGATTACAATAATTAATTTTTGAATGTTGAAACAGGCTTTCATACATGGGTTAAATCCCACTTGGTCATGGTATATTATCTTTTTATACATTATTGGATTTGACTTGCTAATATTTTGTTGAGAATTTTTGCATCAGTGTTCATGAAAGACATTAGTTTGCAGTTTTCTTATATCTTTGTCTGGTTTTGGTATTAGGGTCATGATGGCATCATAGAATAAATTAGGAAGTAATCTTTCTGCTTCTACTCTCTGAAAGAGATTGTAGAGAATTGGTATAATTGCTTCCTTAAGTGTTTAGTAGAATTCACCAGTGAACACATCTGGGCCTGCTACTTTCAGTTTTAGGAGGTTATTAATTATTGATTCAACTTTCTTGTTCTCTTTGCTTTTGGTTTTCCAGGATTCTAGTGATACATCCTGTAGCTCAAAGTTTCCTTCCTCAACTGTGTCACATCTACTAATAAGTCCATCAAAGGCAGTATTCATTTCTATTATAGTATTTTTGATTTCTCTTATTTCTTTTTGATTCTTTATTAGAATTTCCATCTCTCTGCTTACATGACCCATCTGTTTTTGCATGCTGTCCAATCTACCCATTAGAGCCCTTAGCATATTAATCATAGTTGTTTTAAAATCCTAGTCTGATATTTCGAACACCCCTGCCATGTCTGGTTCTGATGCTTACTCTATCTCTTCAATATATATATATATTTTGCATTTTGGTATGTCTTGTGATATTTTTTCTTGATAGCCAAACAAGAGGTAAGAGGAGTAAGAGGAGCTGCCTGTAAACAGGCCACTAGTAATATGATGGTGAGGTTTGTGGGGAGAGAAGGCATTTTATAGTCCTTTGATTAGATATCAGTCTTTTAGGGAGCCCATGCCTCTAGCCTGTGAACTTAACAGGTGTGCCTCAGGGTTTTTTTTTTTCTCCCTCCTTAGGTAGGAGAGGTTGGCTAGAATGGGCTGGAGTTGAGTATTTCCCTTCCCCAGCATGCTAGGCCCAGTTTAACTAGTTTCTTCTGAGGGCAGGCCTTGTTAAGAAGAACAGAGTGTTCTGGGGTATTTCAAAATGGTTCCTTTTCCCTTCCCCCTGCAGGAAGCAGGAGAGGAGTTTTCTCTGATATTTACTGTAGGAACCTAGTCAAGCACCTGGAGGTAAATCTTACAATATTGTGAGTCCCCCAAGACTAGATCCCTTGAAGTTTTTAACTCTCAGAGCTGTCTGCTCTGAACCTCCAGTGATTCATCGATTACAGCCAAGGCTTTCCTACTGTGGCACTGGCTCCTGCGGGCTTGCTGCTAGTGATTCTCTAGTAAGCCATGCCTCCCTGTATTGATCTATCTCTCCAGTCTTAAGAACAGCAGTTTGTCCTGTGTCCTCCCCTCTCTTGAGAATTCAAGAAGAGTTGTTGATTTTTCAGTTTCTTCAGCTTTTCATTTGTTGTTAGGGGAGAGTAACAACTTCCAAGTTTCTTATATGTGTCTTAATACACATCTTTTTAGCTAGTATTAGGTTCACTAAACAATTTTCCCCTGAGGGCAGGCCTGGTAGGAAGAACTGAGTGCCCTGGCACATTTCAAAATGATTTTTTTCGCCTGTCAGAAGCAGAAGGGATATTTAATACTGTCAGAATTTGGTCAGACTCCTTACCTGGAGGTACATCTCACAATATTGTGGGAGCCCCCCATGACTGGTTTCCTCTTGATGTTTTTAACTCTCAGAGTTGCCCTCACTCTATCTCCAGCAATTTATCAATTATAGTTCAGCTTTTTCTATCCCAACACTGCTTCCAGAGGCAGTTTCTCCTTGTAGGTCTCTGCTGCAGTAATCTGGTAATCAACAACTCCTTGTATTCAGCTATCTGTTTCTCTAATCTTGGGAGCAGTGGTTTGCCCTGTGTCCTCCCCTATTTCATGGATCCAAGAAGTATCATGTTCAACTTTTTACTTGTTAGGATGGAGTGATGACTTCCAAGTTCCCTTACATGCAGAACTAGAAATCAGAAGTCCCCATAATTAGGATTTTAATTTCCATTTTGCTGATGACTAATGATTTGAACATTTCTTCACATACTTATTTTTCATTCACATAGTTCTATTTTGAAATGCCTGTTCAAATATTTGCCATCTTTATTGCATTGTGTGTATTTTTATTGTTTTAATATATCTATCACATATGTGTAAAGCTGTAATATATATTAGATATTAGACACATTAGTTATATAGGTATCTATATACACAAATATATCAATATACATGTATAGATATATCTATTTATGTACATAGATATGTTAGATACATATAGACATATTAGTTAGATAGATATATCTCTTGGAAACCTCAGATATTTTGAAAATATTTTTTTCTTAGATTGTGGCTTGCCTGTTTGTTTTCTTCACGGTGACATTTGAAAACAAACATTTAAAATGTTGATAACATCTAGTTTGTCTCTATTTTATTTTATAAAATATTCTGTGTCATGGAAATTTCTTATAAGATGAGGTACATAGCTACCCTACGACCCAACAATTGCACTCATGGGTATTTGTCCAAAAGAAGTAAAAACATGTCCACAAAAATGTTCAAAGCTTCTTTTCATAATAGCCAAAATTTGGAAATTATCCAAATATATATAATCAGGAGAATAGATAAACTGTGGTATATTCATACAGTGGGAGACCTGGTCACCATTTAAAAAAAAATACTGATGCGGCCAAGGATTTTGATGAACCTTAAAAATCATGTTCAGTGAAAGAAGCTTTACACATTAGAGTATGTACTGTATTAATTAGTCCATTTAAGTAAAGTACTGTAATGGGCAGAAATTAATATATGGTGAAAAAATAAAAGCAGTGTTTTAAAAGTAAAGTTCTATAAGTCAAAAATTAATATATGGTAAAAAATAATAAACACAGAGTTTTTCTCTGAAGTGTTGGAAATAGAAACTGACTGTAAAGAGGTATGAGGGAATTTTCTGGGGTGATGGAAATGCCTTATAGCTTGACAGGTGTTTGGATAACAGATCTAAAAGTTCATCAAAGCTCATTAATGGCTTGTATATTTCACTATAGGTTAAATTACCTAAAATAAAGCAATAATAACTCTAAACAAATACTGAATTCTAGTTAATGATATAAATGTTAAACTGTTTAATGCTGATGTATCCTAATGTCTGAAACTTACTTGAAACACTTCAAAAAGTGAGATGAACTTATAGATGAATAGATAAGTTGATAAACAGATCAATTGATAAATTAAAGTTTTGGATGAATAGATAAATGAACAGGTATGTGATAAAGCTTATCTAGCAAAATGTTGAGAATAATAAAATCTCAGTAGTGGATAAATGGATGTGTACTGTATAATCCTTTCAACTCTTCTGTACATTCAATAATGTATAATAAAATGCTGGGGGGAAATGCTCTTCCCATTGCAAATTATAAAAAAAAAAAGAAAACCACTTTTTTCAACATTTCTAGACAAAAAGGAAAGTGAAAACCATAAATGCAAATTTTAATAAAATATTGTAATCCTTACATATCAGAATCTATTTCTTACAACGTTTTTCAGAGGAACCTTAAATATCTAGATCAGTTGAAATGTATAATTAAAAATAAGTTTCTTAATTTCAAAACTCCAAAAGTGTACAAAATCTTAAAAAAATAAAAATTAAGAAAAGACTTATTAAAATAAAAAGAAAAATTAATGAGGCAGAAATAATAAAAATTTTAAAATAATGTTAAATCCAAAAAGTTATTTTTTAAAAAGTTACAGATGAGCTGGTTTGCAGGGCAGAAGTTGAGATCCAGATGTAGAGAACAAACGTATGGACACCAAATGGGGAAAACCGCAGGGGTTGGTGGGGGTGGGGATTGTGGTGTGTTGAATTGGGCGATCGGGATTGACATGTATACACTGATGTGTATAAAATTGATGACTAATAAGAACTTGCTGTATAAAAACACAAACAAAAACAAAACAACAAAAAAGAAAAATCCTTTTTGTAGTCTGAATAGTTTCTTTCAAAAAAGATATCTGAACTCATTGTAAGGGCAAAACAATAGGTAAGTATTTTGGTATAAAATTTTAAAGTCCACATTAGTGATCTCTTCATTGAATATCCAATTTAGTAAGGAAAACTGTATCAAAAATAGATAACAGGGGCTTCCCTGGTGGTGCAGTGGTTAAGAATCCACCTGCCAGTGCAGGGGACACGGGTTCGTGCCCTGGTCTGGGAGGATCCCACATGCCGCGGAGCGGCTGGGCCCGTGAGCCACAACTACTGAGCCTGCGCATCTGGAGCCTGTGCTCTGCAATGGGAGAGGCCTACACGCCATGACGAAGAATGGCCCCCGCTCGCCACAACTGGAGAAAGCCCACGCACAGAAACGAAGACCCAACGTAGCCAAAAATAAATAAATAAATTTATTTTAAAAAGTAGATAACAACAATGCAGAGAAAATTAAAAGTTCAGAAAAAAATCAATGTAGAGGAAATGTAATAAGAAGTTTGATTACTGGATCAGGAAAGGTCACTCGGTTCAAAACGACATTTTGCAGAAAAACTGAAAGTTGCTCAAGATTGGTTCAAGGGCGGCAGCGGCTCCAGAGCAGTAGCAGCATCACCAGATCCCCGGTGGAGGTGCTCCTACAGGTGTTGTTGCTGGAGCAGCGGAGGTTCGGTTCTCACCGCGGGGTCGGGACCCTCCGGTTCACGTTAGTCTTTGGAGATCTCCCTCATCCCCCTCAGCTTCGGGAAAATGGCTCAAGCGAGTAAGCCTGCGATGAAGAAAACTTCAACATCTGTTCCTTTGGAGAGGAATAAGAAAGAAAAGGAAAATTCTGTAAACTCTTTATTGGTGGCTTAAGCTCTGAATCCATGGAAGAAAGTCTGAGGAACTACTACAAGCCACGGGGAAACCTTATAGACTGTGTGTTAATAAGGCATCCTGCCAGCCCAAAACTAGGAAGATTTGGTTTTGTCACGTTTTCATCCATGGCTGAGGTAGATATTGCTATGGCTGCCAGACCTCATTCCATTGATGGGAAAACAGTTGCACCCAAACGTGCTGTCCCAAGAGAGGACTATGGAAAGCTGGGGACTCTTGTCACCATGAAGAAGCTGTTTGTTGGTGGAATTGAAGAAGATACTGAAGAGCATCATCTTAGAGATTACTTTGAGAAATATGGAAAAATCAGTGCCATTGAGATAATTACCGATAGGGAGCCTGGAAAGAAAAGAGGCTTTGGATTTGTTAGTTTTAGTGACCATGATCCCATGGATAAGCTTGTGTTGCAAAGACCATAGCATCAATGGTCATCATGCAGAAGTAAGAAAGGCCTTGTCTCAACCTAAAATGCAGGGAGTCCAAAGTTCTAGAGGTGCAAGAGGAGGCAACGTCGGTTTTGGAGACTCTCCTGGTGGTGGTGGAAATGTTGGAGCAGGACCAGGATGAGGAAGGAAACTTGGAGGAGGAGCTGATGGATACGGAAGAGGACATACATTTGGGGATGGCTATCATGGGTGTGGAGGAGGATCTGGAGGTGGCAATTTGGGGGTTAGCCCTGGTTATGGAGGAGGATGAGGAGGATATGGTGGTAGAGGATCTCGATATGGCGACCTGCATGGGGCCTCCAGAGGTGGTTTTGACAGCTATGAATGAAGAAATTATGGAAGTCATAATTACAATGATTTGGGAAATTATAAGCAGAAACCTTCTAAGTACGATTTACTGAAGAGTGGAAAACTGAGTGGTATAGCAGGAACGTGGGAGGATCATACGGTGGAGGAAACTATGGTCCAGGAGGCGGTGGAAGACGTGGGCGTTATGCAGAGACCAGCTGATACTGAGCTTCTATTTGCCATGGGCTTGACTGTATAAACAGACATTGAGAGCCCAGAGGTAACAGAAGAGCTTTATGTTATCGAAATAACAGTGTTCAGGAAACTGTTACCTCAGTCATGCATAAATATGCAGTGATATGGCAGAAGACACCAGAGCAGGTACAGAGAGCCATTTTGTGAGTTGACTCGATTATGTAAGAACAATACCTTTCTGTGAAGGAAAGACTGTATGAAAAAATGCTTTTGAGATCGTTTCTTAGCTTTTGAATTATTGTCTCTCCAGTGGTCTCTGTAAGAATGTGGAAGCATCCCCTTTGATAATGTTAAATTTCAAAGTTTTGGATGATATTTGAATCCTTTTTCAAGATTTTTCTCAAAATTTTGTAACACTGTTAGCTAGAATCATGGTGTAATGAGACATAACATCATTCTTCTAAAGAAAATTAGTTCATGTGTAGAGTTAAGAAACTGTTGTACCTTTAAGATTTAATAAAATAATTCTAAAGGTAAAACAGTAGTAGTTTGTCCTCTTTGATAATCTTGCACTTTTAGTTTTTACCTTTTAAATATTTTTCTTGTTTAATGATATCAGAGTTTGCAGGGTAGTGATATGACTTACATACATTATGAAATGATTACCAGAAAAAAGTTTTTCTTCTTGCGATGAATATTTGTAGGATTTACTGCCTTAACTGCCTTTGATATACATCCTACAGCTGTGCTAATTTTGGTCATCCTGTACCTTACATCTTTTGTAATGTTGAGTAACTTGTCATGTACCTATTGGTCATTTGTATGTCTTTTTTGGATAAATGTCTATTCAGTTCCTTAGTCCATATTATAGTTTGATTATTTGCTATTGTGGTAAAAAAACAAAACAAAACAAAAAGTTATTTTTTAAAAAGTTAACAAAAATAGACATGTAACCTAATAAAGAAAGAAAGCAATAAATCACATATATACAAAATAAGTAACTACAAGAAAAATTAGCTAGAGAGACAGAGAAATAATAAAAGTCATAGCAGAATACTTTGTGTAACTCTATGCAGATACATTGTAAACTTAGGTAAGAGATAAAGTTTCCTAGGAACGTTCAATTAAGTAAAAATAATTCCATTGCAGAAAGAGGTGAAATAGACTAGTTTCACAGGAGAATAGTGAAAGATCAAAAAAAAAATATTCCCCCAACAAAAAGTACCCCATCTAGGTGTTTCCAACGGGGCATTGTATGAAATGGTTAACATCTAGATGATCCTAATGCTATATAAATTTTTCTGGAGCTTCAGAAGTGAACAGAAACTTTCAAATTACTTCATGAGACAAATATAACATTAGTTCCTGAATCTGATGGTAGCAGAAAACAAAACAAGACAAAAAAAACCCCCCAAATATTCCTTGTGAACATTGATGTAAATATGCTAAATAGAATATTAGCAAACGGAATTGAACAGTTATATAGGAAAATAATACATTATGACCAAGTGAGATTCATTCTTAAAACGTAAGGGTGTCTTAATATTTGCAAATCTATTAACATGTATCTTCATATCAATGAAGACAATTTCTTCATATTAATTCCGGGGAGAAAAATCATAGTTACTTGGAAGGGCTTGACGCAGTGGATACCCATTTATCTGATAATATTTAATGGAATAAGAACGCACACATGCACACACATGATAGAAGCAATCATACTGAGATCAAGAACAAAGCATAGATGCCTATTTCCCCACTATTATTTAACATTGTATGGGAATATAGATCAAAATGGAAAAGAAGAAGGAAAACTACACCTGTTTGCAAATGATTTGACAGTGATCTGAAAATGCAAGGGAATAAGTTATTAAAAAAACTCATATAATAAACATTCTATTAAGTAATAGGATATAAGAATTAACATAGAAAAACCAATAGCTTTCAACTGCCCAAACAATAGCCAGTAAAAAGGATATAATAGGAAAGAATCCCTTTTAAACTGCAACAAAATATAAAAAAGGCTTAGGAAAAAACACGAAAGACACAAATGTAGATTTGCAAAAGCAAAAACATTCCTTGTTTTTGGGTTCAATATCATATGCATGTCATTTTTCTTTAAGTTAATATATGAGCCTAATGCAATTTCAATAAAAATTCGCATAATTTAAATTTGTAGCTACAGAAGTTAATATGGAAAAACTCAGGTGGAAAAGCAAACATGCAAGAATAATGATAAAATCTTGGAGAAGAGCATAGAGTGACAGGGCAGTGCATACTTATCAGATACTGAAACATATTATAAATTTTCTATGATCAAAACAGTTATGTATTGGCATATTAATGGACGGAAAGAACAGTAGAACAGAATAGAAAGTTCTGAAATAAACCCAAATACAATAGGATAAAGATGACACCTTAGTCACTGTAGAAAATATAGGCTTATTAATAAATGCAACTGGCCATCTGCATAGTCATTTGGAAGAGTAATATCAAATTTATATTTCATAGATTACACAAAAGTGAACTCCAAAAGTATCAGAAGTCTAAATCTCTCTTTTTTAAAAGAAACCGTACATGGAGTAGAAGAAAACATGGATACATTTCCTTATAATCTGGATAAAGGCAAAGCTTTCTACTTGAGTCTCAAAATCCTAATGCAATTTCTTTTATTAGACCAGTAAATATAAAACATAAAGAAGCAATTTTTGCCTAGAAAACAAAGAGCCAAAAATACAATTAAAATATAAATTACAAACTGGGAGAAAGTATTTGTATAACATTTATCCCAAGAGCTAACTTCTGAAAAATATACAGAACTATAAGAAATCAAGAAATAGCAAGTCCTTAAAAAAAGGAAAAAAATAAGGAAACAAAGACCTAGCAGCATAAGATATGAGAAAATGGCCTTTAAATTCTTGAAAAGATGTACAACTTCATCCATACTACTATAAATGTGATTAAAACTACCTTGAATTAAAGCTTCATTTCTGATTAGATTGGGACAATTTTTAAAGTTTGACTACACACTTTGTTGTTGCTCAGACTGTGGGGAAATAGGTACTTTTTTATACTGATGCTAGAAATGTTAAATTGTATAACTCCTATGGAGGAAAATTTGGCAATATATAACAAAACTGCACACCATTTGACCTAGAAATCAGTTCTAGAAATTTACCCTAAAGGTACGCCTTTAGTAACACACTCATACAAAATGCATTACTTACTCATTATGACATTATTTATAGCAACAAATTATTGGAAAGTTACCTATATGTCCAATAATTTGTTATTAGGCTAATCAACAAAAGTGTATCCACAGAATTAAATAATACACAAATATAAAAAGAATTAAAAAAACTCTTAAGTGATATAGTTTAAGCAGAAATATGGTGTATATATCTGTGAAAAGAAGGGGAAATAAAAATGTGTATGTTTGTGTTTATGGAGATGTATCTACTTATTTTTGTAAAATAAACACAGGAAGGATAAACCAGAGAATGATTAAATTTGTTACCTACAGGAGATATGTGGAAACAGATTAGAAAAAAATAGGAAAAAGAATGAAACTTTATTAAGCATTTTTATATAGATTTGACTTGAGCCATGTTATTATTTTCATATTCAAGAAATAATTCAACAAAGAACTGCAAAAACTCTAAAATTGAATGCAAATATGAGAAAATATATAATTGCATATCAAATTGATCAAATTGATCATACTCTGACTATATTCCCAGTGGGATATATTCCAAGGACAAAAGGAAATCTTGACCTTTAATACGTTTAGTTAGTGGTGGTAGTATGGTTGTAGTAAGTCTGAAACTGTTTCTCAAACATTTTATGAGTGAACAAATAAGTACATATATTGATATTGACGGTACTACATTCATTTCCAACTGTGGAAAAAGGAAGTTGTAAATGTGGAATGAGAGGAAAAGAAGAACACTGTAAGTGTTAAATTTGAATTGAAGTTATCAATATGAGTTAATGATTTTTAAGATACATATTTCCTAGCTCTGTCCACTGATAAATGGTACTTCAGTAGCAGTGAGCATACTTAGCACCTAGATCTTGACTTTTATAAGTACCATTCTCTAAAAGGAGCCAGAGCTCCTTGGATAATGGCTGGCTCTGGGTCTGTGTCCAGGGAAACAAGGTGGGTCTGATGCATTTTGTTATGTCAGAGAGTAAAAGTTCTCAAAAGTTGATAGGAGTATTTCAAGAGGACATAAAATCTTGTTTGAAGAGGCTCCATTGGCTAAATTTAGGAGAAGTAGAGCCTCAAAAATAAATAATGATGGAAATGATTTATAATACATGGAAAAGGAATGAATCCGTGAACTATAATAATACTAGCTAATTTTCAAAGGGCCAAGGAAGAAGGGAGTGAAGGAAAATCTTTTTTTATAGAAAAATGCCATCTAATAAATATAGGAAGAGTGCTAAAATTGGAAAATCATCACTTTGCAACCAAAATTTTAGGAATTGATTCAGGAATCAATCTTCAATGGATGCTGAAACCATTGGGTTTAAGATTGTTGAGGAGCAGGATAGTTGCATGGTCTCAACATATGACCTCAGAGATTAGTTATGAATTATAAAGGGAGAAGATAATACTACAGAAGAGAAATTTGGTGAACTTGACCTTTACCAAATGATCAAATTTAATATCATTAGTAGCAGGACAAAATGACATCATCCATCTCCTGATATGATGCACTGAGAATGATACAAAACCACCTATGTAGTATTCTTGTTAAAGATGCTTAACCTGAATCTACTCATGAGCAAACAATCAAATCCAAATGAGAGACATTCTGCAAACAAATGGCTTACTTTTCTCAAAAATATCAGTGTCATGCAAGAGAAAATAAAAACAGTCTTGATTATAGTAGACTAGAGAGTTATAGCAATTAAATGCATTGATTGAGCCCTGGAGAGGAGGAAAAAGACATATGGAACATTATTGGAATAATAAGAGAAATTAGAATATGCACAAGATATGATAATAACAACAGATCAATAATAAATTTCTTTAATATAAGCATTGTATTACGATTATATAAGGGAACATCTTGGGTCTTAGGAGCTAAATGCTTAAATATTTAGAGATGGTAAAATGTTAAAAATTGGTGAATGTAAGTGAAGGATATAAGGGTGTTTGTTGTTACCTTTTAGCAAATTTTCTAAAATAAAAAGTTGGAGGAAAAGAACACACTAAAGGCCAAATTCCTAGACTGGACAATTTTTGTTTGTTTTGAAATTCAGGTAGAATATTAATCTGTCCTTGAAATTTAGAAAAGTGAATTGTTTTTCTATGACATGCTGGTCCTTCAATATTATTGAGAACCAGGATAAAAACCAGATATGATGTGAACAATTCTACACAATGCCCTGGTGCTTGGAACTGACATTCTCTAAGCTTCAGATACTACATTCAGAATATCATTTTGAGGTGAGCCTTTCCTATTTCCAGAAGTGAATTCTCTTCCTTAGAGAAGATGGACACCGTTATGTGAGGAACCAAATGAGAGCATCAAGGATTCAATAAATGTGCTTTTATGGTGGTTGGTAGTGGTGGACTTGGTGGGAGAAATGAAGCGGTACAAATATCCCCCTTCTTTTTTGTTTGAGTTCTTTTTCCTGCCACTAGATTAGTTAAGATGGAGAAGACCTCGTGTTTCAGAAATGCCCTCAGTTCTGGAGGGCTGAGCAAAATATTAAGGCAGGAACTTTAAGCCTAGACCTTAATGGAAAGTGGTAAATAGGAGTGTGGCAGGCATTGTAGATTGGCCCAAGTAACATCCTATCAGTGTTGGCCATGTGACAGACTTCTGGCTAATGACATGCAAGTGGAATGGACATCTGCTAGTGCTGCTGCTTCTTTATTTTTCTTGGCCAAATATGATATGATGGCAAGAGCCTCTGCAACCATCTTGCAACCACAATGAGAAGGCTAAATGGAGTCATCCCTGATTGCTGAGTTACTAAAACAATCCTGCAATCAACTACTTCTGGGCTTCTTATGTAGGAAAAATAAACTTATTTGTTTAAGCCACTATATATGATTTATGATACAGTCCATCTCACCAGGGTAAGACCAGGAATTTGTGGCAAAAACTCACATCGAATATGAAGAATTTAATTCAGCTTGAATGTCCCCTGTGTCATTGCCCTCAGAAAGCTGTGTGAGCAAATATAGTACACTGCCAGCCTTTAACAGGTATAAAATACCTTTAATGGGTCTAAAATAAAAATTGCCCAAGGTAGAATTAATTGAGCTATGTCAGGTGAAAGGAAGAAGCAAAGACCCTGCAGAGGGAGAAAGGAGATAGTGTGGAATTTAACTTGGACCAGAGCTTCCCACATCAATCACTGGAATCACTAAAGGCTAGAAGGTGTTATGTGAGTCGGAGTGATGGTGAGAAAGTGACCTCTGAAGAGTAAGGCTGAAGAGAGGATACATAGCATGGTCCGGGGTTCAGAAAGGGAGCTGTCAAGTAATTATCCCCAAATTATGCTATTTTTGGTTGAGAATTTGAAGGGCTTTCTTCAGACTAGTCAATACAAGATTTAAAGTTATTATATGATAACTTGAAAAAAAAATAAATCCTGATGAGGACAGTTGATCCTGAGACCTGGCCAGTATTAAAGTTCTTGCCAAAGCAGCCCTGGCATTTGTCTTCATCACAAAGCCAATCCTGTAGATGTGGAAGCATCTGCTCTCCAACTTACTGCTTATGTTAAAATGAAAGCTATTCAGTAAAATATTTATGAGTATCTCTTCCACTGGTGACTGGATGGAAATAAAATGGCGAGAAACCAAATTTCTAATAAACATATGAATAGCCACTCAGTTGACCACTCTTTGACATGGACATCATTCCTAATTCCTGATTCTTTTCCAATGTGTGCCTTTCTTGTCAGAAAATTGAAAACAAAATATTCTAGGTCTCTTAAGTGTCCAGAATAAATGAGTCCTGTCAATATAGACAACAGCGATCAATTGGTGTGTTCTTCCTCTGTAAAAATTAGATTAACTCAGTCACTCATTAGTTAATCTATTGAATGTGTATTATGCACTTGATATTGTCATAGACTCTGTGGATAGATAAGCAAAATTGACCCTCTGAAAATTTATTTGTAGGTGATAAAAGGGAATGAAAAGGAGATTAAAAAAGAAAAACATGCTTTTTTCTTTGTAACATGCATCAAGTCAGGCTAGTTGGATCTTTCCTCGCAGCCAATCTCAGTAGAGACTCATTTTTTTAAAAAAAAAAAGTGATTAGGGACTTTCGGGGCGGTCCAGTGGTTAAGACTGTACACATCCACTGCAGGGGGCATGGGTTCAATCCCTGGTTGGGGAATGAAGATCCCGCATACCATAAATAAATAAAAATTTTTTAAAAATTTGTAAAGGGATTTAAAAAAGTAAAAACAATTTGGCCATATAATAGTCTCTTTTGAAAAGACCAACAGATCACAAAACTTCTAAAATTCTAATTTCTTTGGCTCTTCATGTCAAAACATTTCATGAGTATTTCCTTTCACTCTATAAACTCGTAAAACAAACTGTGCCTTCACATTATATATACTGGGTCTGAATACCTTTCTCTTTCCTCACAGCCTCAGTTCTTTATGGCATATCATCTTAGCCACTCTGGCTTCCTTTTTTATTGGGCAGTGTATCAGATGATGAGGTACTAGACATATTTTTGTCAACATTTTATAAGCCTCTACAAAGAGAGACAAGATGTGTATTTATAATATCTTTTGCTCTTTGCCAACCAATTGTTAAGAATTTCCTTCTTGTTTGAGTGGCATTCATGTAGGATAATTCCAGGAATATTTCCAAATTCAGCTTTGTATTGCCCACCCAAGTTACTTAGAGAATTTGAATAAGGCCAGGTGAAGGCAGGTTGGCTTGTTCTTACTTTAAGCATGGCCTAAGTAAAGAATTACAGTTAAAACAAACAAAAACTAAAATTTGGTGACAAAAGTGTAATTAGGAGCAGTTGGAATCTTGACTATAAACTCTCTCAAAAAACTTCACAAAGGGTATCCCAATTACAGCGCTTCCCAAACTTCTAGAAAGCCTCTCTTCCAATGGTTTGCTAATTATTTCACTTTTCTGGCAACTACCACTCCCCGTTGCTTTCAGGTGTCATCTCCTCATCTTTCAACTTCGTAGTTCTCTCCGCTTACCCAGCCTCCATAAACTTTAGACCCTCCCCATCCTCCTACACCTTGGCCTTTATTGTATGGGTAACATTAGTCATTTTGTTAATATCCTTTCCCACTTTACTTATACTTGGAATCTTCCCAATAAAGGAGAGCCTGACCTGGCCTAAAGAGGACACTAAAAGGAGGGTAGATTGGTAACAATTATAACTTACTAGCATTTCCTTTGTCTTTGTCACAGCTGAGAAAATCATCGTAAGGGTGAGGGAAGGACATTTCTGAATACCTACTGTGTGTTAATAACCATATTATATTCTTTTTATAAATATGTCACTAAGTAGAAGTTTGATCTTTAGGAATGTTAAGGGCAGTGATGTCCATAGTTATGGGCCAAGAATTTTGAGGAGGCTGTAATTTTAAAGGAGTCCTCATGTCAATGTCCATGTCAAGCATGAAGTCAAGGAAACACTAGTTTGAAAAACAAAGATTCTCAACATTTTATTTTTATTTTTCTTGTCAAGACACTTTGATGTGTGATTCTGTGACCCTCCTAAGGAGTAGACTTTGGTAAAGATAAGCAGAGTAGTGAAAGAGATTCTGTTTTTGGTGTGCTTCCATTAACCTCACCCTTTTCTCTCCTGCTCAGTAAAGTAAATAAGGATGTGAAGGAGACACAAGAAAAATTTTTAAATCCCTTCTTGTGTATATAAAATAAAAGTTAATTCTGTCACATTAACGATAAATTATTTTCATCAAAACTTAAATGTATTATTTCAAACTATGTAAGTAACCAATACAAGTACTCCTAAATCGTCTGTGCCACCTCGCAAGAAACAGTCCACTTCATCCAGACATTTCACAAATATTTGCTGAGTAGTAACAAAGTGCTAAGAGTTTCTGTCAGTGGACCAACAGAAAAAGTACCTACCCTTGTGGAGCAGGAAGTTTCAGATACAAGATATAACATCCAGTAGTAAAAAGTTGGTTTAAGAAAAAAAAAATTATAAAGCAGAGGGTGAAGGTTGTGGAGGAGATCATTGAAAGGACATGGCCCCTGGTTGACCCAGGCAATCAGAGACACCTCACCCCTCCTCTGTCTCTGGAATATACATTCGGCCCACCATTCCCACAGCTGGAGCCGTTTTCAAGGACGCAGCCTTGAGAGAGCAATGTGTTGTTGAGACCGTCTGAGTACACCTGACGGAACTGAGCTAAAGCCTCTATGTAAAATTTTAAGATTCTGGCAGGCAGGTGTGGAGATCTGCTCATCTTTCAGCTGCTGAAGACAAGATTTGTGTATAAGTTCCCTTGCTGCCACCTACCAATCTGGAGTCATCTGCCTCTTTCTTCCACGTCTCCGTGTCCTCCACGTATGGGGGCCAGTTTACAAACTAACAAGCGTGTTGCTACTTCAGAGAATGTGTTCCAGGAGGATCTCTCTGATGAAGTAATAATTGAGCACACACTGGGAAGAGTTAAAGGAGTCAACCGTGTGGGAAGAACATTTCAGAAAGGAACCTCATCAGAAAGGCCCCGAGGTAAGCGAACGCTTGGAGAGATGGGGTGAGTGTGAGCAAATAAGGTCAGAGAGGTGAGGAGGGACCAGAGCAGGTAAAGGGCTTTGATCTTATACTGAAGTGATGGAAAGTCATTACAGTGCTTTCAGCAAGAGTGTAACATGATCAGATTAATGTTTTAAAAGGATCACTCTGGATACTGTGCAGAAAATAGCTCTTGGGGGCAGGAGTACAGCAGTTCAGGAAGCTATTGCAATAATCCACAAGGAAGATGTTGTGACCAAGAGGCCTTGGAAATGGCTTTTTTAAAGTACGTTCCAAGCTGCAGCTGTGAAAAATAACATCCTGATCTCACAGAGGTTCTACTGGAGTTAGCTATAGGGCAGACCATAAACTGGTCCTTGATATATTTGAGAATAACTGACAACTGTGGCATGGCCTTCTGAGAATGAGGGCAGTGGTGTGGCCAACTGTACCTTAATGCAACTGTAAATGATCACATAATTAGGGGTATGTATAACTTTACTGAAATAAGCATAAATTCATCATAAGAGATCTGTTAGTTTAGTACAGCAGAAAGGAAGGGTAAATGGAAGGTAGTCCCATAAGACAAGTTTTGCACATTTCAAATACTTGTCTCTGGAATCCCTCTATTCCTTTGTCTCTTTGGACATGTTCTCTTGCTTGATCACAGCCGACCCTTTCACACTTGATTCTGGGTATTTGCACTGCAGATTCCTAAAAAGCACCGGGGCTCAGCAAACTCATGTTTACTATTATAGCTCCACAGGACGTGTTCTCTGAAAGCAGGCAGATACATGCTGGAGGATTAAGAGATGCAACTCTTTGGCCAACCATAGCAGAGAAAAAACACACATTCTGTAGGAAACACTGTTGGCTCAGGCCTTACATGAGTCTGAGCATTTCATAAGTGTGAGAATTTCTATACAAGGATGCCTCCAAATACAATTACTATTTTAAATCACATTATTTCATATGCAATAAGTGTTGATACCTGCAAGAAGTATCTGACACCTCTGAGGTTGTCAGAGCCTTGATATTAGATAAGGGAGCTATGGTGTCAGATGCACTGGCAACCTGGATTCTTGTCTTGAACCTAGAATCAACTTCCTGTGTGATTATGCACAGACAGAAATAAATTTGACTTTTCTAAGCCTCAATTCCCTCATCTAAAAAAGAATCTGGACTAACTGATCTAGAAAGTCCTTTCCTACTTTAGCTTTCTATCTTTTGGTTGAATACAATCTTGTGGTAGGCTTAAATATCAAATATTGATTTGTTTTTTTCTCTGTGTATTTCCACCCTCTTCTTTTATTCTAACAGGGATTTTCTCTATCTCAGCCTACACCAAAGTTAAAAGAAAGAGCTACAAGAGACATTTCTTAGAGGTCTCCAGACTAGGCTTTCCTCTCCAAAAACCAGGTGAGACTGAATTCTATGATCTGAATGTTTGTTTGCCCACAAAATTCATATATTGAAATCCTGATTCCCAATGTGATTACAGTAGAAGGTGCGGCTTTTGAGAGGTGATTAGGTGATGAGGGCAGAGAGCTTTTGAGAGGTGATTAGGTGATGAGGGCAGAGAGCTTCTGAATGAAATTAATGCCCATATAAAAGAGGCCAAGAAAGCTCCCTTGCCTCTTCCACCTTATGAGGATAGGAGAAGTCAGAAGTCTGCAACCCAGAAGAGGTTGCTCACCAGACCATGTTGGAACCCTGATTTTGGACTTTCAGCCTCCAGAACTGTAAGAAATAAATTTCTGTGTTTTTAAACCACTGAGTGTGTGGTATTTTATTATAGCAGACTGAACAGACTAAGACACTAAGTTTGGGTGAAGGGAAAGAAGAGAAAGACTTGCAAATTTTATGGGAGAAATGCCAATGAGAGGTATGAAAGGGACTCAGCTTGGGGTGTATGGGGTTAGAGGGAAAAGGAGAATTTTCATGTTGAGCCTGGAAGTGGAGTGGTAGGTATTCTACATTTGAGATGTCATCTAGTGTGGGCTCCTGCCTCTTCCACTGGGTCCAGTCATCTGCTTTAGACAGTCTGCATTTAACTGTTGTGAACACATGTAATTTTTCCCTCTGACCTGGGTTTAGTCGTCTCCTCACCAAGACGAAAATGAACAAAATAGTTGGAATTTCTACTGGTCCAGGCAGCAGTGGATACAGTGTATTGATAGTTTAAAGTCCCTTTCTTACCAGAAGAGAAACAGACTAGTAGAAAGACAACTTGAAAGATCAACTTGATATAAGATATTCCCATTACTCCCAAATAATTTGAAGTTTGTTTTAATATACAAAGATAAACTGGTGGCACTGGGCTGCTTTGAAAATAGTGTTAAGTCTAAGTTAACTGCTTAATAATTGTATGACTTCTGCAAGTAACTTCACTTCTTTGGACACCAGTTTTCTCATTTATCAAATGAGAGAGTTGGAATTGACCATCTCCAGGATCCATTTTAGTTGTGATGATCTCTGGTGCTATGAATGGAATCTGATAAGGTATGTTCTATAAAGCTGGGGGATGATTTAAAAGTAGTATGCCTGGACTCAGTTCTTTCTTCTGGGTATTTCTTTTCTTCTAGGTTGAATTAAGTTTGAGTCAAATCCTCAGTAATATAAAATGTTATTACTTAAAGATATTCAGAGAGTTAAAAGAGAGAGAGGGAGCGAGCGAGAGAGAGAGAGAGAAAATATACCAAAATGGCATAAAAGTTGTATTTGAGAGGTGGGTCTACGGGGTAATCTTTTTCATTCTTTTTATTTCTCAGTACTTCCTGGTTTTATTTTTATTAAACTTGTAGTTCTTTAAAAAATATTTTAACTAAAAATTTCTACAGCAAAGAGAATGTTACTGATATCCTCCATGTGTGTGTCTCTCTGTCTGTCTCTCCCTGTCTGTAGTGAAGAATGGCTGAAATATTTTCTGTAATAATCCAGCTTTTACATTCAGAGGTCAGAGAACCTACTGTGAAGGTTTGGTATCTCTTTCAGACTTAGCCTTGAGCTTAATGATGTCCATGTTGAATTTTCTTGCCTCCAACATGAAGGAACACATTCTGTAATTTTTTATATAGTGGGTCCTAGATGAATTTTAAAAATCCGATAATAGATTAGCCTTCTTTTTGACCTCCTCATACTTAATTTCTGGGCAGAAGGCAAGTGACTGGAATACATATTTCACAAGACTCTTTTCTGCAATAGCAGAGTACTAAATCCTTATGTGGATGCATTTACCTGTATAATGACTTCCTTTTTACATCAGAGTATGCCCAAAAGCCTGCCTTAGCAATTAGCGGCTTCCCTTTGTAGAGACTAAATATTGGACAGCTTTCTGTAATTCCTTGTCTTCATTTCTTGCTTTAGGTGGTCACTCTTGGTGACAAGACCTCTACAAGGTATAATATAACTCAGGGATGTTGTTTCCATAGCAACATGTCTTTCTAGTGCATTCATAAGCCTCTCCTACCAACTTAAGCTTGATACCTTCAGATGAGAACAGATGGCTAAGTGGTCTACTTCAACTGTCAGAATGATCCAGTCAAATCATCTTACTTCTCTCTAAAACTATCCTTGAATTCCAACTCTACTAAGGCAGTTTTGATTAAGTGGGAGTGAGATGTGTTTAAATAGCTGGTCCTTACACAGCCATACAAATACCTTTCTGACCCTTATCCTTGCCACAGATGTAAGTAAATACTAGAAAATAAATGAAGCAGAAAGAGATGTGGCATTAACAAACACTTTAAAAACAGTCTCCATCTCTTTTCCTCTCTTCTAATGCTGCTAGGACCTCCTTGAGAGCAAGACCCTGACTAGTTATGTCTAATACATGGAAGTGTTTTTAAAATGCTAACTTAGATAAGCTACTTTCAAGTCAAATTACTAGTCTGCTCTGTATTTCAGTACTGTAACTTCCTTTTACACGAACAATGTACTTCCATTGTCTTCTGAAACTATTAGGGTAAATTAGGTGCCAAAGTTTGCTTAACTAATGCCACCAGCTTTTACAATGTTGGACCTAGTCTTTTGTGTGTGGGGAGGCAGCCGTTTACTTCACACTTATTCACTATCATGACCAACTGCTTTTCTTTAGCCAGGGTCCCCTCAAAAGGACCAGGCCTGAATGTTATCAGTGTGGAAATGGACAGCCATAAAATCACAGCTATCTTGTATTGTTATGTCAAGTTGCCCCAGGATGTGTGCATGGATAATTGACAAGAAGCTTTAACCTGGCAAAAAACTACAGGTTTTCTGACAAAGAAAACTTTTTATCATTTTAAAATAACAAATACCTTATATTAACGCATATATATGGGATCTAGAAAAATGGTACCGATGAACCTAGTGGCAGGGCAAGAATAGAGATGTAGAGAACAAACTTGTGGACACGGAGTGGGGGGAGGGAGGGTGGCACGAACTGAGGGAGTAGCATTGACATATATACACTATCGTGTAAAACAGATAGCTAGTGGGAAGGTGCTACATAGCACAGGGAGATCAGCTTGGTGCTTTGTGACCACCGAGAGGGGTGGGATGGGGAAGGTGGGAGGGAGGCTCAAGAGGGAGGTGATGTAGGTATACATACAGCTGATTCACTTTGTTGTACAGCAGAAACTAACACAACATTGTAAAGTGATTATAATCTAATAAAGATATAAAAAACAAAAAATAATAACTTTTCTTCAATTAGTCATGTAGTCCTCTTCAGTGCCCCTCCAGAAATGTTTGGAATTGTATTGGAGTTTTCTTAGATTCAAACTTGTCTCCCCAGAACTGATTTGTATCAAAAAGACAAAGCATCGGGCTCCTTGGATTTGAAGGAAGATTTATAAAGGAGATGGTCACAACTCCCTAATTCTTAGCTGACATACACTTGCTGGTGAATTTCTAAGAAATACAAGAATGGGCCTAGTTTAGAGTAAGGAGAATCTGTAGTAATTGGATGTAGTTTTTAAAATGTTTTTGCTATTTTAGCTGTTTCTCTACATCGGTCTAATAGCAGATGGATCAGTTTGTTATTTTGCAATGACAAAGTAAGAATGAGGACCTCTCAAAAACACCTTGCAGGCATGTGATATAGGACGGGACATTTATGGTTCTTTCTTGCTTCTCTAGTTATCCACTTGGTATTTTGTTAATTGACTGGCCCAGAAAAGGGAAATTCAGAGCAGGTGACAACTGGCAGAGTGACTGAAAACTGGCCTCTTGAGCAGGTGATTTGGTTTATTATTATTAATGTTGTTAAAAATAATAAATAATAAAAGAATAATACCTTTAAATTTATGTAGAACATATTTCCATTCTGAGGTCCTAGGCCCACTGGGAGCTCATGAAGTTAGTAATTGTGAATTGTTTATACTATTTCAAAACAATCTAATAAGGATAATATTGTAGCTCAATTATTTTGCTACATAGTATGTTATATATATTTATTAATGAATATATACAGTTCTATTTGGTAAAGCAGCTTTTAAACAATAAAGGCGAGTAACAGTAAGAGGCATCTTTAGAGGTGTAGAAGTCATTAGAATATTTTATAGCTGAATGACTCATTTTTTCCTCACGCCACTCCCTGAAGTTGGCAGATGGATATAGTTAGCTCCGTTTATTAAACGAGGGAACTGAAATTTGTTACTTCTATCTGTATTACCTGTTCTTTCAGGTTTCATATACTATAGATCTCTCTTTCATGGTTTCTTCATTCGACAAGTACTTTATTGAAGTCAGGACTTGTGTTAGGAATAACAGTGTCAAATCACTAGAAGATTATTATATATAATGCTTAATATTTGCCTATCATGGAGCTTATAGTCCAAACAGTGATAAAAAGTAAACTGCATGAAAAGTCAGAAAAAAAGGAGAGCAGGCAAAGTACAACTTGTCCATTTCTCTATCTCATAATATCTTCAATGATGTCATATGGGTAACTTGAGAGATCCTACTCAAATACCAAAACTGAAAAAAAAAAGTACAAAGAATATAACAAAAAGAGTAGTGTAAGGCAATCCATGATTATGAGACAAATGAATGATGGAGACAATATGAATTGGCAGGAAGGAGGGGTCACTGTAAATTTAGTTAGTGTTAAGGAAACATTTTTATGGACATGAGCTTGGCTTTTAATGATTGTTCTAAATAAGAGAAAAGGAATAGGAAGACATTTGGGGCAGAATATCGACTCTGTCATGTGGCACGTCCTTTCCAGTAAGATGCTACTTTTCACTATGTTCTAACATCATATTTTTGCCAATTTTTTAACTTTTGAAAAAAGGGTTCAAAGGACAAAGTAAACTGGAAAGAAAGAAGTAAACGTATGAGATATGAAAATTTTAAAACAGATAAAGAAGAATTCAATCTTATTACCTTTACCCTCACTCTATGAAAGGAGTGAAGGAAGAATTGGACCATCTGTATCACATATGCTAAAGTGAAATTGGGTTCAGGTCTTTAGATATCACGCTCCCATACACACCAGAAACAGCAAGGAGAGCGAGTACAAGCCAGAGAGAGCTATTAAACAAGGGATAGCAAAGAACATGAGAGGAGAGAGAAAAATCCAGTGAAATGGACCAGAAAGATAATGGCAGCCCTAAAGCAAAATTTGGAAGAAAACGTCTGCTATGCAAAGGTCAGAAGACAAAACTGGGACAGGTTGTGTCAGTTAGCAGGTAACAGGCGAGTACGGAATCTGAATCCAGTTTGCTCAGTCTATCAGCCTGGCCAGGTATGAGAACATTCATCAAGCTCTCGATAGTCTACCGCACCCATCCGTGAGAAATCTCATTTCTGGACATTCAGCAGTCCTTGACCTTGAAAGCAGTTCCGGACTGATAGTCAGTCTAACTTGATAAATGACGATTTCTCAACGAGAAATGCAATTCTCCCACTCCACTCTGACCACAAACACACACACACACACACACACACACACACGCACAAGTATAAGGCATAAAAATGTATAGCTTCGCACATGGAAAGACCCATGAATGTGTGACATTCTCATTCCACCAGCAAGTCACTGATAACAGTGGTGCACTTGATGCATTCAACATAATTACAGATACCAACACCTGTGCCTGCCCCACTCTGAAAGCTCCCAGAGAAATCTTGGCTGTCTGACAGCAAGGTGTACAAGGGAGTCCCTGCCAAAGAGCAAGAATACAAATGTTTATTACAAATAATGTCTAGGATTATGGTTGTGTTCTGTGTAGAACTACGGTGGTCTGACCAGAGCACCTGGCCAAGGAATACCAAAATGTGCTGGGATTTTATTTAAATATGTATTTTTTTAGTCGAAACAAGCATGATAATGATATTTTTGTCTCTTCTTTTTACATTGCTCTTATTTATTTATTGTATTCTTGTTCCTACCACTAAACTGCAAACCCCTATGAGGACAGTCACTCTGTGTCACCTATTTCTATCTCTTGTGCATCTATCACGATTCTCTCTCTCTCTCTCTCTCTCTGAATGATATATGATCAATGACTGCGTGCTTTGATTTATCCATAGGCTTCCTTCATTCCTGAAATAATACAAGTAAAAAGAATATATATGACACTTAATGTTAGTAAAAATTATTTCTAAAACTAATAGTTGGCATAAATATATTTTTATAGATGAATAAATATAGGCACCTGTTTGTCAACAGACTATCAAATTTGGATGGATTACATATGAGGCCTGCAATGAATTCTCTTTTTGTTGTTATAAACATTCTTTGTTCTGAGATATCAAGATTCTTGATGCATTTTGGTACTATACATATAGAGTGACAAATATCTCTAGATTTGTTTGTGTTACAGGGAAAGATCTCTTATGCAACTGTACTTGCCCACCTCCTCAATTAACCATCACTCTGTTCCCTCTATTCTGACTGGGGCCCCCTGATTAGTAGACCACCTTAACATACGATGTTCTTCTTTTCCCATCAGCTAAATTATATGTTTATTAAGTATGAATTATTTTTTTCCAAACATATTTATGCTAGCTTTATGTGCTGTGGTAATTACATAATTTAACTAATTACTATTTAAAACAAACATAATGGGAGCAAAAATAAAAAGTTGCTGTTTTAGGGAAAACTATGTTGAATGCTTTGGACATATTTGTTAAAGGTAAGCTGGGAAAAAAATGCTGTTGAATTAGGAGTGGGTGAGATGACTGTAAAAGACTCAGGGATAATTGAAAAAAATCTGGAAGAAATTCCATACTAAAATTTTTCATAGGTATCATAAGGTTTTTTGTTTGTTTTTGTTTTTGCGGTACGCGGGCCTCTCACCACTGTGGCCTCTCCCGTTGCGGAGCACAGGCTCCGGACGCGCAGGCTCAGCGGCCATGGCTCACGGGCCCAGCCGCTCCGCGGCATGTGGGATCCTCCCGGACCGGGGCACGAACCCGTGTTCCCTGCATCGGCAGGCGGACTCCCAACCACTGCGCCACCAGGGAAGCCTCATCAGGTTTTTTGTAAGAAAGATAATGGGCCTATGCAAGAAAAGGCCTTGGGCTTCCACTAAAATTGTGTTAAATAAATGTACGTTTGTAAGCTTTAAGTTAAAGGGTTCAAAGCTATGCATATATTTTTAGAAAAATAATGATTCTCCTTAATAAATTTTTTGAAATGGACTTACTCTAAGATGAGTAGGTATAGGGTTTCTACCCTTTATTGGCCCTTGAATTTGTTCAATTTCAAGTAGTACTTTTTTCTTTTTAAAACAGTTCAGGAGATTTTCTCGACACCTCAATTTTAAGGCATTCATTTATTCATTCATTCATTTTATTGTAACTACATGCTTAAAACAATAATTAGTGATGCAATGGCTACATTCAGGTTCATGATCTTTGTCCTCAGTTCGCTTGCAATTGAATAGGGAAGGTATGGTACCTATATTATAACTATAGTCAGTTACTTATAGTTTGCAAAGCAAAACAGGGTTTCACTTCCAGAAGCATGGATGAAAGATGCATTTCTTTATTCAACAGCTATTTTTAGACATACCTCTTAGGTACCAGGAACTATGCTCAGTTCCAAGGACATAGTGGTAAATAAGACAGGCAAGTCCTTGCCTCTATTTGAGAAGATGCTCCTTAAATGTCCCATAGGTAGGCATAGGTTTTGAAGAAAATCATTGATGAGGTAGGTGGGGGGCTTGAGCAAAAGCAGGGAAAAACTCAAGATTTGTTGAGGGATTAGTGAATAATTTGGCCAGAGGATGAAGTATCTGTGGAAGTCTAGCGAGAGATAATGATGAAAATGTATGCAATCTCCCCTTTTCATGTAAGGACAATTCTTTGAAAATCATTGCTGTGCCTTTCTGAGCCTGTTTCCTCATCAATGAAGTACAGGAAATGGTCAGGCTCCATGTTCGACAAGGTCCAGGAGGTCCTACTCTTTTTCTATTTTGAATTCAAATCCCCCCTTCTGGTCTTTGGAACAAAATCAACAGCCTAAAACCTTCCTTCCAAGTTGGCTTTGTTCTTAGGCTCTCATCTTGGGCTGAAATTAACATGGGGAGTGAGGATGAAGAAATGAAATTTCTAATCCCATTGCTCGGAGCAGGTTGTCAGGTCCTGCTATGGCACTACATTAATTGCTAAAAGTACAATGTAATAGGAAGGCACGGGATAAAAGAAACCAGAAGCCTTTCTAACTCCATTTGGTTCCTATAATTCCTTGTTCTTAAGAGTGTGTTTTGCCCCCCCCCCCGTGAGCCTTACATACAAAAGTGTCATCTAGATTTGGAATTTATAGCGTCTTCTCCTTTAATGTTATTTGCTTTTATAGTTTAGGCTTTACAAATTCTAAGACTATATCTATATAATGCCCCAAAAGATTTATTGGGCAACAAATTTGCTTGGCCATTTGCATCCTAATGGCAAAAGCAATTTCTTCAGCCAGAATAGTTTGTTTTCTTTTCAGTTGCAAATGGGGATATTTTAAGGGAAAAGAAGTTATTTTGGTTCAAAGGAGGATACTATAGCTCCTTATTTCTGACACCTGTCAACCTCCTGCCTCAGCAAAAGTCCTTCCCTAGTCAGGAATCAATGTCTTGACTCAAATGACCCCAGGCTGTATTATCTAGTCCTTATCTAAAATAAAATAAACTTTGGAGTTTTTCTCTAGGTTTACGTAAATTAAAAATTATACCATCTACAGGAGAGAAAGTTTTATTTTATGGAAGAGCGTTGGTGGGAAGCTTTACCTTTAGTTATGTGCTAAGATAGAGCACTATATTAGGAATCAGAAGGAGTAAGTCCTATTTTTGGTTTAACTATATGACTTTGGACACATTGCTTGAGTTTTGGAAGGCTTAGTCTTTTTTGTAAACTTGGACACGGGAGAGTGGGTTTAGGGAAAGCCAGAGGGTGAGTAGCGGTGCTTGAGATAGTGTCATGGATCACCTTCACTGAGCACTTAAAGTATGTCAGGAACCTTATATATCTTGTTTCAATAGGTACTCACAATACCCCGAAGGAAAGAACTAGAGCTCAAAAGAAGTTGGATTATTTACCCACATGTTGGAGGGGGTCATTCAGAGGACATAACCCCGGGTTGACCCAAGAGCTGGACCCAGGCAATCAGAAGTTCCTCACCCTTTCCCCTGTGGTTGGAATGTACATTCTATCCATTGTTCCCACAGTGGCAGCTCTTTTCATGGTGTTGCTGAGACCATCTGGACTGGATACTTGGCTGAACCCAGTTCAGGGCCCTCCATAGACTCTTGAGATTCTGGCAGAAGGGTGTGGAGATCTACTTGTCTTGCAGCCACCCAAGGCACGCTTTGTAAGCCCTCTTGCTTGTTAAATCTGCCACCTACCAATCTGGGGTAGTCTGTATCTTTCTTTCCATCTCTCCTTGTCCTCTTTGGGGCCAGTTTGCTAACTAACACCTGGGCAGTGAATGGGAAACCCCTTTTATGTTTGAGGTTACGGCTAGATTTTTCTTCTATAGCACACCACACTGCCTCATCTAAGGTCCCTTCAAATACTGAAGTTCTTTTTCTGGAAGCTCTATTATTTGGTTTCTTGACACATCCGGTTCTAGCTTTGCCTTATTTAGTGTGGAATCTACAGAAATGGTACAGATGAACCTATTTGTAGGGCAGGGATAGACAGGCAGACGTAGAGAATGGACATGTGGACACAGCGGGGGAAGGGGAGGGTGGGACGAATTGGGAGATTAGGTTTGACATAAATACACTACCATGTGTAAAATAGATAGCTAGTAGGAACCTGCGGTATAGCACAGGGAGCTCAGCTCGGGGCTCTGTGATGACCTAGATGGGTGGGATGGGGGTGGGGGTGGGAGGGAGGTCCAAGAGGGAGGGGATATAGGTATACATACAGCTGATTCACTTCATTGTACAGCAGAAACTAACACAACATTGTAAAGCCATTTTACTCCAATAAAAACAAAAAGACACACTCCTACCTTCTGAAATTTTTGCCATTGCTGTATTAATGAGCTCATGCACATGAAGTAGCTCCACAACCATAAGGTATTATTATTGTTAGATGAGCACAGTTACTTCTAGGCTTTTCAGTCTGGAGTTGGACTTGTTTCATTTCAGATGCCCACAAAAATCTGCATTCTTGTTCTTTATTTTCTAATTCTACATAACTTACGTAGCCATTTCCAAGATCTGTGAAAACTGCTCTGGCAGGCATTGGGACAGTCAAAAGAAACCCCCAGTCCAGATTGCAAAGTCTATTATGGAAGATATTGTGCATATCCCCTTCTCTTGCCTAAAGTCAAGCAGTGGGAGTATAATATAGGCAGGCATGAATGGCAGTTGTATACTGCTACAGGATGATGATTCTCTCGTTTAAAGAGGGGGAAAAAACAGCTCTGATGTTGGAAAGGCAAAAATAGGCAATCCATCTGTTCAAAACATAACAACAAAGCTTTCCTTTTTTTGGCTTCTTGTCCCAGTACAGCATCCTAAGGGGTCGCTGGACAAAAATGTGCTTCTACACACATTAAACCTAATTGTACTTGCAATAAAAGGTTTTTTTTTTTTCCTTGTTGTTTAGGATTTGCTAACACTTGATAAAAAACCTTTGAAAAGTATTCTAGTTAGAGATAGTTTTGCTGATTCAGTATATCATGCATTTGAATTCCCATCTTTTCTTGATTTTATTTTGGGATATTAGTATAAAGCTGTTCTTTAAAAAAATCTTTCTTATGATTGTTCTTATAGTTTTGGAGGAATATTGCATAGTAAGAGTGGTTTGGACACAGATATTGTGACTTAAATATTCATCCACTCATTGGGGGAGGTAGTTGGGGGTCTATTGAAATAAAATATGAAAAGCCAGCTTTTCATATTTTATTTCAATAAAATATGACACATAGGTGTCTCTGGGTTTGAGTGGGAAAGGACTGTTTTCTTTTCTTGTAGGGGGACTTCGGGTCTGAATGAAAGAAGGATACTTGATAAAGGCATCCAGTACTACCAGATTTTTTTTTCTACTCAGAGGGAGAGAATCCAACTGAAAGGTGCAGGCGGGGCAGCGCGGGGGGTGGGGTGGGGGGCGACAACTTCTAGGAATTCCTGGACCCACCAGAACACAGATCTTTTGATAGAATGTAAATGACTTAACAGTAATACCAGGAAGCTTCTCAGAGTACATTACAACCCCATCACTGAGAATTAGCAATGGAAGTTGACAGGCTATATAAACTTGGAGATTTTGTTGGAGTGGAAAGCAGCTGCAGGGAAGGGAATAAAATGCCCTCAGGTAAAAAGCTAAGAACGGCTTCTACGCCTGTGGTTAATTCTTTTATGTTCTGTGTTACTTTCTAACCCAAAGTAGCTTTTCAGAACCATAGTGAAGATGCAGTGTCACATCATTACTACCTATTTAAACAAACATGTCCGTATGTATGTGTGTCTTCCACTATGTCCATATGTATGTGTGTCTTCCACTATGATATTAAAAGGATACCCTCCACACTGTTACATAAGCTGAACTTCACAGGATGAGGGTTATGTTTGCATTCAGAAAATTCCAACAAAACACACACACACACACACACACACGTCTTCAAATTCCATGTTCCTGAACTCTGACAAGGCATCAGACTGGCCCTATCCATAACTGACTTAAAGCATCTGGGAACAGGGCCTGAATTTCTACTGTTTATAAAAATTCTACAGGTGACTTTACCCAGCCAATTAGAGAATCACTTTTCTATCTTGTAAACAGTGTCCCTGAACTAAAGTCAAGGGTATGGGCAGAAATAGAATGGGATACTTTCTTTACCTAGAAAAGAATATTTGTGAGAAAAAAGTCTCTTATCATATATTACAATTTAAGAAATTTCTGATAAAAATATTTGGACAGCTGATATATAAATACATATGTGTTCTCTGGCTCCACACAAACAAGTAATTACTCAGTTGCTAGCTAAAGAAATGTCTGCCCTGAATCTTGCACTCTGCCAGGCTCTGTAAGGGATACAAGGTAATTGGAAGGTATGTTTATAATCAATTTGGAAATTGATACAGTCCTAACATAGAAATTAGATTGATTTTTTAAAACAATACAGAAACAAATAGAAAGGTAGTATAGCTGGTACAGTATATGTTTCAGGCAAATGTCTAATTTAGGTATCAAGAAAAATTTTGAGATAACTACTAAAGAATTGTTGGAAGCCATTCTAAACACAATGTAAGGAGACCATAGTCTGATGTAACACACTTCTTGGCTTTGCCAAATCCAAATATAAACTGTATGACCTTAGCAAGTCATGTGACTTCCCTGAGACTCAGTTTCCTTACCTAGTAAAGGCGCTTGGACTAGATACGTGGTCTCCACAGGGGTGGCAGAGTAGGCTGGGGAGAATGTTATCCCCAGGGGACATGTAGACTATGTGGAGATATTTTTGGTTGTCACAACTTGGTGATGGGAGTGCTAACGGCGTCTAGTGGGTAGAGGCCAAGGCTACTGCTAAACAATGTACAATGCACGGGAGAGTCCCATGCAACAAATCGTTATATGACTCAAAATACCAGCAGGACTGAAACGGAACTTAAATATTTCTCACTGCTCTTAACACTTCGTGGTTCTTAAATACTGTTTCTCAATCATTTGAAGGCACTAGAGTCACCTAGAGAAATTAGTTTAATGCAGATTACTAGACACCCCCAACATCCAAATATGTTAATTCATTGGGTCTGGTGTTCTGACTAAGTAATCTGGATTTTTTGCATGTGCACTCAGTGATTCTGTTGCATCTGAGTCCTCAGATTACATTTTGAGAAACCTTACTAAGATATATATTGACACTGAAGAAATCTAGGTTGATTCTTGAAAAATCATACTGCTAGACATTATTTATTAAGTACATCATGAATCATACAACAGCCCTTGGAGACTTGTTCAAGGTCTCACAGCTTGTTAGGGGCAAGGGAGGATCTGAATCTACTTAGTTTTAGCTCCTAAGTCCTTGCTTGGGCCACTGTGCAAACTGCTTCCTGAGAGCAGTATAATCTTGGCAAGACAAACGAGCAGCACATGAAGGAAGTACGGAGACTAAAAGAAGATTGGGCGGTCTGGAAGAAAGGATCTCCACTGGTTATAGAAAAAGGGAATGCAAATTATTAAAGGTAAGATGAAAGTTTCAGAGGACCTCGAATTGGAAAATGAGAAATCTGAATTCAGTCTGGTAGACTGGTGTTTCTCAGCCCTCCCTACAAATTAGAATCACCTGGGATCTTTTAAAAACCTGCTGATGCTAGGGCCTCACTCTAGAGATACTAATCCATTGGTCTGGGGCTGGGTCATGCATCAGTAGGTTTTAAAAGCCCCCAGGTGGTTCTTATCTGTTCCCAGAAGACCATAGAGAGCTGCTGTAACTCATAGACAGATAGGAGTCTTAAAATGTTAAAGAGGGTTTAGCCTGGTGGTAATGTATAGACTAGATTAGAGCATGGAGGATGGAGGAGATGGGTCAACTGGGAGGGTATTGCAGGTACCTAGGCATGTGGAGATGAAAATAAAAACAAAGAACAACTAAAGGGATGGGTTAGAGACAGCACTGAAATCAGGAGACCTCCCTCAGCTCCGCTGACCTTGCTGTTACTGGCCTGTTGTGTGCCATGGGAAAAGTCACAACTTTTCTGTCGTATTTTGGAAAGTAATGCACACAGTCCATGTTGTCTACATCGTGAAATGGTGGAGCTGGGAAAAGATAGAGATATCTTTGACATGTTTGTATTGGTGAGATTGATGACCAACTAAAACTGGAGAAGGGAGGCATGAAAGATACTTCTAAAGGTATGAGCCTGTGGAATTGAGTGAGCCTTCTAACAGAAAAAAAAAAAAAAAAAAATTTGGAAACGGAATCATTCCTGAAGAAAAATGGCAGTAGGCAGAGATCAGAGGTTCTCAGCCGGGGGCAATTTTGGTCCCTCCCGAGGAGGCATTCAGCAATGCCTGGAGACATTTTTGGTTTTCATTAATTGTATGTGAACGTGCTATGTCATCTAGTGAGTAGAGGCCAGGGATGCTGCTAAACATGGTACAATGCACAGCACAGCCTCCTACAGCAAAGTATTATCCGGTACAACATGTCAATAGTGCCAAAGCTGAGAAAACTGATATAGACCTTAAAAACAGAGTTGGAAGGGGCAAAGACATCATGATTGTGTAATTCGATTCTTTAATTTCACTGATGAGTAAAATGAAGTTCAGAGATTAAATGACTTGGCTAAGGTTCCCAACAAATGGAAGCCAAATTGTCAGAACTGAAATTCAGTTCACCTGACTACCAGCCAGGGCTCGTTAATGGGGAACCCGTCTAATCCCTCACTCCATTTGGGCGTGGCCCGGAGAGTATTCAATTGGAAATGCTTGGTACCTGCCCCAGCTGGGAAGTCTGGTTTGAGGGCCAAGTAGTTTAGTGGTGAGGTCTCCATCTGGGAGTAACCAGCAGAGATATGTTTGATTTCCGAATAAATTTAGGAAAGAAAATGTAACAGAAAATCTAAACAAAGAAGAGCAGAGGACCCAGGGTGCTCTTAGAGTGAAGGTCAGAAACACCAGGGGAACTGTTTTGACTCCGTGACTTTGGAATCAAGTGAAAAGGAATGGCTAACAGCGTGAAATGAGGCATAGAAGCCAGGTGGGATAAGGCTTCCAACAGCCATTAGACTTCTCAGATGGAGGTCATGGTGACACTTGGAGGAGCATTTCCATTAGGTTGTTGGGGGAAAAGGGGAAATTTCAAAGAGACAGAGAGAAGGAGCAATTGGGTAATGAAGAAATGTGGGTTGTAAATGCCAAGCGTCTCCTCGTGAAAAAGAGATGATCCGGACCTATGGGATAACAAGGTCAAGTCAAGGACTCAGGAGGGCAGGAGCTTCACCTGTGATGCCAAGAGCAAAGGGGAATTGGCGGCTTTGGATGGACCTGGAGCGCACACACACAAGCCAACGCAGAGTTGCGGCGATGCCGGGATGTGCGCACTAGATGGCAGTAGCGGGGCCCTTTCGGCTCGGTTCGCGGTCCTATAAGACGCTGCTTGTTTAAGTACAGTCGCATTTAGTTGGAGCTGCAGGGGAGTGAGGGAGAGGAGGGCAGGAAAGAGGAGAGCCGGGGAGCTTGGGGAAGAAGGGGGCTCGCTGTGTTTACACTAGACACAGCTCTGAGCGTCCGTCCAGCCCCGGGTTCGCGCTCTTGCGGAGGAGAGCGAAGCCGTTCTGGGTCCGGCCGTCCTGCGGCAGGAGCCTGCTCCGTCCGGGTTGCTGGAGCCGGCAGAGCCCAGAGGGAAGCCGACGGAACGAGCGGCGCGTTTTTCTAGAGAGAGCGCGAGCGAAGAGGCAGAGCCGGAGCGCGCGGGGGAGCATCGCTTCGAGCGCGGCGGAGACATGAGGACCTACTGGCTGCACAGCGTCTGGGTGCTGGGCTTCTTCCTGTTCCTCTTCTCGCTGCAAGGTAAGTGGGGGGGAGGGGGTCCCGGGGGTCCCCGGCCCCTCGCGCCCTCCTTCCCGCCACCGGGCTTGGGGGGGTGGGGTCGGGGGAGTGAGGAGCGCTCGGAATCTGGACGGAACGAGGCTTATTTACAAGTGCTGCGGTGCGCTCCCTGCCCTCGCGGCTCCGCGCCAGCCTGGGTCCCGAGGCGTGCAGGACTGTGCAGACTTGCTGCATTACCCCTGTTAGTGGGGAGATTTGGAACCGGTGTGTGCGTGTGTGTGTGTGTGTGTGTGTGTGTGCGCGCGCAAGCGCGTGTGTGTGTATGTGTGTGTGGGCGGGGGTGGGCGCTCGTGCGAGGGGTGGTGGCGGCGGAGCTGGGGTTGCTCCTCTGTAAACTCCAAGCGCCACCGCGGTGTTCGCTGTCCCCGCGTCCCCGGTGCTGATACCACTGCATTCCTCCTCTTTCAGGAAGGAATTGGGTTTAAGTTTAGGAGGAGGCAGGGTGTGCACTTGGCACCGGGTACTTGTATCTCGGTGCAAAATAACCCCTACAGATTCGACTCCAAGGTGGGGGAGGGAAGCGGATGGAGGGCAGCAGGGGGTTGGGGGGGGAGGGGGAGAGAGAGAGAGAGAGAGAGAGAGAGAGAGAGAGAGAGAGAGAGATAATGAATATGAATTCATGGGTTAATAGCTATTCTGACTCGGAATGGCCAATATGTTTCATGCTTGGAGGACTAAATAGCTAGCTTGTGCTGGCTGTTTACTTTGAAAAGGTTTTTAGGTCTCCGTTTTGGGAGGTTGTGCGATGAATTCACATAGGTTAAAAATGAAAACACATACACAGTGTGCGCATTTCACTTACAAGCTGGCATATCACGTTGAACGTACCTACAGTACACGAAGTATTTCTAACGTAAGAATATACTATTATCTTTTAATTCACCTGTCTCACATTATTCCCACCCATGAGAGGAGCCTTGCGCCATTAGCCATAGAGAGTCTGTGCTGTATTGCTCTACCACTGACGGTTCTACTACAGCTTCATGTTTGGGGCATTCTGGAATCATTAGGACCTGCACCCGCTCGCATTTCTCATGCTACACACACAAGTCTATTCCTTTACACACGCATGTGCACACACTTACACTCATCACAGTCTCATACACACACAGCCCCTCTCATGAACACACTGATGTGAAATGACCAGACTGGCAATCCTACTCGTGATTTTCTTCTGACAGCTGGTTAGTAATGTTACATTTGTGGGTTTCATTTTTCATTGCTGGGGGATATTTTGTGTTGCTATAGAACGCTCTTGCCAAATGAAAAGAGAAGAGACTCCCTGGCTGTTTGCTAGTTGAAGCATTGCAAGTGAATAAACGCTATGTTGAAGTTACATTTTTGAAGTAAGCTTAGGGGAGCAGCTGGACCTCACCCGCAACACAATTACAAGTTACAGGTCCTAAAAACTTCCTCATCTTAGAACTCACTGACCCATTCCTACACCGTCTAAACTGCGAGGTCTTGTAATACACAATTCCCCTACTAAGCATGCCTGCATGAAAAATAGAATCTGAAACCAGCTTTGGCTTTTAATATTTTATTGCTTTGCGTTTTTTTTCTTTCTTTTCTCTCCAGAGCTCTCAGTACTTTCTCTGTGACTTCAGATACGGCTGCAGTTCAGCCTTTTCATAGAGACATTAACATCGTGACTGTACTATACCAGCAGCAGAGGTTAATCCCTTTCCTTCCTATTCCATTTAACTCTAGGAACTTAGCTCTTCAGATGAAATGCTAAGAATGAAGTCACTAATATATGCTTCTCTTAAGTTTGAATAAAAACGTAGAATATTCATTACTCAGTCATGGGGTCACACGAGTGAAGGGCAGATCAGAGTGCTGGGCTGATGTTAGAGAGCGCTTCTAAGAGATGGGGAGAGTCTAATGGAGCACCAAACCAGATAATTATATTTCAGAAGATCTTCCACTTAAGAAAAAAAAAAAACAACTCTGCAGTATTCTTTAGAAATACCGAAGTTAACTATTATGGCAACTCTTTCAAATAGAGTATCTGGTATTATTTGGACAAAGTAGATAGTTTTTTCTTCCTAGAGAATATTGCTCTTTCCAAAGAGAATTTTCAAGGATTTGCTCCATCGAGTTCAGTGAAATCATGGGAAACGGCCCCAGTTGTCTAGCTTTGGGGTCCCCTGATACTTGGCACAGACCAAGAAGTAGTAACTTTGAGCAATGGGGTAGGAGGAGAAGGCAGTATGGCCAGAGGAGGCTAGGAGACATGGGGGTCACCCGCAAGCAGTTGCTATATGCTCTTTCCTTCTGCCATGATTATGCAAGTCTGGGGCTGGCTGCCTCACAACATGCTCTCCTCTCTCTTACACACACACACACACACACTGCTCCGTGTCAAAGTGTGTGGCCCTTTCGAAACAGCCCCATTCCTTGACTACTTTCTCCCTTCTGCAGCACAGTTGTTTCTCATGGATATGTTCATAGGTCCCCAGATGATGCTGTCCTTGGTAGTCATTTTTAATTAGATTCCATTTGTTCAAAAATGTTTAATGCGAGTATTTGGGGCCATGTAGATGGATACTGTTTAAATAAATTGGTTTGGCCTTGTGAGACAGAGGTGGTGCAAAGTCATTACTTGGTGGCCATAGGCAAGCCAGACATACATTGGTGTGTTCTCGGTAATAATTACATTCTGTTTCTAGGTGATGCTGTAAGTAAGGATCACTAACATTGTTTTGAAACAGATGATACAAGATATGTTAGTTAAGGTATATTTACATGTGATAAAGACCTATAATTTTTCTTGGGCTTTTTTTTCCAAATATTCTAGAGTACTTTTCTATAGTTGATTATTTTCATCCATGCCATATCTTTGTGATAATGAAGAAATAGTGAAAAGGTTACATAATTAGTGTCCCGACTGGGTTTTATCCTTGATATACTGATAAATGTATTTTATGTAATAACAACTCTGTTGTTAAAGGTATACGGTTCTCAGAAGAAAGTTTCTAGTTCATAATTTCGCTGTTATCATGTTTATTTTTATTTTTTTATCATGTTTATTTATAACCCTGAACAAGCAAAGAGAAAATAATCCAGTTGGAATTGTTTAAAGGGAAGCAAGCAAACATAAACAACAACAGAAACTCCTCAGAACTCTCCGTTTTGAGCTGGGGTAGTCTAAGGCCCTTGTTTCACTGACTCACGTCTGGCTGGGTCGCCTTGTCATCTGGCATCTCTCCTTCCTTTCTCATGCTCCAGAACCAGAGAGCAGCCGCTGCTTTCCACTGAGGTTGGCTCTGTTCTCTCCCTTTGGCATCTGGGCTGGCAGTAGCTCTGTGCCCTTTGGAGACTGCAGAAGAGGTGAACTCCACATGGCCCACCCCGCCCGCATTTCTGGCTCATCTGGGCCTGAAGGTCGCCTTGGCTTCTGCCTGCAGCCGGATTTGGGCTGCTCAGTGGCCAGGAGATGAGAAGAGCGTAGTTACACTGCATCAGAGGCAGCATGGCCAGCCCTTGAGGGGAGCCCTGTAGCAGCTGCTCAGTGAGGACCTGTGTGTTCTATCCCGTTGTTAGGAGGCTCCCTTTAGAGAACATCTTTGAAGAGCCTAAGCTGCTCACAGGGACACGTTCCACCCCCTTCCGCACAAGCAGTTCAATGCAAATGTGTTGGTGAAACCCCTCCAGTGGTGTTTGACAGCTCAGTCTGACAAGGACTAAAAATAAGACCCTTCAAGAAATAACTTTTTTCTGAGTCCATGTTACATCGTCTTTTAGTATTAGGTGGTAGCAAGTAACTACAAAGTGAAAATGTAAAGTTTCTGATTTTACCCAGGTAACCTAAGAAGAGTTTAGGCATCCTCCATAAGTCCTGATTTTCTGCAAAGTGGGAACGTTGCCGTTGTCTTCATCACCGCCGCCATGGTTGTTGTCTTCAATGCGCGTGCACTGCAGCGAGGCCCCTTTGTTGGAGATTTGGGAGAAACAGTTCCTTTTTTCTAAGGCCCTTGCATTCTGAGGCAATATCTGACATCACTTATTTAAAAACAGTACTAACATGAACATTCTGAGGAGCCTATCCTTTCCCCTTTGTTGAGTGTTGTCTTCTCTCTGGATTTCATAGGTGGCTGAACAGACCTTGTCATAAGCTTTCAGTTTGTATTGTGATGCAAACCCCGCCCCCCCCACAACGACCCGGTCGAATTACCATGATGACCGCTGAAAATGTATATCATCTCTCTTTGTGGAGTTCTTTAGAAGTAGCTTATTAATCTAGAGAGGCACAATACAGTCTAGAAGTAAAGCAATTGACCAGAGGCCTTAGGATATCTTTTCTTATTCCAGTTGTTAACTATCTACAGGCCAACCCCAGGAGACTAATTCATTTTCCACAATTGTGGTCAGATCCTAAAGCCAACCCTGTCTTCTAGCACATAACAATATTTGTACTGTGAAGATCTTGTTTATCATATTTTCCTACATAGGATGTTTTCTTTACTATATTCTTTTCCACCATGCCCGATAGGGTAGAATGATTTGAAATAAATAAGTAATTTTCCTTGCATGAGCCTTTCCTTCATACCATTGCCCCTCTGCCAACCAAGATTTCCTTGTGTTCTGTATCATTCTTTGCTAGTTAAAAACATCAGTGCTGCCAGCATAAGAAGTGCTAGTCTGGACACTAAGTAGGGAAGGTGGTCAAGTGAGAACGCTTGAGACATGCATAATAAGATACAGATACTGATTTTGAATCGATAATTTCTCGATGAAAAGTAGACTATAATCTCACGTAAGTCTCAGTTTCCTTATTTACTGCATTGGGATAATGGTGCCTGTCTGATGTCCTTTGCGTGCTTTGAAAGTTATGATGCTTCAAGCAGATGTACTGTTTGTTTCTGCCAGAGAAGATAAAGAGTTAAATTAAACAGAATTATCTGGCTGCTCGCCACTGACTGAAAAGAATTTGCCAGTGTTCATAGCTATCTCTCTCCCAGCCTCCATCCTTTATTTCTCTGGACTTGGGTGAGAGCCATATTAAGCTCCCAGTGCTAACCTAATGCTGACGGGAGATACCAGGATTGATATGGGCTGCATAAGCTGCTTCTGCCTTTTTCTCACTTGGCTCAAAGGGCTTAAGCCAAAACACAAAACAGAGCAAAGCAAAATTGGAAGGAAAATGTGTCCATTTTTAATTCCATGCTAGCCACCCTTTGTATCCCTTTTTCATAAGCCTGCAAAAGGCTCACTTAATATGTTAGCTTGCAGTACTGAGGAATTGCTGAAGGAGGGAAGAAAGGTCAGGGGATCTAGATTCCAGTGAACTTTGCTACTGTGGCTGCGTAACTCTGTGTGAATCACTGTTGTTTAGCAGATGAAAGTGAGAATCTCCAAGATTAATGAATCTTGCTGAGGGTGTCAGCAGACCAGAACTCTACTGCTCAAATAACCTCCGTCCCTTCTCTTCCTTTATGGCCCTTCTATCTTATTCACTATGGAGAAAGTCAGGGAAAAAAAGGAAGTTATGCAGGGAAATACGCTGACATTGTTGATATGTATAATTAGTATTTGTCTTCCATTGAAATATCAGTGATATTAAGGGATTCTCTCTAGGCACCATTTATAGGGCTGTTTTTATAGCCTTCAGTGCAGAATTAGGTACATTTAAACCAACGATACAATTTTGTTTTTAAATTGAATGAATACCAAGTGTTTTATGAGGAAGCAGGAATTTATATAAATGTCTTTCAAACCAGTGCTCTCTTTTCTCTTCTTGAGAAGGCAATTGTGTACTCCCAGGGATGGGCAGGAAAGGAGGCTTACCTCCCCGCCTCCTGTTATCTCCCCTTCCTTCCAACCGGCAGCCCCAGAAGCTGTATCCTACTCCCAGGAGAGGGGATACGTGCCTCTGTCTCTTCAGGACAGAGCGGCAACATGCTGGGAGGAAACGCAGGTTCACTGTCCCTGACGAATACCCCGGGGAATTCTGGCTGAGTCAGTCTGATCCAGGCCGCCTGCGATCAGGCCTGCTTTCCACTGGGGACGCTCTGTCTGAACAGCAATGGGAAGAAACTCTGATTTCTCTCTCATGTATCAGAGATAAGACGACTCCCACTGACCCAACCCAACCCAGTGCTGGCATATCAGATGCAGGCTTGAAACTGCTCCTAGTGGCTACTATGGTTTTGTTACTGAAATTTTAATTTCCTGTCTTTCCCATTAGGCAATAATGTGGTTTGAGCTGAGGAGGAAGGAGAAGAGTGGGCATTCTGTGGGTTTAAATTTATTTTTGTTTGTATCATGTGTGCAACATGAGGAATGGGTAGTTATGCCAGCTAGTTGGGGTGTATACCAAGTACAGGGTAATAAGAGTGTGGCTGGATATCCAAGAAACATCTCAATTCCTCCCTCCCTCCCTTTCTTTCATAAATATTTTTTAAGCCTAAGCAAACACTTTTATAAACCTTATAGCAAAGGAGATAGGCACTTAAAAGATAACGAATTAATTACCATTGTAATAAATAATGAAGGAGAATTTAGGGTACTATGAGGATGTATTTTAGGGAGACTTAGCTTAGCCTTGGGAGCTAGGAAGGCTTTTCTTGAGGAATTCACATGTAATTGTATTTGAATGATGAGTAGGAGTTAGCTATGTGGAGAGAGGGCTTTCCCAGCAAAGAGGTGTATTGCCAAGGTGTGAGGTAAGAAGGAGACTAGCATTTTCCAGAAACTGAAGGAGGAGAAGGGTGCAAAGACCAAAGAGGAAAATGACAAGGTAAACCTTGATGGGTGAACTAAGCCCAAAGCTGCAGGGCCTTGAGGAGCTTTGCAAGGATGTGAGATTTAGCCTAAGGGGCAAAAATGAGGGAAGGTATTGAAGGGTTTTAATGAAGGAAAGTGCCACATAGGTGTGAGTTTTTGAAAGAGGACTCTGGCTGCAGTATAGGAAAAGGAAAAGAGTGATGGGGAGAAGCCACCTCAGAGGCTTTTATTAGATAAGAACAGAGATCTTGGTAGTTTGGGCTAAGGTTGTGGCATTGGAGGAGAGTTAATGCATTGATGAGAGATTCAGGGGCAGAATCCTTAGGGCTTGGTTGAGTGAGGTTCTCTGGCACACAAGTGTGTAAACAACCGTTGCAGTTTAGGACGAGAATATATAAGCATGTGGCCATGCTTATATGTTACTTCTCACCTGTTCCTACCTACTACTAGCAACGTTGTGAGGTCATATGCTATTATTTCCACCCTACAACTTAGTAAAACTGGGCTTGTGTTAGAAGCCTGGGCTTCTGTCTCCAAGTCCAGGTCCTTTTCCTTACACTGCATTACCCTAAATAGTGGTATAAATGGGAATGACTTATAGAATAAAAAAAATCGTTTTTGACTCACCATCTCTGTAGCCTTGGGCATGTTACTGATTCTGGAGATAATCTCTAAGTTCTCTTTGAGCTCCAAAAATTAGATGACTGTATGATTTTATTTTGATTGGGGAGAAGTCGAGTCTTAATTAGCAAAACAGCTGAATTAAATACCATTTTAAAAGAATTCAGTTTTATTACATTCAGGGGAAAAATAAAACCACCTAATTCCCAACAAAGTCTTTTCAAGGAGAGGGTCTTGCTGACCTAGCTTTAAGGCCAGATTAAAAAAGAACCGAATCCTTTTGTAATTGGTAGTAGCATCATTTATTTCCAATTAAGTCACTAAAATCATAACACTAGCTCTTTTTTGTTACATTTTCTACCTCACCTCTATAAAACTTTATACCACTGGATGTTTGAGCTTAATTCAATATGTATTTATTGGGAGTCTAGTATTCTTAAGAAATAATTTCCTGAAGAGTAATAGAAAAATATGATAAACTGTAAAACTGATTGGTTCAGAAAATAAGTTAGAGAAACCAGAGGATGGGTATGTATCATGGAAATGGTCTTAAGTCTGACATTGGAAGGCTAGAAGGATTTACAGGGGGAAGGAAAAAGAGGAAGGATACTTCCATTGGGGAAAATAACACAAACAGAGGAACCGAAAAAGGATATGCTGTGTTTGGGTTGTAGTATGGACTGTAGCCCGAGTAGAGTTAAGGGTTGTTGTTGGAAAATATTGACAAAGAAGCCTGGAGACTCGGTGTGAAGCTGGGATGCCAAGCTGAGCCATTTGTACTTGATCCTGAAAGAAATAAAGGGCCATTGATTGGTTCAGGAAGGAAGTGACATAAAGGAAATCTTGCTTCTGGAAGACTAATTTGATGCCAAGATGCCATTTGCATACATAATACTGAGTCAAATGCGAGCCTTGCCTTTGTTTACTGCAAATTCCAAGCTACTTAGTTTTTCTGTATAAAATCTACAAATATGTGAGGCAAGAAGGTAATTTTTAAAGTAAGTCGGCTCATATCTTGAGTGTGGATATCTCTATCACATCATCTTCTGAAGACACACACATACACACAGATGTGTGTGTGTCCTGTGGGATGACTTTGACATAGGGATCTATGTAAGGCTGAGGCACGTATGTTATTAATAAGGCAATAAGGAGTTGTGTGTGTAATGTATAGTATGGAATATATGATGAGTAGGTAGTGAGGGTAACTTTTCCTAGATTGCTGGGTTTCCGATGTAGACCATCTGTTTAGTTCTGTTCTTGTATAATATATGGTGAGAAAATATTGTTAAATAAACCTTGGCAACACTGAAGGAACTTTGAAGTGCTTCCCACTGCATTCCAAAGCAAAGCTTGCTTTTTTTAAAACATTCTTAGAATGAGTGAAGCTACAGTTTTCCCTGATAGGGTTTAAAGAATCATTTGTGTTTTAAAAGTTTCTCATTATAAATTAATGTGTTCATTGTAGAAAAATGAGAAAACACAGAAAAGCACTGGAAAAAATGAAAAAGCTAATTATATGTTCAGTACTAGAGAAATCTATGTTAACATTTTTTGGTTGTATACCATTCCAGACTCCCTCCCATCCTCAGGCGTTAGTTATAAAATTAGGATCATGATTTACATATACTTTGTGATTTATTCTTCTCTTTTAATAGCATGTCGTGAAATGTTTTTCTCTATTATCAAATATTCACCTACAACATCTTTATTAACAATTGCATAGTGTCCCATACCATAATTTTTTCATCAGTGCCCTACTGAATACAATTTTTGGTGAGTGCTTTGGTTTTTAAACTAGGGAGATATTACATGATGCCATCCATAATTAATTTGTTCTTGCTTCATGACCTTAGTGGTTTTTAGCAAACTTAGGAAACTGACTAGCATATTAATCCAGTGTTATTTCATCTTTCAGAAACCATGCTGATTTTCCTCCAGTAGCTTGTTTACTTGCTTGTTCATTGATACATCCTTGTTAATAGATCCCATGATCTCTTCATAAGTACCCATGTGCTCACAACAATTTACACTTTATGAAGTGCTTTCACATAAATTAACTTCTCTGGGCCCCAAGAAATACTCTCTGGGGAAGAAAGAAAGGTAAGATTATTGAGCACCTGCAATGTGAGGATTGCGGGCAAGATACCTAGTTCAGTGCCTGGCAACATAATGAAAACTTTTAAGATAACAGTTTCAGCTGTTATTTGATACTTACAGTCATGTTATCTCCTTGAATCATTACTTTTTATTTTATTTTACTTTATTTGGTTAGGGATTCTTACACCTCTTTTGAGGACAAGGAAACTGAGACCTTAGGAGGCTCAGTAACTTAAGTGAGATAAAATGCTAGTCAATAGTATAGCAGTCTCCCACCTGGCCCGGTGCTCTTTCGTCTCCACTCTCCCTTCTCCGCTGGTGGGGACAGAGCATCAATTGTTTGATGCTTTTCACTGGGATTTGACTTCATTATGAAAGGGAGTTTCACCTGGCTCTTCTTTAATGACTGCTTGTGGGGAGATCTCTCTGGCAAATCTCCAGTGGCCTAGAATGTGACAGTTTAAAGAGCATCTACATTGATCTACCATCTCAAGGTCCCACCTTTAAGTTACTTTTAGAATTTGTAGATGGATGCCATCCAACAAGGATGACTCATCTACATTTGGTGTGTGAATTTGTTTTCAAAGATCCCACACAGATCTAGCATCCTTTGATCTCATTGCCCCTTTAAAATAAGAAACAGGTAACGACCTTGAGATAGACTGAGGCAAAACTCAATCCCACATCCTAGTGGTTGAGGGAAATCCGAAGAAATCAATCACACTGTTATTTTAGAAAAGGAAACAGGGACAAAAATGACATCCTTAGAAAAAAGGATGTCATCTTAAAAACAACTAGTTTCCTGGCTTTTACCTTTTTACCCTGGGTATGCTTTCTCATTCCTGTGGCCGGGTGGTTTGTGTAATCCTCCTACTGATCCCCTCCCTTTGCTACACTTAAAGAACTTCTCTTAGGCTCTCTAAACTTTTGCATGCTTTTCCTTAGTTTCTTTTTTTGGACTCCTATAATTCCTAAGTTGCACTTGAAGTACCACCTTTTGTGGCTTTCCTTGTTTTTTTTAAATCTATTTATATTTTGTACATGTTTATGTTTTTCCTCTGCCTTTTAATATATGTTACACTGTACTTTATTAGTTGGTAACAGAACTTTTTTTTTTTTTTTTTTTTGTGGTACGCGGGCCTCTCACTGTTGTGGCCTCTCCCGTTGCGGAGCACAGGCTCCGGACGCGCAGGCCCAGCAGCCATGGCTCACGGGCCCAGCCGCTCCGCGGCATGTGGTATCTTCCCGGACCGAGGCACGAACCCGTGTCCCCTGCATCGGCAGGCTGACTCTCAACCACTGCGCCACCAGGGAAGCCCAACAGAACTTTTTTTTTTTTTTTTTCCCAACAGAACTTTTTAAAGCTTTTTTTTTCTATCTCCCCTTCCTTCCCCTTCTCTCTATTCTTCCTTCCCCCTCCTTCCCCCCTCCCTCTCTCTCCCTCCCTCCCTTTCTTCCTTTCTGGACTTACATTTAATCCAGGCTTTCAAATGTTTCTAAAGAGCTTTAAGAGATCTTGTGGGTTATTTTTATCTGTAGGTTTTATTTTTTTTTAAGGATGTCATTTTTGTCCCTGTTTCCTTTTCTAAAATAACAGTGATTTCTTCGGATTTCCCTCAACCACTAAGATGTGGGATTGAGTTTTGCTGTACTTGGCTTAGCCTCAGCTGGTTTCTGCAGCTACTTTGTGTAATGAGTCCTGCTCCCCCACCCAACCATCCTCCTTCCTATTCATTCTAGAACTACCTGTCCCAGGGAGCAGCTGTATGGACTATCAAACACACACACACACAGGTTTTTTAAATTCTGTTTTTCCCTCCTAGTGTGCATTAAATAATCAAAATGCCTCATTGTTAACATGTGCTTTAGGTTTTATTTTTCCAAATTAGTTTCATTGTCATAATAAAGTGCAGTATTTTATCTCCCAGATGCAACATTTAAATTATTTAAGTGTAGAATTCCCAGCTACAAACATTCAATAATATTAATATGTTTATGTTTTAACACTAGTATACGTTCTCTTGTTTCTTATTTCAAATGCTGTATGCATTGGTTCTTCCTCTCAAGCACTCTTGACAATTTCAGACTGTCTAATTGCCTACATTCCCGTTGTCACTCCTGCTGTAGCTACTATTATCTCCTGCTCTGAGTGATTGCCACACATCCCTACCTTTGGGTAGAGAGATCTTTATGGTTCTTTCACTAACCCATAGGTCAGTATGGTGTCAGGGAGAAAATGAATACAAAGGTTCCAGCTTTGGCTCTACCACAGGTGTTTTTATTTTTTTTTTCTTTCATTTTTTTTTAAACATCTTTATTGGAGTATAATTGCTTTACAGTGTTGTGTTAGTTTCTGCTGTAAAACAAAGTGAACCAGCTATACGTATACATATATCCCCAAATACCCTCCCTCTTACATCTCCCTCCCACCCTTCCTATCCCACCCCTCTAGGTGGTCACAAAGCACCAAGCTGATCTCCCTGTGCTATGCAGCTGCTTCCCACTAGCAGTTTTACATTTTGTAGTGTATATATGTCAATGCTACTCTCTCACTTCGTCCCAGCTTACCCTTCCCCCTCCCTGTATCCTCAAGTCCATTCTCTGCATCTGCGTCTTTATTCCTGTCCTGCCCCTAGGCTCTTCAGAAACTTTGCTTTTTTTTCTTTTTTAAGATTCCATATATGTGTGTTAGCATTCGGTATTTGTTTTTCTCTTTCTGACTTACTTCACTCTGTATGACAGACTAGGTCCATCCACCTCACTACAAACAACTCAATTTCGTTTCTTTTTATGCTGAGTAATATTCCATTGTATATATGAGCCACATCTTCTTTATCCATTCATCTGTTGATGGACACTTAGGTTGCTTCCATGTCCTGGCTATTGTCAATAGAGCTGCAATGAATATTGTGGTACATGACACTTTTTGATTTATGGTTTTCTCAAGGTATATGCTCCGCAGTGGGATTGCTGAGTCATATGGTAGTTCTATTTTTAGTTTCTTAAGGAAGGTCCATACTGTTCTGCAAAGTGGCTATATCACTTTATATTCCCACCAACAGTGCAAGAGAGTTCCCTTTTCTCCACACCCTCTCCAGCATTTATTGTTTGTAGATTTTTTGATGATGGCCATTCTGACTGGTGTGAGGTGATACCTCATTGTAGTTTTGATTTGCATTTCTCCAATGATTAGTGATGTTGAGCATGCTTTGATGTGTTTGTTGGCAATCTGTATATCTTCTTTGGAGAAATGTCTGTTTAGGTCTTCTGCCTATTTTTGGATTGGGTTTTTTCTTGATATTGAGCTGCATGAGCTGCTTGTATATTTTGGAGATTAATCCTTTGTCAGTTGCTTCATTTGCAAATATTTTCTCCCATTCTGAGGGTTGGTTTATCGTCTTGTTTATGGTTTCTTTTGCTGTGCAAAAGCTTTTAAGTTTCATTAGGTCCCATTTGTTTATTTCCATTTCTCTAGGAGGTGGGTCATAAAGGACCTTGCTGCGATTTATGTCAATGAGTGTTCTGCCTATGTTTTCCTAAGAGTTTTAGTGTCTAGCCTTACATTTAGGTCTTTAATCCATGTTGAATTTATTTTTTCTGTATGGCCTTAGGAAGTGTTCCAATTTCATTCTTTTACATGTAGCTGTCCAGTTTTACTAGCACCACTTATTGAAGAGGCTGTTTTTTCTCCATTATATATTCTTGCTTCATTTATCAAAGATAAGGTGACCATATGTGTGTGGGTTTATCTTTGGGCTTTTTATCCTGTTCCATTGATCTATATTTCTGTTTTTGTGGCAGTACCATACTGTCTTGAGTACTGTAGCTTTGTAGTACAGCCTGAAGTCAGGGAGCCTGATTCCTACAGCTCTGGTTTTCTTTCTCAAGGCTGCTTTGGCTATTCGGGGTCTTCTGTGTTTCCATACAAATTGTGAAATTTTTTGTTCCAGTTCTGTGAAGAATGCTCTTGTAGTTTGATACTGATTGCATTGAATCTGTAGATTGCTTTGGGTCATATAGTCATTTTCACAATGTTGATTCTTCCAATCCAAGAACATGGTTTATCTCTCCATCTGTTTGTATCATGTTTAATTTCTTTCATCAGTGTCTTACAGTTTTCTGCATACAGGTCTTTTGTCTCCTTAGGTAAGTTTATTCCTAGGTATTTTATTCTTTTTTTGCAATGATAAATGGGAGTGTCTCCTTAATTTCTTTTTCAGATTTCTCATCATTCGTGTATAGTAATGCAAGAGATTTCTGTGCATTAATTTTTTATTCTGCTATTTTACTAAATTCTTTGATCAGCTCTAGTAGTTTCCTGGTAGCATCTTTAGGTTTCTCTATGTATAGTATCATGTCATCTGCAAATGGTGACAGTTTTACTTCTTTTCCAATTTAGCTTCCTTTTATTTATTTTTCATCTCTGATTGCTATGGCTAAAACTTCCAAAACCGTGTTGAACAATAGTGGAGAGGGTGGGCACCCTTGTCTTGTTCCTGATCTTAGTGGAAATGCTTTCACCATTGAGAACAATGTTGGCTGTGGCTTTGTCATATATGGCCCTTATTATGTTGAGGTAAGTTCCCTCTATGCCTACTTTCTGGAGGGTTTTTCTCATAAATGGGTGTTAAATTTTGTCGAAATCTTTATCTGCATCTATTGAGATGATCATATGGTTTTTATCCCTCAGTTTGTTAATGTGGTGTATCACAATGACTGATTTGCATATATTGAAGAATCCTTGCATTCCTGGGATAAACCCCACTTGACCATGGTGTATGATGCTTTTAATGTGCTGTTAGATTCTGTTTGCTAGTATTTTGTTGACGATATTTGTATCTATTTTCATTAGTAGTGTTTGCCTGCAGTTTTCTTTTTTTGTAACATCTTTGTCTGGTTTTGGTAGCAGGGTGATCGTGGCCCCATAGAATGAGTTTGGGAGTGTTCCTCCCTCTGCTATATTTTGGAAGAGTTTGAGAAGGATAGGTGTTAGCTCTTCTCTAAATGTTTGATAGAATTCGCCTGTGAAGCTCTCTGGTCCTGGGCTTTTGTTTGTTGTAAGATTTTTAATCACAGTTTCAATTTCAGTCCTTGTGATTGGTCTGTTTATATTTTCTGTTTCTTCCTGGTTCAGTATCAGAAGTTGTGCTTTTCTAAGGATTTGTCCATTTATTCCAGGTTGTCTATTTTATTGGTGTATAGTTGCTTATAGTAATCTCTCATGATCCTTTGTATTTCTGCAGTGTCAGTTGTTACTTCTCCTTTTTCATTTCTAATTCTATTGATTTGAGTCTTTTCCTTTTTTTTTCTTAATGTGTCTGGCTAACGGTTTATCAGTTTTGTTTATCTTCTCAAAGAACCAGCTTTTAGTTTTACTGATGTTTGCTATTTTTTCCTTCATTTCTTTTTCATTTATTTCTGATCTGATTTTTTTCCTTCTGCTAACTTTGGGTGTTTTTTTGTTCTTTCTCTAATTGCTTTAGGTGTAAGGTTAGGATGTTTGAGATGTATCTTGTTTCTTGAGATAGGATTGTATTGGTATAAACTTCCCTCTTAGAACTGCTTTTGCTGCAATCCGTAGGTTGTGGGCCATCGTGTTTTCATTGTCATTCGTTTCTCGGTATTTTTTGATTTCATCTTTGATTTCTTCAGTGATCTTTTGGTTATTCTGCATTGTTTTATTTAGCCTCCATGTGTTTGTATTTTTTACAGTTTTTTTTCCTGTAATTGATATCTAGACTCATAGCGTTGTGGTCAGAAAAGATATTTGATATGATTTCAGTTTTCTTAAATTTACCAAGGCTTGATTTGTGACCCAAGATATGATTTATCCTGGAGAATGTTACTTGAGCAATTGAGAAGAAGGTGTATTCTGTTGTTTTTGGATGGAATGTCCTATAAATACCAATTAAGTCCATCTTGTTTAATGTATCATTTAAAGCTTGTGTTTCCTTATTTATTTTCATTTTGGATGATCTGCCCATTGGTGAAAGTGGGATGTTAAAGTCCCCTACTATGAATGTGTTACTGTCAATTTCCCCTTTATGGCTGTTAGAATTTGCCTCATGAATTGAGGTGCTCCTGTGTTGGGTGCATAAATATTTACAATTGTTACATCTTCTTGGATTGATCCCTTCATCATTATGTAGTGTCCTCCTTTGTCTCTTCTAATAGTCTTTATTTTAAAGTCTATTTTGTCTGATTTGAGAATTGCCACTCCAGCTTTCTTTTGATTTCCATTTGCGTGGAATATCTTTTTCCATCCTCTCACTTTCAGTCTGTATGTGTCCCTAGGTCTAAAGTGGGTCTCTTGTAGACAGCATATACATGGGTTTTGTTTTTGCATCCATTCAGCAAGCCTGTGTCTTTTGGTTGGAGCATTTAATCCATTCACATTTAAGGTAACTATCAATATGTATGTTCCTATTACCATTTTCTTAATTGTTTTGGGTTTGTTATTGTAGGTCCTTTTCTTTTGTGTTTCCCACTTAGAGAAGTTCCTTTAGCGTTTGTTGTAGAGCTCGTTTGGTGGTGCTGAATTCTCTTAGCTTTTGCTTGTCTGTAAAGGTTTTAATTTCTCCGTTGACTCTGAATGAGATCCTTGCTGGGTAGAGTAATCTTGGTTGTAGGTTTCTCCTTCATCACTTTAAATATGTCCTTCCACTCCCTTCTGGCTTGCAGAGTTTCTGCTGAAAGAGCAGTTGTTAACCTTATAGGGATTCCCTTGTATGTTTTTTGTTGCTTTTCCCTTGCTGCTTCTAATATTTTTTCTTTGTATCTAATTTTTGATAGTTTGCTTAATATGTGTCTTGGTGTGTTTCTCCTTGGATTTATCCTGTATGGGACTATCTTTGCTTTGTGGACTTGATTGACTGTTTCCTTTCCCATATTAGGGAAGTTTTCAACTATAATCTCTTCAAATATTTTCTCAGTCCCTTTTTTTTCCTCTTCTTCTTCTTCTGGGACCCCTATAATTTGAATGTTGGTGCATTTAGTGTTGTCCAGAGGTCTCTGTGTCTGTCCTCAATTCTTTTCATTCTTTTTTCTTTATTCTGTTGTGCAGTAGTTATTTCCCCTATTTTATCTTCCAGCTTACTTATCCATTCTTCTGCCTCAGTTAATCTGCTATTAATTCCTTCTGGATCATTTTTAATTTCATTTATTGTGTTGTTCATCATTGCTTGTTTCATCTTTAGTTCTTCTAGGTCCTTGTTAAATCTTTCTTGCGTTTTCTCTATTTCCAAGATTTTGGATCATCCTTACTATCATTACTCTGAATTCTTTTTTAGGTAGACTGCCTATTTCCTCTTCATTTGTTGGGTCTGGTGGGTTTTTATCTTGCTCCTTCATCTTCTGTGTGTTTCTCTGTCTTCTCATTTTGCTTAACTTCCTGTGTTTGGGGTCTCCTTTTCGTAGGCTGCAGGTTTGTAGTTCCCATTGTTTTCAGTGTCTGTCCCCAGTGGCTAAGGTTGATTCAGTGGGTTGTGTAGGCTTCCTGGTGGAGCAGACGTAGTGCCTGTGCTCTTGTGGATGAGGCTGGATCTTGTCTTTCTGGTGGGCAGGATCTCGTCTGGTGGTGTGTTTTGCGGTGTCTGTGAACTTATGATTTTAGGTGGCCTCTCTGCCAGTTGGTAGGGTTGTGTTCCTGTCTTGCTAGTTTTTTGGCATGGGGTGTCCAGCACTGGAGCTTGCTGGTCATTGAGTGGAGCTGGGTCTTAGCATTGAGACGGAGATCTCTGGGAGATCTCTCGCCCAGTGATATTGCATGCGGCTGAGAGGTGTCTGGTGGTCCAGTGTCCTGAACTCGGCTCTCCCACCTCAGAGGCTCAGGCCTGACACCTGGCCAGAGCATCCACACCCTGTCAACCAAACGGTGTCTTTGTGACTTTGAGTAAGTGCCTTAACCTCTCTGTGCTTCAGTGTCTGTTTCCTCATCTATAGACTGGTCTTTGTTAGAGATGCTTTGCAGCTGTACTTCAAGAGATATACAGTGGTCAACCTCTCTGGAACCAGCTCTGACTTCAGGAAATGTACTGACCTGTGGTCCCAAGGATGGTCGCCACTTCAGCTGGTGGGGTCCCTCCAGAGACAGCAGCCATAGTGAGGCCATCCTCCCGTTGGGCTCCCAGGCAACTCAGTAATTGAACCTTAAATGGAATCCAGAATCATCGCCATTTCCTTCCCAACCTCTCCACAACTGGCTGGAGGAGAGGGGATAGTCTGGTCCTGAGGTTGGAGGACATCCCATAGAATTCCACGCAGGACTGCAGTTTGATTACCTTTAAAAATTTTTTCTTTGCCTTAGATTACTTATCCAGGATGTCCTGTGATAGCTTTCTTATTGACAGCCAGCAGGAAGGAACCAGGTTTTGTGAGGCCTGAAGCTTATGCAAATGAGGAGAGTCCTTTGTGCATTTGAATTCCTCTTCTGAGAGAGGCTGGAATTCTTCCTTCCAGAATCACAGGCTGCCGGGTTGGCGGAGCAGAGGTGGCGGGAACAGCATGGGCTGACGGGCGGGTGGCTCCCCACGGGAGGTGGGGCAGCAGCTTGGTCTGAGGGGCCCCTGGGACTCTTGGCGGGAACAATGGTGGGCGTCTCGCGCAGGCCTGTGAGCGGCCTCACAGATGGCATGACTTTCAGCACTCGGAGCGTGTCGCCAGGCACCACCAGATGAGGTAGGAAGTGAGGCTAGGAGACTTACACACGTGTTTTTAAGGAAAGTCTGTTATCGCCTGGACTCAATTTCATCATGTGAAGGGATTGGAGGACAATATAGCTAGTTTTTTCCAATGCTCAGTTTTTTTATATTCACTTCAAATATAGCTAAGCCTTTGGTGTATTTTTTTATAATGCTTATATGCATTGAAAGCAGGGTAAATTTTAATTTGTAATGAGCAGTAGGGTAATTTAAAAGAGCCCACCAGTTGGTAAGGTGGACTTAATTATATCACTAAAGAATGACATCTGAATCATATGAAGGCAATACACTTATCTGTAGGAAAAACTAGTTCTGTTGCCACTGATACCTGTATTGATTTGAGTCAAACATGCTGCAATGTGTAATGCCATCCACAAAAGGAGCGAGAATATGAATGTTGTATGAAACCTATCACCCCTTTATGGCTTTTTCAAGAAGTAGCCATAACAATAATAAACAATATTTTCTGTGGTCTGTCCCCAGATTTCAGAGATCTCTAATCGTCCTCAAATTCCTCTCCCATAGGTAGGAGTTCCCCAGAGCAGATAGGAATTTATAGATTTCATTTTATATCCTATTCCAGAGCGATCATTGTGACTCAGGGAGAACTGTAGTCTTAAAGATTCTGTGGCAAGTTTGGGCTCAGTGAGAAAGAGTTCAGTGGTTGGTTTGTGAGGCTGGTGGAGGGAAGAAGTTACAAAGCCTACTGTGCGCATGCTCCCCGCTGTCTTCCTCCTTATCATCCTGCGTTATCCTGTGCTTTGTTTCTTTATGCGGGCCTCTCCCTGTTGTGGCCTCTCCCGTTGCGGATCACAGGCTCCGGACGCGCAGGCTCAGCGGCCATGGCTCACGGGCCCAGCCGCTCCGCGGCATGTGGGATCTTCCCGGACCAGGGCACGAATGCGTGTCCCCTGCATCGGCAGGTGGACTCTCAACCGCTGCGCCACCAGGGAAGCCCTGTGCTTTGTTTCTGTCAGTGGTATCCAAGTCACTCCTGTTGAGGCCTCTCGCCTTGTTCCTTCTGATTCATGTTTGACTTATGTGTTCTGATAATCGATTGCCTTGTTGAAATAGGCAAAATACCTCTTCCCATATGAACCATGTTGCATGACTAGACCAAAGGCTGTCTTGACTTTACAATACCCTGTGTTGAAGTTTTCAGAAAATTTACTCCATTATTAAAGCATCCCCTTTCTAAATGGAGAGCTGTTGTTCAATCCTATAAGATTTATGTTATGCAAAATGAGTAAGTTCTAGAGCTCTGTGATATGACATAGCACCTGTAGTTAACAACACTGTATCATGCTTGTAAAGTATTTAGGGTAGATCTCATGGTGAGTGTTCTTACCACAAAACAAAACAAAACAAAACCCAGAGAGGCATGAGGACATTTTTGGAGGTGATGGTTATGTTTATTATATATAGGTGCATGCCTGTGTCCAAACTCATCGCATTGTATACATTAAAATTGTGCAGTTTTTGCATTTCAGTTAAGCTGTTTGAAAAACAACAAAACAAAACAAAAATACCCCATCCCCGAGCTGTCACAACTTCCAAGCACCCAGAAGACTCAAGTGTGAGTTTATGGAGTTGGGTTGGAGAGCATTTCATTCATCATTAAAATCATAGCTTTTCCTTCCAACGGTGTCACTTGCCCTCCCCACTCCCCCCAATTATCATTCTTAGGTTTGTTCAGGTTTTGCGAACTGAATCTTCTTTTAGTGGTAAGTTTCTTCCTTTTTAACTTTTCATTTACTCATGCAAATAGGCCCCTCTAGAAGTCCCATTACAGAGCATCAGGCCTCCCTTCTAGAACATAGTAATACAGTGGAATATTTCAAAAATTATGTCTGAAACAAAAGGAGAGCTCAGAATTTGTTTTTTCATAGATGAAAGGAGATAGTGCCATTTTTTATATCACCTTTGATTTCTATTTAGAAATTCACTCTTCATCCTCATGTGAGAAAAGGGTTAAGAATGGTCTCATGACATTGGCCTCTTAAAACCAGCACAGAATTCTAATAGCACAAGACCAGTCTACTTGGAATACAGTTGCTGGGAATGGAATAACAGACTGTGGACAGAGGCTTCATGGTATCTGAAAGTCACAAGGGCTGAGCTCCAGCAAAGGTCTCTGAGAAATAGAGCTGTACCATATAATAATAATAATATTGTTATTAAATACTTAATGGTTTAAATGTATTAACTCATTTAATTCTAATAGTAATACTATTATCATTAGCATATTACTGGTGAACAAAGAGGCATGGAGAAGTTTAAGTTGTCTAATGGCACACAGACAAAAAGTAGCAGAACTGGGTTTTGAACCTAGGTTGTCTAGCTCCAGAATCAGCATACTTAACCATTATGTACACTGCTTCAGAATAAAGAATGGTGTTCATATGGGAATAATTTTGTAAATACATAAGGATTACTTATCTGTCTTTCTAAGAATTCCCACACATGTAGTCATTATCTACTAAATGAGGGTTTCAGAAGGCCTTGAGACTTTCCAGATTTTCATTCATGACTCTAAATGGCTTTGGTGTACTGTGTTACCCAGCGTACCTGCTCTGGTGGTGACTCTGGTTTAAGTGAACTTCATTAGATGTAAAGCCATTTGCAGGGATGGGTGGGAGAGATGGTGATAATGTCAGTGATAGCGATGGCTGTGCTGCTGCTGAGGTTGGTGCAGTATAGCTGTATAGTCCCTCTGAGGCAAGGCAGGTAACAGTTACAGAGCAGTGCTCTAGAGAGGTAGCTTTTGTTGTTGTTGTTGTTTTTGTTTCTTGCGGTACGCGGGCCTCTCACTGCTGTGGCCTCTCCCGTTGCGGAGCACAGGCTCCGGACGCGCAGGCTCAGCGGCCATGGCTCACGGGCCCAGCAGCTCCCGGACCGGGGCACGATCCTGTGTTCCCTGCATCAGCAGGTGGACTCTCAACCACTGCGCCACCAGGGAAGCCCGAGAGGTAGCTTTTTAATACAAAGGCTCAAGTTTTAATACCAACTGCTATCGCACAGAGAGTATTTGACATTATGTGAGATAGAAATCATCTTTTGAGTAAATAGGGTCAGTCTTCCAGGCAGCATTCAGCCCAGCAGATATTCTTTTTCTAGCAGAGCAAAGGAATTGTCTAAAATTTTCCATCCATAGTAGGAAGGCATGTTGGATGATAGTGTGAGAAAGGCATCCCTTTTTTATAGACACTGTATTGCCAAGGGCAATAGTGAAATACACTGTTTTGTTCAGATTTAATTAAGTAAATTATTACTTGGATTAAGATGTAAAGATTTCAGAAGTGGAAAGAGTAAGTGAAGTTGGAAACTTTGGATATTAATGACAGAATTTTCTCACTTGTAAAATTGGGCTCATTGCCTACCTCATAGTGTTCTGAATATTAAGTGAGATAATATCATTCAAAAAATTGTGGAGCACCATATAAATTTAGGCTCTCATTGTCATTAAATATAGGCATCATCTGGGTCCAGTATCCATTGAGAAGTATTTTTCGTTTCAAATTTACAATTTGTCATCCTTTGCTTTGAAGATTGTTGCTAACAAGAACCCTTCTCCATTAATTCAACTAAAGAAACTGATGTGTAACCTTTCCTTGCTTTCCCAAACAAAGATGTGTTTGGTTGTTTACAGCTCTGTCAATGTTTATTCAACTCTGCTTCTTAGATTCTGTCTCCCCAGGCCTCTGCTTTAAAAGGTCTCCCTCTCCTAGATTCTTATAAACAAGACTTGCCTGTCTGTCAGCAACCCACAGCTCTGCCACTGTTTTTGAAGTTTGGCTTTAGTGGATCTTTGAAGGCTGACTTCATCCTCCTGGCTTGTGTAGGTCCCACTCCATCCCATCACACAGCTACTGCACAAGATATTCCCTCTCATTCTTTACACATGTCCTGGTTGGCAGGGCTGTGAGGCTGCGAGCATCACTTCTGGGCTGGTACCACTGCCTTGGAGACCAGGTATAAACTTGGAGCAGTCTGAAAATTGCTGCCACGTGGGGAGTGAGCTTCCTGATGTTTGGAAGGCAGAGTTGTGCTTGGTAGTAGAGAGATGCCTTTTCCTTTTGGCTGAAGTGGTTTTTTTTTTTTTTTTTGGTAAAAACTTTTGATGGACTTTCTGCTGGGGAATTGGCTGTCTGCTTCCTCTCATGCTAGGGTGAGATTCTATTTATCCCTCTGGTAAATCTTTAATAAGGATGCCTTATTCTCCAGCCAGCCTCCCAGAACCATGGCCTATAAATATCTTTATCCCCTTGACATCTCATCTCTGCTTCTCATCTTCAAATGAGATTTCACCTTGCTTTTCATTCTATAAAGAGGACTTAATTTACCTATAAACTAATTTTTCTATCTCCAGACCCACTATCAGAACACAAGTGCTATTTTTGACCATTTCAGCAGTGAGAAACACCCCCTTGTTAGCGAAGCAGGTGGTATGAGATCCTGTTGTCTCTGTTTCAGTGTTGCATCAGGTGTATTGTTAAGCAGATAGTACAACTTTGAGAGGGTGCTAATTGGTTATATATGACGGGTGTTTGAAAATACGGGGTAAAATACGTTTAGGAGTAATCTAGAAGCCCTATAGCTGTTCTCAAAGTGTGAGGTCTGGACCAGTTTCAAAGACATCATCTGGAAACCTGTTGCAATTGCAAAATATCAGGCTCCACCCAAGACCTAATAAAATCAAATCCTAGAGGAAAGACCCAGTCGTAGTGCTTACCTGGTTTAACAAACCTGCAAGGTGATTCTGCTGAAGACTAGAGTTTGAGAACCACTGCCCTAGGGGATGAGGCCCAACGAGACCTTAATTAGCTCGTGGCGGTGACGGCTCAGTGAAACCTGCCCTATGCTAGATTTTCATATATCTGCTAGAAAAAGGGGGAAGAAGGTCAGTGTGAGTCTGTGTTCACTGCATAGTCCAGGTGTTGGGAGTTTTAACTAATAAGAATAAGGCATTTTCCTCCACTGCAGAAATCTGAGATAAAAGTAACACTCGTTGCTGTAATAGCCACCTCCCCTCCCCACAATATAGCAGAGGTTGAATACAATAGGAGTATGGGTCTCATAGTCCAAGGGAGTTTCAGGTAAACAGGAAGCCTCTTGTTATTCAGAAACCAGACTACTGATCTTTCTAACAACCTTAACACATGACTTAGAAGTTTGCCCTAGGAGTTAAATCTTTCCATAAAAAATAAAAATGGATAAGCAAGGGAATGTTTTATAGTGAATCTTGGAAGTGCTGTGCATCACTTCTGAGCACGTTTCATTGAGTAGAACTAAATCACCTGGTTACACTTCAATGCGTTGAGCACTAGGAAATGTTGTCTGCCTGTTTTCCAGGAAGAGGAGGAAACAGATTTTGGTAAATAGCAGTCTCTACCACAAATATCTGTTTTCCACATGTCTCCTTTAATGTTCTCACTGAAAGGAGAACTTTATTTTCAAGTTAGAATATTACCTAAGGAGTCTAGGAAAAATAGTTCTCATTCTATTATCCCCATAACAGACTCAGAGGCTATGATGCTTTCTTACAGAAACACAGTCGTGCCTATCAAAAGCAGGACATGTGCCACTGAGTTGGCGGTTGACTCTCTCCACTTTTGTAATTTGGGCTCCTGATACCTGGTCCCTGATATCTGAACATTGAATTGATATATGTCATATTTTGAAACTCAGTTCTAGGTATTGGGGCAAAATACTCAAATCTTAAATTTTTAAGGTAAAACATTGGAATAGGGGTCGGGAGACCTGGGGAGCTTTGTGTTTATCAAAAAGGTACCTGTCTTCTCTGATCAGAATATTCCTTTATCTGTAAGATGGAGTTAGGCTGGATGATGATTCTGATAGTCTCTTCCAGTGCTGAAGTGTTAATGAGAGCAACTGCATTTTCTGTGCCTGAAATTATTTGTCAACAAACACTGAGTGCCAACTATGTCCAAGGCGTTACAACCAGTGCAGTGTCAAAACACTGAACCAAACCTCTGTCCTGAGGGAGCTCATGGTCTATTGGTAAAGGAGATAAATATATTAACAGACAATTATTAAGTGGTGTAATACCTAAATTGATCAATACATTTAAAAACACGGGTTTAGTAAAATAAAAAATCAGAATCTTGAAGAAACTGGTGTCCTTGGAATTACTTTTATTTTTGTCCATATTTCAAATATCCTTTTCTTACTAAAAATATTATAATTCACTCACATATGTCACTAGTGTGTGTGAGACAGTAATCCAATGTTCTTTTTCTTAAAACACCAGTATATTAAATAATAATCCTTAAACAAATTCTACAATTCCATTAAAAAAAATCAACTCTAAGCTAACTTAAGTGAAGCTCAGCTGCTCCATTTGGGTTAATTTTAACTGGCTACATGAGAAAAGAAAATTTGGAAGACACCCAAATAGGATTTATAGAGATTCATATTGTGTCAGATTTTTCTGTTTTATGTGGATGTTGATATGTTCTCAGAAGAAATTTATAACTGCAATAGAGAACTGAATGAATATTGATTATTTTTTAGTTACCAAAACTAATTGACATATAAAGCTTTGTAAATCCTTTTAGATGAGGATGGGTGTAAATTAAAAACAAATTAAAGCAGAGGCTTATAAAGACACCATCTCCAATTCAATGGGTTATACATTCTTGCTGTGTATTAGGAAGATAATTTCTTAGTATCCCCACCCAAAATTCCTGCCGAACAAACAAATCTTAGACATAAAAATTATTTTCATTGCTAAAAGCCAGTTTACATATGTTGTCTTTTTCAAAGGTAAATATAATTATTTTAGCAAAGTAAGATTAAAAAATTTAATTCAAGGAAAAGTACCAGGTGGAGAAAAGAGGACTGATCAGCTTGTTATCTGTAAACTCCATGCTTACTGTTAACAAGCTTTTTATCTTTGAAGACAATAAACATCTGGGATCTGAGCACTGACACCTATTAGTTACAGTGGCTTCCTTTTACCTTTCTAAGCAATCTGATAGACAAACCTCCAGGAATCCCACAAAAGTGGGCCCTTAATTGACCAAATGAATGGCTGTTGCTCCTTTTCAGTCTAAATTGAAAAGTGTGCTTCTCAAAAATGAGACAATGTACAGTGGAAAATATATTCCAGCTGTAGCTCCACTGGTAACCATCAGTGTGACCTTAGACTCTCTCCCCAGTTCATTCCCCAAACAGCTACCAAAGTGATTTCTCTCAAACTCACATCTATCTCTTTCAAAAGTCTGGAATAGATAGGAGGATAAAGTCAACACTTTCAGGTTTGACATGCAGTGCCCCTTATCTTCTAGCCTCTTTCCTCCTTAACCTATACTCCTTTCTTACACTCCTTAAACTCTAGCAGTAGTGAGTCTCCCATGCTAAAGACATCTCCTCCATCGTTTCAGTCTTGAATTCCTTATATCTGCATCTGGTTTTGGTGGCTATTTTATTTAGTCTTCAAGACTTAATAGTGCAACTGGCCTGTATGTAGCCTCCAAGGTCAACAAACGGCTTCATGCATTAGTTAAACAAACATTTGTTGAGCTGTTGCCATATTCCAGGAAATGTTCTACACTCGGGGTATCTGGTAGTGGAAGAGGCTCCTGTTTCCTTTGTGCAAGAGCTCACCATAAAAGGTAGGGAGATTGGGCTTCCCTGGAGGCGCAGTGATTTAGAGTCCGCCGGCCGATGCGGGGGACGCAGGTTTGTGCCCCGGTCCGGGAGGATCCCACATGCCGCCGCAGCGCGGCTGGGCCCGTGAGCCATGGCCGCTGAGCCTGCGCGTCCGGAGCCTGTGCTCTGCAACGGGAGAGGCCACAACAGTGAGAGGCCCGTGTACCACAAAAAAAAAAAACAATGAAGGGATTGAAGAAATGAGTACTTAAAGCCTACCACCTTTGGGATTTTAGAAGTAGATAATCTACATTGTCTGCTGTGTTATTCATTTATAATATTCAAGCGAACTGGTTATTTTGACATTTACTACAGAGTCACAACTAAAGATAATATCTTAAAAATACCTTTTCAGATGCCATCTTGTTTGAAAAAAGTATCAGCAGATGGTATTTTCTGGAATTTTACTGAGTTACTTCCCCAGATTCACTGCTGGAGTCTATAGTCTTTTTAAATCTACTTGCTAAACATTTTTGAATGCTCTATGACTCTTATATTTTTCAAATACAAAGTGAACTAGAAATTACAATTCATATTCAATAGCAGTATTGGAACTTTAGCATATTTAAATTAAAATTATTTATATTCACTTTAAATACCAAATTTAATTAAAATGAAATAACTGGGTAATATTACTTTTATAAAAATTCATTAAATCATACTCTTTCATTAAAATATTTTATACATTTTGAATACAAAGTGAAAAACAGAAGGAAAGAGATAATCAAATGACAGCATAAATTAATTAACTGAAAACAGAAAAATAATACAGAAAATCTTTGGATAAAATCAACATAATGGACAAATGTCTGAAAATTTTAATTAAAACTAGAAAACAAAATATGCAACATTATGAATGATAAAGGGGCTACAACTATTGATAAGGAGGAGATTTAATACAAAATAAGGGGCTTCCCTGGTCGCGCAGTGGTTAAGAATCCACCTGCCAATGCAGGGAACACGGGTTCGAGCCCTGGTCCGGGAAGATCCCACATGCCGCGGAGCAAATAAGCCTGTTCGCCACAACTACTGAGCCTGCACTCTAGAGCCCACGAGCCACAGCTACTGAAAACTGTGGGCCTAGAGCCCGTGCTCCACAACAAGAGAAGCCACCATAATGAGAAACCTGCACACCACAACAAAGAGTAGCCCCTGCTCACCACAACTAGAGAAAGCCCACACACAGCAACGAAGACCCAACGCAGACAGACAGACATACATACATATATAAATAAATAAATGTATAAAACAAAATAAAATTTGCTTTGTAAAGCCCACTTGGATACATTTCAAATCCTAATATATTGGATGAGTTATTAGGAAATTGTAATTATCAAAATTCACTAAAAGATTAAATTTATAAATATTGAAAAAAATAATTAAAATACCAAAGAATTCCCTCTTAAAAGGTTCTTGCTCTACGTGGTTTTATAGGCAGCTTATTTGAAAATGCTAAGGTAAAGTTAATTCTCATATTAACTTTTTAAAAGCCCCCAAAAATAAAATTCTGGGTAAAGCAAATACCTCTACCTATTGTTATGAAGCTACATAATCATGATATCATAATGACTGCAAACTTTGCAAAGTAGCAAAAAATTAAAAATTCTACAAAATCATAAAAATTCTAAATAAAACAGATCAACTTCATCAATATATAAGTAGAATATATGATTTGAAGAGTTTATTCTAGGAATGCGTAATTTAATATGGAAAAATTTCCTAAATCTTACTGTTGGTTAAAGGGTAAAACTGTTTATCTCACCAGATCTCTAAATGCTGTTTGATGTTATTTAAAACATATTATTGTTAAACTCTTTATGTTTTCTTGCAAGTTAAGGAAAACCAATGTCACTCTTCACAATGAAAACCTAGAAACATTTTTATTAAATAAGAAACAAGATGAAGGTGTTTGCTGTGATAAATCTTGTTTGGTGTATTCCAGGAAATTTTAGCTAGTAAGATATGGAGGCTAGGGCTATTGGAAAGGAAGAAACAAAATGTTTTCTATTTATGTAAAGGATGACTACTACGTGGAGAAGCCTGAGAGAGTTAACAACTACAAAAAACGTTGTTTGGAATTAACAATAAGTTTTTTTTTATATTTGGCTACATACATAAAATAAATATTTAAAAAACAGTACTTTTTCCACATGACAGAAAATCCCACATAATATATATAAAGAAAAATAAAATATATTTTTAACTATGGCAACAGATGGTAGTGAGGATTAGCATTATTTATATGAATTACAAACTGTAGTGTAAGACATACATCTCTCTGTTTTTATAACTGGAGACGTGTCATTGTTCCATAAATATTACAAATGTGTAAGTTCTTACCACCTTATTTTGCAAACCTTACGCCTTTTCCAACCAAATTTACAGATAATTTCTCAAACTTTCCACAGTTATTCTAAAGTTTACTAAATAGATATTTGAGGATATTAAAAGTTGATAGCTAACACTCACATGATACTTAACCTGCCATGGCACAGGTGATCTTCTGAGCTTTATATGTGTTAACTCATTTACTCCTCACACAAGCTCTATGAGATACTTTCATTAATCCCTATTTGCAGTTGAGGAAACTGAACTTTCTGTTTCTCCAAGATTACTTAACTGGCAGTACAGATCCGTGGGGAAAGGAAAGACAATTCAAATTGAGTTAAGTCATTCAGGGATTGTTGGGTCACGATTTGAGAAAAATGAAGATAGTTCCCCATTTTGTAGCAAATGCATTTCAAATGAAATAGGAGTTTAAACATTAAAAGATAATGGGAAAAATAGTGGCTTTTGTGACATGGAAGGATTTCCAAAGCAATAAAAATAAGGGAAAAAAGTTTAAAGTAAACAAATAAATTATTATAAGATATTCAATCATTCCGAATTTTAAAAAGAATAAAGTATTAGAATATTACACGGGTTTATATTCAAACCCCATAATAAAAAAATAGGAAAAGATGAATAGACTTGAAAAATCTGAAATGTAGACAGATAATAGCGCTTTAAAAATTTTTTTCTATTAAAATAAGTGAACTTACCAAATTGCTAAGGATTAAATAGTGCTGGTCTACCAAATGTAGAATAGATAGCTAGTGGGAAGCAGCCACATAGCACAGGGAGATCAGCTCGGTGCTTTGTGACCACCTAGAGGGGTGGGATAGGGAAGGTGGGAGGGAGACGCAAGAGGGAGGAGATATGGGGATGTATGTATATGTATACCTGATTCACTTTTGTTATACAACAGAAACTAACACAGCATTGTAAAGCAATTATACTCCAATAAAGATGTTTAAATAAATAAATAGTGCTGGTAGCATAATGTAGTAGCATAATGGTTCAAGCATGGATTTTAGAGCCATCTGCCAGTAATTCATTCACTGAGTAAATTTAGGTACATTCTTTAAATGTTCTCTTTTATTGTCTTCCTAATATGGACAATATACAATCAAAGATCTCCCTGCCCCACTTCATAGTGCTGCCCTACGTTCCTATCCAGACACAGCATCTAGCTATGCATGGTTCTAATCCTTTCTTTAATTTGAGGTGTAGACAAAGCATTGTACTAATAGCTTGGAGACCTGACCATAAATCCTGGTCCTCTATTTACTAGTACATGAGTACTAGGGAAGGTTTTCTCAACTTCTGGATTAGACTGGATTGCATCTGTTTGGATTAGAGTAGATCAGTGTTTTTCAAACACATTTCTGAAAATCCAAGGAGTTTATTGGCAGTGACTTGATGACTGCTGTAAGAGGTGGGGTTGGGGGCAAGGAGGAAGCCTGGAAAAGGAGTTACAGACTTCAACACTTGTTTTGTCTGCCAGTGATGAAAGCCCACAGAGTTGTTGCCATCATATCGCCAGTGCTATCAAGAGGAAGAAATACATGGTGGGAGGGGAGTGCATTTCAGAGTCCATCTTGTTTGATAAACTGTTCTCCAGGCATGGTCGTTCACCAAATTACTTGTATCCTAAGCTCCTCTGTTTCATAAGAAGGCCCTACTAACACCTTACGTGCAGCTCCTTCCTCCAGTGTGGTTGGGTGGATGAAGCGCTGTCAAAGTATTAGGCAAAGAAGAAGAGTAGACGAATGAATGTTTGTTCTTCATTTTTCTTTCAGGTCATGCATTCTGCCTTTGCTAAACAAAAATGAACAAGCAAAAAGCCTATCAGAATGCACTGTTTCTAAGGGAGTTAACCTTTGTTCCCTCCCCCCCCCCCCCCCAAGAACCATGTTACTCAGCTTCATCCTTGCTTTGCGTAGTTTGCCTCTTCCTGCTAGTCTCTGCTCCCTCCTGCCACACATACACACACACACCATGGAGCCACTCCCTATAGGTTTCCTTCTGTCCCTTGTTCAGAAGCTGGGCTGAAGTTCAGGAATAAGAGCTTTGTTGATTTTGGAATTTCTATGCTGGGAACTCATTAATATGGACAGTTCTCTGAGAAATGATGCTGATAAATATGGTCGGGAAGCAGGATGTGTTCTACTTGCTATAGAGTTAGAGTAGCATCATTATGAGGTAAATTGTAAACTATTGCTAAACTGCATATATGTAAATGAATGATCCGTAGTACCCAGTTGCATCCCTAAGAAGTGTGCATGCTTTCTTCGTTGGATTTTCTAATATAATGCTAACTACTATCCTTTGACTAAAGCTGAATTCAGGATTCTTTTCAATACGTGACCCTGACAAAGTTTCTCTTTTGCTAGATTTCCTTCAGAGCCAAGTGCCTTTAGGCTGACTGTTAGTCCAGATGATTGGGCAGGCTGAGAGGAGGCCCATGATCTCCTGCATATCTTAATAGGGTGGTTGCTCGTGGGGCAGAATGATTGGCATACAGCAGTTCCTGAATGACTGCAACTAGGACCTCTGAACACATTTACCATCTGTTGAACAGGGATAGTATTTCAGGACAGCAGAATGTATTTAATAACTTCTTCAAGGTTCTTTCTTGATTTCCCAGGATGATCACTGAAAATATTGAATAAAATTGGTCCCTAGATAGGGCTGCATCAATTCCACAACAGTAAGCCATATCCTTAGAAATGAACATCCTGTAGAAGTCTGTGGTACTTATTTAAGAATTGATGAATCTGGTTTTAATATGAAGATGAGGGTTGTCAGATATTTTTCTTGTTTCTGTCATTAAGTAACCGAAGTATACTTTGTTGTCTCGGGTTAACTGATGATTTTTTACAGTATCTTGTTAAAAATATATTAGCCACAACTGCATCCTGTGTCAGTTTTAGGAAGGAGTTTGGGAATTTAATTTTCTCTTCTTTCCTTTTGGAAACATTAAATATTGAAAAACATGTTGAAATACTAATACTAGTAGGTGCTACATTTTCTTGTGGAAGCATCCCAGCAGATAGAGAAATTTCACCCATCTTTTTGACTCTGATCTCAACGGTGACTTCTTTGAGGCACTCGGCAAGATTTTTATTTTAAAGCCATCTTTCATCATTGTTCAGTCCCTACACGGTTAATCCTTGTGGGAGGAGTCTTTAAGCATTATTAATGTCTCTTCTGAGTATCCGATCAATCTGAAGATTGGAAAAATATCTCCATCTACAGCAAATTTGTGGGCATTATCTTAAAATTCAGAGTGTAATGTGACCAGAGGGATGGTACTTTGGTGGGTTTCTGTACAGTGGGTTTTTACAATGGGTTTTAACATACTCATTGCTAGAAATGAGTTATATAGGCATTTTCACAACATTTCAGAAAATCTTAAGCAGCTGCTTTTCAGTTTTATTTAGCCTTAAGGATATGCTCGCGTTGTAGGCAACTCAGAAATAACTGCCTGGAGCTAGTTCAGGAAGTCCCTGGGATCATCAAACGAAGAGCAAGGTGGAGAAATGTGAATTAACAGAGCCTCTCAAAGAATGCTGTCAGGTGTATTGAAGGACCTTGGGCGTGGGGGTCCGCTTGGAATATTTAGATTAACTAGGTGTTTGTATGAGTGCATAATCATGATTATGTGACTGACTGAACATAAAATGAAAATACACGGTTAGAGAGATCGTCACCCATTTCGCCAGTGTTAGCAAAGAGGTCTAATATGAAGCTTTGAATGGAATGACTAAGGGAAGCTGTGCTTTTTTTTTTTTTTTTTTTTAAGGAGAAAAGCTGTGGTTTTCTTTTTTTTTTTTTTGAAGATGTTGGGGGTAGGAGTTTATTAATTAATTTATTTTTTCTGTGTTGGGTCTTCGTTTCTGTGCGAGGGCTTTCTCTAGTTGTGGCAAGCGGGGGCCACTCTTCATCGCGGTGCGCGGACCTCTCACTATCGCGGCCTCTCCCGTTGGGGAGCACAGGCTCCAGACGCGCAGGCTCAGTAGTTGTGGCTCAAGGGTCTAGTTGCTCCGCGGCATGAGGGATCCTCCCAGACCAGGGCTCGAACCCGTGTCCCCTGCATTAGCAAGCAGACTCCCATCCACTGTGCCACCAGGGAAGCCCGGAAGCTGTGCCTTATAGAGCATTTTGTTTGGCCCTCTCTTCGGGTGATGATCCTCTCCCAATAACGTGAATATTAGGACTCTTTTTGGAATAATGCACATTTACAATATGAGAGACCAAGAGCCCTATAGGTTTGTGGTACAGAAGATATGAAACATTTGGACTCATATTCATGGTGTTGGCAAGGTTTTGCTTGTAAGAAAGGAAAGGATACATCAGGAGGCAAAGCAGATAGAGGCCTCAATTTCTACTGGATTCTTTCCAAAGAAATGCTCTGAGTCAGTGGTTTTAGGAAGCCACTGTGGGTTGAAGGTCTTGTTAACACGAAACTTGAATCGTCTTCTCTCTCGGCCTTTATTCATTACCAACCTATAGACCACATAATCTGCGTCTTAATCCCAAAGTCTGCATTCTAACTTCCGTGTCACCAGATAGAATATATGCAATCCAAATGTAGATTTCCAGCTAAGACATTGTCTAGGAATGTTGCAACCTAGGACTTAAAATTACTATCACGGGGCTTCCCTGGTGGCGCAGTGGTTGAGAATCTGCCTGCTAATGCAGGGGACACGGGTTCGAGCCTTGGTCTGGGAAGATCCCACATGCCGCGGAGCAACTGGGCCCGTGAGCCACAACTACTGAGCCTACGCGTCTGGAGCCTGTGCTCCGCAATAAGAGAGGCCGCGATAGCGAGAGGCCCGCGCACCGCGATGAAGAGTGGCCCCCGCTTGCCACAACTAGAGAAAGCCCTCGCGCAGAAACGAAGACCCAACACAGCCAAAAATAAATAAATAAACAAATGTGAGTTAAAAAAAAAAATACTATCAAGGTTCTGCATTGAGAATAGAAACATTCAAGCCCAGAGTCTTTCTAAGCAGCAGTAGACTGACCCTGACATGTTGTACATAGATTCACACACCTCTCTTTACATATACCTTAAGGAATATCGTAGAACCTCTTAAAGTTTGGTGTAATTTTTTCCCCAGGATCTACAGGTGTCTGTGTGCTATTTTATTGATCCCACATTGAGGCTATAGACTAGAAATTTGGAGTTTATACTTCACATTTCACAAATGTTAAACACAATGCAACACAATTTCTGAAAATAAAGAACTATATCTTATGGAGGGTCTCCTGAAGCAGAAATATTTTATTTAGTTTTTGTTTTTGAATATTTTCAAAAACACATTCCTGACCCATTTAAGTCAAAGATTTTTTCCAAGACCTACATGACCTACAACTCAAAATTACTGTTTTAGAGCCCACCATGAAGCTTCTTTCCAACCTGGAAAGTGAGATAGCAATTCCTTGTCTCTTGGATTAATTTTTGAAGTAAAGATTAACAGCCTTTCCAAAGAAATCAGTCAGGGTTCTAATTCTTGTCTTCCTGGCGTATTAGGTAAAAAGGAATGTGATCAGCTGACTAATGAAAGGAAGATAAGGGTGGCAAAGGGGGTATAGGGAACACCCTCCCCCTATCCCAGTTAGCCTACATGTCAGATATGTCATAGCTAGTCAAATCTTTCACTAAAGACCCTCTCCAACCCAGAATCAGATAAGGATATGTTTCCTTCTGGCTCTGTTAAAAATAAAATAGAGGTAGTGAAGAAGGAAAAAATGCTATTGGGTAAGAGCCCGAGAGTTGACTCTCCTCCATTTTTCTGAATTACTCCACACTTAGGAAGGAGATTCATAGAAAGGTCTCCAACTGACTGCATTTTCCTCATGCCTCCACCCCAAGTGAGTGAGAGTTTACAAAAGGGAAAGATAACTGGCCTCAAGAACTAGATGGTTTCCTTTCATGTAAACACTTATAAACAAGCCTTGGGGTGTTTGGAGTCACCTCCTGTATATTTGTAGTTTATGAGACAAATCCTCCTCAGTGAATTTTCTTCACTGGATTGCATTATAAGAATAGGAATTAGTCTCATGTTCTCTCTCTTAACACTGAAGTGTCCCCACAATGGTAGTTATGAAAACAGCACTACTTAATACATTTTTTGATCAAGTGATCCAAGGGGAGTGCCGGATGCATATTGCTTGACTTTGTTATTTTCAAACCCTTAGGCAAGAAGTCATTTGCTTCAGCATTTAGGCAAGACCATGCTAAATGTGGAGTACAGAGTGGAAATCGCAATTTGTCAGTTCAGATGGCATTCACCTAGAGAAAATATTAGAATACTTTAATCTATCTCAAGGCATTTAAGCAAGGTACATAACCAGAGTGATGCTTTATATTTCTTCCTTCTTAGGAGGAGTTTGAGGTCCATTAAATAGACCCTGAGTAGAAATCGGAATCCCTTTTAAAGGAAAATGCAGGGTACATTAAGTTGATTGTGGAGATTTAATCCACTTGAGGATATGGGGAGGGGGAAGGGTAAGCTGTGACAAAGTGAGAGAGTAGCATGGACATATATACACTACCAAACGTATAACAGATAGCTAGTGGGAAGCAGCCGCGTAGCACGGGGAGATCAGCTTGGTTCTTTGTGACCACCTAGAGGGGTGGGATAGGGAGGGTGGGAAGGAGGGAGGTGCAAGAGGGAAGAGATATGGGAACATATGTATATGTATAACTGATGCACTTTGTTATAAAGCAGAAACTAACACACCATTGTAAAGCAATTATACTCCAATAAAGATGTTAAAAAGAAACAAAAAACAACAAAAAAGAAAATGCACTTAGGGAGGTGGAGGAATTATACACGGAAGAACTGGGGACATGGAGAAGCTGCTTCTTCCTATGTGTGTTTCCTGATTCTTCAACCTGGTTTAACTCCTTTCTTCTCTTGTACATAGTGATTGTCTGTATTTGTACATGCTCTGCCCTCTGCTTAGAGTGTATCCCCTCGATAACTCCTAGACATCTTGTGGGTCTTTCTTTTTAGTTAGAGAAGCTTACCCTGACTCTATACCATTCAAATAATGTCCTCCACTGCTATTCTTTTAATTCATTTCCTTTGAACACTTAGGACCTTGTGATTTTACATGTATCTGTATGCTTATTGGCTTGATACTTGTTTTTTAAACCAGACTATCTGCAATGAGAAGACAAGAACCATCACACACACCCTGCCCCGTTATCTCTAGTGCATAGCGCAGGCTCACCTCCTTTTTGATGATAATATTCAATATTATTTATAACAAATAATATACAATGCTGTTTATAAAAATAGTAGGTGATATTATTATTTATAACAACTAAATGTAGTATACCTTTACTATCCTTAATTGAATTTAGTATATAATATAAGCTACCTAACACACATAATTTTTAAAAAGTCAGTGATTAACTATAATAGAAAAAAGGTGTAATTAATTGCAATAAAATGCCATGTATTTCAATATGTAACTGTCTAGGCATGACTTCATGAGGAGATGTGATAACGTAGGCACACATACATGTATGCATGGCATCATTGGGCCATGGCACACACAGTAGGATGCACCATGTTGTTTTGTTGACTCAAATGCCATGGCATAGCCTTTCATGATGGGATTTACCAAAATAGTGACCATATATTGGTAAATTCTCAATCGAATTGTATAAAATATTTATTTGGTTAATATATTTGCACTCAGGAAATTCAGTATCTATTAAAACTGTGTAAATCATTCCTTGTACAGTGTATACAATATGGAGATATTGTATCTCCATATTATAAACCAGTTTCTTAGCCACATGAGGGATATTTATTTGACAGTCATGCCGGATTGGGTCAGTTCTTCTTTGAGACTGTCAAACGTTGTATGTCCGGTATCTCTGGATACTTACACAGTAAATACCAGGAGTTCCTCCAGTTTCTGTGACAACCAAAAATTACCCCAGCTAAATTCTAAAGTTTCCCATGATACCTGCAAAGCACCACTACTTTCAAGAAACTCTGGTCATGCCTATTATAGTTGCTCCAAATGTGTTGAATAAATGGATATATTTGTACCTCTGTTACTGTTTATTTTCAGCATATTTGTTTTTCTTTTATGAAGACTTCTGACTCTACACCTAGTATTGTACCTTGATTATGGAAAATGCTTAATTATGTATTTAACTGAACGAAAAGGTGAGTAATAAAGTTTTCCATGTGTAGAAGCTAATTGTCGGAGTCCCTCTTTGCTGTTCCCTCTCATAGAGCTACATTTTCCTGTCCGCTTCAGGACATTCTAATTATTTCGCTTGGCTTCCAGTAGGGACACCAGTGAGGGGAAATGTTACCAAATTTTTGTCTGACCCACCATTGTTGTCTACCATGGGCTGATGATCACTGATTTCATTAAGAAGCCGGAGGAGAAATTTAATGAAAAAGTCTACCTGTGAGGTCTTAGACCTTCCTCATATGTTTTCATCCTATCATTGAACATTTTTCCACATTTGAACATTTTTCTCTTCAAAATAATGATTTTCATGTCAGTGAATCCTGACACACAGGAAAAACTTTACCAAGAAAAGATTTTGAGTGATAGTAATAAGACAGAGGCCATAAGAAAAGTTTTTTAGATTATTTTTCTGTATCTATACTGATGACTTTATAATTTATTATGATAGTAGTATGTTAGTGTTTGAAGTAAAATTTTAAAAGGAATTCAAATAGTTTTTGCTTACGCCAAAGCACTGGGCTAGCAGTGAGAAATCCTGTACTTTGTAATGACTTTAGTTACTGTGCTGTCTCAAACCAGACAGTTAACCTATTTCTTGCAAATTATTTCTCTTGTGAGGTTGAATTAATGCTTGTAAACAGTGCTGAGAATGAGCCATTTCAATAGAAGATGTTTCAGAAATGCAAAATGTTACTGTTACAATTTGTGCTTCTGTAGATGCATCCTTACTTTCGGCGCTGGGCCATGATTGTTCAGGGATGGCTAGACCTCAGACTGAAAGTTTAGATAATGAGATGGGGTATTTTCACAGTTTCTTGCATCTCATTCTCAAAATATTCAACCCCAAAGCAAATACAAATAGGGTAGCAGATATATATACTGTCGCCTGATTTGCAGCAGGAGCCATTGGCAGATAGCAGGGACAGAACTGCCTGTTTTGTTCTCTCTCTGGCTACCTGGTGAGAAGAGTCCCGATTCTATAAAGCCTTACATATACAAAATCGAAACAAGAAGTTAAATCCACTTAAATCAGGTTGCTTTTAAAATTTAGGGTTTTTTATATCCATGAAAATAGTGAAAGTTTATTTCTTCTCTAATCCTTTTATAGCACCTGCTCCCTTTATTACTCATCATTTATCATGGCACTTAATCATATCTCTCTTGTGTTGTTACCTGTTTGATGGGCATATATCTTGTCTTTCTAATTAGATTACAAACTCCCATGAGATAATGATAATCTTTTCTTAAAAAACAATAAAGGGAATTCTTCTCACTATCCAGCTTGCTTTCTGGCCTACAATAGATAATCCATATATAATTATTACATATCATAAAATACTAAAATAAAAATCTTACGTTGAACAGCAATACAATTGCTTTCCCACACCAAAATTTACTGAGTAATTCCCATTTGAGTAAAATCTTCATCTTCTTTTACCATACCTTACTCTCAGATGAAACACAGATTTCAAAAAATAATTGAAATCCCAGCTAATCACTTCAGATAATGCTAAAGTTTCCATCTTGGCATTCTTTATTCATTTGAGAGGTTGTTATATTTCAGGAGAAACATGTTGTTTTGGAAAATTGTTTTTCACCACCCTCCTCTTTCTTGCACCCTGGACTCTGAAAGACCAAAGTCATATATTCTCTTCTTTTAGCAGCAGAATTCCTTACAGAGAGAAGAATCTCAAAATGTTTAATATAGTGCTGTTCCATACCCCTAAATTGTTTATATATATATATATATATATATACACACACACATACACACATATGTATATATGTATATACATGTTTATGTATGCTAACATTTTCCTCCAAATAACAGTAAAATCAACAGAATGTACAAATCTAGGGCTGAGAAAGAAAATCTCAACATCAGTCTCTCCCCTTTAATCTGGTTGGGTGTAAGCCGTCTATCTCAGCTTAATTATCTATCTGACTGCCTGGACAGACTGAATGAACAAGAGAATATGTTTCACATTACTCTGCTTTTATAGGTATCACTATAATGATATGGCTACCACGCGGTACTAGACATCAGCAATTTCTGAAGTGTGTCTCAAACTACACTCTTTGTGTAGGAGGTTAATAGGTATTACTAGGAGAACAACTTTCATGGTCAAAGACATTTGGAATAATTCTGGGCTTTGGGCTCAGCTAAATGTTAAATAGTTTCCTTAGAGGGAGGCTTCTTAGAGCCTATAATAATGTACTGTTTAAATCTCCAGTGGGTCCATGTATTATACCATATTTCCCAAAATTATTTAACCACAGGAATCTTTACCAAAGCATCTTGTGGAACTGATGTTTCCTAGAACAAACTTTAAGAAATATTTTAATAGATTAATTATGGATTACTTCTTTCCAATTACATTTTGCTAAATCCAACCAAAGAAATTCTACACACGTGGTTCTTTTTTTTAAATTTTAATTTTTGTACACAGCTTTATTGATATCTATTTCACATATCTCACAGTTCACCCATTTAAAGTATGCAATTCACTGGGTTTTGGTACAAACATGGTTCTTATTTGCAAAGCAACCAGAAAATACATACTTTTATTTTAGATGAACCAGAGGAACTGCTAACCTTGAATAACTATAGAATTTGTCCTTTTGCTATGAGAATGATCATTCACCTTCCACCTTTCTTAAAAAGTCCATGTTATCATCCTTAAAAAAAAAAACCTTAAGTCATTTTTAAGGAGTTCTAAATAGCAAAGAGGTAACCATTTCTCTTTCTTTTCCCTTATATTTCCTGCATTGGTAAGTGCGACAGAGTGAACCTAATTTAATGCACTAGGCCAGGATCTTGCAGAATCTCATAGTCTTTCATGATAAGCAGTACTTTTCAGTTACTTGGGAGGTATCCCTATAAGGTTTAAGGGCTTAACTGAATCAGTGTTGTCCCTACACTACATCCTGAAATACGTAGTTTAGATTAAAAAGCCCTATATCAGCTTATTTTCTTGTTATTTTCCTCGTTCCATAAACCAGTGAAGAATGAGAAATTGTATTACCTCCTGGGAGGCAGATCAAGCCTCCTTTTTATATAAAAATTATCAGTTTTGAATGGAAGAAGAGAATCAACATGTGTTGATTACATACTATGTGATCATCACATGCAATCTTCAGAACAAACCTATAACACTGTTATGAATGTGTTGAAATTATATGTGAGGAAACACCACTTCCCTCCCCACCCCAAGAGGTGGCAAATGGCAGAAATGTTAATTCAGGTATGTCAGATTCCAAAGTTTAGCCTCTTTTCTTTTTATTATATTGCTTTCCAAACAAAGGCTACAAACAGTCTTGTAAAGAGATAATCCACCGCCTTCATTCACCTCTTTTCTTTAAAAAAAAAGGTTCATTGGAATTCAACTTTAAAAGTATCTTTATGGGCTTCCCTGGTGGCACAGTGGTTAAGAGTCCGCCTACCGATGCAGGGGACACGGGTTCGTGCCCCGGTCCGGGAAGATCCCACATGCTGCGGAGCCGCTGGGCCGGGCCCGTGAGCCACGGCCGCTGAGCCTGCGCGTCGGGAGCCTGTGCTCCGCAACGGGAGAGGCCACAACAGTGAGAGGCCTGTGTACTGCATAAAAAAAAAAAAAAAAAGTATCTTTACCATATCTACATTTTTAATGTAACACATGCATAGTTAGGATTATCTACATCTTCAAGTACCAAAATAATGTAGCTAAAGCAAAGAGGAAGTATATATATTTTAAGTCAAATATCAAGAGGCCTGTGCTGGAGAATATGGAGACTAATATCTTTGCAATTCTCCTAGCCTTTCCCTCATGTTATTTCTCTTCAGGTTTACAGAAATGGCTATGGTATTTTCATGCATCATATTCACGTTTGAAGTAGATGAAGGCGATGGTGGAGAAAGGGTAGGGTGAGAGATGTCAGTGCAAATGATACCCATCCTTTCTATCAGCAAAAGCAAAAGCCTTTCTGGCGTCCACAGTAGATACCCGTTTCCTTCTCTACACCTGGAATTGTGTAATATGGCCACACTAGAGAGTTAGAAAGTGAGACTTTACCCTGGCAGGCAAATAGCTGCCCTGAGCATAATCAAGGTTTTGGTAGGAGGAAGAGAGAATAAATATTGGGCAGGTTACTAATAGTGTTTGCTACAGTCTGCCACATACTGCCTTATCAGTTTCAATCCACATTTCTGCTTCACTTTTATTAAGCTTATTGATTGGTTGTGATGAATCAGCCTTCCCTACTTCAAGGTTTGTGGAGATGGATTATTTCTAATATAATAGGAAGGTAGGATTTCTTTTTCATTAATACTAACTTTAATTCTAAATACAGATAACATTTAAATTGCATTATGTTTTATGTTCTAACAACGTGAAATGCCTGGGTATATGCTCAGGATGTGTCAGCACTTTCTTACAAAGAAAAATGTGGGAAATAACATTTCTTACTAGTAGAGCACTTTGTTCTGGGTGAAATCTGTGAGGTGATACTAGGACCTGGGGATAGAGCTTCAGAGGTTTTAGAAGACAATCTGAAAGCACCTATTAAATCTTAACATGCACCTACTCTTTGACTCAACAGTTTTACTTCTACAAGTTTATTCTTAAATATCTATTTGCACGAAATTGCGAAGAACACATAGAAGAATATTTTTTGTAATAGTGAAAAACTGAAAACTCCCAAAGTCATTTGTCCATTAACATTTTATATATATCTGTACTGCCTCCATTTTTACAGTGAATATGACTTATGTTCACAGTAAAACAAAACAACAAAATGAAAATAAAAGCATTGTAAAATAGTATAGGACATCGATTTGTTTATTTTATCCTAAAAATATCCCTTTTTTGTTGTTAGGAGTAAAGGTGGGAAGTCGATGGCCAGTTTTTTACTAAGCCCATCCAGGTCTCAAATGATGTATTTTGGAATCACTTTTAAGAAAATATATATAGCTTGACAAATTGTTATTATTATTTGAGGAGGGGAAAGCTGTCCTTTCAGTAAGCTAGCGGCAAGAAGTAAAGCTAGTGGCAGCAGAAAACTCATTGGCTTTGGAGTAACATGGACCTGGATTTTAATTCCAGACCCAGGGTTACTAGAAGTGTGGCCTTGGGAAACACCCTTAACCTCATTGAAATTCAGTTTCCTTATCAATTTTAAGCATGAAGAGAAATGGCTCTAATGAGAACATGGGCTAGGGCTACCATGACAAAATAAAACAGACTGTACGGCTTAAGCAGAAAATTATTTTCTTACAGTTCTGGAGGTTGGAAATCCAAGGTCAAGATGTTGGCAGGGTTGGTTTCTTTTGAGCCCTCTCTTCTTGACTTGCCAATGACCACCTTCACTCTATGTCCTCACGTGGCCTTTTCTAGGTGTACAAGCACGCCAGTGTTTCTTCCTCTTATAAGGACACTAGTCATTGGATTGGGGCCCCACTCCATGACCTCATTTAATTTTAAAGGCTCTATCTTCAAATACAGTCACACTGGGGACTAGGGCTTTCAACTTGTGAATTTTGGAGAGAGACACAGTTTAGTCCATAACAATGGGAAAGCTGGAGGACTTTTTGTTATATAAGAGAAACTGAGTTCACCATTTTCTCCCCTCTAGTTTCAGTCTTCACAAATTAAAAGAGGGGGATTTTATTACTGCCTTAGAACAAGGCTAGAATAGATAAAGCTGATTAGTTTATAGGTGCCCTGGGCCTTAGTGTATGTTTGTGTATATATGTGTGTGTGTGTGATGTATCTCATATATATATATATATATATATATGATAACCAAAACATTTTGGGTGATTTGGATGTCTTTTAGTTGACTTGGAATGTATAGATCACCCATATCAGAAAGTATCTCTGAATTACACACCAGTAGGGTCCAAGAGCATTTCTTTTAATATTATCTGGGTTAGATTTAGACATTGTCTTTCCACAACAATAGGACCCTTGATACCCCTTTGTAAACTTTGAAAAAACTGTTTCCACTCTCTGAGACAAGGGCAGATGAAATCTAGGGCCCTTATACTGACTGTGACACTATCAAAACCCCTATACCAGAAGTGAGGGTATATATATATTTTTTTTTTTACCAGATCAAAACATGCTTTTAACCCTTAAAGCTTGGTCACAGAGTCCCTTCCCATCACACCTCTCCTCCCCTTTCCTTTTGCCTTTACACAGCTCTCTGTACTGCCTCACCTCCTTCCAACCTCTCTGCTTAAACACTTGGGAAACCTTTTGCCCTTATAAGCAGAATTTCCCATATTATCAACCTTTTAACAGAATTATTTGTATAGCTGCCTCTCCATACTTGAATCTAGGCACTCCTTGGAGTACAAAGTTTACCCTGAAGCCCCTTACGTAGGAGTCAATGAACCATGGATGGGGTAAGGATGGATGGATCATCTGGCTCAGGCTGCTGTCTCCATCCTCCTGCTGGAGGTCTTCCTTTGAGGTTCTTGCCAAATAATGATGTTACTTTCTACTCTCCTTAGCACGGCTATCCATGCATCTGCTGATGGTTCTTCTCTAGTTTTGAAGACCTTGCAATCAGACTCACTATTTTCTTCTCTATTACATTGAGGGTGTAGTCTTTACAGTACACTAGTTTACAAGACCTTGATTTTCTCAATCCTATATTCTTCACTTCAACTTCACTATAGCAACCCACTCTTAGGCCCCCCCCTTAGTCAGAAACTTTAATCTGTAATGTTTAACTCTTTGACTATAATCATCTTTCATTTCTTTTGCATTCTTACTTTCATTGTCTCTCACACTTAAAAATTTTAAACTGAAGTATAGATGATTTACAATATTGTGTTTCCACGTGTACAGCACCGTTATTCAGTACTTTTATAGATTATACTCCATTAAAATTATTACAAAATAATGGCTGTAATGCCCTGTGCTGTACGATATATCCTTGTTGCTTATTATTTTATACATTGTAGTTTGTATACCCCTATCTTGCCACTCCCCCTTCCCTCTCCCCACTGGTAACCACTAGTTTGTTATCTATATCTGTGCATCTTTTTCTGTTTGCTATGTACGTTTTATTTTTTTAGATTCCACATATTAGTGGTATCATTCAGTATTCATCTTTCTCTGACTTATTTCAATTAGCATGGTATTCTCCAGGTCCATCCATATTGCTGCAATTGGCAGAATTTTATTCTTTTTTATGGCTGGGTAATATTCCATTGTGTGTGTGTGTGTATGTGTGTGTATATATACACACACACAGACACATACACCACATCTTTATCCATTCGTCTGTTGAGGGACACTTGAATTGCTTCCATATCTTGGCTGTGGTAAATAATACTTCTATGAACGTTGTGGTGCATGTATCCTTTTGAATCAGTATTCTCATTTTCTTCAGATACATACCTAGGAGTGGAATTGATGGATCAAATGGTAGATCTATTTTTAGGTTTTTGGGGAACCTCTGTACTGTTTTCCAAAGAGGCTGCACCAATTTACATTTCCACCAACAGTTTACTAGGGTTCCCTTTTCTCCATATCCTCACCAATGTTTGTTATATGTAGACTTTTTGATGATATCACCTCACAACTGTCAGAATGGTTATCTCATTGTAGTTTTGATTTGCATTTCTCTAATAATTAATGATGTTGAGCTTCTTTTCATGTGCCTGTTAGCCATTGTTATATCTTCTTTGGAAAAGTGTCTGTTCAGGTCTTCTGCTCTTTTTTTTTTTTGATTGGGTTGTCTGTTTGTTTTGATACTGAGTTGTATGAGCTGTTGATGTATTTTTAATGTTAACTCCTTGTCAGTCATATCATTTGCAATTATTTTCTCCTGTTCCGGAGGTTGTCTTTTCATTTTGTCAATGGTTTCCTTTGCTGTGCAAAAGCTTTTAAGTTTAATTAGATCCTATTTGTTTATTTTTGCTTTTATTTCTTTTGCCTTAGGAGACAGATCCAAAAAAAATATTGCTACAACTTATGTCAAAGTGTGTTCTGCGTACATTCTCTTCTAGGAGTTTTATGGTTTCTGGTCTTACATTTAGGTCTTTAATCCATTTTTGGTTTATTTTTGTATATGGTATGAAGAAATGTTCTAATCTCATTGTTTTACATGTAACTGTCCAGTTTTCCTGGCACCACTTATTGAAGAGACTGTCTTTTCTGTGTTGTATATTCTTGTTTCTTTTGTCATAGATTAATTGTCCATAGGTGTGTGGGTTTATTTCTGGGCTCTCTATTCTGTTCCATTGATCTATGTGTCTGTTTTTGTGCCAGAACCATGCTGTTTTGATGACTGTAGCTTTGTAGTATAGCCTGAAGCCTGGGAGGGTAGTACCTCCAGCTTTGTTGTTGGTTTTTTTTTTTCCTCAAGATTGCCTTGGCAATTCAGGGTCTATTGTGGTTCCTTATAAATTTTATGATTATTTATTCTACTTTTGTGAAAAATGTTATGGATATTTTGATAAGGATTGGATAAATCTGTAGACTGCTTTGGGTACTCTCAGCAAACAAAAGTCCAGGAACAGACAGGTTCACAGGGGAATTCTACCAAACATATAAAGAAGAGCTAATACCTGTCCTTCTCAAACAATTCCAGAAAATTGAAGGGGATAGACCACTTCCAAATTCATTCTGTGAGGGCACCATTACCCTGATACCAAAACCAGACAAGACACTACAAAAAAAAATTATAGGCCCATGCCTTTGACTGTAGATGCAAAAATTCTCAACAAAATATTAGCAACAGAATCCAACACTCTACAGAAAGGATTTATTTCAGGGACATAAGGATGCTTCAATATTTGCAAATCAAACAGTGTGATACACCACATTAACAAAAGGTAGGATAAAAATAACATTATCATCTCAATAGACTCAGGAAAAACATTTGACAAAATTCCACAACTATTTATGATAAAAACTCTCATTAAAGTGGGTATAGAGGGGACATCTTTCAACATAATAAAGAACATTTATGGTAAACCCACTGCTAACATCATACTCAACAGTGAAAAGCTGGAAGTCTTTTCTCTAAATTCAGGAACAAGACAAGGATGTCCACTCTTACCACTTCTATTTAACATAGTATTAGAAGTCCTAGCCACAGCAATCAGACAAGAAAAAGAAGTAAAAATCATCCAAATTGGGAGGAAAGAAGCAAAACTGTTACTATTTGTAGATGACATGATGCTTTATATAGGAAACCCTAAAGTCTCCACCCAAATCTATTAGAATTAATAAAAGAACTCAGTAAAGTCTCAGGATATAACATTAATCTACAGAAATCTGCTGGTTTTCTGTGCACTAGTAATGAACTATTAGAAAGAGTAAGTTCAAACAATCCTGTTACAAATCACCTCCAAAAGAATAAAATATCTAGGAAGAAACTTAACCAAGGAGGTGAAAGACCTGTAGTCTGAAAACTATAAAACACTGATGAAGGAATTTGAAGGTGATACAAAACTATGGAAAGATATCCTGTGCTCCTGGATGGAAACATTTAATATTGTTAAGATGGCCATTACCTCTCATATTTGATCTCATAGAAAATTACAGTCCTCACTATTCTCTCATTCTCATTATCAGTTGCCTCCTGACATCTTTAGTTCCCCTTTCCAGCTCAGTCCCTTTGAATATCTCAACTGTGCTTCCTCTGGTAATGCTGGTAACCTTGCACCTTCTACTGCCTCCATCTATAAAATCTTATGCCTTTGTGAATGCTACAGTTCACTGCAAAATACATTATATCACTTTATCCTCAAAACTTGTGCAGGAGAGACAAGGCAGAAGTTATTTTCCTTGCTCTTCAGCTTAGGGGGCAGAATATAAGCAAGATTAGGTGACTTATCTAAGAATACACTGGTAGTACATAAAAGAGTATAGAGGAAAGCACAAATATTGGGATTCTGATTTCAGAGCTTTCTCTCTGGACTAGTGGTTTTAAAGCTATAATTTTTTTTTTTTTTTTTACTGATTTTTATTTTTGCCCACAAATTGATGTCTTGACATATAAAATAGACAAAAATAGAGATGCTTTTATTGGAAATTAACTCTGGAGGGTACAGAGTCCTATATGTTCAGCTTCTTCATTTCTACTCAGGTTTGTTGTCTCCTAGGAGTTTTATGGAAGGAACACATTTTGGATAGAGGCATACCTTGTTTTATTGTGTTCTGCTTTATTGCTATTCACAGTCATTGCATTTTTTTTTTTTAAAACAAGTTGAAGGTTTGTGGCAATGGTGGATCCAGCAAGTTTATTGGCTCCATTTTTTCCACAGCATTTGCTTACTTCATGTCTCTGTCACATTTTGGTAATTCTCACAATATTTCAAACTTTTTTCATTATTATTATATTTCTTTTGGTGATCTTTGATCAGCGATCTTTGATGTCACTATTGTAATTATTTTGCGGCACCACAAACTGTACCCATATAAGACGAATTGATAAATGTTGTGTGTGTTCTAAGCGCTCCATCAACCAACAGTTCCTCCATTTCTCTTCCTTTCCTTGGGCCTCCCTATTCTCTGAGACACAAGAATATTGAAATTAGGCCAATTAATATCCCGACAGTGACCTCTGAGAGTTCAAGTGAGTGGAAGAGTCGCACATCTCTCACTTCAAATCAAAAGATAGAAATGATTAAGCTTAGTGAGAAAGGCATGTCAAAAGCCAAGATAGGTCAAAAGCCAAGATAGGTCAGAAGCCAAGATAGACCAAAAGCAGGGCCTCTTGTATCAAACAGTTAACCAAGTTCCGAATGCAAAAGAAAAGTTCTTGAAGGAAATTAAATGTGCTACTCCAGTGAACACAAAATTGGTAAGAAAGCAAAATAGCCTTAATGCTGATATGGAGAAATCTTTAGATGTCTGGATAGAAGATCAAGCCAGACACAACATTCCTTAAGGAAAAACCTAATCCAGAGCAAGGCCCTAACTCACTTCAATTTATGAAGGCTGAGAGAGGTGAGGAAGCTGCAAAAGAAAAGTTTGAATCTAGCAGAGCTTAGTTCATGAGGTTAAAGGAAAGATGCCATCTCCATATCATAATAAGTGCAAGGTGAAGCAGCAGGTGCTGATGTAGAAGCTACAGCAAGTTATCCAGAAGATCTAGCTAAGATAATTTATTAAGGTGCCAATACTAAACAGATTTTCAGCGTAGATAGAACAGCTTTATACTGGAAGAAGATGCCGTCTAAGACTTTCATAGCTAAAGAGGAGAAGTCAGTGCCTGGCTTCAGAGCTTCAAAGAACAGGCTGACTCTTTTGCTAGGCACTAATGCAGCTGGTGACTTTAAGTTGAAGTCAATGCTCATTTACCATTCCAAAAATCCTAGGGCCCTTAAGAATTATGCTAAATCTACTCTGCCTGTGCTCTATAAATGGAGCACATCTGTGTACAACATGGTTTGCTGAGTATTTTCAGCCCAATGTTGAGGTCTGCTGCTCAGAAAAAAGATTCCTTTCAAAATATTACTGCTCATTAACAATGCACCTGGTCATCCAGCAGCTCTGATTCATGTTGTTTTCCTGCCTGCTAATACAACATCGATTTTACAGCCCATGGACCAAGGAGTAATTTTGACTTTCAAGTCTTATTTAAGAAATACATTTCCTAAGGCTCTAGCTGCTGTAGTGATTCTTGTGATAGATCTTTGCAAAGTAAATTGAAAACCTTTTGGAAAGGACTCACCATTCTAGAAGCCCATAAGAACATTTGTGAGTCATGGGAAGTCAAAATATAAGCATTAACAAGAGTTTGGAAGAAGTTGATTCCAGCCCTCATGGATGAATTTGAAGGGTTCAAGAAAAGACTTCAGTGGGGGAAGTAACTACAGATCTGGTGGAAATAGAGAACTAGAATTAGAAGTGGGAGCCTAAAGATGCGACTTAATTGCTGCAATCTCAGGATACGACTTTAATGGATGAGCAAAGAAGGGGGCTTCTTGAGTTGTAATGTACTCCTGGTAAAGATGCTGTGAAGACTGTTGAAATGACAAAAAAGGATTTCAAATATCATGTAAACTTAGTTGATAAAGCGGCAGAAGAATTTGAGAGGATTGACTCCAATCTTGAAAGAAGTTCTAAAATGCTACCAAACAGCATTGAATGCTACAGGGAAATCATTCATGAACAGAAGAGTCAATTGATGTGGCAACCTCATTATTATGTTATTTTAAGAAATTGCCACGGCCACTCCAACCTTCAGCAACCACCACTGTGATCAGTCAGCAGCCATCGACATAGAGGCAAGATTCTCCACCAGCAAAAATACTATGACTTGCTGAAGGCTTAGATGATGGTTAGCATTTTTTAGCAATAAATTTTTTTTAATTGAGGTGTATACATCATTTTTTAGACATAATGCTATTACATACTTTATAGACTATAGTACAGTATAAAAATAACTTTTACATGCACTGGGGAACCAAAAAACTTATGTGACTTGCTTTATTGGGATATTTGCTTGATTGCTGTGGTTTGGAATTCAATCTGCCACATTTCTGAGGTATGCCTGTAATTTATAGCCCCAAAGTTCAAGTAGCTTTAATACCCGGAAGAAACATATACATATATCCGTATATAGTGATTATACAAAGCTTATTTTATCAAGGGGAAAGAAAAACATAATCTAGAGATAAATAAGAGCTCCTCTGGATGGAAAAGTAAAAAGCAGTTTGGTTTCTTAGGGATTGGCCCTGGAACCTGTCTTATTTAACATTTTCATAAATGATTTGGAAAAGGGAATGCATGGTGAATTATCCAAGTTTGCAGATGACACTAAGCTCTTCCAGGTAGTAAAATGCCAAGCAGATGGAGATAAACTGCAGGGAGAATTTGCCAGCCTGCATGAGTGGGCAGAAAAGTGGTAGATGATATTCAATGTGGGCAATGAAAGGTAATTCACTTAAGAAAAAATAATAAAAGCCATACTTATAAAGAAAACTAAATTGAGTTATCTGTCTTATAAAAGATACAGATGTTTTTATAGACCATTCTTTGAGATAACCTTTGAGTATTGACAGAGAAGTGGATTGAAAATAAATACACAGAAACATTAATCTTGAATTAAATGATATTTCATAATGTGATTTATTTAGTCCATTTGTCAAACAATGCTAATTGAGTGCCCAGTATGTGTCAGGCTCTCTTCTGGGCATTGAAGTCTGTTTGGTCATTGCATCTTGAAAGAAAAACAGACAAAAATCTATAAAATATTTAGAGAAGGCCAATGAGGATAGACTACAAATTAGGTAGCAAGTATCAAAGCTTAGAAGAAACACAAATGTGTTGATCAAAATTTTTGACTGTTCTAATGCTCTTATCTCATTTGATACTACAATTACAAGGTAAAAGTACAGCAATTTTTTTGTTCTAGTAGGTTTACAGATGACACAGGGTAAGGTAATCTGAATGGCTTTCCTAAGTTCGTAAAACAGTGGAAGGTGAAGATTCAAGCATGGGTTTTTCTGACTTCAAGTTCTGTTCCTTTTCCATACCACCACAGAGCTTCTTTAATCATCAAGAAGCGGACTGAAGAAATTTGTTATATCCAAAGGCAAAAAGATTGGCAATGTAAACAGGTTCTGAATGGGTAGTGGATTGTTATGTAAATCATGGATGAGGCTAACGTTAATAAAGATACAGGTAACACTGCAGTATATTTCTCGATGTCTTTTTTTTTTTTTAAACTAGTATGTGAGTATGTGGCATTGGAGAATCATTGGTATCTTCTAGGCTGTCACCAACCATATGTAGGTCAAATGGCACTTTAGGACTCCATTATAATGGCAGAAGAAAAGAGACCAACATACAGCTTAGAGTACTCAATACAGGTGTGGAACACCTGCCTATTTCCTAGGCCAGCATTCTGCGTGAATGTTGCATAGTTAAAATATTGAAGCTATGCATTTTGGCCATTAATGAGTGAAGGATCCGCAGATCAGAGAAGGTTGAAATCAGAAAAATCTCAGCAAATAGGTAGATGGTGGTTAAGAATCTGGAGTTCAAAGAGAAACTTGGAGGTGTGAACCAAGAGTGTGTGAACCAACGAGACAAAAGCTGATGAGACTAAGAGGAGTAAAAAGAAGGAAAAAGAGTGATGGGATCAAGGAAGTGAAGGAATAAACATTAATATAAAATATGGCTGAGTCAATTATAGTCATATTATTTTTCCTGCTGTTATTTTGGGTATTCATATTGTTAAGCTTGTGAAACTATTACCCCGGAATAATTTAATTATTACTATAGTAAAATAAATTTGTCCTCAGGATTTCTTTTTTAGAGAGTAAACAGATGATTATAAGAAATGTGCATGTGCTCTTCACGCCCTCCAACCTTTCCCTCCATTTGAAATTGTTCTGTTACCTTGGCCACTTATAAGTACACCTTCCCTCTCCCATTCCCATTCCTGCCTGTGGCCTCAGCTCTGGCACCTTCTTGAACGTGGAATACACTCCTCCATTAGCTCTAGTTCCTCAGAGTCTCCCCACCCCTCAAACTGATCCCAGTAGCATAATCTGTTCATTTATCCATTTTACACATATAGAGTAAAAACTGATCTATTAATGGAACTATGCTTATCTCTTCCCTGCATCTATAGTATATATAGTCAATACAGTTCTACAGTGAATTACTTGTGCATCGGTTTGCCACAGCAAAAGTTTGTTGAATGTACTGTAAGTTACTGGAGGGAAGGGACCATGCTTTTCAATTTTCTCTCGTAGCTTGTCCATAGAGCTGAAATGTAGTGAAACCTTTTGCTTAGTTGATTGCCTTAGAATGAAGTTGTCCTTTGAGCGAGTACATCTATTTTGAAGTAGAGAATAACTATGCATTTTGTTTCTCTGAAGAATCATCTTTTACTTTGCATATGAGTTTTCCCAAGTTCAAAGGACAACCAAAAAATCGTCTTCAAACAGCTTGATGATGCTGTTTCTAGTTCTACAGGAGCTTTGTATCTGTTATACTACTATTCAAAAATTTTTCCCACTTAAATCTATCTTTCCATTTTAGCTGTTTGCCTAACTTTGTCATGAAAAGCTTCCTTTTTAAGTGTTCACTTTGCCATCGGTCCATCTCCCATATTCAGAACGACTTTTGGTCATTTTTGAAGAAGCTTGGACTTTTGCCTAGAAAAATCGTGTTGTGGCAAGTGGGTGTCACGAAAACTGGTGTTGGTCATTTTAATGTGTAGCTCATAGCTGTCTTTACTGTTTTATTTTTTTTCTTTTTTCCTTTAACATCTTTATTGGAGTATCATTGCTTTACAATGGTGTGTTAGTTTTTGCTGTATAACAAAGTGAATCAGCTATACATATACATACATCCCCATATCCTCTCCCTCTTGCGTCTCCCTCCCACCCTCCCTATCCCACCCCTCTAGGTGGTCACAAAGCACTGAGCTGATCTCCCTGTGCTACGCCGCTGCTTCCCACTAGCTATCTGTTTTACATCTGGTAGTGTATATATACGTCCATGCTACTCTCTCACTTCGTCCCAGCTTACCCTTCCCCCTCCCAGTGTCCTCAAGTCCATTCTCTACATCTGTGTCTTTATTCCTGTCCTGCCCCTAGGTTCTTCAGACCCATTTTTTTTCCTAGATTCCATTTATATGTGTTAGCATATGGTATTTGCTTTTCTCTTTCTGACTTACTTCTTTTACCCAGGGTCATAGCATAATGACATAGCATAGATGATAAAAATAAATCAACAGTGAGTGTAAGACCAGCAAGCTATGGAGCAATTAGGGAGGCTTGTGAAGAGCAAGAAATAGGGAAAGGACGATAGGTGGGATCTGCGATGAGACTAAGCATCTTGCCAAAAAGAAAAAAGAATGAAACCTTATTAGGCCAGACTATATAACAGTAGCCATTTTGGGTGCAGTGTCAGTAATCTGTAGCAAAACCCTTGAATTATGGTAGAATAATTTAAACCACTTTCTCAGGAGCCTGTATTAAACGTGAGCACACCCCCCGTGCAGCTGTATAATGCTGAGAGGACTGTGCTTCTCCGGTATACGGCTCTGCCTCTTCCACGGTGCCTGACATGTAGAGCCACTAAACAGAATACTGAATTAAACTAGGTTAACCTTTTCTTATCGAAGTATAATTCACATACAATATTATGTTAGTTTCATGTGTACAGCATAGTGATTCAACGCTTACACACCTTGAGAAATGATCACTACAGTAAGTATAGTTACCATCTGTCACCCTACAACATTAATATAGCATGATTGACTGTATTATGTGGGCTATACATTACTTCCCTATGACTTATTTATCTTATAAATGGAAGTTTGTATCTTTTGATCTCCTTTACCCATTTTACCTACCCCTTACCCCCCCACCAACCCTCTTCCCCTTTGGCAGTCATGAATCTGTTCTCTGTATCTGAGTCTGGGTTTTGCTTTATCTTGTGTGTTTTGTATTTTAAATTCCACATATAAGTGAAATAGTGTGGTATTTCTCTGTCTGACTTATTTCACTTGGCTTAATACCCTCTAGGTATCCATGTTGTCACAAGTGACAAGGTTTCATTCTTTTTTGGGGGGCTAATATTCCGTTCTGTGTATATACCACATCTTCTTTTTCCGTTCATCCGTAGATGGACACAGAGGTTGCTTCCATATCTTGGCTATTGTAAGTAATGCTGCAGTGAACCTAGGGATGCATATATCTCTTTGAACTAGTGTTTTCGTTTTCTTTGGAAAAATACCCAGAAGTGGAATTGCTGGATCATATGGTAGTTCTATTTTTAATTTTTTAAGGAACTTCCATACTGCTTTTCATAGTGGCTCCACCAATTTACATTCCCACCAACAATGCATGAGGGCTCCCTTTTCTCTACATTCTTGCCAACATTTGTTATTTGTTGTTATTTTGATGATAGCCACTCTGACAGGTGCGAGGTGATATCTCATTGTAGTTTTGATTAGCAATTCCCTGATGATGAGTGATGTTGAGCATCCTTTCATATGCTTGTTGGCTATATGTATGTCATCTTTGGAAAAGTGTCTATTCAGATCCCCTGCCCATTTTTTAATCACATCTCTTTTGGTTATAGAGTTTTATGAGTTCTTTATATATTTTGGGTATTAACTCCTTATTGGATATGTGATTTGGAGATATCTTCTGCCATGCAGTAGGTTGCCTTTTCATTTTGTTGATAGTTTCCTTCAGTTTTCAGAAGCTTTTTTGTTTGATGTAGCCCCATTGGTTTATTCTTGGTTGGACTTTTCTTTGGAGTCAGATTTACAAAAACACATCACTAAGGCCAATGTCAAGGAGCTTACCACCTATGTTTTCTTCTAGGAGTTTTATGGTTTCAGGTCTTACATTTAAGTGTTTAATTCATTTTCAGGTAATTTTTGTTTTTGGTGTATTTGTATATGATATATATATATATTGTGCTCATTATTTTGCATGTAGCTCTCTAGCAAATTCTGGGGTACTAATACATATGCTGATGTCCTCAACACCATTTATTGAAAACTGTCCTTTCCCCATTGTATATTCTTGTCTCCTTTGTCATAAATTAACTGATCACATATGCGTAAACTACGTTAACCTTCATTGATTAGTTTAACAACATACCTAGCTTTTATCTTAGCAGAAAACAGAGGTCTGGGCAAAGAATGATAAGCCTGGAGAGGAAGTTACCTTTGGTAACCTGGTTAGCCAGGACAGCTGCAAAGCACTGGTCAGGGTGTTGAGTCAGGACAAAGGGGCAGTGGATAAAGGATGGCCATGGAAAGGAGTTGAAGGTGGTCCTGGAAACAAGTTTGGACTATTTAATAGTTTTACATAGGGCTGGCACTCATCCACTATTTCTTTGGTAGACTGGTTCAGTAATTCTGTTTCAAAAATGTTACAACATTCTGCTTTCCCTTTGCCCTCGAATTTCACTTTCAAAAATCTGATTATGACCCCTAGTTTGTCCCATTACACTATGTTCAATAATTCTACCAGGGGACTCCTTACTTGTAAATGTTCAGTAGTTCTGAGTGTTTTCTTAACAGCCTTGCATCAATAGTTATTTTAGCAGTGTCTCCATTACTTCCTAATTGTCCACTGCTCTTTGGTTTACTGCAAAAAAGGAAGAATTTAGTATTTTAGTCATTGTTGAGTCGTCACAGATCTCAAGCCTGCCCATTTATTTAGAGAGTCTATTTTCTCTTACTATTTTTCGATTCAAAATTTTACATATAGTTAGTTTTCTTATTTTTAATCCCTTTGGCTGTACTAATGCTTCTATTTTTTGTGGTCATTGTCTGCCTTCAGCTGTGAGAAACTGATTCATATTCTTCTACATTGAACTATTGTTTCTCATTAAATGGTAAATAATAATACATAATGATGGTTGCAAGAAAATAGAAGATAGTTTCCTGCCCTTGTAGTGATCACAGTCTAAAAGAGGAAAGAGAAGACACATTCACATACTAAAATATGCCTATCATCAATTAGTATTTTCTGGATAGCAGTAATTAAGTATTCATGGATCTGGGAAGGAAGGGTTGGCAGTTATCTTAAAGGATTGATTTGAGTGAGTGGAGGCAGGGAGGTTTACTTGGAAATACCTTCATGGTACAAGTGAGTCTTGATGAAAGCAGTGGTGAGAGAAGGTTAAGACGGGATTAGAGTGATAACCTTTGCATATCTGAAAGGGTCTAAACACTTGAATCCTGAAGTTATCATCTAAGTACTTGGTCTTGGGAAGTAAGAGAAAAGGAATTGAGAGATTTGAGTTTGGATTCAGGACAGATCTTTCTTTGGTTATTCAAAGAAATTTTCTGAAATATTTGAATCATAAATTAATGCATAGTTTATTGGACCACTCTTTTTTTGTCTTAGTCACTGCAGCTGTTCTTGAGAACTGTAAGTAACAAGAGGCTGGATATTTTTCTTCTCTAGAACCTTTCATCATGTTGACATGGTCTCATATTGCAGTGTAGGAAAACCTTTACTAAAATGGAAATGGCAGACACTGGATGAATTTTAATATTGATACCGTATATTACATCAAGTCTAAATACTCCTACCTCCTACCTAAATTTTCTAACATTTCTGGAAAGTGGCTCCACCATATCTAGTCAACTATTTTTTAAAATATTTTCTTTCAAAACAAATTTAATTTTAGCCACTGACATCTGTACATATGTTCATTCCCACAGTTATTCTTTTCCTCTCCATCTTTTGGAGCCCTCTGCATCCATTAGGCCTGAGTTCAAGCCTTTATTCTTCAATAGGCCTTTGCTCAATATTCTGTTCCTTTAAAATTACTTGTAAGAGTTACTGCCACATAGTTTTATACTTAGTTATCAGTTGATTGTTTTGGTCTTGAATCGTCAATTAAAATATGAACTGTTTAAAGGCAAGTACCATGGCTCTTCTAAATGCCATAGTGACAAATAGAGGGCTAAAATGTAATAGATTTCTAATGAAAGTTTGTGGATTGAACAATTGAATAATAACAATTCCTACATTTTGTAGAGGTAAAAGGAATCAGGGCAGAGGCATGAGTCTTCCATTGCCTTATGGATTCTGTAGATACAGATTTTACTTACTAGTTAAATACTAAACCAAAGTCACAGTATTGCCATGGAGTCCGGACAATCAACTGAGTCTTAGTGAATATAAAATGCTACTCGCTTCTAAAATCCTCTCCCCACGATGAGGTTCTATTGTCCCTCCTGAAGGTTTATAGCATTGCTTTTTATTGATTTCTGTCCGCATCAAACCAACACTGTTTCCTTGGTATTAAATAATAGCAATGACAGCAACAGATAACAAAGCGATCCATTCCTTTTAATGTCAGAATACTCTGAAGGGTGGTCAGTCATTTGTCTGATGGCTTACTGGTAGAGTGACCATATAGTTTATCATTCAAGCCAAGGCACTTCTGAGAACAAAAGGGAACTTTATCAGTAATTACACTGGGACCATAGGTATAAACTAGTACTGTCCAAGCCAAGCTAAGACATATGATCATCCTATATATTAGAATCCCAGAAATTGCTTGTGGGGTAATAAAAAAGGTGATTAGGATGGAGTAGAGCCCATTCTGGCTACTTAGTTCCTCTTCCCTCCCATCTCGTAATCCATTTCTTAGGGACCTCATGGTTGTCAGCAGGAGTTCCAGATCTTAGGAATTCCACCCAGTAGAATGGCAGTGCAGGTATTTATTCTATTTTTCCAGCTTATTAAAAATGATGCTTTCCAATTATTATGTACAAGACCACTTTCCTCGTTCTTTATAGACTTTATTCACAACACATTTTTACTAAAATTTCCAAAGAGGGAAGTTTCACCATTCATGACTCACAACCTTAATACATTGTTTTTACATCTACCGATGCCCATGATATGTTGCTCTCAGGGGTTACTTAGGCCAACGGTCCGATGGCAGTTTTTATAGAGCTGTAAGTATCCCCCAAATTATTATAATTACGATAATTTCCATAAATGTTTTTATACCAGAAACATTTTGCTGAATTAAGCATTATTTAACATACTGGGCTTTTTGAAGAAGTCATATTTAGAAGCCTGTTTGTTTTTTTTTTTTGTGGTATGCGGGCCTCTCCCTGCCGTGGCCTCTCCCGTTGCAGAGCACAGGCTCCGGACGCACAGGCCCAGCGGCCACGGCTCACGGGCCCAGCCGCTTCGCGACACGTGGGATCCCCCCGGACCGGGGCACGAACCCGTGTCCCCTGCATCGGCAGGCGGACTCTCAACCACTGCGCCACCAGGGAAGCCCTAGAAGCCTGTTTTGAGCCAAGAGGAGTCTTGTCATATATGGAAGGTGTGATTTTTGTGAATAGTTAGGCTTAACACCTGATCATAATAGTGGTTTAAATCTATCCTTTTAACATTATTAGAATTATAGCAAACCCAAGGGTTTTCTATATTAACGCTGGTTGGTCTTTCCCTGCATATAATTAGAATTACAGAAAATCCAAGGGAGCTGTGAATTTACAAACAAAAAGCGTTATCTGAATTATCTGCTAATTTTAGAATTAGCAAATTTTCTCAATTGAGATGAAATCATATTTTGTGAGTATAATTTTACAAAAACGATTTAAGGGGATATGTGAGAAGTGCTCTAACTTGGAGTCTTGTCTTTATTAAATATGCAAGGGCATCATGGAGTCATTAATTAAATGAAAAACAATATCTCAGGAGTGAGACAAAGTATTCTGAAGTCAAGTTCAGTGTCAAGTGAATGTGGGCTTTTAGAAACTACTCTAGCTGCACAGAGATATTGAGGTACTTTTTTCCTAGTGGCCTGTCACATAGTAGACACTATTGTATTTGGTCAATTAGACTTCTCCTCTTCTTTCCTTTTTTCCTTTGCTGTCAGAGGAAGTGATGTAAGTTCTTGGACCTAAAGCCAGTTCCTCAACCTGTGTACTACATCACTTTCCATCTCACCTCTCTGGGGGGCCTCGCTGGTCTCCTGTTATCTGTATCTCCTCTCCCCCTATACTGCTCCCTACCCCAGCTCTTCTGTATTCTTTCAAATAAAGCATCATACTGAAATATATAATTTATGTGAACATCCACGTCATTTTCAAAACCTCATCACTGTCTTCACCTAGTTTGCTTAATTAAGTAATATGTTGACATAAACAGGATCTCTGGCCCAGAAGAAGCTGTAACAGATGGCATCTAAAACCAAAGATAATCATTAACCTGTCCCACGGAAGGTGTGAAGCAGCGTGTTTAGAAATAAGCATGGTTGTAAGATGGCTCTTTATAAATGTCTGAGAAATGCATTCTTCAGACATATATAGAATAAGGAGATGGAAGGAATGAAGAGTGGGACAAAACGACAATCAGACCTTCCTCCATTGTATGAGTGAAGAGCTGTGCGTTCTCAGGGTATTAAATGTGCTTAATTTAATCTACTGCAGTACAATAGTATAATATTGTGAACATAGAACATATATTTCAATATTACGAATGTTATCTCAAATATTAAATATGATTACATATAGTGTATTTTAAATTTATAACATTTAATCTCATCTAAATCTTATTAAATAAAAATATACAAATATAAATATATTTGTAAGCATACGTACAGCCTTTACAGAACCAAATGTGAACTGATTTTTGGTTATCTAGGATCGTGCTCATTTCAGGGTGGTTAACAAGGTGTTTCACTGTTTATTTTGTTTCTTATTTGGATATGTAAAACTCTCTCTTTGATCTTCTTCTAACAGAGTCTGTAAAAGGTAACCACATTTTTCTAATCTTGAGCTAATATTTGTATAAACAAGAATAAAATTAAGGAAAATATCAACTCTAGGTCACACTTTATCGTGGCAAAAAGCACTATGTTATTACACATTATTTTGCATTTGATTTTGTCATTTTGTTAAACTGTTACAGTAACATTTTCTCTTTTAGGTGTTCAATATACATAACTTGTGAGGTCTCCCACACCTCCCGAACAAATTCTCCAGGAAAGAGGCTGCTAAGCAACCCTTTAAAGATAGCGCACTGATACTGATGTGTGATTCTGGTACCTTCCAGGCACTAAACATCCTGGCTACCCATGGAGGCACCCGGATCATCAACATTTGTCATACTTTTTCTGGGCTGCTTCATCTGTATCAGAGATCCCAGTCTTACGGTGCAAAGTCAAGTGTTTAGTTTTTAAAACAGGCTCCCCTACATGAAGAGGATTTAAACAATAAATACAAACTGGTATATTGATCAACTGCATGCTCTCAGACACACTCTCAGGTCAAGCCTTCACAATATAGAATAAGAATTAATGTAATTTTAGATCTTTATTGAGTGCCTTCCGTAGGGTAGGGACTTGCCCTGTTATTTACTCCTCACACGACACAGCAAAACAGCCATGATTATTCCCTGTGTCTTTTCTGATGAAGAAGTTCGGTTCAGGTTAGTTATGTGACTTGCCCAACACTACCCAGCCAATAAATGGTGGAGCCAAAATCTAATCTTCAATGTCTTATTTCACGGCCTCCTCTCTTAAGCATTTCAATGAACATTGCATCATTTAGTTGAATTTTGGGCATGTATGGTGTGTGGGACTTTGAATTTTGTTTTGCTGGGACATACCTCCTGTTACTGGTGCCTACAGCCAGAGTCCGTCTCTGCTGCTCTTTTTTTTTTTTTTTTTTTTTTTCGGTACGCGGGCCTCTCACTGTTGTGGCCTCTCCCGTTGCGGAGCACAGGCTCCGGACGCGCAGGCTCAGCGGCCATGGCTCACGGGCCCAGCTGCTCTGTGGCCTGTGGGATCTTCCCGGACCGAGGCACGAACCCGTGTCCTCTACATCGGCAGGCGGACTCTCAACCACTGCGCCACCGGGGAAGCCCTCTGCTGCCCTTTGATACTCCCCTTCAACAGCGTGAACTCAAGACCTTCATAGCCCCTAGATTTGACTTTCTTGAACCTCCTCTTTGAATGACTTTTGAGTTCCAGGAATTACCTGATTTTGATGTTGTTCCAGAGGGATAACATAGGTACCCAGTTACAAATGTGGAAAATGAAACCTACATACTAGCTGATGGCATCTTTCGGTAACAGGGCATAATCCTAGTATGGCTTGCTGATGTTACTTGAATTATTAAGCGTCTATAATACTTGCTAAGCCTTTCCTTAAATATCTCAGTTGATCTTCTCAATTCATTAACGATGATGTCCTCATAGTTGTAGATGGAGAAACCAAGGCTCAAAAATAAGTACTATCCCCCACTAATTATAAAGTGTAGAAGAGCAAGGTACATTCAAATCTCTGCTTTCAAGAAAACCATGGTGCATGTTTGTTCCATTCCACCATGGCATCCAAATGATTTTAGTAGAAAATACTGGAATTTCTTATATTTGAACATCAGGGACTTGCTGTGAGCATTCCCAACACAGAAGGGTATATATTGTAATAAATAAACCCATAAGTCTAGGTTGTTCTGGAGGGGGTAGCACAGACAGAGGAAGGAACTTTTATCTCCATATTTGAGGATGTAGGTGATAACGATCTTGCTTCAAAACTGAGCTCAGCAACTTTTCAGTTTATTAGAGATCCTTAAAATGGCAACTCAGTTATCACTGTGAATAAGGGGATGAGTGAAGAGAAGCTGCCTCCATCCTCCATTCATCCATCCATTGATTATTTTTATAATGAATTTTATTTGCTAGGCATTTTTCTAAGCGCCTTGGGTAAGGCAGTGAACAGAGATTTAGTCACACAATCAATTACAATTATTGTAATTGCAATGAAGGAAATGGGATATGAGGATAGAATTCCTTAACCTGGTGTTAGAAAAGTTTTCAAATATCAGAGTATATAAAGTGATGCTGAACATAGACCACGTGACCATTGACTAGTCACTTGTTTGCCAGAACCACTTCTACCTGACAATGAGACATTCCTTAGGCCTCAAAAAGGTCAATTTGAACTTAACTAGGAAGTTCTACAGACTGTTCTAGCGTCAGACAATCTTTCTGTTCAAAGGCAGAAAATCTTTTTCAGCCAACCTTCCTGCCCCAGTTAGAGTCAAGATTTGATAATATTCAGGGTGAAGAGCCTGTCCAGTTTAACCCAAGTGCAAGGGGAGGATTCTCTTTTTCTCCAGAACTTTGCTCTGGGAAGAGTGGCAGCACTTTCCCAAAATGCAGGAGAAAAGATTGCTGATCTCTGTATTTTGATAGGCTCTTTCACGGTGAATCTAGGAATGAGAGTAGATTTGCCTTTCTGCTTGAGCACTGGAGTCTTTAACAGAGGCAGAACTTTGAAAATATAGGTCATGCCCAGTGGCCTGGGAAACCAGTAAAATAAGATGATGGTCCTTCTGTTTAGCTTTAAGATTGTCTCTTTTATCTTGTCAAGATGATTCACCCCGAGTCAGAAGTTACATTTGACTGTTTTGCTCACCTATGCCTTCTTTGCCCTGTCAGTGAGATAGAGAAATCCCTGAATGACCATTTTTTTGAGTTGCATATATCAACTCTGATTAAGAAGGTGTCTTGATTTGTATTAGTATTACTATTTATTGTTTGTCAAGTTCCTCAACAATGTCTTCATTTGTAGATTTTCTTGAAAAAAGATTCACAGTTCACATCAGCCTATCTTCTTCCCGGGGAACGGTTACTTTTTGATTTACATTGAACTTTTTTTACATGCTAGGGTTTCTGCATGTTGTAATTCAAGTTTGTACGGAGTTGCTTGGGTCGGATATAGCTCATACTGTTTGTCTAAGGAAGCAAGTAAAAGTGCACTGAAATCTAAACATCTTTGCTGACTGTATATCGTTTCTTTCTACAGTTGCTCTGTTTGATGTGGTGCTGAAGTACATACCTAAAGAAGAGAATATAAAAGATAAGCTAGAGTTGTTCTAGCATTCCCCTTTTGTGCAAGCAGACTGAGGGTGTATACATAAAGGGAGCCGTCCTGGCCGGGCAGTTGAACAGAGTTAAGGTCCCATTCTTGGTTCCTTCTCTGCCCAGTTGACCAGCCGTGGTGATGGGTCCCTCCCTGCTCTCTGACCTGTGTAATAGCACAGCAGCAGCAGATTGCGTCTCGGACAGTGCACTTGTGTCATAAATTCTTTGAATTTTCCATTCTTACTGGGGATTTGTGAAAACTTCAGATGCCTCTGAACACTTCAGTAAAACCTGAAATTGCCTTATAAAATCCCGATTCCCAGCGTAAAGGATCCTCTAATCTATTTCGTGCACTGCCTGCCCATTCCTAGACACAGAGGTAGCAAATGGCAAGAGGGGAAGAAGCGAGGGAAGTGAAGGCCTCAGACGTTGAGGGAATCACGAAGAGGAGACGGGAAGGGAAAGCATCACATATTATCTCCCTTGCACTTTCTCCTCATTCCCTGAGTTCTGCCGACTTATGTCTCTAGAGCAGAGAAAGGAACTCTTGGCTCCTGACTCAGGCCTTCTGGGTGGGAGCCACATAGTACCGAGTAATTATAGAAACAGGTATAGAAAAAACAGCAGCATTTCCATTCTTCAGTTGTTTTTTCTGCCTAAGAACATTACTTAGTGTCGGGTCATCTCCAACATTTCTTTTAAAACAGAAGCCTGATTACCTAGAAGACGTACGTACATTGAACCAACCTCCTGTATTGTCAGAGAAAGAAGATGCCTCTGGGGATGACAAGCAGGATACAAAGCAAGTTCCTTTGCCCAGAATTGTCCCCTCTGCTCCTTACCCTTCAGCCTGATATTTATCTTATCATTTACTAATTAACTGATCAGTAGTAACCAAATGCTTGCTATGTGCTGTCATACTAGATTCTATGGTTGAATAGTGAACAAAACAAAGCTCTTCATTTCTACCCCCTGCCCTCAGCTCCTCAGTTCTTGGAGCTTATATTCTGATCAGGGAGGACAGAAAATACACAAAAGAAAACGTAAGTTACACGGTACATTAGAAGTTAACTGTATTGAGGAAAATTAGGGAAGGAAAATTAGGGAGGAAATGCTGGGGTGGGGGGAGAGGGGAAGTGTCATTTTTTCAAAGGATGGTAAGGGAAGATGACATTTAGGCAGAATCTTGAGGGAGCAAACCATGTACTATCTGAGGGCAAATTGGTCCAGGGAGAAGGAAAAGCTGTAAAGCACTAAGGCCAGAGCATGCCTGGGGTATTCAAGGAACAGGAAGCCAGAGTAGAGGGTGCAGAGTGAGCAGGGGGGTAAAGAGAAGACAGAGAAATGGATGGATTGTGTAGATTCTTACAGACCATCGTCAGGACCTAATTTCTTTCCGGTGAGATGCAGGGCCACTGAAAGGTTTTAGGCCGAAAAGTGGCTTATTCATAGTTAGGCTTTAGAGGGATGATCTTGGCTGTTATGAGAGTAACCTGAGGGTGAGGATGGGCATGGCAAAGGCAGAAGCAATGACACCCTGCGGTAGATGTAGTTGGGAAGCTGTGGCAGTAGTACAGGTGAGATATGATGGTAACTTGGACCAAAGTAGTAGCAGTGAAAGTGATGATAAATGGCTAGATTCTGGACACATGCTGAAGGTAGAGCTGGCAGTATTTCATGATGGATTGGGTATAAGGCATAAAGTCAAAAAAGGAGTCGAGTGCCTCCAAAGATTTGAGCATAACATAGTTAAATAAAACAGTGAGAGTAAGTCCAAAGATTTTGGTTTGAGCAACTCAAAGAATTGAGTTGCTATTAACTAAGTTAGGACACACCTACAGGTAAAAATGTTATTGGATAGGGGAGGGGAAGGAGAGAGAAAAATCAGAAGATGCTGTCCTGATAACACCGTATTGCAAATACATTTATCAGGCTCGTCTTTTCTTAGTTGTATTTCATAAGTAAAATGAGGAAATTAAAAAAAAAATGGTATGAGGAGGGGTAGGGGAGGGTAATTCAGGGGCATGGCTCTAGAGCCTGTAAATAGATTTGTCAGTGTAATAGGAGATTTGACACAGTGGGTAGCACATTGAGTCCCATGCTTATGAGACATCGAGGATGCTGCTGACCTTGGACAACTCACGCATTCTCTCGGGATTTCATTTAATTTTTTTTGACTGCAAAATGAAGGCTCTTAATGTCTGTGAGGCATTCCTCTGGCATTTTCATGCCAGGAGGCCCTGTAGAGGAGAATGCAATAGAAGCTAAGAAATAAATTATTTCTTTGCCCTCATTCATGTACTACCACTCCAGGACTTTACTAGTAAAAAAGAGTTAGGACCATTGTCTAGTTTACTAAATCAAGGCAGACAACCAAACTGGGTAATTTGATTTTTTTAATATTTCCTTTGACATCTGTATTGTCAAGTTTGACTATCTGTGTTGATTAAATGAAAATGTTGATTTGTAGATCTCCTCTTTTTGTGTGTCTAGTACACACACTGGTGTTGCTTTTCAGAGAATATCTATGCTTGAAAATGTGCCCCTATGCACAAAGACAGGGAGCCTCTGTACATTTTGAAAACTACTTTTTATGATGTGAAGTGATCACCTTCTGATGCCCTATGGGATGTGATGAAATATGTTTGGACCAGAGTCAGAGGGTTCATCCCAAATATTGTGGCATTACCAGCCAGCGGTCTTAAGCATATAGAATGCTACAGTATTAGCTCATCTGTTAGAATATATGAGATATGTTCATCATAGGACAGATGAAACTTCTGGCATCCAGCGACAGTGTGCTTTGGGCCTATGAGTGTGCCACGTATTTGTGGCTGCTGTTAATTTGCTGGAAGGTCCCATTGTATTGTATCTTTAGGATTGAGGACTTTCCTCAACCCATGTTGAGCTGTATGGGCTTGTGGGGCAGTTATGAAATTGTGAATTCTTCAGTGCTGTTAAACTCCACATTTCTCTCGTGCTGTGGTGCTGACGTTCCAAGCACACAACAGTTATGCAAGAATCGATTTTTACCATGAATGGGGTGGGGTTCGTTTGAACGAGCACCTTGGTCAGCGACCAGCTGTATTAGGAGATGTGAAGCCCATTATTGATCCAGGGCTGAGAAATCAGTAACTGTTGTATTATATAATTATCGACGGAGCCAGAAAATGCCATGGGCAGAGCACAACTTACTATTTGTTATGCTGGATTGTCTCTCATCTGTGTCAGGCCACTGTGTTCTGCTCTCGTGTTCCCACACCATGTTTATTTATACTGTGTGCAGTTAGCTTTCATATTTCTCTTGTGATTCTATCTTGGGGGAAAAAAAATGAATGCTGGTTTTTGTTCAGGGGCTGGAAAAGAAATACATTTTTCCAGACATTTGAGTGGGCCTATGCTGAATACTAAAGTCTGGGCAGAGGGAAGATGGGGCTCCGAGAGAGATAATCAGAAGAGTGAAGAGAAGAGTCTCCCCTGTGGGTACCACTGGTCCACATTCGTTTTTGTTACCACATTCCCCAAGTGAGAAGGATGTAGATGATTGGCGTGCCCTAGTGGTGGTGAATATTAACTATGCACCTACTATCTGTAAGGTCACGTAGTAGGTCCCTAAGGAAGGGTTAGAGGGGTATGCGAATGAAAATACAACATGGTTGTAACTCAGAGCTAAATAACTAACTCCTGTGTAGTACTCTGTAATGCTTTGTTCAGTTCTAGCCACTGCTAGCTCTCCATCTTTCTTCCCTTCCTTCTCTGGGTGTTCTTTTCTTTGTACTTATCAGCGAACTTATAGATCAAAGACTAGCTTCTTTTATGATGAATGTGTGTCTTTGATTCCACAGCCATATATCAAGTTCATGAACACAGAACAAATGCCTACTCTAGATAGGAGGGCCTGTGAAGAAATCTTGACCACTGTCTAGCTGTTTCAGTTGATATGTCTCTGGGCTACAGAGATGGGGAGGCCATGGACTGTGAGAAGATACCAGCACCTGTAAGTGTTACAGTCAATGTTCCTCAACTGGCTTGTTCACAAACGGTTAGGAAAATTATTAAATTGCATTTAAGGTCTCAATCAAATGTTTTATTTAACTGATAGCTGCCAGTGAAATTAGGGAGTCTTAATATGTCAAAAGTATCTTTTAAAGAGTTAAAGCAGAGATAACTTGGAGATGAAAATTATTGAATAATCAAACAGCCTATGCTTAAAGAAAGGAAGCCTAAATTGGATATAGGGGGAATATTTTCTTTTCTTTTGTATAATGATGCTGGAGTTATAATAAAAATATACCTTTATGCGTATATACCTTCACTCATGAAATGCACACGGAGAGATTCAAATTATTTATTCTATAATTATTTGAAATTTCTTGGAAATGTAACTTAGTAAATGGAGATTCCTCATTGCTAAGTTCAATGTTTTAATGTTCAGCTGTTAAAGTGAGTTTTGGGGGGATGAAAACAAGTTACAGCTGCTGCCCGTGTTGCTTATGTATGGAAAGCACACCACCACTGTGTAATTCCTGAAAAAAGTCTTCTTCATTAAAATGTGAAGTCGGCATACATCTATGAATACTTCTGGATTTTATGGGAACTCTTCTGCTTCATAACATAGAGATATCTTCAACTTTTATTATGGGCATTTAACTATTTGCATGAATGCTGTCTTATAAATACCCAAGTGTTAATCTTTAGTTGCTTGATTTGTTTTCTGCTATGCTGTCCTGAATTAATTATCATGAGATTGTTGCTTTTAAAACTTCCAAGATTACTTTTTCCTAGAGGGTAATTAATTTTTTCCTTTTATTCTGATAGCAGAATTGAGTGTACTAATGAAATGTTAACAAATCACTAAGGCCACTATCTAAAGGAAGCAAAAAATATATACATTTTCCTCCTTGTAGATTGTCTGTAAGAAGCCAGGTGGAGATGAAGAGGGAAATCAAATTGACTACTAACAAATTCAAGAGATAGAAAAGCTTCTCTTAGTATACGGGACACAAGTGTTTAGAACCGAGGATTAAGGCAAAATATTCCATTGTGTATACTCACTTTCAAAACCCAAACTCATACTCTCAGGAACAAATTACTTCGTTTTTTGCGGTACGCCGGCCTCTCACTGTTGTGGCCTCTCCCGCTGCGGAGCACAGGCTCCGGACGCGCAGGCCCAGCGGCCATGGCTCACGGGCCCAGCCGCTCCGCGGCATGTGGGATCTTCCCGGATCGGGGCACGAACCCACGTCCCCTGCATCGGCAGGCGAACTCTCAACCACTGCGCCACCAGGGAAGCCCCAATTACTTCGTTTTTAATCCATCTCTCCCCTCTGATTATAATCTCAGCCACCAAATTATTAAATATATGAAAGCTGACTTCAGTCAAATATTATTTGATTAGTTTTTTCCATTTTCTGAGCATTCCATAAACTCATTGTTGTGGGAGTGTGTGTGTGTAAATGTGTGTGTGTTAATTTGAGTATCATGCAGGGTTTATCTATGCCCGCAGATGAATTTACTGAAAATGATTAAACCTCTCATAGTTGACTCATTATTAAAAACCAGTGTAACACTATTACAAGAAAGACATTTTGGCCCTAGTTCTAAGCTTTGTCAAATGCAAAGGAAAAAAATAATCAACATCTTGCAAAAGCAATTGGTCAGAGTTATTAATGAGGCAATTCTTTCTACATAAGGCATCATAGAAAAACTAATAAGAGAAAATGTGACAGTAAATTGCAGGCTACTTTAGATTGTGTGACATTCTAATTAATAAAAGTCAACTTTAGTGGAAGAGATCGACTTTCTGTGCATTACAAATACAAATTTCATTTTTTATGCATTATATACCACCATTCTCTCTTTTATCTTGAACCAGGGACAGAGTCAGTTTTTGTGCATCCGGAGGCCTCTATAATTTGGGGGTCTTTTCAAAAATTGCTTTTGAAAAATTTACAGAAACTGTGAACATGTTACTTAGGCCTTTTCCAGAATCTTAGAAGGGAGCTGGGCTAGTGAGGGACCCTAAAATATAAGCCTTATTAGCTTTGTTGTAAATGTGATTCCATCTTCATTCCTTTACTGAAATAATCAGAAATTAATTTTTAATATCTGATATTAATATCACATAGCTATTAATTAATTAGCCAATTAGTTAATTGAATTATATGTTCATTGTATTAGGATTACTCTAGCTGATGTAGCAAATAGGCACATTTCAATCGCTTAACACAATTAAATTTTTCCAGGATATACTTGAGAATATAGTACCTGGATGGACAGCCACTCTCAAATGACATTCCTCTGTCATGAAAGGGCAAACACAAATCTCTAGAGCACTGAGAGTCTGTCATATTCATCTTTTCCCCCCACTTTAGACCCTGCACTGGGTACTGGGGGAAAAATACCATATCTGACATGGACTCTATACTCAGAGCTAACAGTCTAATATTTTAGATACGTTTACAAATGGCTCTAATGCAGGGTAGACAAATTAGTATATTCATGAGAGAAGTAGTATATTTGAAGGAGAATGATTGAAAAATCCAATTTTTAGTATTTTAAGAAATAGATTTGTATATTTCACATCTCTGGAAGTTTCTTAATTCATTTAAGGCTTTATGCTATGGAGATTTATGATTTATAATCCAAATTTAAAGCTTTCTTCTAATATGAGCAGGCAGAATTGACAGCCAACAATGGGTGATCTTTTCCTATTTTTTGACTTACTGCTGCTATATATACTTTAAAGACAGAAGGAAAGAGAATAAGCTGGTGAGAAGAAGGGAAGGAGAGAAACCTCTTCATCTTTTCCCTTCACAGTTTTTTCCATAATTACCAGCATCTCCTTTGCATCCTTCCTGTGGGATTTTAGAGGCATTTATGATGAGCTGCAGCAAATTATACTAAGTTATAAAGGAACATCCTCGAATGAAGTATTGAAATATGCTTTGTAGAGGAAACATGCAAATTTTTTTAAGCAAAGATTTTTCATATCCTATTTGTTTAGCCAAAGAAAACATACCCTTTGACAAACAAAAGAACACATATAAAATCACACTCTGTTAAAGGTCCCTACTCAGCGGTTCTTCCTCTTCTTGATTCTCAATTCTCTTTCCAGTCAGGAGCACACAGGAGCCTGGGTTTGGAGTGGGTGATTGCTCTGACGAAATGTGCAGAAGTTCCTTGGCTAAGTCAGTTATCTGTGTCTCTTAGGTTACTGAGTTCACAACCTATTTCCTTGTTCAGAGCACCTGGCTCCTGACAGATCACTCCAGACCTTGAGCCAGACACTGGAGGGAGGCAGGCTGGGGAAGTGAGCAGCATAGTCAGGGAGAGAAGGAGTAAAGGCAGTGAGATGACTGCTCAACAAGTCTGGCTCTGTCTGTGCTCTTTAATATGCTTGTGGGATCTAAGTCTCATTATGGACATGATTCCTGTAGGTGCTGCACCATGAGCATGGAATCTGATCAGTGGGGGAAGCCCTGGCAACAGCTCATCCACAGAGATGGCATCTCTGCACCTTGGGACATTCTCTTAGTTATGGCCAGACTCCACCAAAGGGTTGGGAGATGTTGATATGTGCCCCATGGTTTGTTCTGAGCAAGGGGGAAGATGATGAATAGCAGGAACTAAGTAGATTGTATAGGCTCAGCTGAATGGCCTGAGATACAGGGGAGAGCTCTAAACCAGGTAGGTAGCTGAGTCAGTTGTCCAGCCTTAGTCCCTGGGCCAAAGCATATGGCAGGCAAGGAGAACTGGAATTAGTGCCTGGGAACATAGCCTTTTGGATTGTAGGTAGGCAGATAATTTCTGAGTGGTGATGCTGAGGCGCTCCATACCCCTCCACCCCAGTTATCATTACAGCCTAGAACCAGAGTAGACATTGGTAGACAGAAGAAATCATCACTGGAAGGCAATGTGGATTTGAGGGAATAACATAGGCTTTGGACTAAAGGCCTGGACTCAAATGCCTATTACATTATTTAATAGCTGTGTGATAGTTGCCAATTTGTCCAGCCTTTAGTTTCCTTCTCTGTAAAATGGAATTAATGATTCCACTCATGACAAAGATATTTGAGGATTAAATGAGCTAATATATTTGCATCTGGTTACCAGTGATGACTCAAAAGACAACAATAGCTGCATACAGGTCTAAGATATTTGAATAGTCCTGTAAGGGAGGCATTTTCGGCTCCATTTAATTGATTAGAATCAAGGTTCAGAGGCTTTGGGTAACTAATTTCATACCTTAAGAAAGTGACAGAACCAAGATTCTAAATACAGAGTGACCCCCAAATCCCACTTTTATTCCACTTCATCATGTTGGCTCCATAAGTACCAGCAATCCAGTATGTTTTAAGGCTGTGTGCAGTTCCTACTACTTTCTTAAGAAATTCTACAATTGATAGTTTAGTGGAGATTTGACTCTTGGATTTCCTTACCAGCTGCTTGAATTTTCCAGGGGAAGTATTTTCTAGGGTCTTAGTATGGCAGGGAGCAGAAAGATTGTTGAGGAAGATTGTGCGTTCTGATATGAGTCTGCATGAAGAGCCAGGCAGGTCCTTGGATGACTGAGAAGTACAGTATATAGATAAGGCTGCACTGGAGGCCTCTCTTGCTGTGGCTCTGAGAGGCCTCCGCATTAATAGTGAGGTTTTGTGAGAAAGTAGATTGGATAATATGTAGCATATATGAGTTTCCTTCCTTTGCATCGCTGGAGTTTTAAGGCACGTAGGTAATTTCAGAGTCTGAGGCAATTCTTTACCTACTAATTTGGGTATCGATTTTCAGCTGCAATATAAATTGTGCTCCTCAAGTAGATGAAAGTTACATGAGTTACGCTGCTTTTGTCTTGGATGCACACTCTCTTTTTTCCTTTTACTGTATGGAGGTTCAACAACTGTTCCTCTTCTCTGTCTCATTTAGTATCAATCTCTTAATTTACTATCCTTTCTTTGATGGGGAAGGACTTCTTCCTGACCCTGGAACTGGGGAACTGGCCAGTTTTGAATAAAATTTTAATCACCTCCATCAACCCTACCAATATCAAAGCCTTCAGACAATGCCCCTATTAATTGTCGCTTAGGTATTGAAGTTATAGTGAAGGACCAGTGTATCCAATGGCCAGACTATAAAAGGAAAACAGAATATCATCACACAAGATGTGTTACTCAGGGACTTCCCTGGTGGTCCAGTGGTAAAGAATCCACCTTGCAATGTAGGGGACCGGGGTTCGATCCCTGGTCAGGGAACTAAGATCCCACACTCTGCGGGGCAACTAACTTCTGAGTTAGTTAGTTCTGTGGCCCGCGTGCCACAACTTCTGAGCTTGTGCGCCTCAATTAGACCCCGCGTGCTGCAAACTACAGAGCCCAAATGCTCTGGAACCCGCACGCCACAGCTAGAGAGAGAAAGAAGAAAAAACCCGCACGTCACAACTAGAGAGAAGCCCGTGCACTGCAATGAAGAGCATGCGTGCAGCAACAAAAGATCCTGCATGCCTCAACAAAGACCCCACATGTCGCAACTAAGACCCGACACAGCCAAAAATAAATAAATCAATAAATGATAAAATAAATCTTTAAAAAAGAAGATGTGTTACTCAATATGGCCTTAGGCAGAAGATGAATGAAAATCCATCCTATAAAATTGGTACAATCCATTAAAATATGGATTTGGTTTAGCAGTGATGCCAAGGTATCCTCTTTTGACAGAAACACCATCAATAGCTTAGAGCAAGGATCAGCAAACTTTACGTAAAGGGCCAGATTAGTTAAGTATTTTGGGCTTGTGGGCCATACCATCTCTGTTGCAATTATCCAGCTCTGCTTTTGTAGCATGCAAACTGCCATAGGCAATATGTAAATGAAGGAGCATGGCTGTGTTCTAATCAAACTTTATTTACAAAAACAGGTGGTGGTCTATATTTGGCCCATCATCCTTAATTTGCTAATCCCTGGTTAAAAGTCACAGAGAGGTAAAACTGGAAACTCATCTAGTCAACCTTCTCATTTTAGAGATAAGGGAACTAAAGTCCAGAGAGAAGGTGAATTGTCTAATATAACCTAGCTGGTTCCTGCCAAATGGAGAAGTAAAACCCAGTTTCGTGATTCCCAATCCAATAGCATTTGCACTGCACCACCTTGTATCTTGCTTTTTGATTCATCTTTCTCCTGGCTTATCTTCTCAGCCTCTAATCATGATGCACAGTCATTTGTGTTCCTGATGTCGGCACAAAAAGTTCTATTTATTTTTAAAATCAGAGAGAAACATCTTACTTTTGTAATGTGTTTTTTCTTGTTGACTTTGCACAGGCAAATAAATCACTCTATATTTGAATGGCAGAATTCTTATCCTAAAACATGCCATCTTGCAGGAAAGTTTTTACAGGCATTGATTGAAAGCCCCTTTCCTCAAATGCTTCCCATCCATGACCAAACATCCTAAGTGTGACGTTTATCTTAAGTTTAAAACGGGGACCTATATACTTTTTAGCATGAAGTCAAGAATGACCTAGATTTATTGAGGCTTTTGTAATCTTTCATCTTACAACTTGGACGTAATTATAGTTGATTCATTTGGAGGAATAATAGTCTTGATAAAACAAAGGATCTGGACAGAAGCAGCGTGATTGCTTTCTTTAGAGAAATTCTATAATGTGTATGCATTTAGTTCGTATAGCATTTTCACTCAACTTACCAATAAAAGAAATTGGGGTAACTTTCAGATCTGTTCATTGATGGAAGATGCGTCCATTCACATTTGTACATTATAGTTAGCTTAGTGGTGTGTGTGTTCCTATTAATCTCACAAACACAATGAAGTGCTTCTCAGGCTGTGGGTACACAACACAATGTAGAGTACATTTTTGGCCATTATCCAGCTTTATTTAGTAAATGTAGACAATCTAGGTAATTGAGGACCTAAATTGGATTTCCTGGCCATAATTATCCCTGTTTGTCCATACATATCCATCAAATTTATCAGATAATTGCCGTGTTGCTTCATTTTGTGCTGTCCTGACTCAAGTTGACTAAAAAGGAAAGAGGACTGGCCTGCGAATGAGGAGCCTTGGGTCTAGTTTCAATTTTTGTCCCTGTTTGTGTGACCTTTGGGCAAAGCATTTAACGTTTCTGGATCTTTTTCCGTGTCTGGATCTGGACCCGTAAGGACTGTAAGGGTTGTATCTGAGGCTGATTTCAACTTTAATGATCTAGGATTGGCTTATGTCTACACGTTGTAACTATTTGGGTTTTATTTTTACTAAAAAATGTTTTTTAATATTTAAATGTACATTTAAAAATGGTTAATATGGTACGTTTTATGTTATGTGTTTCCTACTACTTGTTTTTAAACCGAGTTAGGGAATCACAGAGCCCATCCATCACATCCAGAATGAATGATCTGATTTTGTGGTCTTAGTGACTAAAAGAACTAAATGCCCCTTGTTTTAGTTATTAAGGTAGTTAGATAAGATTGGCCATTTGATATCTGATCTATCACTTATCATTTGTCTATATGCTTTTGACTGAGGGCTGAGAAGGGTCGGCCCTGATGGCCTGGACGCCTTCCATGGTGTCCAGGATGCGCAGAGTAAGGAAGGACAGACCATGCCATTAAGATTTCTCGCTCTTGCAACTGATAACCTGGTAAAAAGAAAACCAATGTGGCTTTTCCTCTAGGCAAATTTGTGAGCTGACATCTTGTATTTGCTTCCTGAATAGGAAGAAGGGTGGTGATCTGATCAAAATGAAGTACTTCAAGATAAACACTGTATTCTACAAGAGGGTATAAAGTCACCAGGCACTGCATACCATGTAGTATGGTGAATCATGAAGTTTAGTACACGAATTAAAGTATATATTCATTAACTTGCCAGTGTCTTGTAACTGACCTAACTTAGAATCGCGAGAACAGAGCTTGTGATGGAATTTAAAGGAAGTGGTGTAGTTTCCTCCCTCCCTAATCACTCCTTGACCTTCCCATTTTTCGTTTCCCTTGGCTACTGACCTACCTGACCAACTCTGACTCCCTTGTTACTGCTTGCCTAATTCTCTACTTTCTTCACTCCCTAGTCTGACTAGCTTGTCTCTGTTTCGTCTCTGCTTTTGACCAGCTGTCAGCCTCTGAATGAGTCCTTTTCATCCTTCACTTTCCACCTTCTGCAATTTTCTGCTCCAGCACTGTGAAGTTCAGAACACAGTTACCTACAACTTAGAAACCATTCATTCTAGGAGGGGGTGGGAATATTTTTATGCCCCAGTGGTTATGGGCTTGGCCAAGGGCAATTAGAAGAGAAAGATGGAGGGAAGACAGAAGCGTCAGGAGGTCTCTACACCAGTTTTCAGCTTCTCAGAAGAATTTAAACCCCCAAGAGAAGTGAGACTATTATCCTGCCCTGCAGTTCTCCACCTCGACTCCCCAGGAGACTTCTAAAAACAAAGCTTTCATATTCTATTCTCAAGTCATACCAGACCCTAAGTGTTCCCTGAATAGTTAATCTGATACTGCACAATTTTGACATTATCTTTTATTTTGATATAAAACCTGACAGATATGTATTAATAAAAATCAATATGCTAGCTGTGGCTTAGGTACCTAAAAACATTAAAGCACCTGTCTTATATTCTTGCTATTTAAAATATTTTTCTATTAGTGTAATCACAATTAAGCCACTGATTCCAAGTCAGATGATATTCTAAATATTAATATCAATGAGTTGCTAAATATTGTAGTAGAGAAAATAACTATAAAATTTTAATCAATGGGTATGATCAAGGACTAGAATATTAGAGTTAGCTTAAGTTTCCAATGAACTATAGGTTAAATTAATTTCTATGTGGAAATAGCCTGGGATAAATAAGCCTCTGTTTAGAATTTAGGGACATAACTTCCTCTGCAATGCTCCTCATTAAAGGTAGGTTGCTGGGCTCTACCCCTAGTGTTTTGGATTAAAGAAGCGTGAGACAGAGTCCAAGTATTTTCATTTCTGTCAAGTTCCCTTGTGATGCTGGTGCTGTTGGTTTGAGGACCATACTTAGAGAACCACTGTTCTCAGCTATATTTTACTATAACAGTATATTTATACAGTTATTTACCAATCTTTACAGTAATTTATTTATAGGATTATTTTCCTTTTCTAATAATCTCTTTTAAGATAACATGCACCCTCAGACAGCTAAGATTTAATTAAACTTGGGTGGTAAGTGACCTGGCCTATAGATGATACGGCCTAACTCTCATTTCCTAAGTTTGACCAATCATGATTAAGTCTGACTGTGGTGAAGAATAAAGTTTCCAAAAGGCAACCTACACATAGATCATCTGACTATCTTCTGTAGCCCAGATGGCTCTACTTTCTGCCTCCTGGACTTGATTTGTACCTGTTTTCATCACTCCTGTTTCCTGGGTACCAGTTAACCAGGAATCTTAGGTGCTCAGATAGTGCCTTTATTCTCAATTTGAATGACCATGGAACACAAATAAGCTAATTAGAAATAACTTTTGTGGACTGAATTAGATCGGAAATATATACAGGGCCTAAAATTGCTTAGAGAAACATGACACTAACCTTACTTCCCAGAAACAGTGAAAAGACTAAGTGATTCAAAGAATATACTACATGGTCATTTCTTGCTTGGACAGGTTTTGATAAATTCACTTACATTAAGAAACAGTATTTATTTTCATGTTGTTCTGGCAACAGAATAGTTTTTGTGAAGTTAGCACTGGTGCAGTACAATAAGAACAGATGCTTTAGCAACTTGGGGTCATGGGCATTCTGGATCCTCTGGGACAGGTGAAGATTTGGAAAGGTTGCTTGCACCTTAGGGGTGCTTGGGGTGAAGGCTCAGACACCTGGGGTGACCCAGAGATGCCTCCTGTATTCATGGACATCTGTGCATGTCACTACACAGCCACCTGTCAGCCTGGCAAACTTTTGAAAAGTCCATACTGTCTAGATTACTTTCTGGTAAAAATCAACCTGGATACTGAGACTAAGAGTTTATAATATAATTTTGTAAATGATTTCTCCTTATCTGATGTTATTCCATTCTTATCAAATCTTTTAGGACTAGGATAATGAGCCATGAGGGTTATTGACAATAATTTTGCCCACAGGAAGAGGGAGTAATGTATTAGAAACAGGCTTATTTAAAACAGAAATTAAATTGATCAAGTTAATCAAATGAGAAATTCAGAAGGTTTTGCTACTCAGACTCCTATTTTTTCATAGACTAGAAAGACGAGAGCTTTCCTATTTTTCAATTCCGGAACCATTATCTCTTAACTTAGAAAAAATTAATCCAAAGGAAGAACAACTTACTGTACCTACCAAAGGTGGCATTGTGATTTAAAACTGTATCATGACTTTGGTAGTCTCTTATGAATCTATTTGCCTAAGTGACTTCCATCAGATCACTGATGTAATTTCTTTAAAACGTCATCAGCAAACATGTTTCTTGAATGGTTCATATCTTAGCCTTAAAATGTATTGTACTTTTCAGTTCTGGAGGGGAAATTGCTTTGCATTTACATCAAAACCAAGCCCTTGGTTGCAGTAAAGGATTGACCTAGTTATTGAAAATGATGGCAAGAGAATGAGCTAGTGTTGCACAACATTACTATCTCCTAACATCTCTCAGCCAGTAAGTTGCGGTTTGAATTGCGAGCTACTTCTTCTATCTTCCAATCCTGGTTGCTTTACAGTTTGTCACATAGATGCTTTATTGTTGTCTGCGGGGAGCTTATACAACCAAATGGAACAGAGAAGAAATCATGAATACACAAGTCAAAAATCAAAGGAATGGGGCTTCCCGGGTGGCGCAGTGGTTGGGGGTCCGCCTGCCGATGCAGGGGACGCGGGTTTGTGCCCCGGGCCGGGAGGATCCCACGTGCCGCGGAGCGGCTGGGCCCGTGGGCAGTGGCCGCTGGGCCTGCGCGTCCGGAGCCTGTGCTCCGCGGCGGGAGAGGCCACGGCAGTGAGAGGCCCGCGTACCGCAAAAAAAAAAAAAAAAAAAAAAAAAATCAAAGGAATGGTGCTAAAGAGCCACTGTAGTGTAAATAATACACATGTATTTAAACCAACAACTGTATACACATGAATATTTGCTGTGTGGATTTATGATACCCCATGGGACTTTGTCTTATTTTTTTCTTGATAGAAGTTCTTTATTTTTTTTTTGATAGAAGTTTATCAAGTTCCTTCCTCTTGAAAGCTTATTGGGTACATTTTGTTTATTTTCTGAAAATCCAACACCCTTTCATTATTTCTTGAGTCCATTTTCCAGATCCTTGCCCTTCCTGCAGTCCTCAAGGACTTTACCCAAGTCCTTCAGCTTGCAGATAAACCCTATATCCATACCTCAAATCTACAACAGACAACTGAACTATTTAGTAATTATTAATATGTACTAAACCACTTTGCACAAAATTGATGATGGGAATTAATATTTATTATTTACGCATGCAGAAAGATATACATATTTATTTCTCTTTAATCCTATCACTGTTTTATAAATATTGTACTTAATCCATCAATAATACAACATGCGTCCATTAATCCCAAGAAATAATTAGAAAACATTTATGATAATGATAATATTACTTTGTACAAATATTACACAAACCCATTAAGCCCTTAGGGAAAACCACAGCTGCTGAGAATGTCAGATGCCCAGTCTGCTCTGAAATAGCAGGCTGCTGATTTGATATTTAATGGGAAATTAAGCTAATTAAATAGTATTAAAAATAGACATTAACACCTTGACCTTATATCTTAGCTAAGACAGATCGTCTTTAACATTGAATCCTACCTTATAAGTTGTGCATATTGTACTTATTCCTGTAATATATTCTAGTTTTATGTCCTTTTAAAAGTTGTGTTCCATGACATTTAGCTGTTGAAAATGGTTTTCAGTGATGGGTCAAGGTTTTTCAATGAGCCTTTGCCACTTGCCTTTATTGTTGGTCCATGAATGCTGTCATACTAAACTACTTGTTCTGATATGTATTAGAAGAGTCATGATCCTGCTTCATGTCATACTTTTCTTATAACATGTTTCCAAGAAGCCATTTAGTGACTGTGCAACTCCATGGGTTAACAGAATGCTGGGAATTTAAAGGTATTCAATTTATACTCTATATTGTAACTTGTATAATGTGGTATTTCTTGCATAGCTACGAGTAGTGGTATGTTTGGAACTACCAACAGAATCCCAGATTTTGTACTGTGAGTGGGCTCTTCACTTTACGCTATACCACTAACACTCACAAATTGGGAAAGTTACTTTTTTTTCTTTTTTTTTTTTTTGCGGTACGCAGGCCTCTCACTGTTGTGGCCTCTCGCGTTGCGGAGCACAGGCCCCGGACGCGCAGGCTCAGCGGCCATGGTTCACGGGCCCAGCCGCTCCGCGGCATGTGGGATCTTCCTGGACCGGGGCACGAACCCGTGTCCCCCGCATCGGCAGGCAGACTCTCAACCACTGTGCCACCAGGGCAGCCCCGGAAAGTAACTTTCTTGATTGTCAGTTTTAACATTGGAAAAATAATACTACTCCACAGAATAGTCTGAAAGTTTAACCTCAGTAACTTATATGGAAGCATTTAGTGTCCTGATGGGAATATGTCAGTCCCTCTATAGATGTAAGTCTTCTTTCTGTCTATTCTTTTCATCTATCCTTCCTTTTATCAGGCTGAAATCTATCTTTCTCTCCCTTTGCTTATATCTCTTATAAATCACCATAACTCTGCTTATGTTGTTGTATTCATCTCTCTCTACCTCTTGAGGGCAAGGGGATGGGCTTGTTGCCTTGTTCTACACTATGGCTAGCACAATGCTTTTCAGAAAAACATACATGATAAATACTTGTTCAATTAAATGTAATTTTTGAATTGAGCCAAATTAGTGAGTATTTCAGAATTCACTTCCTGGAGAAGCTATTCTCTCCTCTCACGTAGTACCCAGTTAATCAGTGTAATCTCACCACATGCATGTGCATGTGTGTGAGAGAGAGAGAGAGAGAGAGACAGAGAGACAGACAGACACAAAGGAAGTGAGGGAGACGCAGCATCAAGGCCTGCCGCTCTACTGGGTGAAGAGCATGATTGGGGAATTCTTTCTACTGTAGAAAGAACTTTTTTTTTTCTGCTGAGACAGTTGAGAGATATCATTGTGAGAAAGGTAGAATCAAAATCTAGCAGCTGAGATGAGCCAGCATACAGAGGAACAGCAGATACAGGTGGAAGACTAGGCAAGCATGTGCGGGTATTGAACCTCTCAGGGAGGCACTCGTGGTCTGGGATTTGGGGAAGATTTCCATGGTGAGGGCACAAAGTAGGCGGCACGAACCTGGATACCGGTAGGGGACAAGGTGGGGCACTGAGACTGCTGCAGCCCCACCCTGTTCTTTTCAAGGCTTCACTTTATTACTTTCTAACCAAGTAGCTTCAGACCACGCTTCATGTTTGCAGTGGGTAAACCCCATAACATAAATTTTTGCAAATTATTCTGTGTATCCCCTGCATTCTTAGATAGAGCACACCAATTACTGTTCAACTTTTTAATGATTAATGACCCAGACCATCAGTATAAATAGGAACTGTACTCTGAGATATTGTACTAATGCCTTCAGGTTGTACTAGGTTACTGAAGCCTGATTGTCCCTACTCTGAATGCTTCTGAGGTTATCACATCTATTTGGTAGTTTTCTGCCTCTTTCCTTAATGTTCCTACTACTTCTTGCTATTCTCATTGTAAGCAAAATACATGCATTTTGACACACGGGATTTATAACCTCTGTTTGGACCTATTTTTGTGACTGAGTTTCCTATTCTTGGCATAGTTTTGAATAGGTCATGCCTTAAATTGTGTTTCTCCTTAAGTGGACTCTAAACAAGACGCGAGTGCAGGTAGTTTATTTGGGAAATAATCTCAGGAAAAATAGGTAATGGAATGTGGAAGTATGACCAAGAATGCAGGGAAGAAATAAAGGGTGCGTTATGTACTTCTAGGGCTCAGCCTCACTGGGGAATGTTGGGACAGTGTGAGGAACAAGTCTCAGAGCCTTCCCACCTATACATAGCATAGATAACTAACAAGGACCTACTGCATAGCACAGGGAACTCTACTCAATGCTCTGTAATGACCTATATGGGAAAAGAATCTAAAAAAGAGTGGATATATGTATATCTGATTCACTTTGCTGCATAGCAGAAACTAACACAACATTTTAAATCAACTATACTCCAATAAAAATTTTAAAAAAAGATAAAGGCAAGGAAGCTGGAGATTTGTCCTCCCACTTCCATCTGTCATTAGCTGAGAGCTGTTCCTAGGGATGTTAATTTCCCAGTACTTCCAGCCTGCCCTATAAATGCCAAGAGAAAGCCCTCCAGTGGAGAGTCACATGGGCTTGCAGTAGGACATGGTGAACATTTTCTGAAATGGAATCTCCCAAGTGAATTTGGGCAGTTCACCAACAGCATCTGCTATCAGCAGGTTACCATGAAGGAACCTTTGAATACATAAGGGGCCACTATATTTAATATCTCTTTTTTGAATTCTAGCACACTCTATGACTAGATGCTATTTTAAGTTGTTGGAACCACCTCTGATTCTGACATAGGCTACAACTATATGTAGCCACTTTATTAATTGCATTTCAGTTAAAATTTTCTTCTATCTTAATACTTTCTTTTCTGATTCTATTGGTGGATATATTGGGTTAATAGCATGGTGAATCTGATTTATTTATTTAAAGTACTCAACCTAGGTTATCCAGTTCTCAACATGGTGCCCCATTTGTGGACGGTCTTCTTTACATCTGACAGGTGAATTACGCATGCCCTGTCATGTTCTCACGGCAAAGCCTGGGATGCCATTTTTGCATAGTCTCTGCTTGAGAAGCATCCTGTGACCTTTTATTTGGTTTTGCTCTACCCCATCATGATTATACGTGGTAGCTTTCCACTAAGCTTCTTTGCCCTCTACCCTCCAAGTACATATTATGTGTCATGCAGACAGACTCTCTTTTCTCATACACAGGCAGCAGATGTGATTAGAGGGGAATCTGATTTATCTGGAGTACTCCAGAAATGGAAGGAAATTACTTCACAGCAATATTTGCAAATGCATTCATCACAGACACCCAGACATTCCAACACTAGCAGATGATGGCTTTGTGATCTCTCTGTGGTCTGTTTTGAACTGCTTTCTAAAGGCCTATATAAATTCACTCCTTTTTATGCTTCTACATGGTGTTTAAAGTTTAAGACAAACGTGTTGTACGAGGGGAGGTTAGGGTGGTGTGGACAGATTTTTATTCTTTGAGTCTCTAGTTGTCTTCCTAAGTATAGCAGAGACCCCCCGGGTTATTTGTTAGGTTTGTCTAAATAGACTGTGTTTGGGTAAGATAAAAAATGCTTTATTGTCTCTTCTCTTGTTGGGATATAGCTTTAGATCTCACATCCCCTCGGATTTATTTATTTGCACATTCATTCAGAATTCAAGACATAATTGACTGCCTACTGTATTAGGCATGAGGTATCTCTGTTCTCTAGATATTCAGTCACTGCACACATTTTATTTGCTACATCTATGTCTTCATATGGCTAAGTAGGAAAATACAAGGGGGGAAATGACATAAGGAGGCGGCAGAGGGTCTTAGGAAGTCTTACAGGTACCTTTTAGTGGTGGGTACCGTTGAAAGTATGAAATTAATCTGCATTTTAAATGCAACACAGGATCATGGAACCCGAGCTAGAAGACCTTTGGTTGAAAGGAGTAGCTGCCTTCGGTCCAGGTGCTCTGAGTCAGCAACATGAAAATGACACTGGCCTGTTGATTTTATGTACAGACGTGCCTTTCTCTCTGAGACATCAGGCAAACCCCTCAGAGACTCAGTTTCCTCATCTGTAAAAGGAAATGTTTAGATTCGTTTCTTCCAGGTCTGTACTGACATGAGGCTACCTGATTTTTAAATGCAAGCATGTTTATATTTCGTTCAATTCATGGTCTCTTTTTTCCTTCCCTGTCTCATTTCCTTCTCAGCCACTGTAAGGCACACCGGTTAGTAACATATGTTATAAACTTACTTTTCTCAGATGTACCTAATTAATCGGAGATTATATAAACAAATATAATGTACCAAAAAGAAGCAGCATATTTATGTTGCAGGAATAATATAATTATACACAGCAAAACAACAACAACAACAAAAAAGAAAGCCAAATCAGAGTACAAAGAAGAGCATATTAGCATTTGTAAACATTGAGGAACGGGAATAAATGTCACTGATAGAGATCTGTTTATATACATCAGAATATAACCTGGCACTGTGTATTTTATTTTTGCTTTTTGCCTTTCATACAGAAGTTTCCCAGAATGTTGTAGAAATTGGAAATAAATGAATGCCTATAAAAATAATATCTCCAGGCGATTGCAGTATCTGATGTAAAGAGTATCTACAGGTTGTGAATTTTAACCATAGTTGGCCTCTTCTGAAAATGCTTATAACAAAACCCAGAGGCACTTAAATTTGATATATGCAATGGTTTGGGGACCAAGTGGATAGATGCTCTCTACTTATATTTAATTAATACGTAATAGGTTAGTTGTAGTCAATTTTATTTTGGATAAGATGGAGCAAATGCAATTTTGCTATGTCTTCTTAACAGTTTGGAAAATAAGCTTCAGGGAAGGGATCAAAGCCAAAGAAGAGAATACTAAATGGAAATAGAAGAATTCCTATGATCTTAGGTTTCCCAGTATCAGATAGTATCAATGTGTTTCCTATGTCTTCAAACTTAAGTTCTTTAAAACATGTTTAAATGCCAAAAAATATGGATATCTCTATGTTGAAAACAAAATTGGGATGTGACTCTAAGAAACAACCCAGGTAAACAGATAAAAAGGGACCCTTAAAACAATATCATTAGTTTTTACAAAAGAATTGTGTTACATTTTGCTTTCACAGTACTGGATATTGAATTCAGCCAAACTAATAGAACATGCAGACATGAGGAAATCTGTTAAATATTTATTTCCTAAAAACATAATTTTTCAGAGGGCAGTCAGGGAAGACAAAGAAAGCTATGTGTTAAATATGAACTCCCTGTCCGAAAGAGAATATACGTCGGCTCCGTTTAACAGGGCTCCCCCCGGGCTGCAGACAAGGAGCCGGGACCTCGCTCACATGCAGTTATTAACACTCCCAATAAATCCTCAGAATCCTGGTCCAGTTGATATATGTCATGGCAGAAATAGCTTAGTACACGACGCGACAAGAAATGCTGTTCTTGTCGGTGGCAGAGATAGTGCCATCCACATTAAATCAGGGGCAGATGGAGACACCGAGAGCTCTGAGTTCATAATGCCGGGACTTCACGTCTACCACCATTTCAACCCTGTCTTAGACACGTTCCCCACCAAGGCTTTGACAGAGGGCGCTGCATCTGAGATCAGAGTTGCCAAGTGATCCTATGCCAGACTGGGCCTCTGGAAACTATTCGTTTTGTTTCGTTTATGTAAATATTCAGCACACTTCCATGACCTTGAGCAAGCCAGGTCAACTTCCTTTTCTGCAGTTTTATCATTGGAAAGACAAAGAATACAGTATTTACTCTATTCTAGGGGAGCGCTAGGAAAATTACACAACCTCTTTCCTCCCCAGTCACTAGAGACTGTAAGTTCATTTGTCAGAGTAAAAATCTTCACCTTCAATATTGCTATTCTTGTATCAGGCTTATTTTTAACCTAAACATGGACTCATTGAGCTCTTGAGAGAGGACTTTGGCCAAGACACTTGAGGATCTATTCTCCACTGGCTGTGAGTGATACCTCGTGTGTAGAAAGAAAATTGTAGGGGCTTGTGAACGTGGAAAGGGGGCGAGGTGATCATCTCCAGCCACCAGTTGTGCTGACTGTTACCTCCTTTTTCTCCAGCGACAAGGAGTGGTGCACTCAATTGGTAAGCAGTTAATTTTCTTTCTCTCATCCCTTTAAATGAGCAGTCAAGGTGAAAGCCACGACTCAGCTGGTAAGAACTCTCCCCAGGGTAGAGTGCTCTGGCTGGACGGAAGAGGACGAGGGGAAGCTGTGGGAAAGCAGAGCACGATGCAGTTCAGTTAGCTTTCCCCAGCCAGAGATGTGGAAACCACGACTGGGAGATCATCAACCACGTGCTGAGTGCTGAGCAGAACATATGATTTGCAATCAGAATCAGACCTATCAGGCAACATGCTGTTCTCAAATGTCCAAGGCAGGGTTTTAGTTATTTTACTGGAGTTAAATCTGGAAATGTCAGGGAAAAAGACAGGCTCTCTCTATGAAAACTGTGGGACTCCCCACTTGAGACTGCAGAAAACAGTATGAGAATGACCTTTCCATGCTAGCCTGGCCCTGGCCCTGGCCCTTCTGGCCTTTCCGGGGCTATGAACAGGCACCGACTTTTGCAGATAGAAAAAAAGTAAGGAAGTCGAGATTAGGATGAGTGTTTTCAAAAGCAAGTGACAGTGTATATGTGAAGGTGGACCTGATACAAAGGGATAAGACAGAAAAAAGGGGAAGACATAAAAGGCCATGGACTTGGAGGCACAACCAAGGTAGATGCCACATGGATACTGATGCAGGATGTGTTTGGGTGGCTTATGTAAGCAGACACTGAACGTGATGGAGACCGTGCTCCAGTCGTTTTTACAGCTCCGTTAGGGAGTATGCCTTTTTCTATTCCTCGTCACTACCCTTTTCATTTTTTATTTCAATATTTTGCCAGTCAGGTATGAAAGCCCAAGGTGCTTTGGAACTAACTTAAGTGCTTTTGATTTATTGTCTGAAGCCAGGTTTTCAGGTTCCAGAGGCACTTGGTCTCTCCCAGCCATTTACTATTTGGAAGAGTAAGCTTGCTGTTTGGTGGAGGATTTTTTTTTTTTTTTTTAATTCCCTGCTAGTTCCAGATGGATGACTTTGACCTCTTCTCTGCATTGCCAGAGAATTGGAAAATATAGCCCAAAGTGAAATGGAAAAAAAAAAGCACAGGATCTTTGGAATAAAAGCTGATGAGAGGGAAAGTACAGCCTGGCGTTTTGCAGAGGGAAATCTGTACAAGGACAGGATACTACAACAGACTTGGGGGTGACCTGAAAGCAGCTGATACAAAGGGATGAGACAGTTTGTGGGCAAGGACACAGGATGGTGAGGCAGTCCAGTTTCAAGCCAGAGGGAAACCCATCCATTCAAACTGACACTTTATTTTTTTAAATTATTTTTTAAAATATTATTTTAGATTCTTGAAATGTAATTTTGTGATTTTAAAGCTACTGAGGTTTATTATTATAAGCATTGTAGGGCTTAGTTGGTGATGATGTACCAACTTACAAAGTACCACCTGTATGAGGACCCTTGTGGATACATTCTCTCAGTCCTCAGAACTATGGAAAAAGAGGTTTATTTTTATCTTATGGGCACTGTGAACCTTAAACTAACCACATTACCCCATTGGCTTGGGCTTCTCAGGAGCGCAGAGCCAAAGGAGCTGTACAGTTCAAACAAAGTTACAGAAATATATGCATATCACCCTTAGTTGTGTTTCACTACTCTTTTTCTTGTATTTGATCTATTTATGTGTATTTATCTATGTGTAATTTTGAAACCTGATTCAAATTTTTAGAATGAGGCTTAAATATAAACAAAATTGTATCATGAAATAACAGAAGTATTTGTCTAGAGTGGGAAGGATACGAAAAATTAGACCCAAGCCCTGATCTGTGTATGTAGTATTACTTTTAATATGTTAAATATTTTGGACACTCTGGTACATTAACAGATAACTTTTCTTGAGCTCACTCTATGCAAGATACATCACACAAAGCACTTTGCATTGCTAAGTACTTTATTTTTATAATTCCATTTGTGCTTTATTATAGCCCTATGTGTTAAGCATTTAGAGACAAAACTGATTTGGGGGATTAGTGTTTTATTCAAGGTCAAAAATGTATTAAGTGGTGGAGCCAAGTTTCCGGCCAGGGCAAGTCTGACTCCAGAGCACATTCTGTTAACTTTGGGGATAATAGGTCTGAGTTCAAATCACTGGTCCATGATTAACTACTGATATGACCCAGAGCAAATGACTTAATCATTCTTACTTTCTGTTTCTCCAATCCCTAAAATGGGAATAAATATAGTACTTAAATCATATTTAAAATGCTTAGAATAGTGTTTGTCACTTAGTCTTCAAGAAATCAATAAATATTAGCTATTATCATTTTTAAAGAGTATGTCCATAGCATACATCGTTAAAATTCTTTTCCCGCCAGTAGAGACATTTCTTCAATATTCAATTAATCACATCTTACAACTCCCTGAACATAATGCCCCAGCGGTGACTGTTCCCAGGAGAGCCCGTGTTGGAATGCATATGTTGACATTTCAGATGTCAGATACTGCAAGGTCAGTGTGTCCCAGGAGGAGGCCAGCTGCCAGGAGACCTTGCAGGGTAGCATTTCAGGGTGAATTCATCACAGCTGGAACCCAGACCTCAGCAATGCAGGTCTCCGCATTTGATCTGGTTAATGGCCAGAGCTGATTATTCAGAGTGTGGCTTGTACTGACTCACAAAAGACTGAAGCATATAAATGGGAAAGCCACTGTATTAATTTACAGTGAAAACTATTATGGTTAACTGGACCAGACATTTGCATCAGTCTGACCAGTGAATTCCTGCCCTGTAGGCAAGCTACAAAGGGAGCCACATTAATAGAAGGTTGCTTGGTGAGCAGGTGCTTGTTTCCAATGCTTAGTCTCATCAGGCTCCAATGGCAGCACGCATCCATCTCCATCTACCTGCCAGAAAGAACAGACAGTCCGAGCAGCTTGACAATGCCAGGATGTCCCTTTCCTGGACAGGAGCAGAAGGTGCCTCTGAGACTTCCCTGTGTCTCTGGTTCCATAGCTGACCTGTCCTCTGCTTCAGATGGTCATTTTCTTTCTTTAGATATGTTCGTTCTCACGGGAAGGTTGCTGTGATCCAGAAGCCATTTTGCCTCTTCATGGTAACCTTTGCTCATGTAATAGTTTAATTTTTAGAGGGCGTCTTCATTGCTGGTCATCCCAGATTTTCATGGGCACTTCAGGTACCAGGTACACAGTACACACTCTGGCTAGTGTCACCACAGCCACTTCTGCCTGATGCTATCTGTGCTTTTCTCATCATCTGTGTAAATTTCTACTGCATGAACCGACCCACTCAGAGCCTGCATTTTACTTGTTCTAACTGCCAGTGTTACTAAAATGAAGCCCACAAAGTTGTTGCTAGCCTCCTTAAATATATTTAAAACAAAATGGATTGTGATTAATTAATAGGTACTGTAAGGACTTGATATTTTAACGATAATGTAAAAAACTTTATGCAAGTATTCAAATGAATTCTGGTACCTCACTAATCCTCTCAAGGTTTATAAGATCCTACCACCGTTTTTGCCCCTCCTCCTGCTTTCTGCTACTTCTAGAATAGAACCAAATGTCCTAGAAGGGCCAAGAAGAACCTCCAAGCTCTTGGCCCTGGCTGACTTCCTGAATTAATCTTCTCCCACTCATCTCCCTCTCACACAGTTCTCCAGACTCCTTGACGGTTTTAGAATAAGCCAAGTGTACAGCCACATCAGATCCTTTGCCCTTGCTGTCCCTCTGTCTAGAGTGATGTCCCGCTAAGCATCTGCATCTGGTTCGCTCTTACTTTTACTCACTTTTGTTCAAGATGAACTCCTCAGAGAAGTCTTCTGACTATCCTATCCAGGGTAGCACCCTCTTACATTCTATTCCCTTATCCTCCTTCATTTTTTTCTTTGCAGTCTTCACTTCCTCATATATTATTTGTATTATTTATCTTTCTGAACAGGGTGTATTGCATGAGGGAGAGGTGTCTTTGTCTTGTTTACTACTGTATCATTAGAGCCTAAGTTAATAACTGGCACATCATAGGTGCTTAGATAATATTTTGTGAATAAACAAATGAACTTGGTACTAATATTTTGGTGACCATTAGATTTTGTTATCCTCCATGTTGTGCCAACCATCCAAGCTTGCCTAGAATGAGGTATAGGTGCTAACTTTGCAGTTTCTAAGATGTTTTATTATGGCCATATTGAACGAAGCCAGGATACTAGTCAGACTTGACCGGAAGCTCACCCAAGTGTGGGCATCCAGATCCTTCTCACTGTCCAGAAACTTCGATGAGATCTTATTTAATTCCACGTATCCCATTTCTTTTGCAGCCTTGCTTACCTTTATACTTCTTCACCATTACACTGTCCTTCAGTTGTTTGTCAGTTGTCTGCATATGTTCACATGAATGGTAAGACGGTGAAGAGGCACTTCAAATAGTCAACAGGCAATGACTGTACTCATGTCTCTCCATCCTCCAGCAGCTGAAGCCCTACTCTTCCCTTCAGGTCATCCTGCTACCACCTCTCTTATCAGCCCTTTTACCAACTTACACTGTGAGTGAGAAATGTGACATTTGCAGTCATCTGGCTTTGAGAGGACTTGCTGTAACGTCCCATTCAGTGTCATCATGTACATGGGTAGGACCATAAGGTCATAGTGTCTTTTTAAAACCAATTCTTATTTTTGTACTATTTTCTACTTTTCCCCCATCTTTTTCTCTCAGTAATATTGATGTGGAGATAGTTAACTAGAAAGCCAGAAACTTCCATTTTTCATTTTCCTTTCATTCCCAGGGCAAGTTAGGGATTTTGAAAATATCGACATATACAAGACATAGTTGTTAATACGTTGGGAGAATCTAGTTCAGTGTGGTTCTTTTGGGGAGAATTAATTCTGAGTCCCTCTGGGGAATTTGTTGGGCTGTTAAAACTCCAACAGATCAGTTCACAGGTCCTTAACTCAGGACAAATTCATTGTTCCGATCTGTCTGTGCTGAGTGGCATGACGTCTTGCTAGACAGCAGGCACTAAAAGATACACTCACCTTTCAGATTCATTCATCCCTGGAATACCCAAGGTATGCCACTGGGATGTTTTTGAGCAGGTTCATGGATGTTGCTTAGGGTAGCTCACAGCATTATATGCAAAAAGGAGATGTTCAAAAGTCTTAAAAAGGCCATGAACTGAGAAAGAAATGTGAACTCTGTTTTTAAAGGATCATGTTTGTAAAGGTACTGGGACCTAAGAGGCAGAAAAGTTTATTCTATAATTCTGTAGCCCTGTGTATTTAAAAATGTGCCTGTTATGCAAAAAAGAAAAAAAAAAGAATATTAGCCAACTAGAAATCCATGGGACCTTTCTCAGATGGGACCTCAGAGACCTTTCTGCCCCACACCCCCCAGCGCTGTCCATCTTACAGGTGGGAACAGTGAGGCACGAGGCAGAGTGGAGACAGCCCGGAGTTGCCCCAACTCTGCTGTGCCGGCAGAGAATGGGGGAGCTCGCTGGGGGGCTGGTCCACATCATGACCCCTGCTGTCCCCTGAACATCCTTTCCGAAGAATTGTCAAGGACCAAAGTTGTTTTCACTGACACGTGTTGCTCTTCTCTTTGCCTTTTATTTTTTTTAAAGAGACAAATCAAGTTGATGGTGTCAGGTAAGACCCCCTCCACCTTCCCCCTGCCCCCCACCCAGCCATAGTGGCTCTCTCCAGGCACAGGCCACAGTCAGAGGGTCCATATGCATCCCTGGCCACACAGCCAGGGGGATTCAGACCCCAACCCTGGTCCCGGCCCCCTAAGACCCCACCCAAACCTGACCACACAGTCCAGAGAGGTTCTTCCTCCACATAATTTCTCTTAGCATGTGATTGCAAATGTGAACTCAAGACACTGTTTGTTTGTCTGTTTTAATTCCATCCCGTTGGTCCGGCGTCTGCATAGATGCCCCATTTCTCTGTAAATACGTGACTTGGAACAAATGTTTAAAATCAGCGAGAAGTGGTCATGAATGCATGGTGTTGAGATGTTTTGCACTATTCTGAATTTTTGGTCTCTGTAAAAATATTTTATTAACAGCAAACATTAAAAAAAAAAAGTGCCTGTTGGACATTCTGTGTGTGAGTGTGTGTTTGTGCTTCTTAGTAACTGAACAACCAAAAACCATGGGCCTGTGTCTTTATTATTATGTAATACCTGAGTAAGCTACTTGGCTCTCTTTGCTTTGTAACTGTAGCTCCTATCTGGACAGTCTTTACTGCTACTGTTTGGCCTCTTTGCTTGGGTTTCAGGCTCTACTTACAGGAAAAGACACATTCTCTCTGGGATTGATTTAAACCAACCCATTCTGTATGTTGCTGCTACAGCTTCCAACACTTCATGGAGGTGTGACATTATTGAAGTTGTGTTTTAATATGTCACTATACTGCTTCTTTCCCCTGACCCCTGTCTATACTCAGTCTGCCATAGAGCTGCCATCCATCCTCTGGGCTTATCCAGATGAATGGAGCTGTGCTGTAGTGGGAATCACTTCCACGCTGGTAGACTTTCTAAGACTTCATTGCTGATGATCTTGTCTTGCCTTTCTACATGATGTCTGGGATGATCTAAGTTGGCCTTTCAGATGGTAGAAGGCGACTACATATATGGTATGATTTGAGATATGAAGGAAAAGCTTTTCTCTCCCTAAATCATTTCTATCTAAGGATCAACATGCCTGAGATTCTGTTTCTAGAGGTATTCCTTTTCACGTCAGCCTCGCCCACTCTCCCTCAGAAAGGGTTGAACACTAATGCACTAATATGTTAGAGTGAGTGATACAATTAGCATCCTTTGGAAAGATCTGCATCTCAGTTCTGAGATCTAGGGAGGACATTTAATTATGGGGAACAATTTTCCTTTTATAGATATTATGTGGCATAAATTTTTCTCATTGTGCTACAATTAGTATATCAAGTAGGAATCCCTTGAAGATGGCAGCAACACTTTCATCAACTTCACCATATTTTTTTCCAATTGAGCAAAAGAGTTCATATGAAGGACAGACCACTAGCTGTCATGAGACAGTAACGTATGAATTTTGCACATACTGAGGAGGTCATGACTACTGTTGCAAGTTCTATCTGTTGATATTTTCAGACAGGGTGGGGAAAGATAGAAGAGTTTAAGTCTTTGTATGTGTCCTCAATATCTAGAATCCTGAGGAAATGACAGAATTTAGAACATGGTCCTATTTTCATCATCATCAAGAAGTAAAGCATTGAAAATATCTTGGCCAGAGTCTACTCTAGGTCCCCAGATAATCCAAATAAGAACTAACATTTATCGAGCAATCACTTTATGACAACTGGTTCATTACATATAAGATTTCGTGATGTTCCCAATAGCCTTACAAGATCAATAATATTATTACCCAAATGTTATTCTGCTTAGTGAAATTAAGTAATTTGCCCAGAGTTTTACACTTAATGGTTGACAGACCAGGGACTTGAATTCAAGTCTTGTCTAATTCCAAAGCATGTGTTTTCAAAGATCACATGAAATTGCATGCTTCAGCCTATTTGGACTGAGAGCTAAAGACATATTGGTCATTAAAAAGCAAACAAATAATGTGTATTCCCCCACAACTAGGTGTAGCCAAAAGATTTAAAACAAAAGCAACAACAAAACATATAGGAATCCAAAAGCATTTATAGGCAAAATAAACACCCAGAATATTGATAAACAAATAAATAAAATACAAAAATAGCTGATACCAAATTTTCCTATTAGGTTAAGGTAGCTTCCAGTAAAGAACTAAGAAGTAAAAATTTAAGTAGAGCATGGCACTCTGAACTGAATATGGATTATGGAATCAACTAGATTAAAAAGATGGCTGCAGAATTTTTTAATCAAAAGCATTTCGCCTCATTCATGACTCTTATACTTGATTATCTGGGCTTAACACATCTCTCTTTTTTTTTTTTTTTTTGCAGTACACGGGCCTCTCACTGCTGTGGCCTCTCCCGTTGCGGAGCACAGGCTCCGGACGCGCAGGCTCAGCGGCCATGGCTCACGGGCCCAGCCGCTCCGCGGCATGTGGGATCTTCCCGGACCAGGGCACGACCCCGCATCCCCTGCGTCGGCAGGTGGACTCTCAACCACTGCGCCACCAGGGAAGCCCCAACACATCTCCTTTGATTTAAGTTATTATAGGGGCCAACGCAAGGTCATTTAACTCTTTTCAGTGTAACCTCTACCCAGCACGTAAAAATCTCATTCTCTCTTAGAGTCACATGTTATTATCAAGTTCAATAATGTCATTTAGAATACTTCCCCTCACCATACATACACACCACATGGTGTCTTGTTTGTACCTTTCTTTTAAAATATTCTCTCGGGAATGGAATTAACACATGCCTGTGGCAGGCAAATTGGAACTATAGAACTGTATGATAAGGAAAATTAAAGCCTTGTACAAAGTTAATCGCTGCTAACATGTCAGTATATGACTTTCTAGTATTTAAATACCTAACAGAAATCATAGTGAAATACAATTTTGCTTTCTGACTTTCTTCCTTGTTAACATGATAACGAAAGCATTTCCCATCCTTTTGAATTCCTTTACAAACAGCATTTTGATGGCTACATGGCAGTGTGTCTAGGAGTACAATCATTTTCTTAACACTTTCTTTATCGTTAATGTTGGTGAAGAGACATCAGATATAAATATTGTGTTCAGCTACCAAACATATTGGTTGTGTGTTTGTGTGTATGTGTGGTACAAGTTGTTGGTAGGGGATTTGGGCTGAAGGCAAATATGCCTTATCTCCCTCTACCTCAATTTAGATAGGATTTAAATTAATCCTTGAGTAATTCAAGGACTCTAACACTGATGCCAGGCTCAGGGGGGTGGGGTTGGGTGGGGTGGGTATGGAACTGAGAAGGAGAGATTGAGGGCAAAAAAGAGACAGAAGTGGAGAAGGGAAGAGGGAGGCACTAGAGAAAGGGTGAAATAGAAGAGAGTAAAGGAAGGAGAGAGGGTATAGAGTTGGATGAAATAATCTGACAATTACACTCTTATGCCTACCCAACACGGCCAGGTTGGAATTAACCTTGCAGAATACCATGTGTTAACTGGCCATCTCATTTCCTTCTCATAAGCCCAACTCAACTTTTTTGTACCGGCACGTGCATTCATGTGACATGTTCCATCTCCTGATACGGACAATTGTAGGACTTTAGAAGCCAGCCTCGTTTCTAGGAATCTGTATTACGTTACAGAACTCTGGAATTAGATTTCCTGCTACACCTTTTACCTCCTAAACTGCTTGGTATTACCACAGTTGTCTTTGTGATGGAGGCCCTGAGTCCTTGGCCTCAAACCAGCCATAGTCCCCCGGGGCTGCATACAGCAGTACTCCGAAATTCCTACTTACTAGCTCCTTCAACAAGACTGATGCCGAAAAGGCTTTGCTTCTGTTTTCAGCATTCATCAGCATTCCTTATGAATGAAACATGAATGTAATTCATATTTCTTCCAGGGAGAGAGGTTTTTAGAGGCTTCATTTATTCATTCATTCAACAAATATTTATCAGATCCCTTCTGCACTTAAAATACCATGGCAGGCACTGGGAGGGATACAGAGGAACAGAAACACAGTTCCTACCCTTGGGAGTCTAGTCTACCAAGTTATGTTAATTTCACCTCTTTAATATCTCCTGCATCCATCCACTTCTGTCCATCTTAACTACAGTAGCCTTAATTTAAGCAATCATTATCCTCTTCCTGGATTACCATGTTTTAAGAATTTGATCAGATTATTTCTGTGCTTCAAAACATTCATTGTCAGGCCAAATCTCTAAATGTTTACTATGACCTGTAAGGCCCTAGAGGATCTGGACCCTGTTAACCCTCAGCTCATATCTCTCGATTCCCCCAAACTTTAACCGTCTTGAATTCCTTTTGCTTCTTTGAGTGTGCAATGCTCTATTTACTATAGTGCTTTTGTGTATGCTGTTTCTTCGGCTTCCAAAATTCTTCTCACCTTACTTTACAAATCTTGCCTCCGATTGATCTACCAACTGATATTCATTATTTAGGTCTTAATCTAGATATGACTTCAGCCAAGCAATTCGTCTGCTCACGTACCTGTCCCATCTCTAGACCAAATATTGTTCCTCTTCTCTGTAGCCCATGACGCTTTTTTGTACTATCCTCTTCAAACCTCTTTATTGCTTACTTGTATGTGCCTCTACTAGGCTATAAATTCCATGAGTCGGGTACCATTGTTTTCTGTTGTGTTCCCAACATATAGTACAGTGCCTGGCACATCGTATTGTTAATTGGGAATATCTTAAATTGACTTGTTGTATTAAGAAACCTGAATTATCATTCAGGAGCTCTTACCTACACCAATAATGCTTCATCCACCACACATTCATATGTTACATATAGGGCAAGACTACACATGCTTGAGTGGTAGGTTCATAGGGAGCGTTATTGGTTGGTGTCAGAGATACAACTTACAACTATTAAGAAACTGGATCCTTAGAACTTGAATTTCTTTTCTTTACCATGTACAATATGGAAAGGATGAGATACAGTGGAGGCCATGTGATTGCAGGGTCTGAAACCTTAAGAACTCCACTGAATAAGAGGTAAAGGAGGTGAGACGGGGCAGGAGTGAAGGTAAAGGAAAATGTGAAGTGGCAGGTATAAGAATCAGGAGAGAGCAAGCTAGGAAGATTTAGACAATGTAGGTGAGAGAGAACTGCATATGGTTATCAAGTCTCATATTCTCAAAACATGATCCCCACTTGCCAGATGCCATGAAAGTCGGCAGAGTTCACTCCTTGGAAACATTGCCTGGCAAATGGGCAGGAGGATTTTCCAAGTTGGGAACCAGAAACCCACTGCTGACATGTGTCAGGTGTTCACAGGGGGCTTTTTAGGATGCCTCCAGGGACCAAACAGCTGCTTACCTTCCCCTAATATAGGGGGAAGCAAAAATATGTAGAAAACAAATGATACCTGTAAATCTGTGAAGTCATGTGTGAAAGGATATTACAGCAGAAATATTATCAGCCGCCATTGCTGCAACCAGAGTGAGAGTACCTTAAAAGCACAGTTTATAATTTCTGCAGCCTAAGTGTTTCCTTTAATCCACTGATGAAACTGCGTCAAAGTCCCTGCCACTGAGAAAACTAGGGAGGGACAGGAGAGCAACCTTCTTGGCCCCTGGTGACCTAATAACATGAAAAGTGAATCCAACCCATGGTCAGTAAATCTCCCTGGCTAAAAGGATGAGGACCAAACGAATTTCTTGACAGCAGTGCACACCAGAAACCTTTAACGTGTGGAGCCAGTTCTGAGTAACCCTCACCGTCTTTGACATGCCACTATTGGACACTGGTGATCCATGTTGCCATCACACTGCATAAAGGCCGGCCCAGACTGGTTTTTAATTAAATCCCCCTAAAGGGTGGTCAGATCGACCTGTCTTCACTGAAAGAGTAGTTGTGATCCAGTGTCCTGAGAATACATACTACCCCCATGGCCTTCCTGTATCCCCAGAGGCTGTTGCACTGCCTCACCGATCAATGTCTCTCTCTCCCTGGCTTTTGAGCAGAAGCATGACGAAGGCAGAGAATGAAAACCCAGTGCGGTTTCCATAGCAACATTCTTAGAAAGAGAGAAAAGGAATGAAAGAGGAAAAAAAGTGGAACTCTACTATGATTTGGGTTCTGAGCATCAGTGAATGAGCTGCCTGTTCTAAACAGTCAGTGCTAGATGGTTATTTATTTATGGAAAAGCAATAGAGATAGAATCAGAATTCCTTCAATTCCAGATTCTTCCAGTAGGGGGTGGAAACACAAATATCATAAGGCCTAGATGAAAGAAAGCAATCACACATGTACCTTCTTGCTCTAGTATTACTCATATTAAAGAGTACAGTCTATGAAATATTTATTCTGGTATTCTGGTACTTTCACTGTATTTGGAGTAGATAGCATATGAGATGTTTGTTATCTCACTTCAAAGAGTTTATTAAAACCTGAAGGACAAACAAATATTGAATACATTTTCTGAAGCAAAGCTATGTGCAACACGTGAATAAAATGAGAACTGAAAGCAAATACTTGGAGTGCATATAGATGGAAGAATTCAGCAATGAGTGGCGTTAATTCAGAAACCTTCAACTGAAATGGCATGTGGTCTTGTAAAAACTGAGAAATATGAATTGTTAGTAACACAGCAAAATTTTTACCTGTGTGGGATAAAGCAGAATGAAAAATTAATAAGCTTCCAGGTGAAATAGGTAAGGGTATACCTGGGGTAGTGGGTTTAGCTTGGCCCTCCTACAGTAGTTTTTCTATGAAAGATAAGAAAAGTGTTTGGTAGGGTAGGCAGGATAGGTGTTTTAGTGAAGAGCAGAGACATCTATATTTAAGTTGAAAGGCCACAGGTAGTTCTGAGATGTTCTTCACTCAGTGGTCTTAAGTAGTAAGTGCTTGAGAAAAATGATATGTAGCAATATACAGAATAAATCCCTTGGCCAGAGGATAAACCAGACTAGAGACAGAAGAACCTGAAGTGAATTGTATATGCATAAGCGTTTTGTCTGGAAGGTGAGTCTGGTCATTCTAATAATGGCAAGATAAGAATTAATTGAATGTCTACCTTTTCCCCTTAGAGAAGACAGAAGACCCTTGAACATTTCTTTTAGGGTAGGTTTAATCTTGATGAACACTTTCAGTTTTTGTTTATCTGAGAAGTTCTTTATCTGTCTTTCAGATAATCTTCCTGGGAAAGTATCCTAGGTTGCAGGGTTTTCCCTTTCGGCACTTTAAATATATTGTACCACTCCCTTCTGGCCTGCAAAGTTGCTGCAGAAAGATGCACTGATGGCCTTATGGGAGCTCCCTTGAAAATGACTCTTTGTTTTTCTCTTACTGCCTTTAGAATTCTCTATCTTTAACTTTTGCCATTTTAATTATGATAAGTCTTGGCGTGGGTCTGTTTGGGTTCATCTTGTTTGAGGCCGTCTGTGCTTCCTGTGTTTGGATATCCGTTTCCCTCTTGAATTTGGGGAAGTCTTTGGCCATAATTTCACAAAATACATTTTCGACACCTCTCTCTCGCTCCTCCTTCTGGGACCCCTATAATGTGAATGTGAGTACACTTGTCCTTGTGTAGGAGAGTTCCTGTATAGTCTGCGTGTGCCCAGTGCTTTTGGTGGGAGAGCTGGATTTGACGTGTGCGTGAGTGATGTCTTTCCCCAGGGTGTGCTTGAATCTCTAAGACGGGCTCCATGTGATAATCTTGCCACCATTCCTTAAGAGCTGATGATATACCAGGCAATGCACTCAATAAATTTCATGTATTATCACATTTATAATTTTCAAAATAACCCAAAGAGGTTTATTACGATGGCCATTTTATAACTGGGAAACTGAAAATGGGGAGGTTAAATACACACAGCTGATGAGCATGAGACCGGCATCTGAACCAGACTCCAAAGCTCACGACCCTTCCATTGGAGCATACTGTGTGTGATTCGTATGTGCAGTAGGTTGTAAGAGACGAATGAGATGAAGAGGGATTGCCATGGCTTGACATTAAATGGAAGAGGGTGAAGGACAAAACTCCAAAGAAAGAGCAAGGGCAGTGTCTTCAGGAGTGATGGAGATATTTGGAGAACAGGACTTCACGTCATTTTCAGTCTGGGGAGGAACTGTCCCTGTAGTTTACATTGATTGCATTTTAATTGATAGCAGCAGGGGTAGCTCTGTGTACCTTTTGATAAGCTCTCTATAGTTTGGAAACTTTCAGGTATTGCAGGGGATGGGTGCACCCAAGTTAATACACTTTCTGGACGTGCTAATGTACGCCCTAGGATGCAGAAGAAGGTCAGCCTGAAAAGAGAACCACCAGCAGCTGAAGTTAGAATTGTTCTTTCTACCAGCCTTCAGCAAAATGTCCTGTTAACTTTCTCTAGCCCTCCTCTTACAAAGTTAAAGCTTTTGGTTTAACTTTTAATAGAACTTGAGCTAAGTGTTCAATCCTAAAATCTTAATATATGTGTCTAAAAATTCATCCAAGTCCCTCCATAAAGGCATGTGAAGAAAGAAAGCATACCATCTTCTGTTGCATATTTCCCTCAATTCTTTTCCCGAATGATAACCCTAAGGTCTAATAGCATGCCTTCTGCTTTACCTGATTTGCACGGCAAATACTTTATAGTACAAAATATCCATTGACGGGCAAGGAAAGAAAAAACGATAGTGACTATTTCATGTCAACAATGGGGGAATGTAGGTTTAGGTTTAGCTTAATTCTGAACATGATAAGGGGGATTAATAATAAGATGAAACAATGCTGACGTTAGCAGCTTCTCTGCCCCTTGAGGCAAGGCGGAAGTTTACTGGCACGAGTATAGAGTGTGGATTCTGCAGGCAGAGACTAAATTCAAGTCCTGGCTTCATTACTTCCTAGTTCTGGGACTTGGCTAGCTACTTAATATACTTGAGCTTTTGTTTCCTCATCTGAAAAATGGAAATAATAGTAGCACCAATTTGTTTGGTAATTGTGATAAGTAACATTACAGGTGAGGTGTATAAAATAGAGCCTGGATCATTATGTGGTTGGAGACTGCAGTTATTAAGAGCAAAGATGGCTGGATGGGCAGTGAGCTCAATGTAGCCAGAGAGGAAGAGGGCTCTGCACCATTTCAGAGCCACAGTGATGACTTCAAAAGGAGGAGATAGGAGATGAGGCTAAAATAGCCTGGAGAATGCATTTTCTTGGATATACAGTACCACGCAGCATGCACATGCATATGTCTTGGGAGCTGTGAGGAGCACAGAGCCTAGCAGGCAGAGAATCACGTGTATAATACACCCATGTGTACAAATGTGAGTGTGTGTGTGGTGGTGCACACTCACATGCATGCACATCCTTCCACTCAACACTAGCTAATTTGCAGAGATGAGTTTATTCTCTTTCCTCCTCGCTCAGCCTCGAATACAAGTAAAAACCAAAATATCACAGTTGGTCGTAGAAAGCTTTAACACCTTCACATGCACATACACAGAACAAGATTTCCTGATCAAAAACAAAACTGAGGGCTTCCCTGGTAGCGCAGTGGTTGAGAGTCCGCCTGCCGATGCAGGGGACACGGGTTCGTGCCCCGGTCCGGGAAGATCCCACATGCCGCGGAGCGGCTGGACCCGTGAGCCATGGCCGCTGAGCCTGCGCATCCGGAGCCTGTGCTCCGCAACGGGAGAGGCCACAACAGTGAGAGGCCCGCGTACCGCAAAACAAACAAACAAACAAACAAAAACTGACAAGAGCAACTGTTGTTAGAATAACACCTCATTTAGTTGTAGGGATAATTGTCATCCTGACGTAGATCCACTTCATCATTTCGTATGCCAATTACTCTGGCAGTTTTACAGAATACATCTTTGACAAATAATTTCACTAATCACTCTGGTTGTTCCTGGGAAACCACAACCCAGGTTAGACTTGTTTAAATACTGCAATGTCTGTATATAATGGAATTGCCCTTTTGTCCAGCAACAGAGATCTCGAAGGTCTGTTATTTTAGAGATAAGCAGTGGACCACGCTAGACTCTTCAGTTGTCTCAAAAGCCAGGTGTCAATGACTGCAGGCTGTCCAGGTACCTAAGATTTTGTCCAAGTTACAATCTATAACCATCTCTCTCTTATGTACTTTTATCCCTATGTCTTTAAATTTGTAATTAGAGTGTCCCTATGGTATAGCATGCTTTAGATTTTCAAGCTAGTAATTTTCTATCGAGTTTCAATCCATCCTTCATGTGGGCTGTAGGGTTGATACTCTATACAATATGTTCCCTTCAATAGCTTCTAAATAATTAATTAAATGGTAGTATTGCCTTTTTTCTTGACAATTGTTCTTAAGTGTTAAATCAATCACAGATTAATTGAAACTTCCTCACTATTTCCCCTTTTCTCTCCATAAATTAGCTTTACTTTCATTTTCTTTCATGGACCTTTTTTCCCTTCTCTTCAGGCATCCTCAGGGGCATCTAAGATTCTTTGGCTCTGTAGTTTTGAAGTGTGCATTTGGAAGAAATGTGGGTCTGGAGGGAATTAAATTAACTAGAAGCATTCGGATTTTTGATTAAATTGCTTTTTTCAAAGATATTAGAGAACATTCCAGGTATTCATTTTAAAATTTTTCTTCAAAAAAGGGAAGACACATTACAGTTCAGACAATTTTGGTTCCTTTTTTGCTTTACTTTTAAGGCTTGTACTCAAAATACCTTGATAACGTTTTTAGTACGAAGTCCCAAACATTAAGAAAATACATTTATTGCATTTAATTTGGTGAAACTGAGAGACAGGAAATGGAGAGTGTGGCACAATCAGAAAATGAAGAGAAAGTAAGAAGTCAGAGCGGTAAGGCGTGGAGGAGCTAATATCCTAAAGCAAAAGGGTGAAAATTCCCAAAGATGGACAATTTAAACAGTGGTCAGAAACTATGAGAATGATGTGCAGAAAGAACAAGGAGCATAATCCTGCAGAGGAAATTCTGAGTATAAGACTGTAAGACAGAGAAAGACAGGTTTGTGCAGTGTGGGTAGAAAAATCTATAGGGGGCCATAATGGATATCAATGAGGCCATCAGTCAGCATATTCCCCCCTTTTTGGATGGGTGAAAAGTAATTGTGTGATTGTGAGAAGTGAATGGGAACAGCCCTTTTGAAATAGTCAGCATGATTCAGGCCTTGGCTGGACCACTGTATCTAGTCCTGGGATTTTTTTTACTGGAGGCTATGCCTCAGAAAACATCTCAAGAGAGGTGGAATCAGCCCAAGAGCGCCCATTGAACATACGCACATTTGACTGCGTAAAAGCTTATGTGGATGACTAGTTTAGGTTTTCAGTTATTCTCACCACTTAGTTTGCCTGCTTCATGTAGGCATTCAAGAATGTATGGCACATTCGGAGAACTAAAATGACGGTTACAATTTAGGAAATGCCAGATTGCTCCTGCTGGAATGAAATCCAACCTACCATTCTTTCCTGAAATATCAATACTTCAGTGGATTCCAGTTGCCTTAGTATTAAACCTAAGTTTCTTTTTTTTTTTTTTTTTTTTTCCTGTGGTACGCGGGCCTCTCACTGCTGTGGCCTCTCCCGTTGCGGGGCACAGGCTCCGGATGCACAGGCTCAGCGGCCATGGCTTACGGGCCCAGCCGTTCCGCGACATGTGGGATCTTCCCGGACCGGGGCACGAACCCGCGTCCACTGCCTCGGCAGGTGGACTCTCAACCACTGAGCCACCAGGGAAGGCCTAAACCTAAGTTTCTTAAGATGACTTGAAAAGTTCCTCTTTTTGGGCTAATTATTTTCATTGTTTCTTCACACCTTTTTCCTCTCATCATTACTGAGCAACTTGAACACAATGTGTTCTACCGCGATTGGAGGCCGTTTAGTTTAGCGTGCTGCTGCCTCTGCTAGGTAGTTCCATTCCAACCATGATCTCCGGCCCTTCCTATTTTTAGTTCAAGATTTGGCTCAAATAATAGGGCATCAAGGAAAAGCTTACCACATCGGACTGAAAAGCTCTTCCCTAGTCTTGGTACTTACCACACCCTAGCAGGAATGCCTCTTCTCCATCTCTCCCATTAGACTGAAGTAGCTTTTTGGGAGTTACCATGTGGTCTGATCAGTTTTGCTCCCCACTGCCTGGCAAAGTGTCTGTCATTTAAATCTGTTCATGTTGGTTGAGTGAAATGTCAAATGAATTGGGGTAATTTTATTAGAAGAGAAGGCTGAAGAGATAATTAACAGTATTTAATAGAATGAGGGACATAGAGAGTGTTCATGAGAAGTTTCACATCTGATTAATTTGGTGGTGTTAAAAAAATGAATAAAGAACACAATTTAGATGATACAAACTTTAGTTAACAGTTTATGAAGCAGAGAGTCTCCATTCGGAGAACTGCAAAATGAGGTGGAAGGTGGGAAGCTTTTATAGGATAAAGAACAAGGAAGAGAAAAACAACATATCTCATTGGAGGGATGACATAGTCAACCTTGTCTGGGGTGAGAAGGAACAAAGAAATAAGTGTAGAGCCCAGAGTTGGCTTGGCTTTGGGGGATTGGCTGACTCGACATACTGAGTCTCTGATCAAGAAGAGCGTTTACAGTGACAGGAAAATTAATTAAGTTTTGGTTTGTTGATGTGTGATCCCAGGCAGGGGCAGCTCCATCTTGGCCCTCGAAATTTATTTCAACAGTGGAGAGGACCTCTATTTGATAAAATAAAAAACTCAGAACTTTTCTAAAATGATAAGTTACCCGCAACAGTTTTATCATGCCCCTGTTTTATGATTCCAGAATCTTCTTATGTAGTTAGAATTTTATCTTTCTCCTTATTATATTTTGTGATGCTTCCATGAGTGTGTGTGTGAAATTTTTCTCAAAGTGAGAAACTTACATCTTCTTTTTTTTTTTTTTTTCTTTTTAATCTCCCAAGGGACCTGACAAAGTACCATGCACACAGTTGGCATTTTACAGGTTTATGTTTAAGGAAGTATTTTTTGAATGAAATACCCTTGGAAAATAGGCTTTGCAAAACTTAAAATTAAAAACCAAATAATGTCAAATCTATAATCCATTCTTTTTACACACTGGTCATAATATTTCCTTAACATATAAAGAAATTGACATTGTAAAGGATGAGGCTATACCCCCAATTTTCTTTTATCTGTCAGTGGAATTAAATACTCTTCAACAAAAATCCGTAGCTGTAGAATAGACCATATCCTGTTGTGGGTATCATTACCAATGTATTTAAATAGTTTTATCTATGTGAATATTTAATATCAAGCAGAGAAAGTTAACTCATTAAATGTTTAATTTTCAACCCAAGATTGTGATGCTTTTTTTTTCAATGTACAGATGGGATTTAATTATTATAGAACCCATGACAAGATCATCTTGGAAATTTGCACATAATTTAATAGAACAGTGATTTGCAAAATGTAGTTCTTGAACCAGAAGCATGGGTGTTACCTAGGAACTCCTTAGGAATGAAAATTCTCAGGCTCTCTAGACCTACCAGGTCAGAAAGTCTTGGGTGGGCCCTGGCAATCTGTACTTTAAAAAGCCCTCCAAATAATTCTGATGCACAGTATATTTTTAAACCTACTGGAAAAATCTTTTCAGAGCACCAACTAGGAAGATCAGAGGTGACCTTGGCAGCACTTGAGGACCTCAGGATTTTCTAGCCTTGAACATCCCCTGGGAACTGCCAGTGTATTTCCATGCTACCTCTCAAGTGCTGACCTTTGATCTAGTCTACGACTTCATGACAGTAGAAAACACCAAGAACTGTTGATCATGTGTGGCGGAAAGCCGAAATCTACTTGACCCTGTTGACTTAGCATATATTAGACTAATTAAGAATAGAAAACTTGTGCAGTAAGTTTTTCATCAGGTCTAAAATGATGAAAAATGCACCTGCTCTTCTTCCATGGTATATGACTGCACATGCAATAATAAAGCAACTGGATGGTTAGCAGATTTACATGTTTAAGCACAATATCAACCAGACAATGAGATGAATTCTTCGATGCCTTTGGGACAGTGGAAACCTGTCTCTTTTCAAGTGGAAGTATCAATTCAGTTGTGTTCCTTTTCTGTTTTGTCTTCCTCCTGATAGTTGTTTTTGTTCTACTGTTTTCTTCCTCTCCTCATCTCTCCTAATAGTCTCCTATATAGTAAGGGGAGTTTAGTCGTTTATTAAAGGTGTTTTGGAGAATCATATCAATGTGATATGTCCACTTGAATCTTTTGAATGCTCTCAGCAAGTTGATTGCCCATACTTAGGCTGATTTCAGTATTAGTTCTACAGTCTTGTAACATTGCTTGCCGTTACTGTTAGACTCCCCTATTTGGAGTGGTCAATGACGAAAGTCATTTAAGAAACAACACATTATTTGTGGATGGTTTTATTTTGGTGGATGATTTTGGTGGCTATTTCCTTTTTATTTTAATGTCTCTGGAAGGGATTATGGCTTTTCTGAATAAAATCAAATGAAAAATAATTTCAATTCTTCAGCTCAAAGAGCTGAAGGAAAATAAAGTCTTATTGATACATATGCATATTCTTATACATACCACATGTGATAGAGAGAAAATGAAAAGTTATAACTTCATTTTCTTGTATCTCTAGGAAGCTATAAAAGTGCATATGTCACTCAGGTCATCTCATAAAGAAAAAATAATATGCAACCTATAAAATACAGAGATGTTTAATAGGATTATAAAATCTAGACTACCTACTTATTGTCTAGTAGAAATTTATTCATTATTGTCGCTATTAATAATAGTAATATCATCATGAATCTGTGCATATGTTACAAAAAACACTATTTGCATTATCCGCAAAAGATAATTTTCCCTCTGGGATTTAATTGTGGCTTTTGAAGGAGAGAAGTGAAATCGTTTTGAAATGCTGGCAGATTGATACCTTTCTGCTCCTGGGCCTAATACTCATTAATATTTATGTGAGGATTTTACTTCCTGTGAGAGAGGAGTGGGTTAGATAGAAGACTGTGTGATGATGGGTTGAAGGTGTGAAAAGGTGGTATGCAGTACAGTACACTTGGATCAGTAGGCAGTTTGGGAAGAGGTAACAGTTTTCCTCTGAGTAGGAAAATATAGTACCTCCACGTTTTGTTCTCGTTTTTGTTTTTGTTTTGTGTTGTTTTCCCCCACAAGTGCAGTGGACGTCTAGTGGAGGGCTGTCTCTTCATGCGTCTCAGGAGGTCCCTGATATACTCACTGGAGAGAGATCTAGAGACTCAGGATAACTGTGTCAGAACAGCAGGTTTATTCTCGCTCCATTATTTGTGACTCTGTTTATTTATTGGCATAGAGCTCATCTTGCCTTCATCTTGTGGCGTTCTCTTCTGCTTGGTTTCTCTCAGCTCAGCACAGCTCTTGTGGATACAGCAACAGGCAGTCCCTTTTGAGGTGGGCCTCTTTAAGCTTTTTGATCTCTTTTGCTGGTGCACACATCCATAGGACATTGTAAGAATTTCATGCTATTAAGAAGTGATTTTGTCCGCAGTTGTGAACTACTTATTAACAGACGTGGGTGAATTAAGGAGGCACAGACCTTAATTTCTACAGAGAACACAATCTGGATCAAGTTTTAAATCATGGTGTGTGTGTGTGTGTGTGTGTGTGTGTGTGTGTGTAATAATGAAAGAATTTCCCATTAGGTCATTTAAGAGATCTCATGAACTAATTGGATGAAAAATCCACCAGGATTGGAACGAGCAGTGATAAGAAAGAACTCAGGTTAGAGCTGTGTCTTTTGTATGAGTCATAAACTGAGGGCCTGACGTAGAACCTTAGATACGTTTCTGAGTCAGTTCTGAACCACTGCCCCGTTCCAGTAATAACACGGGGATAAAATAAAACATCCTCCAAGGAGGCATTTAGTGGTGAGCTAAGGCTGAGAGCCTTCAAGGACATTTATCTCCATAGTAGCAACGTTTGACTCTTTGTGGTTTCCACAAATCTCTGTAAAAGGCATTGATCGCCACTGTCAGTATGATTAGAGGAAGCACTGGTGCATAGCGTGTTTATGATTTAAAAAACAAAAAGCAATTCATGCACTTGCATGTCACGAGGAGGATGTCACTCTCCTGGGAAAAGGCAAATTTTACTCTTTAAAGAGGTGCTTTCTATTTTTGATGTTTTTCTTACATAGCTTTGGCTATTATCTGAAATATGTCCCAGTCTGAGGACCAAGCAGATGGTACTTGCTGTGTGATCTTAACCAATTCACTTGACTTCTCTGGCCCTCATCATCCATGTCTTTAAAATGAGATTGTTGTTTTTTTAATATGTTCTCCACTTCCAAAATTTATGGAATTCTATGATATAGCCATTATTCTACATAGCTCTTCCAATATGCATTTCAGGATTTACCCTGAAAAGTCAAGTGTTAGTGGAATGATCATCAAACACTTAGCCCACTCCCAACATTTGTTGAACACCTAGTATGTACTTGAAACTGTTAATCACTCTTGAGGAAAGGGATGTAGAAAACAAAATTGTATAGCACATACTCTTTGACCTCTGGGAATATTCAAAATATTATGTAATGCAAGGAAGAAAATGTTAAATTCCATAAGGAAGTTGCAAAGAGTATTATATACAACAGGGTTTCTCAGCACCCACTATTGACATTCTGAGACAGATAGATGATTCTCTGTTGTGAGAGATTCCCTGTGCATTGTAGTATGTTTGGCACCATCCGTAGTCCAATTAGACACCAGTAGCGTCCCTCCAGTTGTGATAACAAAAAATGTCTCTAAAGATCGCAGAATGTTCCCTGAGGATCAAAATTGCCCTGGTTGGTAACCATTGCACTAGAGGAGAGCAATAATATCTGTGGAATTTTCAGAGAAGACTCATTAGAGAGGATTCATTTGACCTGGGTCTTAAATTATGAGGGCTTAAGAAGGCTACAAATACAGGTTGTAGTCATATTGATACTCTTGTCATTGGGGAGCATGCAAAGTTTTGAGGTGATTATAAGAAGGGAGTTATTATAAGTAAAGACTGTGGTTGAGCATGATCTTTGGAGTAGGACAAAACTGGGTTCAAGCCGTGGATCCAAAACTTTACTGGTCATATGACCTTGGTCACATAATATAATAGTTTTTGCCTGTGATGATGATAAATGTAATATATAAAGTCCTTAAAATTACATACACACGCACACACACACACGCACAGTGAGAGTGTCAGTCCTTAGCACTGTGTCTGTCATAGAAGGCATGCGATAGGATTATCATGGTGACTCATACATCAACCACCAGGGTGTTGACACCTGAAAGTTGGCCCTTGAGTTGTGGATTTTGTTGCAAGTGTCTTGTTACTCATAGTGAAATGCTAATGTGTGAGTGATTTCATTTTATATTCATTAGATTCAACACTATTTCCAATAAGGACACTAACTCATTGCTATGCTTTCTGGAGTATTAGAAAAAAAGTGGAGTTAAAGCGAGCATATGAAAATTGTGTTTAACCCTGCATGTGTACACGGAGGGGTATCAGGAACAAATGTCAATCTTAACGTGCAACAGGATTGGGAACCACTGCTTAAGCAGTTGCTCAGGCTGGGATTAACAGGCTTCACTTGCCTAGCTGACCAAGTCTAAGAGTTGTCTATTCCGTAATGAGCTTGAGAAATGGAAGTCAGCCCTCAGCAATGTGGTCTTCATAATGCTGGACAGAGACACTTGGAATATTCAAGTGTCTGGCTCTGGGCCTTTACTTGGGAACCAGTCAGAGGAAGGGAATAGGGCAAGGAATTGGAATCATTGGATATGGCATCTAAATAGTAACTGATTATAGAGATCTAGCTTTTAATTTTTTTATTTTGTGGTATGTGGGCCTCTCAGTGCCGTGGCGTCTCCCGTTGCGGAGCACAAGCTCCGGATGCCCAGGTCCAACAGCCACAGCTCATGGGTCCAGCCGCACCACGGCATGTGGGATCCGCCCAGACCGGGGCACGAACCCGCGTCCGCCGCATCGGCAGGCGGACTCTCAACCGCTGCGCCACCAGGGAAGCCCGCTTTTAATATTTTTCAATAAACTATAGTTACCTGTTCTAATTATTTTAACACTCAGGTAATTGTAGAGATTAAAACCCAGTTTCCAGTTTTGAAACTTCTACTCCTGCAATTTCAGTGGATTCAATCTTGGGATAAATGGTCATAGTAGAGCTAAACTAAGGCAAATTCATATACTGCTTAAAACTAACAGCAGTCAGTTTCCCAAGGCCAGCATCTCTTCCGAGCATTGAATGTTTTATTCCAGTGGGGAACGATTTTGCTGCATGACCTGTTAAGTTTGAGCCTTTTTTCAAGGCTCACTACTTTATGGTGCTGCTGCCTCAAGTAGGGTGTTGCACCGGTGCCAAACCCTGCAACACACACGTGTGACTGTTGCTAAGTGGCAGCTCCAGCCGTGGCTACTTAACCATCCCTGGGGAAAGGCTGCCTGAGGAGAAAGGTGATAAATGTCACAATAGGAGATTAATTGCATATGTTCTGGGTGACATGACATCTCACGGGACTTAAGAATATGTTTGTGGTTTTATAAAGCATACTGTAAATATCAGGCTCGGCTTTGGCTGTGACCCTGCCAAACACGGGGCTAATGTCATTTGTCATATTCAGACATTGCCTTTTAAAAACATTCTTGTTCGGGCTGCTACCAAGGTGTGATGTGTTTGATGGCTCTGATGAAATTTTTGTTTTTATAATAGGGTGACAGACAGAATGACAACAAAAGGGGCATGAGGAAGTGGGCGTGGGCATGAGATGGAGGAAAAACATGTCACTCAAGGGAATGGGGAAATGATGGTCTCACTGTTTGATTAATGAAAGTTACTAGACAGATGTTCTTATGTCTTCCAAGACTCTCATTGGTTGACCTATGCTTAATGGAAAATCTGTGAGAGAAGAGAATCGTTCTGAGACAAGACAACCTCAGAACTTGCCAGGGAGGGGTTAGGTATCTCCAGTGTTTAACTATCATAGTTTGGAATTTTCATTGGGAGGGAAAATAGTGAATTGTAGTGACTGGGGGTGTATAGTGAGAAGAGTAACTGTAGCATTTCACTGTTGTCCAATTATTAGCATACTAGACAGTTTCACAACTTTCTATCATTTGGCTTCAGATTGGATCTAAGAGTCTGTATTAGAATTAAATCTGTATCTTATGTCTATTTCCTGAGTGAACTGTTTTTTCTAATCCTCTACACTCCTTGCTGCAAAGCCTAAATGCTTGGTTTGTCGTACTGAATTTCTAGCTCTGGTTAGAGCTGTGTATATCTCAGACTGAATAGAATCAGAACATTTTCTAGCTTATAGCAGACAGATGTTCAGAACATGAAACCCCACCCAAAAGAGGGGACAGGATACATTTCCATCCATCTGGCCACCGCAGAGACCAACAGTGGCTATAGTCCATTAAATAATTAACTTTATTTTGGATAATACTCCTTCCACCTGAGACCCTGGAGGCTTAATTTAGTTAACGCCTTTGCCCATTTCTCTTTCTGTGCTTTAATACCATGGGCAGCTTCTCATGGCTGGTAGTTTAAATCCCTGTGGCAATAGGGAAGGCGTGATGTGATATGAAAGTACTTCCAAGGGGAAATGAGGTTTACTTTTCCATTGCTTGAGTTACTGTGATCGTGTGTATCCTCAGCAAAAGCAGAGTACGAGGTTCCTATGTATGGGGCTAAATTATGTTTTCTGTATAAGAAGCTGACTCCTCGGCTGTAGAAGGTGAAAACTGATGAGGGTGCGACTTGCAGTCTTCTCTCTGCCTCTCTATCTCTCTCTTCTCTGTTTGACTTGCCTTTGCACCAACTCCTCTATGTTTCCTCCTGTACTTCATTTCTAGCCTCGGTTTCTTCTTTTCTATCTTTTGTTTCCAAGTTTGCTTTCAAGTTTTGAAGGTGGGAATTGTGCTGTCACTAGAAAGGACAAAAATGCTTCTAAGTCTCAGCCACATTGTGAGTGAAATTGTTTCCTTCTCTGTGATTGTCTTTATCTTCATTAAAAACTAGTTATTCTTTTCATTAACTTATTCATTTATTTATTCTCAACAATTCTTTATTGAACATTTACTGAGTATCAGATAGTGAGCTAAGATGAGAGAGAACAACCCTTCAGGCATTTACAAATAATCACAAGGAAATGCGATGAGTATTTATGAAGGGAATATTTGCCAAGTGCTGAGAATCCAGTAGAAGGAATTGCTAACAAGTGCAGAGGGGAAGTATTGGAGAAAGTACCGTAGAGCAGTGATGTTTGAGACAAAACTTGATGGAATAATAGGTGGGTAGACCCATGTAGTCAGTGGCACGTACAAGAGCGTAGTAAAATACAAGAGCCTTGCAGTATGGCATCAAATGAGGAAGGTAATTTAATTTGATCTGACTTGAACAGAAAATCAGAATGGAGTGATTAGAGATGGGATTAGATAGCCACGTTGGCTGGGGCTTTCTATTAACTTTCCTTTAGAAGATTAACATTGGGAGAAATATGTCATTTGGATTCAAAAGGGGAAGAAATTCTAAACCAAACCCACGTGTTTTATGAATTTCTCCAGTCCTGAGTCTTTGCATAAAGTTTCTGTAGCCAATCAAGCAGTCAGAGGTCATCTGACCAAGTCCAACCCTTAAACCTAACTAGTCATTGTTAAATCTAACTAGTCATGGTTACAAAGAGTCAAATCTTATGACTATGCCAAGAGAGACTAGGATAACAAGCTGTTCAAATCCAGAAATCGAATTTCTAAGTGTGATGCACTTGATAGCAGTGTTCTGAGTAGAACGAGTCTGGTCTGTCCTTTAGGGAAGTGGATTTAGAGTCTGGAATTCCACCTAACTTTTAAAGAGACTTCTGTCCACTTTCCTGGCAGAAAAATCTTTCTATTCTGTCATTTCAGCAACTTCCTTGTTTAACGTTGGGAGATAGTGTACGTGTCGGTCTGCTCAGTGCTTGTCATTCCAACAAACCAGTCTGTGACCTTTTCTACAACAGTAAATAGAGTCCATTGATGGGTGAGTGGATGAACTAAATGTGGTCTATCCACATCGTTGAATATTATTCAGCCTTATAAAGGAAAGAAATCCTGACACATGCTATGACATGGATAAACCATGAGGACGTTATGCAAAGTGAAATAAGCCAGACACAAAAAGACAAATACTGGATGATTTCACTTATATGAGGTATAGAGAGAGTCAAATTCATAGACAGAAAGTGGAATGATGGTTTCCAGGGTTTGGGGGGAATGAGCAATTGTTTAATGGGTACAGAGTTCCAGTTGTGCAAGATGAAAAGTTCTGGAGATTGGCTACAATCTGTGGATGTACTTAATGCTACTGAATTGTCCTCTTTAAAAATGGTTAAGATGGTATATTTTATGGTGTGTATATTGTATCACAATTAAAACCATAATTGCAAGCATAGTAAAAAAAAAAAAAAGAGGAAGAAATTCAAAGCATGGAGATCTATAAAGAGGCATTTGCAATAATCCTGGCATAAATAACAAACTATAATCTGTCGAAGAAGTATATGTAGACAGTAATATGAGAACTGTAGACAGTAATATATGAACCTTGTGTTGGAAGGTTAGAAAATATTTTTTTGGATGAGGATATGTTGAGCTGAGATGTAAAGAGTGGTAGTCTTCACGTAGGTTAAGGAGGGGAAAAGAAGCTTTCTAAAAAGGGTAGGACAGAGGTGAGATCTAGTTATCTCTACACATACATTAGGAGACGGGTGAGAGTACATTTTAACTGGTGTTACTGGAATGTAACATGAGAGGTAGGAAAAATGAGGCTAAAAACTAGTGGAACCAAGTCATGATGGATCTTACATTCCGTGCTCAGAAGCTTGAGCTTTGCCTTGTCGATGATAGAAGACTCTGAAAGTTTTCAGTTAAGGAGTTGACCCAGGTAGATCTGCTTTTTAAAGACCTTACTCTTTGACCAGTGTAGAGGATGGATTTAAGGTAGGTGGGATTTAGAAACAAAGACATGAAGAAGGGCCCTTTGGAAAAGTCTAGGTAAGAGATGCAAAAAGTGTAAGTCAGATTGGAAATAACATGGATAGAGTCTAGACAAAGTTACCAACTCAAATCAAGTCTTTGACTATGTGGTCAAATAAGTGTTCGTGTCTTGGTTTGGGTTTTTTTTAGAAGTGGACCACAAGATGAGAATGGAAGCAAAAGTAGTGTAGTTTGGAGATGGAGAAAATGCCAGCAGGGAAATGGGCAGGTAAAGTAAGGAAGGAAATTTGGCCAATAAATGGCACATTTTCAAGCAAATTACCACTATGGGTAACTGGTACTTAATCCTTCTGTGGAACTTTGGAAGGCAGTATAGAACATATGCTTTAACATTATCCCACCCCAGGGAGACTCTAGACCCAGATGATCACATAGAAGGCTCCTGAATTTCCCTCCTTCCATGGACACACTGAATATACAGCTTTGAATGGAGCATTTCCCTCTAAGAGAAAAACAGGTACTAATTGAGTTACTCCTATATATTAGGCAATGGAGAATATCCACATCAGAATGGGTAGCTACATGCTCACCATAAACCCCATCTTTGGCATAACACCATATAATCAGGAGGGAACCACCGACTCCCAGCTACTACCTGAGGAGTGAAGAGTTCGAATCACATGTCTAGCACCCCAGCTTTTAAAGCTACCACCTGAGGGATGGGCCCCCAAATCATCTAGTTGTGAAAGTCAGTGAGGCTTACATTCACAAGTCTAACAGTATTATAGCAAACAAAGCAGGTTTTAAATGGTGCAGGAGCACTCCGCATGGCTATACACCCAGGCTCAGCCCAGAGGGAGTAGGCAAAACACTGTCTCCCAGTTTCTGCCTGGAAGGGGTCTGACTGCATAACTTCCCAGCTACTGCCTGAGGGTCCAGCTTCTAAGCAGCTTTCATCTAGATGCTGACTACAGTCCTCCCAGGATCCTGAAAGAGCTGGTAGGAACTTTGCCCTACCAGCTCACTCCAACAATGAGACCAAGTTGCCAGCTTCCCCCTGGAAGGAGCTTGTTATCATATGTAGCACTCCAACTGTTATGGCTACTGCCCAAGGAATTGGCTCCCATATCACCTAGCTCTGGGGGCTGATGAGGCTTGGCATTCAATTGCCAGGACCACACAAAACAAAGTCGTTCTGTTTGGGCACACAAACTCTCTCAATGACTGTTCCCTTCGGCTTAGCACAAAGTGACTAGGCCAAAACTCCAGCTCATGGTTTTTCCCTGATAGGGGCTAGACTGCCTATCTAACATTCTGACTTTCTCAGCTGCTGCCAGAAAGTTGGGCTTCCAATTAGCCAGTATCGGAAAGCTGAAGGGGCAGGCAATTAGCAATCCTCATAAAGACTGGACAGGTATGTGGACATTTTCCATTCTTTGGGACACTGATGGGTCTTGGCACATCCCCAACTACTGGAAGCCATTAATAATAAAGACAGTGGATTAGACAATCAAAGGTTTGAGAGGCAACCAGGAGCTTGGGCTTGGCCGATTAAACAGGTTCATCTCCTACATGCCATCAGTCTTTCAAGACTGGGAGAGGTGACTGTTTTATCTAATGCACAGAAACCAACACATGGAATCAAGGAAAATGAAGAAATGGGAGAATATGTTCTAATGAAATAGCAAGATAAATCCCAGCAACCAATCTTAGTGAATCAGAAATAAGTGATTTGCCCACTGGGGAGTTCAAAATAATGGTCACAAAGTTCACTGAGGTCAGGAGATCAATCAGAAACGAAGTAAGAATTTCAACAAAGTAATAGAAAATATTTTTAAAGTATCAAACAGAAATCATAGGGCTAAAGAATGCAAGATCTGAATTGAAAATTTCAATAGAAGGATTCAACAACAGACTAGGTCATGTGGAAGAAAAGGTCAGTGAACTTCAAGACAGGGCAGTAGAACTCATCTAATCAGACGAGTAAGAAGAAAAAAATTCAAGCGTGAAGATAGCTTAAGTGACTAATGGGCCATCATTAGATGGACCAATATACACATTATAGAGGGCTCAGAAGGAGAAGAGAGAGAGAAAAGAAGGCAGAAAACATATTCGAGAAACAATGGCTGAGAACTTCCCTAACATGGCTTCCAGATCTAGGAAGCCCAAAATGTACCAAAAAAGAGGAATCAAAAGAGACCCATATCTAGACAATTAAATTGTCAAAAGTTAAAGAGTAGATCTTAAAGCAGCAAGAGAAAAGCAACTTGTGACATACAAGGGGACCCCTATAAGCCTATCAGCAGATTTTTCAGCAGAAACCTTGCAGGTCAGAAGGGAATGGGATGGATATAGTCAAAGTGCTGAAAGGAAAAAAAAACTGCCAACCAAGAATTTTCTACTCAGCAAAGTCGTCCATCAGAACTGAAGGAGAGATTTGCAGTAGCAAATCAGGCTAGCATGCACTGAAACGGTAAGGCCCTAAGAAGAAAATGCAGGGTAACATATATCCTGGCAAACTTGGTAAAAACTGGAATGACTCTTGGATTTTTCTCTTGGGTCAATGGCTAGAAGGTAATTCCATTAATTTAGAGAATAAGAGAAGAGGAATGGGTTTAGGAAGAAAAAATTATTTCAGGTTCGGACATACTATCTTTGAGGTCTCTACATAATATTAGGTGGTTATGGATTTCAATCTCAAGGAAGAGATCTGAAACAAGAGATTTAGGTTTAGAAGTTATCAGCATACTGGAAATGTTGAAATCATGTGGACAAATGAAATCATTGGGGGTGATTGTGCAGAGTGAGAACAGTGGGCCAAGGAGGGAACTCTAGAGATCATCAACATGTCAAGTTTGTCTGGAGGAAGAGCTATCTGTGGCAGAAAAGGAGAGTGAATGGACAGTGGTGCATGGAGAACAAGGATAATGAAGAGTCAGACACCAAGAGACCAGAGAATTTCAATAAGAAAGAAGTCAGCAGTTTTAACTATAACCAAGAATAAGAGAGAGGTTTAATTATGTACATCTAATGGGCAGTCATTTGGTCTTTAGTGATTCTGGTGAGAATAGTTTGCAGTAGAATGGTAGATGAACAATAATAGTGGGTTTAGGAGTGAGCCTACTTCTTTTCTGTGAATGAGATGGAGATTAGATGAAAGCTAGAGGAAGATTTAATTTCAAGCCAGGGTTTATGACACACTCATAGAACAAATGGGGAAGGAATCAGTTAAGAGTAACAAACTGAAAGTGATGGGAAGAGAAGGTCTATATAGTGGGGTAAAGTACCAGAAGAGGCAGTGCTAAATGGTTTAGGTAAAGGGAGTGCTTAATCAGTAATAAGGATACCTCATTCTAGAAGACTGAAAGAAAGAGGATAAGGATGAGTATGGGTGAATTTAAGTTAGTAGAAGGGGGCAAGTGGAAAAATACAGAAGAATATATCTTACAGCCTTAGTGCTTGTGTTGATTCAGGAGACCAGATGCTCTGCTGAGACTGCATGGGGTCTAGAGGAGAATGATTAAGGTTTGGCAAAGTTGTTGTGGAAATGGGAGAAGGAACTGTCTGAGTTCAGATAAAAGAATTGTTGAGACCCCAATGATTTTGCTGATTGAGGATTTGTAGCAGTGTGAGTACTGATTCTTCCTAGTATTGCTCAGCCAACTGAATGTAGAAACAGAAAAGATTGTAGAATTGATCTCTGTTTGAGGTTTTATAGGGCAGGTGAGGTCCAAAAGACAGGGGTATAAGAATGCTTAGTTTTGGGGGCTTCCCTGGTGGCGCAGTGGTTGAGAGTCCGCCTGCCGATGCGGGGGACACGGGTTCGTGCCCCGGTCCGGGAGGATCCCACATGCCGCGGAGTGGCTGGGCCCGTGAGCCATGGCCGCTGAGCCTGCGCCTCCAGAGCCTGTGCTCCGCAACGGGAGAGGCCAGAGTAGTGAGAGGCCTGCGTATCGCAAAAAAAAAAAAAAGAAAAAAAAAAAAGAAAAAGAATGCTTAGTTTTCCTTGCACTCATGCTGTGTGTGCAGTATGAGCTAGAGATTGGAGCACTCTGCATATTATAATCAATCCAGAACCCAGGCTGATGGAGGATCCATATCATCATCTTCATAATCTCCACTGTCACTATAGCAGGAGGAAAGGATTTCGGCAAGCCCTGTACTGCTTATGAAAGCTTCTATCCATAAGTGACACACATTAAAGCCGTTCACATTTTATTGAACAAGTCAAATCACCTGGTCACTCCTAACTTCAAAGTGGGCAGGAAACGATGCTACCTTATACTCAAAAGGAGAGACAGGATGTTTACATACAGTTCTAATGACTGCTTTTACTCCGGCTTCTATGGTTACGTACTTTACCATTCATGTTCTCTTACTGTCTTTCGGCCTCCTCCAGTCCTAGCCTGCTTTACCTACTACGTGTCTACATATTTCAAGTTTGGTTCTTAGCCACTTAGTCTTCAGTTGTTTCCTTGAGTATCTTTTCTCTCTTATCTTTTCTTCAGGTGATTTCCAGATTCAAGATCCATACCTTGACATCACTACTTTCTCTAGTCCCATTCTGTTAAATGTATCCCAGATGTTTCTACTGCATCTGTTGCTTGCACCTCAATTGGCCAGTGTTCCATACAGTAGTCACAAATTAATGTCCACTTGTATTTCTCTATTTCTGTTAATTTTTTTTTCCTTTGGTAGATTCTGTCTCAGCCTCAAAAGGCTGTCTTGATCCTCTCTTTCCCTTAAGTGTCTGTTTTTTACTTTATTATTCATGGATGTACACATAGTAGGTGTTCACAAAAAATACTGGCTTGTGATTCTAATATTTTTTCTTCCTCTTTTTCTTTAGGCTTCAAAGAATAATACTAGAACCACTTTCTGATGAAACATCTTTCCTCCTGTACATTTATTTTCACTAAGGCCAGAGTGAAATATGTATTTTATTATTTTTTTTTAGTTTAAGTAACTTTTATTGATGTAAAATAGAGACAAAGAAGTTCATAAATTACAACTGTAGACTTGTATTCCTATCGTCCAGGTCAAAAAATAGAGCACTGTCATTCCCCAGAAGCTATGCCATGCCCTTGCCCACATGTTGCAGTGTCCTACCCCCAAGGATAAGCTCTAGGTAGCACCATAGATTTTTTTTGCCTGCTTCTGAAATTTATACACATGGGATCATATGATATGCACACTTTTTTTGTCTTTGAATTCTGTTGCTCAGTGTTTTGTAAGACTCATCCGTGTAGCTGTATATATTACTGCTCTATATTTTAGCATATAAATATATCGTGTTATATTTGTTCTACTGTAGACATACATTTAGGTTGTTTCCACTTATGAATTATTATGAATAGAGTTACTATGAACTTTCTTGTACATGTATTTTGTTATATATATGTATGCATTCCCACTGGAAGATGAGTAGCATTTCTGAGTCAGAGGGTATATATATATGTTGAAATTTACTGCCGGTTTTTCAAAGAGATTATACTATTATCCACTCCCATCAACATGTATAATAAGATCAACTGCTCCATGCCCTTGTCAACATTTGAAGTATCTGTCTTTTATTTTAGACATTTTGGTGGATGGTTTATGGTCACCTTGTGACCATTTTAATTCCTCTGATAACTAGAGAATTTGAGCACTTTTTCGTGGGTTATCAATAGTTGGACATTCTCTTTTTAAAGTGTAAAAATTACATGCCCATCTTTCTATTGAGTTATCTGCCATTTTTTACTAGTTTGTAGGAATAATATCATGTTTGGATATGAATTTTTTGCCAAATATATTTTCCATCATAATCAAAAATCTGTTCCAGATGGAGTGTAGATCTAAGTGAGAATGGCAAAACAATAGAATATCTTTAAGGTAAAGAATCCTTAAGTAGAATTCAAAAGGTGTTAATCATAAGAAAGAAATGTGAATAATTGAACTATATTAGAATAGAGGGCTTTGATTCAATAATCTACATTTATTTTCATCTAGGAGATTTGACCTGAGTGTTCCTCTTCCTAAGATACTTCAGTTGTCTGCTTATATCCATAGAGAGATGCCTCACTGGATCCAGAAAAAAAAAAAAAAAAAATCAATAATATATCTTTTATTGTGTTTTTAGTTTTATTTAGGTTCATGCTTAGAAAGGTTCCAATTTTTTTTTTTTATATCTTTATTGGAGTATAATTGCTTTACAATGGTGTGTTAGCGTCTGCTTTATAACAAAGTGAATCAGTTATACATATGTTCCCGTATCTCTTCCCTCTTGCGTCTCCCTCCCTCCCACCCTCCCTATCCCACCCATCCAGGTGGTCACAAAGCACCGAGCTGATCTCCCTGTGCTATGTGGCTGCTTCCCACTAGCTATCTATTTTATGTTTGGTAGTGTATATATGTCCATGCCTCTCTCTCGCTTTGTCACAGCTTACCCTTCCACCTCCCCATATCCTCAAGTCCATTCTCTAGTAGGTCTGTGTCTTTATTCCTGTCTTACCCCTAGGTTCTTCATGACATTTTCTTTTTTCTTAGATTCCATATATATGTGTTAGCATACGGTATTTGTCTTCCTCTTTCTGACTTACTTCACTCTGTATGACAGACTCTAGGTCTATCCACCTCATTACAAATAGCTCAATTTCGTTTCATTTTATGGCTGAGTAATATTCCATTGTATATATGTGCCACATCTTCTTTATCCATTCATCCTATGATGGACACTTAGGTTGTTTCCATCTCCGGGCTATTGTAAATAGAGCTGAAATGAACATTTTGGTACATGACTCTTTTTGAATTATGGTTTTCTCAGGGTATATGCCCAGTAGTGGGATTACACTCTTGCCCTGCTAGTGGGAATGTGAATTGGTACAGCCACTATGGAGACCAGTATGGAGGTTCCTTAAAAAACTACAAATAGAAAGATTCCAATCTTAAGAAAAGTAGTTGATGAGGTAAAAAAAAAATAAATTAACATCCAGAGCATCACTAACTTATAACTGAACCATAATCAAAATGAAGTATGAAAATGATAATTTTGGAATGATTTCTTTTTCCCATGTGTATTTTTGTTTAAATATGGTTTCAATATTGGAGTTATAGAGACTCTGGAAGACAGGAATATGTTAGGTCTGCAGTAGGCTGTTCTTGGGCATGGTTTGGTTCATAGACCAGTGGCCACTTTTTTTTTTTTTTTTTTTTTAGCATGTACATTGGTAGAAAGAACTAAAACCCCCTTTCTTCTAAATTTCCTAAATGGGACTCCATTTGATAATTTGGAAGGGAGAAAGCTTAAGCGCTGACATGAGGCTTAGGGTCAGTTTAACCTATCCAGGTAGTGGACTTCTAGAATGTAATTAAAAAGCCTTTGAAGTTGGATTCAAGAGAATGTGATTGAAGTCTTCACTATATCACTTAACTATTAGGTGACTTTAGACTGAGCTCATCACTTTTTTTGTCTCAGCTACTGTTTCTTATGAGATGACTGTACTCAGAGTCAATCTCTGAAATTTAGGGAGAGTGACTTTTTAAACTCAACAATAAAGAAACAGAGTAAAAAAGTGATATTTGAGTAGCTTTTTCTATCAGCTTTAAGAGTTCTGAGAGCACCTAAAAAAAAAAAAATGGGAGAGCAGGACCTGACTGTAATTCCTGTTCAGACTATTCTTGATGGTTGTGTGTTCAGGAGAGGTATTCTGTCTTCAGAGGCTGAGGCAGAGGCTAGCTGGAGGAGCCCTAGCCTGATGTAGGGGACAGCTCTGTCTAAACCAGCACCCTCAATTCATGGCTAGTCTAGCCGGAAGAAGGAGTTAAAGATAGAGAGTGCCTTACAGACAGAATTAAAAGATGGGAAAGGTATTTTGTTTTGTTGAAAGAGAGAACATTACCAAAAAAAAAAAAAACAAAAACATGAAATGCAGGAAAACTTTTACAAAGAACTGAGAAAGAAGAATTACAAATCTTCAAAGATTTTCACCTAGAAAGAACGAAAAATATTATCTATATAGGTGAACTAAAAGGAAGGGAAAAACAGAAGAATTGCAAATATGTGAGCATGAGGAAATGGCAAAGAAAAGAAAATAGCCCAAAGGTGAATAAAAACATAAGGGGGATAGTGATAGAACTGTGAATTAGAGACAGAACTTAAAGTAGGGTGGGATGGAGAAAATGGGAACGGAGGAATGAGACTGGATTTATGAGTCACTCACTACGAACAGAGCAAGTTCCTATCTTTAGGTGAGTAATGATGGGTAACTAGTGGGGAGCTGGCATTGTTTATATGTTAATTCTCCTTAGCACTGTCAGGAGGAGCTCTTCTGGTTGTTGGGATCTTTTCAAAAGCCCCAAGGCCACTGTAGGAAGGAAAAGGAGAAGGAGGCTTTATACAGTAGGAATGAGGATTCCGGTGGAGAACAGCTTGGGGGAGGGGTGCTGTAAATAGAGTCTCATTAGCACAGTCAAGCTTGGTGCCTGATTAATTATGGAGCACTTGATAAATAACGCCCTGAAGTGATGGAAATCAGGAGAAAAGGTACAGATAATTGAACGGAATTGAAGAACTGGCAGTATCGAGAGCATCATTAACATAGTTTTGCTGCTGTTGTTCTTGGCGTCTGCCCTTGTCACTATTGACTCTGGGCCTCAGCAGCTGCACATTTTGGTGGAAAAGAGGAAGCAGAGCTAGCGAAGGATGATGGCAAGTAGAAACTGTTGTCTCTTATAGAAGCCCAGCGGTCCAGTGGGGTTTGCAACCAGACTTGTCGTGTGGAGCAGGAGGTGCCTTTATCTCTGTGCATCATGCAGAATTAACTTTTCCCTCATTTCCTGTGGAAGTCAGCCTTGGGTGTGTGACAGTGGTTCTCAGCATGGGTTGTTTTGGATTGTTTTTTAGAAAGCTAATGCACATCACACATCTCCTCTGAAGATATCTCTGTTGGTGGTCATTTGGCTTCTACCCTGAATCAGACAAGTCAAGTTTCTGTTTTAGACAATGTAATAAAACATCCACACACAAGGTCTGAATGAGTATCTCTTTGCTTGGTACTGCACACGTGCCTCGGAAACTGGGAATTGTTTTAGTTGTTAAACTTTTCTGTTCTCCCTATGCATATCTGAGCTTATCAGGAATCTCTGTGGTTGTTTGTTTGTTTGTTTTCTTTTTTGGCGGTACACGGGCCTCTCACTGCTGTGGCCTCTCCCGTTGCGGAGCACAGGCTCCGGACGCGCAGGCTCAGCGGCCATGGCCCAGGGGCCCAGCCGCTCCGTGGCATGTGGGATCTTCCCAGACCGGGGCAGGAACCCGTGTCCCCTACATCGGCAGGCAGACTCTCAACCACTGCGCCACCAGGGAAGCCCATCTCTGTGGTTTTTTTTATGAATATACTGGCAATAAAGCTGAGAGAAGATCTGCACTACAGGCACTTTCAGATTAGTCTGGGGCAAATTTGATGAAACAAATTGAAAAGCAGTAGTAATTTCTTATCTCTCCCTGGAAGAGGAAAGTGGGTCTTCAACCAGGGACCATGTTGCATTTGTGCATGGAGACTGAGCTGCGTTCTAAGACCTGGAGTATGTTCCAGGTCACCAGGATATTGCTTGACACGCCCAGTTCTGCCTGTGGTCTGCAGCAGGGTGGTGTGGAGGTGGGAGCCAGATAGAAAATGCTACGGTCTTAGGAGTAGCAGCTGCCTTTGCTGGCTTTTTAGTGCAGATAATAAAATAGCTTGGAGAGTATCACATGAGATAGAACTGTTCTATAGAAAATACTGCCACTTGGGATACTGCCAAGCTTTATCTATCCCAAGTGTTTTTCTCCTCAGTTAAATTTTTTCTCTCTTCTCTCTTTTTTATTTTTGTTAAGGAAATAGAGGAACCAGTCCAGAAAGAATAAAAATTGACCTGAATGCTCATTAGAACCCATGCTTACTCAGTCTCTCTTAAGATTTATTTTATTTACATGGAAACCACAATAAAATCTTCCTTCTACAATAGCCACAGGACATGAATAAACTTAGGGGCTGGACTCTGGAGAGCGTTCCTGGGCAAATGGATAGAGAGAGGAACATGAGTAGCCATTAGGAGCAGTGTTTCTCTGTAGTTTTGAGGTCTTTTCTTAAAAAATCTTCATGCTACATCTGCTTTGCTTCAGCTCAAGAATTTTTGTTTGTATTTGTTTTCCCATCTTAGTAGAACGTCTATTCAAAGGTTACTTTTTAAAAGGCACTTTCATATTTCCCTTGGTGTTAGAAAGTGTTGTTTCATGAAGAAGTTTTCCCAGATGTATCACACATTTCTTCCTTAATATAATTAGACCAGCCAGAGGCTCTAGAATGGTTTGTGTATTAAAACTGGTTAGTCGGCTCATGTCAAACATCTACTAGGAACAGGGCAACATGTCTATCCCAAGATCTAATGTGATTAGATCTTGACAAGATGAGTGTGTAAAATTTCACAAGTATCCAATAGCCTAGAAGACTGTAGACTAGCCATCTAATTAATCTGGGACATCCAGGCAGAAGTCTTGTGATTCATTCTAAATTCTTTAGCTAATAAGGCAACTTCCCTGTTTTGTTTTTTATCTGGATCTGAAATTCAGGCTTAGACAGCAGGAATAACTACTCCCCTTTTTATTGGGAGTTGTTCTTGTTTTGGTTTTTGTTGTTTCTGTTCTTGTTCTTCTGTTTTATTCAGTTCCGGCATTTCATGGTTTATCAGCAGGCACAGCTCAACAGGAGGCTATGAAAAGAAACTTCTAGATTAGTCAAATTCTTTCTTTGTTGAGCATTGTGCTTGCTCTACTGATTTGTTCTAGGGTCCCCATGGAAATTCCTAGGGCAATGCAAACTCAGCTCACGACCACTTTGAACCACTGGGGGAAAAATACATGAAAAATGCACCTCAAGACCCAAGCAAAAGAGGTTATTTTTTCATAGATTCACTTTTCAGAAATTAGAAATGACACCGAAATTAGTAAATTGGAATTGCAATAGATGACATGCTGAAGGGATGAGATTGAGGAGAAAAATTTCTTATTTTATTTTTTTCCTAGATTTTTGTTAGGAATTTTGATGAAAAACACCATTACAATCTGGACAATGGCTTTTTGAAAGTATGTATATTTTTCTCTTAGTGATCTTTTTCTTTGTTGAAATTCTTACATATTTAAAGAAGTGTTCTTTCAGGAAAACAGCTATCCACCAGTGATTGTCTGATCATTATTACTAGTGTTAAACCTACATCTCAGCACGCTCCTCTTACAGCCTGTTCTCAACTCGTAGATTGACTTGCTTTCTTATAACTTGATGTGGGGAAGACCACAATGAGACAGTTATAATTGAAATGTAACAGATACTGAAGGGAGTCAAACGATTTCTTCTTATTTTCCACTTATTGCCCATCACAGTATCATTTCATTTATAAACAATATCCTCTTTTGTACATTAGCTCAAGTTGTGGTTACTTGTACATTTTGGAACTTCTCTTTGACTTTAACAAACTCATTCAGTCCAATGTCCTTTTAAATTCTTGTGTTTAATTCTCTCCTGTTCCAGGGAAGAAAGCAGTTCAGTAGTGTAGTAGATTTCATGAGCGTACTTTGTCATTTATGAATGTCAATGAAATTGTTGCTAGAATTGACATCTCTGAGCCACAGCTCATGGCTATATTTTATTAAAGTAAACATTCAGAAGAGAAGAGGAACAATCAGATGTTCAGATATTTTGTCAACATGCTGTGAAGTGTCCAGATGTTTTAGAAACATCTGGTGTTTGACAGTTATGTTGATTCCCACGGCTGTTTTGTGTTGCATAGGCACAGAGATGTCCCCTTAATTTGAAGACCCTAATAATCTCTTAGAGCAATGCATTTCATAATGCATACCAGAACCCATGTTTTAGATCACAGCCCACTATATTTGCACATATTCACACCTACATCCACACCCCTCCATGAATGTTTAATTGAAACAACTGCTTCTCAGAGTAATACATAGCCTTACTACCTGTGATGGCTTTTTCTATTCCATTCCATTATTTTGAAAAATAAGTAGCTCTGCATTAATTCCATTGCTTATGGAATTAAAGGGTTGTAATTCTCATTTCAAAAACTTCTATTAGAGTGTGCTTTCAAACTGGGGTGTCCCCCTTGAAGGACAGTGTGGACATAACATAATGGTATGTAACCTTGCAAATAACATTCAGAAAACTAGTGCAGTTCAAGCTTTACTCTTCACAAGTACACTCTATGTGTTCATAGTGGACTTCTTGAGTAAGGTAAGTATCTTTTAACCCCTACAGGGGTCCCACCAAGGAAAGAAAGGAAGATGGGAATTAGGAGACAGGGTTTCCCATGTTTGAGTGCTTTTCAATAATTTTAATTGCCAGCCTTAGTGAAGATTCCCTAGAGAAAAAACTAGCTGTCAGTAGCAGCAGGCAACATGCCAGTTCACTCAGGAGCTGTCAGCTCCATGTAGCTAACATTTCCCGGTGCCATCCTTTATTTAATTAAGGTAGAGGAGCCTCAGTGTACCATATTTGGCTCTGCAGGTGGGGGATGACTTGCCGCCCCATTGTCAGAAGGCTCTTGGACCTTGCCTGTTATAACCACTTAACACCTACAAATCACCTGCTTCCATTAAGCACATCACCTGATTCATGTCTTGGTGGCCTAAAGGTAAAAATGTCACCGAACGTCTTGTTTACCTGGTAGCCTCCTGTCTAAAGTATTTAGGCTTTTCATTCAGCTCTTGACCATTCCTCTGACCACATCACTTTTCTAGACCTAAAGCAAATCTCTCCATGGTCCTCATTATCTCCACAGATTCAGGAACACTGAAGTCTTTAAACAAGGTTACTCTTATTCATCCCAGGGAAATGAAAATCTCTCCTACCTTTAATGGTATCTATGGGAAAAGAATAAACCTCAGGCTTTCATAATGTACACTGCTTTTTTTTTCTGGAAAATATTATTTACAATGATCTTAAATCATTTCTGCTTAAATTTGGGCATATTTTATCATGTTCTCTCTTTATGATAGTGGAAAACAACTGCTCATCACCACTCTTGTAAAAACAAAAACAATTTAAAACCCCACATATTTATGTATTTAACTGGAGGATGAATAATCCCAATCTCAAGTTTTTCCTAAAATATTTTCAATAAATATTATCCTCATGTCTCTGTTTTCCTAAATTATTTTAATGTCTTTGCCTTTATCCTTTATTGTGGAGGACACATCTGGCCAGTATGCTAGTCTGGCTATGGCATGACTATGAGTGTCAGGTTTCTTCAACTTTAACCTACTGATCATGTATCCCAGCCTTTTCTGTATCAGTGATTTATATTGAGTAGATGTCAGGTATATATTTCTTTAATGGATACATTTAACTGCATTGCTATTTGGCTAATAAATTTTGACTTCTGGATTTGCACTTTTTGTGTTCCCATTATTTCTTTAGTTTATTTTCCATTATAAACAGTATTACTCATTTTTATTCCTAGAACTTGCTATTCATGCTTGGCTACTTCTCCAATTTCTCAAGGTAACTTTGAATTCTAGTCTATTTTTTAAAGACTGCTAAGGTTTATGTAACCTAAAGAATTAATAATAAACTTTCTAATCCCTTTATCCAGAGAACCAGTGAAATTGTCTTGTTTCCAGGACTGACTCATCTTGAACACTAATTATTAAGTGTATCCAAGACAAAATTATCAAATGATGAATCCTTGATGTATTCCTACAGTCAGCTGGGTCCGTATAATACAGGAAACTAGTGGTTCTCTGATACTGATGTTTTTCAGAGTATGGACTTCTCATGGTAGCTGTACATCTACCAAAATTCATTGAAATATGTTAGGAATTACAAAAAAAGTAGGGCCATATGGAAAATGCATAGACTGCCAGTTTGTTTTCAGATGGTCTAGTGTACTCAAAATTGAATTTAAGTTGTTTCTTGTTCCTTTTATAGAGTATCACATTTGGTCAGATTTAGCTCATTTAAATGTTATTGTGAAATGATCTAACACACTCCAGGTACTAACTGTACCTACTAACTGAACGCTTGGATAGAAATGTTGGTTGGGAGGAATACTTGATTGTGTTCCATGATTTTGTTGGAGTCCAGGTGATAGAGACATCTGGTGATGAAGACAGGGAAGAAAATATTCTCCAGGTTTGAGAATGTTATTTTAGACTTTCACCTGCTTTCAAGATGAAAAGTACAAGATACAAATGAAAAGATGACTAGGAGATCAAATACAGTGTTCAACTGGAGAGGACTAATAGAGATCATTAATGGTGCCTGGGCTGGGGTGAACAATGGGGAGAGACGTATTGGGAGAAAACAGTGCTTTTTGAGTGTGAAATATTGGAGGAATAGTGAACTCGGTAATGACACCGTGTACATAATTTCCACTTGTATGATGGAGAATTGCATTAATTACATGTCAACCATTTCTCCACGTTTCTCAAGAATATTTTGGCTGTTATAGTTTTTTTTTTGTTTTGTTTCGGTACGCGGGCCTCTCACTGTTGTGGCCTCTCCCGTTGCAGAGCACAGGCTCCGGACGCGCAGGCACAGCGGCCATGGCTCACGGGCCCAGCCGCTCCGCGGCATGTGGGATACTCCCGGACCCGGGCACGAACCCGTGTCCCCTGCATCGGCAGGCAGACTCTCAACCACTGCTCCACTAGGGAAGCCCTGTTATAGTTTTATTGATATATATTATGTTTCAATGTACATCCTGCACATAGGTAATTTTTTTTCCTTCTCTAAGAGTGATTCATTTTCAAATATGTTATTAGCAGGTATGCACAGATTCACTAACAAGAGAGAAATAATGTAGGGATTCATCTAAATGGAAACAAATGTAGCCATATTTAGAGTTTTGTTCATCCTGTTAATCCAATTCATTCTAAAACTCACTAGAAATCTGTTGACTTCATACTCTGTATAGCTGGGAATGGAGAGGAATAAAAAAGTAATGTAAAATACAGAGCCTTCTTTCCAGAAGTTCATAGATTATATAAGAATACAAGTCATATTCATATGAAACAGTGCATAATGATAAGAGGTGGTATGTACTTAAGACCAAAATTAGCATTAAAGAGAGCCATATGGACTCTTGTGGGCTGGAAGGGATTAGATAATAAAGAAGTCCTCAGAATTACCCACCTCAAACTGTCAGCTTACTCTAAGCCAGATTTTGGGACAGTTCTCTTTCCAGGGAGGAGAAATTTATGAAACTTCAGTTCATTCATCTAGATGGCTCAGAATCACTTCGGAATGGCTGCTGGTCCAGCTTTATCCTGTGCTCCAGTTCTAGGGCTTGGGCCCCTGTATTGTACATGGGACAAAGCCACGGCCATATACCGTGCTGCCAATTATCTAATCCTGTACTCCTATGCTTTTGTGCCTTTAATATTCAAACAAGGGATGTAGAACAGAATTGCCAAGCCAAGAAATGAATTGTAGTATATATTAAGTCAGCATGTTTTTGCAGACTTTGCCAACAATACTTGGGATGTTGCAGTTCTTTGAGAACAACTCAGGGTGGTGTATTTGAAGATGAGAATGTTGGAAGGCCCAGGGCCTTTGTTTGTGGGTATTGTTTATTTCTGAAATGTTTGATCATACATAGAATTCAGTCAACTAAGGCAGAATAATGCCAATGGACTGGTAGAATAATGAGGCTTAACAGACTGGAGGATAAGATGAGGATGAAATTTGCATTCTATGGGAGGGAGAGAGAAGGTTAGAAGGAAGGATGGAACTGGAGCCCTGTAAGGCAGAGAGCATGATATATTTTTCATTGTGTCCTCAGTGCTTAACACAGTATCTGGAACATAGTAGATATAAAACAAAATCTGCTGGGTGACTGATGGCCAGAGAATACCAGATTTGAGATTCTGATTTTAAATGATGATAAAAGATAAGGGACGGTGCCACTAGTGTAGGCCAAGGTTGAAGAAATACGACGCCATAGCATCTCTTGGACATCGAGGAACAGTGAATCAGAGTATTGCCTGGAGGCAAGTGATTTTATTACAAACAAGAGGAGAAAGGAAACCTCAAAGATAGTGACAGTAGAAAGTGGGTTTGAAGCTCATTGGGAAGTGCATAATAAGCAGATCTTTCATCCCAGCCCCTTGAGGTGGTAGAGGTGGCGGGGCCCAGGGAAAGGACAGGTGACAATCTTAGAAGAGATTGTCACATGGTAAGTTTGGTTAAGCCATACTTATCAAGAGGAAGAAATGGTCGTAATCAAAAATGTAAAGGAATTTGTTCAAAATAGAAGAGAGATTCTAAATCTCTGGCACACATGAGCAGTTTCGGAAGAAGAGGACCTAAGAAGACTGAGCTGATATGAATAGGGTTAAGAATACAGGGATAAAAAGTGAAAACAATCATAGGAATTAAGGTAAATGGTATAAGAGGGATTAGAAACATGAATTTTAAAATCTCAAACATATTTATTTTGCTGCAGTTACTGGGTCTCCAAGTGGAAATACCCAGTGAGCAGATGAAATGTTTGAATGCAGTTATTTATGTCTTTTGCTTTGATTACTTTCAATATTTAATATTTTGTAAAGGAAATAGGCACTATTACAAAGCATGGATAATCAGTGCTGGAGAACAGTTTAAGATTGTTTAAGGTCATGAAGTTAGCATGTAGTGAGCCCTTAACTATGTGTCAGGCCGTTTGGAGAGCTTTAAAGACATAAATTCATGTAATCTCCAAAAAGGCCCTGTAGAGTAAGTACCAGTATTATCCCAAAGCCATGGAGTAGGAAAAAAGGTAAATGAATTATAAAAAAACAGAAAATTATAATCAGAAAAAGGTAAATAAATAAACAGAAATTTAGTGATGGAGCTAGGATGGGACTCTAACCACATTTTTCAAACAGAACCTTCTTTTACTTCCCAGTATTAGCATGGTTTTTAACATTAAATCTCTCTGACAACCATCAAACTTTCTCCATTATTGTGGTACCTTCCTCTTGGCAGAGACCATTCATTTTCCTGCATCTAGCAAAAACAGGTAGAATGGGTTAAACAGTTGAGGGAGTAAACACTGACGGAATAACGTGAGCCAATGTGCAAGCATTACAAAGAGATGAAGGATGACATAATTCAATGGGACGATAAAATGTTACGGATTTCCTAACCACCCAATCTTTCATTGGCAGGCTTGTCCTGTTCTTTCTGATGCAGCTTGATTATTCTGGCTTGCAAGATACTGAATGACCCTAGTGTTAGAAGCTACTGTAGTACACTGTTGATCACTCACTCACAGGTGAGATGAGTTAGTTTACAGATAATCCCTAAACTTTTCCTAAAATTATCTGAGTTTATTTACTATGCTATCCAAAATTCACTGAATATCTACTAAGTCTCCTTGATTATAAGGCCAGGAAATGAGAGGTATATCCAATGAGGATGGGAGATGTGAACTACATAAATTGTAAGTGACGTGAGAGATGCTGGGAACAGTGATTACATCATTTCTTCTAGTGCCATGCCTAATAGACTCTCCATAAGTGTTTATTGAATTGAATTAAATTTAATTAACATAGAGCCAATAAAATATTTTATATGATGTGTATAAAATTACAGACTATTTCTAGCATAAATTTAAAATGTTGATTTAGATCTCTATTTATTGACCTGGAGTGATGTTCACAATGTACTGTTGGGTAAAAGAAGGAAGGTTCCAAAATACAATGTATGCTAAGTTATGTTATCTAAGTAGAATATTACATATGGATAGCTCTTTTTTTTTTTGCGGTACGCGGGCCTCTCACTGTTGTGGCCTCTCCCGTTGCGGAGCACAGGCTCCGGACACTCAGGCTCAGCGGCCATGGCTCACGGGCCCAGCCGCTCCGCGGCATGTGGGATCTTCCCAGACCGGGGCACGAACCCATGTCTCCTGTATCAGCAGGTGGACTCTCAACCACTGTGCCACCAGGGAAGTCCCTGGATAGCTCTTTTTAGTTGATAAATCTGAGGCCATATAGCCTAATTGTTGAGTATGTGGTCTTTTTTAAAAATTTTATTTATTTATTAAAAAAAGTTTTTTTTGACTGTGCCACATAACATTTGAGATCTTAACTCCCTGACCAGGGAGCAAACCCACCCACACCCCCTGCATTGGAAGGTGAAGTCTTTTTTAAAATTAATTAATATTTTATACAGCAGGTTCTTATTAGTTATCTGTTTTATACATATTAATGTATATATGTCAATCAGAGGCAAAGTATTAACCACTGGACCACCAGGGAAGTCCCTGTGGTCTTTTATTTTTTTTTTTAATTTTTATTGGAGTATAGACGATTTACAATGTTGTATTAGTTTTAGGTGTACAGCAAAGTGACTCAGTTTTATATATATATATATTTATCCACTCTTTTTAGATTCTTTTCCCATACCGGTCATTACAGGGTATTGAGTAGAGTCCCCTGTGCTATACAGTAGGTCCTTATTAGTAGAAAACAAACTTATGGTTACCATGAAGGAAAAGGGGAGGAGATAAATTAGGAGATTGGGATTCAGCATGTGGTCTTTGGAGTCAGACGGCCAAAATTTTAACTCTGGATACCCCTCTTACCAGTCGTGTAACTGTGAGTAAATAGTTTTTCCAGGCTTCAATTTTCTGATTTATAACATGGGGAAATCATGAACATTAAAAGAAAGATCATAGGTATAAAATTTTTTTAATATAATGCCTGATTTATAGTAAGCATGAAAATAATGTAACTATTACCCTTCTTATGAGAGAAATATGGAATAAGGTTTACCAAAATGTTAACAAGTTTTTTTGTCCATTTTTAATATTACTACTTTAAGCAGGAATAATTTTTAAATTATTTTACTATTTTTTTAATTTTAAGGAATAAAATAACATAGAATCTTTGTGTTAGAAGAGAATTTAGATGGTATTTGTCCCAATTTCCCAATAAGTGTCTTCGTACCTAACTAAATTATACCATCTCTGAGCACAGACTCTGTATCTTCTGGTCTTTTTGAGACTACTTTAATGTGGTATGCTTAGAGAAATCAACAGTCTTTGTCATTTCTCTCCCAAGGTATAGCCACCCCATCATGGGATGTATGTACTTAGATTCTTAATGCACCTCTCATTCTCCCTTTGCATCTGAGAGGGCTTCAGTAACATGGCCTCCTGGGGACCAAAGGAAAAGCATCATTCTTTATCACTCTTCTGGATCTTTTTCATAAGAAGAGCTTATACACAGAAGGGTTTAACTTTCCCTGGCATCATTAACCTTAACAGCTGTCTCCCAAACAGCATCCCGAGTCTTTACAAAGCAGATTAGGAAGATTGCAGCACAAGTAGTACAACGCTAAGAGTATCCATGAGGGAATATATACTGGAGTCCCTACTCTCAGACCTCTCACAGGTTGCCCCTACACACATATTTCATGCAGTAGTTCCGAGAATCATCCAGGGATCTGGGGGGAAAATGAAAAGAAAACAAATCTGTGCTTGAGAATGCGTATTCGAGGTTACTTTTTGGACCTGGAGTTTTAACCTGGAATTGATAGTCTGTTGAACTGCAACTCCCCAATTTTGTCTGGACTCCAATTACCTGTTGCGCTGGCCATGCCCAAGGCTCTTCTAGGGGTGAGCCTTTAGCCAAGAAGGTACTCTAATCCTTGGGTAGAACTGTCTGGTGGGAGCGTTGAGAAAGGGAGAGCTAAAATATATGTGGAAAGAATAGAATTATATTAGAGTCTACATACCATACAGCTGTCAAAGGAGCTACGTACAGGACTTAAAATACAGATACAGTATAAAAGATTAGATGCGCACCACTTCCACCCTGACAGGCATTAAAGAGATTGCGCTTGCTTTTTGCTCCCTCATAGGTTTTATCCCCTTTGCCCTTGTGAAATAAGCCCTGATTTTAATCAACACACATTTATACAAAGCTGCCCACGTAGAGTAAGAGATTAAGAGCAAACCATCTTGCCTCAGGAAGCTACTCAGTTCACTAAGAACATACTCATTAACTTTCCCTGATCCTTCCTTCCTTTTGGTGACCTCCAGAATTCTTGGCTCTGATGGCACTTAAGGCAAACCTAAGCTCCTTCCTTAAGTTGACCTCTCTCAGCTTGCCTGGTAAAAAGGCACTACTGTATTGCTCTGCTGGGACAGTAAGTTAAAAACAAAATAACAATGTTGAAGGATGTGTCAAAAGCCCGGGATGATGGTATTAAAATAAATTTCCAGCATTCTGGAAAACTCTTCTGTCAGAGAGATGAGAGATTTGTTTTGTTTTTTTTTGGACTCTGAGAAGTATTACTTTGCTATGTTTATTTTGAGGTTCTCAGAAGACATAAGCTTTATTGTGGCTTTCTTGGCATAGCCAATTTTAAGTATATACCTGCTTGTGGCATTAATCCTTATGTATAACCAGAGACTGCCATTAGCAATGGAAAACTGCTAAAATCCATGGATACATGCTTGGTCCTTTTCCAGCTACTTGCTGGATCTATACCTCAGTTTCCTCACCTACAAAATGAGGATAATAATTGGTCTCTTCTGTTAGTGAGGGTTAAATGAGTGAATCCTTAAGCAGGTTCATCTACTTTTGTTGTTTTCCTTCCCCTACCACCTAGCTTTTTGTGTTCCTCAGCCACATCCTTCCCTCCCACCCCTAATAAACTAATTCCATTTTTCTAGCTTTCATTTTTTATAAAGGCTTATGGTTTCACACACCCCCCCCTTTACCAATTGTTCAGAAGTTAGTTGACCCCCTTCCTTCATTTCATATTATTCACTAATTATCAAAATATCTAAATCAGGAAAAAATATATTTTCAATTAAGAAATAAACAGATCTCCTGTTCTCATTGGCAGGTATAGCACTCTTTGAACACTTTTGTTCTCTTTAGAAAAATACTTGCAGAGTGCCATCTCTAGTTCCTTTATGGAAAAGATATATTTTAGTAACAATTGTAACATTTTTACTCTTAATACATGAGTAGCTATAACCCGTATTAACTTAAATGCATTTTCACAAATGATGGTACAAGCCTTTCCACTGTTGTTGATGATTAATTTAATTAGCACTATTCTGAAAATCTTACAATGGACAGTTTTAGCGTTAAGTTTATATGAGACCTCAGTTAGAAGCTGTTGCTAGAGATATTGCTAAAACATGACTGAACTCCTAGGGGTCAATGATTTAATATTGCTCTAGCTGTCAGTAGTTGTGTTTCTTGGAAGAACATGAATGATCATGTAAGGTTAGATTGTTTATTTGAGATTTTTCTTGTTTCTTGAGGTAGGCTTGTATTGCTATAAACTTCCCTCTTAGAACTACTTTTGCTGCATCCCATAAGTTTTGGATCGTCGTGTTTTCATTGTCATTTGTCTCTAGGTATTTTTTGATTTCCTCTTTGATTTCTTCAGTGATCTCTTGGTTATTTAGTAATGTATTGTTTAGCCTCCATATGTTTGTATGTTTTTATCCCTGTAATTGATTTCTAATCTCATAGAGTTGTGGTCAGAAAAGATTCTTGATATGATTTCAATTTTCTTAAATTTACTGAGGCTTGCTTGGTGCCCCAAGATGTGATCTATCCTGGAGAATGTTCCATGCGCACTTGAGAAGAAAGTGTAATCTGCTGTTTTTGGATGGAATGTCCTATAAATATCAATTAAATCTCTCTGGTCTATTGTGTCATTTAAAGCTTGTGTTTCCTTATTAATTTTCTGTTTGGATGATCTGTCCATTGGTGTAAGTGAGCTGTTAAAGTCCCCCACTATTACTGTGTTACTGTCGATTTCCCCTTTAATAGCTGTTAGCAGTTGCCTTACGTATTAAGGTGCCCCTATGTTGGGTGCATATGTATTTATAATTGTTATATCTTCTTCTTGGATTGATCCCTTGATGATTATGTAGTGTCCTTCCTTGTCTCTTGTAACGTTCTTTATTTTAAAGTCTATTTTATCTGATATGAGTATTGCTACTTCAGCTTTCTTTTGATTTCCATTTGCATGGAATATCTTTTTCCATCCCCTCACTTTCTGTCTGTATGTGTCCCTAGGTCTGAAGTGGGTCTCTTGTAGACAGCATATATATGGGTCTTGTTTCTGTATCCATTTAGCGAGCCTGTGTCTTTTGGTTGGAGCATTTCAACCATTCATGTTTAAGGTAATTATTGATATGCATGTTCCTATGACCATTTTCTTAATTGTTTTGGGTTTGTTTTTGTAGGTCCTTTTCTTCTCTTGTGTTTCCCACCTAGAGAAGTTCCTTTAGTATCTGTTGTAAAGCTGGTTTGGTGGTGCTGAATTCTCTTTATCTTTTGCTTGTCTGTAAAGCTTTTGATTTCTCCATCGAATCTGAATGAGATTCTTGCAGTGTAGAGTAATCTTGGTTGTAGGTTCTTCCCTTTCATCACTTTAAATATGTCATGCCACTTCCTTCTGGCTTGTAGAGTTTCTGCTGAGAAATCAGCTATTAACCTTATGGGAGTTCCCTTGTATGTTATTTGTAGTTTTTCCCTTGCTGCTTTCAATAATTTTTCTTTGTCTTTAATTTTTGCCAGTTTGATTACTATGTGTCTCAGTGTGTTTCTCCTTGGGTTTTCCTGTATGGGACTCTCTGTGCTTCCTGGACTTGGGTGGCTATTTCCTTTCCCATGTTAGGGAAGTTTTTGACTATAATCTCTTCAAATATTTTCTCTGGACCTTTCTGTCTCTCTTCTCCTTCTGGGACCCCTATAATGTGAATGTTGTTGTGTTTAATGTTGTCCCAGAGGTCTCTTAGTCTGTCTTCATTTCTTTTCATTCTTTTTTTCTTTATTCTGTTCTGCAACAGTGAATTCCACCATTCTGTCTTCCAGGTCACCTCTCCATCCTTCTGCCTCAGTTATTCTGCTATTGATTCCTTCTAGTGTATTTTTCATTTCAGTTATTGTATTGTTCATCTATGTTTGTTTGTTCTTTAATGATTCTAGGTCTTTGTTAAGCATTTCTTGCATTTTCTCTAGCTTTGCCTCCATGCTTTTTCTGTGGTCCTGGATCATCTTCACTATCATTATTCTGAATTCTTTTTCTGGAAGGTTGCCTAGCTCCACTTCATTTAGTTGTTTTTCTGGGGTTTTATCTTGTTCCTTCATCTGGTACATAGCCCTCTGCCTTTTCATCTTGTGTATCTTTCTGTGAATATGGTTTTTGTTCCACAGGCTGCAGGATTGTAGTTCTTGTTTTTTCTGCTGTCTGCCCTCTGCTGGATGAGGCTATCTAAGAGGCTTGTGTAAGTTTCCTGATGGGAGGGACTCCGCAGTATTATTTAAAGGAGTGATTCTTCAATTTAGTTGTCAAAGTCAAGATGGCCTGAACAACCATGGGGACAGAAGAAAGGAGAAGGAAGTCATTTTAGCAGAAAAAAAATTTTAAAGCATGAAATAATCTGGGCCCTGGAAATCAAGTTTAGTAGATCATGGCAAGAGATAAGGTTACAAACAAGTGGGCTTAGACCATATGGGCACCATTCAAGGACCTGATTTTGGAGAATATTATCTCGTGGTTGTATTTAAAGAAGACAAAGGTTAAATCAGCGATGTTATGGGAATAATTGGTTTCTTGACGTAATCCAGGAGGAAAATGTAGAAGGCAGGACTAGGCAGAGTTATTGATAGAGGGATGGATTCAAGAAATTTATAACAGAGATTAGAGAAAACCTGGACCTCAGTTGGGAATGGGGGATAATGGAAGGGGTAGGGGATGGATTGGTGGCATCATTGGCTATGTGGTTTGGATAATGTAATGGATAGTTTTTTCAGTATTTGAAAAAACGAATACATAATGGAGTGGGGGTGAATGTTAAGGAAGAGTTCTCTTTGCTGCATAACAAATTATACTCAATTTTAGCAGTTTAAAATAACAAGCTTATATTGTCTCACCTTTTCTTTGTGTCAGGAATTTGGGAGCAGCTTAGATGAGTGGTTATAACTCAGAATCTTCCGTGATTGCTTCAAGATGTTGGATAGAGTTGCAGCCATCTGAGGCTTGACTGAGGCTAGAGTATCTTTTTCTAAGATGATTCACTCACATGACTTGGCAGGTGGCTAGTGTCAGACAGGCTTCTGCAAAGGTCTGCTCGAGTATCCTTATGACATGTTAGTTGGCTCCTCTCAGAGCAGGTAATCCAAGGGACATCACAGAAGAAGACATGATGTTTTTTATGATTCAGCCTCATAAGCCACACATGCTATTTCTGAAAAATCCCAGTGATTACACAGGTCAGCACAATTTAATGTGGGAGAGAATGTTAAAACAGTGTGAATAGTAGGAGGAGTAGGAGGCATGGATCATTAGGACTATCTTCGAGGCTGGTTACCAGAAGGCATATTGAGTTTAAGCATCAGGAAGTAATTTGCTCCATAAGTAGTAAGCAGTCATATATATGGGTCAGGAACACAGGAGAGAGTTCAGTCTAGTGAAAAGAATGTTTAGAAGGATGATAGGACAAAACCATAACATTCTGGAAAGTCTACATTCAAAAGTTTGTCACAGGGAAGCAGTGCATTAACAAGGCTGGGAAGGAGCGGTCAGGGAGTGAAGAACATAGCCAGAAGATAATAGTTGCCCTGAAATTAATAGTGGTGAGTTTCACATGGTGGAAATAAAGATTAGGAGAACGTATTGGATTTGGTAATTATGACATAATTCATGACCTTTACCAGTGAATTAGGAGAGAAGTAGAAAACTAATGACACAGAATATGAAAGAAAAGTGAAGAAATGGAGACAGTAAGTAGTAATTATATTTTCAAGGACTTGGCTAAGAAAGGAAGTGAAAAAGGAGCTATGGCAGAAAGAGGAACTGCAGAGAGATCATGTATGTGATGGGAGGAAACTGAGGATGTTGGGAGAGGAATACTGAACATTTAGGAAATAGGAAAGGTAACTAAAAGAACAGCATTCCAGAAGAGAAAGGAGATTTTCACAGCAAGAATCCAGGTAGAAGGCTTACTTCAAATTTGCATTAAAGTTTCCTTTTCTGCAGAGGTGAATGTCTGCTGGAATATGAAATAGTTGAGATTGTTCATGTTGGAGATAGCAATTTTCTCTGAAAAGTATGAGTTCTTGTCAAAGTAAGGTTTAGGGCAGAAGTGGAGTGGAGGACCTAAGAAAATCGGTAGTTTAGAATAGCCTTGTGTAGAGAGAAAATGGGTGACCACACCAGGATGGTAAAGTGCTCAGGGATCTCCACTGAGTTTGAAGATCATAAATTTATGGTGGCACCAATGGGTACTCTTGAACTTTAAAATATGGAGTTTAGAAAACTAGGTAAAAGAGAGGCCGTATTGTTTTGTGGTTAAAACAGACTGTGGAACTGGGTAACCTGAGTTTAGATGCAGTTCTGCTACTTAAAGCTTTATAATCAAAGGCAAATTTACCTCTATGAGGCTGTAGTATTTAACTTACAGAGTTGTTGTGAGGATTAAATTAATTAGTATACGTAAAGCATTAAGAAAATCAAATAGTACACACTGAACACTCAATAAAAAGTAGTTATTTTTATGAAGGTTACTGAATTTTATTTGTCTCACTTAAAAAATTTCCTTCCACATATTTGTTTCTCTTATTTTAATAAACAGTATAGTTTAGTTTCAAGCATTTTTAGGAACAAATTTGAACTACAACAAATGAATTCTCTTGGAAGCTTAGTAACCTGATTGTATAGATCAAGATATTTTGTGTAAGTACTGAAGGGAAATTCGGTGACTAATCAGTAAGTCAAAAACCAAAACCAGAATCACCCTTCCCACCACTCCTCATGCAAACTTCTCTTTGCTGCAAACTTCAGCATCTTAGCAACCAGGCGTGCTGTGCCTTGGACAACCGTACGTGCTTGGTGACACTTGAAGTCCTTTCTTCCCTCTCACAGGGCTTTGAAGCTTGGAAGAGTTGGTGTGAAACTTTCCAGGTCAAGCAGAGGTGGGATGGTATGACCCTAGGCCTTCTGCTAGACCTATCTACACCTCCAGTCCCACTTGAAACCCCAAAGGATAAAGGAATTGCAGTCGAGAACATCCAGTCATGTGTCTCGAGCAGAGTTACTACACAGTAGAACAAGGTCTCCTGAACAGAAGAAAAGGCTGGGCTTTTTCAGCACTTTATCCTATCTCTACCTTGTGGCTGACAGGATCTTGGTGCTCTGGCTGGGTGTCAGCCCTGAGCCTCAGAGGTGGGAGAGCCAAGTTCAGGACATTGGACCACCAGAGATGGCCTCACATAATATCAATCGGCGACAGCTCTCCCAGAGTTCTCCATCTCAACGCTAAGACCCAGCTCCACTCAGTGACCAGCACCTGCAGTGCTGGACACCCCATGCCAAACAACTAACAAGACAGGAACACAAACCCAAGTGTGAGCAGAGAGGCTGCCTAAAATCATAATAAGTTCACAGACACCCCAAAACGCACCACCAGATGAGGGCCTGCCCACCAGAAAGACAAGATCCAGCCTCATCCACCAGAACACAGGCACCAGTCTCCTCCACCAGGAAGCCTACACAACCCACTGAACCAACCTTCCCTACTGGGGGCAGACACCAAAACCAACGGGAACTATGAACTTGCAGCCTGCGAAGAGGAGACCCCAAACACAATAAGTTAAGCAAAATGAGAAGACAGAGAAATATGCAGCAGATGAAGGAGCAAGGTAAAAACCCACTAGAGCAAACAAATGAAAAGGAAATAGGCAGTCCACCTGAAAAAGAAATCAGAGTAATGGTAGTGAAGATGATCCAAAATCTTGGAAATAGAATGGAGAAAATATAAGAGGTCGTTTAACAAGGACCTAGAAGAACTAAAGAGAAAACAAACAGTGATGAACCACACAGTAAATGAAATTAAAAATTCTCTAGAAGGAATTAATAGCAGAATAACTGAGGCAGAAGAACGGATAAATGACATGGAAGATAAAATAGGGGAAATAACTACTGCAGAGCAGAACAAAGGAAAAAGAATGAAAAGAATTGAGGAAAGTCTCAGAGACTCTGGGACAACATGAAAAGCACCAACATTTGAATTATAGGGGTCCCAGAAGAGGAAGAGAAAAAGAAAGGGACTGAGAAAATATTTGAACAGATTATAGGTGAAAACTTCCCTAATATGGGAAAGGAAATAGTCAATCAAGTCCAGGAAGCACAGAGAATCCCATACAGGATAAATCCAAGGAGAAACATGCCAAGACACATATTAATCAAACTATCAAAAATTAAATATAGAGAAAAAAATTAAAAGCAGCAAAGGAGGGCTTCCCTGGTGGCGCAGTGGTTGAGAGTCCGCCTGCCGATGCAGGGGACGCGGGTTCATGCCCCGGTCCGGGAAGATCCCACATGCCGCGGAGCAGCTGTGCCTGTGAGCCATGGCCGCTGAGCCTGTGCGTCCAGAGCCTGTGCTCTGCAACGGGAGAGACCACAACAGTGAGAGGCCTGCATACCGCAAAAAAAAAAATCAGCAAAAGAAAAGCAAGAAATAACATACAAGGGAATCCCCGTAAGGTTAACAGCTGATCTTTCAGCAGAAGCTCTACAAGCCAGAAGGGAGTGGCAGGAGATATTTAAAGTGATGAAAGGGAAAAACCTAAAACCAAGATTACCCAGCAAGGATCTGATTCAGATTCGATGGAGAAATTAAAACCTTTACAGACAAGCAAAAGCTAAGAGAATTTAACACCACCAAATCAGCTTTACAACAAATGCTAAAGGAACTTGTCTAGGCAGGAAACACAAGACAAGGAAAAGACTTACAATAAAAAAACCCAAAACAATTAAGAAAATGGTAATAGGAACATACATGTCGATAATTACCTTAAATGTAAATGGATTAAATGCTCCAACCAAAAGACATAGACTGAGTGAAAAACAAGACCCATATATATGTTGTCTACAAGAGAACCACTTCAGACCTAGGGACACATACAGACTGAAAGTGAGGGGATGGAAAAAGATATTCCATGCAAATGGAAATCAAGAGAAAGCTGGAGTGGCAATTCTCATATCAGACAAAATAGACTTTAAAATAAATACTATTACAAGAGACAAAGAAGGACACTACATAATGATCAAGGAATCAATCCAAGAAGAAGATATAAAAATTGTAAATATTTATGCACCCAACATAGGAGCACCTCAATACATGAGGCAAATTTTAACAGCCATAAAAGGGGAAATCGACAGTAACACAATGATAATAGCGTACTTTAGGTTGGTTCAAGATGGTGGAGTAGAAGGGCATGCTCTCACTCCGTCCTGCGAGAACACCGGAATCACAACTAACTGCTGAGCAGTCATCGACAGGAAGACACTGGAAACCACCAAAAAATATACCCTACATCCAAAGACAAAGGAGAAGCCACAATGAGACGGTAGGAGGGGCACAATCACAAGAAAATCAAATCCCATAACTGCTGGGTGTGTGACTCACAAACTGGAGAACACTTATACCACAGAAGTCCACCCACTCGAATGAAGGGTCTGATCCCCATGTCAGGCTTCCCAACCTGGAGGTACAGCAGCGGGAGGAGGAATTCCAAGAGAAACAGACTTTGAATGCTAGTGGGATTTGATTGCAGGACTTCAACAGGACTGGGGGAAACAGACTCCACTCTTTGAGCGCACGCACAAAGTAGTGTGCGCATCGGGACCCAGGGGAAGGAGCAGTGACCCCATAGGAGACTGAACAAGACCTACCTGCTGTTGTTGAAGGGTCTTCTGCAGAGGCGCAGGGTGGCTCTGTCTCACTCTGAGGACAGGGATGCTGACGGCGGAGGTTCTGGGAAGTGCTCTTTAGCGTACGCCCTACCAGAGTCAGCCATTGGCCCCACAAAAGAGCCCGGGTAAGCTCCAGTGTTGGGTCTCCTCAGGTCAAACAACCAACAGGGAGGGAACGCAGCCCCACCCATCAGCAGTCAAATGGATTAAAGTTTTACTGAGCTCTGCCCACCAGAGCAACAACCAGCTCTACCCACCACCAGTCCCTCCCATCAGGAAGCTTGCACAAGCCTCTTAGATAGCCTCATCCACCAGAGGGCAGACAGCAGAAGCAAGAAGAACTACAATCCTGCAGTCTGTGGGAAAAAAAAACCACAACACATTCACAGAAAGATACACAAGATGAAAAGGCAGAGGGCTATGCACCATATTAAAGAACAAGGTAAAATCCCAGAAGAACAACTAAATGGAGTGGAGATAGCAACCCTCCAGAAAAAGAATTCAGAATAATGATAGTGAAGATGATCCAGGACCTCAGAAAAAGAATGGAGGCAAAGCTAGAGAAGATGCAAAAAATATTTAACAAAGACCTAGAAGAATGAAAGGACAGAAAAACAGAGATGAACAATAGAATAAATGAAATGAAAAATACACTAGAAAACCTACCTAAGGAGACAAAAGACCTGTATGCAGAATACTATAAGACACTGATATAAGAAATTAAAGATGATATAAATAGATGGAGAGATATATCATGTTCTTGGATTGGAAGAATCAATATTCTGAAAATGACTCTACTACCCAAAGCAATCTACAGATTCTATGCAATCCTTATCATACTACCACTGGCATTTTCACAGAACTAGAACAAAAAATTTCACAATTTGTATGGAAACACGAAAGACCCCGAATAGCCAAAGCAATCTTGAGAACGAAAAACAGAGCTGGAGGAATCAGGCTCCCTGACCTCAGACTATACTACAAAGCTACAGTAATCAAGACAGTATGATACTGGCACAAAAACAGAAATATAGATCAATGGAACAGGATAGAAAGCCCAGAAATAAACCCACACACATATGGTCACCTTATCTTTGGTAAAGGAGTTAAGAATATATAGGGGAGAAAGGACAGCCTCTTCAATAAGTGGTGCTGGGAAAACTGGACAGCTACATGTAAAACAATGAAATTAGAACACTTCCTAACACCATACACACACAAAAAAACTCCAAATGGATTAAAGACCTAAATGTAAGACCAGACACTATAAAGCTCTTAGAGGAGAACATAGGCAGAACACTCTATGACATAAATCACAGCAAGATCCTTTTTGATCCAGCTCCTAGAGAAATGGAAATAAAAACAAAAATAGACAAACGGGACCTAGTGAAACTTAAAAGCTTTTGCACAGCAAAGGAAACCATAAACAAGACAAAAAGACAACCCTCAGAATGGGAGAAAATATTTGCAAATGAAGCAACTGACAAAGGATTAATCTCCAGAATATACAAGCAGCTCAATATCAAAAAACAAACAACCCAATCCAAAAATGGGTAGAAGACGTAAATAGACATTTCTCCAAGAAGATATACAGACTGCCAACAAACACATGAAAGAACGCTCAACATCATTAATCATTAGAGAAATGCAAATCAAAACTACAATGAGGTATCATCTCACACCGGTCAGAATGGCCATCATCACAAAATCTACAAACAGTAAATGCTGGAGAGGGTGTGGAGAGAAGGGAACCCTCTTGCACTGTTGATGGGAATGTAAATTGATACAGCCACTATGGAGAACAGTATGGAGGTTCCTTAAAAAACTAAAAATAGAAGTACCATACGACCCAGCAATCCCACTACTGGGCATATACCCTGAGAAAACCATAATTCAAAGTCATGTACCAAAATGTTCATTGCAGCTCTATTTACAATAGCCAGGACATGGAAGCAACCTAAGTGTCCATCAACAGATGAATGGATAAAGAAGATGTGGCACATATAACAATGGAATAGTACTCAGCCATAAAAAGAAACTAAATTGAGTTATTTGTAGTGAAGTGGGTGGACCTAGATTCTGTCATACAGAGTGAAGTAAGTCAGAAAGAGAAAAACAAATACTGTATGCTAACACATATATATGGAATCTACAAAAGAAAATGGTCATTAAGAACCTAGGAGTAAGATGGGATTAAAGAAGCAAACCTACTAGAGAATGGACTTGAGGATACGGGAGGGGGAAGGGTAAGCTGGGACAAAGTGAGAGAGTGGCATGGACATATATACACTACCAAACGTAAAATAGATAGCTAGTGGAAAGCAGCCGCATAGCACAGGAAGATCAGCTTGGTGCTTTGCGACCGCCTGGTGCGGAGCTGTGGGATAAGGAGGGTGGTGGGGAGATGCAAGAGGGAGGGGAATTGGGGATATATGTATACGTATAGCTGATTCACTTTGTTATACAGCAGAAACTAACCCAACAGTGTAAAGCAATTATACTCCAATTAAGATGTTAAAAAAAAAAACCACCACGTGACACAAGATAGTATAGGTAATCAATAAAAAAACACCCCTCTCTGCCTCTTTACTTGCCCCTGCTTTTTGCAATGGTTTGTCCAGGCAAAGGGTCCAGAATCCAAATCATTATGACTTTTATACTGTACCTCCTCATTTTTCCCCAAATCTGTTAAAATTATTTTTTAAAATATGTTTTCTTTATGGAGATCCTTCTATTAATTTCAAGGGGTTCTGCATCCTTAAATTAAATGTCAATATATAAATCAATTTAATGCTCAGAAACAATTTCTTTTTGCCATTGTCTTTCAATCCACTATAAAGTTCTGGAAAAGCCAGATGACACATAGATGTATGTGTATTAAAGCTAGGCTTTAGCATTTCATGCCAATGTTTTTCTTCATGGTTGTGGCCAGAAGGGCATTTGTTTACATTTATTTATTCTGATGGAAATGAGAGATTTTCTGAATTGATGTACTTTCAGTTATGCTGCTGTGAAATGCAGCAATTGGTACAAATTCAGTTTAGAACATTCTAGAAAGATTAGTACATTTCCAGAGTGAACCATGAGCGGTGTAGGAGATAGTGCAGCCCAGTATGTGCAAGAACGTGATGATACCTTCTGTTTGAAATAGATTATAGCACTATACTTCATTTAGGACTCATCTGGACCTTAGATTTTGCCTTGATGATGAATTTTCTTATCAGCTTCTCAAGCAAAGAAAATGAAGAAATTAACAACTGATTTCAGGGAGTGATTTTGAAGGTCCACTAATCAAACCTACTTTTGCAAAATAAATTGGAAATATTGAAAAGAATCACTAGCATGTGAATGTACTTTTTATATGCGAAACTACTGGATTGTGTAGTTAATTTTACATGTATATCAGTTGAAACTAGAGAACTTTAGAGATCAGCTAAACCTTAAAAATGAAAGGGTAACTTCAGGGTGGGAAAGTACTTAACAAAAGCTCTCAGGTAATTGTTTACTTAATCCAGGTTTATTATCATAGGATGTACATTTGTGTCAAATGACATGCAGACAATAAAGTGTTGTAGTCAGTCTTTAAAAAATAAAATCTTAGTGTCATGGGCCCCTGCTCTTGAAGTTAACTGCTCAGCTTGTCACAGTGTGGTCCTCAGGCTGGATTAAGTATACTGGTGCACATCTGCATTTTTGCGTGAACAGTGTGGATTTACCTGCTTTCCCACAACGCACTGTACTTGGTGCAGCACTGCGCTTCTAATGGCTTACATTGATCTCTTGATTATGTGGTTAATTAAGATGTATTTTGCAGCACATCCCACAAGTTCCAAGGCTCAGAGGATTAGTCGATAGTTTTCTGCAGCTCTGCCATTAGCAGGGCCAACTGTCTTAAAGACATAGTCCGTTTTTTCTAGCGTGTGTGTTTTCTTACACTTCAGGAGATTTGATGCACAGCCATAGCAGTCAGAGATGGAGAGAGATAGGCAGCTATGATACGGTAGAAATATAAGGGGACTAGGGTTCTAATTCCAGATCAGAGTGCTACAGACTGGGAAAACTTGGGCAGAATTAATCTGTCTGAACCTGTGTCTTCATCTTTATTTATATAAAGAAGACAACATCTGTTGTTGCAACGTCATAGTATTGTGTAGAGCATCAGCTTCATTAAAGTGAGAGAAAGTACTCTGAAGTCTATAGAGCATTACATATGAGCTTCGGTACAGGCATGAATTTAAAAAAATCAAAATACTACTTTAAAATACTTATAGGAAGAGAATAAGGCACAAGTTGGTAAGGGAAAGGAAGAAGTGAGAGGTTAGCAATTAAAGTCGAAGGCTTGGGAGGGAGATGATACACAGGAGTGAGAGAAAAGCTGTGGTTTTCCTGGAAAATAAAAGAGGGCTGCATGTAGGGAAATGGAAATAAAGAGGCAGGATAGTGAAAGCATGAGGTGAAATAAGAGGGAGTGTTTACCTTTAACGAGTCCAATCCATTTGGACTATTGTGCTTCCTAAATTCTAGCTGTTTCTGTGCCAAGTAACTACTAATGTGTGTACTTGATAATGCAGGTTCACAAGGATCACACTGATGGCTTGGCAAAATGAATACACCCTCACTTTTCCAAAACCTCTTGTTGGCTTGAATACAAGGGACTCAAGGCTGTTATCTCAGTGGGCTGTACAGGTCTCATGGCCATAACTCTCTTGCAGCAACGGAAGCTCAGCCAATAGTGTTATCACCATAAACCTCCAAAGAATCTGACAAACGGTGCTTACCATTACCACATTGTTCTACTACTGTATTTATATGTTCCTGGAAAGAGGCACCTCTGTGGTTGCCAATAGCTGAACTATTGCACATAGATTGAAGAAAAAGGGCAATGTAGTTTGAATAATTGGCCAAGGAAATATTTGGTTATTCAAGAGATGGCCTATGCAAGGAAAGAGAAGTATTGTTTGTTTTCAAAATGTAGGTATGACAGAAAGGAAAGAATGACTGACTACTGCCCTCATTCGAGAGAATATATTTCAGAGAGGTAAGAGAATTTCACACATAACTAACTGTGTAGGTGAGACCCAAGATGTATAGGAGGATGGGTTTTCTATACTCTTTGACTAATATATATAACATTCCCTACTATCAAAGCTAAAGCACTTAGTGAAAGTGGGGTGAAGCTGGGGTCTAGGTTCAGATAACTGTTGGGTAAGTTTGTCCAGAGTTTCTTAAAATTGCATAATGATTGAATGTCAGGTTAATTTTTTTAAATGAATATGGTCCATATTTGGGAAGTGTTTATATTTTCTTTTTCTGCCTTTAGCCCACAAGTAAATGATCAAATCAGGTGACTTTATAAAGACTAATTTCTTCAGTATGATTTCACACCCATGGTAGATTCTGAGGGAATGTACGTTAATGATAACATTATGATTCACTTATGGCTATAACACATCTTGCTATTGGGTTTACCGTATTTGCTGATATAATCTAAATTAACTCTTCAGAATCACACGTGCAAAATCCCAAATGTCTGTCAGCAATATATCTGTTGAGTGGTTCACCCTTCTGTTAAGGACTCGTTTATCCCTTCCCCCAAGTTATTTTTCGAAAGGGCATTATGTCTTTGTCACCCAAATCCCAACAAAATGCAGTTCAGGGATGTATTCTAAATAGAGAAAGGAAACTAATTTATATTACTGAATATATCTTCTTAAGTACAGTAGGTACTTAGAATTTCAGGATTTAACAGTCCAAGTTTTAAAGATTTGTGAACAACCCAAAGGGCAATTTCAAGGAATAATTTATAACTTTGCCAAGGATAGGATTTGAAGCACATGCTGGGAGCTAAGTTTATGGAAGTCGGTCACCAACCCATTACCCAGGACCACACTTCAGCATGAATTCATGGTCCCCCATTACTTCCATGGGCTCTGGAATTCTCATTAAGGGTCTGAAAGAGTCACTTTACATTTTATGGCAGAAATAATAATATTCGAGAGTCTGGAAATTAGAGAAGGTCTCAGAGGTAACTAGTGAGAATATCAATGGTGAATTTTTTTTTTTTTAAGCACAATGATTCATTATCCTTATCTCAACTCTTCTACAACTCTTAGGAATTTCTGCATAAGACTTAAGCTAGAGTATCAAATGGATGTCGAATAATAGCTCCTTTAGTATATAAGTCGACAAGCTGTGATTTGAATCCCTGTCTGACTTCCAAACCCAATGATACTATTACACTGTGTGAATCAATTTTGCCACACCCCGTTTTGCAGACCACATTCATGAGTTTGGTTCTCTCCCAAGCTCAAGTTCTAAGGCTCTGCTTCCCCTTCTATAGCCAGAGCTCCACAGGCCTTAGTAAAAGAGTACTTAGCTATTCCAAGAACCAACTCTTCTTTCTCCCTAAAAACATGGTGCCCTCTTGGAATGAGACTTCCTGGTAAAAGATGAAGAAAATCTGGGACTCTGGGGTGCTAGTGTACTTTTATTTCTCAAAGATTAAACCGTTTTCTAAACCTAAGACTTTGGTTCTTGGAGAGTCCACGTGGGCTTTCTGGAGTATTCTGAATCTTGCTTTGTGGAAGCAGAGCCCTGGGTCACTATTATAAACATACTTCGTAGAGAGCAGCCGGGTATCTCCCAAATCCCACAGGCTTCTCTACACGTAGGCTGAGAAAGAAGCTGCTAATGGAGTTTAAAAGGTTACCTTCATTAACTAAAAATAAATTTCAAGTGAATGGCCTTCTTTCAAAGCAGGAGCATTCAGAATAGGCATATGTTAAAATGAAAGACAGATGAGTCTTTGCAATGTTTTCCTAGTGCGTTTTTCCCCTTTTCTGCTCATAAATGTCTGTTACCTCAGAATCCTCTCTGGAATCTGATTAGACTTCAGAGCCTTCATAATGTTTGAAGGTGAGCTCAGATCAATTTCCTGCAACTTTCCTGCTATGGTAAATCATTTATTGGGACGGATGTTTTACAAGGCCCGGCAAGAGAGAACTCATGAAAAATAAATATGGTAAAATACTTGATGCTGTCCTGCAGCAATCTTCAAGGCTTCATCACATTTAAACTCTCCATGGCATTGAAGCAGTTAGAACACTTCCCCTCATTTGGTCTCACTGTGGCCAGTTGAACTCAGTATGTGGTGGCACTGATTTCCTTACGTATCCTTTAATTCACTATTTCGTGGCCACAGATTTCTTGGTCTGACCAAGGGAACAACATGGAAAGTTAGTCATAACAATAGGGAGTGAGACAGACAAGGTGGATAGATCCATTTTTACTCATTTCTTCTGAAAATAAAACAAGCAAAGAAAGGAAAGCAAGGAAAGTACCTTACTTTGTAGGTCATTAAACCTTATTTCTAAGAAGTATGGACAGAATAAAATGCACATATGGACTCAAAGGTTCTTTACAAATCATTTATTTTTCACAGGTAGACAAAGTTACAAGAACCGTCTTTTGAATAATGAAAATTTGCACCTGAGTATTCTAGTGATTGCCCCTGGACTGATAAAGTGGCATAGTAACCATTACAAACAAAAACAAACAATAAACAATAATAATAGCAACAGGGACAACTCCGGTCCCCCATTGTATCAACTCTACCTGTATCTCCTATTGCCTTTGTTAGGAACTCCCACATTCTGGTATCAGAGGATGAAATGAGGGGCAAAGGAAACAATAAAAATAAATGCCTCTAGTATGTTTCAGATACATCCCATAATCTCATTTAGTTTAGTACTCATAACTACCTGTCAAAATTGGTAACATTATTTTCATTTTACTTGTAAAGAAACAGACTAAATAATGTACTCGAGGTCGTTTAATTAGTGAAGAGTGAACGAAGCTTCAAATCACGTATGTCTGAAATCTGCAAACTAATTGAGATGAGGTCTTAGAGACATTCCAGTTCCAGACAGCTGGAAGTAAAAAAACGGAAATACGTCTCAAGTAGAGAGAAGCAAGTTCATCATGTTGGGAGACAAACAGGCAGGATCAGAGACAATGGGAGTAAGATTCAGAATGGCGAAGAACTCTGATTCTCAGATATTACACCAGAAGAAGGTAAATTAATGGAAAAACCTAAATCTCTCTTGTGGATGACACCCTTTCAACACCATCTTGATGTTCTTGAATAATCTCTCCAGAGCCCTCCTTTGGGAATTTGTGCAGATTCTCTGACGATGCCTTTTGTCAAGAGGAGGAATACAGTATGTTTCTTAATTGTCATTTCATTCGCAGAGGCATGTAGTAGGTTGAATTAATAACTCTTTCCTATATCTCCACTCCCTCACTCCACCTAGTCCACGTGCTACATTGCTGTCTATGAATCCAAGTGGAACTTTGCATTCAGCAAATCACTATTTGATTCAAGAATGTCAGTGGTTCATCTGGATTTTCTAGGCTTTCTGAAATATGTGCATGCTTCAGCTGTCCAGTTACATGTCTAACTCCTCGCAGCCTGTATACCCTTTGCCCCAGCCATGCTCTCATCACTTACATCGGGTACAACCCCACCTATTCACCTTTGCCTAAGTGCTTCTGTGGTTTTGAAATTTCTCCCCAGCTCTGACTGCATATTTGAGTCAAGTTATTTAAAAAATGTATTAATTTTTAGAAAACAGAGAGAGGTAGGAAGTATTGTTCATAATGATCCCCATAATCTCAAAAAACAGATAACTGCAAGCCTTTTTATAAGCCTCTTTGTATATTTTCATCAATTATGCACATATATTCTTAAAAATATGGGCCATATTATGTAAACAATTGTCTTTTTATTGATGTGGCAGGCATTTTTTCCATATCATTATTTTAAAAAACTTGACTGTTTGATTAATATTCCATCAGATGTAATTTATACAAATATTAACTTGTTATTTGATAGTTTTAACCCTAATACAATTTGCCTATGTTAATAATATTGTAATAAATATACTTTTGTATAAATATTACTCTGTATCTTTGATTATATACTTGACATAAAGTCTTAGGTGTGAAAATACTACTGTTTCTAATAATATGAAAATTTTCAGGGCCCTTACTATAATATTATTGACAAACTTCTTTCCAGAAAATTGATTTCAATGTATATTTACATCAAGTGAATATAACAGTGTTATCTAAACTTATCCTAAAACTAGCAATCAGCTTTTAAATGTTCATCAATTTGATAAACTTATCTCATTATTTTAATTTTCATTTATTTGATAATTTAGTAGAGTTACACTTTAAAAAACATGTATCAGTTATATTAACATTTCTTCACTGATTTAATTTTATGACCTCTGCCTATGCTCTTGTTTTTAAATATATATATATATTTTAAAAGAGTAAAGAGAAAATAAAAATTACCAAATTTTTGTTTTTCCTAAATTTTCTAAAGTCTTTTTTTGAAATTAAAAAAAGAAAGAAACATTAAACCTAATTAAAAAACACAATTTTAGTCAGCCAGTACTCTGTTTTAAAGAAAGAAAGAAAAGGAATTTGTGCCATACATAAGGGGATGGTTGCCTAGTTTTCTATTTGTCAAAGAGCTTGGATCTCCAAGCCAGGAAGTAGGAAATAAAGGAGTAATAAAGTAATTTTTTTTCCTCTTCTTTCCTTTCAATTAGGAAGGTGGGTTTAATGCAGAACATGGGTAGGCTTCCATCTCTTTCTCTTAATATTGTTTCAGATCCTGGAAGAAAAAAAAAAAAAAAAGGTTTTCTTCCAATTTTAGGTGGCACTAAGAATGTGGGTTTATTATTTTTCATTGGTAATTCAGCCAGGTGCTAGTTTCTCATTTAAGTCACTCCTGACAGAACTGGGATTGTTTGCTCTTCATCTTAATGTTCAGTTACATCCAACTCAACAATAGCTATTTCTGTGGGTTTAAAAAAATTTTTTTTTCTTTCACAAGAAATGAAATTACAAGTTCCCTAAGGGCTTATAACCTAAAAAATTCTTGGGTGTTGATGGGTGACATGCTCATGTCTGAGAACATGGAGTCTAAATGCCAACTCAACCAGTCCTTGGCTCTTGGAATTGGAGAGGATTATGTTTCAACCTTTCAGGGGCTGTTTTCTCAACTGGAATCCTTGGTTATAGGATGATATCACGATATTCAATGCCAAACACAAGTTTACTTCAAATCTCTCTTTAGTAGGAAGGCTTATTCTTGAATTCTCATGTCTCTCCCTTTTGGCCTGCAAAGTTTCTGCAGAAAAATCGGCTGATAACCTTATGGGGATTCCCTTGTATTATACGATTCTTTGTTTCTCTCTAGCTGCCTTTAGAATTGTCTCTTTTTAACTTTTGCCATTTTAGGTATATGTCTTGGTGTGGGTCTGTTTGAGTTCACCTTGTTTGGAACTCTCTGTGCTTCCTGTATCTGTTTCCTTCTTCAGGTTAGCTAAGTTTTCAGCTATGATTTCATCAAATACATTTTTGGCTCCCTTCTCTGTCTCTTCTTTTTCTGGGACCCCTATAATGAGAATGTTGGTATACTTGATATTATTTCAGGGATCTCTTAAACTATATTCATATTTTTAATTTGCTTTTCTTTTTGCTGTTCTGATTGTGTGATTACCGTTACCATTATTCTATCTTCCAGAGTATTTATGTGTTTTTCTGTATCATTTATTGTGTTATTCATGTCTCCTAGTGTGCTTTTTATTTCAGCTATTGAATTCTTCATTTATGGATAGGTATTTTTTATATTTTCTAGTTCCTTATTAAAACTATCACTGTGTAGTTTATTCTTTTCCCTAATTCAGTTAACATTTTTATAACCAATGCTTTGAATTCTTTATGTGGTAAATCGTTTATTTGTTTCATGATCTTTTCAGGAGCAGTTCCTCTGCCTTTTGATTTTGCTTAACTTTCTCTGCCTTTGTGAATTTAGGTCGGTTACTTATTGCGGTCTGGCAGGGTTGTTCTTATGTGGGAGTGTCCCTGTACAGACTGTATGTGCCCGATACCTTTGGTGGAAGAGCTGGATTTGATATGGATGCAAGTCATGTCCTTCCTGAGGGTATGCTGGCAACTATCACCTGGTAGGGGTGAGGCTGGAGATAGAGGGGCTAGAGCTGGAACTGGGTGTGAGGCCAGACTTCCCCTCTGATCAGTGACTAACACTGCCCTAATGGGAATGGGGGTCTGATACCAAGTTACTGAAGCAGAAGCCCTAATGGTCAGTATTAGGGCTTGTTCTGTTCTATTTAAGTGTTTGTTTTCCACTCTCTCGGAACCAGGCTCTGTTCTATTTAAGTGTTTGTTTTCCACTCTCTCGGAACCAGGACGCTTGCCCCCGAAGCGGGGAGCACTGAAGCAAGTGAGGCTCGTGCAGGCTCTTGGCTCATGTCAGCTGAAGACAGAAATCTGAGCTATCTCTGACGTGCTGCGGCCTGAACAAGTGCCCACAGTTGCTTTCCTCGCTCTACTCAGATGCAGCCTTGCGTGCAAGTCCCCTTTGTCCCTTACAGCCGATCAGTGCCCCTGGCCTCCGCGGCCTCAGCCCTGTCGTGGAGCCACACCACAAGGCAGGGGGGCCCACGCGGACTCTTGGCATGCACAGCCACCATCAGAGATCTGGGCTGCTTTTGATGCGCTGCTTGATTAAGTGCCAACAGTGGCTGCCTCTGCCAACCCAGTCTCCACACAGGGGCTGGCTAACCTCTGTGTCCCACAGTCAGGTCTTCTGTCTGGTTGTGGTCACCCCAGATCCAGTGCCGCGCTCTGATGTGGAGTGAATGGGGCCAGAGCATTTACTTGGCTCAGGCTAGGGCCCATGCTGAGGTGGTCATGGGAAAGCTGGCAAGCCAGCACATGCAGTCTTCATGAGTAGAGTCCAGGCTTCCCACTTCACTCCTGTTAGTCCCACCATCACTCCAGCCAGCCCAGGGAGCTCGTCTCCCCTGCATAGAACCCCAGAACTGGGGACGCCCAGTCTGTGGCTCTCACCACTCACTCCCTCGTGTGGGTCTCCACCCGTGTAATCTCCCGGTTCCTCTGAGTCCCCTTCCAGTGGCACAGATCCCAACCTGATTGCTTTCTTCCCTTCCTCCCTGATTAAGCGTGTATCTTTCTTACAGCCTTAGTTGCACCAGAGCCCTTCTGCCATTTTCCAGTTAGTTCTCAGTGTGAATTATTCCACATGTAGATGTATTTTTGATGTGTTCTTGGGGGGAAGTGAGTTGAGCCTCCTCCTACTGTGCCATCTTGACCTATCTCCTATGATTTAATTTCTCTCCACTAACTGCGGTCTCTTGTGTACAGCCAAGGCACCTGACTTGTGTGAGATTTTTTTTTTCCAATAGTGTTTTTTTTTTTTTTTTAATTTATTTATTTATTTATTTATGGCTGTGTTGGGTCTTCGTTTCTGTGCGAGGGCTTTCTCTAGTTGTGGCAAGTGGGGGCCACTCTTCATCGCGGTGCGCGAACGTCTCACTATCGCAGCCTCTCTTGTTGCGGAGCACGGGCTCCAGACGCGCAGGCTCAGTAGTTGTGGCTCACGGGCCCAGTTGCTCCACGGCATGTGGGATCTTCCCAGACCAGGGCTCGAACCCGCATCCCCTGCATCGGCAGGCAGATTCCCAACCACTGCGCCACCAGGGAAGCCCCTGGAATCCTAGCTTGTTGTACAGGTGTATAACTCTAGTAGGCCAGTACCTGTAAGTGTCAAATTAAAAACAAACCATTTAGTGATCATTCACACAATGAATTAGCTGCTCTATACTGTATCAGTTTCATATTAGATATAAAGCTTACTCACTTCCAAAATGGTTTCTTATGTTGTGTCAATGTTTTCAGAGGATCATAATTAGAAATTCTGAAGAGATGGTATCTTTCCAGTCAATTACCATAGGATTTGCACAAAATTTTCTGATGCCCATGGCAGGTTCTCAGAGTTGGTTTGTTCCAAGTAAGTTAATTTACAACTGATACTTGTACAGCTTCACAAACACTGAGTTCCTTTTGCTTTCCTGTACATTAAATGCTGAAAGAGTGTTAAGAGCATTGACTGGGGTATAGAAGTTGAAAATTTGATTGGTGATACAAACTAATTATCCTCCCTTGCTGTATTCCTATTAATGAGATGTTTACAGCAAACTTCTAAGAGTTTGTCTCAGAAAGGGAAACAAAAATCTATTAATGAGAGGTTTAATCAAATGTTTCCCTTATCAATTGTTAGTAAATCATAGCAACTAAAAGCACAGGCTTGCTCATCAGATTTTGAACACGTCAGTGTGCACAGTAATGCCTGAAGGACTCTGAGAATCACTTTTGATTGAATCACTACATGGTAGTGTCATTAAAAAATCTTATTTCCTGGCTTACATTTGTCACATCATGTGTGAACAACATACACTGATATATATGATCCCAAATAAGAGGTTCCTATAAATTGTTTGTTGACTACTGAATAGGCAATGCTGTTATTAACCTTTAATAATGACACCAGAAAAAGCAAATATATTCTCATATAAAGATATTTCTTTCTTTACTGATGTTACCCCCAAGAATTTCATACACAGGTTCAAGAGAAAGCCAGAGTTTTGAACTGTTTGATGAATTTATAGAAAACTCCACGATCATATTAAAAGTAATTTTCTATCAAATATATGAAAGGAATAAAACTAAAATATTTAAATAACAAACTAACACTTCAAAGTATTTTTTCTCCTCAGGATGCTTTTTAAATCTTCACAATGATTAAAGTTGGATAGATGTTGGTTTCCCATCATAAAGATGAGAAAACCAAGACAAAGATGGATTAATTTGCATAATAATCTTAACATTTTCTGGGTGATAGACTCTTTTTTAAAATTTAAAAAAAAATTTTAGTTTATATTGGAGCATAGTTGACTAACAATGTTGTGTTAGTTTCAGCTGTACAGCAAAGTGTAAGTATTTGATTATATCTATAGCGTCTCTCCTGTAGAAATGTATATGAAAATATATAAATATTTTTGCATAGAATTTCAGGTTATGAACTTATGGCCTAGGTAGCATAGGGTATTAATATAGTCAGGACTAAAACCCAGTTAACCTGGATTTCAAATCTATGATCTTTTTGTTGTCGTCGTTCTGTGTTCTATCAACTATAGCAGAGGTATGCCTTTTTTCTTCTCTCTCTTAATGCTCTGTTAAGATTAAGTAGCTTTTTTCAAAAGAAAACAAAACAACAAAACTATTGCATATTTCCCTCTTATACAATATGCTACTGAGCTATATAAAACTTCTGTAAATTCTGCACAATTTCTACCGAGGTTTCTTTTTTTTTTTCATGTTGCTTTCCTAGTCCCCATGGGATGTGGAGATAGCATATGCTGATATTATGGTTTCAGACTGTACAACTTGTGCTTCACACATCAAAGAACAGGAACTTAGTAAGCTGTGCCTTATTTTTCAGTTCTGCCACCAAAAAGCAATATATTAATTAGGTTTCTAAATATTGTTCTTATAATGGTGATGTTAATTTGTGGAATAGAGTCTACATGAATTATGGATTTCATGTTTTTGTTTCCCTCAAATGGTTTTGGATTTTGGATAAAGAGCAGAAAGTGGTAGGGATAAAATAAATGTGGTAAATAACACTTTCTAAAACAAAAACCTTACACAGAAACATATCTGTCCTTTGTTACATGTATGCTTTCTTTCTTGTTTTTGTATATTTTTTATTTTCAATTTGCAAGTGGTAATCTCAAACATAGAATAGCATCTTTTACTATGTTGTTTTTTTCTCTAAAATAAAACTTCATTAAAAATTAATTCAAAGCTTTTATTTTTCATAGTTTACTCTTTATCATTTTTATCACTAGATTTAAATGAAGGAGATCCTATGAATTAGAAAAACTGCAAACCCTTTTATATTGAGTACATAAACAGAATCGTTATAATTAATTTTAATACAGAGATTGAGTTTTCTACCTTTCCTTTTAGCAGTTTTGGTTGAGAGGTGCGTAATGCTGTAGATCTGAGGACATGTTTGTTTTATTGGATGGATAGTTTTTTGTTCTACTTTTGAGGTAGGAAGGCTAAGGAATATAGAAGCTCTCTGCTCCTACAGCCTGTACTTAAGACCCTGTTTCCTCACAGCTTAAGCCAAGGGAGCAGTTTCACATACTGCCCATCCAATAGCAGGATTTGAAATGTGCTAAATCCCACGGTCCTTGTTTCATCCTCTCGGTGAGGAAGACATGGCTTGCCTTTTTTGATGCAGTTGACTTTTTCTTGTCACACTTACTGTATCACTGCTTCTTCCTGTTGGCATCCTGATGGAGTATCAGTCAGTACAAGTAATCGGGAGTTGTGAATGGGTGTGGGGAGGAGGAAACTGGAAGGGAAGTGAGGAGTGAGGGCACATGGGGGGAGCTGCCCATCAGAAATGGTGAGGAGAAAAGATTAGCCTAGTAATGGAGTCAAGGACAGTCCCCTTAACTAGTCTTTTTTTTACAGTACCTCCAGGTTGGAGTTTAAGAATTCAGTTTTCGAGTTCTGCTTTCCATTTATCTTTTTCATTAGCTTTTCATTTTGGCTCTTCCCTGTTTGTCTTGCTGTCTGTCTGACTGACTGTCTTTTCCTTAACCTATTTCCTGTTTGTCTTAGAATTTCCTTTTTTTCCCCTACTTCCTGTCTACTGACACTTACATTTAAACAGATCACCCCTAATTAGTAATTTCATATAGTCTGTGGAACTCTTTCCTTATTAATAGTTCTTATGGCCTTCAAGAGAAGGTCCAGCAAAAGATAGCAAATCATCTTGTGTAGCAATGACCGGTCTAATATGCAAAAATTAACTCTTTTAGTGAAAATGTATTAAAGTATTCACAGGAAACAAGGAAGAAGTCACTCAGAATTACTGTGTATGAGTAGTAATGTACTTGCAATAGTAACCTAAAATCTGAGTTAAATGTCTTAAATAAAGGTTTATTTTTCTTACATAATGAGATTAGTAGTTGATATCTGTTGTTGGTTAGTAGCTCAATAATGTCATAGTGAGTAAATATTTCTGCCATTCTTTTGGACTTTCCATAATGATTATTGCCTCATAGTCCCAAGATGGCTGCCTCAGCTCTAGGCATGATGTTCACATTCAAGATAGAAAGGAGTCGGGAAGAGCAAAAGGAATCATGTCACCCTTCTGCCCCTTTCATTAGGAAAACCAAAAGCCTTCACAGAAGCCTTCAGGTGACTTCTGCTTGTATCTCACTGGCCATGTCATTCATCAGTTCTATATCTCATGCATATCCTCCTGGCTACAAAACATGATAAAAAGTGACTGCTTTGCTCTCCCACTCTTTAATGTAGAGGTGACATGTGAGAAGGAGCTTGAGAACATGAGAAAGTTAATTGATGAACAGTGTTTGCCACATTCTTTTACTGGAAAATAAGGACAAAACATTTGAACACGCATATACCCACATAGATAAGGTAGGAATATAAAATAAACAAGTAACTCAGAGGAAGAAACTATAATGGTACCTTACTCATGCTCAGTTTTGTGTTCATGGTAACAATTGCCCTATACATTCTCTCTCCTCTAAAGTGTGCTTGGGAATTCTTTACTTCCCAGCTTCTGACTTTGGCTATAAGTAAAAGCTTAAAGGTAGAGAAGACCTAATAATGAATTTGGGGAGATCAACAAGATTCCCGACCTACCATAAATTATTCTTGAAATCTTGGCTCTTCTCTGATTTCTGTAGACAACCTCCCTAAAGATCGCTCTTAAACGAGTCTGATTGTCTTTTTCTTTCTACCAATGAGGGCCACTTTTGTTTTGGCTTTCTTATCAGGGGAGAGAGTGAAGAATGGGTTCTTAGCCATATGCTGCCTTTCCCATTTTCTTACTCTAAGACCTTACATTCTGACATACTCAAGAACTGTGGTGAGGCAGTGACTCATACCATCAGTATGAAAGACCCACTCATGCGATGCCTTAAACACTTAACAGGAAATCTGGGTAAGTGTGAGGCAATTCCATGGACCCCCCCCCCAGTCTATTTATTATTATTGAGCTAGGGAAGACAGGGAAGGTGTAGAAGACAGATGCTGAGAGTAACTTCGTTCCTTCCTTTCTGCTGAGATGTTGGGGAAGCATCTAAGGAGAGTTTACTGTGTCCTTATGCCCTCAGTTGCTTTAGTTTGTGTCTTTCTGATTCTGTAAGGAAAAAATTGATGAATTATAGGTCTGTGGTGAAGGGTAATCATTTGTTAGCTTAAGTGAGGTGTCTTGCCTTGATTGCAGCGTTCGGTACTGAATACATTCACTGCACCTCAGATCTAGTTGTTGAAATGTAAATTATGGGAAATGTTTGCGAATATATAAAAGTCAAACACACTATTGAAAGTCATGGATGGGTTGTGAAGTGGAGGCAGCGGATTTCAGCTTTAAATGATTAATTTATTAGACTTGACAGTAGAGAAGTGAACATGGCATTTTTGTGTGCCTACTATGTGGCAAGCAAAATAATCTTGTAAGGTAGTTATTTTCCATCTTCATTTTAAAAGATGAGGCCATTAAAGTTCAGAGGGACCAAAAAAATGATACAAATGAACTTATATACAAAAGAGAAATAGACCCACAGACATAGAAAACAAAGTTATGGTTACCGAAGGGGAAAGGGTGAGGGGAGGGATAAATTAGAAGTTTGGGATTAACATATACACACTACTATATAAAATAGATAATGAACAAGGACCCATTGTATAGCACAGGGAACTATACGCAATATTTTGTAATAACCTCTAAGGGAAAAGAATCTGAAAAAATGTATATATATATATATATGTGTGTGTGTGTGTGTGTGTGTGTGTGTGTAACTGAATTACTTTGCTGTACACCTGAAACTAACACAACATTGTAAGTCAACTGTACTTTAATTTAAAAAAAGTTCAGAGGGACCAAGTAATTTGCCTAAGTTTACACAAGTGAAAGTATTCAATGTTCTATATTTGTTTATTGTTATATTCCACAACTTAAATGTATTTAGAATTGTTCTCTTAGACATATCTGGATTATATAATTTTACAAAAGGAAATATCATGGAAATTTTATGTGTCTATAACAGAAGTCCCCAGATATACACCAGAGTAGTTCCTTCCTTCCTTCCTTCCTTCCTTCCTTCCTTCCTTCCTTCCTTCCTTCCTCCCTCCCTTCCTCCCTTCCTCCCTTCCTCCCTTCCTCCCTCCCTCACTCCCTCACTTCGTTCCTTCGTTCCTTCCTTTCTGCTGAGATACTCATTTTTCCTCCTAGACAATTGTATACCTAACATTACTTCCCCTGAAGCCATCCTCCAGCCCATGATGACACTTAAGTGAAAAGCTGTACAAGATTACTCTTGACTTCCTAACATGCAATCTATAAACACTTACCCTTCACTGATTATGAATTAACTGATGCTGCAGCTTTGCTGTCACAGCTGATGAAAACCTAAAATTTGTGCTCCCAGGTGTGTTGTGGTAGGCACAGAGGGCAGGTACATTTTGGGAGTCCTTTGCATTTCCTGACTGCACCTTCTTGAGATGAGAAAATTGGCAACGAGTGGATGATGCAGACATGGCAGGCAAGTCCCATGCAGGCTAGACGGACAGGAGGCCAATTAGCAACCTGTGCATGTGCTGTCCTTGGGTTTAGAGGATTTGGGTCTAGTGTTTCATCAGGCCAGTCTTTCTGGGAATCCATTGCCCAGCCTCTAGGGTTGGCATTAGACTCATTCTGGATGGTGTGCACTGGACCGACTGTGAGATCTTGTACACGGAGGAAACATTCTCTGGCTTTGGAAGTTTCTCAGATGTGTGAAATATGAGATCCATTTTTACACGGTGCAGCATCTTTATAAGCTCAGTGTAGGAGTCATGGGGTAACAAGCCTTTTTTTATTCAGAGTTACTCACGTCTCAGTTAAATGAAGGCATTTGTCTTGTTCACCTCATTTGTCTCAGCCTTTACATAGATGATTAAGTGGATATCCCAAGATCTGGAAAACAAGCAGAAGGAAATGCTATTAAAAACAGATTGGATATGGTGCTTCTCTTTACTGACAAAGATGTTCTTGCTTTGTTGGAGGAATAGGATTATTTTGGAATGCCTCCATGTCTATTTTTCTGTTCCTTGCAATGCCCGGGAAGACAGGTGAATATGTATTTACCCAAATTATATAAATTGTTATTATTTCATCAACACAGTTTTTCCTCTTGACATTTGTGGAGTGCCTGTTAATAGTTGTTATTAGATGCAATGCTCATAACCCCATAGTAAATAAGAGGAGAATTGTGTACCCTCTTCACAGGTAAGATCTTTGAAGTACAGGGTGATTAAACATGCATAGGTGGAATAATGAGGTACCGGACTAATATTATCTTTGTGAAGCAATTTAAAAGATTGAATTATTCTTTCCTTGAACATACATTTATTAAGCATCCAAGATATGCCAGATAGTGTTCAGGTGTTCTGGATAAAAAGATAAATAAGATAATAAGATACCCTGCCCTCATGGACCTCAAATATTAATAGTAAGAATCCTGTAAACAGTTAAGAAAAGTACAGTGGTCCAAGTATTGTAACAAATGACTGTGTAAACTGGGTGATGACTTACTGTAATGAATACGCTTAGGAGTTAAACTGTGAACTCCATTCTGTGCAAAAGTTTGTGTGTATGTGCATGTGTGTGTGTGTGTGTACTTTTTTCCTTAAGAAAAAGTCCATTATTTTAATTTAAATTGTATTTTAAAGAAATATGACACACATCAAGTTAAGAACCATTGACATGAGGCATTATTAGGAATTGGGTTGAGGTAAGAAGATCTTACAGGTAAAGGCCCAGAAATTTATAAATGTTGCCTTGTCCCAGTTGCTTCTCTCACATGAAGTTGCCAAGAGAGCTCTACATGAACAGGACAAAATTAAACTATGGGCCCTAATATCTAATGCAAAACTTTCTGTTAAAGCTGCCTGGACACTTGACTTAGAACCAAATCCAAGCCAGGACTCTTTCCTTCTTAAGGCCCATTCTTACTACCATCCATCCCATGAATAAATTTGGCCAAACAATGACCTATTTTTAAAAATCAAATTAGCCAGTCCTATTCCCTTTTTGCTGGAGAGATTTACTGGGGTGGTGGTAAGGGATAGCAGCCCCTTTAATTTTGGTGATAGAGTATAGGCATGGGGTGATGCTCGGGAAACTTCTGAACAAACTGAGATTTAAACCGTAAATGAGTTTTCACTGAAGAAACAGTGGCAAAGGATGGGTTTGGAAAAAGTCTGGTGGTAAACTTTTCCCTGCCTCACAAGTATCTCTTCTTCAAGTGATGTCTAAAATATTTACCTCTGTTTAGCTTGGGATCTAGAATGCAGTGTTGATGCCGGAACAAGATGTGATTGGTGGATGACTTCTTTTTCAGGCTGTTGTTCCTTCACTTTGAATCTGGCTATTGGGTTAGGAAGCCAATCATGAAACTGGTTTCTGAGGTAACATGAGTCAGTCAGCACTTCAGGTGCAAACAAAAGAAAACTCTGGCTAATTTAAGCAGAATTAGGAGATAACTAGCCCAGCTAGGAATGAAGGATGGGTGTGCGGCAGAGGGCCCAGCTGTCAGGCCACAACACGTCTGCCTAGAGTGCTACCCCTGACACCTCATCACTGGAAAGTATGCCCATCTGCCCCTTCCCTATGTTATGTCCACCACCAGCACCATGAATTCTTGATCTGTGAGAATCCCATGTCTTTGTGTCCCTATGTTCAGATTCAGAGTCCTGGGCAGGGACCTCCAGTTGATAGAGTAACCTGTCTGCCAGAGGAAAAGAGAAGGGGATGCTTGAACCTTTTTAGCTTTTGTAGCATGAAGAAGAGTCCTGTCTTAGCCAAAATGTGTGCATCCAAGCACATCCTTGAAAAAGAATGAGAATTCAGGTACCGATCAGTCAGAAAAACATCATAGATATCTAGTACAGTTGGGAAGCCGTTGGTTCTTCCTGAAATCTCAACTGTGTTCCTCTCTTGTATGTTGACCAAACTTAGGAACAGTGGACGAATCTTTTCAACAGACCCATGGAATCCCAAGGCACTTTTGACAAGCTTGAAAGTAGAGACAAGTGGTAATGACAGCAACTGAAACTGTTTGATTTGATCAAAGAGTGAGTAGGCCAAGTCTGCTGCTGCTGGTGCCGTTACCTCAGAAAATTCACTTTATTTAAATCTACCTCAGTATCTTCATCAGTAAAATGAAGGTGGAATTTCTAACTACCCTTGAGATATCCTTGTATAAAAATTCATTTATTCGTTGAATATTTATTTTGTACGTTCTCCATGCTAGTCAGTATTCTAGGCTTTAGGTAACAGTAGTAAACAAGGGTGAAGGTCTCTGCTTTCTAGAGCTTGCATTGGACTGCATAGACACTCACTTTGGGGAGGAACCAGATGGAGAGAGTGAGAATCAGTAATTCAGTTTTGGATATACTGAATTTGAAATGATTATTAAGCAATCACATAGAAATGCATGGATTTCAGGGGGAAAGAAAGGACTGAAAATATAATTTGGGGCTTTATAAGCATATTGTGTGGTATTTAAAGCCATCAAATAGAATGACATCTTGCAAGTTGTGAGCACAAATTGAGAAGGGAAGAGAGCTGAGGGCGTAATCCCAAAGTACTCTAATATTTAGAGAGCTCTCATGAGAGAAACCTTGAAATAAGCAGAGAATGAGACTCCAGTGATATAGGAGGAAATCTGGAAATTTACAAAGAAAGTGATTCAAGAATTAAGGAGCAGCCAACCTTGCCAAATCTTGCTGATCTATCAAGTGAACCATTGTCTTTAGCAAGATGTGGGCCACTGAGGGGTTCAATAAATGCTCTTTCAATCAAGTGATAATGATGAGAACCCAATTGAAGGGGATGGAGGAAAGAATGGGAGCTGAGAATGTGGAGACACAAAGTATACACAGCTCTTCCAGGAAATATTGTTAAACCAGTGATGCTAGATGATGTTGCCACTGTCTCAGATCTCTTCTCATTACCTGTCTTTGAATTATACGGTCCAGATTTAAAGTGCTCAGAGAAAACAATGTATTAGTTGGACCTAAGTGCCATGTCTTTGCCCTGAACCAGGGACAGGAAGGATGAAGTTCTAAAACAGGAGGTGGAGTCCTAGTTCCCAACAATACTCAAACAATGGGGGATTCTCCAAATTAGAAGAGGTTATTCAGATGTGGATCACAAAAAGTTAATAAATGTCCTCTGTTCTCTCCATTGTATCTCTTGAAACCATTATGGTCTCCCATTGTAGCTACAACTACCGTCATTTTAAAAAAATTTTTAAATTTAATTTAATTTTTTTATACAGCAGGTTCTTGTTAGTCATCAGTTTTATACACATCAGCGTATACATGTCAATCCCAATTCATCCCACTACCATCCCCCCGCCCCCCGCAGCTTTTCCCCCTTGGTGTCCATACGTTTGTCATTTTGACTATCATTCTTTCTCACCCACTCTTATTTTCTCCTCCAGCCACTGTCTGTTAGGCACCATTACTTAGATTAATTTTTATTTACAACTCTGATCATATCACCACCTTCTGTAGAAGTTGTAATTTCTCTTCGTTGTCTGTAGAATAAAGTCCAAACTCCATAGTTTAGAATCTAAGGCAATGCATGATTAAGTCACAACTATTTCTTTCTAGTCTTTTCTGATATCTTTTAAAGCATTTCTTGGTCCAGCAAGACTGAATTACTGTTTAATGTGCATTTTTGTCTTGCATAGTACTATTCATTGTCCTTCTTGAGATCGTCTCCGTATCACTACGATTCTACTTAGCCTTCTAGAATTCTACACCGGGTGGAAATAATCCATCATTTTTCATAAATGTATGTAGTATGTTAACTAACAATTTGTTATATGAATACACATGTGTGGGGTGGGGAAGAGTCATTGTTTTCTAAGCTGCATTTCAGTTTTCGTATTGCACAATTAGATAACATACTACTTATATTAGTAAACAAATAAGGTCTTCTGGCTTGAAGCCTCTGTGTCCAATAGCCCTGTAGAAAACGAAAACGCTTCTCAGACTCCCTAGGATTTCTTTGAATGTCCAGGGGGCTTATGTTTCTTGTTCACTTCTGCCTCTGGAGTACTGGAAGCTGTCTTTTCTAAGCAACATTTATTCAAATATGAAACTTAGACCTTCTCATTTCTCGTAAGATCAATCAATCAATTCATCAAATGTTCAAAGTAGAAATGAACTATACAGAAACAACCACCCACCGAACATGTATGCGGTAAGTCACAAGGGGCGGGGGGTTCTGATTTCCTCAGCACACAGACTCAGTTTAAGATTGTTGATTAGACATTTCTATCCTTAAATATTCTTGTGGCTGTCCTACAACTAAAGATTCTCAACTAATTTCACCCCCTACTTGGCAACTTCCTTTCTGGTGCTTTCTGAATGAGTCCCTTCCTTTCATTATTCTACTTTTCAAAGGCATTTTAACTCTATACTCAATTACCAAGTATTTTAAAGCACGTATGGTTTGGAGCTCATCCGCTATACTAAGTGGATTATCCAGGCACATTTGCAAAAATAGTTCTCTTCCCACAAGTGCCTATTAAGTGTTAGCTGTGAAGATTTTCTTTTTCACCTCGTTATGTTTTGGTAACACCCTTATCTCTTTTACTAGGCAGCACATTCTCAAGCGCATGCAGACAGAATCTTATTTACGTGTTCCCTGGGGCCAAGCACAGTGCCTGACACAGCGGGCATCAAACGTGTTGAGTGAGTGTTTCTTCCAGGTCTAAAATTCTATTTTCCTAGTTTTCCAAATAGTTTATTCTAAACTCATAAAAATGCTTATGACTATGCCTATTAATTGTTAATAAGTACTGGTATAGAATAACTGGTTGAATAAATATTTATTTAAAAGGAATGAACAGGGCTTCCCTGGTGGCGCAGTGGTTGAGAGTCCGCCTGCCGATGCAGGGGACACGGGTTCGTGCCCCAGTCCGGGAAGATCCCACATGCCGCGGAGCGGCTGGGCCCGTGAGCCATGGCCACTGAGCCCGCGCGTGCTCCGCAACGGGAGAGGCCACAGCAGGGAGAGGCCCGCGTACTGCAAAAAAAAAGGGATGAACAAAGACTCCCAATCCTAGTGGATAGGACATCAGATTGTTGAAGTCAGTCAGGGACCTTGATGTTTGGCACCAATATGGTGGTTGATCTTTGCATTAGTTTATATTTGCCATTACTATTGCTTGTAAGTAAAAGACCATCAGACATCTTCAGGCTTTAAAATAAGTAGATTTATAGGCCATTGATACCCCATAGCATTTATGCAGAAGCTGCTTTGACCATCTCTCTTTGTTTCCCCAGGGCATAGCAAGTCTCCCCCATAGGAGAGTATTACCTTTGGGCAGGCACTGTCCTTTGTTCCATATATAGCTCCACAGCACTTAGATGTTCATTTGATTCGTTTTTTATCTTTATTTTTAAAATAAATTTATTTATTTTTGGCTGTGTTGTGTCTTCATTGCTGTGCGCGGGCTTTCTCTAGTTGCGGTGAGCGGAGGCTACTCTTTGTTGTGGTGCGTGGGCTTCTCATTGTGGTGGCTTCTCTTTGTTGCAGAGCACAGGCTCTAGGTGTGCGGGCTTCAGTAGTTGTGGCACACGGGCTTGGTAGTTGTGGCTCTCAGGCTCTAGAGCGCACGGGCTTAGTTGCTCTGTAGCATGTGGGATCTTCCCGGACCAGGAATCTAGCCCCGTCCCCTGCATTGGCAGGTGGATTCTTAACCACAGCACCACCAGAGAAGTCCCAGATGTTCAATAGATTCTTATTAAAGTGAATTGATTGGAACTGGGAAGCTTCTCTGAACCTCTTGGTATTGACTCCTGTCTTTATTCCATTCTAGAAGTGGCTAAATCTTTCATGTTCTCCAGAGACCAAGCATATACCCAGTGCTTCAAAACAAAGACTTGCTTTTCTACCTTCAACGTTGAAAAAATAGAAACCAACCTAAATAATAATGAGCCAAACCTATAAAGATAAAATAGCGAAATATCCCTTTTTAGATGAATCAACAAAAACAGTACTCTAAAGACCAAGATATTTAATCAAATAAATAAATCAAATGCTAAGTTAAATTGAGAGCCATCAAAGGGAAGCAGTTTTTCAGATCTTTAACAAGAATGAAAAATTGAACCATATGTCAAAACTAGGAATGTTTTATCTTTGTATAACATAGCAATGTTTCTCAAAATGTGGTCTGTATAAGGAGGAGTTCGGGGAGGGAGAGCTATTAGGCATGAAACAAAGGAGCTGTTTAGGCAGAGCAGTGCCTATGATGGAGAGGCAGATACTCAAAATTGAATACAAATGCATTGTTTTGAAACGTGTTAATAAGATCCATGAAAATAGAAGACTAGGCGGTTTCTAAAGTAGAATTTACTTTGCTTACTCTAATAGATAACAGAGATACTTTAGAAATGTTTTAATTAACCAAAGGAATAAATATGCTTAGTACCATTATGTTGCCTGGAATATGGAAGAAAGCTCATGGAATTTACTGTCAACCATGTGGTTTTGAATCCAGATTTACTACTTACTACCTGAGTAACACAGGGCAAATGGCTCATGCTAGCTTGAAATTTAACTTCCTAATTTATTAAATGAGAGCAATACATTCTTCAAAGGTTTGTTGCAAGTATTATATGACATAACATGAAGGTGATCTAGGACAGGAGTCAGTGAACTTTTTCTGTAAAGGGCCAGATAATAAATATATTAGGCTTTGCAGACCACATGGTCTCTTTTGCAGTTGCTCAACTCTGCCTTTGTAGTGCAAAAGCAGTCATAGGCGATATGTAGCAAAGGCTGTCTGTGTTTCAATAAAATTTTATTTACAGAAACAGGCAGTTGGGCTTCCCTGGTGGTGCAGTGGTTAAGAATCCACCTGCCAATGCAGGGGACACAGGTTCAAGCCCTGGTCTTGGAAGATCCCACATGCCGTGGAGCAACTAAACCCATGCACCACAGCTACTGAGCCTGTGCTCTAGAGCCTGCAAGCCACAACTACTGAGCCTGCATGCCACAACTACTGAAGCCCACGTGCCTAGAGCCCGAGCTCCGCAACAAGAGAAGCCACCGCAGTGAGAAGCCCGCACACCACAATGAAGAGTGGACCCCACTTGACACAACTAGAGAAAGCCACACGCAGCAACGAAGACCAAATGCAGCCCAAAATAAATAATTTTTACAAAACACAAAACAACAACAACAAAATAAACAGGCAATGGCCCAGGTTTGCCTTGTGGGCCACAATTAGCCAACCATGACATCAGGCAATGATGGCTGGTGTATTGGCAATCCTCATAAATAAACTAAATATAAAAAGTGACCCAGCACAGTTGCTGCCACATAGAATATCTTGAATAAATGCATTGAGCCAATCAGTCAGTGAAGATATCAGGGAATGAATATGACCTGGTAAGTGTAATTACCATCCCCAACCTCACCACTTAATATTTTGTTGCTTCACATTGTTATTTTTTGTTATTTTTATGAGCTCATTTGACAGTTTCTATTAATGTTCCAGATATAAGAAGGCAACAGTACTTCAGTTAGAAATTTTCTTAAAATGATTTTTTTAAACATTCTTAAAATAATTGGCTTAAGATACGGTGTTTGGAAAGCTCAGTGCTCAAAATAGGAGGAAGTCTCCTATAACGTTCTTTTCTAAACAGTGTTCCAAGGATGACTATGTACTAGGAAAAATTGATAGTGTTCTGTAGTAAAATATTTTTGAGAAATGCTGTGTTAAACAAAATTAAACAGATTTCTTTATTACAGAAATTCCCATAGGTTTTGATGTTAAAACACGTGGAGGAATACATTCTGTACAGTTTCCCAGATATTATTTAACTTTTTTCACATACCTATTACCATCTTCCAGAATATAGTCTTCAGAGGATAGTATTTGGGAAACACTACTTTACAACATAAATCACATCTTGATACATTTGAAATAAATGGTATGAATAGACACCTCGTACAAGAAACTTAGCAAACCAGAGGGGAAAAAATCCTAACAGTTAACTGTTAAAATTTCTTCAGTTTTTCATTCTGTCATTTTTTTGGTAACCATTTAGTGTTTATTCAGTTTAAAGTAGAGCTTTATTCCTATTCCTATTCAAAAGTCGGGGGTAGCTTTATGAATAGAAAGTTTAGATACTCTGAAATAAATGGCTGAAATCTTAGGCTCTTTGTTTCACATCTATAAAATCTTTCTGAGTTTCATGGGAAGATAAACTTTTATTTCCAAAAGGAACTTCAAAGTTATATGAAGGTAAAAGAAGAGCTCCAGTGAGTGAACTGGAGTAATATTTGGTAATAACCTGCAGGAGAGCTCATCTGAATTAGAAGGAACTGTGATAATAGATCTCTTATAGTTTAGGTCCATAGAGGTTTGAAATTGGGTTGAAACAGCCTAGTTGAAACTAATACTCTTGCATTAAAATCATTTACAGAATTTGATAATGGATTTTATTTAACAAATGAAGAAGATGAATCATTTTCAGGCAACCCTCTGTGTATCTAAGGACACTATGCTTTTTTGACTGGTCTCAGAAGCACTAGAAAACACGAAAGAAGTATTTCAACTAAATGATTGCTATAAATTCAGCATCACCAATCACCAATATTTCTAGTGTAGGGTTTTCCTGTGGTGTTGGTAGCAGAAAGGAAAAGAAATTATTTTATAAGTATTGTGAGGCAAAAAATAACTGCATTCTACTTCCTTCTCACCCCCCCAGCACAGACACACACATACACAGACACACACAGTTATCAGAATTTCTTATAAGGATTTTCTCTACAATAGTTTTGTTTCTTCTTGTTCAAGATCATCCTGACAACATCTTCTATAGAACAGTGGGACAAGAATTTGGATCTGTAATGTCTTCTGATAAATTACATGTATTTAGTGATCATATTAAATTATTACATAAAGTGTATATTTAGTAATCTGTACTTCTAAAGTGCTTGGTACTAAGTGCATATAAGACATTCAATTAATATCTACTTTCTAATATAAACAGGTATTGACTGATATGACTCAACCCAAATTTAACAATGTTGAACCATTCTTTAAAAATGTGAATTACAGAAAAGCAATATGGAATAAAAAGTACATGCTCCAAAATACTTACGGGTGATCTGAATTAATTAGATGGTTATAAGCCCGGCATGGTTAATATACATAATTGCCTGATGTTGCCTAGTGTATTGGATTGGCCAAAAGGTTCGTTCGTTTATTTCCATCAGATGGCTCTAGTAGGACTTACTTGTCTTTAACTTCATTCGAAACAATTTCGTTAGATTGTATGTGACAGCTGTCATATCAACATGCATTTAAAAAAAGACATCAAAATTGGTGAATTACTGTGTAGCCATTTTAATATTGAAGATGGAAGAAAAAAAGGAAAGTTTTCGGCCTATTATGCTTTATTATTTCAAGAAAGGTAAAAATGCAACTGAAACACAAAAAAAGATTTGTGCAGTGTATGGAGAAGGTGCTGTGACTGATTGAACATGTCAAAAGTGGTTTGCGAACTTTCGTGCTGGACATTTCTTGCTGGACGATGCTCCACAGTCGGGTAGAGCAGTTGAAGTTGATAGCAATCAAATCGAGACATTAATGGAGAACAATCAACGTCATACCACTCGGGAGATAGCCGACATACTCAAAGTGTCCAAATCAAGCATTGAAAATCATTTGCACCAGTTCGGTTATGTTAATCACTTTGATGTTTGGGTTCGACATAAGTTAAGTGAACAAAACCTTCTTGACCGTATTTCTGCATGCGATTAAACATAATGAAACGTAGTGAAAACGTTCCGTTTTTAAAACAGATTGTGACAGGAGATGAAAAGTGGATACTGTACAATAATGTGGAATGGAAGAGATCGTGGGGCAAGCAAAATGAACCACCACCTACCATAACAAAGGCTGGTCTTCATCCAAAGAAGGTGATGTTGTGTATACGGTGGGAATGGAAATCCTCTGTTATGAGCTCCTTCTGGAACACCAAACGATTAATTCCAACAAGTACTGCTCCCAATTAGACCAACTGAAAGCAGCACTCGACAAAAAGCATCCAGAATTAGTCAACAGAAAATGCATAATCTTCCATCGGGATACCGCAAGACCACGTTTCTTTGATGACCAGGCAAAAACTGTTACAGTTTGGGAAGTTCTGACTCATCCACCGTATTCACCAGACATTGCACCTTCGGATTTCCATACCTTTAGGTCTTTACAAAATTATCTTAATAGAAAAAGTTCAATTCCCTGGAAGACTGTAAAAGGCACCTGGAACAGTTCTTTGCTCAAAAAGATAAAAAAGTTTTGGGAAGGTGGAATTATGAAGTTGCCTGAAAAATGACAGAAGGTAGTGGAACAAAAGGGTGAACACGTTGTTCAATAAAGTTCTTGGTGAAAACGAAAAATATGTTTTTTCATTTTTACTTAAAAACCGAAGGTACTTTTTGGCAAACCCAATAATTTCTCAGAGATTTGGGGAAATATCTAGACCTCTTTTCATTTCATATCTTAGAGAAAAAACTCAAAATCCCCTTAGGAATATAATTGAATACGGCTGGGTGGAGAGTGAGACTTGACATCCACATTTAGATTGTGGGTTCTGTGACCTGGCCTTTGTAGGGTGTGGAAAGGACCTTCCTATCTAACTCAGTGGGTACCACAAAGTGATTTAAATGCAGGCAAGAGAAGGGTTATGTGAGAGAGAGTAACTGGCCTAATCCACACAGAGGCTATTTTTGCTCTTTGTGAATTTGGTAAATAATTAGTGCCATTCTAGAATTTATCATTATCAATATTAATAGTAGATGTTAAATGCAAATCAGATCACATATTTCTCATTATTTTTTCAGTCCATAACCCATGAAAACTGGATAGCTGCTGTGATCACATGCTTTCTTTATGGGGTATGGAGAAAAGGAGAGGGCAAAACACTGAGAAAGATCTATGAAAGAACCTGAAATGAATTGGTGGAATTAATGACAGAAATATGAAATGAATGGTGAAAAGAACAGTAACTTAATCTTAAAATACCCAGCAGAGCCAGTATAATTAAATAGCAACTATGGTATCATTTAATTATTTTCCCAAACAGCACCATCATTATATATGACCAAGACATCATTTTTCTGTATTTATTTGGCAGAGCAGCAAAAAATGAATTGAAACTTACATTATCAATTGCAAAAATGGCATTACAATGGATTGAAAGTGATTTGAAATTGCACCTGTAAGAACAAAGCACACTCCAAAATAATGTACAGTGCTACGGGGAAATAAATGAATTCTTTACTCTTAAGTCTTTTGTTTTAAAGAGAACCTTTAGCAATGAAAGCCAAATAATTGTCCTTAAGACCATGAAATGAATCAAAGCAGCCATAAATAGCATTTGTGATTACAAGAAAAAAGACTTTCTTCTCTTTGAGTCTCTCTCCTTTTATGCAGTGTGGGCAGAGTCCAGTTGTATGACACAGAGCCTCTTAGGTGGTTTTCTTGCCATAGTTTCTTTGGCATAACTATTCTCCTTTGTCTGGTTTCATCTTTTACACTCCTTTCTCTTTACACCCACCTCCTAAGGCTGCTCCTTGCATGCCTGCTTCCCACTGTTTATGTGTGTGTATGTTATGAGTTATAAACAAGGAACTGCTATTAAGCCAATTCATTAATTAGGGTTCTGTCTGGAGTTCTCCTGTGAAGGATAATCATTTGTTAGCTTCACTAAGATCTTCTTCCTTCCTGAGAAATGTTGTTCTGAGAAAATATTGATTGAGAGTGGACCCCTGCTAGGTAATGTATGTACAGTTTATACATACTTGAGGATATTCAAGAGCATTACCTCTTTTTTGATAGCTACTAATGACTGTAATAAACTAAAACCACCTCATTTTAAATGGATGTTTTTAGTTGACAATGGAGGCATAATTCATAATTCATAAATATGATTATTTGAGTTAGGATATTTTAGTTCAAATTGGAATGGGCACCTGTGTATGTGTGTGTATATATATATATATATATATATATATATATATATATATACTTTATACTGTTATATTTAACTGGTTTAAAACAAGTGTCTTTGTCCATGCAGTTTCCTCAGTATGAAACGCTATCCTCTCTACTTCTTCAAATTGAAATAATATTTCAAAACAATCATAAGTTCTATCGTCTCATGTTCTGTCTAAAATTTCTAATAACCGTATATCTTGACCACCTTTAGTCTTGGCTAGTAGGTAGGAAATCTATTACTTCATCCCAGCCATATCTGATTTTGTTAATTGCTTTTGAATGGATGGCCAAGCAAGGCTTAGTATTCGGAACCTTAAGGTGCGACAGTTAGGTGATCTTCCAGGCTGTCTCAAACCTTCAGGCCTGGGTGCTTTGCTCTTCTTGAATATGCTGTATTATACTTGACTTCTGAGTCTGAAGCCTTGTTTATCCTAATGTTTTGGCCTCATCTCTCCTTTATTGCTATTTTTTTCCCAATTTAGATCTTGATTTTTATGTTACTTTCCTATTAAGTTTTTGTTTCTTTAGGGTTATAACCTCAACAAGATGAATTCCAGTATGCTTCCTTGGAGAGAGGGGCGAGACCTCTCCTCCTGGCCCATACTGTGTGGTCAGGCAAAAGACAACTGAATTTGGAGTTAGAAAATATGGCTTGGAGGGTCAGTTTTTATTCCTACTATGTGGGCAATCTTGGACAAGGGGTAATCTATCTGAGTCCGTGTTGTTTTTCAAACCTGTGACACACCTCAACATCCTATGTGTGGGGTCCCTTTATAAATACCATTTGTTGAGAATAATGATGTGTTTTGCGTCATGTGTAGTATCAGAGCTTCTGGATCTCACAAGTGCCTGCTACAGAGGAATGAAGGACCTGAGACCACGTGGGGCAGGGGAGGGACCTGAATGGAATATAGCAATGGTTCCCAAGGTGAGGGTCAGGGTGGATAGTCACTTTATTATGTAGAGCAAACGAAAGGGGCTAATGAACTCAAGTCAGGTTTTAGCCAGGGTATATGCCTTTGAGCCAGTATCTATCTGTATATCTAAGGAAGGCCAATCCAGTTGGTAGGGCATGGGAGCCACACTGCAGGCATTGTCAAAACACCTGAAGTCACGTTAGTGACAGCTTGACAGTGTGGTGATTTTCAAGGGGCTCAAGTGTCTCTAAGAGGGAGCCTAGCCATGAATGCACGATAGGGGAGTAGAGTATATGTCAGGGCAAGAGAGGGTGTCAGGGAGTCACGTAGTTCAGCTGGGCTCCAGCCACATCTTCAGTTCCCTAGGAAGCCCAAGCAGAAGTCCAGTTGTATGGATTAGGCCAACATGAGACACGTGCTCTAACCTTTCGATCAAATAAGCTTGAATGCTTCACCTGCATTTCTAGGCTAGAGCCTCTGGATCTGAATCGAATATCAGCTCCCAGTGAAACTATTAAGTGACTTCTGAGTAAGTTGGTTTTTCCTCTGTGCTCTCTTAACACCATGTTAAAATATCTAAAATGGAGTTTAACATAATAGTTTTTCCATTTTTTAATAAGTCTATTTTCCCTTTAAATCATGGGCTCCTTAAGGTCAGGCGTAAAGTTGTCTTCAGCTTTATATCTTAATGATTAGGACAGTGCCTGGCATACATACACAAGAAATGCTCATTGAATAAATGATTGGATGAATGAACTAACTGAGCTCTATTCCAGGGCCATGAGATATACCTCTGAATGCTGTTTAACCATCCTGAAAATGTGTGTCTTTGTCACATAATTAACCAGGTTCAACGTAGGAATGATTCGATATCTGTGGCAGATGTTGGGATAAGATTGAGGGACAAGTTGAGGATGTTTCTCCACCTTCCTAAACTTTCTTCTAAAATATCTGGACCAAAGTCTCCATCCCAACTAAGGGCACAGTGCCCCACAGTGGAATGCCTCTGGTTCCTTCTAGTGCATTACAAGGAAAGCAATTCCAAGTAGACATCCTACCAACGAAGGGCTCAGGTTGCCCTTGGAAGTTGAACCATAATTGATTACTTATGTGAATATCCCATTGTAGTACTCAGTAAAATGGGCCAGGAAGAAAAGAAAGGACTTTAAAATTCTTTTTCTTAGCGTCATGTTTTGCCATTGGGGACCTTGATGAGGAAGTTCTCTAAAATTACTTTGGCTTACGGTGATTCCGTCAGTTTTCTAAATACTTAGAAAGCACTTTACTGAGGGAAGTGTTACGTCTGCATTAGTTTGGAGGCATTTTGGATTAATCAGGCAGTTGGTGATCCAGAAGTGTTCAGCAGGCCCAGATTTCACTGCCAATAAACAGAGAAGTACTTTTCCCCAAACTTAACTTGTAACAAAGAATAAGTTTTACCAGATTTTTTCTAAAATCCAAAGTTAGGGACTTTGCTCAAGTAGGACTTTTTTGCTTAATCTTCACACCCTCCTATTTCGGATTGCTGAATTACCAAGTAAGCCAAGAGAAGATTATACTAAAAATGGTACTCTCAGAATTGTGAACTTATTCAGCAGAGATTTTACAGGAACCTCAGGGGATTTTATTCAAAATTGAACTTGAATAATTTTCAATAATACTTTCTGGTTTTGGAAAACTGCCTCTGAAAGTTTCTTTTTCCTTCTTTAATGTGTATAAAGAAGAGTAACTTATATATTAGAAAAAAATGTAGCGTTAAAAGAGAATCTTGGAGCTCTAAATCCTTAAGCTGTTAGCTTGAGTTTGTGACAAGATTTATGATAATAGTTGTTTTGGGAAAAGTATGGTCAGGCATAGGATTCTGCAAATTCATTCATTCGACAAAAATGTATTGAGTGCATACTCCGTACCAGGCTTCGTCAGAGTTTCCAGACACCTTGGTAATAATTTGCAGTAGGACCAATCAGTTCATCTTTGTGATTTTTCTCAGGCATAACTCAGAAGCCCAGATGTAGAGAAAGACAGCTGTGGCCTTACGGAAGACGTGTAGGACAACGAGAAAGTAATGGATTCAGACTGGAGACTGTGCATGATGGAAGTGGTTAGTCTCATTTTAGAATAAATACTTCCACCCAGCAAATATTTAGTGGGTCCTATTACCTGCCAGTCAGTGATCCAAGCACAAGAAATATAAAGATGAACCATCTAATCAAAAGGCTGCCCTCAAGAAGCTTTACTTACATTTTGGTGGTGAAAGATAAATGAAAACATAAATTTATTGCCAAGTAGTGATTAAGAAAATCACTGTTCTGGGATGCTCTTCCTCCAGACACCTGCATGGTGCTTCCATCATCCACTTCTCCTCCCAGAAAGGCTTTCTCAGCAACCCCATCTAAAACAGTGCCACTCCCATACTCTGTCCCCCTGTGCAACTTCTTAATCACTACTTAGCAATATATTTACAGTTATGTTTTCCTTTATCTTTTACCATTAAAATATAAGTAAAGCTTCTTGAGGGCAGGGTCTTGATCAGTTTTGTTCATCTTTATATTTCTTGTGCTTGGATCGCTGAGGGGCAGGTAATAGGAGCCACTAAATATTTGCTGAATGGAAGTATTTATTGCAAATGAGAGATAAATAGTCCTAGGACGCCTGCCTGTAATGCTTTGGAAGAGTTGAATTCTGACTAGAGGTAACAGTGAGAAAAGGGCAAATAACAGGCAGGGTATGGGGAGGTAGAAGGGCAGACATACATGTAGCATTAAAGAGGTGAGGATTATGGATGTAGATCTTTTGAGAGCTAAGGGAGAGATCATGGGGGCTAAAGTAAGGGTGGCTGAAGTAGCAGGTCATTGGAATTTATGAAGTTCAGGAGGTGTGAGACCAAGATGAAAGGGGATAAATCGACACGTAGCTTTTAAATAAGGATTATTGTGGTGGATGGCTGAGGGCAAAACCGTTGAAGGAGGAAAGAGTGACTCCAAAAAAGAGTGGAAACAACGTTTGCTGGGACCCTCCCTATGATGTAGTTATTATTGTTCAGTTTTTCAGAGGAGAAGCCTGATCCTCAGAGGTCCAAATGCCTAGAGTTCCATAACTAATAAACAGCACAGCCAGGATTAAAACACACCTCTACATTGCTCTAAGTGTCATACTTACTCTGTAAGATCCTGTCCCCTTCTCACTCCTTTCCTCTCGGTGCCACTTCCTCTACTTTTTCTTATTTTCTTTCTTCTCTTTAACTTATTCCCATTGTCCTAAACACGAGATAGTTTAAAAGTTCAAAAAAGCCATTCCAAGCATTTTTCTCCCTTTTCCACTAATTTGGAGGGAAGAGTTAGAAAAGCTAAAAGGAACATAAGGTAAACTCCTTTCCAAGGTTAGCAGGATACTTAGCTAGTATTTTCTGTGCGTAAAGGAGAAGAAAGCATCTGAGAACAAATCACAATAATAAAGAGAAAAGGGTGTTAACATTTGTTTGGAAAAATAAATGTACTAAACTTAAATTTCTAGAATTTAGCCTAGGAAAATTACATCTCCATTAACTTAAAATACCCTGGTTCCTAAAGATTTAGCTACCACCTGCAAAATGCCCCATGTGACATATTTAGGAGTTATGGGGATAAAAGTTGTTAAGAAAATCTCTAGGAGGTTCCAAAAGGATTGAATTGATTTAGGCGTAAAATAAAATTTTAGCCAAGTATGTGGCAACAGTGTAATACGTATTTTTAAATGTTTTTTTTTTTTTTTGGACTGGCTAAAGGACAAAATGAAAGAATTTCAAAGAACATGGAGCCCATTTGTTACAAAGGAAAAATGAAGCAGAATGTTCTATTATGCTGATGATCATAGGTTTGAAATAATGGTGACATATCAGCTGACATCTGGGCATTTATCAATGCCCAGAAGTGAGAAGGGGATGGGATCTTACAGAGTGAGTATGACACTTAGAGCAATGTAGAGGTGTGTTTTAATCCTGGCTGTGCTGTTTATTAGTTATGGAACTCTAGGCATTTGGACCTCTGAGCATCAGACTTCCGTGGATTACTTCTGTTACTACAATGTGGATTTTACATAGGTATGCTTACAGATGTCTAGCTATTTGTGAGGTCTGCAGTTAAGATTATGTATAATGGAGACACAGTTATGACTTTAATTACCTTTATAATGCCTGTTGGCTTCATTTACTTTCATTTACTTTTGTAAAATTGTGTTTCATTTACTTTTGTAAAATTGTTCATTTCTGGGCTTAGTTCTGTAATAACACAATGGCAGCTTTCTGTTAAACACTTTCAAGTTATTAAGTTGGGTCTCCACAGAAAAGGGGAGTGCACTATAAACAAATAGCTGAGAAGAAAATCTACCCACTCAGAAACATTGACTGATGAACTTGTCTGTTTGTGGTATCTTCTAAGCTCTGAGGTACAGAAATGAAAAATGGCAGAAAAATCCTTGCCCTCATGGAACTTACATCTGGTTGGTGGGGGGCAGTGCAGACCATAAGCACACATGTACACATGTATACTATGCCATTGAGAATAGGGCTATGAAGAAACTAAAATGGGCTAAGGGATGAGAGGGTAACGGGAATGAAGATTCAGAGGGATGCTAATTTAGGTAGTTTAGTCAGAACTGTTCCCCTAAAGGTGATTATTATTATTATTTTTTTCGGTACGCGGGCCTCTCACTGCTGTGGCCTCTCCCGCTGTGGAGCACAGGCTCCGGACACGCAGGCCCAGCAGCCATGGCTCACGGGCCCAAGCACTCTGTAGCACATGGGATCCTCCCGGACCGGGGCACGAACCTGTGTCCCCTGCATCGGCAGGCGGACACTCAACCACTGCGCCACCAGGGAAGCCCTAAAGGTGATTTTTGAGTAGCATTAATTTAGTCAGTTAATTGGAGGTGAGAAGAAAGAAATGTCATTAGGTACTTATTAGACACCAAGCATTTTGAAAAGCATTATTCTTCACTGAGTAGTTCAGGAAGTACTTATAACACAACAATATAAAGATTACTGCACTCATTTTAAAGCCGAGGAATCTGATATTCAGAAAGATTGGCTAATTTCCCCAAGATCGTACAATTTCTAATTGAGTCAGGATTAAAACCCAGATGTGTCTGATTTTAGAAACCATGTTCTTTCCATTATACTAATCTTTTTATGTGGGAACAGATAGGAACTGCAACCTTGAAGGTCTAAAGAAAAGGGCAGAGAGTAGTACTAGTAGAGGTGATAATTGTGTGGGTCTTGGAAGAGTTAGCCAGAGTCAGAAAATTCTGGGGAGTAATGGGTTACTGATGGCTGCTGAAACAATTTAGCCACAAACTGACTGTCTTAAAACAAACAGAATTTTACTCTTTCACAGTTCTGTAGGCTAGAAGGCTGAAATCAGTGTCACTGGAAATCAAGGTGTCTGCAGGGTTGCATTCCCTCTGAGCCTCTAGGGGAGAATCTGTTTCCTTGCCTCTTCCAGCCTCTGGTGGCTTCAGACACTCCTTGACTTGCGGCTACTTTGCTTTGATCTCTACCTCCCTCCTCACACCTATGTGTGAAATTTTCCTCTGCCTCTCCAAGGACATGTGCGATTGCACTTAGGGCCTACCTGGATAAACCAGAATAATCTCCTCATCTCAAGATCCATAACGTATATCTGCAAAGGCCTTTTTTTTTCTTTCCTCATATAACGTAATACTTATACGTTCTAGGGGTTAGGATGTGTATATTCGTCAGAGGGTAATTTTTCAGCCTACAGAAAGGGTTAAAAAAAAAAAATGCCATGCAGAAGACAGGACACAGCAGATGTTTGGAGGCCTTAAATCACCAAGTATTGGATTCATATTGAGAAAGTGAAAGAGTCTGAGGGAAGTCATTGAATAGTATTGGCTTTGCACTGCTTTTTGAAAATATCACTCACCATTCATTCATTCCATTGTTCATTATGTATTTGGTAAATCTCTGTGCTAGAAACTGTGAGAATGTAATGGTGGGATGGTAGCGATGATTTCTTTTTTTTTTTTAAGAGCTATTTTTTTTAACATCTTAGAGTATTAGAGTATAATTGCTTTACAATGGTATGTTAGTTTCTGCTTTATAACACTGAATCAGTTATACATATACATATGTTCCCATATCTCTTCCCTCTTGCGTCTCCCTTCCTATCCCACCCATCCGGGCGGTCACAAAGCACCGAGCTGATCTCCCTGTGCTATGCAGCTCTTTCCCACTAGCTATCTACCTTACTTTTGGTATTGTATATAAGTCCCTGCCTCTCTCTCGCTTTGTCACAGCTTACCCTTCCCCCTCCCCATATCCTCAAGTCCATTCTCTAGTAGGTCTGTGTCTTTATTCCTGTCTAACCCCTAGGTTCTTCATGACATTTTTTTTTATTAAATTCCATATATATGTGTTAGCATACGGTATTTGTCTTTCTCTTTCTGACTTCACTCTGTATGACAGAATCTAGGTCTATCCACCTCATTACAAATAGCTCAATTTCTTTTCTTTTTATGGCTGAGTAATATTCCATTGTATATATGTGCCACATCTTCTTTATCCATTCATCTGATGATGGACACTTAGGTTGTTTCCATCTCCAGGCTATTGTAAATAGAGCTGCAATGAACATTTTGGTACATGACTCTTTTTGAATTATGGTTTTCTCAGGGTATGTGCCCAGTAGTGGGATTGCTGGGTCATATGGTAGTTCTATTTGTAGTTTTTAAAGGAACCTCCATACTGTTCTCCACAGTGTCTGTATCAATTTACAATCCCAACAACAGTGCAAGAGGGTTCCCTTTTCTCCACACCCGCTCCAGCATTGATTGTTTCTAGATTTTTTGATGATGGCCATTCTGACTGGTGTGAGATGATATCTCATTGGAGTTTTGATTTGCATTTCTCTAATAATTAATGACATTGAGCAGTCTTTCATGTGTTTGTTGGCAGTCTGTATATCTTCTTTGGAGAAATGCCTGTTTAGGTCTTCTGCCCATTTTTGGATTGGGTTGTTTGTTTTTTTGTTATTGACCTGCATGAGCTGCTGATAAATTTTGGAGATTAATCTTTGTCAGTTGCTTCATTTGCAAATATTTTCTCCCATTCTGAGGGTTGTCTTTTTGTCTTGTTTATGGTTTCCTTTGCTGTGCAAAGGCTTCGAAGTTTCATTAGGTCTCATTTGTTTATTTTTGTTTTTACTTCCATTTCTCTAGGAGGTGGGTCAAAAAGGATCTTGCTGTGATTTATGTCATAGAGTGTTGTGCCTATGTTTTCCTCTAAGAGTTTGATAGTTTCTGGCCTTACATTTAGGTCTTTAATCCATTTTGAGCTTATTTTTGTGTATGGTGTTAGGGAGTGATCTAATCTCATATTATTACATGTACCTGTCCAGTTTTCCCAGCACCACTTATTGAAAAGGCTATCCTTTCTCCACTGTACATTCCTGCCTCCTTTATCAAAGATAAGGTGACCATGTGTGCATGGGTTTATCTCTGGGCTTTCTATGCTGTTCCATTGATCTATCTTTCTGTTTTTGTGCCAGAACCATACTGTCTTGATTACTATAGCTTCGTAGTATAGCCTGAAGTCAGGGAGGCTGATTCCTCCAGCTCCGTTTTTCTTTCTCAAGATTGCTTTGGCTATTCGGGGTCTTTTGTGTTTCCATACAAATTGTGAAATTTTTTGTTCTAGTTCTGTGAAAAATGCCAGTGGTAGTTTGATAGGGATTGTATAGAATCTGTAGATTGCTTTGGGTAGTAGAGTCATTTTCGCAATGTTGATTCTTCCAATCCAAGAACATGGTATATCTCTCCATCTAATTGTATCATCTTTAATTTCTTTCATCAGTGTCTTATAATTTTCTGCATACAGGTATTTTGTCTCCCTAGGTAGGTTTATTCCTAGATATTTTATTCTTTTTGTTGCAATGGTAAATGGGAGTGTTTTCTTGATTTCACTTTCAGATTTTTCATCATTAGTATATAGGAATGCCAGAGATTTCTGTGCATTAATTTTGTATCCTGCTACTTTACCAAATACATTGATTAGCTCTAATAGTTTTGTGGTATCATCTTTAGGATGCTCTATGTATAGTATCATGTCATCTGCAGACAATGACAGATTTACTTCTTCTTTTCCGATTTGGATCCTTTTATTTCCTTTTCTTCTCTGATTGCTATGGCTAAAACTTCCAAAGCTATGTTGAGTAAGAGTGGTGAGAGTGGGCAACCTTGTCTTGTTCCTGATCTTAGTGGAAATGCTTTCAGTTTTTCACCATTGAGGACAATGTTGGCTGTGGGTTTGCCATATATGGCCTTTATTATGTTGAGGAAAGTTCCCTCTATGCCTGCTTTCTGCAGGGTCTTTATCATAAATGGGTGTTGAATTTTGTCAAAAGCTTTCTCTGCATCTATTGAGATGATCATATGGTTTTTCTCCTTCAATTTTTTAACATGGTGTTTCACATTGATTGATTTGCGTATATTGAAGAATCCTTGAATTCCTGGGATAAACCCCACTTGATCATGGGGTATGATCCTTTTAATGTGCTGTTGGATTCTGTTTGCTAGTATTTTGTTGAGGATTTTTGCATCTATGTTCATCAGTGATATTGGCCTGTAGTTTTCTTTCTTTGTGACATCCTTGTCTGGTTTTGGTATCAGGGTGATGGTGGCCTCGTAGAATGAGTTTGGGAGTGTTCCTCCCTCTGCTATATTTTGGAAGAGTTTGAGAAGGATAGGTGTTAGCTCTTCTCTGAATGTTTGATAGAATTCGCCTGTGAAGCCATCTGGTCCTGGGCTTTTGTTTGTTGGAAGATTTTTAATCACAGTTTCAATTTCAGTGCTTTTGATTGGTCTGTTCATATTTTCTATTTCTTCCTGATTCAGTCTTGGCAGGTTGTGCATGTCTGAGAATTTGTCCATTTCTTCCAGGTTGTCCATTTTATTGGCATAGAGTTGCTTGTAGTAATCTCTCATGATCTTCTGTATTTCTGCAGTGTCAGTTGTTACTTCTTTTTCATTTCTAATTCTGTTGATTTGAGTCTTCTCCCTTTTTTTCTTGATGAGTCTGCCTAATGATTTATCAATTTTGTTTATCTTCTCAAAGAACCAGCTTTTAGTTTTATGGATCTTTGCTATCGTTTCCTTCAGTTCGTTTTCATTTATTTCTGATCTGATCTTTATGATTTCTTTCCTTCTGCTAACTTTGGGGATTTTTGTTCTTCTTTCTCTAATTGCTTTAGGTGAGAGGTTAGGTTGTTTATTCAAGATGTTTCCTGTTTCTTAAGGTAGGATTGTATTGCTATAAACTTCCCTCTTAGAACTGCTTTTGCTGCACACCATAGGTTTTGGATCGTCGTGTCTCCATTGTCATTTGTTTCTCGGTATTTTTTGATTTCCTCTTTGATTTCTTCAGTGATCTCTTGGTTATTAAGTAGTGTATTGTTTAGCCTCCGTGTGTTTGTATATTTTACAGATCTTTTCCTGTAATTGATATCTAGTCTCATAGCGTTAGGGTCGGAAAGGATACTTGATATAATTTCAGTTTTCTTAAATTTACCAAGACTTGATTTGTGACCCAAGATATGATCTATCCTGGAGGATGTTCCATGAGCACTTGAGAAAAATGTGTATTCTGTTGTTTTTGGATGGAATGTCCTATAAATATCAATTAAGTCCATCTTGTTTAATGTATCATTTAAAGCTTGTGTTTCCTTATTTATTTTCATTTTGGATGATCTGTCCATTGGTGAAAGTGGGGTGTTAAAGTCCCCTACTATGATTGTGTTACTGTCGATTTCCCCTTTTATGGCTGTTAGTATTTGCCTTATATATTGAGGTGCTCCTATGTTGGGTGCATAAATATTTACAATTGTTATATCTTCTTCTTGGATAGATCCCTTGATCATTATGTAGTGTCCTTCTTTGTCTCTTCTAATAGTCTTTATTTTAAAGTCTATTTTGTCTGATATGAGAATTGCTACTCCAGCTTTCTGTTGGTTTCCATTTGCATGAAATACCTTTCTCCATCCCCTTACTTTCAGTCTGTATGTGTCTCTAGGTCTGAAGTGGGTCTCTTGAAGACAGCAAATATATGGGTCTTGTTTTTGTGTCCATTCAGCCAATCTGTGTCTTTTGGTGGGAGCATTTAGTCCATTTACATTTAAGGTAATTATCGACATGTATATTCCTATTCCCATTTTCTTAGTTGTTTTGGGTTCGTTATTGTAGGTCTTTTCCTTCTCTTGTGTTTCTTGCCTAGAGAAGTTCCTTTAGCAGTTGTTGTAAACCTGGTTTGGTGGTGCTGCCTCTCTCAGCTTTTGCTTGTCTGTAAAGGTTTTAATTGCTCCATCAAATCTGAATGAGATCCTTGCTGGGTAGAGTAATCTTGGTTGCAGGTTTTTCTCCTTCATCACTTTAAGTATGTCCTGCCAGTCCCTTCTGGCTTGCAGAGTTTCTGCTGAAAGATCAGCTGTTAACATTATGGGGATTCCCTTGTGTGTTTTTTGTTGTTTTCCTTTGCTGCTTTTAATGTTTTCTTTGTATTTAATTTTTGACAGTTTGATTAATATGTGTCTTGGCGTATTTCTCCTTGGATTTATCCTGTATGGGACTCTCTGTGCTTCCTGGACTTGATTAACTATTTCCTTTCCCATATTAGGGAAGTTTTCAACTATAATCTCTTCAAATATTTTCTCAGTCCCTTTCTTTTTGTCTTCTTCTTCTGGAACCCCTACAATTCGAATGTTGGTTCGTTTCATGTTGTCCCAGAGGTCTCTGAGACTGTCCTCAGTTCTTTTCATTCTTTTTTCTTTATTCTGCTCTGCAGTAGTTATTTCCACTATTCTATTTTCCAGGTCCCTTATCCGTTCTTCTGCCTCAGTTATTCTGCTATTGATCCCATCTAGAGTATTTTTAATTTCATTTATTGTGTTGTTCATCGTTTTTTCTTTCACCTTTAGTTCTTCTAGGTCCTTGTTAAATGTTTCTTGCATTTTGTCTATTCTATTTCCAAGATTCTGGATCATCTTTACTATCATTATTCTGAATTCTTTTTCAGGTAGACTGCCTATTTCCTCTTCATTTGTTAAGTCTGGTGGGTTTTTATCTTGCTCCTTCATCTGCTGTGTTTTTCTGTCTTCTCATTTTGCTTATCTTACTGTGTTTGGGGTCTCCTTTTTGCATGCTGCAGGTTCATAGTTCCCATTGTTTTTGGTGTCTGTCCCCAGTGGCTAAGGTTGGTTCAGTGGGTTGTGTAGGCTTCCTGGTGGAGGGGATTAGTGCCTGTGTTTTGGTGGATGAGGCTGGATCTTGTCTTTCTGGTGGGCAGGTCCACATCTGGTGGTGTGTTTTGGGGTGTCTGTGGACTTATTATGATTTTAGGCAGCCTCTCTGCTAATGGGTGGAATTGTGTTTCTGTCTTGCTAGTTGTTTGGCATAGGATGTCCTGCACTGTAGCTTGCTTGTCGTTGAGTGAAGCTGTGTGCTGGTGTTGTGATGGAGATCTCTGGGAGATTTTTGCCGTTTGATATTACGTGGAGCTGGGAGGTCTCTTGTGGACCAGTGTCCTGAAGTTGGCTCTCCCACCTCAGAGGCACAGCACTGACTCCTGGCTGGAGCACCAAGAGCCTTTCATCCACTTGGCTCAGAATAAAAGGGAGATAAAGTAGAAAGAAAGAATTAGTAGAAGTAGAAAGAATGAAAGAAAGAAAGGAGGGAGGGAGGGAGGAAGGAAGGAAGGATGGAGGGAAGAAAAAAGAACGAAAGAAGATAAAGTAAGATAAAATAAAATAATGTTATTAAAATTAAAAATAAGAAGAAAAAATTAAAAGAAAACGGACAGATAGAACCCTAGGACAAATGGTGGAACCAAAGCTATACAGACAAAATCTCACACAGAAGCATACACATACATACTCATAAAAAGAGGAAAAGGGGAAAAAATCATAAATCTTGCTCTCAAAGTCCACCTCCTTAATTTGGGATGGTTCGTTGTCTATTTAGGTATTCCACAGATGCAGGGTACATCGAGTTGATTGTGAAGCTTTAATCCGCTGCTTCTGAGGCTGCCTGGAGAGATTTCTCTTTCTCTTCTTTGTTCTCACATCTCCCAGGGGCTCAGCTTTGGATTTGGCCCTGCCTCTGCGTGTAGGTCGCCGGAGGGCGTCTGTTCTTCGCTCGGACAGGACGGGGTTAAAGGAGCCACTCATTCAGGGGTTCTGGCTCACTCAGGCCGGGGTGGGGAGGGGCACTTAGTGCGGGGCGGGCCTGCGGCGGCAGAGGCCGGCATGACGTTGCACCAGCCTGAGGCGCGCCGTGCGTTCTTCCGGGGGAGTTGTCCCTGTATCCCGGGACCCTGGCAGTGGCGGGCTGCCCAGGCTCCCCGGAAGCGGGGTGTGGATAGTGACCTGTGCTCACACACAGGCTTCTTGGTGGCGGCAGCAGCAGCCTTAGCTTCTCATGCCCCCGTCTCTGGGGTCCGCGCTATTAGCCGCGACTTGCACCCGTCTCTCGAGCTCCTTTAAGCAGCGCTCTTAAATACCCTCTCCTCGTGCACCAGGAAACAAAGAGAGAAGAAAAAGTCTCTTGCCTCATCGGCAGGTCCAGACTTTTCCCTGGACTCCCTCCCGGCTAGCTGTGGCGCACTAACCCCTTGCAGGCTGTGTTCACGCCGCCAACCCCAGTCCTCTCCCAGCGCTCAGACGGAAGCCCGAGCCTCAGCTCCCAGCCCCATCCACCCCTTTGGGTGAGCAGACAAGCTTCTCGCGCTGGTGAGTCCCGGTCGGCCCTGATCTTCTGTGCGGGAATCTCTCCTCTTTGCCCTCCGCACCCCTGCCACTGTGCCCTCCTCCGCGGCTCCGAAGTCTTCCCTCTCCGCCACCCACAGTCTCTGCCCGCGAAGGGGCTTCCTAATGTGTGGAAACTTTTTCTCCTTCACAGCTCCCTCCCACTGGTGCAGGTTCCGTCCCTATCCTTTTGTCTCTGTTTATTCTTTTTTCTTTTGCCCTACCCAGGTACGTGGTGGGGGGGGGGGTTCTTGCCTTTTGGGAGGTCTGAGGTCTTCTGCCAGCGTTCAGTAGGTGTTCTGTAGGAGTTGTTCCACGTGTAGATGTATTTCTGGTGTATTTGTGGGGAGAAAGGTGATCTCCGCGTCTTACTCTTCCGCCATCTTCCCGGAAGCCAAAGCTATGATTTCTGAAGCTTGCAATCTAGTGGTGGAGACTTGCTATAAAAAAAAAAAAAAAATCACACAGATGAACAATGTCATTTGACACTGTGATAAATGCTATGAAGATAAATGCAGGGTGCCCTTAGAACTGACAGAAAGTACCAAAAAAGTTCTAACAGTGTTGCATATTGGTACATAATCCGTACAATAGCTAATCCATCCTTTCTGTAACACCTCCACTAAGGTGGTGGTGGTGGTGATTTTAATTTTCATTGGCACAAAGATCAGTCCTCTTTACCTTGAGTTTCTTAAGAGTTCTTGGCGTGCTATCTTTGAGAATGTGATATTTGAACTGAAATCTAATGGATGTTATAGTAGTTAACTTGCCAAAAGGTGGAAGGAACCAGAGAAGAACATTGTATACAGACACAATGGTTCTAGAATGAGAAGAACAGTACTTTGAGGGGATGGAACAAAGACCAATGCAGCCAGTGTGGAGAGAGCTAGGAGGAGACAGGTGGGAGATGGACCTAGAGAAGTGGGCAGAGACCAGATGCTGAGGGGCTCTGTAGGCCACACTCAGATGTTTCTTTGTATTACAAAGGCATTGGGAAGTAAGGGAAGAGAATTTGTGGGGTGGTTTGTGTGCGTTTTGTTGTTTTCTACTTTTTAAACTTTACCTAAAGTAAATTCATTCTTTCTGTTTTACAGTTTGAAAAATGCATAGTCATGGTAGTTACACCCACGATCAAGGTACAGATCATTTCCAACATTCCCCCACCGCAGTTCCTCTTGCTGTGCCTTTGTAGTCAACTCCTGCCCTATCCCCTGGTCCCTGACAAATACTGGTTAAACAGAGAAATATTATTCAAGTGAGAAATGTGATAGCCCAACACTGTGGTAGCATAAAAATTGGAGACGACATATATTCGAGAGATATTTAGAAGCCAGAATCAAGAAAATGTGGTAACATTAAATATTTTAATTTGGAGAGGGAGGAGGAAGTGTTCAGAAGGTCCTCAGGCCTCTGGCTTGGGTAACTAGAAAACTACTGGGGCCCTTTAAGAGTGGGAAGAACAGCTATTGTAATTAAGAGCAGAGATTAAGTTCAGTTTATGGTGCCATTGAGACATCCAAGACCAATGGGTAGTTGGGAGGATTTTGGATCTCGAGCTCATTAGAGAGATTTGAGCTAAAGATTTATACTTGAGAGATGGAAGATTTTGAAAGGAATCTTTGCCCTTCTTTTTCACGGCATAATAACAATTTTATGAAAATAAAATTCACTGGGTGCAAACTGTGTATTAGGTATTGTTCTAACTTTACCCGCATTTAATCTTGGAAACAACCTGTAAGTGAAAAACACTTTTATTTTACAGTTGAGAAACTAAGACATAGAGCAATTAAGATACATGACCAAGGTTTCACAACTCATCAGACTCAGAGTTGGTAATGCAGTAGCTATATCTTAAACTCAATTACCAAAGACTTATTCAGATGCATTTTATTTGATGGTTAAGGCAGTGGTACTTACTGTAGGGAATTAATCATTATTGTCTCTGGAGATTTTAACAATGTATTGATAAATATAATTTTATTCATGACCCCTTCTACCTTACCTGTCTATCAAAGCAGGGGAGCAGGGCCTAAGGATATTTTTAGATGTTTCTAGCTGATTTTGATATGTCTCTCCTTTCCTCCTTCACCATCACACACCACCACTTTCAAACACAAAAGTTGACATCCACCGGGTTGGTGGTTGGCCCTGAGATTATTGATTTATTGTAGGTATTAATAGATCTTAGAAGTAAGCTGCCAACAGAAGCTGAACAAATAGCTATTCAGGGGTCTCTAGGGTATGTACCTGGGCACTGATGACCTCGAGAAGATGGCATTCTTGCGTAAGCCTGCGTGGTATGGACCAGGTGTTGGCCAGTAATGTCATAACATTGAATTTATAGGCATAATCTTGAATGAAGAGGTAAAATTATGGTTGTTTACAGTATAGGAACTGCATCATATGGACAGATTTCTAGAAATGTATACTGGCAATAACAGGTTACATAGACTACAGGTGTATCCTGCTTTTTCTTATAGACATATTCTTGAAATTCATACTGTCCATTTTTATATATTTACATTTTTTAGTGGAGAATGATACTTATTTTAAATAATCATTTAAAAAAATGATTCTCTTTTTTTTAAAAAAAAGATCTTTACAGAATGAGTAGCATTTCTAAGCCATCTACTTTGTGAATCTCCATGTTCATATAATGCATTTGCCTATAGTGATATGCTCTTCTCCATTCATGTTAATGGGGATGAACTTTCAAATCTCAATTCACAGAAAACTCTGGTAATTTCTTCTCTCATCTCTTTGTGTAATTTGAAAAGTTAAGGGTCTCTCTCATATATCCTCAAGAGGCAATAGTGAAACCTAAATACTTTATTTGTATTGGTTATTTTTTTTTCCCTGTCATCACCAAAAAGCAAAAACAAAAATAAAACCGGAAACAAACAGTGACAACAAAGCATGTTAATTAACAATGTTGGTTTCTGTTGCAAGACCAATAGTAAATCTGAGATAAATCTATTAATTTAACCTATGAAATTTGCCTCTTTTTCAGTATTAAAAATCACCCTTTTCAGTGTCAAAGGCAACAGAGTTCTTCTTACTGTATTGTGCTTGTGTGTTTATTCAGTATATCCACCTGTGTTGAGAATCACAGAGTGAATTAGTAAATACATCATTGGAAGCAACTTTTGCAATACAGCAATAATATAAAAATGGATTTATAGGGCTTCCCTGGTGGCGCAGTGGTTGAGAGTCCACCTGCCGATGCAGGGGACACGGGTTCGTGCCCGGTCCGGGAAGATCCCACATGCCGCGGAGCGGCGGGGTCCATGAGCCATGGCCGCTGAGCCTGTGCGTCTGGAGCCTGTGCTCCGCAACGGGAGAGGCCACGCCGGTGAGAGGCCCGTGTACCGCAAAAAAAAAAAAAAAAAAAAAAAAAAGGATTTATAATCCACTCCTATTGCAAAGATTGAATAATGATTGAGCCATAACATTTGGAACATCCCCTGTTCACATTCCAGGGTATCATGGCCCAGATATCCCAAGTGAGTTGAGTAGAATGGATAATGTACCCCCTCCCTAGAGGGAGCTACATGCAGTAGGTCAGCAGCATGACCTCAGAAAGTTTCATTTTATGTTATTCTTCCTTTTGGTTCATTACCTTTTTAGCCTTTAGAAGAGGAAGGTAAAGACAAATGGGCAGTCGGTCCAAGGTGACCTCTTGCACAAGAGAGCCATGGTTTGTGAGATCGTGGTCCAGGTCCTAGGTCCCTTGTGATGATGGTTCCACCCCCCTTCCAATAATTTACAATGTTTTAACTGCTGCTTTGGCAGGGCTGGGGTCGGGGAGAGGGCAACAGAGAATGAGTAAAAGAGAGAGAAGCAACTTATGTTGGGGAGGGGGAAACAACTTGGCTGTGATCTCAGACTGTGAAATCCTATGGAGAAGTAACGTGGGAAATGCTTATAATATAACATAAAACAAGATTCAAATGTGTGCAAGTTTTATCATCTTAACTGTTTTTTAAAAGTCCCAAATTATAGGCATAGGGAGAAAAAAAAAAGCTGGAAGGAAATAGATAAAAATGTTAACAGTTGTCATATTTTGGCAGATAATTTTTTTCACGTTTTTTAAATGCTGCATTTTCTAAAATTTTAAATGAGTTTGGCCAACTTTTACATTATAAAAAGATAAAATTTAGGGACAGTCTCTGTGATCTGATTGGTGATCCATGAGTCTCATCAGGGTTCAGGGTAGAAAATAAAGAAGTGAGCAACAATTTAAGCGCGATCTTCAGAGTACGTTGTGTTCTTACCATCAACTTCCTGAATTTCCATCCTCGTCTTTACCACTTGTCCCCTCACCCAGCAGTCTATCCTAAAACCTCCAAGACCTCCTTCTGCGAAAATCTTCCTAATCTTTCCATCCTTATGAACGTTGAGATCATTCTGAAATTTCCACTCAGGATCAACACTTAACCTTCTTCACATAGCTGCTGCCAGCAGGGTATCCATGGCTGGTGAAGTAAGCTAATAGTAGATGATTTTATAGTGTCCTTTCATCATGGTGGGAATTTAAGGCACTGTATGATACCTCTGGGGAAATAGTTTTTGAGAAATGGAGAACTTTAGACCTAAATTTGAATTCATAGAGATCTGGGTTTAAATCCTATTGATACTTCTATCACTTCCTGCTTCTATAACCTTGAGCAAGTTGCTTAACCTGTCTTTTCTAAAATTCAGTTTTCTCATAATCACAGTGGAAAAAATAATGCTTATTTGTTTATTGTGATAATCAGTAGGCATAATTCATGTGAACTAAATGAACTATGTTGACTATGCTTGTTATTTCTCACAACAAACTAATGAGTCAGGTACTATGATAATGATGGTAGAGAATATTACCTCATTACAACCAAGCCCTAGCCCCTTTATCTCATGAATTAGCAGAGACCCATTGGCCTGCTCCCTTCTCCAATTCAGGTTAAATTTAAGTGAATTTAATTTAACACTTATAGAACAGTTACTGTATGCTAGGTCATATTCATGTATGTTTACTTTTTATGGATTATATATTGCCTGGTGACCAGCCAATATCTGGTAGTCAGTGTTTGTTCTAAAATTCAATCTGCAATAGTACAGAGTGATGACAAGGCCATGGCACCCTTCAAAATTTTTTTTAGATTATTCAAATCACCACTTTGTGACTTCTTGTCCCCTCTCAAAGGGTGCATCTTTGGCTATGTGGCAAAGATGTTGTGAAACCAGAATTTCATTCCATATTAGCAGTCATTGAAAAGGTTAAGGTTTAGGAACAACGAGAGAAATAAAAAGAAGAAATTATTGTGAATCTTCACTGGCCCCTATATGTACTCCCAGAGCTCTCTACAACTTGGAGATTACAAAGAGATGAGAGGGGAGAGCAGATACGTGTTGGTTTTCGTTTTTAAATGTGTTTCTCTGAGGATCACAGGATTTCTTATTATATCTATTTCACCTTGGAAATGGCATCGCTGAGTTCCCCGTAAAGGTTACTCATGAATCTGAGGATTTGTGTTCCTGACTCAGAGTTTACTGGCATTTGCTAAATGTTTGGCTTTGTATTCATATTTGTCTTTGACTATGATGAAAGTAAGGCGTTGTCTCATTTATTAGATAGCCCTTGACTGTGCTGGATTAAGGTTGAATCATTTGACAGTGGCCCCTACAGCAGCTTGAGTCTTCTGAGATGTTTTGCAGCCACAGCCTGTTTCCGTTGGATTTTATTTCTGCCTGTCCTTTCTCTAGCCTTGTAGAGTTGGCTAAAGCCATACGTTAGGTTAGCTGTTGGTGAGTAACCTCCTTTGCTTCTCTCCAAACTGACCCTTCGCAGGTAGCCTGAGGCATTCTCTCAACAACAGGGTTCCTGAAACATTGATTGCCCCCTGCGTCCCTACTTCTTGGCTCTGTTTCTCTAATTACCACATTTGGGAAACACAGGGTATAAGTGGAGCTGCTTCCCCAGTTACAAACGCTAAAATATTCCCTTCTACGTCCTCACGGAAAAGGTCAAGAAATTAATTTTAGATGAATATCTTCACCTTCTTAGCCAGTTGCTGTATTAATGATCTCATGACAAATTGCTCCTTAAACTGGCCCTAGCACAGGTCACAGTGAAGTGAGAATATGCTGTATTTAATGAGTCAAGAATCAAAGCCCCTAATATTTTATCACTAGCATATAGATGGAAGAAATCATCAAGGAGTCGAGAATGCGAAAGAAGCCTAGTGCCGTATGTGGGGCTCTGTGTTCTGCTGAGAAGATAAAAGGCCTCTGTGAGTCTAACCATTTTTCTTTGTGCTTCAGGCTTTTTATCCACTTTAGGAAGCTGACATTGATTTTTTTTTTTTAACTTTTTAGTTTTCCCCAAATACAGAATAGTTGAGAGAATGGAATAATGATCACCTGTATACTCACCATGAAAATTTAGAAGTTGCTAACATTGGTACACAATTACCACTAATGTTGCTTTTCCAAATAGATAGATACCACTAAATACTTACTAGACATCTCTCAATAATGGCAGATTCATATATATCTAAAATACTATTATCACACCTACGAAAAGAAATAGTTATTCTTTATAACATCTATATTGTATATTTATTCATTCTCCCAATTGTCAATATTTTTTATGAATTTTTTCAACTAATAGCCAAGCAACTTTCTGATTTTTGATTTGTTTTGTTTCTTTTAGCCTATGAAAGAGCTCCAAATTTGTTCTTATCTTCTTTCCTGACATTATTTTTTTAGGAAACTAGATCAATTTTGTTGTGACATGTACCACATTCTTCATTTGTCTGTTTTCTGGTGGTGATTTTTAACTTGTCCCTTTATCCTCTGTACTTCCTATAAATCAAAGCTTGTATCAAACTTAATATTAAAGCTTAATCAAACTCATATAAAACATATTTGGCAAGACTACTTTATAAATAATGCTGAGTACTTCATATTACTATACATATAAGAAATAGATGATGTCAGATTGTCCTAATTTTAGTGACACTAAATTTGTTCAGTTGGTTGAGATGATGTCTAGGAGATCTCTTATTATATATTCCCCCTTCAATATTAGCAAGCAAACTTTGGGGTGATGCTTTAGCATTATCAAATTTTAACTTAGTGTTTTGTTTGTTTGGTTTTTTTTCTTTGCGGTACGTGGGCCTCTCACTCTTGTGGCCTCTCCTGTTGAGGAGCACAGGCTCCAGACGCGCAGGCTCAGCGACCATGGCTCACGGGCCCTGCCGCTCCGCAGCATGTGGGATCCTCCCGTACCGGGGCACGAACCCGTGTCCCCTGCATCGGCAGGCGGACTCTCAACCACTGCGCCACCAGGGAAGCCCTGACCTAGTGGTTTTTATACTCATTGATCATTCTGGCTTTCTGAATCAGTTATTTCATTCATGGTTGCTAAGTGGTAGTTTTCTCATTTTATCATTTCTTCTACATTGATCTCTGGCATTTTTCTAATTATGTTTTTCCCTCAACATGATAGGGATGAACTCTGCTCCTTACTATAAAAGTAGGATAATTGTTTGATTTTTTCCATTCAAATATAAATTTTCAGAGCATGAAATTGGTGTAAAAGTCACCTCTAAGTATAGCATATATTTTATGTGTGTTAATTTTATGTTCTCTCTTTATCTGTAGTAGCAAAATGGACACTAATTAGTGTCATATAGCAAAATGGACACTAATTAGTGTCATATAATCCATTATGGCCATTACTCTTTTTGATGACCAAATTGTTTGAACAGCTGAGAACCGCTTAAAACTGGCTCCTATGTCTTTTCCATGCGTCTCTGTTGAGCTCTGAGAACTTTCTCGCTTTCCAGCCCAAGATTCTGGGTTTATGTTGCACTTTCCCTAATCCTGATCTGGAATCAGCCATTTATCCAAGGAGGCATGTTTCCTTCCATTGATGAACGGTATTTAGAAATGAAGATATGGATGCCAGATGTGTTCACTGCTGCCTGGAAGCCATTGCTTCCAGAAACTTTCAATGAACAGAACTTAGTGTGTGTGTGTATAAATATCCTTTTAAATTGTGAATTCATATTTAATACTTCAGATATCTGCCGAAAGTTTTTTTATATTTGTTTTTCCCTGTTATATTAATTTTTAGTAAGCTGAATTGAAGATCCATATTGTTTCACTAAGATCTTTACTTAGTTTTCGAGTGGATAGAATGATCTGAGAAATGTGTCTGCTCTGTTTCTGACTTCTGTTTTCTAAGCAAGATCTACCCTCGCTCAGATATTTGCCAAGTCTCTACAACATCAATACTGCTAAATGAAAAAAAAAATTAGTGTTAAAGTCTTTTTCATATTCATAATTCCGAATAAGTTTTTGATCAAGTTGCTTGTTTGATTTGTTTAAATAAAACTGGTTATCTTGGTGTTGAGGAGACTCAGTGGGAATCCAGTGCAATCCCCTTGTTCACCGGTACTACTACTAGTACCTATTTCCTCCGCACTGGAACTTGGCCTCTGAATTCTTCTCAACTCATCTCTCTAGGCAATCACCACCTATTGGCATGCTAACTCAAACTTATTTACCATCCCTAACCTAGTTTGATGAACTCTTGCTTAGGATAAGAAATTATCATTCATCTGTTGGCAATTATGGTCATGTGGAATAGGCCAAACGAGGAGTTGGTAGCAAAGGTAGTTGGATATAGTTAGGGAATATTTTAGCTCTGCAGAAAATTAGGAAGCCGACATGCAATTTGAGAATGCTTAGCTCCCAGAACAGAAATGGACATGAATCATCTCAAAGTCTCACTCCTCTGTTTTGCTTTAGTAAACTGAGAAATTTTTAAGAGAGTCAGGAAGACTTGAAAAGAATTTATGATGAGTCAATATTGCACTTGACAGACTTACAGAGAAAAGAATGCCCTTAAATAATGTATAGGAAAAGACTGCTCAATCATCAAGCTTCAAGTAAAAATAGTAGCTGAGGTTGTTTCTATCTGTGTCATGGACCTCCTTTCCTTTGGTGCTATTTTCAGAGTCTTCATTGTTTTGATTGTTGGCTGAGAAGGCAGAGGTTCTTCTCTTTGAAAATAAGATTAAGTTATCTTTTTAAGGTAGAGAGTCTTTTCTATATGCCCAGACTGCTTTCCAGATTCCCATCAGGTGCTCCTTAATGTGACTGACAACAAGGCTGTGGTGTCCTTGCAGTGGTGCTGTTGGCTCGCTGTCATACATTATCACTGTTGACAGAATGATCCACAGGGCACATTGTCATGGAAAACAGGTCAGTGTTTGTTATGAAGAGGAAAGCTAACATCAAAATTCAGAACAAACCCTGAACTTGACCTGTCCTTCTGAGTGAAGAGCACCTGCTGCACTGCCCCCTTCTCTGGCTCCAGGGGGCACTATTCAACAGGAACCTTTCAGAACAGAGAAGGGAAGAGAGCATAAAATCACTCCCTTTTGTGCTCGGAAAGATAGAGGAGAACACCTGGGGGTTGGACACAATAGGTCTGTCCCTGCTCCCCAAGAAGTACCATTGGCCAGCTGCTTCCCTGTCCTCACAATGCCTTGAGAAGGACTCTTCTTTTTCCAAAGCATCCTCAGCTTTGCTTGAAACTTCTCTCTGCGCTTGAAGTGCTTCTCTCTGCACTTCCGCCAGCTCATCCTAAGTGGTTAAATTTAGCTAGGTCTATTTAGCAACGTGGGGAAATAATACCTAGGGATGCAGAGAGTGTTTCTTTCAGTCACCTGGGGCATTTTCTAGTCCCGGTAGTGCAATTGTATGGGCAGCCATGGAGAATCAGACAGAGTGAAATTGGCCAAGCTTGTGAAGACGTGAGTTGACTGTAAAAGGTATTTTGAGCTTGGCGTATTTAACCACTTGCTAATAACATCAGGTTAGTGTGATTTCAGTGGAGTTCTGTTAAGAATGGACAGTGATTTTGTTAGCATTTAATTATGTGCAACATTGTATTATCTTCTCATTATGTTAAATATGTGTATACTGTTTTCTCAAGTTGTAATTTTTCAGGAGAGGAATTATATCAGCTTGTGTTATTTACTCCCCGCAGACACTTGTACAGAACACAGAGTAGGTACACACTGAACCCTTGTTATGTGTAAAGTATTTTCTATCTTAATAGGAGGAAAAACTAAGACACATTCTGTCCTTGTAAGCTTCTAATTTGCAGATCTGTTTCACAGCACAAATTAATTTGGAAGGCAGTTTTGGAACTTGGAATACATTTTCCCATCAGAATAGTATTCCCCATTCAGTTTCCACAAAATCATGTTTATACAAATATGAATCTGAAGCATGGTACCAGTAATGTCTTACTACTTCAACAGTTTGACTCTAATTAACCACCATGTATAAGATTATGTCTGATAAACTTGGTAGGGTAAGGAGCTTCTAGAGTCCGATTTGTTGCCATATACATTGAAGAGAGCACTGTTCTCCAATTTAATGAGTTGGGACACTTCAGTTTTCTACTTTTCCTTCTATTTTGTTTATAGGAATTACTGATTTTTATGGCATTTGGAGGTAATACACCTTGAGCAATGAAAGGCTGAGCATTTATTCATCCCTGGGTCTTCAAATGAGTTGAGGAGAAGGCCATCCTCATGTATAAGCAGTCACATACGTCAGGACCAAAATGTGGGTTCTTTTCATCTGTGCTGGGCAATAAATGTCAGTAGCAAACGATTAGAAGTGTATTTCTTCTTTTGGAGAAGTATAACTCGAAAGTAATGGATGAATTAAATCTTTTGGTAGCCTGTAGTCGGCTGCATTTGAATATACCCATTCAGTAAAAGAACACATATAAAAATGAGAAAATAAGATAATATTATATGAAGAAAGAATGCACAATAAATTCTACACAGGTAAAATTCAATTTTCCCAAATGCCATTTTAACATCTGGGTTTGTATAGCAAGACTATTTCCAAATCCTCCTGACAGCCCTTATATAGTCTATTTCACTGATATGGATAAAAACAATCTTTTGGAAAGAAAACTACTGTAAAACAGATATATTCAAAAGTTCCTGAATATGTAAATAGTAAACCTTTATGACAAACAAGCTTGGTGGGGCAGGAGTAGGCCTGGAGAAAAGAGAAACGTTAGAGCAGCCTGCTAGAGAATGAAAGAGTGAGAAAAGTCCTGGGAGGAGAAAGTGGTCAGAAAGGAGGCAGATGGGAAACCTAGGGTCATCCAGGGATGGGGTCTAGCTGGAGCTCTTTCTCCTGAAGAGCAGTCAAAACGCTGCTTCCTGCTGCTACCCAAGGATTTGACATTTGCTCCAGTTAGTGAGTGATAGCCTCAAAATCAGTCCATATCCTTACCTGTCCAGATCTCTTTGAATTAAGTCTTCAAGTCAGTCTTTTTAAAGGCAATCAGAATAATTTAACTTCTTGTTTTGTTTTGCTTTTGTTTTTCTTGGACTTGGCAATGTAAAGTTTAGGCAACTAGTTTTGTTCATCTTAGTATACTGAACCCAATGAAGGCCCTTGATCTAGCTGGGTCTGTCTAGATGCCAAGAACGGTCAATGTCTACGAAGAATTCCTGTGCTTGGACCCCTATGTACCCTGCATCCTCTTTCTTTTCTGCAGTTTGTTTTTCTGCCCTAAATATTTACCTGGATCTTCTTTTTTTTTTTCTATAAATTTGTTTATTTATTTTTGGCTGTGTTGGGTCTTCGTTGCTGCGTGCGGGCTTTCTCTAGTTGCGGTGAGTGGGGGCTACTCTTTGTTGCGGTGCACAGGCACCTCATTGCAGTGGCTTCTTTTGTTGTGGAGCATGGGCTCTAGGCCCACGGGCTCCAGTAGTTGTGGCATGTGGGCTCAGTAGTTGTGGCTCACGGGCTCTAGAGCACAGGCTTAGTAGTTGTAGCACACGGGCTTAGTTGCTCCGCGGCATGTGGGATCTTCCCAGACCAGGGCTTGAACCCATTTCCCTGCATTGGCAGGTGGATTGTTAACCACTGTGCCACCAGGGAAGTCTGTACCTGGATCTTCTTATGACTGATTATTTTTTTGTCATTTTGGTTTCAACTCAAATACCACCTTCCGAGAGGCCTTTTTTAACCAAATAATCAAAATGACTCCAGCACTTTTTATCCTATCATTCTTGTTTAGTGTCTTCATAGAATTTATTGCCACCTGAAGTTATTTTTGTTGTCTGACTCTTCCTGTGGATCTGTGCCAATCTTTTTTTTTTGGTACGTGGGCCTCTCACTGCTGAGGCCTCTCCCGTTGTGGAACACAGGCTCCGGACGCGCAGGCTCCGCGGCCATGGCTCACGGGCCCAGCCGCTCTGCGGCATGTGGGATCTTCCCGGACCAGGACACGAACCCGTGTCCCCTGCATCGGCAGGCGGACTCTCAACCACTGCGCCACCAGGGAAGCCCCCTGTGCCAATCTTACTCACTGGTGAATCCCCATCATCTAGAAAAATGCTGAGCACAGAATACTCAATAACTAATAGATAAATGAAAGAATGCCCACTCTCTGCATCCAAGAGGATGTAGAAATAGACTCAGATACAATTTGTAAGGTACAATGGAAATGGCAGGTGTCTTATGCCTGGTATTATTATGGTCAGCATGTATAGCTTCTTGGGATGAAACAGTTATTTGGCTGGGAATTCCCCTTTCTACCTTTAGAAGTATTTCAGGACAAGGTAAGCTTGCCTGAATATTAAGGAATAGAACTATACCTTGGTTTACTTTATCTTTTCTCCCCAGTTGTGACTATTTATAGTAAGGAATAGAAAATGCTTCTCCCCAGCTTTTGACATCAGCCTTAAAGTACTTCCTTACTTTCTCTAACTTTTCCTGCATTAAATCAAAGCAGTAGAAAATAGAATAAGCTAAAAATTAAAGGTCTTTCTTACTCTTTGAATGTTATTTTAATTGGCACAGAAGTAACCAAATATGGGTATACTTGGAGAGTAATAACTGATAACCTTTACCAAGAACGTTATTTAAATATGTGTTTATATATACATATATACCTTTTGAAGCCCTTATTACATGCCACACAACTATGAACTCCACCCTCACTTACTTATAGACAGTGTCTGGTACTTAACTGGACAGTGATAAGAAAAATTATTTGTATTGGATACTTTTTTGAAAGCAGATTTGTTTGGGAATAGAATACTGGGTACCAAACAGGATAGGGTAGGGACAAAATGCCTGTTAAGTTTTGAGTTACTTTAGAGTTTCTTAGTGCCAAGTCTTCTCTGTGAACCTCTTTGCCTGCCTTTTATTTCCCCTTGGTTGTTTGGGACTAAGAGGAGGAAATGAGAGGTGAGAATATCTAGCATGAGATGAAAGAGTGTAGTAACCAGGGAAGAAAATGGGAAGGGGTTCTATGGTTATAAGAAGTGATATGAGAGGTGTGAGACACTTCCTCAAAAAGACTCCCATTTTTATGCAAGAGAGAGCAAGAGGGTAGGGGAAAGGCATCTGATGACTACGTATAGCAACTAAATTTTTCTCTTATTCATAGGTTGACATTTAATTTGTTGTCCAATATGGGATACTCTTTAGAGTGAAACAAGATATTATTAATAAAGTATTAGAAATTACAGATGTCAATAAGGATGTATGATTACTTATTTAGAGATTAAGTCATCATAATCTCTTTTATAAAGGTATAGCATAAAGAATTTTACATTGCTCAAAACAAATTAAACTCTGAGCAAAAACCTGGATCTAAGATGGAAAAGATAAGTGATATTATCTTAAGCACCTGAAAAATTCCTATCTACCTTTCACCCTATACTAGCTTTTTTTTTTTTTTTGCGGTACGCGGGCCTCTCACTGTTGTGGCCTCTCCCGTTGCGGAGCACAGGCTCCGGATGCGCAGGCTCAGGGGCCATGGCTTACGGGCCCAGCCGCTCCGCGACATGTGGGATCTTCCCGGACCGGGGCACAAACCCATGTCCCCTGCATCGGCAGGCGGACTCTCGACCACTGCGCCACCAGGGAAGCCCTATACTAACATTTTTAAAACCAGATTTGGAGATGCCTAAGAGTTTACCCTAGTAAAGTGAGTTAAATATTATCAGCCATTTAACCTCAGTGTAAGTGGATTTATCAAAACATTTTCCTGAACTTTGTTTTTTTATTTCATTATGAAATCACCTTTTTATTTTTTTTAGCATTATTTACATTTTACTTTTTATTTTTTTAGAACAGTGCTTTTTTTTATTGGAGTATAGTTGATTTGCAATGTCGTATTAGTTTCAGTTGTACAACAAAGTGATCCAGTTTATTTATATGTATATGTATATATATACATATGTATAAAGTGATTCCGTTTATGTATCTGTCTATCTACCTATGTGTCTATCTATCCATCCAGCCATCCATAGCAGGTCCTTGCTGTTTGTCTATTTTATATATAGTAGTGTGTATATGTTAATTCCAAACTCCTAATTTATCCCTTTGTTTTGATTGGGACGCAGAAATTCAGAGAGCCTAAGGCATTAGGACTAGAGAGGGGTGTGTGTGTGTTCCTGTGTGTATAAGCGTGTGTGTGTGTGTTAGGGGACAGGGGTTTAAGAGAAATCACCAAGTAAAATGCCGACTGGGATATAGAGGCATACTAATATTTAGGTCACCAGTGTACCCAGCAGGACTGGCTCTGATTACACAACGAACTTCTACTAATGTCTTCTATATTTTTACTACTATGGAATTTTACTACTTTAAGTCTAGTGTTACAATCAATTTAATGAAAAGTTAATTTTACAGTTTTTAAAAGTTTGAGTGACAACTGAGAGAAGTAAAATAAAAAAGAACATACTTGACATGATTAAACAGTGTCTTTTGAGTTCTATAAAGAAAGAAAATAATAGATACAAGCAAATCATTTTCATAGGTTTCTTGTTCTCATGCAAAGTGAAATGGAAAATCCATATGTATTTTAGTCCTATCCAAAAGTTACATTTTACAAAGTCTGGCCTCAGTCCTCAAGATGGTTCAGACATATGTTTTTGCCTTAATATGTCTAGATGCTGTCTCATTCCTTCCCTTCATTTTACATGTGTAGACTCAGCCAACATGCATGTCGAGTGAACTCACCTCTCCCTTAAACATGCACTGAACAGTTGACTCAGAATTAAACTTTTAGTATTTTGTAGGTCAACCTTAAATCAGTGATGGAGCAGAAAAGAGAACAGAGGGTCTGTTGTACATTTCTCTATGGGGGAACATGAAAAAAAAATAATGGCTTGAGAAGCTATGGTAACTAAAGTGCTAGCAGAGAAATCTGACAGTCACAGAGTGTTCTTCAAGCATTGGGCCAGAAGAACAGATTTCTGATTTATGCTTCAGAGTCTGGAGGTTTGTGAAAATCCATCGGAGAAAGTTTAATGCGAGGAGGCCATACTCTGAAAAATAAAGTATACAGAAATCACACTTCATATAAAATAGTCATTTACCCATGAATTGTGTTTAATTACCTAATCGATTAGAAAATATAGATTTATGTCTGTTTATATAGTCTATAAACAAACAGCTAGTTTATTAAAATGTCACATAAATGATGCAATCCCATTACTTTTGCGCCATGGACTAGGTAAACTCCTCTGCTGTCTATGGAACTCTTACATCTACGTGGAAAAGAGAAGCAGAACACCAATTGTATAGCTCTGTGGATGGGCCATAATGTTGCCTGCCCTGGTCATGCCCGCCCCACCCTCACTTCCTGCTAAAGAAAAGGGAGAAACATCCCCTAAAGATCTCAGCAATACTGATTGCTAAGAGGTATATGCCCTTTTGCCTTTTTCTCCTTCCCAGTCTTACAATAACAGTTACAGAAAGAAAATACTGCTTTCTGAGAATGTTTCCAAAAGAGAAAGAGACTAAACAACATACTCAGTGGACAAATTTAGAGAACAAGATCTGGAAGCAGAGGAGGGAAAGAAGAGGAAACTGTAGTTGCCAAAATAATTAAAAAGAGAATCAAGGTATTGGTGGAGAAGATAGTTTTTAATCTAGAAAAATTTTTTAAATATATTATAAATTATAAGTAGGAAATTGACCACTAGCTTATGGAAAAAAAAGAAAACCTCAAAAGTAAATGTACAAATAGAAGTATTTACTTAAGTATATGATACTGATGTTTAAATTTTAGTTTAATACATGATTATTTCCTCTAAATGTCACGAAATAGCTGGATATTTCTGAATGTTAAGATATTTCAGAATATCTACATGCTTAGGGTTGAATAGGTAATACACTCACATATTTAAATTATCAGTTTAATCTTCATTCAAATGTCTGAGTATTGTACAGACACAGTGTAAAAGAAAACCTAAAAAGAATATTAGGAAATGTGTAAAAAGAAAATAGGATAAAAAATAAAATAAGTGAATAGAAGCTTTTTATTTTTCAGACTTAAATTTGTGTATTACCAGTATTTTTCTTAAAGTGTTTGAGTGTGACATAACCACTTTGTAATCCCAGCTCCACCCTCATTTCATGCTGGGCTTACTGACAGGTTTGCTCATTTACTTACCTTTCCTAGCAGAGCAAGCTGTGATACATCACTGGGTAAATTACATGTGCTTTTACCCTATTTTTTTCAAACATTCATATAGTTGGACCATGGGAGACAGCCAGAGAATTACAGTAAGTGCAGTTCTTAATAGTTGACACGTCTACTAATAGCATTTCTTTTGTATTGATTCTGTTTCTATTCTAAACTTGATTTAAAGATAAATGAGAGTATGTTAAATATTTTTAAACACCTTTATGCTATTTTGGCAAATTCTTTTGCCAGTGTAATTTTCTGTCTTTCTTCCTAAGAGGTTCTATTCTGGATTTTTCTAAAATAAGAACTTGCTGTGACCTTGTGTACCTGGGTGGGGTGGGGAGACTTAGCAAGCTTTGTGAGATTGAATGAGAGTCTTGAAAAACCACTTTGTTGATTAAAGAAATTTACTGGACAGGAGGATTTGTTTCCCCTTTCTGACTTAAATTCAATTTTCCCCTTCATTTGCTAAAAGGTTGGCTGTCTTAAAGCATGGAATGGATCTTTGCCCTTTACCATGCTTGGACAAAACAGACATTGTAGGTCCATGCTTGACTCAGTGCTGTCCATATTGGCACCATATGAACCTTAAGACATAGCTAGATTGAACTTGAAACTTTCACCATAATAGCAAATGCTTCTCTATACAAAAAATATAAATATACCTTATTAAATTTGGGATTGCTGTGCTCTTCTGTTCAAAGGTCCAGAAGACTTCAGGGAAATAGAAAGTTGCTTTCCATGGGGAAAGTTAGAAGAAAAGGCAAAGGCAACAATTTATGCAATAAATACTATGCTAAATATTTTACATATATATGACTCTATTTATACAAAAAACCATCTTCCAGCAAGCATATATGTACATAAAGAGGTTCAAAGTTGGGATGGTAAAATAACTCTTCAAAATTACCCAAATAGTAAGTAAAATAATTGTGATTCAAACCAGTACAGGGAATAGTTAGAAGAGAAGGAAAAGCAGACACATGACAATGATGTCACTCAGAATAATCCTGAGTTCTAAAATGCTGCCCCGTTGTCAGAATACATATTCAATTATATTTTTAAAATACGTTGTATGTACAAAAAATTTGCAGATGTAGTCTGGATATATCTCTTGAACCTTTTACCCAGCTTTGTTAAGGTATAATTGACAATTAAAAAGAAATGTATGTGTTTAATGAGTGCAAGCTGATGTTTTGATATACATATACATAGTGAAATAATCACCATAATTCAGCTAATTTACATATGCATCACCTCACATACTTACCTTTTTCTTTTTTTCCCATGGTGAGAACATTTAGGATCGACCCTTTTAGCAAACTTCAAGTATACAGTACAGTATTAACTAGTCACATTGTTGTGCATTAGGTATCCAGAACATCTCCATCTGGGGAGATGTTGGTCGAGGGGAAATGGAGACATGTTGGACCTTTTTAATTGTGATAGGGAGAATCTGATTAACCAACCGCTATAAAAATTAGGACAAAATATTGCTGCTTGGAATTACATTCTGATTGTAATATGGTCACATCATCTGACTTGAGCATACAGGCAATGTGATTATAGCATCTGCTACCACACTCATCACCCAGGTGGATTTAACCATGCTGGCTGCTGGCACCGTCTGACAATAGTCTGTGACACTTAACCTTCAGGCAAAGATCCCGAGTGTATGGTGACATTTTCATGTATTAACTGAACCCTTTACCCTTTATCTCAATGCTTTTATACTCTCTGGCAGAGCCTTGGTTGCTCTGCATTTACTGGATTTTTACTGTGTTTCTTCTCCGGTTGGAGTTTGACAGGTAGCACATCGATCCAATGTTGCCTTGGAAACAAGCCATATCAGAATGATAGTAAGTGACCTGCAAATGAAATTGTATAACTGTGAAGTCAAATGATCATCTAAGATCTAGTCAGCATTGATCTTTGCTCTTTGTTCGATTTAAATGCTACTAACAGAGAATCAACAAATTCTCACCAAAATGGGAAATCATAGCTTCGGCAACAGTGTGGTGATACGAAACATTAGGTCACAAGACTTGGGTTCAAGTTCCAGCTCTATAGTTAGCTGGTCACATGACTTTGAGCCAGTTATATAACCATTTTAGAGGCTGGAGGTTTTACTTGCAAGATGATGGAGGAGAGGGATTAGACCAGATCATTTCTAAGATGCATCCCTTCCACCTTGAAGTTCTGTGAAATGTTTAAGAGAATTCAAGATTTCTCAACCCTGCTTAATATCTATTCAGAAGTCTTAGGCAGTGTTTTCTTTATGTAAGAAGAATGTCTTTCATGTTGCCTATTATTTTGCCTTCATAATACTAGCTATCTATTGCCGTGTAATGAATCACCACAGATGTAGCAGCTTAGAGCAACACATTTATTATCTCACAGTTTCTGTGGGTAAGAAGACTGGGCCTGGCTTAGTTGGGTCCCTATTTTGGATCTCAAGAGACTACAATCACTTTGCCGCATGGATTGTGCTCTCTCTGGAGGCTCAACTGGGAAAGAATCCACCACATTCAAGCTTTTTTAGGTGGTTGGCAGAATTCATTTCTTTTTGTTTGTTTGTTTGTTTGTTTAAGACTTTTTTTTATCGGAGTGTAATTGCTTCACGATGTTGTGTTAGTTTCTGCGGTACAATGAAGTGAATCAGCTGTATGTATACCTACATCCCCTCCCTCTTAGACCTCCCTCCCCCACCCCATCCCACCCATCTAGGTCATCACAGAGCACTGAGGGCCCCAACCTTTTGCTGACTATTGACTGGAGGCTGCCCTCATTTCCTAGTGGCTGTCTGCAGTTCCTTGCCACGTGGGCTTTCCGAGCATGACTGCTTGCTTCATCACGCCCCCAAGGAGTCTCTAGCATCAGTGTCCTAAAGTGGGGTCTTAGATAATGTGACATAATCATGGAAGTGACGTTTCTCGTCACCTTTGTTGTGTAATATAACCTAATCACAGGAATGACATCCCATCATTTTTGCCATGTTCTATCTGTTAGAACCAAGTCGCAGGTCCTGCCTAAACTCAAGGAAAGAGGATTACACAAATGTGTGAACACCAGTAGGCAGGATTATCGGGTCACCTTTGGGTCTATTCACCACACTAGTATTAATAATGGATAATATTTATGAACCTTCACTTTGTGACAGCCCTTTTTAATACTGATAAATGTATATAATACTATTAATATCTTTATTTTGTCAATGAGAAGTGAGTCAAAAAGAGGACTGGTGAATTGCCCAAGATTACACAGAATAAGAATATTTGTTAATCTTTCTATGTTTGGGTTTCTAAAGCTTGCCTTGTGGAAGCTGTTTGTATTTTTCTATTTCATATACAGGTAGGGAAGCCTTGGCTAAGCACCCGAGTGTACTTTATTATTTCATTGTCCAAATAGCTAAGCTCTCCCAGAAATATCAAATAGACTGGAAAGCAGCATATATCTTTTTTAAATAAGCACACTATTTTTATACATACAGGCATGAGTGGCAAGATAACATTGGGGACCACAGGGGGCATGTGCGCTCAAGGTCACGTGTAGATGTGTCAGTGGCAAATTCCAGTGTAGCTACAGCACAGTATAAGGAGAAAAGGTACAGGCCTAGGATGTTGTGTCCAGGCTGTTTCCCACTGCTGCAGCGTGAGCAGGTAGATGCTTTGCTTTTGACAACCCTGGGTAGCATTTGAGATACTGCTTCGAATGCTTGAGGATTCATTTTCCATTTGTTCCCGCGGAACTCCTCTAGTGAGACCCAGTATAGGGGATATTCTTAAGGGTGAAACCACTGACAGACTACACTTGCTTTTCCTCTGGGATTTTTGAGGCGCGGTCTTTTCAGCTCCCTGCATTCATGGAGAAAAGTGCCTCCAACACAGAAATGATTTTAAGATAGCATTGCCTTTCACTCAGGAGCTAGAGGAGGACACAGGAGAATTGAAGGAAGGAAATAACTGGATTTCTTCTGCTCTCCCTATCAAGGCACTACGGGAAGCTGGAATCAGCTTCATTAATACCAATGAGAAATATTGGGTTTAGTCTGTCTTTCAATCCACTTAGCTTTCTTTTAAAAAAATGGAGAGGTTTGTCTTTGTCACATGGTGTGTCATGATTAATCAAGTATATTGGATGGGCAAATGGTTTGATAGTTATTGTAATTTGTCACATCAGACATGGCTTATTATGCATTATTAATACCTAAATGTAAAATTAGTTAAACAGGGTCTGGCTTCTGTTCAAGATGGTTGTATGTTAGCAGCAGCAAGTTTGAAAGACCCCCACCCCACCCCACCCACACACAGGGATGGCTTAACCAATATCACCTTATCCTTTTTGTTTCAGTATCAGGGCTTCCTCATATGATAATTATGTTGAGGAAATCTTTATTCAGCAGGAAGGCAAATAGCCATCCCAGTGAGAGGAGGAGTCTCCAGGCTTCATTAACACAGAGACCCAGGAGGTCACATAATCTAAGAAGGTGCTTTTTTTTTTTTTTCTCCAAAGCAAGGTAGAAGTTCAGAAACGTAATTTTAAAACACTTTTATTTGCAAACCCTAAAATGTGTTTATTTTGGTACTTGTGTTCTTTTGCTAAATTTGGTGAATGTACAGTTGTCTGTTTTAAACCTGAGTAATAAACCTTGAAACCTTTATCAGAACTGGATATAATTACAAAAGAAATAGGAGTCATGTTAGTGTCTACACAGGAGTAACGGTTCATTTTGAGGAATGTGAGGGGTTCAGATCTTTTCATTTTCTACTTCAGTCAAGAAAGGACCATGGTCTTGTGTATCTATTATTAATATTCACTTTGTTAATTTCCCAGGTGTTTTATGATCAGAGAAAGGGAAGTGTCTCAATATAGTGTAAACTATATCTGGGACAGTGGTTGCTGCCTCATAGTTCTAAGTCTACTCTGATTTTAGTTGCTCATATCAATCCTTTCTAAGGAGGTGAGCATCCCTAGTTAGGAAAGGTTCCAGGGGTCCATCAGTCCAAAGATGGCTCAGCCTGCCAGCTCTCATGCTGCTGCCATTCCAAGCAAGCCAGTTGTATACTTTTAACATCTCTTGAAAGTTGAACAGCTCCATATCTTACCATAAACAGACATATTCTTTTCTAATTGTTTGGCAACATCGGTTTCCTAAAATATTCATCATTTCATGTTCACTGACCATTTTTTTCATTCAGTTCATATTGAAAACCTGCTATATAATTAGAGTCCTACTAAACACAGTGAGACATTTCAGAGAATTATAAAATGTGAGCCCAGATGGCAAGGAGATCACAGTATACTTGGGGAGAAAAGATTAAAATATTCAAAGAGAGAGAATATACTTTACAGTTAGTTTGGGACATGTAAATTCTATGTCCTGTGGAAATGCTGGGGAGATCAGGTGAGGTTGGGGCTGTCAGCTCAGCCTTCATGGGAGAGTGAACTTGAGCTTGAGCTAGAGGATGGCTGGTATTTCATTGGGTGAAGGACAAGAAAGGGAATGATTAGCAACAGGAACAGTGTGAGGAAAGGCTTTGGGCTCTAGTTAGCTGTGCGCCACAGAAAGTGAGAACCTGAACCTGATTTCTTTAGGTGGTTAGGATAAGGTCAGATGATAGAAGACTTATAAAAAGGTTGGGCAAAGCAGTTCGATTTCGTGTGCCCGTTGACCAGAAGCTCCCGAATATTTGCTAGAGCTGGCACGTAGAAAGTAGGGATTCACCAGGAGCAGTGTAAACTGTCAGTTTTGAGATGTGAACTCATGTTTGCACTTGCTTGACACATGAGTTTTAGGCTTAAGATCCCAAAATGACCTCTCTTTTATGTAGAGGCCAAATCAACGTAGTGTCTTCTGTTCTGTGAAGGGACATAGAGTCATGATAGGCCAGTACAGTAATCACTGAACGTTTTGTAAATCCACCAGGAGTCTTAGGGGCTTCTTGTTCATTCCAGGAGAAATACCAAAGGAAGGGGACAATAAAATATTTTTTTACCTACGCCTTTTAAAAAAACTCTTTGAAATTCCAAAAGGTGATGTAATTATGCCATTCCATCAATGAAGCCTAGAAACACTTTGGCTCTGATGCTTTGAAAATGATTACTGTTGATTGGACTTGCCTCCGTTTTAGGCCTGATGTATTCCCTGTGTATTTGCCTGAGCAAAGTCTCTGGAAGTTGTGTCATCGAAATACATTTGCTGCTTAATATGCTAGATTTGTTGTATAACATGGTCAGTTACAAAGCAGCTTCTCCAGAATGGATTCTCAATGTACTTCACTTTGTTTACAGTATGATATAGAAAATATCAATAGCATATATGCACATTTATATTTCTTTCTGAGCCTTCCATATCTGCAGTCAACCCCTCTTTTCTAAATTGCATTAAATATACATTCAGCCTCCTTCATATGAAGTCATCATGGCTAGAATATTTCTAATTAATGATGACACTTTTCCCAGTAACGTTCAGTTTTCTACAGAAGAGGATTCTTTGCAGTAAGAAGCAATTTTTTAAAATCCAACCAGCAATTATCCAACAATTTTGGATTGAACTCCCAAGGAAAAAGAATCTAGTAAGCCTTGCCCGATATTAGTGGGTTATTTTAATTCCATTGAAACTTTTTAGGGCTGTCTAATATTTATATCACCTAGTCCCTGTTCACCAGTTATTTCTCAATTCCAGAAGAAATAAGTTATAGTAGAATCATAGAATGTTAGAAGAAGCTTTAGGCTTCATTGCTTCCAAGGTTTCCTAACAGGTGGCCAGCAGCCTCAAGTTGTTTGCCATGAATTTTATATTATTCTGCTCGAGTATATAAATGTCTTTAGGTTAGACGTAAGGATACAGTCTGGTTTACTTAAGTCCTGAACACGCCCTGCCACCTTTCACCTAGCTGCTTCCTACCTGATGGTACCTACTGTGAAAGAGTTTGTATTTGTGTCTCTGTAGAGATTCTCCTCTTTTTTTTAAGTGATTAAAAATATTAGGCTGAGAGGGTGTGAAAGATCTCCTCCAAAGTAATTTCTGAAATCTAAAAATATGGAGTCTCTACTTGGCTCCGAATATATCTAGGATGACGATATAACATACTCTTCACCACACTATGATTTACTTGATATTTTTCATGTGCATAATTCATTGCCATCCATTGCCAATTTATACATAAGGAAAACTTACGAAAGTTGCATTTTATTAACGTTGCACCTGCCACCTAAATCGAAGTGAGATCCTCGAAGGTGCTGCAAAATATTTAAATAAGTCATTTTCTTTTGTTATTTTTAAAAATTGTGTCTATTTATAAGAAATTGATTCTACCTGGAATTAGAAAAAGAAAGTTAACAGTTCTCTTTACCTCTAATCACACCTGGATGCACTGGCTGGAATGCTTTGAGGGGCTCCTGAGATGTCTGACATTTGGTTGACTTGTGTGATTAGACCTAATTCCATTAGGATGTGACGCTTCTGGTACTTGAGACTCCTTTAAAGGGCTACACCTTTCAGTGTGTGCCCGGGACTTTTTGTTCCCCTCTGAGTTGCCTTCTTCTTGAGAAACTCAAATACCTTTTCAAGGAGAAACTTTGAAGGATTTTTTTTTTTTTTGTGGCTAGTTCACACTGAAAGCACGGCACAGGCTGGCAGAGAGAAGCAGAGCCTGTGTAAAGGTATAAAGGAGAACAGGTGGCTCATGAGCTGCGTAAGCTGCAGGAGATAACCGGCTTTGACTCCTACTCATAAGACGTCTTCAGAAACGTGGTCATGGAACTCCCGGGTTCTGCCTTCCACTGCCCTACTTTCACCATGCCACCCTGCCCTCTCTTCCTTCCTGCAGTGGTAGATCATCTGAACGCAAAAGCAGAAAGATGCTCCTCAGTGCTAAGAAGAGTGAGATGGCAAGAAGACAGTGAGGCATTGGGAAAGACATCGGTTCCAGAAATTGGATTCTAGGCATGTAGTGCCAGGGTGGAGGACTTTTATTTAATTTTCTAGAAAAATGTTCGGGTTATTTTACACTGAGATGTGAAATCTCATTTGCAGCTAAGCCCCGGAGGGAGTGAAAGAAACTAGGAGAGCTCATAGAGACAAGCGTAATAGGATTAATAAGAAAAAGGCCAAAGACGTAAGCCTTTATTGTAGAAACTCAGCGCTAAATTTTAGCATTGATGAAGGGGGCAATGTCGATACTTAGCCAAACATTTGTGCCTTCAGGGTACAACAGCTGAGGGATGGTGCCTTCATAGGTCGGTGCTGCTTGGGTAGGTTATCTGCTCTTCCAGGAGAGAGGGCCACTCTGATAGAACAAGGAAAGAAAATCACGGCATGGTAGCAATTCCAGAATCCTCATTCACAGAAATAATTCTCAGAATGTATTCTATGTAATTAAAGCAACATTTAGGGTTGAATATTAATCCAGTGAATTAAGAATTGGAAACTCATTTGACAGTCAAGGGCCTGAATGTTAAATTATCTGTTTATAAACCTATGGCCTGAATGAAAGAAAAAAGAAACACAAATAGAATTCTCAATCTAAAGAGTCAATTTATATGAGAGTTCCAGGTCGCTCATGAACATGGATTATAGTCTAAGGTGGTAATCAAATTGTCAGCTTCATAGTTGGTTCTTTTTCCTCTTTTATAAAGGTCGATTGCTACAAAATAATTTGGGCTGAAAATGTGGCTGCTGAAGCAATTGAAATAACTGTACCAAAGTGAACATTATCTGGTTATTTCAACTGCATATTCATACCTATTTTCAGGGTAATGTTTGCAGCACCTATTTGATAAGTGGGTAAAGAAGATGATGTTGACTCTAGGCTAAAGGATAGTCAGGTGCTGAGGATTTCAGTTCCCAAAAGCCTTCATTCATTCTTCTAATTTATGGCACTGAATTGATTTTTCCCAGTATTACTTTCCTAATAAGATCAGTGTATTTTTTAAACGTACTGTTTTTTTTTTTTTTTTTTTTTTTTTAAATGCGTTACGCGGGCCTCTCACCGCTGTGGCCTCTCCCGTTGCGGAGGACAGGCTCCGGACGCGCAGGCTCAGCGGCCATGGCTCACGGGCCCAGCCGCTCCGCGGCACGTGGGATCCTCCCAGACCGGGGCACGAACCCGCGCCCCCTGCATCGGCAGGCGGACTCCCAACCACTGCGCCACCAGGGAAGCCCAAACGTACTGTTTTTAAAGCAATATTAATGCTGCCAAATTGACAGTTGAAGTGAATAGACGTATCATAGTTTTCAGGGGAACCAGTTTGAGTATTTTATATACTACAGAGAACAATGTAATTTAAGTGTAGAAATAGTGCTAGGCATGATCGGACACCACGTATCTATTCCTAGCATCTTTGTCTATTTAACCATCAGGATTCCTATTATAATAAAAGACATACATTATGATTGTACAAATATAATTATATGTAAACAGATGTATTATGTAATTTCCATATTCCAGAATTTATATTTTAATTTTGTACAAGGCAAGAACATAAAAAATGATTTTCTGGATTTTAGTTTTATTCAGATAAAAACACTTGCAAATTCGGTCTTCTTGATAATCTGATAATAATATCAACGCATTCATATACGGGGGGGACGTCTCTGTATGGCTTTTATGAGATGACCTTAAGAAGGTGGTGCCAATTAGAATGGCCAAATCATTTTTCCATGTTTCATTCAACAATGTTTATATATAAACGGAAGACCACCTGCTTTTAATGTGGGAAGACTACTGTCCAGTAGTGACGCAGAGTCCTGAAGTGTTTATTGAAAAGATCGATTTGCAAAGAGGTCACAGATTTTAGTTTAGTTATGAGGAGGTACTGTTTTCTAAGGTTTGGAGGTATAAACTAGAGTCCTTTTTAGGAAAGGTGGCCACTAAGTTCTTTAGATCCATTTAGAAAAGTTCACTGAGGAAGAGGAGGCCCTGATATACCCTGTTTTCCGAGTCTGTCTCCATCGTGGTTGTCATAGTTAACGTGGTGATCTCTTTGTCATCACTGTTATGATTTTCAGCACCAGCGCCATCCTCAGACCTTAGATCTCATGATTAAAAATGATCCCCATGTGCACAGCCAAATCTATTAGGACCAAAACAGCCAGTCTAGCTGTTTCTTGAGAGGCTGTTTTGGCCTCACACGCAGATGTTGGGTCCAATGTTTTGAGTATCCACCATGTGGCTTGGTTCTAAAGATGAATCTCAGCCAACGTGAGGCACTGAATGTTCTGGCCCCACCGTATTGATACAGACTCAGCCATAGTCTTAATTTCAGCTGTACTCACTGGCTCATACTTGTTGAAGATGGTAAATAAAAATGAGATATGTCCGCCAATTTGTCCATTTCTATTTAAGTGGGTTGTCAGTACAGCCGTGCAAATGACAAGGTCCTGTAAACATCAGGCGCTCTTGTGACTGGGCTGCCTTAATGGGTCAGTTGGAATGACTACATCCAATTCAAACAGGGACACAGGGCTGAGGTCTAGACTTTTGCCAAATCATGCTACTCCCGGCCCTCTAATTTTGCTGCATTTTTATTTGAACTTCCTTTTCAACATTCAACCCTAATTACTCAGTGCACTCCTCCTGGAAATGCTTTCTCTCTCTCCCTTTATGAGCCAAACAATGAAACCCTTTGATCCTGCCTTCCTTTCCTACCTTTTTTTTCTCAACACACCAGGACTCTTGCATCAACAGTCAATTTTAGGAGAAGGCTCTGCTCCTTTCTTATTTGAATAAAGGACTCATTCAGAAATGGATAAGAGACCTTGGACAAAGGAGAGAAAATGCAATTGGGTGCCTGAAGGAAGGAGTGAATCTGTACCCTCGTCTATCACTACTGATTAGCTGCAGTATGAGAGAGAGAGAGAGAGAGAGAGAGAGAGACTGGAAATAAATGGATTCGCAGGAGCGGCTGGGCTTCACTGCCTGGTTTTTCTGGCTCATCCATCATGTCCATTGTGGCTGATGTGTGGTTCTGTCACTCCTACCTCCATCCCACCCACCAGAGAATCAGGAACTGTGACAGGCAGTCCATGGTCCACAGTCTTTTCAGAAGCAACGGTATATTCAGCCCCTGCACGAAACGTCTGAGAGTCGGTATCTTACTGTCTGATGTTTCTATTGCAGTTTACCTTAGGAAAAGTGTGTTTCCATGATGTCAGTCATTCTGTTGAGCTCTGGCCTTGCCAGTCCCTCCTCGGGGTGAGTGCTGGCAGCGTGCCCATCATGTTCATCGTGCCCACACAACTGATGGCCGATGTTACATAAAACGTTTACAGGAGGTGGGGTGGGGGGTACCCTCTTAGGAGGGTTCCTAAGAATGTTGCAGCCGTCCAAGTGTGAAATGGAAAGATGAAGAAGGGTGCTTCCTGAAGCTGTTTATATCTGTCATCTGTTCTGGGTCTCACTCTTAACGTGTCTCCTGTTCGGTCTGTTCCTCCCCCCTTGCTCCTTAAGCTGGATCCTTCTCTGGGAAGACACATCTAGAGAGACGTAGTGGAGAGAAGAGAGGCATCTTTGTACATAACGAAAACTTTTGTAGCAAAGTCTTCTGCTGACATCTTTCCTTCTCCAAGGGGCTCAGTAGCATAGCGTTCAGGCACACACACGGAGTGGTTACCAGATCACACGGTTTCACATTTGAAATGTGTGAGGGAGAGCATGTATGTTTCCATTTAATTGTGGTTATATCAGCTGTAAAGGAACATCATACCACTTTGTACCACTTAGAACAAAATGATGAAGCCACTCTGTCAAGACACCATCCCTTTACTTCACCCTAGTCCTTGGTTCCATTTTCACTTTTCCCTAAATTAGAGACCATAAATATACTAATCTCACAGATTGATAGGAATTCTTAATCTGGGCAGGGTGACTCTTCAGTGTAGATGAGCTATTTGTATATTTTGCATTTGTCTTTGCTCTCAGAGAATTTTTCCTGCTGAACAAGACGTGGGTGAGCTTCAGTGAGGTAGAAGGGGAGGCACTCACACTGAATGCTTGCTATCAGTCAGACAATGACTAATAGTATTTTCTTTTGATCTTTATAATATCTGTGTGAATTGGGAGTTATTAGTTTTACCTTACACACATGGAAAGTGACCCCTGGTCATGGACTAAAAACACAGCAATGGCTTCTTCTGATGCGAGCTTGCCTACTGACTCAACTGTTACGCAGTGATGCCTTTACTGTCTGCTACCCCTTTAGCTCTTCAAGCATGGTGTGCCTACTCTATTAACGCTGTAGTCATCCTTTTGGAAAACACTCAAGGGCTAATGTCTGTTGGATTCACCTTCAGGAATTACAGATTTTACTCTCAGCCTCTTCCCAGCCCAGGCAATTAGAAGTTAAGACTATAAAATAATGAGATTAAGGCTTGAATAAGTAAACTAAGACATATACATAGAAATGACTATTGTAGATTTCCAGGTCACTATTCTAGTAATGCTGTTATTGAGCATATTACGGAAATTGTTTTTGGAGGAGTATAATTATATTAAGGATCACCCAGGGAATCAATTGGATTATTTTAAAATCACCCTTTAGTTTTGGCCCATATAGTGTTACCCAGGTTGAGCAACCACAGTTTATTTATGGCTCGATTCAAGATTACTTTTTTCTTATCATAAGAACATTCTGGTTATGGAGGTCAGAGAGTTCTGAGATTTATATCGTGGCTCAACCACTTACCAGTTGTGTGTTCTTGGGTCAGCTGGTTAATCGGTTAATATCTCTGCCTCCCAGTTTTCTCATCTGTGAAATGGCTCTAGCGATGTCTGTGTTTTAGGATGCTTCAGGATTAAATGATGTGATGCAGTATATCTTACAAACTTAGTGTGGTGCTTAATATATAGTAGGAGTTAAATGCCAGATTCTACACCTCAAAAAAATGACATTTTTCATCACTGGAAATTCCAAAGAATGTATAATAGATCTTTTAAATCACTAGCAAAAGAGAAATGTGAAATTATCAAGTGATTTTTAAAAAAGGGTATAAAACATGCATAATATACAGGATCCTGATTTGATTAGAGAAATATCTGCTTGGTTAAGAATTCAGTTCTTTTATTTAGAGCTAATTAGACTCATAAAGCATATGCTGGGTGGGCAGTAAAGAAGAGTGACTCACTAATTTTATGGTCTGTAGATAAATTTAGAGTAGGATTGGCTGGAAAATTTGTGAACATGTATGCACAGAACATGAATATGAAAAAAAAATCATTCATATTGACTGTTTATTCTATCGTACATTTCAGTGTTTTCATCATCAGTGTGTCTGTTCTTAAATGGAAAACCCATCAAGGCAAGGACCACCTCTTTGTATGCATGACACCCAGTGTGAAACCCACTGTGGGTGTGTTTGAATAAACTTTCTATTCTGTCCATTTATCTGAAACTATGTCTTTCTGTGGTCAAGTTTAAGAATGACTGGATATTTCAATCCTTTCAACAACTTTGCCGGATTAATGGGTAAGTAATTAATTACTCTATATTCTGCTTGCCTACAGTCAATTAAAGATACTGGGATAAATCCCATCTTTTGCCTACATACGCCTTAGAGGATTGACCCCGCTTTAAGAAAATCCAGTATGGGACACTTTACAAGTATATCAGGGGCCAAGGTTTACATTCTAAAAAGACACATCACAGTGTATCCATATGGTATTTAAAATAAGCGTATCTAGGAATACAGTTACAGTGTTGAGGTGAGAAATGCTTGTTATTAAGCTGCATCATTATAACAGCCATTGTTGCATATTTTTGTGGCACCAACTCTTAATCTTCACACTGTATTTCTATATCAGTGTAGTTGGCATATGTATGTAGTTTTCACTCTCCGTATCCGGGTTTCTCACAGGAATTCTATTTCTCCAATTGGAGGATTTAAACTAAGGTATAATAAACTGGCAGGGAGATACCTTCACACGTTTAGGCTGGTAAAGAGGAAGTCTGTTCCTGTGGGTATAGTTGCTCTGCCTGAGACCGTGCCAGGTTTGGAGTTGCGTGTGTAGCTATAGAAAGTGCAGTAGCAACTCCCAAAACGCACTCCCTACTCCACTACTTACTTGGGGGCTGTCATAGGGTTTTCCTGAGGTATTATATCCAGAGACATAGGAAAATAAAATCCTTAAAACTGGGCCAACGCAAGAGAAGGCCACAGTTGACTGACGTTGTGATGGCTGTATCTACCAGGACCTGTTCATTTTTACTGTTTTCAAATATGGCCTCTAGAAAGTTTTAAATGACATATATAGCCTACATTATATTTCCTTGGTGGAGTGCTCTTCTCGGGTCAGACTGACTTAGATTTAAATACTGCTTCTGCCCTTTCCTGCTGAATTTAGTCAAAACTTCTTAACCATTCAGAGCTTCAGTAGCCTATAAACACCAATAAAGAATGCTAAAATCATATCTTATAAGGCATTGTGAGAACCGAGATAAAATATGAACTTAGCAGATGCCTTCAAAAGAGCCAGCATTTCATAAATGTTAGTTTATTCTCACATTTATCCCCTAAACACATGCACACATACATAGAAATAGATGTGTGTGTGTGTGTGTGTTTGTATAAAATTAGTGTATGTGTGTGTGTCTTGGCCTTCAGGGACAACAACAATACTGTTTTTAAAAACTCCTGTTCTTTTCAAGCCCTCCTTTCAAACACAACTCCTTCACTCAAAAGTTGTGTAATTTGAAGCAGTTTATATGTATATACTACTAAAGGGTTAATAACACACCTACCTCCCAGACATGTTATATGAATTAGAAAAGATCTTTGTAAAATACCAAACACATAGCTGAACACAGCATTCACTTTTAATAAGTGCATATACTGTCATCATCATAAACCATCGCCATCACTCAACAGAGCAACTGGAATCTGACTGTGGATAGAGCCTACTGTTCTTTGTGCAGCCTCGCTGACAGGGAAGCCAGTTTAATTTTGCCACGGCCCTAATTTGTTTATGTGTAAACTGGGAGATACCTTGAAGAGATAAAAAGAAGTGTGTGTGGGCCGAGTAACAGTCGCTTGGTGGGCATTTTAGTCCAAGTTGTTTCCTAGAACTTGGTGTACTTTTTCCTCCATGATTTGTAGCAAAACTAGTGTGCAGTCCTTCTATGCCTTTGTGATTTTTCTCTGAACGATTCTTTTCCTTTTTTCCCTCTCTCTCTCCCCTCTTAGATTTCCTTTGCTGTATTCCCACATTTCCTATGTCCCAACCTGTCCCTTTTCTCTCTCTTTCAAGTTTTCTACTCCGCACATAGAACAAACGAACTTGCCTATAGTCCTTTCGTTAGTCAATTAAGATATCATGTTGTAAGGCTGTGTGTGTGTGTGTGTGTGTGTGTGTGTGTGTGTGTTTTCCTTATGACTAGCTATTATTTTTCCTAACTGTGACTTGGCAACCGTATATATTTGAAAAAAAAAAAAAAAGTGGTGTAATTTGCCTTTCTAATTTTCAGAGAGAGCTCTCCGGGTTACCTGGGGGTCGAATTTTCTAATGGCTGTGTCAGGGAGCTGGAAGTGCACACAGAGCTCTGTGCTAGGCAAGGAAATACTTCATTAGACTTGTATTCCACGAAGACACTTCTGCTTTGTAACGCCTGTGATTTTAATTAAAACCTGAAAAGTAAAGAATCCCCTGGTTGTATTAATGCTTCCATTTCCATTAGGATGGTGGAGTTTATAAACACTATCTGGGTTTATAAATTAGTCCTCATGTGAATAATAAGTACCCAATGTCGCATAGAAAGCAAAACTCTGCTGGCCCACCTGTTCCTCTCCCACGTTTTTCTTCCATGGTTGTTTTCCTTTTTGGAAACTCTTACAGGAGTGGTCCTCGATTTCTTTTATCTCTATCTCTTTCACCCATATCTTTTAACTGTGTCTCATTGGAATGAGTATGCAAAAGCCAGATTTTATTCTGGATTGATAGAAGGGGACATTAGTGGTTCGTGTGGATGTAAATCTAAAATAAAACTAAGTGAGAATTCAACCATTAAATTCATACAGGAGACAAGATCTTCTTCTAAAAGTCTAAATTTCTTGGAATATTTAGATTTTCATAATAAAAAGTGGTGTGTGTGTACACAGATACATATATATGTATATATATATATGTGTATATATGTGTGTGTATATATATACATATATATGTGTATATATGTGTGTGTATATATGTATATATGTATGCATATATATATACAATCACACATACACACACACAAACACATACATATCTATCTTTCCAAAGAAGCAAGGTCACCAGACGCATGTACTTGTTAATACACAATGTTTGATTAATGTCTCATCATTTTCCTTCATGTGCATCAATAGATGTAACCAGGTAAACAAGTACAGAATTATAGTTGAGATTGTGGCAAAAATACGTAGCATTAGTATTATAAGAAATGGCTATGCATGCAAAAGCAAATAATGGTATCATTCTCAGTGAAAACTTTCAATTAGGAAAAATGACACGGGGATCAAAATGAATCAGGAACTGGACAGAAGTCAGTTCTATAGTCATATTGGTCTCTTGAATCCCTTTTGAATGTAGGGCAGTAGAAATTATAAATAAATGTCGACATATTTAAAGAAGCAAGTGTTCTCTGGGGAGGAATAACCCCCTAGAACGGCCTTATATTGATTAGAGACTTAGGTGACTTCCGTTCCATGAGCACCTCAGGAATATTGCTGCTTTTAGGGCTCAGAGGAATTGATTGTAAAGTTATAGATACTTTTTGGAGGTATTTGCTGAGAATTCAGCCTGGGGTGGGCTATGTAACTTTTTGGTTGAGAGAACTCTCAACTGCTGTGTGTATCTGCCTCCATTTGAAATAAGTGGGCGACACAAAGAAGTGACCTTTTTTTCATTGAAGTACAATTGAGTTACAATGTTGTGTTAATTTCTGCTGTACAGCAAGGTGATTGTTATACATATATATACATTCTTTATTAACATTCTTTTCCATTATGGTTTATCACAGGATATTGAATATAGTTCCCTGCGCTAGACAGTAGGACCTTGTTGTTATCCATTTTATATATAATAGTTTGTGTCTGTTATTCCCAAACTCCCACTCCATCCCTCCTCCACCGCCCCTCCGGCCCTTTTGCAGGTATCCAGAGGACATAGGAGTGTCCACATGGAGTAGCTGTGCCACATGTGGGTGTAGGACTCTCCCCTCTGAATAGGTTGTTGTACGTTCAGCTCTTTTCTCACAGGGAGTAAGGTCCAGGCTTGGTATGTCCATGCCTCACAAATGTAGGAGTGTCTTAGGGAGGAGGGCCGTTGGTACTCTCTGAATATGCCTGGCACCAACAGATATAACATAATACCACTAATAGGCACATCTGCCATGAAATGTGATGAAAATGAACATGTTTCCTCATAACAAAATATGCATAGCACAGCAAACATATGTATGGCCGTGTGATTTAAGAACACTGCATGTTACCATAATTACCAAGTACCAAATTATCATAGTATATACCTTTTATTATCAGAAAAACTATGTGGGCCTTTTATTCACTGAAGAAGGAGCATCTTAGAGGTACTTAAAAGAACCTTTATGATCTTGATTCAACTTTTTGCCATATTCTCCATTCATTTTCTCCCACTGATCTCTTAATCTCTTATGAATGTAGGCATTTGAGATAAAGTAATAATACCTTCCATACTGGTATTTTTAATAGCACTTTACTATTTTCAAAGAGTTTTATCACATATGTTATCTCTTTATTAACAATATTTCTCAGCTAGTGAGTGAGTGTGTGTGTGTGTGTGTGTGTGTGTGTGTGTGTGTGTATAAATATATGTGAGAGATGAGAGTTTGGTCACTGGTGCTAACACCAAGTTGATATAAAGTTCCTAAAAACATGAGTGTGTTGTGTGATTATATCTCTCATTATTCCGTTTGCTTATTTGAAAAGCGCTCCAATGTGTTGCCTTATTTTCAGTGCTCGGAACACGTTGACCCAGGGACTGTTTTCCTACTCTACTCCCACCTTACTGCTTATTGCCATGTTTACAGGTTATCGTTTTCCTGCCAGTAGTATAGAATCTATCTCCAAAGGGTACAAAAGCCATCTTATTCACATGATAACCAGACTGTTGGTACTGTAATTATTTGTGTTTCCAAGGAGCCCTCAGTCAATAGGATCTCTCTTCTCATCCTGGGTTCTGGGCAAATTAAGAAAAAAACGAGGGGAAAACAGTTGCTACAATTTCACCTTAGTACCGATAATGGCGAAGCGGGTGGTTGTGGCCATGGACCTGTTAGCCACGTAGTTTACTAATACTGAGTCCCTGACTTAGAGGATGTACCCCTGCCGAGCATGGCAGGACTGGCCCCTGGAGGTGGCCTCATGGGGGTAGGCTCCTGCCAGTGACTGACAGAGAGGACGAGGAAGCTTTGATCTTGGTGGGTAGGACCCTTCCCAAAGGGAGAAGAGTGCAACTGAGCCAACTGTGTGTTATTCTTCCAAAATTTAACCATCAGGAGAGCCACACCACATATCCAGGGGCAAGAAGTGAATGGATGGGGAGAACCCAGGGGGTTTCCTAGGGAGAATCTCCCCACGTGTTAATAAGGAGCAGAGTAAAGGCATTCCTTGCTGACAATGTATTTACCCAACTACTCATATATTCACAGAATCATCTGCAAGATTTGGGCTGAGGAAATATGGCACGGCCTCATTTAAAACAAATCTTGGGGGCTTCCCTGGTGGCGCAGTGGTTGAGAGTCCGCCTGCCGATGCAGGGGATGCGGGTTCGTGCCCCGGTCCGGGAAGATCCCACATGCCGTGGAGCCATGGCCACTGAGCCTGCGCGTCTGGAGCCTGTGCTCCGCAACGGGGTGGGGGGCCACAACAGTGAGAGGCCCGCATACCGCAAAAAAAAAAAAAAAAGAAAACAAATCTTGGTAAATATTAAGCAAGGTCTGTTTTTACAAGGGGTATGTAGTATTTGGATTTTCAGAAGATTGGTTTGAATTGGAAGTGGAGATAGGCCATATATTTATTTTTTGGAGCATGTGTATAGTTTTTGGTCTATTACTGAGCCTTATTGTGATTAATTGATTTAAACTAATCCTTTAAAATGGGTACTTACCAGTGTCACTCAGACAGTGCTCAGCAGCTGTCTGTCCTGCTTGTTAACCTGATAAGTACCTGAAGACAGGCTCTTCTGTCGAAGGTCCTCAGTCTCTGTAGCCTCTGTGAGATCAACCAGGATTGAAGGCTGGGTGCAGAGAAAAGGGCAGATGGATTCTCATCTTCTGTCTTGTGACGCTCACCAAAGGACGTTATTGAGATATCCTTCCAAGTAGTTTAAATAGAAGTGTCTGGTGGCAAAATGAAAACAAGTGAAGAAGCCAGCGAGTCCCACACAGGGGGCTCAGGTTCCTGCCGCCTGCAACCCCTGTGGGAGAGGCAAGCTGGCACTTCCATCCAGAGGGATGCATCTCAGGGCGGGAGCTGTCAGAATTAGCAGGGAGGAGGAGGTGTTGTTCCTTGATCATTTTCTGAGCTCCCTGGGATTCTCTGACATTGCCTAATCTGTCAGAGGCTGATATTCAGGCAGCTTGAGGAAATGGGCTTTTTGACTCCCAAAGGAGTCCAAACTTATCTATCAGTCTGAACAGGCTATCTCCCTTAGAAGCACCGTCTCGACCCCCCACAGATGCAACAGTTCCATCCTCGCTGCTTTCTTTGACCATTCGCATGTTAGGCGAAGCTGAGGAGAACACGCAGCTTGCTGGTTCCCTTCAGGACGTGTTGAGGAAGCACTTCTTCTCTCATTTCCATTGCAGCGCTCAGTGCAGCTCTCTGCTGAGACCCCTTTCTCCTCCTTTTCTGCCCCTCCCTCCACCTCTCTCACAAAAAGCAGCACTAGACTTGTCTGGGTAGTACCGTCTTAACATCTGAGGATTTTGAGAAGAATGTCCGACCCAGAACTTCACTTGTACACCGATCCTCTGCCTGTTGACTGCTGGTGCCTGAAAATGGGGCTAGTTTCTTGGTCCAGGCTGTTGTTTCAGCAGGCTTATAACTATACCCCTGTAGGAGGCAGAGATCGAGGAAGCCTGGGTTGTATCAAGAGTGCAAAACGGGAAGCCATGGAAGAAATTATTCTGGTGAGAACACGGGCATGTGAGAAAATTACTGATAGCCTCTGTTTCACCAAAGGAACAGAAAATGAGCCTTTTATCAGGTCAAGTGCAACGATCGGAGAGGGGAAAAAAGATTGTTTTGACCACACTAAAACAGTACACATTTGGATGCCAGGATTTTTGTTAAAATGCCTGAGAGTTTAGGACGAACATTAATAAAAGCAGAAGGGCTCTTATTTCCTGTAGTTTTACCTTCCTCAGTTGCTAATTGCACGCTCTTAAATTGATTAGAAAGGTTAGGAGAGTAGAACTCTGGTTTTAAAGAGCAGAATGCCATGTCAAGCGTGTCATAGCGACCTGACTCACACATCCAAATTTCACTCTTACCTGTCCTCAAACACCAAAGGGTAGAGAGGGTTTGTGGGACAAAGTGTATGATAAAGACAAAGTGTTAACTTTTTCAGGGCTCTTTTGGAGGCTCACTGAAGTTTTCTAACATAAGCACGTGAAACTGGTGGAAAACCAAGAAAGAAAATAATCGTAATTTAAAACTATGCCGGATATTCTGTTTGCGATTGTTTTCCTCTGCCCTGAAAAAAAAATACTAGCTATAAAGCCCTTTCATATATACTATCTCACTAAATTTTCACAACATACTTGTGAAATAAGGACTAGATTATTTTTAACTTAATTCCTCTGTGCCCTTGTTCCCATATTTGTAAAATGAGGATAATTACACTCATTTCATAGGCTTATTATGAGAACGAAATGAGATCATTTCATTCAGTTGTTTGGTATGTTTCAGTCTGGGTCGTCAACGAACAGACACCGAGAGGGGATGAGAAGCACAGGTGAGAAATACAGAGGGAGGGAGCAGAGCAGGTGACAGGAGCTGTTAGACTGCAGTGCAGGTTTGAAACCCGTGAACAGAGGAATGAATAAGAAGGGATAGGTTGGAAGAGCTTCCGATTGCAGAGCAATTCTGAGAAAGACTCAGTCCAAACAGCAAGTTGCCTCCGAGAGTAGTCTGGCACTGGGTAGAAAAAGCCCTACACCAGTACCGTACCGAGTCATTGTCTGTGAACAGCCTGGGGGAAGCATGGCCTCAGCGCAAGTACAAATGGACCCCAAGGTGTGGCAGCTGGAGCCTCCCAGTGAACTTGACCTACCTGCAACATATTCTCTTGAATGACCCCTCCAGGACCCTCTTGGCACAGGTGCCTGGAATATATCTTACTGCTTGAAATAGCTTAGCTGTTCTCGCTCCCATTTTACAGGTAAAGAAACTGTGCTCCCAATGACAATGCGTGATTTGGTTAGCATCACTCGTAACAGAGTCAAGACTTAAACCGGTAGTTGTTTCTGCCTCTAGATCTTATGCGCTGTCAAGCACATGATACAGCTGCTCTCCCAACAGCCTGTACTTACCACATTTCCTTTTGTGATGAAGTAGATACTAATACCATTGGGAACAATAAAACTCTGCCCTGAGCCCTTTGGGTTGTGTAGGCTTGCTGCCTTTGCGAAAGCCTTGGTGTATTCCCATGGCTTCTCGGGCACGGCACTGTGCCCTTAGCTTCCAAAGAGCCCAGTTCCTGGGATGTGAGCCAAGGCAAACTCTAAGGCTGCATCCCAGCTCCCAGGAAGGCCATACCACTCTTGGCTTCAGTGTTCAGAAGGACAACACGCAAAGCTTCTTTCTGCGTGCACGGAGAGGGGTGTGGGTCTCTTCTGGTGCCATACTGTGTTGGGATTTCATTGCATCTAATTTTCACTTAACTCTCCGAATGATGTGCCAAGTCCTTTTAAGCAACTAAATAAAGTCACCTTCTCTGGCCTCTAATCTGTTTTTCCCTGAACAGATTTTAATTTTCCCATTTTATCTAAAAATATCTTTTAAGAGATATGTGTTAACAAGTCCTTTTCAATGTCTGAAGAGAGTTTCACTAGATGCAGTTATTCAGTTCGTTTCTGAGAGAGAAGAATGTAACGCAGCCAGTCTCCAGTGAGCCTGTGCTTAGATTACAGCAGGCTAGCTTCTCACTGTCTTAGCAGACATTCAGCTGCATGACTGTTTCTTGAGCCAAAAGCACAAAAAGAGTAGAACTTCTGTGTTTTGTCATGTTTAAATAATTCTAAGCTCTTTTAAAAATAGAATCGAATATCCCTGAACTGGGAGATGAGAAGTTAAATGTGCCCATACATATACATGGGGACACATGTACATACCTGACATTTTTGGCTAGCGGGTAGAAACTGGGGACAAGCTTGAGAGAAATCTGGTGCCAATATAATCAGGCTTTCCGGTGGAGAAGTGCAGTACCCCTCTGTGTTGGAATGGAACTTTGCAGGATTATATTAGTAAAGACTAAAGGGCATGCCCTCCTTCTTGTGGAGAGTCTGGTATAAAAGCTTTAGTCCTACTGCTGCAGTGTTCTCACAGGCCCCCAAAGCTGTTTGGAAACTTTCAGTAATAATTCTCTCCAGGATCACCAGCTGGGAATTGGACGGCTACCTGATGATCCAGTAAATGCGTATTTCTGAATCTTTTTCTCCAACCTACTCAAAAAAGGCCTTAGGACCTGAAACTGTTTGTAGGCATTCTTGACCAAATAAAGCATAAGCATCCTTGGTAGAGCTCTAAATAATCAACCTACAAGGAACACTGGAAAAACAACCGAGCCATGCTTGTTGTTGGGAGTGGGGTTGCCTCAAAGGATCTGAGGATAGTGAACAAGACGGCTATGCCAGTGAGTTTGCACCTGCACCAGCTGTGGCACGTCTTTATTCAGTGTGCTGTACCTTCTTTCACCTCAGCCCTGTAGCTCTAGCTTTATCTAGGAGACTGACAGAAAAAGCTGGGGGGGGGGGTTCTTTCCTTAACCTCTTGGTTTTTTCCCTGGCATAGTTCCCTTACCACCCTCCACACAGGATGACATTTTAAACATTTGAACTGAGACCACAGGAGAATTTCAGTGGCAGCCAGTACCAGTCCCAGTACAACAACAGCAACAAAATGTCTGTACTCCATCCACATGGCCAACTTTACAGAGCAGTATTTAGTGATAATTAAGTAGATAGGGTAGTTCGATGGAGTTTGTTTATAAGGATTTAACCTACATAATTTATTTTTGTGACTTGTGCTTACTAAAGGATGTTTTTAATCACTGAATTCTAATTTCCTAGTCTCTTCTCCCTTACTGCGTCCCTGTATTTAGTCATCTGGTTCGAGAGTTCAACAATACTTACTTACAGCAACATGGATGGACTTGGAGGGTATTATGCTAAGTGAAACAAGTCAGAGGAAGACAAATACTGTATGGTATCACTTACATGTAGAATATAAAAATTAAAACAACCTAGTGAATGTAACAAAAAAGAAACAGACTCAGATATAGAGAACAAACCAGTGGTCACCAGTGGGGAGAGGGAAAGGGGAGGAGCAAGATAGGGGTAGGTGATTAAGAGATACAAACTATTAGATATACAATAAACTACAAGGATATGTTGTACAGCACAAGGAATATAGCTAATATTTTATAGTAACTATAAATGGAGTATAACCTTTAAAAATTGTGACTCACTATGTTGTATACCTGTAACATATCAATATAATATTGTACATCAACTACACTTCAATTTAAAGGGAAAAAAAAAGTAAACCAGATGAGGTCATTTCCCTACTCAGAAACCTTCGAAAGATTCCCCTCTGTAGAGTAAAATCCAAATCCTTGCCATGACCTCATTTAACTAAGAATGTGACCTCATCTCGTCCCACCCTTCTCTGCCCTTAACAAACTCAAGCCACAGTGGCCTTCTCTCTATTCCTTGAGCACAAGGTTTATCCTCACCTTTACAGCCTTTCCTACTTGCTGTTCCCTCTCCCTGAAACTGTCTGTTGTGAGGTTTTCGCATTGTTTGTTCCTTCTTGTTATTCAGGTCTCAGTTCAAATGTCATACAGCTTTAGAGGTACATTTGTCAAATCAAATTTCTTTATGGTACACATTATCAGAAATGATCTCTTTATTTTCTTTGCTTGCCTGCATGTCTATTTTACATCCCCTATCAAAAAACACACCCTCAAGTAATAAACTACACAAGAGCTGAGATTTTGTCTCTCTTATTCTTTGTGGAGTCTAGGACACTGCCTGAAAATCTGGTATATAGTAGATGCTTCACTTCAAAAGCTAACTTAAAAACTGTCATTTCTCAAAATGTTCATAAAATCTTCAGACTTTCATGAAAAGGTAAATATTAACTTATACAATAAAGCTTTCATGATATAATGCTAAATGACTGTACACAAAATTATAGTACCGTTGTAAATGTATGCAAAAACTGTCACGAAACAGACCCAGTGCTAACAAAATAACACTATCTTCTTTTGTGTACTGTTATGTATTTTCTCAGTTTTCTATAGTGATATAATCAGGAAAAAGATTACTTTTAAAGCACAAGAAATAAAATATAAAGGAGTAAAGCTATTTCTCAATACTGAAAGAACTGTTTCCTAAATTGACTCAGCTTTTCAGTGGGTGTTAATATTAATATTCACCTGTTCCCCAGGTCACATGGCCTCATTTTTCCACTGTGTCTTATGTGATGGTTCGGGGTTTCTCTCTCAAGAATGTATTTCAGTTTATTTATATGTCTGCAGGACTCAGCATTGTGTATAGTTCTCTAGGAATGATGTAAATGTTTCAGAGTAAAGTGGAATTATCTTCTCCCACTTTCTAGATAATTCCTAGATGTTTATTGCTGCCTAAGTTTGCAACAGATATTTTTGGCAGCTCATGTTGTGGAATTAGAAACCTAGCCCATTTCCCCCCATAGGCATAGCTATTGTGCCTGCACTCCTTGCCCTCATATTTAATATGTTTAGTTTGGTTTGTATTCACAAACAAGACCTGACATTGTATTTAAAATACTTCATTGATTTAAATTTGTCTCATTCTTCTAGTTATTGAATTATTCTAAATGCCCAATTTTATGACCCAGATGATTCCTTCTTCCTGCCCCCCTGTTCATCTTATTTACAAATGTGATCTTCGCTTAGTTGAATTCTTTTTTAAATGTTGAATAGATTAGGATCCAGAACAGAGCTCAGTTGTCAGCCTTTTAGATACTGCTTAGTTAATACCGATCCCATTCATCAGATACACCCTATGGTTGTCGCTGCCCAATCGGTTACAAATCCAGCTAACATTACAATCCAGTCCTATCTTGATCTTTAACAATAAGGAGATCGTGACGATGGGCAGAGCACTTTACTAAAATCCAGATAAATCATACCTATTGCTTTTCTCATGGGTCTAAATTCTTAATAATTATGTAGGGAGAAAAAAAGCGTTTTGGAAACTCTGAATTGGTCTTTTCTTAGTGAATCCATGATATCTCATAATAAGCATTGCATTATTTTTCTCAGGCTCAACATCAAAATTATTCAGTTCAAACAATTCGTATTTTCTCTTCTGAAGATCAGCTACTTTGTCTATCTTTGGTCACCCTTGTACTTCTCCATTATTTCTTTGAAAACACTCAAAGTAATTAATTTACTTCAATTGTGAGATTTATCAATACTCCAAGGTTGTAATTTGTCTCAGCAGGAAGACTCGACCTCATTTAAAGTAACTGGATATTTTTTTTCCAATTTCTTCACCCATCTTGAGCGACATTTCTCTAAGCCTAAGTGACAAATTTGACTATTTGTCTATTGACTACTCTTTGACTGTTTCATACTCAAGTACGTCATTCTCTTTAACAGAGAAGCCATTAGAATCAAGTTAAAATTGTTCTGTCTCTTCCTGTCATTTTGCAACATGATATCCCTGTACTCTGTAGCAGGAACCTCCTTTCCTTATCTTACTTTTCCTAACAGAGACCTTAACATTTCTTGGTGTGATGTCATTTTAGACTTCATCTTACCCTCTCTTCCTCACCTTGCCTCTTGTTTGATTCAGAAGCTTAGCTATCTGTTTATTGCTACGCTTAATTCTATCATTAACTAAACCAATATATTTATTGGGGTTTGGCTCCAACCAAAATATTTTTCTGGGTACCATGGGGAATATCAAGAGTAATAGAAGGTGGCCCTGGCTCTCAAGGAACTTACAAGATTTTTAAACTGGTGTAGAGCAAGTCTTGCTTTATAGTATGGATGATTTTACAGAAGAGGCATTAATTATTCTTCACCAGTGATGCAGCACCAGAGGTGATGCCCATTGTAATATTTGCAGCCACTGTGAATGTTATAAAATGAATTTGTATTCATTATCATATTTGAGTCCTTTTACCATGGAGTCACAAGGAGACATCCTGTTTGTAGCTACTCTGCATAGGTTTATTAACCTATTGTCTGTATGTCTTAGGCTTATGTCTTGGCCAGATCTTATAAACGTTTCCCATTCTTGATCTTTTTATGCATTCATTGTTTTGGAAATAGTTGAACAGGGATGAGAAACGAGAGTAATGGCAAGCTTTACATTTAATACCTTACATTATACTTTTAACTTCTCAACCTTTGGCAGTATCTGAGACATTGGGGACTCAATGGCTAAGGGTACCAAATTGGCCCACCGCTAATGCCTGTCGTGAATCGTACCAGGTGCCAAATAATGTATTCAAAAAAAATAATAGTAAGCTGAGTAAGCCCTGTGGATGCTGATAAAATCTGAACATGCCCTCTGGTTTCTAAGGTGGCTGAGATTTTCTTATCTTCTAAATTTTCCTGCAAGACAGAGTTGGATTTCCCACCTACCAGTATATAATTTCACTGAATGTACATAGGCATTGGCATGGGAGGGATGAAGACTGGCAGTTTGACTCTCCGGATGCCCAGGGACATCTACTCTAGGCAACATAGCATTACAATGGTCATGAGACATATTAGAAAAATAACCATTGAGGGGAAGACAACGTATTTGTCAAACTCTAGGCAAGCCCAGATGCTTCTTTGGGAAGAAATTCTAAAGCTCAGACAACTGCCAGTGCTCCTTTTTTCAGACTATCATCTTCTTGACATTTAAAAATATAAATACACATTAAAGGCTTCCTCAAATTGCAGCTGGCTGGTATAAATCAGATGTTTGGTGATGGGCAGTATGTTATGTGGAATATTCTCACCCATTAGGAATGACCCATTTTTATACTTTCCAGGGTTTTGTTTCTTTCTTCCACTTAGAAGATATTTTATTACCCTCCTCCATGTAATTTATTTTCTATTCATACATATACTATCTATGCAAAGGTTTTATTTATGCTGATTTACTCACCTCATTCTGTATTCACCACATTCTTACTCCAGTCTCTAAAGAACTTAGGTGCCGTTATTCCAATTTCACAGATGACGAAACTGAGGTAGAGAAAATGAGGTATTTGTAACTTCAAAATAAATAAGATTATACCCTAGGAAAATTTGCATCTTTAATAGCACAGCAGTCTTCTCATTACATAGTTCCAGTCTATTTTCAAACTCAAATTTAATCCTGTTGACTTTTGACTTCTTTCTTTTGTATCTGAGGCTGTGCTTACATGTGACTAGTCGCTGATTGCTTTTAAGACATGTATCTCTTTTCAGCGTTCTTAGCTACCCATTTCTTCACCATCGTTGAAGAGGGCATACAGTCAAGGTATTGTTTGTGAGATAGTTCAGGTATATAATCCTTCGATCTAGTATGTTTATTCCTAGATTAATGTCTGTTTTGGTGACATCAGAAATCCAGATCAGGAAATGACACTGTGGGCATTTTAAACATTATTCAAACGTGAAATTCAATGTCAAGCCCATCCATTTATTTATGTGTTTGCTGCTGTCCTTTTTGCTGTCTTTATCAGCTCACACTTCTCATGCGCCAGCAGCAAGTAATTTTCAAAGTTGAATTGCAATCCATATGCGGTATGGTGTTCCATAGGGATACCTGTCAGCTGAGGCCAGAGCCCAGAGGGAGCATAGAGCCTGCTAACAGGCACCTGGTGATTCTCTCCCCACGCAGTTCCAACCATGCATTCTTAAGCCATATGCAGATCTGACTCTAGTATGTTATCTGAGGAAACACACATATGATGATATTCCTCACTCAGTATTGTTTCAGAATTCCCATGAAAATTCCATAAGACACTGATTTCTCAGCAAGCTTATAAAGAACAAGGAATATCTTATCCCCAGTGGGCTTATTCTAAGTAGCAATCTAAATGGATCTAGGCAGAGTGTCATGGGGGACATGCCACTGAGTAGGATGGTAGTATGTCGTCTACATAGTATTACAGCAGTGAAAGGAAGGGTGGGGGAATGGTGCATACAAACTGGTGCATGTAAGCTGGGTTGATTTTCAAGGGATTTGGGAGGACTATTGAGGAGGAACGATGTGTGTTTTTGTCCGGAAATTTTCAGAGACCTGATCTATTGGGAGACTGTGCTAAGGGATTTATTGCACTTGAGACCATGATCATAATTAGACCTCAAGGATATCTGAATTATCTTTCTGAATCACCAAAGCAACTCGATTGGTCTTCTCCAGAGATGATAAAATGGGTTTCTTAATACCCTGATGTTTCAGTTGGAGGAAGAACCGCTCCATATCCATACCCTTGGAGGAAACCTGGCAAGCTATGTTGAAGACCATGAGATGTGTAACCATGAGATCTTCATGCAGCAGAAAGAAAATGTAATTGTTTAAAATAACAGGGTGTGACATTATAGGGACTAATGGGAAAAGGGTTTAACTAGAGCTTATATGCCCTGACTAAAGGTTTGCAAATTGAGCCAACAACGTAAAAGTAAAAAGCCAGGTACTAGACAAACCAACTGCATAAACCAGCTAGATTTTGCCTTCAAACATCTATTTAGAGACCCTTGCTAAACACTATGTCATTTTCTCTAACGTATGGCCTGAAAGTGATGACTTACTGGATTTCTTTTCAGCCTCCTTAAGAGTATAAGAGCCCCTTCCTTTGATCTCAGGGATTGTATTTATAATTTTGTCACAACTAATTCATAATAGCTGATATTTATTGAGTTGCTTCCTATGCGCCAGACCTAGCGTTAAGTACTGTCCATATATGTTTTTAATTTCATCATTTTATAGGTGAGGAAATTAGTGCTTTAAGGAAGCTAAATGAGCTGCTGAAAGCCAAACTACTCTCCTAAATTGAAACACACACATATGTACACATATATATATACACACACCTATACATATATATATACACACACACACAGATGCATGTATATATGTTATATTGTTGTAGCTTAAATGAAATAATCCATTAAAATCAAACATTTTGTTACCATCAGAGCACAGTCTGCGTTCCTCAAACCTGAGAGGCTCAAGAGAGCTGAGAGAGAAATAATTGTAGGGAACCTTAGGGAAGGATGAGATGTGAATCTCAATAATCAAATACCATGTTTTCACCTGTGTTACACCCCACCTCCCGTGGAAAAATCTGACACATCTCTTATCACATTTGCTTAAAGCTCATCAATGGCTTCTCAATGCGCTTACAGCAAAAGCCACAGGCTACAAATTTCCTGTCACATTAGGCCCCTGCTCTGACCTCAGCTTACTCTTCTCTCTCCATTGCTCCAGGAGGAAACCCCTGGGCTTTCTTTCAGCTTCCCAAATTGAAAGTTCTTTCCCAGTTCGAAGACATTGCACATGCTTTGCATCTTCACATACTGCCTTTCCACTCACTCTTCGCCTTGCTCTTACGTGTCCTTCAGGGCTGATCTTAACGTGGCCCCACTGTGAGAATCTACCATGAGCCATTCATCGAAATTCTCTCCCACTCCAACTCTAGACCCTTTATTATCTTTCATTGTTTGTACTCATTATGTATGTCTGAAATGGTTAAATAGACTCCTTACTGAGGACAGGCCCACCTGTCTCGTCCATCATTTTTACCAGGCTCGTAGCAGTTGCTTTGTTGCCAAACATTACAATGAATGGTTGTACTGGGTACTACCATGCAGTTGAGGATGTCAAGGCTTACAGAGGTTAAATGACTTGTGCCAAGTGACGCTCCCAGCAAGTGGCAGAGCTGGGATGTGAATCTAGGGCTGTTCAATTCCAGAGTCTATGTTCCCCTTGGTTCTTTAGAAATTTCGAGGGTCAAAGGCTCTATTTAACGTGCCACAGTATCAAAGAAGCCCGGGTGATTCTATTTCTAAAATAGTCAAAGCATTGGTTTGTTGCCATGTGCATTAAATAGCTGGCTGATGGATTGATTTGGGCCATCAGCATTCCTCAGAGGCAGACCTGGTCTAACGTCGTAGAGGAGTGGAAAGTGCTCTAATCATGTTGAAGCTTAATTATTCTAAATTGTTGTTTTATAATACCTTGTTCTGATGTTTTAAAAGAATATTATGAAATGGGCTTTTCCTTTTATTCATAAACCACATTATGTATAGATTTCCACTTTTATTTATTGAAAGTATGAGGAAAGAAAAATTAGGTAGAAGTAGAAAGTAAAAGAAAACAAACAGATCTCTCACTGCCTACATGTCTATGACTATTTAAATATGAAAACTCCTTACCTAACTGGAGACTGATTTCTAGCTACCTGAACATGTCGGGGGCCGTGAGCTGCTTAGGGAAGAGCACAGATTTTATAGCCAAACAGACCTGGCTTTGAATCTGTTGCCACTTACGATCTGTGTGTAGCTAGGTAAGTTACTGAATTTTTCTAAGCCTCAGTTTTCTCATATGAAAATGGGAATAAAAATGAATACCTAGGACACAAACTTATTGTAATGATTCTACCAGTTGGCTCTCCCAAGTTCTTAGAAAAAAAAGGTAGACAACCAACAGTGTTTATTCCCTCTTCTAGAAAACAGGCTATGCCACAGCTGCCAAAATTGGCAGGGGCTTTCTATTTTGGGAAATAGCCAAATACATCACACTATTAATAAAACTTATTACCGTACACTAAATGCTTTCTATGTGCTTATATATGGTGGTTTTTTGGAGAAGTCAAATTTTATTTTATTTATTTTTTAACATCTTTATTGGAGTATAATTGCTTTACAATGGTGTGTTAGTTTCTGCTATATAACAAAGTGAATCAGCTATACATACACATATATCCCCATATCTCCTCCCTCTTGCGTCTCCCTCCCACCCTCCCTATCCCACCCCTCTAGGTGGACACAAAGCACCTAGCTGAGCTCCCTGTGCTATCTGGCTGCTTCCCACTAGCTATCTATTTTACATTTGGTAGTGTATATATGTCCATGCCACTCTCTCACTTCGTCCCAGCTTACTCTTCCCCCTCCCCGTGTCCTCAAGTCCATTCTCTACATCTCTATCTTTATTCCTGTCCTGCCCCCTAGGTTCTTCAGAACCTTTTTTTTTTTTTTTTTTTTTTAGATTCCATATATATGTGTTAGCATATATATATATTTTTTATCCTCAATGCTTTACACCCGTTATCTTGTATAATCTTAAAAAAAACAGACAGGAATCTAAGATTCTGAGACAATATAAAATTTCCCTAAGATACATAGTCAGTAAGTGGCCATAAACGCTTGAACTTAAATATAAACTTGTTCCATTTCTTGATGAAATACAGTTGACCCTTGAACAATGTGTGGGTTAGGTGTGTTGATCCCCGCACAGTCAAGAATATGTGTATAACTTTTGACTCCCCCTGAAATTAACTGTTATTAGCTTACTGTTGACCAGAAGCCTTAGTGATAGCATAAACAATTGATTAACACGTATTTGGTATGTTATGTATATCATATACTCTGTTTTTACAGTAAAGTAAGCTAGAGAAAGGAACATTTTATTAAAATCATAAGGAAGAGAAAATTCATTTATAGTAAATATATGTATTGAAAAAAATCCACATATAAGTGGACCTACATGGTTCAGACCCATGTTGTTCAAGAGTCAGCTATATTTCCAAAGACTCCAAAGACTGTTGCTTACATGGCAGCAATCAGCTGTCACAGTAGGTACTGTTATTCCCACTTGACAAATGGAAGACTGAGGTTCAGAACAACTGTTCTTCACGGCCTTTCATATTCTAGCTCAGCATTGCTACCTATATACTTGACTTAATCTCGGCTTCAAGTCGAGGGCAGGGGGGGATGCTGTTTCTCCTCTTTTTGCCTCTCTGAGTATCACAACGCATCTCAGGCACTGTCTTCTCTTTGGGCCTCTAACCCACAATGCTCTCCATTTTTTTCTGAATCTACAGTTCACGTCCGACACTGCATTACGGGCTATTTTGCTTAATAACTGGCCTCCCCAACCATGCAGGGGATTCTGGTGGGTCAGTAAACATAAACTAATACACAAATCAAGAGTGCCTGTTGCAGGAAAAAGTCTGTGCTTGATGTGGCCCGAGTGTATAAAGTTAAGTAAGATGTTGTCCAGCTCTCAAGAGGTTCGCATCATCACCTGCTGACCACTGTGGATTTTTTAAAGTCTCAAGTACTTGGGATGAATAAATAGATGGACGAAAAAATGCTGTGGCAAAGGTAGTTTTTCTAGACACCAAGGAGATTTCATAATAATAGAATATACACTCTTTTCCTTCTTATGATTTACAGTCAAGTTGAAGAGAGAATACAAACACTAGGCAGTGGGTAGACTCAATTACTTTTCACCACCTTAATGGGGAAATCGTGACCCTTTGGGTTCAGAGCTATCTTCTTAGTGAAACCACGATGTGACCTTGAATAGAAACAAATTGGCGTATTTGCTTCTGACTAAAAAGAAGCCAGCTCTGGAGTTTGTGGGAAGCTGATGTGAAGGAACCACTAAAGAGCTTCCACTTTGCATTATCACCCATTTTATAAAGCAGGAAGACTCTTAATGTTAGTTCTGTAATTTGAACGTTAACACTGTGGTTTCACATCCTGTAAATTAAAGCTGTATGATGACCAAAGAGCTGGCGTGCAAAGCACTGGACACCTTACCTCAGGACGTACACAGCTCAAGACGTGGGCCGAGAACAAATGGCCTGGCCATCCCGTGGATCTGCTTTGCTTCCTGGAATGAACAGCGACGCCCTTCTTTCCTACAGTTCCTTTGCCCCAGCCGTCCCTTTGACATTTTCTTTTCAGCTTTCCAGTTTGTACTTGATTAATTTACACTTGCCAATATGTTGCCGTGAATTGAACAGAAGCTAGCTGTTAATACAACTTCAGAGAGCCAAGCCTCAAAATAGTACATGCATTGACTTTGTGTAGAAAAAGAAACACAATGGTTTTCTTACAGTCCAGCTCACTTTGATACTTTGTTGGTCCCAACCACAGCGGTCATGGTTCAAGGTGTTCTGGAAATGCTCTTAGAGACCTTTGCTTGTTGAGAATTAAACACCAGATCTCTGAAGGAACTCTCCTCCTTTCATATCTGAATCAAGAAGTAATAAAGGTAGACATCCTTTCTGACTTCCTCAGGTGTAGCCAAAATTGGTCACTGTTCTGTAACTAATGAAGACCCCAGGAGTGTAACATAAATTACACAAAATGGAATTACAAGTGAAACCTCTGTCATAAAAAGTCCTGGTCATTTTCCTGGAAATGTTTTAGGGAAATTCTCTAGTTGGCATGAAAGTAGTCATTTTCTTGATGCAGGCATTCAGAACCATGGGTTCAATCTTTCAGCCTTTTTCTAGGTTAATGTGTATTTTTACCTTTCAGAGTTGCTTTTGGATTAAGTCAGGGATAAGAAGATTTGGCCTTATAATTTTAGGAAAGCATGAGTAGATTTTAAGTGCCATCAATGTGGGGACCACTCTGTCTGTCATGTTTACTTCTGCATTTTTTTTCCCTAGCAGACAGTAAATGCTTAATACATATTTACTAACCAAATGAAAAAGAAATACCTGGGGCTTCAAGGTGTATTCTAGAGATATTGTTGGCAATTTATAATACAAAAGGGTGCGATACTACTTCATATATCTCTCCTCAAGGGAAGATGGGACACATTGCCACAAGACAGCTTTCAGGGTGGAGGAGAGGGTGGGGAAAGGGGACTGGAATCCAGAAGTAGCATAAATAATCTTGCTAAAATTGATCTCTCTGGACCCAGGCCTCTTGCTGTGTTATTGAGAAAACCAGTATATCTTAACGGACTCAAGAGTAGTAAGTCACTGGTACAAATTGAAGAGACCTTCAAAATACACCTACTTCAGAAAATGACCAGGACTTTTTATGACCGAGGTTTCACTTGTAATTCCATTTTGTGTAATTTATGTTACACTCTTGGGTTCTTCGTTAGTTCCAGAACAGTGACCAATCTTTGGCCACCCCTGAGGAAGTCAGAAAGGATGTCTACCTTTATTACTTCTTGATTCAGATATGAAAGGAGGAGAGTTCCTTCAGAGATTTGGTGTTTAATTCTGGACAAGCAAAGGTCTCTAAATCTTAGAGTTTCATGTCATGAATTTTATCACATGGAAAGGATCCCACTTTATATTTCTCTGTGCTAAACAGGTAAGGTTTCATTAAGGCTTGTAGTAGAGATAGTAAAATTACATGTTTTAACCCAAATGCTATGGAACTACTAAAGTGAGGGCAGTCATTTTCGTAGGGAATGTATGCCTCAAAGTGGAGAGGTATGTTTTGAGAGAGTGGCAATGAAATGATTTTGAAGGAGAAGGGTGTATACTTTGCCTTAGACAATGGCTAGTGGGGGAAGCATTCATAACCTACAGTCAGAATTAGGATGTACCAAAAATGACCCATGAATACAAAGTCTGGTGAGAACTGAAACAGACAGTCTTAAGGAGGGCTGCATAGCAGCAAACTTGACTTTTTAAAATTTTCATCTTTCTGGCAACCTCTTTGTACTGCAAAGTGTACCAAGGTAGGTGTCACAATGTATTAGAGACTATAGTTGCTAACTGAAATGGACAAGTTTCTTCTGAGGCTATGCTTTAGCCCCTAGTTTTGCAATTGGGAGACAGCAGTATTGATGCCATAATTAACTAGCTGGTTTTCACTGCATTAGGACACCATTTCTAACACCCACATGACACTCTCTTTAGGCCCAACAAGATCAAGAGGAGAGGACTGAGAATATATGTCCTATGACTGTTTCTGCTGTTGACGAGCCTGTTAATGGGCTCTTAAAGGATGTAGGGTCACAGCAACATGATCCCGAGCAGCAACTTGTGGGGATCCCCTTCAGAGACAGGCACATGTAACCAACCCAGCCTCACAGGTCTGCTTGGGGTGACGCCGCACCCAGCTTTGTTTGAGACCAACCTGTCTTCTTGGGGGATGAAACAGGTGGTATTCAGTGTCGCTTCTCACCACTGAGGAACTGATATGAATAATTTTTTAAAGACACAATTTTATAGTTCATAAAAACACATATTTCAATATTGAAATTATTGCAACTAGTGTTTATTTGACATTTCAGATATAAAAGTGCTGTAGCCAATATGTCATCTAAAATCTCCCTTTTCAAAAAGGCAGCTTAGAAGAGCTCAGCCTTGTCTAGTGGTCAGTGGGGGAAAGAGAACCTGAAGATGATGGCTTTGAAGGTTGACTCAGGCAAGACAGAAGAGGAGGCAAAACAGTTGCCATGATAAATCTGGGAAAGAGTAGGAAAATTTGAGTGTACTCTATACTTCAAAACTTGTAGCAGAATATAGTGTTTTGCTTTGTTTCTGAAAATCTATCTCAGCATTTAGAGGGGATTAATGGAAAATAATTATTATCATTTTAAATATTAATCAGTAGGAATTTCTGAAGTGGCTACTCTGTAGAGAGTACTGTAAAGGTACCGGGAGCGTTGAATACCTCACCTCTGTCCTGATGGAGCATATTAACCTAGTGGTATAAACAAGATGAGAATACTTGAATCAGTTAGAGAGCAATAAAAGCCATCTATGATTAAAGGATGCATTGTGTATTACACACTCTAAATTATGTAGATATTCAGTGGAGGGAGATTAGAGAAAGATGGAATATTCAGGAAAACAACAGGAAGTAGTGGTGGTAGAAATAGGAAAATGTTTCTTAACAGTGAAATCCTTGGTGAATGTGATTGCCGAGCCCTAGCGTAACAATTATAAAACCCTTTCACAACGTGCAAGGCTTTTTGTGATCTGGTTCTTATCATCCCTACAGCTTCAGCACCAACTTCTACCCACTTTTACCCCTCCAACCACATAAAGTAATTTTCAGTTTCCTGAAGGCACCTGCAGCTACCTGATTCTATTCTCGGCTTATCTGAGTCCTTATGCTAGAATGGCTACTTCTCCTCTCTGTCATTCAATTGAGAAGTTCTTTCTCATCTTTTAAGGTCCAATGGAAGTACTACTTTGGAAAAATTCACTCAAGTCCCCTTCTCTTCGATATTTCTGTCTCTCATGCTACCACTGAACTTTGCTGCAAGTTGCCTTATGTCACGTGCAAGGTCTTGACATTATTCATTGTAATGACTTCCCCCTTACCAGCCTGTGGGTGTCCTGAGAAGAGAAACCACATGGTTGTTCTCCCCATTCTTGGCTCATAGCGCCAAGGAATGTTGGATGAATGAATGAGTGTATGAATGTAAAAGAGGATTTTGAAAGTCAGACGGCCTGGTTAATTCGGATTGCTAATTAACTGAACATTAAAGTTTCATTTTCATTTTAACCCTTGTGATAAAAATATTTTCAATAAAGAATTTGTCTACTTCCCTGCCTAATGACATGACACACAATCCAGTGATTCATTTTTTTTTAAGCCTTGAAGATGTTGATTTGTTTCGTTTTGAACATCAAATTTCTCACTTTGGATTTTCATGGAGAAAATGTCAAAAGATAGAGTTGAATCTCTACCAATATAAGCCGTACCTGAAAATTAATCTTTTGAATAAATCCCTGACACCAGCTTCTTTTACTGTGATTTATCTGTTTTTTTCCTAAAAGCTGAACATGAGGAAAATTTCTGTTTAATGAAAACTCAAATCAAAATGTGCTTGTCATGAGAATAAAAACACAGTGAATAGCAGTTACATAGACAGAGAAGGATAAGTGATTCACTGAGTGCAGTAGGTTTCTCTAGTTGTATTGTGCAGGCCCAGCCGCCCCGTGGCATGTGGGATCCCAGCTCCTGACCAGGGATCCAACCTGCGTCCCGCACGGTGGAAGGCGAACCCTCAACCACTGGACCACCAGGGAAGTCCCTGGGTTACATGGTCTTCATGGACAGGCAGATATGTGTTGGGCACTGGACGTTAGGAGAGCATTCCAGGTAAAGGTGCAGCCATGGACTTGTGAAGGTCCTGGAGAACCTTCTGGAAGAGTCAAGGGCCCTGAGCAAGGCTAGCTGTGACATTGGACCTTACCTGTGCTGAACTTTCCTCCACACCCAGAAGGGAAATGAGTTGATGGAGCAAACTGGCACCTGGCAACTCCTCCTCGACAAGCCGAGCGTCCCTCTGAGGTTTCCCTGTGGACCTGGCTGAAGGCCGACCTGGCCCAGCCGCCCTGTTTTAACTTTCGCTCCTTCCAGATCACAGAATGAAATGGAGTTTTCTTCAAAGTGACAGCTAAATCTCAGCCCCTCACCAGCCGCTGTAACCAGTGCCGCTTAATTCTGTAATCCTTTTGCCCTCCATTCCTCGCTGTGGTTAGCAAATGCCAGGAGATGTTGGAGTGACAAGTGAGTTCTCTGTGCCTGACACCTCTGCTGGAAGACTTGATAAACTGCAAATACCATCACAGTCATTTTTCAGGTGCAGGCTCATTAACACGCCCAGGGAGGGACCAATCGCTGAAGGTAAAAGCTCCCCATCCTTCCTGGCTTCCTTCCCCCGTCTTACATTTCTGTGAACTTGGCGTGTTGCTCAGAGCTGTTTTCCAAGGGAATACGTCTGGGGAATGTTTTCTTTTACATCTTTAAAATTGAGTGAAATCAAATCAGATGCTTCGTTGTCCCTCCATGGACGATACTATCCCCCTACCTGCAGGGGGGAGGCGGAGATGGGCTAATGCTGAACTCCCAGAATAGCTAACAGTTGTCATCCCACATCCTATAGCTGCTCAGAGGGCAGAGACTAGGATCTGAGTGGCTAGGATTTCCCCTGCAGTCTATACCCTACGATGCAATTTCCGCACGAGCTTCCTCTACTGGGCAAACTTGAAACCCCTCCTCATTTAACACACTGTCATTCTGTTTTTCACTCTGCTGAGAGAGACATCTGAATTTCTTCCTCTCTCTGTGTCTCTCTCCTCCCTCTAACTCACTCTCTCTCTCTCTCTCTCCCTCCCTCCCTCCTTCCCTCCCTGCCTCTCTCTCTCTTTCTCTAGGGAACAGTATTAGTATTCCGTGGTACACTCTTAAGCAAAACCTGAGAAAGGAATTAATCTGTCACTAGGAATGAATGTACTGGACAGTGATTTATGCAGATGCTGTACTCAAAGTGATGGCGTTCATTTCATCTGTACTTCTCCCAGCCCTTCTCGGAGGAAACACACAAACTTGCATTTGAAATAACATCGCAGCTGGGTGACTGTCTGGGTACTGCCTGGAGCCGTGCTGCTCTGGTTCTAGCCACCAGACAAACCCAGCAGAAGGGCAGGCAGGCAGCTCAGGTGGCAGGGTAGGATTCTGGAATTTCCAAATCCACACCACTGCACTCTGTAGGTCTGATGAAGAAGCTGATCCAAGCCCATTCACCTTTCCTCCACTCGAGCCTGGACTCAGAAATGCCCCCGGAGCCCCTTTGGCCTTTGCCTCTCTTCCACAGCCCTCAGTGCTTTGAGATTCTGGTCATAACCAGGGAAAGATTCATTAGGGCTGGCATTTCTGCTGGCTGGTTGGCTGGCTTCTCCACTGTTTTCTGGCAGCAAGACTGGGAGTCTCCCTGGAGAGCTTATTTTCCTGAAATTCCCCTTGTAGTTTTACATACATAAGTGGGCTGGATGAGGTTGTGAGAAACAGCCTGGCTTTTGAACGCTAATCCGAATGAAACTTCCAAATCCCTTGAAGTTCAGGCTATCAGGAGAAGAAATCCGAAGTAAACAAGCCTCTCACCACATCCCCACCCAACCCAGCCACCTCCTGGCTCAGGCCCGGCTCCACCTCAGAGCCCAGAAGGCTCTCGTGTTCTGCTCTTACACCAGCAGGGCAGCAGGCAGGACCTGGGGCCCTGCTCTTCCAGGCACGTAGGTTTCTGCAGACGTTCCTTTTGCTGTTGTGCTTGTGATGACTAGTATTTTCCCTACTCCCTCTGGTGTCTGGAGATTCATCTGGGATTTATGTCCATAATGAGAAAAGGGAGATAGGGAAACGCTGGGGCATTTTTCTCTGACTTAGATTATTTGTCACTTTGATACTCATTTTCAAAGATGCTTTTCAAATATTTAAATGTATGTGTGCTCACATCACAGTCCCTTGGGATGAATTGCTGATGACACAATCACCGCTTTCTCTCTCATGCTCTAGGCCTCTCTCCTGAACTGATTGCCAGCAGTGACTTGGCCAGAAAAAAGAGGAGGTTAGAAAGAGGAGGGACTCAGATCTTCATGAATAGCAGTTTTCCTGTTATTCATTCAAAGATCCTAACCTAAGTGTATTGGCTTCTTTATCTCTCATCTCCAGGAAACCCCGATCATACTGGCACTGATTGACAGGGAGCACAGCCTGAACTTTGTTAACTGAAATATGCTCTTCCCCCATAGAGACACACACTTCACAAAACAGAACCAGCTAATTAAGATCCTCTTCCCACTTTTCCAAGTTCCGCCTAGAGATATTACAGATATAAAAGAGAATAAGCCCCATTTATAAGTAACTCCCACTTTATTGATAGTGGATCAATGAGAGCATGTGTAGGTTTAACTGTGCAGGCAGTGAACAGCATTGGAAACACAGAATGTTGAAAGATCCAAGACCCGATTATTCTAAAATTGGCGCTTCTGTGTAGAAGAGCCTAAGAGGAGATTAAGAATCCACATTACTAAAGCACATAGGCTGATTCAGGAGTAAATGAGCACTAGAATCTTAAAGAGGCCCGCCATCTTTTCCAACAAATATTTTTTGAGTTCCTACTATGTGCCTGCAAATGCACTGGGTACTGTGGTTACAATGGATGATAAAAATAAGACTCCCTGTTAAACAGGTTTTAACTGGAGCGGGAGTAAAGAGATAGGAAATGAAGGTGTAGCAAATCATAAAGAGCAGTTACCAAAAATACGTGGCTCAGGGATGAAGAGAGCCATATCCTGGCCTCCACTGGAGATGGGACCAGAGAGGGCAGGCAGACAGTGTCAGCTACTTTAAAACTCTAAAAGGCAAGATGCACTCTCTCTTACCAATCTACGGTGGTTCTAGAAAGGGCGCCCCTGATTAATCCTTTGTCATGGCATTAAAGGGGTCAATTTAGGGCAAGAAAATGGAGGTCCCATGACCTCCATTATTAGAGAACCAAACTTTGAGCAGAAAATTACAGATCTCTCCCATACAAATGACATATTTCCTAGAAGCAACCTACCTTCTTGGAATTCATGGAAATACCAAGATCATGGAAGCTCTATAGAAAAACCAACTCTCCTGTCAATTTACTTCAATAAGTATTACTTTAATGCCTCCTTTGTGCAAGGTGCTATGCGGGATACTGATGCATGATGGTGGCTACGATGACTTTCAAATATCCACCGCACTAGCAGTCTTCCTGGACAACTCATCCATCTCTGTCTTCATCCCGAATTCTTGTATTTCTTCTATTCAAGGCAACAAACCATCAGGCAATACATGTCTGACCGGCTGTGCGCCCAGTTCTACGTGTGACTCCGAGCAGGCCGCGAAAATAGAGACAGTGCAGTTTCTACACTCAAGGTGATTACTGTGTGTTTCGGCAGATGAGATAATTACATAATAAAACTACAGAATTAAGATAGCATATAACTAAGTTCCGAGCTGTGTGGTATAGCCCAGCACGAACTGGATGCTCAGAAATGTAAAAGTTTTTGGAAATAAAGGCATCGTGAATGGAGCCACAGAGGATGGATGATGAGGATAAGGGTATATGCATGGTATGCCCTCAACTCATTGTTTCTTCTGCATGGAATATTTTCTTCTGCTTTTCCATTATTCTAAGTCTAGTTCATTGGATTTTTCAATGTCCAGCCCAAGACTTTTTAGGCTCCCTTAACTCAGTGTTTCTTCTGCATGGAGTATTTTCTTCTGCTTTTCCATTCTTCTAAATCTAGTTCATTGGATTTTTCAATGTCCAGCCCAAGACTTTTTAGGCTGTCCCTAAAAATCTTACTCATCATTTCTCTATTAGAATCTGAATTACTTGAGGTCAGGTTATCTCCCATCTTTACTCAATTTTACGTCCCCTACTGCCTATTGCACAGGACCTGACAAGCAGCAGACCATCAATAAATACTTGACGGTTGAATGATTTATGATATTCTATATCCTACAAAGCAGACCAAGGAAGAGAGATTTCCTAGTAAAATGTCTTCTGAACTGAACTTCTGTGATTTCCTAGTAAATGTCCTCCCGAACCTTGAACTTGGTAACAATGAAAGGTGAAGTCTGTTAGACAGATTTGGGAACAGAAAGTGGTCCTCACAGATCCAAGAGGGACTAGCTAAAGGTTATGGAGGTTGGGGAGGCACTGCATACTCCCAGCAAAGCAGTGGGGGTTGAGAAGGGGGGTCGTATTTCATGAATACGTCCCGGGTGAAAGTGGTGCTGCTTTGGGTTCTTTGCTTTGATGCGCTTTCATTTTCACTTAGCTGACCCATGGTAACTGGGAGGTGTCCTGCATCATTTATCATCTATATTTATATAAATATTCATAGCCTGTGTGTATACACACACACATGCACTGTTTATATAACCCTTGAACAAAACGGAAAGGGAGGGCTGACTTTAAAGTTATATGCAGATTTTGGACTGGGTGGAGGGTCAGTGCCCCTAACCCCTGCATTGCTCAAAGGTCAACTATATATATATATTTTTTCTCCTTCTCTTTATGATTTGTTACACCCTTATTTCATATTTCTTTCCCCTCACTTGAGAGTTTAACCAGGAGTCTTTTTGTTTTTCTATCTATCTATCTCATGTATCCTGATTATACTCTGACTTTGCTTTAGAGATGATACCCTGGTCTCCTTACTTTCTTTAAAGATTTTTACTCATTAGAATTCCCGGATTAATAATAGCGAGACCTTTATGCTTTCAGTGATTCTTGACTATTTGAGATTGACATCTAGACTTCCTTTACCCTCAGGTGCACAAAAAGAACTCTGTACCTACAGTTTGCAGTTTGCATCTCCCCAGAAGTTTACTTAATCTTCACGCAGGTGGAAGGCAGGCCCCCCAGGAACACTCCCATACCAATGGCTTTGGCACAGGCTTCTCAGTTGTCCCTTGTTTGAGCTGCTGGAGGGCATAGGAGCTGAGAGTACTCTCAATGATTCTCAAGGCGGGGCTGCTTTTGGCATTTATGGTTGGCCAGGACCGCCCCCTTCACTGCAGGGCATCTGGCATTCCTAGTTCTAAATACCAGCAGAAGCCTTCAGTTACTGTGATAATCAAAAATAACCCCACGAATTTCCAGACACTCCTAGTGAGTGGTACCATCCTTGTTTAAAACACTGGAATGGCTGAGACTGTCGTTGGAATGACTAAACAAAGCCTCCCTTCTTTCCAGTTGCTAGTACTGGTGATAGAATTCTCACCCCTGGGATGCGCCATGTGGTGGTTTTACACCTACAGGTACAAAGAGTAATGGAGCTTTTTCAAGCACACTGTAGACCTTCTCAGACAATTCTGAGAGGCCGTGTGGGGAGCCATGCCAGCAGACACAGATGGGGAGAAACGCCAGCCTTGTCATCCTGATTTACCAATTACACATTGTCTTCAGTGTACCCTTTACTATATTCAGTCTTGTTTCCTAACCCCCCTAAGCACAGTGTTTGTTCTTCTGCCACATCTTTATTATCCTGGGTTTATTCTATTCCTGGCTATGTTAAAACCTCTAAACTCCTATGGGAAGATGCAGAACCAGAGAGATTTGTACAATTAGCTGACACAGTTTAGAATGTTTCAAAAGGAAGGCTTGACAATATTAGTGTTAGTTACCACTGATATTTATTTTATTGTATGCCGGGACGTACATTAAAATATTTGTAGCAACTTGATATTGTGGAAAGATTAAGACTTGGGAGACCTAAGTCTCTTACTCCTGGGTTCTGGGTCCTGCCACCAACTAGTTGGGTAGCCTTGGGCAAGTCACTTACTTCCCTTCTCTGGGCTTCACATGTCTTGTGTGAAAAAATATGGACTGGCTTTTGGAAATTCAAGGATACACATTCTATAAATGTTGAAATAAAAAATGTAGAGCAATTCAGTGGACTGGAATAAACCTTAAAATCCCCAGCTACTAACATAGATTGCCCATCTTTTTATCCCCTCCTTCCTTACCTCCCGCAAACCCCAGCATAAGTGTGATGGACTGTGTCGTCTGAATCTAGAACAAAGTCTTACCTGAAGAAATATGGAGAGATTGCAGCTGTGGTTGTGTGTTGCACACCAAGCATCAGGGAGAGCCACCTAGAGGAGGTTATGTGGAAGAATGATAGGGTAGGGCTGTAACTGGCTTGACCCCGACCTTCTGTTTGGAATTACCATTTTATTTCCTTACTCTTTCCCTCATAGACTTCCTGTTCCATGACAGAAGGTTAAGTGAGAGGGAGTAGATGTGGGTAGCTTTCTTCTTTTCTCTCCACTGCTATGAAGACCCCCCTCATTACCTTCTGTTGTACAAAGATGACTCCACCCATAGCATCCAGTGTGGATATAGCCAGTGAGTTTTCTTATTATAATTTATATCAACCTTTTAAGAATTTCTTATTACGATTCAGATTTTACTGCTGCTTGTTCTTGAATTAAGACCATGGGTTCCTTAGGTCTATTCTAAGTATGTGATTCTTTAAGTGTAAATCACTGAAACAATTCAGATGTTTCAAAAGACTTCTCAGTATCGTATAGTGATATCGATAGACAGGGCATACTTTAAGGTAGGGGGAAGAGGTCAAGACTCTCTGAAGATCTCCTGAGGGGGAAAAAAAGATACATAAATATGCCTAACCATTTTGTATTCAATTTTAGGAGTTTGTCAAACTTCCTGAAGCTTACCATGAATCTTAGCTTTTTTTTTTTTTTTTTTTTCGGTACGTGGGCTTCTTACTGTTGTGGCGTCTCCGTTGCGGAGCGAGGGCTCACTGGCCCAGCCGCTCCACGGCATGTGGGATCTTCCCGGACGGGGGCACGAACCCACGTGCCCTGCATCGGCAGGTGGACTCTCAACCACTGCGCCACCAGGGAAGCCCAGCTTTCTTGATTAAAGCCTTTAAGGAAAGGAATAGTTCATAGAAGACTTTCCTAGGCTCATTAGAGAATCAAGTGTGTCCCTGTGGCCACCATCTTCTCTCCCCGCACTACAGCTTAGTCTCTGCCCTCAGGCAATCTGCTGCCCCTCAGCCCCACCATCTGGTCTTAGCGATGAGAGATCAGCATGGTCGCCATAAATCCTGGCAGACTTTGCAGTCTGGCAGTGGGAATGACAGCATGCAGTATGGAGCCTTTGGCAAAGGGTGAAGCTGTGGCTACAAATCCAAACACTGTAAACCAGAAGATGGAGTAGAATGAAGTGCCTGACTTTTTTCTTAACCACCAGGTGGTATTTCCAGAAGCAACTATGCATCTTTGTCAGTGACTGATGAGTTGTAGTTATCATAAAAAAAAAAAAAAAAAAAAAAAAAGAGTGTAGTAGATCCTACCTCTTTCAACCTTTTTCAGCATTTCTCATACCTCCTTCAGCATAGTTTGTTATTTAACTTAAAATGTTTATACAGCCCTGCAAAAATAGTTATTTCTTTTTTAGGGTTGGGGAGGGGGACCCTTTTATAATTGCCCCCCAAATCATTTCTTTCAACCAACACATTCAACTCAATGCTTTTGAATTCCAACTATATGTACTCTAAGACAGAAAAAAATAGCCAATTATTTTTAGATCACTTTTTCTTTTGTCGTTAATTTGGTACTAAGTAAAACTGAATAGTCAGCAAACCTGCAAGGCCATTCCTGTTAGCCGTGTGGGTTTATCTACTGCAATGAGTGTTCAGGCAGTGTAGGTCTGAGTGGAGGCTGTAGGGATCGTGAAGCTTATTGGTGAGTGGCAGAAGTTAAAGCTGAAGAGGAAGGATGGGACCGGATCTTAAGTGATGTTAAATGCTGTATATTTAAAATACATCATGAAGGCTACCAAGAGTCAACCATGGTATAGCTGAGACAGGTTTGCTCTTAAGATGATAAACACCTTATAAAAAGTTTAAGTTTTAGTCAATACTTTAAAAGTCCTTTATGGCTCTCTAAAGGAAGATTCCGTTTAAGTTCCAAATAATAACAAAAAACAGATGTTTACAGGCAAGCCTTAAGATGTAGAGTAGCCAGCGTGACATAGTGTCTACAGATACACAGCACGTGATGTGCTTTTTATATTCCAAGAGGGCCTGCGTCTTCTTGACATTTCATCAGGGGCTCTTTCTTCCCGTCCTGCCCCAATATATATGCAGTTTGTATCTAACCATATGTTAAACAAACAAGCACAAGGATAGGAATTGCTAGCTGTATTTTCCATGTATGTGTACACTAAAGGCTGGATACACTAGGCTTGGATTCAAATATATAATTTAAAATATTCAGATGAAAATTCAAGTGTATAGTCAGTCACGTGAATAGTAACAAATATGCATATAGTTTGGCATTGCATAGGTAAAATATTAATAATGTTTTCTGAATTTTTCACCTTACAGATGGGTATTTTGCTAATATTATAAAGATAGCTCTTCACCCCACCCCCAGCAAAAAATTCCAAATACAGAGTATTTTATAACTATGTTTAAATTTTAATTTTATATACATATTAGAGAATTAAGCATGCTTTAGATACATTTAATTTAGGCTTTGTTTTTTTTTTTCTCCAAACTGTACATTGAGATTTCCTCAGACTTTTCTAATGATAGCTCTATAAAGTAGTGGTTTCTTCTTTGAGTCAGCTTACTGCAATAATCAAATCTCTGAACTTTATTCACTCATAGTGTTTATTGAGTATGTAAGGCATTTAAGATACTGTTCTAGGAACTCAACAAGTACATCTGTCCTGTAGGAGCAGTGCTAATGGCAAATACCAGCCACAGACATTGATGGCAATGAATTAGGCAACATGAGTCCTGGGACTCGGACTCTGGGCCTGTTTCCACATTGAGCGCTCCCAAACTTCCTTCCCTAACCTGTAAAATGGAAAGAATAACATTTGTTGATTCTTGAGGAATCAATAAGGTCATAAAATGAAAAATGATAGACATAATTAAGGTCCTTTCTAAACTTAAGCAATATTTACATAATAATATTATATCATTTTAATATTATAATATAGGTATGCATCATAGTTATACATAGTATAGCAATACATGTATAAAAATCAGGTGAGTAAGTTAATGCCCTCCCATGTCCCTTTGATCTGCTTGCTTAACCAGGGAACAAGCACTTTGAGTTTTAGTCAATATTTTAAAAGCAATTCCCTAAAGGAGAGTTTATGTCAGTGTCAAATTATAATTAGATGCTCACACCAAGTTACTAGACTACCAGCATGTTAAAATATATAATGGCCCCAGACATTAAAATTACTACAGTGTTTATTTTTATTATTAATTGCTGGTCCTGCATTATATTGGTTAAGGGAGCCAAAAGGCAAACAAGTTTTTCAGTGTTGAGGTACAAGCGATTTAACAAACTCCTAAGGGAAATTGACATCTTAATGATGTGTCAGAGAGCCACATAATAATATTCCCTTCCATCCCAAACTGTATTCTTCTCTATGTTTCTAGAGCCCTTTGCACTTGTTTCTCCTCTGGCAGTGACTAAAATGTTTCTTAAAGGGGTGTTTACAGTTCTCTCCCACGCCTGTTACATCATCAGCACTTTGAGAGCTGGGCATGTATGTAGTAGCTGGCACATGACAGGTACATGGTCAACTTATAGACTTGTAATTAGGTAACGTTTTTTACCCCTCGCAATGCTCATTCATGCATAAAATCTCATTTTCATTTTTTCAGCAACTTTCTAGGTAGCCATTATCTCCTCAGTTGACTTGCCCAAGGAAGCTCTGTCCGTAACTGGTAGGACCATAACTTCTGATTCCTAGTCCAGTGTACTTATCGCTGTTGAATCTCACCTCTATGAATCTCTGTGGTCTGAATTTTCGTGTTCTGACTGAGAGGTATTCCTGCCTGGCCAGTGCAGGCGTTATGCTGTTTTACTGTTCCTCATCGACCTGGCCCTGAACCCTCACCCTTTTCTGCTCATCACGTTAGGGCCAGAATTGCTGAGATGTGAAATGGAATCTATGGAAATTTATTACTGTTTATGGGAGACTCTGTGACATGGCCGAGTCGAGTTGCCTTCTACTACCTTGCATAAGAAATCTGAAAGCATCGGCAGATAGAGTAATTTAAGGCAGATTTGCTGACACTGGTTGCCTCTAAATGGATAATGATTTATCAGTAAATTACTCTTTTCTGAGCCAGGTAAGTTCTGATCAACAATGCCCACTCTCATTCTCTCCTCCATCCACTCCCTTTCTTTTCCTTCCCTCCTTTCCATTTCTCTCTCTCTCTCTCTCTCTCACACACATACACACACACTCTTGCACACTCCCACCAACACACATACACATACATATTCACCCAATATGTATGCCTTCCAAGGTAAGCATTAGTTAAGACATCGATACATTAATAAAACCATTTCTATTTGCTAAGCCAAACTCAAAATTGAATGTGAATTGCATAAAAACAGGGAGAGGTTATAGTGCCCATTATAAGGAGGGGATGGGTACTAACTGAAGGGGAACAGTCTCTGTGCTGTTGCAGTAATCAAAACAAGTTTAGAACTTTATCAGCACTGTGACATTCTTGCAGACCATGAAAAATAGGTGAAACTAGATCTTGGATGTCATCAGCAAACAGTAGGCTTTATAAGTGCCTTGACACCTACGTAATATGAGCAACTCTGTTAAACTAACATCCCTCTTACACTCTGAGAGCCCACCTCCCAAATGTAATGTATGGTATCATGGAGATGGGCTTGATTTACTTACAGAGAGCTCTGGGAAGGAAAAGATAGCAAAGAATCCAGGGCTTTGGCAAGTCTGAAATGAAATGCTAAGCTGTGGGCTTAGAGAGGCAGGAGAAAGAGAGAAGATTAAAATTTAGGTGGAAAAGTACATTATAGAAGGATTTAAGTGAAATTGTAACTTTGGAATTTTGTTAACTCAGGGTTGCCGGAAACAAATGCCGACTTGTAGTTGAGGTCCTCAAAACCTTGATTCCCAGGGATACAACTAGTCTCTCTGACAGGTTGTGATGACTTTTCCAAAACAAGACAATCTTAATCCTATACTATGGCATCATAGGCATAATGTAGTCCATGGTCATGACCTAATTGCCATGAATTAGTGTTATTCTCTTTCTTCTTTCTTATGTTGTCTATCCAGAAAGTAAAACTTGCCCCTGAAGTAAATCTGGACGTCAAAGCCATCTCATCTATTGATGAGCTTTAGGAGGAAGGGGGCTGATTGGTTCACGAGTGCCAGGCAGTATAGGCTGGAAAGGTGTGTTGGGAATCTGTCAGTTTGACTGTAGAGACGGCCATGCCATGGTGGCGTGAGTGGCTGAGATTCCCGAGTACTGATTTGAACAAGGAGAAGGAAAGAGCTGTTAGTAGCTTTTATTTTATTGCCTTGAACATTTGAAATCCATTCATATTTGGGATGTGAATTAGCATCTATTAAATGCCTCTCTTGTCCCTGACATTCAACTAATCATTTGGTCTTTGGTGAGGGGAAAATAAAAATAACACCATAGATGACTTTTGTGCCTTGGTCTGTGTGAGCTGCTCTCTATGATTCATGAGTGCAACAGTGCTGTGCTACCAGACTGCAGATTTCTTGAGTGAAAGGTCTGTGCACAGCCCTGGCACATAACTTAGTGCCTCACACCCACAGGGAGTGTATTCCCTGGGAATCACTGAGTAACTGATTCAAGGACTAAACGTGGGTTATATGCTAAGTAGTCGCTGTACTCGCTTTTTAGTTCATGAGAACCCTGAAGAACAGAGTGATACACACACTCTCAGAACCGGATTATCATCAGAGATGGACTGTGGGAGAGTGGGGGAAGCAAAGTGGGCCTCAAATCGCGAATGAAAGCATCACTGTAGAGGCCTTGCTCTGGGGACAAAGGGACCTTTTGTCGACGTTCCCTACACATGGGCATATGCTCCGAAGCAGCCGGTAGTCACTCAATGTGTTTAGTGTTCAATTTGACCTTCTCGGCCCACCCCTCTTCCCCCACTCTAGGCATCTGTGCTGAGTATACTCCTTAATGCTCTCCCCCAGGCCTGTCTCCTCTCTCTCTTTTCCCATCAATATCTTTTCTAATACCCACTGTCAGAGCCACTGAAAACTGCGAGGTTTGTTTCTTGACAAATATCCCATTTTCACAGGCAGTGGAACTGAACTGCAGCTTGTGCTCCGTTCAAACATGTCAATAAACATTATTGCAAAGACGTAGAAGCAATAATGGGAATGTATAAAACTCACCTTTATTGCTTCTTGCCGTGAATTTACATGCTGCTCTAAGCAGCTTTCACTCCCTCAAGAAGAAGCTGCAGGAAATCTGTTTTGGGTTGTGTGGGGGACAGAGAAGCGGATTTGCTTGCAGTCTCCCTTGGAGACTGGAAGCAGAAGGTAGCAGTGCCTGCCAGCTCAAATGTATGCACGTTATTTCATGCCGTCATGGTCTTGTATGAGTGATACTGGTTGTTACCAGTGGGACCAGGGTCCTGCAGGGCGAAACATCCGAGGTCACGGAACAGCAGTGCTTGTGACAATAAAGATCACAAGCATGGTGATATTCTCAAGCCAGCTTTCCAGGCCTGCAAATCTGCTTCAGTGGGAGTACCATTGTATGCAGGGAATATACAATGAAGAGACTGGCCGTAGCGCTGGGAGAGAGATTTCACCCTGGTATACCTGACTCTGACACTGGGGACTTGGGGCCTGCAGCTGGTTGGGATCATCAAGTAAGATGCTTGAGGTAGGTCCTAGAAAGCAAAGGGGGTCTCTGTGGATAGTGTCCGGATGATGACTGGTATATCCCTGGGGATTGGATGTGTCAGGGAATAGTGTGTCCCATGGTGAAATGCCCCAGATGGGTCTCTGAGTAGGGTTGTGACCCTGTAGCAATGGGTCCCACAGACAAGAGACACTCCCTGGAAATCAACCAACCAACATTTGTATAGATCTAAATCTGCAGATGATAAAGTTGAGGCAGAGAGGCCCTCCGAGAGGCAGTCAGAATCACCTGTGTTCCTTCCTAGTCAAGTGTGTGTGTGTGTGTGTGTGTGTGTGTGTGTGTTTACGTGTGTGCATATGTTCCCTTATGTGACGCTGTATCGTTTAGATGTCCTGTACTGCTTTACTGCAGGGACTTTGAGATCGTCTACAGCTAATGCCCACTGTAACACTGCCACCGCTTTGACATTTCTCCTTTCCAGAGACATAACAGCACTCGGAATTATATTGATTTCACTTACCAGCTCCTAATATATCAAATTAATTTTGGAATTTTGTAGTGACACTGAGCCAAAAGGCATAGGTTTCTGTGTACCATGCTTGGCTACAGTTGGTTTTGATTTGGAACGTAATACAGACCTTAAGAAGAAAACTGTTAAAGAAGAATAGCGTTATCAGAACAATCTGTATTCATTCTGATAAGGTGACAGTATCATTAAGCTAGAACAAATAATAGATCTAATATATATTAACTTTATTGATAACTTTAATTGTATACGGCATATGTTTCAGCATTGATTCAATCAACCAATATTTACTGAGTACCTGTTATGTGAAAAACAGCGTGTTAGATAATAAGCTGTTTTAGGAAATTAGTTGGAATGGAGCATCTTCTTTTTTCTTGCCTCACTCTAATTCATTAATTAGTTATTTTTAAATCACAGTGAACATTCAGAAATGAGAGTCAGAATTCAGTCACAAGGGTATCTTCAGCAAAATACTTTTTGTTCTCTATTGAAGATAACATTGAAGATAAGATTCTCTATTGAAGATAAGATTAAATAATAATCTGATTACCCCTGTACTGGTTTCTCAGTACTTTGTAGTTTCTTTCTTTTGTTTCATAAGTCCAAGCCGTAGCCAGCCCCTGCCCTGATGTAAGGTTCCTATACATCACACTCCACAAACACAGACTTGCCTCTGCCCCAACAGACACGGTGGCTTGACTGCTGTTTTTCTAACCTAGATTATTTTATCTGATCACAGTCAATGGGTATTTTTTGAGGCATTTGAGGCATGCAGGGAATGACCGCTTCTGTTCTCTAATGAGAACGTTACAAAATAACGAGCTGATGCAGAGGTACATAGGACAGACGTCATCTCTGCTTTATACTCCAGAGGGGATAGGCATTAGCCTGGCACCTGCTATCAGTACTGTGATGGAGAGGTGCTATGGGCATAGAGGGTAGATAGAAAAACAAGGGCAACGTCAGGGAAACCAGGAAAATGAACTCTTAAGCGGAACCTGGAAGCATGAATAGGAGTTAGTCAACTAATGGAGAAGATTTCAGAGGGAAATGCCCAGAGGGAATAAAAGTGTGGTATTTCTGAGGAACTGGATAAAGGTCCATATGGCCATTGTACACGTATGTAGCGGGCCAGGCAAAAAGGAGGTGTGAGAACAGTGTTAACTCTGGGAAGAAAGCTAGATCCAGATCCCAGATGCCTGATCAAGGTGCTGACCTAATTTTTAGGGGGATGGAAGTCATAGAAGAATTTAAAGGATGGTGCTGTATTAAAGACAAAATGTATGTACATAAATGTATGCATTTTACTTTGTCACAATAGGTGTACAGGATATTTCCTGTGATTTATCACTTCCTGAGTTCTTCACCCATTTTCCTTCATCCACATTGGCCATCTTTATCTCTTCCCCAATATTTTCTACAGCCAATGCTAAACCCTGCAATTGATTCTTGAAAATCAATGCAGAAGGAAAGGCAAGCCCTGGGATTTTCTGGTACCCGCCCCCCACCACCACCACCTCCTCAAAGCTTGTGCTGGACAGAGCCCATAGTCAAGCAACTGACCTCCTTATGATTTCTGTCGTTCTGGGTAGACTTTCTAGCATAGGTCTGAGGTGAATTTGGTATTTGGAATAAAGTTGGGGCAGAAGTTGGGCCCTGCCAGATTTTACAATAAGAGAGGGCTATTGTGACAAGATTTGGGGACATCAGAAGGATGGGGTGGATAATGATAGAATCTTTGTATCTGTGCTCTTAGTAACATAAAATATTAACATGACTCTTGAAAGAATTCTTTTAGAAACCCAGTATCCTGCCCATAGTTTGACGTTTATTGTTAGTACTATTATGAAGCAAACCTGACAGTAATTCATGTTACCTCAACTCTCAGAGATTTCAGAGGGAACTTCAGAATGCAATCCTGAAGCCCTATCTCCTAAGTAATGGCTTTGTCAGCTCACAAGAGATAGGTAGTGTAGAGGATAAGAGAAAAGAGTACAAATAAAGAAAAATCTTCACTGCCCTAGATTATAATCTTCTCAACTCCTCGGGAATTCATTTCTGCACTCATGGTGGTCCTTCTCTTACTGTTCTTGATCTTTGAAGTTTATCCATATAACTGTGGCCATATCAGGTAATATCTAAATTGTAGTTCATCTGATTCATGGTGGCTTATTTGTCTAGTCATGCCATGTGAAGGGAATCCTGATATACGGGTCCAGTCATTTTGTATGGCATTAAGACAGCCCCCACTGGCTTGGGTCATTTGAATGTTAAGGTTTCGTAAACAGTGTTCCCACATGGGGATCCCTTTGTAAACTTGGCCACTTTCTCTTTCATTTCCATTCTAGAACTTCCCTAGTTTCCTCAGAGAATTGTTCTGCCAAAGACCTATACAGCCTCTAGCTCTTAGACTCTGGCAATATTGAAGGATGCAGCAGAAGGAACCTAGTACAGATGCTGCATACAAAGAAGCTAAGAGAAGTGAAGCAAGAGGGAAGGACAGGGAGGAGAGGAGGGGAGATTGCTTTGGGAGAATAATAGGAGATGTTTCCCCTAGTGCTTATAGAAGTGAGTTCGTTACTGCTCTGGAAAGTTCTTTCCTTTGGTGATCACATGTAACATTTATCAAGAGGAGTTTCATCTTTGCCATGGAAGCTACTGGAGAGACTCAGATTATCATGAGCATTTTTCACATACAGCCACTATGGAGAACAGTATGGAGGTTCCTTAAAGAACTAAAAATAGAGCTAGCATATGACCCGGCAGTCCCACTCCTGGGCATATATCCAGGGCAAACCGTAATTCGGAAGGATACATGCACCCCAATGTTCATTGCAGCACTGTTTACAATAACCAGGACATGGAAGCAACCTAACTGTCCATCGATGGAGGAATGGATAAGGAAGATGTGGTACACATATACAATGGAATATTACTCAGCCATAACAAATAATGAAATAATGCCATTTGCAGCAACATGGATGGACCTAGAGATTGTCATACCGAGTGAAGGAAGTCAGACAGAGAAAGACAAATATCATATGATATGGCTCGTATGTGGAATCTAAAAAAATGGTACAAATGAATCTATTTACAAAACAGAAATAGAGTCACAGATGTAGAAAACAAACTTATGGTTACCAAAGGGGAGAGGGGTAAATTGGGAGAATGGGATTGACATGTACACACTACTGTATGTAAAATAGATAACTAATAAGAACCTACTGCATAGCACAAAGAACTCTATTCAGTATTCTCTAATGACCTATATGGGGATAGAATCTAAAAAAGAGTGGATATATGTATATGTATAACTGACTTACTTTGCTACACGGCAGAAACTAACACAACATCGTAAATCAACTATACTCCAATGAAAAATTAATTTAAAAAAATAATAAAGGAAGAGGAACCCTTTGCCTTGATAGCATGTAGTCTGAAACGGGCAAAAGAACTTTTAAACTACCATATACCCAGATAATAAGAAATAATTTTCTTTTTCAGACTGTGACTTTGCTTATGTTGTGTGTTAGTCTTAGGCTTCCTGGTAGATGTTGGAATGGAGAATTTTAAAACACTGTATCTTGACCCTGCATCACGATGAATTTATTTCAAGAAGTAGGCCAAACTGGAATAACCCAACCTAGAGCTTGATGTGCTCATGGAGGTGATACGGGTTCTGAGAAAATGTGTCCCAGTTCTAGATGATACAGAGTAGGGAAAGCATGTAAGAGCATAGACTGAAAAGCAGAAGGAGGACCATGCATTAGGGAGAAAGACAAAACCAGCATTTCCCTAGATGACTGGGCATCTGGGAATCTCAGAGAGGAGTGATGGCCTCAGGGAAGACTGTGAGCGCGTGGGTCATCCCAATCTCAGCTCGGGGCTGGGATTCAGTGTAGGGAGGGAAATATGAAGTTCCTAGATGACAGGAAGGAATTGGGTTCCCAAGACAAGTTAGAGTTTCTCTCCAATATCACTTGGCAAAGGTAGAGCTGGAACCACGACTTCCTTACTGCTTCCAGCGCTCGTCCAGTCTCTCAGGCTGTGCTTGGCTCTTGGGCAGCGGGATGCATGGGGCCTCTAGGCTCCCACTGTAGTCACTTAGATGTTTCCTCTGTGCATCCTCCGTGCCTACCGCCATGATCCCTGCTCCACCACACTTGGCAGTGTGTACACAGCCCTCACAATGCCATAGGCCTCCTGATGGGTAGGATGCTGATAGTCCCTTAGAGACCATTCTGCTCACTTGGCACAGCTCAAATCACGTCTCTTGGCTTTTGCACACCAATCTCCTGTTCTGCTCAAAAGCGTCGCCTCTGCCAGTTGGTGGGCTTCCGTTAAACCCACGCTGTGGATGTTGCCCATCTCATGCTCCTCTGGATATCTGATTTTGCCTTTGGCTCTGCATGGACTGGCTTGCCTTGCTGCCAGTGGGTTGAACTGACCTGATTTAGATGTTTTCCATTGAGCCATCCTGTGCTTGGCTGACAATGTAGTGCCTGTGCCAGTGGGCAGGTTCCTTCCAAGGGGGCTACTTGGGCTCCATCTTCGCCTTCTGCTGCCTTTCTCATTTCTTTTACCATGCTGCTTGGCCAGGCTTACCCCCAGCACTCAATTGCCTCCACATGGTGGCTGGCCCTCTCTTCTTCCACTGGCTGCTTCCTGGTAACTCTGACTTGTCTGACCCTGGTGCCCCCATCTTTCATGTGTAACGTGTTCTTCACAGCACATTAAATTCAATTTGACTGACTCATGGTGGCTGAGAACGTTTCACACTATTATGTGGGATGTGCCGCATGTATAAATGGTTATTGGTAAAAACCAGATTCACCCATTATTCAGGTATTATCCTCCCTAACAATATTATCTATTTACTCTCAACCAAGAAGTCAGTTAATATCTATGAAGCACCTACTAATTTTACAGGCTCTGATCTCTCTTTACTGTACAACCTGTCAGTTATGAGAGTCTCTTGGAGACTCTTGGACTATTCATCTCAGGGGAAACTTGAAAGAAAACCCACTCCACTTTTTTACTTTAGACATGGCAACCCCACAATTATTCCAGACAAATGAGTATGTAATTTCTAATGGCCTCAGGAAGAAGCTCTAGGGAACTCATTCTAGTATTTAACAACCTTCCCTGTTAGGAATATGTCAAAACCAATGTAATGTCTTATGCTCTTTTTCACCCCTTTATAAAGTCGGTTGCCTTTCACTCATCAGAGGACATAAACAACAGGTTATTAAATTTTTTTCTTTAAAATGACTTGTTAAAGTAAGAGAAAACGTGTACTAAATGCTGACATATTTTTTCTTCTTTTGTCATGGCTACATGGTTCAAATCCCTTTCAGTTTCCTCCTTTAAGGATTTGGTTGATTATCTCTTTAACTTGTAATTTAGAGACTGAATTGGCATACAACTAAGAGGAAAGCCCTCAACAGGCTCAGAATGCTTAGAAACAAAACAAAACAAATATCAATGAGCCAGCAAAGAATGTAGGGACCATCCACTTGGAAGTCTAGTGTTGGGATATTAAGGCCACTCCCTGGGACCATGGCACTTCTGTGATTAAACCCGTCTGTGGTTTCCCAATGACTGTCCTCTGACAGTGCTTCTAGGCACAGCCATGGATCTCTGAAGGATATGGATCCCTGCCTCCGTCACAAATCTAACTTTTCCTGTCTTCCACTCTGCTCCCGTCTTACTGGGCTGCCTTCAGGTCCACAAATACCCTAAGTAATTTCTACCTCAAGCCTTTCATATGCTGCTACTTCTACCTGAAACTTTTTCCATCTCCCTTCACAAAGCTGATTCTATCTCATCTTTTAAGTTTTCAGATGAAATGTCATATGGGGTGCCTACTTGATCATCCCCTCTTCTATTTTCTTTGTTGCACTGCTCCCCCTACACCCCTTAATGGGATCTTAAATTGGTAATTGATTACTTTTTCGTTTGCGTATTTATGGGCTCTTGGCCCACCAGACCATGAGCTCCATTAGGGCAGCGACCTTTATTACTAAGCCTAATGTCTGATATATAATACGCATTTAATAAATACTTACAGGATGAACATCTTAAATAGAATAATGAATCTCTTGGCTGTGAAAGAAAGAGGCCCTGTGAGCTCCTGGTGTTTTTGTGGTATTGGAACAGTACTATCTAAGAATCTGTTCCTGTGTTTGCTGCCTATCTTTCCCAGCCATGCACAAAAGGAGAGATGCTAGAAGCCAAGTCTAAGCTGCCAAGATTTGAAACAGCAAAGCTTGTCCTGGAGCCTATCATCACTTCACATGCTTAATTTAAGGCTGTAGTTAATTTAATGCTAGTTAAGCTGGCACCCTGTTTCCACTACAAGGCAGAACGAGATAAAAAGACGCAAACAGAATAAGATAAAGGATCAAGGGGAAATGATAAAGAAATCAACCAGATAGGTTTCATCCTCAGTCACCTGCCCTTTGCTTCATATATTTTTTCCTTGGAGGAGCTCATTCACTCTCAAACCACTAAATACCTTGTTTCTGATGCTACCCAAAACGTTACCTCTAGTTCCACTTCTTTTTATTAACCACAGACACAGATCTTTAGATTCTTGCTGTACATTACCAGCTTGGCATCCTTCTACTGATTTAACAGGTCTGGAACTAAACTCAGTAACTTCATTTATTTAATAGTACTTATTGAATCCTTCTAATGTGCCAGGCGGTACTCTGGGTGCTCGGTTGCTCTGATGAACAGCATCCATTCTAGCAAGGATGACTGGTAATAAACAAACGATGCCACAATCAACATGCGATTGTTATCTGATACATCGTCTGACACATTTTCATTTTCAAGTGAGTTGCAATTATTTATATTGCGTTGTAGATGTTCTTTTTGTATCCTGGTTACCAGTCCTTTGTCAGACATATGCTATGTGAATATTTTCTTCCAGCCTATGGTTTGCCTATTCATTTTCTTAATATTGTCTTTTGATGAACATTGTTTCTAATTTGGATAGTTTATCATGTTACTTTTCTTCATAAGTTATTGCTTTCTGCATCCTGTTTAAACATTTTTGTCTATAGCTAAATATAGGATTTTATATTTACTCTTATTACATTTCATATTGTTGGTTTCAGCCCAGTATTTCGGCCTGTCAAGATTATTGTGAGTCTAGCTCCTGTCTTCTGCTATATTAGATATTGCTTTCAGCTTTGAGTCACCTGCAAATTTGACAAGGTATTGAATGTTGAATGGGAAAGAACCTTTTTCCAGTGCAATTAGAATCAAGGATCACATTTCACCATCTTATTTTTCAGGATATTGTAGGAGACAAAGTCAAATTCTCTGCAGAAATCAGTAGCACAGAGGACTGACTGTGACGGTGATTATATCGGCAAGTTGTATACGATCCAGCATATACAACTTGCTTTCACTACTCAAGAGCTCCATTTCTGAACTTTGACATTACTTTATTGAGTTACCTATTGCCACCTGGAAGTTACTGATTTCTTTTTTTTTAATTAGTTTTTATTGGAGTATAGTTGATTTACAATGATTTCTTTTCTAAATTTCTTTTTCCAAATTGTCTCTCCAATATAATGTAAGCTTCATCAGAGTCAACACCTTGTCTCTTAGTTACCAACACGTACCCAGAAACGCATGGATACATTAATTAATATTTGTTGAATTCACTAACAAGCTCATGTCCAAAATTTATTATTTAATACTTTTTCCCAGAATTTTGTCAGAAATTGTCCATTTTTCTGACCTGAACTTAGGAGATTTGCCACTTTGTCCTCTCGACATTTGGGACATTTTCTGGTTCTAGTGTTATGTTAATTACCTTTCTTGTGTTTCCATCATTTTTTTTTTCTCCAGCTTTATCGAGGTATAATTTATAACTAAAATTGGAAGATTTAAAGTATACAGTGTGATGATGATTTAATGCAGGTATACGTTGTGAAAAGATTCTTCTCCGATGAGTTAATTAACACATCCATCCGCTCACGTTTGCCATTTTTTGTGTGAGAATAGCAAATTTCAGTGTTACAGTACAGTGTTATCAGCTATAGTCACCATGTTATACATTAGATCCTCAGACCTTATTCATCTTAAGACTGACATTTCGCATCTTTTTACCAACCTCTCCCTATTTTCCCTGGCAACCTACTCTATTTCCATAAATTAGCCATTTATTTAGATGCTACATATAAATGATACCATGTGGCATTTGTCTTTCTCTATCTGGCTTATTTCCACTTAGCATAATGCCCTCTCAGTTTATCCACGTTGAGGCAAATGGTAGGATTTCCTTCTTTTTTTAGGGCTGACTAATAATACCCCATTATATATATTACATTTTCTTGATCTGTTCATCTGTTGACAGGTACTTGGTTTGTTTACATACCTTGGCTCTTTTGAATAATGCTGCTATGAACAGGGGAATCCAGGTATCACTTGGAGATAATGATTTCATTTCTTGATATGTACACAGTAGTGAGATTGCTGGATCATACACAACTTGCCCATGTAATCTAATATTCATTATCAGTATACTTGTATATAACTTTTCTGATATACAAGTACACTGATAATAAAATTTGATTATATGGCAAGTATCTTTAGAACCTGGGATTTAATTTACCTTGATATGAAGACTTGAATTCATTTGAGGGAGCTAAATTTATTGAGCCCAACCTGAACAGATTCTTTGCTAGATACTAGAGGGACAGAAGTTTAAAAAAAATGAAGTTTCCATGTACAGTTAGTCCACAGCTCAATAATATGTGAGTCTGTATCTGATGATCTGACGCAGTTTTCTTACATCCATCCATACTAAGGAATGCCCCTCGAATAATCAAGAGCTGAGTTGAGAACCAGCTGCCTTGTCTTCACTTCCTATCTGGTCTGTTCTGTTCTCCCTCATCCCTCTATACAAGATGCATGTAAATGGAAATAATCACTAAAACCCCCAGTTTTTTAATACAAATACTTTTGTAACTAGTAATCTATAAGTAAACTGGAGATTTGTCATATAGAAACCCAGCTTGAAATTAGGTGCTGTACATAATAAGAAATAAGATTTGACTCCACTCTTGAATAGAAAAATAGCTATAAGAATAATATTTATAAAATTAATAGCAAGAATAATATTTATAAGAATAATAAGAATAATATTTATAAAAGAATAATAAGGATAATATTTATAAAATTAATAGCAAACTTAAAATTATTAGACCCTGAAGAACTGATAATAAAATTTACTGACAATTTTGGAAAAGGGAAGGCAGTCTAAATTGATAGAGGTGAGGGAAATCCATGATCAGATTTGTTTGGTTCAGAGAAAGGATGAGGGTGTTCTGGATGTGAGAAAGGGCTGAGTAGAGACTGGTGGGCAGGAATGAGCTTGGCGTATGCACAGACTGAACAGAGAAAAGTCAGTCTTCTCTGTGAGCCTTGGAAAATATGACTGCAAGAGTCCAATGGGACCTAAAGTACCAGCATGAGGACCTTGTATTTGATCTGAAAGACAAAAATGAAGCGCTGTAAATTCTTGTTTAGGAAACTGACTTAATAAAATCAAAATATTTAAAGGATGAAGGTGCTTTTTAATGAAGGTATTGGGTTGGCCAAAAAGTTCTATAACATCTTATGGAAAAACCCAGATGAACTTTTTGGCCAACCCAGTAGTATGGAAGTGATGCAGAGAAGAGGCAACTGTGAGTAGCTATGAGCTAGTGCCACAAAATTAAAGTAATTAGATCAGAAAACACAGGACATTAAGAAGAAATATGGAGAAGCAGTAGACTAGATATTGGCGTGAGAGGGATAAAGAAACACAGGTTTGTCTTAAATTTCAACTTCAGTGAACTAGAAAAATTTCTCCATTGACTAGAATGGGATAATCTTGGGAAGCAAGTTCAAGTGGTTATAAATATGAGATTGAGGTAATAGTAAATTACGAAGGGAGACATATCTAATAGGTTTGGGAACCTTGAGACAAGGTGGTGCTGGAAAGAAAGATTGGGACGTAATTTGATTAAGGATAATATGAACAAAAAAAATACATGAGGCCCTTTCAGAGAAAGCAGTCAAGGGATGCCAAGAGTTAGTGATTACACCCCAGAGAAAGTCCACAGCTGAGGTCAAGAAGAACTGGAGTTACTGAAGGGAAGACAGAGAAAGTAATTCATGGCCTGAGAGAACAAGGTCGGTGCAGTAATGCAAAAAACAAAGGAAGAGGCTGACCAAAAAATGTGGCAGAACATTTAAGGAGGATGAGAGAAAGTCACTGGATGTGGTGAGAAGATAATCGTGTCCTTTTTAGAAATAAGGAAGCTGAAGCACCTAGACAAAGCCAATCTAATCCTTCTCCCTGGATTATGTCAAAGAGGCCCGTAGATGAGTTGTTCCCAAATACAAGTTAGCGATAACATTTTCACTGGCCAATGGCAAAATGATGACTATAAAGGACAGTGCAATTACATATGGTAGTGAAAATAAATTCCGTCCCGCAGACCTTCCTAATTTACCATGTGTCTTCTATTATGAAATTATAGAAACCATAGATGATGACTACTCTATATTTAGTTGGAAAAATAAATGATAGCTATATCATTTTCACTCTCTGTTTTTTATTAAGGTGAAGTCCGGTAATAGTGATTTGATGATGTATTTGCTTCCCCTGGGCTTGTTCTCTGGAACAGGAAGTGGGGTGTTTCTGCATAGGTGCTTCCTTCAGTGCTCACAAACCACTGACATTCAGAGGGCAGGATAAGTAATAATTTATTCCACTTGAGCTGTTGAAAGATGCTCACATTAATACAAAAACACCATATCCTGACAGTTTTAAAGCCCAACTGCAGGTTCAGAGCCCTGTCACTTATCTTAAGCTTCTATGGAAAATAAAGATCGAATATCTCTGAAGCAGTGTTTAGTGTCATAGCTATTTCTGTAAGAGACAGGCTTTTTTTCCACCCACTAAATCCCTTGCACTGTATTATCATCTGAGTCTCCATCGTATGGTTTTCTTGAGGTTCTTGGATATGTAAGTGCAGGCAGATTGGCTGTGGTGAAGAATACATCTTCTTGGTTGGAGCCTCAAGAACTAGTTTCTAGTCATAGATCCCTTCACCTCTTTTGTGGTGTGACACTTTATAAGTTGTCTTCTGTGCCTTTGAAATAGGAACTTTAGTAATAATAATACCTAAAATAGGTAACACACCTGTTTTGTTTTTTGCCTTATGCCCGATTCTATACCAGTGTTGTACATAGATCAAATCCTTTTCTCTTTCAATAACCTTATAAGTTGAGCTCTAAACTTATCTTCACTTTAAAGATAGGGATGTTAAACCTCAGTTAGGTTAAACAACTTGCTTGTCAGCATGGCTAATAAACCCCAATGGAAGGTTTTAAACTAAAAGTCTGGCTCTACATGTCATGTTTATCACTTTCACAATTTGCTGGCTCAAGAGGGAAGAAAGCATAAGAAAACACATGCTTACCTTAGGGCATATTCTTATTCCAACTCTTATAATATTCAAGACATCTCCAGAATTCTCTTTTCAGAATCTCTTCTAGACACATTTAAAATATATATATATTCAGTGCTGTTGAAACTCTGTTTGCGGGGATAAAGTTAACATTTGGAAATGATCAATGTCAAAGTCAAAGACATTGTTAATGTCAAAAGAGACATTTCTATCAGGGTGTTCTAAAAGTATGTTTGATTGTGAAAAATAATATTCGCCATAAAGATATAACCTCATAAACTGATTGTCTTGCAAAGGAAAGTACTCAATGAATGTTTTGTCTGTTGTTAGAAAATCCGTCACATTAGCTATTGGTTATGTAATACTGGATCTCTCCCAAATTGTTCCTAAAGAATACTCTTCTTATCTCATGAACAGAGCCCCAGGTGACCTCTGAATGGGTAGGTCTTTCCTTGCTAGCAGTGCTTCAAGGCAAGCAGGGTTAATATTCCTGCCTACACTCTCAGGTGACCTCTCTACATTGGTGGGAAATCTCAGTGGGTGCAAAAGTCATTCCTATAAATGAAGACTATGCAGTAAGCACAGTTTTCTCTAGTCTGTTTGCTAATGATGTATAAACCTGGCCTGATAGAGCTACTCGTTTTAATTGCAGTAACTTGAGGTCTAGACCAGCTGTATCATTTAACATCTCAGTTCCTTTTCTCTCAAACATTGGATAAGAAATAAAGTTTTCCATGTTATTTTAGAGTAAATCATAACAGTTGGTATGAATTGTATGTGACCAAACATAAATTCATCGATATCCCTTGTGAGAAAGATAGACAGATCTCTCCATTCTGTTTACTGGGGCGCAGAGAGGTGAACTGACACTTTCAAAGGCACACGAGAGATAAATATCACGACAGGAAACAGAAGCCAGCACTTAAGCTGTTATTCGGGCAGTGGGTACAACTGAACACCTTTTAAATTCATATAGGATCACTAGAAACTTTCAGTAGACCCTGTGTGAATCACCACATGCAAATACGGTCCCATCAGAAAACATACGTCACTTGTTGTTTGGTAGTAGAAGATGAAAATCAATCATGTGTTCTCAGAAAAGAGGACTCTGGGAATGAGGTCCCAAATAGTTATTTTCAGGCTGATTTGAAGTTACTGATGAGAAGTCAGAGGACAGTTAAATCTTCCATTCAGAGAGAGTAGGACAGACTTGTTTCTTGACTAAGATGAGGAATCATTTTTCACCCTCACCTGTGACACAGACTACATTTACTAGCTGCTAGTTTCCCCTTTCTGTATTCTGTCTGCATAGTACCACCAGCTGACACATGGAAAAGAAAGGAAGAGAAAGAGAGCAAGTTGGCAGGGAGTCGATATATTTCAGTGGTTTTTTTTACTACGAGACTCTAGTAGCATTTAGTTGGTGAGTCTGAGCAGAGAATGAGTATTTCTAAAGGGACTCCGTTATCAGTGGAAATGATTAAAGGCACAACAACAAAATCTATAGATTAATTAGCAGGCCAATGGTGCTTGAGTAGCTATTACTAAATTACATGGTTTGCATGCAAGGGAAAATATTAATCTTTGATGTTTTTCAGCTTGGGTGACGGGTATGTTAGAATTCCAGGTCAGTGAGAAGAGATTCCCATTGATTGGTTGATGGGTAATGAGATTGGAAAAGATAGTATCTGGATTTCCTTCAATTCTACACATTAAAGACTTAATCTTATTTTCTGTCAGTGATACATCCTTCTTGCTACAGTTACTGACAGTGAGATTTGAGGATTTGATTAATAATAAAGAAAGAAAGTACAACTAATGATACTATGTAAGAGGAGAAAAATCAGGGTCAGGAAAATAAGTGTTGGGTGAAAGCAGGAACGACAAGTTCTAGGAGAGGGAAGGGCAAGTGATAATCTATTCTTTGGAAGGCTTACAGGTTTCAAGAAGGAGAGCAACAGATTCAGTAAGAGGCCCACGTTTCATTAATCCATTTAACAAGTATTTATGGAGACATGCACATACACACGCATATATACATATATGCATGTGTATGTACTTTTTCTATACATAATTTATATATACATGATTTATATATACATATACCTTTTATATAGATACACATACCGCACCGTGTGTGTGTATATATATATATATATTCTTTCATATATATAAAAATTCTAGTGGGAGAGGCAGAAATACCTAAATAAATTAACTAATAAGTTAATAGGTAAAAAGTGCTAGGAATACAAGAAAAAGTGGAGCCAGTTAAGGGACTGGGCATTTAAAACAGTGGCTGGGGTCAGGTGTCAGGATCAAATAGGGGTGATCAGGGTAAGCCTCTTTGGAAAGTTAACATTTTAGCAAAGACTTGGAGGAGGTGAAAGAGTTTAGGTGTACAGATATCCCAGGGAAGACTGGTCTAATCAGAGGAAACAGCCAATGCGAACGTCCTATAGTGTTACATGGCTGGGGAGTCAGGGGAGGAGGAAGGATGCTAGTGTGGCTGGAGTGGTATGGGCAGAGGGATGGTGGGGTGGCGGTGGAGATCGTAGAGAATAAGGTCAGAAAGAAAGCAGGGATTAGGTATATAGATCCTGATGGGCCTCTACAAGGACTCAATTTGGAGGACTGAGCCACAGTTCTGGGTTCCTCTTTCCACCCCAGGTATGAAGAAGGAGCAAGACATTTATGATTGTGCCAGTGAGAGACAGTGTTGCAGTAACATGATACGTGGGATTAATCAGAGGGAAAGAATGACCCTTGGGGCTTTTCTCATAAATGCAACTAACAGCAAACAATCAGGAGAGACATTTATGCAAATAGGGAACTGTACTCTAGGAATCGGGAGCCAACTAGATTGCACTAACGTGCGGAGTAATCAAACTGTCAGAGTGCTTGTGCTTTTAGGTCTGCATCTAGGCAGGCAGTGCCTAGAACATTTTATCTCATTTCCAAGTGACTTTTATGCCCATTAAAATGTTGTTTTCATTTCAATTAATATTTCAGCCAGTAATACAATTATGAAATGGAACTTTTGCTGTTAGCTATTTCTAGAAGGCAGAGTGAAAGGAGTTAGGAAGTGGAAAGGAAATAGAGGGAGGTTTTACTGGCTAGAACGCAGTATGGTATAAGCAGGTATTTGAAGATATCGGTAATCAGCCATGTGACATAATCTCCTTCCCATTTTGATTGAAAGGAAATGTGATTAGAGTATGGGGGGCTCAGATTGGAGCTGTACCTTGAACCCCTTTTAAAGGTCTAAGGCTGGAGCAATTGGTTGAGGAAAGCCGTCTTTCAGGCTCCTTTGGCTCAGGTTCATACTCTTGCACAGAACTTCTCTTCCTAGCGGGAGTGTGAGTGGGCAACCAAAGCCTCTTTCTACTATGGGGACCACATGCACTGGCAGTTTTATGCCACTTAAGCAAAACATCATTCTAGTGAATGTTTCTGGGCTGTATATGTCTGTTCCAAAGATAGATATGCTGCTTGGTTATACTCAGTTTTACAAAGAATGATTTCTCATCTCGAATAGGTGTAGTTCCAGAAATAACTTGGAACGTCTACCATAGCTATAGCTTTTAGATCCGTGCGTCCCATTTCACATTGTTGACAGTGTTGATGTTTTTGCATGGGGCTTTCAGGGTTATCAACTTTCTGTTCAAACCTCTTTGAATTCAGATAGGATCTTTAATGTACCATTCTAGATAAGAGAAGGGGTAATATTTCTCACTGAACCTCTTCAGATGACTAATTGGCAATAATCAGTCACATGGCCCTAAAAGCCATTCCTTAGGTCAGCTGACTTTTTGTTGCTACAGCCACTAATTGTTCACACACAGTGACCTGTCCAGTGGGATACTGTATAAAAGGAAAGAGTAAACAGTGGGTAAGGATACTTGATATTTCTTTCCCATCCTTGCTATAATTGGCTTCTTCTCCCTTTAGGATATGAGGCCACTTAATAAAAGCTCCAGACTAATTTTAGGAAAAGGATTTTCTTTCTTGCTATCAGAGAACTGTACCTAATGACAGAGAGATTATTACACTAAACTATGTTTCTGATGCCTCCTAACGTTGAAAACTAGCTCCAGCTTTCAGCCTTGAAATCGTATTCTCGTCTTTGTTTGCTCAAATAAAAAAATATTAAACGTGTCAAATAGGATGGATAAGACAAAAGTGGTTTCCTTTAGTGTACTGAGTCATGGGAGTGTCTCTGCAGAACCATTTTTTTAAAATTTTATTGACGTATAGCTGATTTACAATGTTGTGTTAGTTTCAGGTGTACAGCAAAGTGATTCAGTTATGTATATAATATACATATATATTATATATATATATATATATATATCTCCTTTTCCAGATTCTTTTCCCTTATTATGAAGTATTGAGTATAGTTCCTTGTGCTATACAGTAGGTCCTTGTTGGTGATCTATTTTATGTATAGTAGTCTGTATATGTTAATCTCAACCTCCTAATTTATTCCTCCACTACCCTCCTTTCCTCTTTGGTAACCCTAAGTTTGTTTTCTATGTCAGTGGGTCTGTTTCTGTTTTGTAAATAAGTTCATTTGTATCATTCTTTTTTTAGATTCCACACATAAGTGATATCATATGATATTTGTCATTCTCTGGCTTACTTCACTTAGTATGATCATCTCTAGGTCCATCAATGTTGCTCTGTAGAGCCATTTTGCATAATGTAGGCATCAGTTGTTCCTAGAACTGGGACACTACCCTCATCCCTAAGTGCTGGAGCCTCCCTAAAGCCACAGGGTTAGTTGAGTGAGGCAGCTATCTCGTAAACGTGAAACACTTGCTTGCAGAATGGAGGAGGGAGGTGGCCCTGTAATGCCTGTAAGTACCTGGAGAGGAAGCAGCTCAGTAACAATCAATCCCAACTTGATGAGTTTTCTGCATAAGTTTCTATAAGCTCAGCCCTCTTCGCATGGCAGTATCTTGGCAATTCCTCATAGCTCTTCCCTTCCTGTCATCATAAAAACCTATATACAATGTGAAACAGTGGGAGCAGGGCCATTCTCTGAAGATGTGGGAGAGATGAACCTGCATCAATTACAGTTTCCCCTACTCCAGTTGTGTTTGTTTCCAAGTTTTTTGTCCAGACAGTATGTGAACTTGTAATAAACTTAGCTAAGACGTACTCACCAATCCACGTTTGAGAGACCTTTTTTGGGTCAGGGCCTCCTGACTTCCTGGTGTGAAGAATATTGGTGGGCATCTCAGGTGTTCTCTCCCCCCAAAAAAGCAAGGAATTGTAGTGCTGAATATCTACCTCTACCCCGTTCATAAAGACAGATTGCAGTTTGTTCAAAGATCAGGGGAATTGTAGGATATCATCAGGATATAAAACACATTTTGCAAAGCAGCGCAAAACGCAGGCCATGGTGGATTTACGCGATACAGCGCCCGTGCCGTTTCTGCTGTCACTCTCTTCCAAGCCCGCACCAACAGGTCAGCAGCGCGTCTGCATTAATTGCAGGGCTGTGATCCTCTGCCTTGCTTCTCCAGCCCTCGGGCTTTGGTAATGCCATCTCAGAAAACCAGTGAGTGTAAACTGGAAGTTGGGGCAAGACGAAGAGTCATATCAATTCCTCAGTCTCTACTGATAAGAAATTGTTTAGAGAGGGCAAGACTTTCATCTCAAGGTCCTTTAAAATCACACTGCGCTAAGATGGAGGGAACGTGAAAACCATCTCTTAGTTAGGTCAAGTGAGGAGTAGAGGGGTTACCCACCGATAATAATGAAAGTTAATAATAATAATAATAATAATAATAATAATGTGGTATTGCTGGCTGTGGCTTCCTCCACGCATTCCTCCCCAAAGTGTGACTCATTAATGATTTGCTATGAGTTAAAAGGGTGTTGGCAATAAATGCTTAAGAGAAACTTCCAAAAATAACACAATGGCGTGAATGTTTCTGAGATTTTGTGTTAGCCATATTTTATGAATTAGTAACACATAAGCCTATTACTTCAAAGAAATTCATTTCTTGGAATTTATTCAAAGCAACTCCTTTCTCTCCGTATTTCCCTCTGATAAATTACCTTTTGTCGACTTAAGAGAAATGGCATTTTCCTGAAAAGTTGACAAAGTACCTTACCAACACTAGCACTCCCTTAAAGTAATCACCACTGGTACTATTAGGTTGAAAATAAATCATTTTATATAACTGAATGCATTTCATTTCTAATGAAGTTTCTAAAATTCAACAATATTCTTGGGTGCCTATTACATGCAAGACATTCTGCTGTGCCTTCTGGAGAATTCAGAGATAAGCAAGATATGTCCCCAGGTCTCAAGCAACACATAATCAAGTAGGTGGAATCAGACAGTACACAAATCACAAATCATTTTCATGGAAAACAATAGTCTAATTGATCTCTGGCACCTTGAGACTGATGACATCACTGATTTCATTTAAGTTACCAAACAATGGCAGAGTGTAGGGTCTGTTGATTGATATTTATTTAAATGATATGCTGAGAAGTAATAAGTGTGATGGCCTATTTAATTACCAATGTCCTGAGCAATTTTTCCTTTTCATTTTGTATTAATTTCCATTCTTGAATGAAAAATGCCTCTCTACTACGGTTTTCTTGAATGGATTCTTTGGGTGCTTCAGTAAATTAATTCTGCCCTAGTTTGGCTGTTGTGTGTATGTGTGTGTGCGCGCGCGCGTGCGTGTATGTGTGTGTGTGTGCGTGTGTGTGTTTATTAGCTCATGCTCTAATGGAACACCTGCTTGTTCTTGATTCTCTTAATGAATTGTCCTGACATTACTAAAGGCACCACAAACCAATTATGATATGCTGTGTAGGAGCCATGCACTGACATTGCTTTCTAGAAGTAGTCCACTTATTTTCTAATCATTTTGAGAATTATGTACGCATGTATATAGGAAAATACAGTAGGCCCTCCAGATCCAACAGTTGCAGATCTACAGATTCAACCAACTACAAATCGAAAATACTCGGAAAAAATTCCAGAAAGTTCCAAAAAGCAAAACTTGGACTTGCCATGTACTGGCAAGTATTTGCATAGCACTTACATTGTATTTACAACTATTTATATAGCATTTACCTGGTATTAGGTATTATAAGTAATCTAGAGATAATTTGAAGTATATGGGACGATATGCATAGGTTATATGCAAATACTGTGCCATCTTAAATAGGGGATTCAAGCATCCATGTATTTTGGTATCCACAGGGGTCCTGGAACCAACTGTGGAAACCTAGGAACAACTGTACTTATATTTTAGTAGCACTTTACAGTTTACAAAGTACTTTCACTATCGTAGCTCACCTAAAGCTGCTTCTCCACTTGAATTGATCAATTTCATCACGTGTTGATCAAGCTAGAAACGTGGGTATCTTCTTTATCATTACCGCCCTTTTACACCTATACACAGCTTATCTCCAAATGAAGTCAGTTCTGTCATTAAAGCAATTCTCCCACTTCTCTCTATCTCCTTGTCCACTGTCTTGGCTAATCTTGATGTAATGTCTCGCCAGCATTCAGACTACAACCTCTAATTGCCCTCCCTGCTTCCACTTCTACATTGGCCCCATCATATCCATTTCTCTCTAAGCATTCAGGGTATGCCAATTTGATTATAATGCTCTCCTGTTTAAAACACATTCTTGGATCCCGATAGCTCTTCAGATATATTCTCAAATCCTTATCCTGGCTTACCGAACCCTATTTTATCCAGAACTTCCTTCTTTCTAGGTTTCTCTCTTTACTACGACACTCATACAGTCATGCAGAATTATTATTTTGAATCATAAAATTGTCATACTACAGATATGGCAGTTGTTCAAACTAAAATAAGCCAGATTTTTTCCTTCCTTTTGCCTTTACATGTACCGTTCCTTCAACCTGTGTATACTTCCTCTGGTTCATTTCAACTCATCATTCAGAAGAAGTCTAGACTGGAAAATTCACCTTGGGAAGCCTTATCTGAGTATAACATCCTTCCTTCTATTCTGAATTAGATATCCCTGCTTTTAGATGCTTACACAGATTGAACTTCATAGAATTAATCATCTCATCTTCTGTGTTCTCCCACTCTATGTAAGCTCCACTAAGACACGGAACAAGCTTCTTTTGATCACACATTTATCTCAAGTGTACAATGCAACACCTAGCATAGAGCAAGACTTTAATAATAAATGTTGGATAAGGAATAATTAACCTTAAAAAGAACACAGTGAATTAGATATTTCTTTCCATCATCTCATTTGGTTCTCTCAACAAAGGGTGATGTTTCCAGCTTTGGATATCTACTACATATATATATGGTGTCATCACTAGAGGAAGTTGGGAGAAGGATTCAGGAGGCTCTACGTACTGATTTGTAATTTCCTGTGTGCCTACAGTTATTTCAAAATAAAATCTTTTAAAAAATGGTAGCGTAGACAGGTCAAATACGGTAATTCCCATTTCCATTTGAGAAAAGTAAGGGTTAGAGAGTAAGGTCATTTGTGTAAGGTCACAGACAGACACATGATGTGGACAATTTCAAGTAGAGTCACTCAGATGTTTTTACCTCCTCTGGATCCTCAAGTGGACCTAGCACCAAGTACCATGTTTTGTCCTTGACATACTTAGTATTCTAGCCCAGAGCTCCTATGTTTGTTTGTGATCATTTTCCTAGCCTGAAGTTGAGTGAGAAGGAAACAGGGTATAACAAATTTAGGTCTCTCCCATAAACCTAGATTCAGTAGTCACTGTAGGCATTCAGCTCCCTCTGTCTTTCCTTTGCTCTGACTTGGGTTCCCTTTACTTATTAGTTAGTTCGTTGTTTCGTTCTCTAATGTTTATTGAAATTGGCCATATCCCAGTTCATGCTTTGCTAACAATGGAGAAAACAGGGGGTACAACGCAGACTCTACTCTCTGGAAACTCATATTGTAGCATGTGCATACAAGTGAACGGTTAACTATAGGACAGTGACATACTGTTTTATCAGTAAACACAGGGAGCTAGGCACACAGAAGAAGCAGTTTGCTTCAGCTTGAAAGATGTATAAATGCTTCTTAAAGGAGGTTATTTCTAAACAGAACACCAAAGATTGGATAGCAAGAGAGAACTGTGTATATAGCAGAACTGAATGGCAAAATGGAGTGGGGTCGGGTGAGAGAGTGGAAAGAAGGGGGGTCATGTGCAAAGATCCTGTGGCAAAGGAGAGAAGGATTGGGAGGAAACACCCAAGGAGCAGATATGCCTCTAATCCAAAGAGCACTGACCCGTGCCTTTCCATTCTGAAAACAAGTTAAGATAGTCTGTCATTTCTCCCACCTGAGACACCTGCAGAGCAAGATGCAAAGAGAGGGTGGGCCTCGTTGTTGTCCGTTGCCAAGGACAGGCATCATCTTCTCCACTGCGTCCATGTGATCTTTGATATCAGTACTGAGACACTGATGAAGCTCTTTCCTGAGAAGTGAAGAGGCTATGAAAAGGGAGGAAAAGGGTGGCAATGAACAAACACAACCTTTCACTTTCGAAGAATTCTATTAAACATTTTCCTCCTATTTTCTCTTTTTATTTTGTCTAGGTAAGTGAAACCAATTTTTACAACAGAACTATGATTACTGGACTGCCTCTGCATATGATGGCTTTCTCCATTGAATATTCCACAAAGCGACATCTTCCATCACCTCTCTTTGATTCGTGAGTCTTAACCCTGAAGTGTTAAATAACCTATAAATATTCTAGGATTAAGAAATATTTAAATGGTTGTATCTATATCTCCATATAATGCTTAGTTGTACCTTTCTTTAAGGTAAGTGAACCCTATTCAAATCTCGATTTTATGCAGAGAAGCACTGAGGGAAACATTATTCCCTTTCTAGCAATATCCATAGTGGTTCCATTAAAGAACATTCTTCTCTCAAGACTTTTTCTTCATTTGATCTACATTAAAAATTTTTGAGGGAATCTTCAGGTATGTGTTTCTTTTATCATTTGAGGTACACCTCTCTGTATTGTTGATACTTTTGTTTTGTCCCTTTCCTCCCTAAAAGATAGTCTCAAAGATATGGAATTGGTATGATTTTTGGTGTGTTCTGGGGTCTAAAGTATTAAAAGTCATGGCTTCTTTCCCATTGCATTATCCAAACCTACTTGGAGGTTAGGCGTATTAGACTTGAAGAAAATGAGTTCTTAGCAGTACAGTGTAGAGTAGGATTTAGTTGGCACGATGGCAGATAAATAGTAAAAAGAGGGAAAAGAATACTTGGGAGTTATTAAATATTTGAACAGTGGCTGCTCCTGGAAAATTGGCAGTGACTTTTCTCGGCTTCTGGCCTGGGCTTGTCCATTTTCTTCGCTTTTCACACTTTGCGATTATTCAATTCCTTATTCTGCTTTCCAAATTCAGTTTTCATTTTCTGAATTAGCCACATTGTATTTGGCTATTTGCATTTACTGAGGGTATCTTCAATGTTCCAATGGACTGACTTGTATATAGCTTGTGTGTAATTTGGTACGGGCACCCCTGCCTCTGCAGGGAAGCAATACACCTCCTTATTCATAACAATTATCCTAGCTGATGGAGCTCAGCAAGCCAGCCCCTCTGCTCACCTGATGGGGACAGATTTTCTGAGGGGCTGCTGATTTCCTGTTTGAATCCTGTCCTCAATATCCAGGTGTGAAATTATTAATTACCAAGCACAATGGAATGGTCTTGCAGGAAAAGTCTGAACAGCTTTCCTTGAAGGTCACTGTTGGAATTGGTCCTCTGTGATCCATTATTATAAACTAAATAAACATTTCATTTTGTTCCATTGTTAATTGAATGCCTCACTCAGAGGTTTACTATTGTGTGTCAAAATGGGCCTTGCTATATATGGAAAATGTAGGATGGAAGTATTGCTGTGCATTATGTAGCTTTTAATTTCAGAAGTGGAAAGGCCCAAAGTACCTCTGTCTTAAGGGGAAAAAAAGAACAAAGAGATTAAATGGGAATAATGGTAGTTATTTTCTGAAGTCAAGGTGAGTATGTTAAGAACAAAATTTCATAGATAATAAATGGTAACTGATATAAAGAAGATGATGATGGTGATAATGATGATGGTGATACTGATGATGGTGGCGGTGGTGATGGTAATAATGTTCTGAGCTTCTTTGGAAATGTCAACGCCATAGCTTCTTTTAGGCACTTTTTTTTGTCGCTGTGTCTTTACCATTTCCATGCACATGTGGGCCACCACCTAACAAATAATTTTTGTTGCCAAACTTGGTTTTGTTTTCAAAAGTACTATGCAGAGTAAGGATGGTTATATTTTTAGATTATTAGTCATAGGCTCTCAGTGGAAAAGTTCCAGTTGTGATTTCATAATGACCAAACCTGCTATGTCCTAAAGAAGCAACTTTTCGGGTATGACTACTGGAATCTCAGCTGGGCTCCTGTGGTTGCAACCTGGGCAAGTGAGCCAATGAATGAAAAAGAGGATGTGTCCAGAATGAAAGTGTTGAGGCCATTCTAGCGTTCACTTCTACCCATTCTTCTAGAGAGCTGTGATTTTCTTACCAAGATTCATCTCCATATTTTTGCCATGTTCTTACCTCCACTGTTGATGAGGATAGTAATAAATATTAGCTAACATTTATCTCGTGCTTCCTCTGTGTAAAGCACTATTCTAAGTTTTTTACATGTGTTACTTTATTTAATCTTTACAAGTGTTATCAGTGAGGTACTGTTATTGATCTCTGTTTTAGATGGGAAACTTAATCATGGGAAATTTGAGTCATTTGTCCAAAATATTTGGTTTTTGAGTCTGTGTTCTAAACCACTATAAAAGCTGATCATAAGATTGAATGATTTAAAATTTCCTTACCTCTTAACTTACTTACTTTGTTGATACCAGTTTTATTATCGGCATAATCATTTCACTATCATTTTTAACCTCCTCCTAAGACTTATATCCCAGGTAACATAAACACCTTATCTCACTTAACTTTCACAAAAAATAGACTCTATTGTTTTTTTCCATCTTATAGTTGAAGAAACCAGCAGTCAGAGAAGTGACACAAGTCTTATATGTACAGCTAGAGAGTGGCAGTACCTGATTTGAAGGCAGATCTGTGTGACTCCAAGGCCACACCCTTACCCACTATGTCACACTGACCCTTATACAACATTGCATAGAATATCCTTAATATATTGTGACTACTCTGGTGTATGATGATGCTGTGGGAACTTGTGTGTTTCAGGGATGTGTTCTTTTTTGTGGTCTCCCAGCTTGGTGTGATATGTATCCCTTTGCAGAATAGCTCTGTGACAGACCCTAAGTCTGTGTATCCAGGGCCATAATGACAACAGGCACTAGATTTTACATAATTGCTGACCATTTGATTATGCTGAGTAAGCTTCCATCGGGCAACTGTATAGCACTATTCATTTCATTATATAATTCAGTGTTGTGCAGAGCTGTGCTAAGATGTATCTGTAATTTGGGTGCATCTCCAGCATCTTCTGGTTTCATTTCAACTGCCTCTCCCCTATGACAGTCCAGAATGGGAGAGTAGCAAAGACCATGTGAAAAATATTTACATTTTCAGTGTCACCCAAGAGAATTTATAAGTCCTCATTACTTCCTTTCTTTTGATTATGTTTTTCTATGTGGAAGCCTTCAGAGAGACTGAATTTGGATTCGTAAGATATGCTTCCACAAAACACTATTCTTTAGTTAATGTCTGCACCCCTCTGAACTGAATCCTTTGAGTACAGGCTTTGATACTTCTTAAAACCTCTGCTGGAAATTTACACATTTGTTGGAATGAGTTTATAAAATCATTTCTCAAAGTGGTTTTTGTCGGGTCATGGAGAGTGAGATCATGAAGGTCCTGGGTATCTGGGGAAGTTTGGGAGGCAGGGGTCCTTCTGCTGGAAAGGAAAAGAGGAAAGAGGACTACATAATGAGGTAGGAGGCATTTTGCCTACTATGCAATTTCCCCTGGGGCTAACTCTGTGTATATCATTTCTGTCATACTTTCTGTCTTTTTGAGTAAGGGAGAAGGTTCCTGGTAATAATGATCTGCTCTCAGAAAGTATATGTATGATGAAATTGTCTGCCTCAGGCTACATGTATTGATTGTTTTCAGGAAAATGTGTGATGAGCTGGGAATGCATCTTGGCATTACGTTATGCTGTCTTTTCCAAACTGGGTTTATTTTTCTCAGTTCTGCTGGCTTTCTAGAGGTCAAGGTAGGGGTGGAAGTATAGTAGAACTGATAGTAAGGTATGTGTTTTCATAGTTTTAGGACTGAAAATAAACAAAAACCTTCAACCAATAATGTAAAAGTGCTTTTAAGACTTTATAGTAATGTACAAATATTGGTTACTTTTATGGGTTTTATCATTTCCTCTCATACTAGAGACCGAAGGAAGTCGGTGGAAACCACACTTATAATCATGTGTAGAAATGTTCTACCTAAACCTGGAGAAGTTTGATGTGTGATACCTTTAAGGATTAGAAGAGAAAAGGATCCTCATTTGTCCTGTATTCTTACAAAATGGAATCATGATAAAGTGACTACACACAGAAACATCTTCTGTCAAACTAATACAGTGATCTAGCATCGTCAACTGATTTTTGAAGGACTCATCGTACACAAACACATATAAACGCAATGAATTTTCCCCTAATACTGAAGTGATTAATACCTGAGACTTTATGGAGGGATTATATATTTTCTTTAATCTTCACTGATAAAATGTATTGAGTATTTTCCAGTTAGTCAATATCCTTCAAGTTGAGATGGAGAATTGAACCTAGCATTCCAGATGTTGTCTGGCCAGGGCAGCTCAAATGTACGCAATGAATAAATGACTGCTCCGGGAATAGATAGCAGGTATTGTGTCTGATCCCCAGAGGAGGGTACTCTTTTAGCCATACCTCAAGTTAGGCTGTTGAAGAGAGTAGTCTAGGTTGACATGTACCTGTACACTGCAGTTAGGTGGCCTCCATTCGTGTCTTAATCCTCCACTTAGCAGTTCGTTGGACTTTACCTCTTTATTGTGGGGATGAATAGATTAATTCATAGAAAGCACTCAGGTGATTTTGGTCAATAGTCTATGGTCAGTAGTAAGTACTCAAGAAATACTCTTGTAATCAGAATCCAAGCAGGATTCTAAAAGAGATTCTCACATACCTTTCAGGGTCTTTCTTATCTTCACCGTTAGCACCAACGCCATCATCATTCTATAGGACAAGTAGTTCCTCTGGGGCCTTTCTGCTTCTGACAGTGGAGATGGCTCTATAGATTAATTATGGAGTTTTGCTTCTGCGAGGCACCGCATTTTTAACATTCATATTTCTTCCTGAAGGAAGAGAAATATTTTTGACTTGAGTTTTTAAACTATAATACTTAACTGCTCATTTGCACAATTAATCAAGTGTTTTCATAATATGGTTACTCTCTTGGACTTGTAGAATTTCAAATTAGGGAGGCTAGAATTGTAAATTACTTTTAGCTATCCAAGCTGGGCCATATGTGTAGAGGGAAGTAGAAAAAAATAAAGGAATAACTTAGATGGCTGAAGAGGAGAAAATTCCATAGTTCAGAATTTCTTCAATTATTTGGCTACTTTGGGTTTAAGATTTAGTATGAATGATTTACCTTCACAAATGAATATCAAACAACACAGAGTAGGATTTGTGAGGCTCAGAGGTCATCTGAACTCAAATTTAAGTCTTGTTGAGCCCTGTGTGGCATCTTTATCTAGTGATCATCCAACCTGTGTCAGGATACTTCCCTCATTTCCAGGAAGGTCTCCATTCTTTCTTTGGATGAGTCCACTAGAAAACGCTTTCATCTTGAGACTTATGTTCTCTCTTCTGGTACTTTACATCTTTAGCCCTTCTCTTCCTCCACAGGGCCATCGACCCTAGCTTTAGAAATATATTTTAAAACATTGAATATATGTATCCCTGTCTTTCTTACTATGTTGTGTTTCACATTCACCAAATGATTTAACTAATTTCACTGAGCCTCAATATATTATGTAATTAACCACTAGGAGTTTTACTTGAGAACCCAGAACAACCAGGTAGCCGAATGCTACTCCTACAGAGAATGGCAGTCTTAGTGTTTTCATGGGGGCATAGGGCAGACATGCTGCTCCAGGTCCCCAGCAGCTTTCTGATTCAATTTTGATAGGGCAAAGTTATCTCAGGACAAATAGCTACAGATGTTGCCTTTTTCAGAAAAGTATCACAGCGCTGTACTTCTTGGGAAATCAGTTTTATTTCTTGGCTTAAAGTCGTTACCTTTCATTCCCTTGAGAAAGCTCTTCCCTGAAGAGCCTCTGGTTTGAACATGGATTTCAGATTACAAAAGCAAAAACTGAGGAGAAGAAAAAGGAAAGTGAATAAGGGAAGAGAGGGAAAGAGAGAGGGAAGGAAAAGGGAATAGGAAGGGGGAAATGAAGAAGTAATTCAAACATATTTGTGATGGAGAACTGACCTAAATCCGTAACTCAGTGAGTAAAAAGGTTTAAGCAAAGAACCTCCTTGATTTACAATAGTAACTTGAACACTTTATACATGGTGAATGTTTTCTAACGGCTTTATATAAATTCACTTTCCTAGTGCTCCCTAAAACCCCTTGAGGTAGGTTAATCATCTTCATTTCTGTAATTGGGGCAACTGAGATACACAGAAGTCAAGTAACTTGCTTAAAATCTCTCTGCTAAGAAATGATGGGGCTGGAGTCCATCGCAGGGAATATTGTTTCAGAAACTATAATTTTAACATGATCTCCACCAACAACAGTGGCTAACATTTTTTGATCACTAGTCTGTTTTCTTGACTGACATGACTCCACGGTTACCCAAATGCTCACAGTCTCCCACCTTCCCCTGAAGAGAGGGGAGCTTTACTATGTCCAAGTCTTTACATGGTCAGTTTTGCATTGGACCTGTGTTTTATAATGTAACTTCTGTATCAGTTGCCTTTCCACTCTTTTTTAAGTCCTTTCTGCCCTTCATCTTTGAACCTGTCCCCCCCCTGCAACCCGTGAAACTCAAACCAGACTTCTCCCTCTTTGGATCCACTCTTCATTTAATTAACTGTGCCATAAGTTCCCACACCTCTTTGGGAATGGATTTCACAAAAATAAAATTGATGTAATAATCTCAAAATAAAGGGAAGTCCTTTACATTGAAAAAAAATTACCTTCATGAAAATATGTCAAGGTTTTTCCTTGTCATCATGGGCCAGACTTTGGGAAACGCTGAACTAATATTCCTGTAGATATGCTGCGATACCCATAGCCTTCTGTACCTATTATAAAAGACCTCTTAGCAAAAGCCATTTCTTAAGGATTTGTGGTTGTACCTGACCTAGTCATATCATTGTTTCTACAGCTTAAAGCAATGAAGTCATAGTCTCATAGATCATGAGGGTGTTTGGGAGCTGTTGAGATCATTGTCTTCATCTTCTTTTCCCATGACTTGAGGGCCATGTACTATCTTATATAGATTACCTAAAGCTAGTTACTTCTGGGTCTCATTTTTATTTAACAGGTATTTATCCCTACTATATGTCAGCCCCTGTGTTATGTCTAGGGTTTACAAAGAAGACTAAAGTGGCATCTTTGCCCTTGGGTATTCACTAACTCTACTTCACACCTAGCTGCCTGTCTGCCCTTTGGATATTATTACTCCCTGCCTCTCATTGCCTCTCATAGCTGAGCTGAGACTTATTAGTGAGGTGAGGCCCAGAGAACCCGTGCATCAGAGGAAAGGGTGATGAAAAATTACTGAGTGCCCATTATGTCTAGGCTTTTTACATGCTATATCATTTTTTATTATCAAGAAAACCTTTTGAGTGGGTATGCTTTTCAATAATTTACAGATGAGGCAGCCACGTAAGAGAGGTTTGTCTGTGGTTTCTCCTAGGCAGCCTTGGGACTGTTCCCAAGATTTGTTTGTCCTGATGTTTTTACTACATCTAGATGCCTTGAAGAGAGGATAATACAAAGATCCAATTTATAAACCTAGTGGAGGCTGAGCCAGCGTGGTTCCCATTATGTATAATCTTTATATTTATATAATTATCCTTTGTCTTACCTTCCAGATATTTCACTTGCTGCTTTACCTAATCTTTACAAGGCTTTTTTTTTTTTTAATTAGCAGATACGTTTCAGTTCACATTTTGCTCTTCCGTGAAACAATCTGAACCCTTCTCCCTACATAGTTACTTCCTTATCACTCTGTCTTCTTTGCACGTTGTAATGTTTAGCACACTCATTACAATCTGAAATTATCTTATATAATTGTCTGTTTCCCCAAAAGAATGTAAATCCTTGAAAGCAGAGTTCTTGACTGATATAAACAACTGTATTCCTAACATGTAGAATAGTATCTCACAGGGAGTATGCCCTCAATAAAATTGTTGGAGAAATGAATGCATTTTCAGATAAAATTAGCATTGTTACTCATTCTTTATTAGAATATCACATTATCTTTGAAAATTCTTGATATTCTTGTTCTCACATTAAGTTGTGCAATGTTTCATAGTTTTAAAAAATAAATCAAAATAGTAATTTTATATCGTACAAGACAATTATTTAGAAGACCTATAAACCTGAAGCAAAATAAAAATCCCTGTGTGTAGCAAATCGCCATCTTTTAAGAACTCACCTTTATGCATTCATCTTATGGTGATGCGTCTTCCACATTTGAGAAAGGTGACCAGGCTAATGAGGAAAATTATGTCTTCAGTTTCTGGTAAGTAATGGCAACCTGGGTGCAATTCTCCTTTGCCGTCAGCAGGGGTCTCAAAAAGCTTTTTACCCACCAAAATGTCTCTTGAAAGGGAATTTGTGTATATATAATTTTTTTTTGTTATTGTTAACAGAATGGAACACACGTACTCTAAAATGTATTAAATAAACTTAAACTTAATTAGAGAAGTCTCTCTTTTAAAATGATACATTGCGGGTTTTTTGCTTCACTAGCATGGATAACTTACGCTTACCTAGCACTAAGTTGGTAAGTATATCTTAACAAGTATCAGAAAGCACCATGTGAAAATTGTGCTGATTTATTTGTGTTTCTAGAGTTCACAAATTCAAAGTTCTTAACATATTTCCTGTCTTTAAACATATCTGAGGAATTGTGTAAAATGACTAGGATTGGTATAAAAACAGCCTGCAACTCTTCAGTCTCTCTCTTTCTGAATTGTTCAGTGACTTGTTTGGGAAGCAGCTATTGCACTTGTCTTTCAGAAAATGCCCTCTGCTTAGCTTCACTAAGATTCTCCAGGCACAGTACAAGCCTCCCTGCCACTCATAATCCTTGCAGCACTGATTTCAGGAAGGGTAGCAGAGATCCCAGCAGCATATGGACCTGTCTTCTGCTGTATGCTGCTAGTTTGTACATCTTCCCTCTTCTCTCCATCCCCTAGCAAGTAAGAAAGAAAAATCTCCCAAGCAGACCATTCCTCTCTTTTTTTTTTTTTCTCCTAAAGCATCCATTTATGATTGCTTATTATTCACAGCACTTGACACCCTTTCTTCAGGTTGCCTGCCTTTTACTCCTATAACTGATAGGCATAAGCAGTTGCCAACAATCATTACAAAAATTAGCATCTCCAAAGCACATTTATACATGTACCTCCATAAGTTTTGTGATAAGGCTTTCTCCCAAATTAAGTGCTGATTGTTGATGTATCCCTGTTTCACTACACCTATCTTTATATTGTCAGACAGAAAGATGGATAGATGAATAGATGGATGAGTGGATGGATGATAGATGGATGGATGGATAAATAAATATATATGTTTATATATTATATGTTTGAGGGGCATATATGCATAATGTACATTATATACACATACTGCATATAACGCTATATATACATATATATACACACACATACTGTATATAACTCTATATTTCTGTATTTATCTATCAACCTATCCATTGATATAGTAAAACCTAGGGATACTATGAATTGATTATTAACCTGGGAGACAAGGTCTCCCTCTGTGTTGGCCATTGAACTGGGCGAGGAAGGTTAAAAAACCTGCCTTCACCCCTTACCATTTAAGGAAGGTTATAAACCTTAGAATATGAAAAACACGTGAACACTTACAAATGACATGTATCTAAATTTGGGCACTGTGTAAAGCACATATGTGCTGAGAGAAAAGAAATGACAACACCATAGTACTAAGGTGGGATTCCTAATGGAAGATATCCCAATGAAGGAGTGTTATAAGCCCACATTTGAAGTAATGAGTCAATCACAGGTTGTCTTAGAAGGTGAACATTTATGTCCAGAAAGAAAAGATGCAGCAGGGAGAGACTGGAAGAAAGTCTGAAGGATGTGAGAGAATCTTAGCTTGGATTCTTAGCTTGGGTCTCTAGACTTTCTCATCCTTGAGAGGTTATGGGCACAGCTTGGTGACTTTCACACTTGTGAAGAATGAATTACTTAGGAAGCACTGACTGAAAAATCATTGCCAGTTCATTCATTCTTTCATTTATGAATTTACCCAATCTCTCTCTCCCTTGCCACTGTACTTCAGGTACACCTCAACCTCTTTTTCTCCCTAGGGCTTTTGCACACACCCTTCTTTCCATCTAAATTTTTTCCCATATTTCTTCACATGATGGATCCATTTTTCTTTCTCAGGTCTTAATTGTTTTAATGCCTTAAAGTGGCTTTTCCTAATCAAATTTTATCACAACACCCTGAGTGTTTCTCAGAAACCTCATAATTTACAATTATTTTATGCACTTGTTTACCTATTTATTGTTTATCTTTCCCAGGAGTTTGAAAATCCATGAGAGCTGGAATAATGTGTGTTCCCCTCACCACTTTGTGCCCACGGCCCAGGATGGTGCCTGGCACATAGTACGTACTCAGTTAATATTGGTGTAGATGAGTGTGTGTCTGGATGGAGAAAACAATGAGAGTACATATGAAGAGACTCAAACTAAAAAAGTAGTTTTGCAGAGTCTGAAATGAAAATCAAATCTAGATTTAATGTAACCATGACTTGAAGAATAACAATTCCATGTGCTTATATAGAAACTGTGTTATGTATTGAAAGTGTATATAGTCTGTAGATAAATATGTAAAGTATAAACGTATGCAGATATTTACTGGGGCATGACTCCATATTTCCCAGAGGTACAACTACCAAAGGAAAAAAAAAAGATATGTGCTGTAATATTTAAAGGCTCCTGGGGTATTGGAAGCAATGTTAGAATGCCTTTGTCTTATAAGATTAATATCCTCATCTTTATAATACTCTTTCTAATGTACAAGATTTGTCATCATTGGCAGTAATATCAGCATCATGAATATTTATTAATTACTCTACAAGGAGTTGTGCAGTCTGGTTTAGAAGTAATCCCTGACTGTGTGGAAATTTGCAAGCTATATAGCAAATGACATTTGTATGAGTGACAAGGTGAATTTCTATGAACCAGCAAATGTCCATCAACAATTAACATATTAGTAGATTATGCCTGTGTTGACACTTCCAGTCTCAATAAATGTTTTGCGTCATTATCCAGTGGTTGTTATTGAGCTATTAGAGCTATCCCATGCATCAGAGCAATTGTTTATTGAGGCAAGTAAAGTTGTGAATTAAGTATGTGCTTCCTTCCTTCTTTGTTCCCAAGAATAATTTCTGCTTTCTTATCCTATGCTGAAGGGAAAGTAAGCTCCATCAGGACAGGGAATTGGTTTGTTGGGTTTACAGCTACATCTCCATCTCCCAGCACCATTCTCATAACAAATTAGGGTTCAATAAGTATGTGTTAAACAGATGGAAAAGTTCAAATTTTTCCATTAAACATTGAGTGCCCACCATGTGCAGACACTAAGCTAGGCACTTTACATTTATAGCTGACCTTGAACAACATGGGTTTGATCTGTGCAGGTCCACTTATACGTGGATTTTTTTTCCCATAAATACCGCTATAGTACTACATGATCTGAGGTTGGTTGATAGACATGTTGCTTCTCTTTTTCTTTTTATAAATTCCATATAAAACTCTCCCTTGTTAAAAAAAATGAAAATCTCCCTTGTAGGTATATTTATATTTATATATGTATACACACACACACACACACACACACACACACACACAGGCATATATCAATATCCTTCTCGTAGGATGAATTTCTGAATGTGGACTGACTTCGTCGAAGGGTTTGAAAAGTTTTATGACACCTGAACTTGTCCCAGTTTGTCAGCAGCAATTCATGAGTATGCCGTGTTTCAGATCACTTTCTATAGAGTCATTATCATTACGTATTTGTCCTCCTCTCGTTAGTATCAGCTGATATCTCAGTGTAGTATGGGCTTATGTTTGAGATGTCAGGTTTATCGTTTCCAGTAACTCTTCTTGTATAAAAGAATTTTTCCGATTAGCCTTTGTCCATTTAGCTATTGATATCTTTATTTTATTTTATTTATATGAATGGGACATTTACATAATATAAACTTTAAAAATTTAACCCTTTAATTTTCCTATCTTCCATTTTATATTGCAATTTTTCTTTCTTAGAAGTTTAACTTTATGTAGAAAAATAGACTGACTTCTTCCTTTTTGATTTCATTTAAAGTCTTAGAAATTTCAGTTTCTTCACAGACCTAATAAGTCTTTGTATGTATGTCCTGCTACATATTTTTCTTTACCTAAAAAAAATAATTATTTGGGTATGTGGTATAAAGTGAGTATCTTCTCTTTCAAGTGAAATGCAAAACCCTTTTCCCAGCATCATTTATTTAATTAAATTTTCCCTACCCATTGTTTCATGATGCTTGCTTTGTCATATATTATATGCTTATATATAATTGGATCTCTTTCTAGGCCTTTTAAAAACAGGATTTGACCTATATAAAATTATGATGACTGGACATTGCTCTGAGATATTGATTGAATGCTTCTGAGTGGTATCTTCTCTATGGCAGGTTGTTAATATTTGAATGTTTTATAGAAGTGAATTCTTAAAAAGATGTGGGTGAGTGCATTGGAAACCTTTTTAGATGGCTGTAATTAGCTACTCTGGGAGAATATTACAGGCTTTGATGGGCCCCTCAGTGGCAGTTCCACTGGCCTATCCTATTGACTAACAAAAGATTGTTGGGGAATGTTTAATGTTGTTTTAATTAACTGATATTTTCTTTTAGGAGTTGTTATCTTCCATTAGCCTGAGGCCTTATCTTTCCAAAATTTTCCCTTACCCCCTTTAAAATGGTACATAGAAAATTATTTCTTTTATTTCCCCATAGACATGCGTCATCTTTTGGAAATGAGACCAGTGTTTAGTTTTTACATCCTCAGTTAATGATGATTTTAAGTCTAGCAAAAAGAAAAAAAGAAATTATATTGCCTTCAAAATATCTACCTGGCAGGGCTTCCCTGGTGGCGCAGTGGTTGAGAGTCCGCCTGCCGATGCAGGGGACACGGGTTCATGCCCCGGGCCGGGAAGATTCCACATGCCGCGGAGCGGCTGGTCCCGTGAGCCATGGCCGCTGAGCCTGCGTGTCTGGAGCCTGTGCTCCGCAACGGGAGAGGCCATAGCAGTGAGAGGCCTGCGTACCGCAAAAAAGAAAAAAAAAAAAAAATATATATATATATATATATTATATATCTACCTGGCAATGATAGGGATTTGATTTTGGATATCTGTTCTCGAAAGATGAAACAGGACAGTATGACAATCACAGAGTGTAATTAAACATGTATAAATGTTGCCGTAGAAAGGAATTATCAATAAAGTTATCCACAGGGAAAACAAACAGACAGTAAATGATCTTTTAGATGCAGGCTATCATACCTGAGATTGGAGAAAGGTGAGGTTCTAGATGCCATTTCCTGAATACGTGGGATTTGGAGTGAAACAGAGTTTGGGTGTCGTCCTGATTTCTCTACTTATTGTGTATGGCTTTGGGCAAATAATGTAGCCTCAGTTTTTCACGTGACAGCAGTGGGACTTACCTCATAGAATTGTTGTCAGAATTAAGGGCAGAGCTCACTCCTCAGTGTCTGTCACATGGCTCAGTGAACTGTGGCTTTCGTCATCACTGGCTGTATCAGATGTGCATTTTAACATCTAGATGCAGAGACTATCAGGAGGATATTTCAAATAGAAACATTGTTATCTCCGAGCTTTTGCTCTTGCTAATATCTCTGCTTGTATTGAAGAGTTTAGCTGGGCATTGCAGAGAGTTAAAAAAAAAAAGTTCCAATCAAGGAGTTTTAAAATTTAATGCAGCATTTATGAGCATATTTTTCTATTTTCTTATTGTCATATGTCAGAGAGTATGTCATTGCTTAAGAAAAAAATGCCAGACTACAAGTTATCAGGCTCATTGGTACAATGAAACCATCCAGATACCATGGTTGCCTGGGTTGGCCCATGGCTCGTCTTTGACAGTTGTCACCTTCCTACTTAAACTTTTGTAAGTTCAGGTACTTATGAGCTGACAAGAGATTCCTCAATATGGATAACAATCTTTTAGTTAAAAGTCAGAAAGTGATAGGTGCTTAGGGCCCTCAAATAGTCACCTTAAGAGGTCTGTTTAAGCAGACTTCTTAGCAACAGGAAAACAAAATTTTTAATTGGGTAAATGAGCAACTAGAGAATGTGAGAGAAATTATTTCATCCATTTTAGAAATTGCAAATAAATTGCATTCCTCTAATAATATTCACACTGCATAAATGTGTTCATAATAATAAAAAACTTTTACTGTACCTCCAGTACTGAAGGAAGAACTTTATGTATTAACCCACTTATATATCAGAACAAAACTAGGAAGTAGGTACTGTTTTTAACCCTTTCTTACTGACAAGGTATCTGTTTGCCCAAGGTGAAACCTGAAGTTGACCTCAGCAGTCCGGCCCCAGAAGAGCTGCTCTTAACCCATAAACTTCCTGTCTCTCTACATGAAAGTAGGCTCAGCTCTTAGTAAACTAGGTCCTTGGGTCTAAAGGGCCAAACTGGTGGTAGTTAGGCTGCTTGCCTAACTTGCCCGCTTGCCTAAGAAATCTTGCCCAGATTTCTCCAAATCTATCTCTGGAATTGTTCAGCCCCTTCTGAGGGGCTGAACAGATCTGTCCTTTTCCAGAGTTATAAAGTAGACATCATTGTCTGTTCTTGAATTTCACACGTGTCCTGACACCAGCCCATGTTATTCCTGGCCTTCCTGAATATTTCCCATCGTGTCCTCAAAAAAATTGCAGGAAATATTCTCTTTGGTTACAAAATTTTGGTTACAAATATTCTCTTTTGGTTACAAAATTTTTTTTCACACTTCTTTATTCCTAAGGCTTTAGAGTTTGCCACCCCTGCCATGGTAACCAGGGTCATCAATATAATCGCAGCTGCTCTTCCATTCCTTTTTTTTTTTTGTCTGTTTGTTTGTTTGGTGCCACAGCTGGCTTATTGTGGCCAACGTTTTGTGAGAGCAATGACTTCCACATATCACACCTGCTCCTGAATTCATCTTTAGAAGTCTGTCGGCACAGGCGGCGAAAGAGAAAAGAGAGGCCTGAAGGGCAAACCAAAAGCAGAAACGGGGTAAGGGGTGTGGAAAAGAGGAGGGGAGGAGGAAAGAACCAACAGGCACAGGACAGCATCCAATCTGTCCTACAGTCTACATGTTCCAGGGAGTTTTCTCTGGAACACATAGCTTGGCTAACTCTTGAAAGAAGAAATGATAGGAAGTGAAAATGAGAAATGTATAGGGAAAGGTGAGTGTGATGGGCTGAGCAGTGAGCGTGTTGAATAAATTGCTTTTTAAAAAATTGACTTGATTTCACACAAGGGTCTTAAGTTGAAAAACTCCTTTTGTTCTTTTCCTTCCCTGCACGAGGCCAATTTTGTAACAAGACAAGATAAAAAGGTTATTATTCTCAAAGTGTCTCTGTACCTTTTCCCCTCCGATAGGGACTTAATGAGGTGTTGGGTATAAGGGACTGACCCCAAAGCATCAGTCTCATTATGTCCTGTTTCATTCCAATCCCTGATAGCTCACCTCTCTCCTCAAGCCTCAGTGAGTTGAACGATACTGGGCTTTTTGTACAGCTCCACACTCAGGATCTTGTTCGGTTAAAGAATTTACTTCTAAGGCTTCCTGGTAAATGCCTGGAAAAAAAGAAAACTTACAATACCACAGTACAGATTGCTTTTCACCTGACTGCTTTCATTATAACAGATAAAGAATCTTTAAGTGATAGAGAAATTGCTCTCTACCCATTGTTACGCAGTTACTGGGGCACTCAGGGACTAGTGACACTATAATTATGCAGATGGGTGATGTAGTCTCTGACTGGGTTATAAATGATAACTAGATGCCTACCTATGTTATGATAAAGGAGAAGTATTATGAAGACAGGAAAGGGTACATGTAGTCATCATTATCATATGATAATAATAATAAAACATATTGCAATAGAATAGGAGTGTAGTAGTAGTCATTCTAGTAGCAGCACCGTTTTTTGAGAGCCTACCAAAAGCTAGACCCAAGGGTAGGCTTTTTTTTTTTTTTGCTGTCACTTTAATTAAAACAACAGGAAATTGAGAATCAGAAATTTGAGTTAACTTGCCTTAGTTCATTCTGTCTTTTAATTAGCAAGCAAAGATTTTACACCATTTATGCCTGACACCAAAATCCATTTCCTTTCTGCCTCTTCCTTGAAAACTCTATGTGGTTCTCATAACGGTTCAGCAGCACGGTAAAGAAGGAAGGGATGGCTCAACTGATATTTCAAGAGTGCGTGTCATCAAATGTCTTAGCTACTGGCTGGGTAAAAGTAGTCATCCTTGTCCAAAGGTGTGTAGACTTGAGAGAGCTCATCTTATCCTCCTGACTCTGGATGCAGCTGTAGTGTTTGGAAAGAAGCGTGCGTAGGGGTGGTACATAGGTACATCTAGGAAATAGCATGGCCAGCCAAGTTATCCCGCGACAAAAACACCATAATGATTTTGTGCTAAAAAAAAAAAAAAATCTGAACGTGTGTCAATTCTTTCAGCATCATTTCCAGACCTCAGGGGGAAACAGTGTTTAGCCTCATATTGAAATAAGGAAATGTTCAGCCTTCAGTGGTTTATATTTCTCATCATCTGCCATAATGTAGAGGGCAAGGGACAAAGGCAGGAGATCCCCGGCAGAAAATAACTTAGCTGATTCCTGTGCTAGTATTAATGTTTCCCAATAAGTATATAATTTCAGAGATACCTTAGGGCTGATTTTTTTTGTTTGTTTGTTTGTTTGTTTGTTTTTTTGCGGTACGCGGGCCTCTCACTGTTGTGGCCTCTCCCGTTGCGGAGCACAGGCTCCAGACACGCAGGCTCAGCTTCCATGGCTCACGGGCCCAGCCGCCGCTCGGCGGCACGTGGGATCTTCCAGCATCGGGGCACGAACCCGCGTCCCCTGCATCGGCAGGCGGACTCTCAACCACTGCGCCACCAGGGAAGCCCAGGGCTGATATTTTAACTAAGAATATTTGTAATATTTATATAATTTTAGTATAAATCCTTGGAATGATTGTTTTACCTCCAGTAGTTTCTCAATAGTAATCAGGTAACACACCAGATAATAAAAGTGTACTCTGTACACTTTTCTACACACCACACACACACACACACAAACTTTCCTCCCAAATCTCATCTGTAACTATATTAAAAATTAAGTTCAAGTTGACTTTTTATAACTTTATATTGCTCCCTTCAGTCTACCAGTGACACGAGCTTTCAGTGTACATCAGCCCACACAGTTGAAGGGATGAGAGAAAAGCCTAGTTATACTCATGGCATGTTAGATCACCTTTAAAAATACTTGTATGTAAAGAAGGGGCAGCTGTTCACCTGAGGGAGGGTTCTTAATGCTTAGAAAGTAGACATGCTCCCCATGTTTATTTCTTAAAGGAGAATGAGAGCAGTGACTGCCCTTCCCCAGTCCTCTTGGCAAGAAGGCATGGACATTGGGGTATCAGTTTTCTTTGTGGCTGTGGTCCCCTGAAGGGACTGCAAATTCAGGAACTTGGAGGAATATTCATGAATAAATCCCAGTATATAATTAACTTAAATCAGGAAGTCACATAAAAGGATTGTGATTTAAGACACAAAAGTTTGCAGAATTTGGGGTATTGTAAGTGCCCCTAGTTCTCCACCCACCCAATTACCCACCCAATTCCTCTAGATTGAGAAATGGGGGGGGTAATAATTAATAAAATAAAGCATAAAATATTTAAATTACCTTAATACATGAATCTGGGGCTACTATATTGTTACAGTGGTTAGACACAAAATGTTACATAAATTCAGGTGACAATAAATTATTTCTGTCCTGGCCAGTGGAAGAGGGTACTCACCAGGACAGATATAAAGCCTAGACCTTCCTGAAAAAGAGTCTCTCTAGATTAATTCATTTATTCACCAACTTAATTATGATGGTTGATTTTTGCCACTTTCAAGTTATAAAATATTATATACTGCACTGTGATGCTGATGGTACCTTCCCCCCACAAAAGAGAAAATGAGCTACAAAATGTAATTTGGTACCAGCCTAATGGACTTAGAGGGACTCTAGGAGCTTATTCTTGTCAATCAGCTTTTGAAAATAAGGCAATTGATGGTCAAGACAGGAAGCCATATATTTTCAATTTCTTTCAGCTCAGAGCCCAAATTATAGAATGATTTATTTTATTGTTTTTCCCAAACGTTGACACATGAAAGAAGGATCATTAACTCAGAATACTTGAGTGAATACAGAAAAACAAAGCTTTGATTTAACAATTTTCTAAACGGTTGATTTAAGAAGAAAAACTTGCAAGTCCCAGATTTTCCAGTAGAACATCCACAATTTCATAGGAAGCCTAGGTCAGAGGTCAGTGGCAGTTTTGCAGCTCCCTGCTGGTGGGCTCTGCATCTATACCGTGTGAAGGGAGATATGGTACTGGCTCATTTGGAATGCTCTTGGGGACACCTGAACTCATGGTGCCCATGAAGAGTTATCCAGTGGTGAGTGAGAAGATGTTGTTTGAGAAAGTTGTGGTAAGACAAAAGCATTTAAAATAAATATTGGAACAACAGTGTACATGGAACACTTTATAGTCAATTCATGTTTTTTGAAGATATAACTAAATGTTTTCACACGTACTTGTTTAGTCTTTACGACACATTTATGATACAGATATTAGTTTTTATCTCTTTGCAGTAGCTTAGCAAGTATTAGAGTCTAAGTAACTTGATAGAGGCCTTGAAAGGGAGCTGAGACTCAAGCGTGCCCATTGGCCTCCAGGCCTCAAGCATTTTGTAGGACATCACACTGCCTCTTGTAGTGTGTGTTTCCAGTTATCTCAGTCCACCAGACCTCAGCTGACAATTCACTGTTTCCTCGTGGGTCCAGAGTTGCTGATTCACCTGGGCCTGATCCCGGTGGTTCATTGCTAACCTGTTAGCTCCAGTGAGCACATCAGCATGTTTAGAATGATGCCAAAGAGGCAGCGGGGAATAGTGATTAAGAAAAATATATGGACTTGGCAGGCAGATTTCCAGGGTCTAATAACCGCAGCTCTACCACCTTCTAGCTGCATGGCCGGGGGTGTTTTTCCTTAACCTTTCAGTTTGTCACTTTCTGTATAAGAATAGTACGACAGCACTGTCCCATAATGTTGTTGTAAGGATGAAATGAATTAATTAACATAAAGTTTTAATATAGCACCTGACAGATCGTAACCACTAAGGCTTGGCTATTATTTTTATAAACGCCCTGTTCTCTTTGAAAACATGCAATGGAAAATGTTTGGTTTTATCCCCCTCAAGTTTCTCTTTCTTTACATATACCTTTTTAATTTATCTTTAATAAAACTAACAGAATATATTTTATAATAATACAACTTTATCGCAGTGACATGTTCTTTTCTGAGTATTAAAATATAAATGATCCCAAAGTTCTGACCTTGGTTCACCCTAGGAAGGAAATGATTTTCTGATAGTTCTTTTTATTTGTTGGATTCTTCTTGTGTTTTTGCAGGGATTTTTTTTAAAGCTGTTGTGTAATGGGATCACACTTATCATAACTGCTCTTTGTAGCCTATACCCTTTGCAATACAGGTGTTAACTCAGATGAATACAACTGCATGAAGAGACTCTTCTGTGTTTGCACCTCATGCACAGTGGACGGGGGCCTCACCAGCTTCCTGTCAAGCCTCCCAACTCAGTGCTTCAACCTTCTAATTCTGTGTTCCCAGCTGAGCAGCAGTCTTCATTTACTGAACCCAGGGCTTAGAAATGATGATTCTAACTTTGGTCCTAGATAACGATGTGCTCTCAGCTGCTAATTCATTTATGTCTAGTCAATTAAGGAGTACATTTTTCCTCTCTGTCCACCTGCTGTCATCCTTTTGGCAGCACAGAAACAACAAATTATATTTCCCTAACCTCTTTAAATATGTCACTCCCTAGCTTACAAACTTTTGGTGGTAACTCATTACATATGAGATAAAGTGCAAACTCTTTAGTTCAGAGACATCACCAGAGTCTACCTAGATACACTTAGTTTGTCCCTTTCCCATCTCAGCCTGTGAATGGCCCTCTCCCTTCATCTCTATCCATCTTTATAAATTCTCGCCATCTTTTAAAGCACCCTTATCCCTGAACCTCCCTGTATCCATCCTAAGTACAGGTCAGTAGATTGGAAGATTTTTCTGTTGTACCACTTACTTGTAGTGTAACTGTGGTCATGTCACTTAAAACATCTCTAGATCTTACCACATCTGAAAGTTGGAATGAATCTTATGCACCATTCATGGTTAATGCAAGGGCTTAATGAGATAATACAGGTGAAAGGGATAGATGTAGTACCAGAAACATGGTAGTTGGTCAATAACTATCCCTTCCCATTTTTGCATCATGAGTTATTAATACTACTAATTTGATACATGCATTTCTGACCAGTTATAGTTTTTATATGTTATGTTCTATCTTTCCAAAGAGATCCAAGTTCTATAATGCTAAAATTATGTATCTTGGCACTCTCTACTTATCCTAACAAAGAGCTTTACATGTTAGAGGCTGAGTCAGTGGTTGCAAGATTAACCATAGAAACAGTTTTCCCCCAGCTCCCATAACCATGATATCGACAGAGCAAAAAATGTGTTGGTTGTCCCTGAGAGGGAAGAAGATTCAGGGACCTGAAACACTGGTCTTTGCATGAGCCTATGTTTGGAGAAGAGAGGGCACATTTTAAGCCTTAGAAACATTGGTGCCCACCCAAGACAGTAGCTCCTTGTCCAGTGTCACCTTCGTGTAAGTTTGATTGGCATTGCAAACAGTCACATTTTCCCACCTCATGAATAAAGATGTCTAAATTGCTCATAAGCATGTCTTCCTATTTGATCATATCTTTATTCATATACTCAAAATATTTTCCTCAACACCTAGTATGTTCCGAAGGATGGGCTGGGTGTTGTAAATGCCGGCACGAGGACTGGCTTTAAGGAACTGATAGTCAATAAGAAATGTATCTTATTTACTGTGTGATGATCATATTCAGAAGAAATTCTTAAAATTATAGATCGTTGTAGTTATAGGGAAACGTATTAGTCTTAAAGCGTTAGTTAATAAAACATTGCTGAACTTTTTTGCAAAATTTCAAAAAATGCCAGCGTTACTTTGTCTCTTTTACTGTTTGAAAATTTACACACACACACACACAAACACACACACACACACTTACTCATTCACTCATTCACTCACAGTTTCTGTTCTGAGGGCTCTGTATTGAGGAACCTTGAGGGTAACTGATCTTTTTTTATTTCAATACTTCATTCCTTTTTATTGCCAAATAATATTCCATTGTATGAATGTAACCCAATTTATTTATCCATTATATCAGTGGATGTATACTTGGTTTGTTCCCACTTTTTGCTTCTATGAATAACGCTGCTATGAACATTTGTGTACAAGTTTTTGTGTGAACAATATGTTTTTGATTATCTTAGATATACCTGGAGGTGTAGGATTGCTGGACCATATGGTAAATAACTTGGGGTTTAAGTCTCTGAGGAACTGCCATACTATTTTTTATTTAATTATTTTTAATTTTATTTTTTTAATTTAATTTAATTTATTTTTTTATACAGCAGGTCCTTATTAGTCATCAGTTTTATACACATCAGTGTATACATGTCAATCCCAATTGCCCAATTCATCACACCACCATCCCCACCTCCCCACTGCTTTCCCCCCTTGGTGTCTGTACGTTTGTTCTCTACATCTGTGTCGCAATTTCTGCCCTGCAAACGAGTTCATCTGTACCATTTTTCTAGGTTCCACGTATATGTGCTAACATATGATATTTGTTTTTCTCTTTCTGACTTACTTCACTCTGTATGATGGTCTCTAGATCCATCCACGACTCTACAAATGACCCAATTTTGTTCCTTTTTATGGCTGAGTAATATTCCATTGTATATATGTAACACATTTTCTTTATCCATTCGTCTTTCGATGGGCATGTAGGTTGCTTCCATGACCTGGCTGTTGTAAAGAGTGCTGCAATGAACACTGGGGTGCATGTGTCTTTCTGAATTATGGTTTTCTCTGGGTATATGCCCAGTAGTGGGATTGCTGGATCATATGATAATTCAATTTTTAGTTTTTGAAGGAACCTCCATAGTGGCTGTATCAATTTACATTCCCACCAACAGTGCAAGAGGGTTCCCTTTTCTCCACACCCTCTCCAGCATTTGTTGTTTGTGGATTTTCTGATGATGCCCATTATAACTGGTGTGAGGTGATACCTCACTGTAGTTTTGATTTGCATTTTTCTAATAATTAGTGATGTTGAGCAACTTTTCATGTGCTTCTTGGCCATCTGTATGTCTTCTTTGGAGAAATGTCTGTTTAGGTCTTCTGCCCATTTTTGGATTGGGTTGTTTGTTTTTTTAATATTGAGCTGCATGAGCTGTTTATATATTTTAGAGATTAATCCTTTGTCCGTTGATTCGTTTGCAAACATTTTCTCCCATTCTGAGGGTTGTCTTTTCGTCTTGTTTATGGTCTCCTTTGCTGTGCAAAAGCTTTTAAGTTTCATTAGGTCCCATTTGTTTATTTTTGTTTTTATTTCCATTACTCTAGGAGTTGGATCAAAAAGCATATTGCTGTGATTTATATCAAAGAGTGTTCTTCCTATGTTTTCCTCAAAGAGTTTTAAAGTGTCCAGTCTTACATTTAGGTCTCTAATCCATTCTGAGTTTATATTTCTGTATGGTGTTAGGGACTGTTCTAATTTCATTCTTTTACATGTAGCTGTCCAGTTTTCCCAGCACCACATATTGAAGAGACTGACTTTCCTCCATTGCATATCCTTGCCTCCTTTGTCATAGATTAGTTGACCATAGGTGCATGGGTTTATCTCTGGGCTTTCTATCTTGTTCCATTGATCTGTGTTTCTGTTTTTGTGCCAGTACCATATTGTCTTGATTACTGTAGCTTTGTAGTATAGTCTGAAGTTAGGGAGTCTGATTCCTCCAGCTCCGTTTTTTTCCCTCAAGACTGCTTTGGCTACTTGGGGTCTTTTGTTTCTCCATACAAATTTTAAGATGATTTGTTCTAGTTCCGTAAAAAAATGCCATTGGTAATTTGATAGGGATTGCACTGAATCTATAGATTGCTTTGGGTAGTATAGTCATTTTCACATTATTGATTCTTCCAATCCAAGAACATGGTATATCTCTCCATCTGTTGGTATCATCTTTAATTTCTTTCATCAGTGTCTTATAGTTTTCTGCATACAGGTCTTTTGCCCCCCTAGGTAGGTTTATTCCTAGGTATTTTATTCTTTTTGTTGCAATGGTAAATGGGAGTGTTTCCTTAATTTGCCTTTCAGATTTTTCATCGTTAGTGTATAGGAATGCAAGAGATTTCTGGGCATTAATTTTGTATCCTGCTACTTTACCAAATTCATTGATTAGATCTAGTAGTTTTCTGGTAGCATCTTTAGGATTCTCTATGTATAGTATCATGTCATCTGCAAACAGTGACAGTTTTACTTCTTCTTTTCGAATTTGTATTCCTTTTATTTCTTCTTCTCTGATTGCTGTGGCTAAGACTTCCAAAACTATGTTGAATAATAGTGGTGAGAGTGGGACACCCTTGTCTTGTTCCTGATCTTAGAGGAAATGCTTTCAGTTTTTCACCATTGAGAATGATGTTTGCTGTGGGTTTGTCGTATATGGCCTTTATTATGTTGAGGAAAGTTCCCTCTATGCCCAATTTCTGGAGGGTTTTTATCATAAATGAGTGTTGAATTTTGTCAAAAGCTTTTTCTGCATCTATTGAGATGATCATATGGTTTTTATTCTTCAATTTGTGAATATGGTTTATCACATTGATTGATTTACGTATATTGAAGAATCCTTGTATCCCTGGGATAAATCCCACTTGATCATGGTGTATGATCCTTTTAATGTGCTGTTGGATTCTGTCTGCTAGTATTTTGTTGAGGATTTTTGCATCTATATTCATCAGTGATATTCGTCTGTAATTTTCTTTCTTTGTCTGCTTTTGTGATCAGGGTGATGGTGGCCTCATAGAATGAGTTTTGGAGTTTTCCTTCCTCTGCAATTTTTTGGAAGAGTTTGAGAAGGGTGGGTGTTAGCTCTTCTCTAAATGTTTAATAGCATTCACCTGTGAAGCCATCTGGTCCTGGACTTTTGTTTGTTGGAAGATTTCTAATCACAGTTCCAATTTCATTACTTGTGATTGGTCTGTTCATATTTTCGATTTCTTCCTGGTTCAGTCTTGGAAGGTTATACCTTTCTAAGAATTTGTCCATTTCTTCCAGGTTGTCCATTTTATTGGCATAGAGTTGCTTGTGGTACTCTCTTAGGATGCTTTGTATTTCTGCGGTGTCTATTGTAACTTCTCCTTTTTCATTTCTAATTTTCTTGATTTGAGACCTCTCCCTCTTTTTCGTAATGAGTCTGGCTAATGGTTTACAATTTTGTTTATCTTCTCAAAGAACCATCTTTTACTTTTATTGATCCCTGCTATTGTTTTCTTTGTTTCTATTTCATTTATTTCTACTCTGATCTTTATGATTTCTTTCCTTCTGCTAACTTTGGGTTTCGTTTTTTCTTCTTTCTCTAGTTCCTTTAGGTGTAAGTTTACATTGTTTATTTTAGATTTTTCTTGTTTCCTGAGGTAGGCTTCTATAGCTATAAACTTCCCTCTTAGACTGCTTTTGCTGCATCCCATAGGTTTTGGATTGTCGTATTTTCATTGTCACTTGTCTCAAGGTATTTTTTGATTTCCTCAGTGATCTCTTGGTTATTTAGTAACGTATAGTTTAGCCTCCATGTGTTCGTGTTTTTTATGTTTTTTTCCCTGTAGTTCATTTCTAATCTCATAGCATTGTGGTCAGAAAAGGTCCTTGATATGATTTCAATCTTCTTAAATTTACTGAGGCTTGATTTGTGACCCAAGATGTGATCTATCCTGGAGAATGTTCTGTGCACACTTGAGAAGAAAGTGTAATCTGCTGTTTCTGGATGGAATGTCCTATAAATATCAATTAAATCTATCTGGTCTATTGTGTCATTTAAAGCTTCTGTTTCCTTATTTATTTTCATTTTGGATGATCTGTCCATTGGTGTAAGTGAGGTGTTAAAGTCCCCCACTATTGTTGTGTTACTGTCGATTTCCTCTTTTATAGCTATTAGCAGTTGCCTTATGTATTGAGGTGCTCGTATGTTGGGTGCATATATCTTTATAATTGTTATATCTTCTTCTTGGATTAATCCCTTGATCGTTATGTAGTGTCCTTCCTTGTCTCTTGTAACATTCTTTATGTTAAAGTCTATTTTATCTGATACGAGTATTGCTTCTCCAGCTTTCTTTTGATTTCCATTTGTGTAGAATATCTTTTTCCATCCCTTCACTTTCAGTCTGTATGTGTCCCTAGGTCTGAAGTGGGTCTCTTGTAGACAGCATATAGATGGGTCTTGTTTTTGTATCCATTCAGCAAGACTGTGTCTTTTGGTTGGAGCATTTAATCCATTCACGTTTTAAGATAATTATCGATATGTATGTTCCTATGACCATTTTCTTAATTGTTTTGGGTTTGTTTTTGTAGGTCCTTTTCTTCTCTTGTGTTTCCCACTTAGAGAAGTTCCTTTTGCATTTGTTGTAGAGCTGGTTTGGTGGTGCTGAATTCTGTTAGCTTTTGCTTGTCTGTTAAGCTTTTGATTTCTCCATCGAATCTGAATGAGATCCTTGCTGAGTAGAGTAATCTTGGTTGTAGGTTCTTCCCTTTCATCACTTTAAGTATATCATGCCACTCCCTTCTGGCTTGTAGAGTTTCTGCTGAGAAATCTGCTGTTAACCTTATGGGAGTTTCCTTGTATGTTATTTGTCATTTTTCCCTAGCTGCTTTCAATAATTTTTCTTTGTCTTTAATTTTTGCCAGTTCGATTACTATGTGTCTTGGTGTGTTTCTCCTTGGATTTATCCTGTATGGGACTTGCTGTGCTTCTCGGACTTGGGTGGCTATTTCCTTTCCCATGTTAGGGAATTTTTCGACTATAATCTCTTCAAATATTTTCTCGGGTCCTTTCTCTCTCTCTTCTCCTTCTGGGACCCCTATAATGCGAATGTTGTTGTGTTTAATGTTGTCCCAGTGGTCTCTTAGGCTGTCTTCATTTCTTTTCATTCTTTTCTCTTTATTCTGTTCCACAGCAGTGAATTCTACCATTCTGTCTTCACCCTTCTGTCTTCCAGATCACTTATCTGTTCTTCTGCCTCAGTTATTCTGCTATTGATTCCTCCTAGTGTATTTTTCATTTCAGTTATTGTATTGTTCCTCTCTGTTTGTTTGTTCTTTAATTCTTCTTGGCCTTTGTTATACATTTCTTGCATCTTCTCGATCTTTGCCTCCATTCTTCTTCCGAGGTCCTGGATCATCTTCAGTATCATTATTCTGAATTCTTTTTCTGGAAGGTTGCCTAGCTCCACTTCATTTAGTTGTTTTTCTGAGGTTTTATCTTGTTCCTTCATCTGGTACATAGCCCTCTGCGTTTTCATCTTGTCTGTGTTTCTGTGAGTGTGGTTTTTGTTCCACTGGCTGCAGGATTGTAGTTCTTCTTGCTTCTGCTGTCTGCCCTCTGGTGGATGGGCTGTCTAAGAGGCTTGTGCAAGTTCCATGATGGGAGGGACTGGTGGTGGGTAGAGCTGACTGTTGCTCTGGTGGGCAGAGCTCAGTAAAACTTTAATCTGCTTGACTGCTGATGGGTGGGGCTGGGTTTCCTCCCTGTTGGTTGTTTGGCCTGAGGCAACCCTACACTGGAGCCTACCTGGGCTCTTTGGTGGAGCTAGTGGCAGACTCTGGGAGTGCTCACGCCAAGGAGTACTTCCCAGAACTTCTGCTGCCAGTGTCCTTGTCCCCATAGTGAGCCACAGCCACTGCCCGCCTCTGCAGGAGACCCTCCAAATCTAGCAGGTAGGTCTGGTTCAGTCTCCCCTGGGGTCACTGCTCCTTCCCCTGGTCCCGATGCACACAGTACTTTGTGTGTGCCCTCCAAGAGTGGAGTCTCTGTTTCCCCCATTCCTGTCGAAGTCCTGCAATCAAATCCCACCAGCCTTCAGAGTCTGATTCTCTAGGAATTCCTCCTCCCGTTCCCTGACCCCCACGTCGGGAACCTGACGTGGGGCTCAGAACCTTCACTCCAGTGGGTGGACTTCTGTGGTATAAGTGTTCTCCAGTCTGTGAGTCACCCACCCAGAAGTTACGGGATTCGATTTTATAGTGATTGTGCCCCTCCTACCATCTCATTGTGACTTCTCCTTTTTCTTTGGTTGTGGGGTATCTTTTTCGGTGAGTTCCAGTGTCTTCCTGTCGATGATTGTCCAGCAGGTAGTTGTGATTTCTGGTGTTCTCGCAAGGGAGAGTGAGAGCATGTCCTTCTACTCCGCCATCTTGTTTCCTCACTCGAGGTTAACTGATCTTAATGCTTCCCTTTGCAGATGGGCCAGCTCAGAGGGGAGAAATGTGTTGTCCGGGGTCCTGAAGTTGCCAGGGCAGAACTAGAAGAAGTGATCTGTTGACTGCAGTCCATCTCTTTTCCACGTGATTATGTTGCCTTATTCAGTATTTTTGGTCAGAGTCAATCTTTTTTCCCCTTTGCTCTGAAATCTCTGAAATGCTATTAGGATGCATCCTCGTGCCAACCAGCAGCTGCTTTCTGGAAGTAGCATTAGAATGCAACACTGAATCCTGAGGAGGAAATGGTTTCGCTGTGGTTTGTAGTCTTTTCTATACTCTCTCCACCCACATATATTTACATCTCCCGCATTCTTAACTGAATTACAGTCAAATGCTTCATTACAGAGACTCAGCCAGGAGGACATGCCCTGGAGAATTTATTAACAGACAAATGTATTATTCACAAGCTTGATCTGATCATACAAAATTTGCACTATAACCACACACCCTGAGCAAATTCCTTTCATAAACCTCAATGATTAGACGTGAAAGAATGGTGTGGAAGAAAAGAAAGGAAAGTGTAGGGCTGGACGGGGCTGGAGCTCTTGCCAGTTTGCATTTAGGAAGCCCACAGAGGAACTGGTTCCGAGCCTTCTCCCTCACTTGTTGCCTCCTCTAAGACACTATTTCCTTCTCTTTATAGAGCCCCCATTTGACGGTTTGAAGGGAGGAGGGAATGATGAATTAAGTAGAGTTGGTGAATTATTTTAATGATGGTTTCTATGACAACGAGACAAATACTTTCCACCTACTTTGTGTTTCAAGCAAAGAGATACTAGGCAAATAATTTTACTGAATAGTGAATGTGGTAAAAAATTAATAAATCAAACAAAACAAACCCGGTAGGTGCTTGGTTACCATCAGGTATGAAAGATTTGTACAGTATTATTCCACCTACAGATAAAAGTCATTCTACTTAGAATCAAAGTCTATATCTTAATAGCCTGAAAGTCTCCAGTGTTCCTTGATCCAGAGAATTTCACCTTAACTTGTACATTGAATTATTTCAGACTTAGACCTCCCCGGTTTCCTCCTGAGGTAGCTTATAACCTTGCCCATAGTATTTAAGAAAAAGTCTTGATTTCTTTTTTCTTGCAGTTCTCACCTGTGCAGGGTTCCCTATGGTCATTCTGGAAGTCCTGCCCTGGCTCTCACTGACCAACTTTAACTGCCAGACCAACTGCATTAATGTCACACGTTTGCACTGAATATTGTTCAGCAGAATGCTGTGCAAGTGATAACTTCTGCTACTTCCACCTCCAGCTCTGCAGAGAAGAACCTATCTATTATTAAAAACCCTATTAGTACTGTTAAGATTGAACTGTTCTCTCTCACTGTAGCTGCTGAGTGTTATCTAATTGGTTTTTATTACTTGGAAAACCTTGGGAGTGTGGCACTCAAATGCACATTTGCTAACAGTTGTGTTCTTTCCTCTTGTACTCATTGGAGATGCTTTCAGATCGTTTAGATTTTGTCAGCAGGAAAGAGGGGAAATACTAGAGAGCATTTTAGACAGTACCTGGCAAAGGACTGCAGACCCCAGGATAAGGTTTGCTGTGGCTACTCTCAGACTCAAGGACATAAATGCATGTCACATATGTGGCTTTTCCCATTATCATCTGTACTGCAAAGGGTATGTTTGCTTCTAGCTTTGTGGCATTATTAATTTTTCACGTGAGTGCTATTGTCCATTTTTTATAGATTTGATCTGATTTGTATTTTTTAACTAGTAACTCATAAGCTCAGTTTCCTATTACTATTGGTTTATTCATTTAAATGGAAGAATTTATTGATGCTCTTATATGCTTATATTTGCCATGTACAGGATGTCTTCTTCAGACTCACATGTGATATCAGAAAAGATGCATCCTTTGCCCACTTCAGTGATGAGTGTCTCCTTTACGTTTATTTTCCCTTAAGAGTTACTATGGTTCTTGCTTGAAATAATAATAATTAGTAGTAATAGTAGTAGTAGTAGCAACAGCAGTAGCATTAGTACTTTCTCTGGTGATGTCTTTTTTCAGAGAGCTTTGCTACTTTTCTTTAAATACTTTGAGCCAGTGTAAACATTCCCAACCATCCCTCTCGTCCCCCGCAACCCCGTTCTTGTGAATCCTGTCCTGTGCTTCGAGGCTTGACTTGTGTGTGTTCTCCTTGATGTTTGACTTAGTTTACTGTCTCCTTCCTTCTTGACCCCAAGAAATAGGCTTCTGTTTTACCACCTCACTGAAATGACTTTCTATAAAAGGATATCAATTGCTTGTGTTCAGCGTGCATTTTTTCTTGGTCCCTACCTTGACCTTAACAATGTGCTCCTCAGTAAGTGGTGATAACAGCAGAACATTTTGAACACTTCCTATGTACCAAATGCTCTTCTAATCACTTTAAATGTGTAGTCAAGTCACTGAAGTATTTCACTAACTCACAATTCTCACAATATCCCATATGGTAAAGAGCACTGTGCTTTCCAATTTACAGACAAAGACATTGAGACAGAACGAAGTAAAGTCACTTGTCCTAAATTTCTCACTTGCTGGGGGGTTGGAGCTCAGACTCCACCCAAGATGGTCTAGCAAGTCCACAGTCTTTGCGTTTGGCCACACTGCGATGCTGCTCTCAGAATTCCCCCAGACTTGTCATTGTTGATGACGTTGCCTCTCACTCCTCTCAGGCCAAATTCCACTGAGCACACATGGATTGAGTGCCCGACAGGCACCAGCTCCTGTTCTCTTTCAGTCTCCTCTTGTCCCCTTGCCCATTAATTGTATTCAGGAGGGATAGATTAAGGCCAGAATTATGCTGTGGCTTTTAAGGTCTAGGAGCCCTTTTCCAGGTGGAGAGAAGGACCATCCACTGAGAAGCAGCACAACAGTCCTTCCCCGTCTCCTAATCATTAATGATTCACTGTGATCTTCTCAATGCCCCAGTCTCATCATCGTAATTTTATGCGATGACTCCCTTTTCTTTGACCTCCAAATCTAATCAGTTACTAAATGTTACTGATCTTCCCCTTTACAATTCATTTCCACGGCCATAACTCTACCCTAGGCTCTAATCGCTTTACTTTTGAATTACAATAATGGGTCTAAGCGGCCTTTGTTCCACCAGGTTCTGTCCATTCCCAGTTGGTTACCTACTCTCCTACACACGAGCCCCCAGAGGACTTCCAGTCGTCTTTCGTGACCTGGATCAAGTGCTCGCTCCTCTCTGAAGCCTTCACAGATCACTCCATGTTGCTCACCCCTGCATCTTTGGTACCAGTCAAATAACATCCTGTACATGTTTGTCACTTCACTACACCTGAAACTCCTGTGGTCTGGACGGTCTGTTACTTTTCTTTGTAGACGCAACATTCAGCAGTGTGTCTGGTGCACAATAATGACTAGTTCACCTAAGAATGAACGTATGAATAAATAAATGAAAGAAAAGTGAATGACCCTGCAGGGACTTGCATTTGCCTAACTTACCAAGTCCAAAAGCCTGAGCACAGTCTGAGCACAGAGACCCAGTGCCCTGCCCTTCCTTCCACTAAGCTTATCTCTAACGCCTACTGGTTTGGACCTGGTTGCTTAAGCAATTGTGTTCACTGTTTTCTTCACATAACATTTTTTTTTCTCCTGGTATTAATAGTTCAGGTGTTTCCCTTCTCTACAGTCTGTCCCAATCATCTCCACTTTGACCACTCACCATTCCTTTGTTCACATAAATAATGATCCCATTAGACTGGCGAGGGTCTGTTATTTTCATGAAAGCTTGCTGAAGTGGAGCTATCCACCAAAGACTTGGTGTGGTGTCATCTAACATATTTAGCATCAGGTGTCCAATGAAGAGGATTGTGGTCTCAAATCTAAAATGTGACCTTGGTCCATGTATTATCGATGATCAGCCTTAGTTTACGCATGGGATAAATGGAGATAACAGCTATCAGCCGCCTCACAAATTTGTTGTCATGTGGGTGTTTTTCAACACCAACAACCAATGCTCTGATTCTCCAGACACTAACCCAGTGTCTGAAAATCCAATTCCATTTCAAACACTGTTTGTTCAATACCTGGAATTAGATCTCACAAGTTAAAGGGTTTAGTCTCATAAGACTGGCCCCCACTTCAGTCACAAGTCCTGGGCCTCTCATACTTCTGACTGACTGTCTGTAATCTGGGCTTCCCATGACCACCTCCTAGGGCTCAGTACTTTGCTAACAGCTCACAGAATTCAGGAAGTCATTTTTTCTTACGCTTAGCTGTTTATTATAAAGGATACAATGAACAGTCAGAGGAAGAGGTACATAGGGTGAGATCCAGGAGGGTCCCAGGTGTAAGAGCTTATGTCTCCATGGAATTGGGGTTCGCCACCCTCCTGACACATGGCTGCATTTGCCAATTCATAAGCCATTAGCTCTCCTCATGCAAGCAATGTAACTCCACATACCACCTACACCGCTTCCCAGAGGTCAGTGGAAGGACCTGAAAGTTCCAATCCTCTAATCACTTGGTTTTTCGGTGATTATCTGAGGCTATCTAGGTGTCCTACCCTAAGTCACCTCATTAGAATAAACTCAAGTATGATCAAAATGGGCTCATTATGAATTACAAAAGGCAACACTCCTATCACTCAGAAAATCCCAAGGGTTTTAGGGGCTCTGTGCCAGGAACCACCACCAGGGACAAAGACTGAATATATTTCTTATAAAACCACTTAATGATTAAATGAAACTCTCTGTGTAAACTATAATTTAGTAAAATATATTGAAAAGAATTTCATCCACTATAAAGTATTACATAAACGTGGTTGTAATAAGTGCTTATAACTACCCTTCTTCACGAGACTCAAAAATAAAGGGCAAAACAAAAACGCCCTTCACATCATCGTGCATCACTTAACTCTATAGTTTCCACGTCTCTAGAAGGCTTTCTTTCAAAATATCTCAACTAAATTAACCTTCCCGACATATAGCCCTTAGTTTTTTAACCAATACACCATTTATGGAGAAACGTCATGATCTCTAAACCTTACAGCAATCCTGGCTGGTCAACATGGTCACCCTCTACTAGTAGAGGAATAAACTGAGGTTCAGTCTAGTCCCCTGAACTTTCACATGGCGACAGGGCTAGTAAGTTTGGAGCTGGGATTTAAATTCAAGGTTCTCTCACAAACAAGTCCATACCCTACTCATGGAACCATGATGCCTCTGTGACATAGGGTTAGGATTTCACGTTACTATTTCACTGTTAATCCCATTTTACAGGAAAGGCAGCATCCCTGCAGTTGGCTCCTGGGATATGGAAGGAGATGAAAGAATCCTATGCTGATGTGGGTGTCTGTGCGGAGCATTGTCTTGTTGGGGTCAGCAGGTTGGCTTCTTGCCATCCAGGGATGATGCCTTTTATAATGAGGAAGTCAAAAAGATAATTATGGAAATTAATTCCTGAACCGCTATGGCCTGTGAACTCTACCAAGCAGAACTTTGAATGTGAAGGGCAGAGCTGCAGTGCAGAGCTGAAACAGGAAAACCTTACCTTTGCAGTCTCTTAGGGGGTGAGCTGAACAATTTTCATACAACCCCACACAGTCGTCCTTAACAAGAGTGTTACGTGTGAGTGTGTGTGTGTGTGTATGCATGCTGTGGTCTGATTACATGCCTGTGAGCATTCCTGTCACCTGATGCATACAGATGTTCTATTAACCAATTAGTTTATTGAGCTAAGTAGGCTAAATCAGACTAAATGACATCAACTTGATCTACAAGGATAGAAACAAATTAGGGGAAGTGTGTTTTAAATGCCAGTCAGAATGAATGGGTGAAAAAGGAAAGGAAAGAAAAGAGAAAAGAGAATCTAATCCCTAATCTCATTTCTTCTCCATCCCAGAACCTGCCTAATCTACTTTTGCAGGTAGATTAGAAAATACCCCAGCTTGCAAAAGCTTGTCAGCACCCTACCACATTGCACGCTAAGCCCGTGCCAAGCTCAAGGCATGAAGAAATTCAAGATCAATGCTCAGAACTGCCTTCCCTAGGTTTTTAAATAGTCTCTGGTCATAATCTGATTTCTTTTCAACCAATCCAAACTCTTTCCAGCTCTGTGCTTCAGCTAATATGAAGGGCAAAAAGCACATGCCAAATGTGGATTCTGAGAAATCACTTCAGAAACATTCTTCTTGGAATTCTGTATGGTTTAGTGGGGAACGTCCACCGGTAATACCCACGTATCACTAAAAATGGAAGGAGAAAGGACCACAGATTTCTAGTTTCTAATACTGCCAAGGTGCACACCTCCTATAATTTTCAGAGACCCACACTGTAATTCACTCTGTCCTATCATCTACCTCTTTTCTCTCTCGCATTAGATTTAATTCAGTAATCACACCCTACAAGCCATTCAGGCAGAAATACCCTTGCTGACTGCAACTTTCACCAGCTAGTCCGTGAATATTGCTGTAATGTGTGTGTATCTATGTGTCTGTGTGTATCTGCGTGCGAGAGAAAGGAAAAGAATATCGTCTTCATCAGCGGCTGCATTCTCTCTCTGTCTTTAATTTGGTCTCTCTACTTTTCCTTCATCCCCACTTTGTGCCCATGGGAGTTAGAATTCCATCCCTCTGGAGTGGCAAGAGACAAATCCTGCCTCTCCAGTCACCACTGAGTGAGAAATTCCTTATCTCCTCTCATTTTTTTCTGTGTTTTTAATTACCTCATCCTTAGGGTAATCACAGGCCATCACCCCTTCTTCTGAAAGATGACTGTTTCCATGACCCTGTTACGCTTTGTACAGCCGAAGTTTCTCCCTAGGCCTTTTCCTCTTATATTCTGATGTCTAGCAATGCCTGTTGTTTGTCCATTTTGATTTTTGCATCTTGCTCAACCTTCAATTTGTTTCCTGTATGGGATTATCTCTTGCTTATCCCCAAGTGAACTTGTGAACATGGTTTCTTTTTGCTTCCCTTACCTCTTGTGTGGCATGTATATGTCCATTGCCATTTCCTCTGGGAGAGGTGTAAGGAGTGGCAGTTGCTGGATTCCGTGTGCATTTCAGTTCAGAAGGTGTATGTATCTCTCCACTGCCTTGTTTCATGTCTTTATGCGTGAGTGGCATCACTCAAGCCGAACTAAAGCTTAACAGCCTGAAACTGCACAATGCATACCCCATAAAAAACTGGTTCGGGTTCCCAGATGAATATGAAGCATCGATTTGTATGGGAGCAAAGTTAAAAGGTCTGAGGAGGCCAGGATTTTATATTTTCAATAATTTTCCGCTTTGCAGGGACCTAAAGAATTGTCGATTTACACTTTAAAGGATCAAATAGAAGCCGTAGCGTTTTGTCTCTTCATATTGAGCAGTGAGACTGATCACTCGAAATACATATTCTAACGGAAGAGTAAAATAAGGCACCACATCTCAAAGGTGGTGATGATGTCACACGGGGCAGGGGCAGGGCCACCCCTTCTGACACCGATTTGCTTCATGTGTCCCGCTCTAGCTCTGTGTGTGGCCTCCCGCCATGGTCATACCACTTCCCATTTTCTCTTTCCCAGCATTAAATGAATTTGTTCTCTTTTTGTAGTTGTAAATGACAAAAACATGGTGAGAGAGGAGAGGGAGAAACGGAAAAGGGGAAAATGTATAGAAAACAGTTCTGGGATGTTACAGTCTCACATGTACAATGAATACTTTTTAATTTGCAAAAATTTGGATCAGTGCATACTTTGATCTTGCATTTACATTTCTATATATTTTAGTAAGGGAAGGGTAAACAAAAGGAGACAAGAGTAAGTATATGGCAATAAACACGGAAAATAGTTTTTCCTTAATGGAAAAAGTAATTACATAGATACAAAATGTGTACTGTCAACCCTCAAGAATCTTAGAAAGAAAACTATTTATCACTTAATTAAAAGGGCTTTCTAGGAAATGTAACTTAAGAAAATAGAGTGAGGAAGATGGAAAGGGAAATTATACTTATTAAGCATCTACTATGTATTCAAACACAGAGGTAGCTGTGTTTGTACAGCATAGCTTATCTAATCCTCCCAACAGACTTAGAAATAAGTAGTGTTAGCCCTAATTTTTATAGCTATGGAAACTGGAACTCGGACAAATTTAGTTGTTTACCTAAAATCATACAAGTAACTGGTGAACAGCAGATATGATTTGGAAACTTTTTTTTTTTCTATCCATGACTAAATGTCTTCTCTGTTGATTAAGTTACTGTCTGTGGCTAAGAAGAATAGGAGCCATGATATGTGACACTCTGTCTTCTCAACCTGGGACATAAATGTAAAATTCTGCTGTTTCGTGTTGATAGAAGTTCAGGAATTTCTTAGCTGAGCAGTTTTCTGGTTGTAGGCCCAACCTGGTTGCCTGAGGTAGATTAACAGTCTTAGGAATTCTTTCCTAGACCCAGGGAGGATGAGCCTTGTGCTGAGTCCCACACTCCTCTACCTGGTCCTTCCATGGCCACATCCCTCCTTAGAGGGTGAAGAGTACCTTCTATGACCCTGTATGCACCTGGCGTCCCAGAACTCCCTGCTCAGAGAATCCCAGACCCATTTCCTAGGTCTGCGCTGGCGTCTTTTCTGGGGCTCTCAAAGAGCGTGAACGTGGGGATAAGGGACCCTCCCAAATGCACTCTAGAGCTGAAGCCAGGACAGGATGAAAAGCAGAGAAATCCATGAGCAAGGACCAGTAGTCAGGGTGGCTTTTCCAGCTCCACCTGCCTCCAACATGGAACTTCAAGTAGCTGAGGATTCTAAATGGAGACCTGGCCTTCTGGGAGGATATGATGGTATTATTTTATTTATTTATTTATTTATTTATTTATTTATTTATTTTATTTGCGGTACACGGGCCTCTCACTGTTGTGGCCTCTCCCATTGCAGAACACAGGCTCCGGACGCACAGGCTCAGCGGCCATGGCTCACGGGCCCAGCCGCTCCGCGGCATGTGGGATCTTCCCGGACCGGGGCACGAACCCGTGTCCCCTGCATCAGCAGGCGGACTCTCAACCACTGTGCCACCAGGGAAGCCCTATGATGGTATTATTTTGATAAATAAGTCTCTATTTGTAATATTGCCCTGGACCTGATACATAATAGACATGGGCCTGAATGTCATGCTACTCTGATTATGTTTTACTAAGGAAAAGAGGATCCACCCTGATACTGTAATTATAATTTTAAACAAATTTCACATAGCACTTGTTTCTCCAGCTTCCTCCAGCCTTGGGAATGGGGAAACACAAGTAGCTGTTGGGTTCTGACCTCCTAGAAGCAGGCTCGCTGGAATGCCAGCATCACCACACACGTTTCCTTTCCTTGGCAGCCATACGGGCAATTCATCGCCTCTCCCTGGATCCCATAAAATGTGACTGTTTATGATAGGGGTGAGGGGGTGGTCTCAGCTGCTTCTCGTAATGTTGACCTTTTAGAGTTGTGGTGGAAATTAAATTAAATAAATGTAAAATGGTAGTGAGTGCTGTGTTTGACGAAAGAACACACAGACTCACAGAGTAGATAAATGATCATTATCTGCTCACACAAATGGTCATTTCCTTCCTGCCTCTTCCCTTCTACAGGAGCAGTCTTTGTATATTAGCCGGAAACATGAGGATTCCATGACTCGGGTCAGTGGGGCTCTGCTCAAATCCCCTCCAGCAACACGTTTACCGCCCTCCATCCTGTCGTAAATGGAGGACACTAATGAGGCCTTAGGTACTGTATTATCAGGCGTCTCACAATCAAACACCCAGCCAGACTCAAGAGCCACCCGCCATGTCCCTTCCTGCTTTTTCTTGTCCTTACCCTTGGTTTTACTCTTAGACCCCACTCTGCCCCCATGCAGACATCTCCCTGAAGTATGGTCACTTCATCTCTGTCATTGGGCTTTTAGTCAGATGAACGTAAAGCACTTATCCGGGAGACCTGGCCTGAGTTGGTACGAAATGTCACAGCCCATCTGCTTAAAAAAGTGAAAATAAAGTCATCTGTGCTGTTTATCTCCTGCTTTCCACAGGGAAAGGGCAGTTGCTGATTTTAATCTATTGTGATGTAGTGTTGCTTATCCTAAAAACCACTGCTTTTCTCACACACGGATGCAGAACTGAAACCCACCACAGCAGCCCGGCCGATGGCTTGAACTCGAGGTGCACGAGCTTGTCTTCCCGTAGAGAATTTCCCATTTCTCATTCTCTGCTTCTTGTGCTCTTAGCATATTGAGAGGGACTTAGATTCGGGATTGCAGCTCTTCCTTTTTCTGCATTAAATCAGTATGCAGTGCATGGTACATTTGAGATTTAAACATGCAGCGGCTCTGTACAGGGCAAGATGGGAAGAAAACTATGCCCTGTGGTCCTGGCTGTGTTTTGAAACAAAAGTGATGAGAGGAGAGTGTAACCAGGGGCAAGTTTTTTTAAGATACTATTATTAGGGGCATTTCTGTGTTGATTTCTTAAGCAGCCTCTGCATTAACAAGAGTTTCAGTATTAGGATAGCTTAATGAGGCGCTAATTAGCGAAGAAGAACTGACCCCTCTGTGAAGTCCCCCAAACTGCATTGTTTACAAGGGGTCAGAAACTCTCTGCATATTTCTCAACCTGCACACATACACACACACACATGCATATACACGCATATACACATACACATACGCACACCACAGTTTAAGTCAGTACAAACCAAGTGGACTAAAAGTGGATTATAGAAAATGGAAGGAAGTTGATGCCCTCTATTCATTTCTCCTGGATTTAACTGCTGACTTACTGACAATGAAATTGGACTCAGCTTGAATCAGTCACATATTTCACTTGGAACCGACAGGTTACAGTCTACATATTGGCATCCTGCTGGTATCACATGTGACACACTTGTGATGGCTGCTGCATGCCAGACATGTTCAAGATGAACATCTTTGGGAGAGCTTTTCCCCAAAATTATTAAACTAGAAATAGCACTTGCCTTAAGCCCAAGAGAAGGAAGAAGCTAGGGTGAATTTAGCAACCCTAAGGGAGCCCCTTTGCACACTAAAAACACCTCAGCAGTAACAGAGTATAACTTCCCAACCCACTTAATAACACCCACTTATTTAATAAAGGACTGCTAGTCCTTCGCATAATTAGAAAGCAGGCTTCAATGTAAATATCACTGAAAGGTATGTTGGTTCAACCGAGTCATGCAAATTTATTTCTGGGGTAAATTAATTAAATACGATTCAACAAAATACTGAGTGTCTATTATGTTTTTGAAAATCCATTTATTTGTCATATGCTATGAAATGTACAAAGGTCATATTTTAAGTAAGCTAGGGCATATTTTAAACAAAATTATGATAATTTCTCATGTGCTTATGGTTACAGTTTTTCACTTTCACTTCACTTCTTCATTTCAGAGTAACTGTTATAAGGGACCGTACAAATATTTTAGTGGCTCAGAGGAGCGATCCCATCCAATTTTGAAGTATAGAGAGACTGTTATGACAAAGCTGGTACTTAGCTTGGCCCAGAATGATGAAAATCACTTCCTTAAGTGGACTTGGAAGCAGTGTTTCTTAGGTATCCATAATAATAGCAAAGCCGTTGAGATTAAGAAAATTCTAGGTCATTTTTTTTTTGAAGAAGTCTGTAGTTTTATTTAGCTAGAATTTTGGTCATGCCGCTTCAATTCTATGTCACGTAGGGTCTTAGGTGTCAGGTAAAGTAATTAGGATATAATTGAAAGTAGTGAGTGGCTAATGATGGTTTTTAAGCATAGGATAATAAGATGATAGGTGTATTCTAAGAAGATTAATCTGTCAGCAGTGTGTAGAAGTAAGAAGACCAAGTATTTATGGTAAGGGACAAAATGTGTCTCGATTACAGTGATACTAGTGGGGAAAGGAACCTGTTTTACAGATCAACTGCCAAGGCTGTGGTGGCACACAGAATGTGACAATATAGGGAAAAGGAAGCATCTGAGATTAAAAGCTGTGTAATTCAGAACTGATGCCTGAAATAGTGAGGGCAAAATGAATAGCAAGAGACAGTAAGAGGAGAAGAGAGGAGAAGGAGTAATATAGTTTGGGGTGTTTGATGAATGGATTGTGTCCCAAAGTAATTTTTTTGCCATAGGCACTAAAAACCATGGATAGAGGTGTGCAGGTAAGTTGGGTTAGAGATACAGACTTCATGCCCATATTCAAAGAGATAATATTTAAATAGGGGAATTAATAAATCACTAAGGAAAAGATTACATACAATGAAGCGTGGGAGACATGACATGCTTTAGGGGACACATTTAGGAAGTAAAGAGAAATGCAGTTTGGTGGAACAGTGACAGGGGAGGAGAGTCTCGGGCGGGAAAAAATTAGAGCACTAAAGACAAAGCAAGTAGTTAATGCTCAAGAGAGATTAGAGGCAACGTCTAATATCGCAATTGGATTAGATTGTTAGAGGCCTCTTGGAGTCTTTCAAGAACGCACCTCTTAAAAGAAGTGGAGACTTCAGATGGGAAAGCGGTAAGGAATGAACAACATGAGAAGGTGGAGGCAGTGTTTGTGGAATATGGTTTCTAGAGCTTGCATAAAGGGGTTGAAGGGAGAGGGCGGTCATTTACTGGGGTTGAGGAAGCCAGGGGCCCCGTGCTTGTGTTTGTATGTGTTGTTTGGTTGTTTGATCTGTTTTCGTTGCTTGTAGGTTTGATGGGATAAGGGAACGTGTCTGTGAAAAGTGGACAAAGCAAGTGGAGAAAGGGATATTGAAAATGGAGAGAGAGAGAGACTCTGATGGATGAAGATTCCTCAAAAAAACAAATTTAAGATTCTCAGTGAGGGTCTTAATTAGGTCTGAAAAGAAAATGGGCTGTTATTTTTCATACTTGAGTAAAGAGAATAAAGATTGTTGTAGGTGAGGAAATTTACTGGTTCTTTCTTCAGAAGAGTTTTTGATCTAAGAGAGAGACCACGAGGACCATAGTTCCCTAAGGAGGCAGAGGGGAGCTAGGAAGAAAAACAGAATAAGAAGTCTCTTCTTACTGAGCCCCAAACAAACCTCTCTCCTATTTTTCGATTTTGCCTAGGGCTAGCTCTGCTCAGAAATCTTTCAGACCTAGTGTTCTTCTTAACTCAGCCAGGAGGATCAGTGGACTATATCATATTGACAGCCCTGAATATAGCAGGATTGTTCCTGCCCACTTCAGCTGCCGTAGCCTTAGGTCCACAGAGGAACCGTCCTCCACCCCAACCATGAAAAATATAATAACAAGTAAAACTAAACAAAACTTATTTTTTAACGGAACGAACGTGCCCACTCTATACAAATAAGGACAAGGAACGTAAACATTTATTCAGAAGGAGAAAAAAAGATAAAAAGGTGAGATTGACCTAGGAAGAGGACCTGAAGCAGAAAGGAGATAAAATGGAGACCATTCCTTTAGTCTTTAGGAAAATGATATTTTTTTTTTTTGGCAAAGAGGCCAGAGCATTCCTGCTGTTGAGTTTTAAGCTAATTAAAATGGGGAGTTTCTCCACTTCCATCTTAGGTAGAAATGGAAGTTTTTGATTGTGGGAATGTCTGTGCCTTAACCTGGAAATTTTATTCACAAATATGCTGCATTGGGGTGAAGCTGGCTTTGATGTTTCTGAGGGAAACTGGAGGGGGTAACATTGATTTATCATAGCCAGAATCTGAACAAGAGTGGCCAGATTTATTGTTAGTATGAGAACTCTTTATAAATATTAGCTACCTTAATGGTGTCTGACTTAGGGCTGTGCACTCAATAGGCTGTCCTTGAGTGTTTGTTTCAAAGGCAGCCTTCTCAAAGATGTGAGAATACCATTTAGTCCCTAGGTTAAATGGACAGAATCCAGTTAACATTAGAGGAGTGAATCTAATGTATGAAAACACTTTATCATTTGAAAGTAGATCATAATCAGTCAGTTCCACTGGAAGTACAGGGAAAAGTTTGTACACTATCACCCCAGAGGGGATTTGATTCCCTTTTACCTAATAAATGTGAGAGTGATGTTACTTAACCAGCAGAGTTCTAAGAAACAAGACAGCTGTTCTCGGATTCAGAACTTTAAAAACTGTGAATACCCATTTCCCCCCTCAGTAATCCTTTCTTCAAAACAAGGAGGGTTTTGTTTGGTTTTTGTATTTTTTAAAGAAACTGCATTCTAGGATCCACTTACCTATCTTATCATAGCACTCATTGCTATGTCCCGGTAATGTAGCAGCTGAATTTATTGTCCCCAACAAACTCCACAAGGTATGTGGGAATCTGTGAAATAAGTTTGTGGCTTCAGTAACCCTCTATATTCTGGCTAAAACTGAAGCTAGCTGGAGGGACCCGTTGCAGTAGGTCTGTGTTTGTATAGAGTCCCCTTTCCTCTGCTTTCTGTGCCAGCCAGTTCTCAGGAATGGGGTCTTGGGCCTTAGATGTATTATACACGTCTACTGAAGTTCTCTAACTGCTGAGGGTTGACAGAGTGGTCTCATTTGGCATCACCTCTTCCCAATCCCATGCTGATCACTTTACTTTTAAACAATGTGCTTTAGACTGGATGGGAAATTTCATGGGTAGCCCTGTATTAGCTTTTCATTGACATTATTACCCTAGCAATCCAGATTTGGCTCAAGTAACCACCTGTTAGACAAGGGTAAAAGAGTCTTCAGAGTTGACTTGGGAATCTCATAACAAATTAATGAATTAGATGTCAGGCCAAGAGAGCTCATCAACTCAACTAAGGTTGCCTTATGATCAACCTTCCTGTACCCCTCTGACTGGAAGCCGCCGGAAGGTCAAGCAACCCCAAAGGAGCATTCGATATATTTTTTAGGTCCAAGATAATATACACGTCTGGCGAAGGGAAGATACCAGGCTAGAGGTGATAATTATAGCATTCTATTCTCTTTAGAGTCTTGGAAGCTTCAATTTTTAAAAAAATTTTTTTTCTTTCTGATTTTGGCTGAGCAGAAACATTTTGTGAGCCAGGCTGGTTAGGGATGGCTGCCTATGTGCTGTGATTTGTGAGAGGGCTGGCCCAGGACTCTGCCGCCAAAGCAGCAGTATCTGCCTTCTTCCCACGGCAACATCTTTCTATTGGATTTTGGCTCATCTGCTTAGGTTGAGAGCACAGTTTCACAGACAGAACACGGCCCATAGATTCAAGGTCCCCTGATGGCGGAAAACCGTACAATGTAAGACTAAGATATGTGTTTGAGAGAAAGATTGTTGATGGATTTCTAAGTCCCTAATGCCGTACGTTCTATTTTATGAATATAATATCACATATTGTATTGGGGTTATGGGTTGTATAAAGGCCTGAACCTTCAGTGAGTTCAGCATATTGTAGTTTAACATAGTAAGCATGAAGTAGAGATAGATTATGATAAAAGGATTCTACCTCCTCGAAGAGTAGTTTAATTAACTAAGAAACAAGGTGGCAGTATATTGACAAAGCATGATGAAGAAGCATATATTGGTTCAAACGATACAGGAATGAAAGTATTATCCTTTTAAAGTTGGTTTGTAAAGAAAACATATTCAAATATCCTGGTCGGGAAAATATATTTTCATTAAGTGAAAATTAGGATTTCATTTTTTAGCATATTAGCATAAACCTCATTTAAAAAAGAAATCTTTACTAAAGTAACAAGGCCAAATTTAAGTTGGGAAGTTAGTTAAAGAATGGAGTTTAGATTTTGATTAACCAAAATAAATAGAGTATATAACTCTACTATGTTGAGTTTTGTCTTCCTAGTAAAGAAGAAATATCCTTGAACAAGCAATTTATTCACTTTTTGGCTTCCACATAAGGTATTATTAAAGCCATAACTTCATTAAACATATACATTATTTTCTATCCCATGACAGATTATGTGAAAATTAATTAATTTAACAAAATTTAATAGAGTACTAAAACATGCAGAGTTAACTTTATATACTTATATCTCATTCTAACACCTTGAATCAAATTATGGTCAGCTTTTTTTTCCCCAATGGAATAATCTCTTGCATAGTAAGTAATGTCACAAAATTTGGACTACAGATATAATATTACATCTATGGAAACATGCATGCTTTTTTAAAATACACAACTTAATAGTTTCATGAGACAGCTCATTGAAAAGTTGAGGTCAGGGATTTTTGAAGGTATAAATATTAAGACCAAGTTATATACTAACGTTCCTGCAAGCCATCTGTGAAGAGAATACATAAAATTAATCAGTCTCAGTATGCTTTTAACATAAGAGTAAGTGCAACTCATTTTATTCTATCTTTTAGCTCTAGAGCCACCAATCGTCGGTTATGCAAAGACTGTAGAGTTCAAAGCAAGTATTCAAAGACCTGGTGCAAGAACGGAAATTGCATAATTGGCTTATATTTATTTTTTAAATAAAAATGCTGCACTACCTGGCCCAGGGTCTTCGACACTGTGACAATGTGAGAGGCAGGCATTAAACTGCTAAATTCCAACAGTATCTGTATGACTTAAATCCTAAGAGATATATTGTCTCTGTTGCCAAGGCCAGAGTCAACCTTAGCTGGCAAATGCTAGACTAAAAGAGGAAGGTACACAGCTTGATGGAGGGGTGTTTCCTGGTGCACCTGTGGTTTTGACAGCTTTTGCTGGTGCTTGAGGAGGAAACAGGTTGCCTGTTCTTCAGGAGCACTTCTGGCATCCAGGTATTATGCAGGCATGCATTGCCAGCTGTGAGAGATGCTGCTTCCTTGTCACTTCAGAGAAAGATGCTCCTTACAGGAAAACCCCTTTTGCTGTTTCGTTCAGGGAGCCTGAGAAAGGAAGACAAAAAGTATCAAATGCAAAGCACAGATCACTAGAGGGGCAGGGTTCTGAAATAACCTGGGTCCATTCTTGCTTTCAAACTGGAGAAAAGTATAATAGACAAGAAGGCCTTACTTGTTGTAACTTTTAAAAGATATGAGTCCACCAATGGATGATTTAAAGAAGGGAAAAGCAAGTAAATGCGTATATACCTGATTTTCCCGGCCTGTGTCTGTATACATTCAGTGTTCCATCCTGGTGAAGAGGAGTGAGTAAGATAACCTGTATATGTCAAGACATCATAAATGCAGAAAAATAAACTATTAAATTATTAGGTCAACCTCTTAAAGTTTTTAACTGAAATGAATCACAGATAGTCTTGCACTGTTGCATATATTATTTATCTCATGATTAAATCAAAAAAACACATATACCTTAAGACAGATTTCAAAAATTAAAAAAACATAAAGCATTTTTAATCAATTATTAGATCCATTAGAGAACTTCAATATTTAACACAATGTGGTTTAATTGACATAATGAATCTGTAGAACAGAGAATCTAGGATAAACTAAAAAGTAAAAGAGAATGTCATGTATGACAAAAAGAGCCTTTCAAATCAGCCTGAAAAACATAGATTATTCAGTAAATTGTGTGAGACAGCTGGCTAGCTATTAGGAAGAAAGAAAAGCTAGGTTCCTTTCTTGTATTAGACTGAAAGTAAAGATGGATGAAAGGCTGAAATGTAAAAATTAAATAGAATCAGAAAAAAATCAAGATAAAGTGTAAAATCTTTGAGTAAGAAAGTCCATTTTTAAAACATCTTAAGAATTAGAAGCAATAAAGGAAAAGATTTATAAATCGTATACCCCACAAAACTTTTTAATGACAAAAGAACAACATATGGTAAATTTGAAAGAAAAATGAAAATAAAGAATATTTGCAATAGCATCGTGAATAAAGCATTCATATCCTTAATATATAAAAAGCTCTTACCAATCAGTAAGGGTAAAAAAAGTAATCTCAATAGAAAAATTGGCAAAGAAGCTGAATAGGCAATAGACAAAAGATAAAATGTGAGCGGCTAGTAAAGAGATAGGAAGGGAGGGAGAAAGAGAGTAGAGGGACAAGAAGGGTGGAGAGGGGAGAGCAGATTAGAGAAGGCAAAGGAAGAGGGAAAGAACCATTGTTCACTTAACAAATTGGACGAAGATTTGGAGAATGGGCCACTCTTGTGCACTAATATACAATATATTCCAGTGCTAATTGTGCATCGATTTGACAGTACCAGTTCTAGTAACTTACTGTAGCTAATATTATGGCTATAAAAATATTCACAGCAGAATGCTTTATAATAGGAATTATAATAAAGAAAACAACCTAAATATTCATCAAGTATTATTTAATTGAATGATGGCTCATTTTATAATTGGATTTTGTAGTTCCATTGAATTAATGATGTAAATTAATTTATTTGAAAAGATGCTGAGAACATGTTGTTGAGTGGGGAAAAAAAAAGATTGCAGAACAGTGTATAAGACATTTCCCTAGTTATGTATCCTTATGTGTTTATATTAGTGTATGTATATATGCATAAATACCTAAAAGTCATTTTGAAGCAGTATCAATAATGGTAATTTCTAGGTGGTGGCATTTGAGGTAATACATCATTTTACATTTCTACATTTTTTTATATTATGTGACCTTTTTCTATGAAAGTATATCATTGTTATAAAATGAATAAAATTTATCTTCAAAAGATGAAAAAAGCACTTTAGTAATTTTATTAATCTGCCTTTTTAGGATTGTTTAAATAACTCGTACTTTTTTACCTTAAGTAAGGTGATTGTCTATGCATTTCTATCCTAGCAACATTTTATCTTGACTTATGTTGCCCAAAGAATTAATCAGGAAAAGCTCTCTGCTCATGTCTTTCTGTATTTACTGGTTGTTCGCTCTTGGTGTATTTGGCATTTTGTTTCAACTATAATTCAGATATACTCAGCATATCTTATAAGATTTGATGATCTAGTTTATAATTACTTTCCTTATTGTAAAATCTTGAAATTTGTTAGATCAATAAATAGGGTTATAAATAAATGATTTTCAACCTCTTCTTTACAACAACTCAAAATGCCTCCATTTAGTTTTGAACACATCTCAATATATCCACAAAAAGCCTCTAAACAAAATTAAGTTTAATTCACTCTAAAGGAAATCACTTCTACAGACCGTTTTACGGAAGGGGGGAGCCAATTTAAATAAATTATCAGATACTCATTTTATACAGATGAGTGCTGCTAATTACAATCAGTCTCATCTATTCATTAAAACTAGTCCAGCAAGCTTGGACAACTTTGTCAGCAGTTAGTCACTGCGTTTCTTTGAAAGCCTTAAAACCAGATTTCTTTAAATATATCATATATTTTAGAATGTTTACTTATTTAGATCATTTTTTAGGCATCCCCAAATAGCAAGGTTTTAAAATTTCTGCTTTGTGCATGTTCCTTTTTATTAGGTATATTTAGTCTTTAAGCATTTTTGCTACTCTCTTCTCAGTATTCTCCGTTCTCTCTCTCCGTACCCTACTGAAATCTTCAGTTCTTCAAGTTGTCAAGTAGGTATCTAGAGCAAGTCACATGTTTCAGGAGAATCCTCCCATTGTTCTTGCAGCAGTTCAGTTGGGTGTAATTCATTTCTTCTTTGACTGACCCAGGGTGGTGTCATCTAAGTTATCACGTCCTCTGTTCCATTACCTACTAGACCTGTGATGGAAAAGTCAAACGGAACTGGGCTTAACATTTATAAAACCGCGATGGCTTACCACTTGTTTTTCTCTACTAGATTGATAGTAGAAAATAATGTACTGATTGAGTTTTGTTTTGTTTTATTGTTATTGTCAATTTTCCTCTAAAAACTTATAGTGTAAACTATTCCAAGCAGAGCCAATGGTCTCTTTGTTTAAGCACGCTTCGTCCAAGCACACTTTTGATTCATCGGGTGACTTGCTGGGCTGATACTTTCTTTACATAGCCTGCTTATTATAACAAGCCCACCAAGCCAGAAACCTGATGAAGGATTTCCAAACAGAGAGCCGTATGTCTCTGCCACCTTAGGCAGTAGCCTAACTTACAACCCCCTACTTTTATAAGTTTTCTACAGCTATGTCTTTGTCACGAGGTAAACTTTGTGTAGATGATTGTATAATGCTTTCATCAGCTAAACACTTCTGTCTGTTTATACTTCTATCTCCAATATCCAGCACACTGTCTGGCACATTGTGGATACCCCCTAAATATTTGTTCACTGAATAGATGTGTTTTATTTATTAATTTAATGAAGATAGCCTGAAAGTGTAGGAATGTCCTTCTCAGTTATCATTTAGGTAGTGAGGGTAACACCCAGGACACAGGACCTTTCTAGAGTCATGGCTGTCCGATGTTTACCAGCGGCAGTGTTATACGTTTTAAAACTTGAGGGTTCCTTGGGAATTCTTTTATCAACTTCACAATTAATTTAAATCTACTGTAATTAATTTTGTTGAAACCTGCAACAAAATTAGCTGGTATTTATAAACCAGCTGATACTCACTTGGGAGAGTTGGTTGGAATAAATCAGCCTCTATCAGCTAGATATGTTGCCCTGGCATCTGTCCAGATAGAAACAGACTATTTCCAAGTTTCAGGTAATTAAATTCAGCTTTAAAATGCATCTAAAAGTCATTGTCTGACGTACTGGCCCATGGAAATAAATAATTACATATTGTATTAATAGAGTGTTTACCAGGAATTCAAAGCACTGTTTTAATAAGGAGATCTTCATAATAATCTTGTGAAATAGAAAGGAGGTGTGTGTTTTCCAGGTAGATTATTTACTGAAAAATAATATTAATGGAAAGTCATTGGCAGATCATGAGGTACCCATTCTGTGTTGTGGTTCCATATTCTCACCAATAGAACATATCACCCAGCACCGTGTCATCAGTAGGGCAGTGATTGTAGCTTTCTTGTTAAAAGCAAGTTGCTCCCTGAAAACAGATGGTACCACCCTCTTTTTGAGCACTTTCTGTAACACCCTTGTTCTCAAAGGCCTAGCCCTGATTGAACTATAGCTACAATGTCATCTAGCAAGTTTCAAGGCTCTATTTCTTCTATACTGAAAACACAGTGCAAACCTTCCTCCTTCCCTTTCCTCTGCCCCACTGTCCTTCATCCTCTGCTCTCTCCATCACCACACACATACACAGTAGGAAACTTGTTTCTGACCTTGTGATCATCACCTAGATGAGAGATTAAAGTTGTGTTCTCTTTCTCCTTTCATATTAACCTACTTATTACCTATTTGGTCTTCTGTCAACCTTCAACTTGCAATCTGCTTGACTACTTGGACCCATAATGACTTCTCCCTACCCTGGAAAATTGTAAGTTTCAAAATTTACTTGGCTATTTGCTTTTTCTTTCCTAAATTAGATGATTCAGTAGATAAACTATACATTTGGCCTCCCTGCCAATACCTGCTAGAAAAAGAGCTCCTTGAGGGGTTTGCATCTGTAGCATCGGGTGTCCTGGTCATTCTCTCTGCCTGCAGATGACCTTGTGCTGCTGTCCGTCTAATCAAGAGCCATCTTTCTTTTTTTTTTTTTTTTTTGCTGTACGCGGGCCTCTCACTGTTGTGGTCTCTCCCGTTGCGGAGCACAGGCTCCGGACGCACAGGCTCAGCGGCCATGGCACACGGGCCCAGCCGCTCCGCGGGCATGTGGGATCTTCCCGGACCGGGGCACGAACCCGTGTCGCCTGCATCGGAAGGCGGACTCTCAACCACTGCGCCACCAGGGAAGCCCGAGCCATCTTTCTTAAATAGACTCTTATCCTAACTCTTATTAGTGTTCAGTTAAATAGTTACGCATACCCCAACATGACTCTGCAAAAGTGTAGGAACATTGCTTACCACGGAGGCTACTCACAACAGCTATTAGGCTCTTTCTATAAGGAGACAGGAAACAATATTTGGAGCTGATGGAATGTAATGAGTACAGAGTTATGCTCAAGAATGACCTGCCCCCAGGCCCCACCAGAAAAACCTTAAGGATCTCAGGTAAAGGGGACACAAGGTTAAATATAATATTATTCTTATGCCTGATCTGTCGGTGCAGTTGAAAACAGTACATCTTGAATTCTAGGCAATATAATCCTAATTATGAATCACAGTTTATAAAAAAATCCATGAAACGTAACGTTCATTTTTCTGTACATGTTGAATTTCAGCAATGTGCATGTATTGATTTTGCAATATTAAACTTAATTTTTTTTAAATGAGGTTGAAACAGAAGAAATTGAGTAGTTGTTAGATAAACTTATTCTTCATTAGAGCACTTTCATTTAAACAAGTAAGACCATGAAACCGTTCTTAATGTATCTGCCTAAAAACTTAGCAGGGATGAGCTTCTCAGGTAATTTCATCAAGGCCATGGGAAACCAAGAAAGAACGTGATACTATATTAATATAAACAAAATCTTCCATTAATGTATGTGAATACTATGTATCTAAATGTTGGTGTGAACTTTAGTGGTTATGTGTTTTTCTTCCCCTTTTATCTTCGGAAGAAGATAAAAGGGAATTCGGTTTGATGATACCAGTTTTGATTTGCGGAAACCCAAAAGGTCCAGAATAAAGGACAAATCATAATAAATTTCGGGGGTTGCAGTCACTGCAGAAAATGGTGATTTGATTCTATTAACTGACTAGTTCAATTAAGAGGAGACTAGTAAGAATCATCTTAGGAGAGCTTCTGAGCTCTTTACTTAAAAACTATGGTGTAACCTCAGGGTTTTGCATAAGTGGGTATTGTAGGTATAGAAGTCTCAGATAATTTTCTGCAATTATACCTTGCTAAGCGAGCAGAACTGCAGTTCAGGTAGGAAATGTCTCTGAATTCCTGGTGTCTTAGAAGATGCCTTTGGCCATTTGGGTGTTTTACGTAAGTGTAATTCTTCCTGGAGTTTGAGGAACTGATCTAAGCTGGGGAGCAATCCTAGAAAGAGAGCAGAAAATTCCCGGAGGCCCCTTGAAACAGTTCTGACTCATCTGTCAGCCTAGTTCTAAGTGTCATCACTCTATCCTTCTCTACTCAAGCACTTGAACCTAAAATACTCCCTTTACAAACAGTTATTGTGATCATAACATGTGCCAGGAACTGCTCAAAAGGCTTCCATGTATTGACTCATTTTATCTTCACAACAGCAAGACAAAAACTTATTGGGCCCACTACCCACTACTACTTATTTGTTTTAATCCAATCATAAAAACTGTAAACTTCGTACTGAGATTAGACAGCACATTGGGTTAGATAAGCAACATCTAAATCCATGGCATGCTCTTTTAAAATTGATATTATATAATTCACTTTGGATTTTGTTTATCAAATCAAATTAGAAAGCAGTGGATTAGCCAGTGAAACTGCAGAGTTCAGCTCTGCTGGAGAACAGACTTTGCCACTTGTGAACCATGCCAACTCATTGATAGGAATGAGAGTAGGCATTTCCAACCCATCTTGGCCTCTTTTATATCTCTCAGCTTCTAAATGGCAATTGAGTGTCTTGCTGAATCTTGTCCAACTGGCAATATAAAGTCTTGGTTCTAATTCAGAAGTTTGTCTGCCCAAAGATAATTCAAATGTGAGGTCAAATATTCTCTTAGAAAACCCAGTTATGACTAATATTGGAAGTATCTGCTCTGCTAAGAGCCCTGGGTGGGAAGCATGAGGGCTGAGTTCTAGGCCTGGATCTACTCCCAATTACTTCTGTCACAGTGGATTAGCTATTTTCATTCACAGGGTCTCACCTCCCTCACATATAGAAAAAGAGGTTGGAATAAATGATAAGATTTCTTCTAGCTCTAACAGTCTAGGATCCACTGAATTAAAGAAAATATATCCATGGTAAAAAGACAGTTTTCAAAGCTTTCATATTTAGATGAGTAGAAACAAGAGGGATAACTGAATTTCTAATACTCTGAAACATTTTCCAAGATTTCCACAATATTAATTTCCATCTTTTACTATGTTTAAGACTTAAAAAAAAAAAAAAAACCTCTCTCTTCCAAGAAAGAGAGAAAGAAAAGAAAATGATCAAGGGCCCCTATTTATTAAGGTTCAAGAAACCAGTTGGCACTGTTTTTGGGCACTTGAATAAAATGAATTTTTTGCAAGAAAAGTAGACATCCCTCAGCTTGGCCATGGGCAAATACTTGTAACTCCCTATGTCTCATGAAATACCTGGGCTATGGCTGTTCACTGGAGATGTGAATATTCCTAGTGGTGTCCCAGAGTGTGAATGGGCTCTGTGAGCCATTGAAAAACAGGACGCAAGTGCCTGGAGTGTCAGTTTTACTTTCTGATTTCAAGGAAGGGGGTTGTTGTTTCTATATTAAAACAAACCTACATCTCTTATTTAAGAGAATAAAATCATGTACTAATGTTGAAGGAACACATGGCTTCAAACATTACGGTCTCTACAGCAGATGCATCAGATGACTACAGCCAGTCCCAAAGGCACACGTTTCTTCTCCTCTCTGTCTCTGGGATACTTTGAAGGAAAAGCCTGAGAAACAGTGTTCCTGCGTATGTAAACTATTTATTGACGTGGTTTGTGATGTAAAGAAAATGTAAAGCTTGTGTTTTATCATCAGATGCAGTTTTGCGTAGTGAAAGAGCATTTTTTTTTTTTTTTAAGTGTCAAACAGAACCAGATCAGACTGGCAGGTCTTTCATTAGCATTGTAGGCTGGGCACATTCCTTCATGTTGCAGAACTTCAGTTTCCTCAGTCAGAAAAGGGTGATGGTAACTTAAGAAGGTTGTCTTGAGAATCACTTTAGATAACTTAGGCAGGGTGCTTTGCTCAGTGTAAGTCTACAATAAATGGGTCTCTCTCTCTTTTCCTTTTCTTGCTTGTGATTTTAATAGACCCCTTTTTAGATTATTGAATTCTGACAAGTGAAGTCAGGATTTATGCACTTACAGATTTTCAAAGAAAAAAATCTGAAATATTGATTAATTACAAAAATGGCGTCAAACCTTTTGTTAAAGCAGTCATCAATTTTCGTGTATGTTTTGCTTTTTACTTACACAGCAATGCTATTCATACACACCATGCAAAATGCATATACATACACCCCCCTCACATTCACAGCCATGAAATACAATGCTAGAAGAAATTTGGAGATAATCAAATCCAGCCATTTCTGAGTAGATACATCTGTGATCCGTAAAGATTGTCCGAGTTGCCTAATTATTGACTCAAATCCTTTAACTCTTTATTGCTATTGTGGTTGCTTCCTTCCCTTCCCTTCCCTTCCCCTTCATCTTCCCTTCCCTTCCCTCTCCCTCTCCCTCGCCTTTCCTCTCCTCCCCTCACAAATATCTTTAAGCACTTATTATGAGCCAGCTGTTGTGTTAAGTACTAGAGATACAAACAACTGGAAACCATTCTGGTCCTTAGCTCATAGAGGAGAAAAGACAAATAAATTAAAAATTACATTATCTTAAAGTAAGTGCTAACAGAAGTATATACAAAGCACTGGGGTCTAGTAAGGAATGTTCATTCTTCATTCCTAAAATAAGGACCTGGTGTCCAGCTCCTTTTAGACATAAGCTGTACTAGATTTTTCTCTGGGTCCAGAACTTTAGAGCTCATACCTAGTTCTTCTCCATGCTGCCATTTATTCAAGAATCTATTGCACAGAGACTTGTGCTAGTCATTGCCATTCATGTAGAAAGCCTATATGTGTGTGTGTGTGTGTTGGATGAACGTGCTCTATTAAGAAGAACAAAGTTCGAAGATACAGGGATGCTTGGATAAGGAAAGCTTGGGCATGCATGATTTCAAAATCAATACCAAAATAGAAATCATTTCTCAAAAGAGTGAAAGTAGAATAACCCATGGAGAGAGGAGATAAAGGAAAAGATGCAAGCAGGGGAAGAAAACATGTAATCATCTATTTTATAAGAGAAAAATACTTTTTGAACAAAATCAACAACGTTGGATGAAGATTCCAGATGAAAGATAATAGTTTTAATTTTGCCTTATTCACATTGGAAACATATTTGGAGCTTGTTATCCACTTCTAACTTCTCACAATTAAGTCTCTTTTATTTATGCTTTTAACATTCCTCATAATTTTTCTTTATAGCACATGCAACAATTTTTAACATAGTTAAAACCATAGTTTTGTCAATATTTGCTATCCTTCTCATCAGGTCATAAGCTCCATAAGGGCAGAGTACCTGCCTCTTTTACTCACCTTATCTTCAACATCCATCCAGTGCCTAGCCTATAGTTGACATACTATAATGAATGAATCAAAGGACAAATGGAGGAGTAGATTTGTACGTTGAGTAAAGGGCAGTGCTAGATATTGAGGTCATATATTAAGATGAAGGCAAGGCACATCATCTACTGCCTTCTGAAAGCTTATAGTCTATGTTGGACAGGGAAGGAAAGACAGGGAACATATGTAAGTAACTACTATATGCTATAAGTGATATGTCATACATCATGGGTGAAAATAAAGCAATGTAGGGGAAGACATTAGTTATTTACAATGTAATTTTAATGGGAATATATACAAACAACTGACTTACACAAGAATTTTTTAGCATGATATGCCAGGAAATATTCATTTACTTAGGTATAACCCTCCTGCAATGTTCACTCTTATTTCAAACCTGGTACATAAAATATACCATTAAGCAGAATTCTATTAATCTCTAAATTAATGTCACAGTAAATGTCTCTGTACATCTATGGGATAAGATAATTATTGTATATAGCGCAACAGTGAGACATAGTAAGATATTAAAGTGTCTTCTTTAGGAAAAAAATTAAATTGTGTTCAGTATAGGGTTAAGTGGAAATTATTACCTATAGAATTTTTATATCTTTGTGAAAAGTTGGGTGGGCTTTTTGCAGCATGGATTTGCATTGGAATCCAGCCCTGCTAGAGTGGTCTTGGGGAAGTTTTAACTTTTTTTAGATTTATTTTCTTCATCTAAATAGGAGTAAAAAACTAATGTTGTAGGATTGCCATGGGATAGTAGTTGGTATGTGTGACAGTCCTTAGCACAATCTAGATGCTCAGTAAACATTAGCTTTTATTATAACGATGCTTGTGATTATTTTTAAGTACCCACTATTTGCAAAGAGTTCTGAATTGGTTACTGGAGGTGTAGTAGAAAATTGAATCTGGCTCCGTACTCTTAAAAGAGCTTACAGCCTATGTTAAGGGAAGTTTTAGTTTAACCTGCAGAAAAGGAAGTGAGAGCAGTAACAAAGATGACACGAATATCAAAGCAATTTAACATATAATGCAATGTATGTGATTGGAATACTTTAGAGATAATCATAATCATGGAGGATTCTATGGGGAAGGTGTTCATTGAACAGGCTTATTTAAGGGAGTAAAGAAGCCCTCCCATTAGTTGGAAAATGTCATGAACCATGTTAAGAGAAGGACCTAAAATTTCAAGAGAAGATTGAAACAACTTCAGGTCTGAGCAGAATGAACAGTGTTCTTTGCAGTGGACGTAGAGTTCATGGTCTCTCTAAATGCCTGCTGGGGAACCACACATGGATATTCTATGTGCCTAATATAAATCCCACATGTTTTCCTTCTCTGCCATCTCCCTACCATCTTCCTCCTTCGATAACTTCCACCTCAGTTAAGAGTGCCACTGTGTTCTTTACCTTTAAACTTTAGTTTTCTATTATATTTCCCTCTCCTCTCTGCCTGTTTCCCCTCATCTAGCTATTCTGTTCAGCTCTGTTCTTTGCATCCCACATGCATTCTCTGCTTTTCATTCCCACAGTCTCATCCTTGCAGAGGCCTTTACCATCCTCACCAGATCATTACAGCAGCCTCAAGTCACTGGTCCCTGCCACCCTCAGAATTGCTGTCCAAAGCGCATATGTTTTCATACCATCCCCCTATCCCATGGCAACGCTACAAAATAAGTTTTTATTCCCAGTTAGATGAGGAAAATAAAGCTAAAAGAGATTAAAAACAACTTCCCCAAGACCACTCTAGTAGGACTGGGTTCCAATGCAAATCTGTTCTGCTCCAAAACCTACCAATGTTTTCACAGATACAAGGATTCTACATGTAATAATTTCCACTTAACCCTATATTGAACACAATTTAGTTTTTCAAACCAACTTTGCAGATTTCATGTGGTCCACAGGAAAGAATAAACAACCAGATTTCTGTGTTTGCAAAGTTCTCCAAAGTTCAGTTCTGGTTAATCTTTCATTTCTCTTTTCCCATTGCAGATATCTCTCTCTTTCCCTCTGTCCTTTGCATCCTTGGATCTTATTTCTGGTGATACAAGTTTATTCCCTGAACATGATCTACATCTCCTGTCTCTAGGCTTTGGTTTACCAAGCCTCTCTGTCCAATAGCTATTCTGCCCACACGTGCTAGCAAATATATTTTAGCATTCGTGGCCCAGTTCAGAATCTGCCTCTTAAGAGAAGTCTTCATAGATCCCCTATGTCAAATGAACTGATTTAACAGAGCTTTATTACTTGTTCATCTGCTGAATTACTTAAAAAGTATGCTTGACTCCACCACTAGACTCTGAATTCGTCGTAGGTAAGGGGCAATTCATCCTCATCTATGAACCTTCCTCAGTGTAGAGCCCAGCTGGCACATTGTTGCAGGCACACAATAAAATGGAATTGGCTAATCAAATACTGCAAGTCTTAGTTCAATGCCTGATTTATATGGTTCCTTATGTGATATATTCATTATATGATATATTTTCATGCTTAGATAAGTCTTTCTTTTTCCCCCCAAAAGCATTTAAGTTTAGAAGATGCGTTTAAAGGCCAGTTTGCCCTACAGCTGTGGAAGCTTAAGCTTCATGTATTCTCCCCCTCTCCTGCATGGTGCTCTGCCAAAGCCCTGGAGGGGCCCTAACGATGAGTTTTCATGGTCATGTGATTTTGTAAAGTTGCAAAAGCCTAATCACTAAGCTGCAATGGGTTAAGACTTCTGTGTGCTTTTGCACCTAATTTTGTATTCTTAAATAGAGTCTTTGAAATATGTAAAGGACTGTATCAGCTCCAGGCCCCACCAGAGCTGGATCTGCCTCTGTGTGTGTGAGGGGAGGCCTCCACCATGTTGGCCACTGCAAGGCTTGTCTCGATGACCAGCTGCTTAGCTGGGATTGACTAGATCTGGGCTGAGATGACTTCACCTCAGTAGAAAGAGGGCACATGCGTTAGAGCTTCTACCCACATTGCTCACCCTCAGTGAGCACTCCTCACCTCAATATGTGGTGATGTTGGTAGGTCAGGAGGTTTCACTGTGGCAAAATTGGTGACACTCATATTGAGTTGGTGGCTTTTCCATCTGTGGGTAGGTCAGTAATTTTCAGTAACCTGCCTGGAGTTTACCTGGAGGTGGCAGCCTGTGAGTTCACCACTCTGACCACCCTGTTAGCATCAACAGATACGAGGCACCAATTCCAGCACCTGGACCTCCAAAGTATCATGGAGGGTATCAAGAATGGAAAAGGCAGACACCGTCAGGACCTAACCTGAAACTTGATCCTTGTTTTTCTGGAGGGCCTTGAAATATTCAGCCTACGAATATTGTTGAAAATGAGCTGGACTTCACTGACATCTATTTGAACAGCAAAAGCCCAAATGTGGGCTTTAAGAAAAAGCTTGAGGGAAGCATTGATCTCACAGCCCCTGGCCTTCAGAGGCAGCTGGATGCTGAGACTGCCAAGAGCCTCCTGGTGAGAGACAAGATCCACAGAACCTAAGTGATTTTGCAGAGTGATGTCACAGCTAATGGCCGCATTGGGGTGATGCAAGGAAACAGAGTATTTTCCTCTGTATTTCTAGGCTAAATAAAATTGAGCAGATTCTCTACTGAGGAACTGGATATCATCTGCAAAATGATTCCCCAGTGACCCATCTCCATCTGCCGCTGTTGGAATTCTTACAACCTATTATTGGAGTAGATCTGGGACTAGTAAGGGTTTATACTAGTCCTGATGGCCAGCTACCAAACTACACATCTTCAGGATTGATCTTTGAGTCAAGGCCATAGTGGAGGAGATTTTAATGAAGGTTTACCAAAAAAACAAAAACAAAAGACACTCATAAAACAAAAAATCCATACACAATGGCCTCCCCACAGTGACCAAACACCCTGTTCCAAGCCCAGTCTTGCCTTTGGGAATTGCTCACCCAGGATTTAGAGAAGAGAAGTAAGGCCCAACCCATTTTTTCATATTTCTTATCAAGGTGACCACCCCTTTAACGTTGAATTGAATAAAAGACCTAGTCTTTTATGTGGCAAAAATGGGTAGTTACATTATATAAGTAAGTCACCAAGTTTCAATATACACTGTGCCCCTCTCTCGGAGTTACTTTCCTCCTTTCCGCCACTTCAGCTTTGAGTTAGGCAACAAGAGCAACTTGTGAAACAGTCTTTTACTCTAAGCCTATTTGAAACAATGACTTTTTGATTGGGAGAACCGAAGAAAGATCTAAGAGTAAGTTTGAATGAAGATACAGCGTCATGGTATTCTGATACTTAATATATTCAGCAGAGAGCTGTACTTGTCCACCTAATGGTTACAAGTACTAAACATATTCAGTCTCAGGGAGACAAAGACAGTTAAAGTACAGTGCTCCTGAGAGATCTGGTACACATTCTGACAAGTGACCATTTCACTGTTACAGCCCAAGGTGGAGGGAGTAGATGTGTGGGTGTGAAGTCAGCTTTTCTCCTGCTGTTGGAACAGAGGGGACACGAGAGTAACAGGACTCTTCTATTGTTACCGCTCTGGTGGGGGATTGTAAGAACCGACCACTTCTAACCCTATTACCCCAAAGAGGGTTTCCAAAGTAACAACCAACTATTCTGCTTCTACGGTACCACCATGGTCTTTATAACCACTGATGATTTCACTGGACATAAATGAAAAGTTTATTAATTAATGAAAATATGCAGTAATGCTTCCTCAAGGAAGGTTGTCTTTGCAGAATTTGAGACCAAAGGTGCCTATTAGCTTAGAAGGTGAGTACATGGTGTACACAAAGCCACAGTCCTCAACAGACCCTAAGATCTTACAATCGTCTAATTACAAAGTAATGCCATGTTATCACACTTCTAGCCTTCACGAACACTGAAAAGTACCTGTGTCAGGTAGTGGTAACTCCAGTTTACAGACTGAAAACCAAAACAAAACAAAACTGAGGCTCAGAGAACTTTAGAAACTTGTCAATTAATGACCACACAGTAGTAGAGTGGAAACGGAATTAGGACATCTGAATTTTAACTAATTATAACTTATTTCAAGGCAGTCCGTCTCTTTTAATGTAAACCCCCTTTGGGAAATGCTGGTATGTGTCAGGCTGGATCAGAATAAACCAAATACTACTGGAGGATAAATGAAAAATGGAGCCCACTATAAGGATTTAAAAACATTTTTCAGTCTAAAATAGATTCAAGAAAGGTTACAAACCTAGTGAACTATTTATTCTAATGGAGGACAATCTCAGAATTTAAAAGAATAGCTGTAACCCTTTTAATGTGATGGTGATATCATTAGGAAGACATCAATTCATAGCATATTTAAATGTGGTTTTATCTCATGACTATATAGCACTTAACAGTTTTGTTCCAAATTCTGTCAACTTTTCTTACAACGACTGTACTATGTTTTGAAGTTATAAAAGACTAAAGGACAGTTGTCTTAAAGAACCCTCTGTGAAATCTCTTCAGTTAAAGGCTCCACATCAACTCTCTTGTAAAACAAAAAGAACTATCCTTTGTTGAATAGGGGTATATAAAATTTAGGACCAATGGAGAACTGCCATAGGCACCAAATCAGCCATTTCTTACCCTTGGCTTCAAGAAAATGTTATTTAGACACAGCCCAATAGTGGAATGTTGTTTTAAAATCTTGTCTTAGAAAAAAAATCTTGTCTTGGTTATTGCTAAACGGAACAAAATATAGAGACTACAAGCCACACATATTCTATAAGAACTTAGAAAATTGTAGTCCACTGCAGTCGTAAGTTCAGAGAATAAATAGCTTGCTTTTAATCTAAATGATCAATTATTTTATTAATAAAAATCATCATCTTAAAATAATGTTCCTATTTTTACCATTATAGAAAATATCTTATTCCCCTCCCCTCCAGAAGAAGGCGTACATTCCATCCACAGAGAGCTTGGAGTGGGCTCAGAGTTTATGTATGTTAAATAATGATTTGGGGTGAGCAGCGGGGGCAGCTGTCAAGGGAACAGATCAATTGGCCAATTGAAATGTCATTTCTCCACTCGCCGTAGGATGTTGCCATGTCTCTTTGCTGTCTCTCTTTTTCTGTTCTCTTGTATTTTGATTTAGATATAAAAGCTGAGACATAATTTAAACTGACAGCAGAATCAAACAGTGTGACCTTGCCAGTATTGTTTCAGGCTTTCAACACAATCCACTGGGGGTAAAGTGTGGGCAGAGGGAGGGGTGAGTGAGAGCGAATGAGAGGAGAGAGCCAGCCTCTCCATATGGACTTGCTGCTCACATGTTCCTGGAGGGCTGGTCTCAGGTCTGGATGTTTCCAGACCTGTCTGACATGAGAATAAGAGCTGAAATGAGAAAGGGGAATAGAGGAAAACTTAGGGCAAGAGCAAATGATAAAGACTGGCGCAATAGAGCGGTAATGATAATACAAGGCTTGTGTGTGACTGTGTCAGAAGTTGAATGGCTGGTATTTAATGTTTCAGAGTTTAGTCTTTCCCTAGTAAGGAGAAATAGACAGTGTCCGCCTTGATAACAGGGTAACCAGATAAACACTACCTTGCCAGACGACACATACGGTAAGGACAGCTGGCAGAAGAGCACTTAAGTCCTTGGCTCACAATGGGCCCCCCAAATGTATCTGAGCAATAACTGTCATTTGTCTACCCAGAGGAGGGATGTGTGGCTTAAAAGGTATGTTTGAGATGACTGCAGACAGTATAAGATTGTTTCTGGGTTTTTTTTATAACTCAGAATACCAATATTTTGGGCTTCCCTGGTGGTGCAGTGGTTGAGAGTCCGCCTGTCGATGCAGGGGACACGGGTTCGTGCCCCGGTCTGGGAAGATCCCACATGCCGCGGAGCGGCTGCGCCCGTGAGCCAGGGCCGCTGAGCCTGCGCGTCCGGAGCCTGTGCTCTGCAACGGGAGAGGCCGCAACAGTGACAGGACCGTGTACCGCAAAAAAAAAGAAAAGAAAAAGAATACCAATGTTTTAGTTGGCATCATTGGTAACTTTTTCCACCATGCAGCATACACGTGTCTGCCTACAGGATGACTCTCTCCGGATATGATGATGGCTTGGGAAGCCAAAGCACCAGGTGGTTGGGCTTCCCTGGGGAAGCCGGGATGAATCATCCTCCCCCCCCCCCCCACCACCCATCGAAGAGTACCTTTCTGGTGCCAGTCTTTCTTTGCCCTGGATAATCATGGACAAATCCAGCAAAGTTGCCCTTTGGAAGAAACCATTTTCCAAAGATAGGAGAATGGAAAAAGGCAGGGCAGTGTGGTGATGATGGTGAAACATGTCTCGGCAAAAACAGCAGTGGAAAGTCACGGTGTGAGGAAGGATCAGGAATGAGCCTGTGATGTAAGCAAGGTCTCGAACGCATGCATGCCCTGACTAGACTCGTTACTGGACATGAGAGCAGTGAAGATAATAACACAAACCACAAAAACAGCTGCCAACGAATGAGTACTTGCTTGGTGCCTGGCACTGTTTTAAGTGCCCTGTGTGACATTTCATTTAACCCTGCCAGTAATGGGACAAGGTAGGTACCTGCACAATGGAAGAGCCAGTATTTGACCATGTAGGTTGATTCCAGAACTTCCTCCCTTTACCCTGAAGGATTCCATCCGCTGTCAACCAGTCCATTCCCGTCACCATTCCCGACTTTGGGCCTAGGATTTGGAAAGTAACAATGAAGCACAGACATAGTCTGTGTCCTTCAAGCAACTTAACATTTTTTACTGCTAAAGAAATACTAAAATGTGAAGCTATCTGAATTTTTCTTTAGAACGAGATGAGATATAAATTAATAATCAAGATCCTTCATGAAATAATTGAAAATAATAGAATTGTGTCCTAAAGGATGCTTTCCGGACACCATACACAACATGAGAATCAGGCCTTGGAGAAAGAGGAAGAGGAGAAGGCCATTCCTAGCAGCAGGGATCACATGCACTCAGTTGTGGGAGAGAGCCTGCCGTAGTTTAGGGACAGTGAGCTGATTGGTGAGATGAGAAGGGAGGGCCTGCCTGGGGAGCGAGGAGCTGTAGGCCAGGTTAGGAAAACCATTGAAAGACAGTCTGAGGAGGGAGAAGAGACTTGATATGAGAACAAAGCTATGGTAGGTTTCTAAGCAAATGGGTTACACAGGGGATAAGTGGAATCCCAGGAGACTGTTGTCATAGCCACACTGATGAAAAGGAGATGAGAGAGAAAGTAAGGATGCCATCCTTGGATACCTCTTCCAATCACTTGGGTATAAGGGATGAGAGAAGACTTGAGGGCTGTCTGGCTCACAGGGCAGAAAGGGAGGTTGGATTCCAACAGGAACACCTAGATTTTTCCTTCATTTGTCCCCACTGTTCTGCGTCTCCGTCATACTGTGGCTTTGCATGAAGAGGCATGTATTTTGGAATCTGACAAGGCCTCCATGGAGCCAGGGAAGTTCAACAAGTGGAAATACAGGAGGCTCCCTAAGTTTTGGAAGCCCTGAGCTCATGCGAGAGCGTCACACACCTGGATACCACTTAATTGACAGATGAGGCATTTTCTCTCTAGACTCTGAAAACTTCTAACTCCATGTCCAAATCCGCCATAATATGCTATTTGGACTGTGAATTCCCAGTCTTTTATGTTGCACTTGTTGCCACTCCTTCCCCCTTCCTTTTACCACCATCTCTCCCAAGTTAGCTCTCTTGACCTAGGACTTAATCCTCCTTATTGGGACCTTAGTCATCTCTATAATTGCGTGCCATTGAAGGTAGAGAAGAGATTATTAGTGGTAAGTCGATGAAGAAGATGGTTTTAATAGTTGTGGAGTGCACTACCTAGTCTGTGTTTGAAAAAAAATTCTCTAAGACGTTAGCATAACTTCTTTGAGATACAGCTTTAACATCTGAGCACTCAGCTCTTGCGATGAAAGACAGAAGCCAATAGAGCTTGTGTTCCACACAACAGACATAAGTCAGCCCTGCCTTTTTTACAGTCAGCTTGCATGCCCAAGATATAATATATGGGCTTTGCCTACTGATTGCTCCAGAATTGGGAGTGGGAGGAGGCTGAGGTTGAAAGATGCTAGTTTCGGGCTTGTAAACATACTTTTCAGTGGAAAAGAGCTATTGCGTGTATAGCACGGTCCTCCCCAGCTCTGCCAGTTGAGCCTCATCCTTCAGCTAACTGGAATCACCACATCATTTTACTCCACAGGTTCCCTTGACTTGGCAGTTTTTCTGATCACCTGGCAGTCACAGACCATCTGTCTTTGGCTGATACAGAGACCTGGGGAATGAGGACATTGGAAATGCACTAGCGTGTTCTAGGGATCCAGGCAGAGAGCTGTCCCTGAGCTGGGATGTTTATCGTTGTCATTGCTGAAGTAGAGGATCAGAGTTGTCTTCTCCCCATTCCTCAGTGGACTCACTTCCCTTTTGCCCCCTCTCCCACCAGCTCCTCTCTGCTCTCCCATTTAACCTTGCCCACCTCACGCAATCCCTTTGTATATTGGTGAGTGGAAGTTGTCCACAGGTAGCCTGGGGAACTTTCTGAGTGTGTGGTGGGGCTCCATGATTTCTGTTTGAAAGAAACAAAATAACATCTCTATGGTCCACCACAGCAACCCATGTCCAGAGTGCAGAACCCTTAGAAAAACACATTTCCTCGTTAAAGCTCTTCAGAACCTTTCCTAACCCCACTTTGTCACCGTAGTCTTCCCAGGCGCAGGGTCAAAGAGACCCCCTTTTAACTGAGGTGCCCTTGCCCAGTCCTGTTAGGGACTCTGGGAAGTCATGAGAAAATAAAGAGTGAGGCCCCTTTAAATGCACAGCTACCCTCACTGCCTAAATCTAGCACCTCTGCTGTGCTTCCCTTGCACTAGCAATTATCCATCAATTGTTATAAAAGAAGAGAAGGCATCCAACATTTAAAAATGTTTGTCACCTTAAAGTTTTCGTTTTAGAGAAATATTAGATCTACATAAAAACTTTAAAGGTAGTACAGCAACTTCCCCATTATTTTCCTCTATCGTTAACATCTTATGTTAGTGTGGGACATTTGTCAAAATGAACAAGCCAGTACATTAGTATTAACTGAAGTCCACACTTTATTCAGATTTCCTTGTTTTTTGTACTGAATGTCCTTTTTTTTGTTCTCGGGACCCCATCTGGACATGACAGTGCATTTAGTCATGTCTCCTTAGGCTCCTCTAGACTGTGACAATTTCTCAGACTTTCCTTGTTTCTGATGACCTTGACAGTTTTAAGGAATACTGGTCAGATGCTTTGTAGAGTATGCTTCAATTGAAATTTGTTTGATATTTTTCTCAAAGATTGGGGTTATGGATTTTGGAAAAGAAAACCACAGAGGTAAAGTACCATTTTCAACACATCATGTCAAAGTACCATTTTCAACACATATACTATCAATACGACTTATCGTTGTTGATGTTGACCTTGATCCCCTGGCTCAGGAAGTGTTTGGCAGGTTTCTCCACTGTAAAATGACTGTTGTTTTCCCCTTTTCTTACTGTCCTCTTCGGAATAAAATCACTGTACACAACCCGCACTTAAGGAATAGGAAGTCATATTCCATCTGCTTGAAGGTAAGGCATCTGTATAAATTATTTGCAGCTTTTCTGAACATGAAAATTTTCTATTCTCCACAATGTATTAATAATGCAATCATTTATAACAGTATGGACTCATGGATATTTATGTTTGGATTATAATCTAATACTGTTTTATTTTGTTGTTTAAATTATGTAGCTTTGGCTATTGGGAGGTCATTCAGTTGTCTCTTTTGGCCATATACCCATCATTGTGGGGTTTTGGTTGGTTTGATTGTTAGCTATTCCTTTCTTTCAAGTGCTGTAAGGTATTCCAGGTTCATATTGAGTATTTCCTTCCCCATTCCTAGAATGAGCCATTTCTTCAAGGAGCCCTGGTTCCTTTGATTGTGGAATTATATTAGAAATCAAGATCTGGGTGCTAGAGGGAAACCAAAAATTTTGAGCACCCAAATCTGACATTTTGTGTCAAGATCTGTGGGGTGATGAATATAAATTTCACAATAACCTGTAAGGTGAATGTTAATATTTTATTTTGTAAGACGAAAGGGGAGTAGTAGAGAGTTAAGGAATTTTCCAAGTTTACGTAAACAGTGAGAACGAGAGCTAGAATTTGAACTTTGGTTGTCCAGTTCTATAACTGTACTTCTCAAACACTTAACTTGCTTCATACACTGGCCACATCATAAATAAGTGAAATATTTTTAAAAAATGGGTTCAAAGGATACAAATGAACATGGTTTTGAATCTCATCTTTGCGTGTCTATGTGTGTGTGTCTATATCATAAGGTTATTAGAGCTATACATGCAAAGCTTTTAGGACAATGCCTGGCATGTGGTGAATATTTGAAAACAGTTTAGCTTCTCCTTTATCATCATCATCTTTATGGTCTTCATTATCTACTGCTGTAAGCTTACGTTTCCCATTCTTCAACCACTGATCCTGGGCATCCTGGAATATCCCTGTCTTGACCTTATAGAAAGTACAAGTTAATGAGGCAGATAATTCACCTGTGGGTGTCCAATGTCACCATACACAATATTTGTTACATAAGTGAATTCCTTGTAACCATGCAATTTCCTCCTCTGTGTCGTGGAGTAAAGGAAGGAGAGTTTGGAAAAAGACATGGGGAAGGAATATTGGAGGAAAAGACTGGGCTTACCTTTGACTGAAGCGACCAGATTGGTTGGCAAGTTAGCCCAAACCTCCTTTCCTAGAGCCTCCTGAGACTTCTTTCCCAGGCAGGAGTCTATTTGCCACAGTCATCACCGTCTTCAGGTCCCTACATGGGAGTGGGGGGGGGGGGTGTTCTGGGAGGAAACGTGTGTGTGTGTGTGTGTGTGTGTGTATGCACACGCACACGTGCGCGCACACACACCCATGTATATCCCACTTCCTCCCTTCTGGAAACACAGAAAACTGCATGCTGGGTGAGGGAGATATGCAAGGATTCATGACAGAAATGGGGGCATAATGATGATAATCTTCATTAATTGTGGTGATAGTCTCATTTCCTAGATAGTAACCCTAAGGTACACACAACCATCATTCCCAAGGCTACTTAAGATATGAATCTTCTGTCGTTTCTGCTCTAGCTTAGCAGTATCCAGAAAGGCCTACCACAAAGCACATTCCTTAGCCAAGTAGATAGTGATGCTGGGTAAAACGCAAGCAGAAAAGGAGAGAAAAGGCAATGTTTCGCTAATGAACTAAGGTTAGGATTTTCCTTTCTTTCAACTGTCAACTGTTAGGGCTTAAGCATCTCTGATCCAGAGAAAGAGATCAGAAGATGTTTGAGATACAGGGGTTTCATGAAGTCATTTGACTACTTCTAAGGCAGGGGATGTGATCAGGAGATCCTAGGCAAGCAGTGCAGGCCTGGCTGACGGATGCATTGTTTTCCACAGTTTATCATGGCCATGCTCAGCCCCAGGTGGTGGCAGGTTATGACATGGGGGTGGTGAGGGATGTGAAAAGAGCTAGATCCAGGTTGAGGACTGGGCCTGATTCACTGCTCTCATCTCTTGTTAATCCTCACTCTGGCCGGTGCCAAAGTTCCTGGCTGCCCTTCAACATAACCTCTGTTCTGTTTTGACGAAAAGGAGAGGGGCCTCCAGGATTCGTTTCTATAGAGCCCCACTGAGCTTCTGATGGCAGCTAAGGCTGGTATTGAAATGAAACAGAGCAAAGAAGAAAGAAAGAAGAAAGGAAGGAGGGGGCCAAAGAAAGAAAGAAGGAAAGGGAGTGGTAAACTTGTATAATTGTTCCTGATTAATTACTAAGATAACATATGTTGAAGATAGAAGATTGTAGAAATGAATACATGGGCGAGTCTACCTGGTTCCAGTCAAGAGGGCACTTTCTCTCCCTCCTTCTCTCTCTTCTCTGATACTTTCCTTTTTAGAATTATAGAAATGTAAAGAACTGAAAATATCCCAAATCATCTAAAGCAATCTTATTAACAGATGAAAACTTGATTCCTCCGAAACTGAACTCAAGCCCGTAGTCTGCGTTTCCCACCATTGTGTCCAGGGCTCCCCTCCCCATGGGCTTCTGTGTCCTTTGTCTTTCTCCTTCTCATCCCAGCACCACTCCCAAGCCCATGCAGGATTAGTCGTGTATTTGTTCCTGTTTCTGCTATATTTGCAACTAACTTACGGATGGAAGCACGGAGCCTCTCTGATTGCTGGCATCTGTGCTGATGAGCACTCCCTGGCACTGGGCGCCTGTCCAACAGCAGGTGCCTTGCTCAGTGAATGGCCCTGGAGCTGCATCTCAAAGAAAGCAGGTTCAAGTCCAACACTGTGTTCCTGCTGCTTTGAGGTTATGTTCTACCACCATCATTTCTCTCACCAGGTGAAATGTAGTGAGGTATGGCTGCCAAGGTTAGCAACACTAGACATGGGAGGTGGCCACAGGGAGCATCTGTGTCAGCTTAAGGATTCTTAGCTTGATGGATGGGTAAGAAGATAGGATGAGACATCTGAGTTTGTTTACATAGGACTATTGTCCATGAACCTGAGTGGGTTGACATTCAGGTCATGATGAAACGTCTATATGTTTTCTCAAGGTAAGAGTGAAGGGCAGGGTAAGGCTCAGAATTTACATCGTGTTAGGGCTCTTTGGGACAAATTATTCTTGTTTAAGAATATGCATTTACCTTTGTACATTACACATTAATTCAGACACACACAGACCATGTGTGACAGTTACAGGTTTAGAAGAGAAAATGGGAAGTAATGAAAACAAGACTTAAAGTTTATATGAGGCACAATGCCTCAAAGTTAATAAAAAGTTATAGGCACACACAGAGAATGGTACCATGAGATGAATGGCGTAAAGGCAGGGAAGTACAAGACGTGTGTATCGGCAATGAAAAAATATGTTTTGAGAGAACCTAAGGATTTTTGTAGGAGCGTAATGAATGAAAACTTTGAAAAGAATGACATGCCTGGGTAAGGTGCATCCTCTTAGATTGGTGAGCCAGTGAAAGTGTTATTTGTTAGAAAGCAATAAAACCATTTAGGGATATTAATCTGGCAGCATGTAAATAATGCATTGGAAAGACTAAAGGTGAGAGACAGTGGTTTCAGTTAGGAAAGTCTGTGAATTGCCTCAAAATAAGTCATAGGACCTAAATTAGGATGGTGGTAATGAGAAGGAGAGTAAGGATGGGTAGGTGGGTGGATGGGAGAAACATGGCCCAGAAATAATGGAGCAGCCCCATTCACTTCTCTCTTTACTTGGAGAAGAGGGAAAGTATGATGTACAGGTTAGATGTGAGAGTAGTCTGCTTGCACCCTAATTCTCCTAGTTGTGTCAAAGGGGGATGATTTTTTTTTTATATGATCAAATTAGAGGTTTTGACCTTGGCTGATTAGAAAAATGGCGACATAACTGATTTTTTAAAAAGGCTAAGGGCAGAGGTGTATTACAGAAGAAAAAGAGGGTGAATAATAAGCTGTAGGTAATAACAGAATATGAGCTAGAAGGCTGTGGTAAATGCAGAACCAGTGTTCAGTAAAGGCAACAGGTTGGAGCTAAACACTCGAAGTTGTTTATATACAAGTATAGGTCGTGACCAGAGACAACATATTGAAAGTTGAATGTGTACAGGGCAAAGAGCAGGAACCAAGCAATGAGACTATGTTATAATCTCCCTCAAAGGTCAGGAGGAACAGAAGTGAAGTTTTCAGAGTTGGAACAGCCTGAGAAATGGGAAGAAATCAGAATCACACTCTGCTGGAGATAGAATCCAAGTTACAAGGGGTTAAGGAGAGAATGGATGTAAAAACGAAGGCTACAGGGCTTCCCTGGTGGTGCAGTGGTTGAGAGTCCGCCTGCCGATGCAGGGGACACGGGTTCGTGCCCCGGTCCGGGAAGACCCCACATGCCGCGGAGCGGCTGGGCCCATGAGCCGTGGCCGCTGAGCCTGCGCGTCTGGAGCCTGTGCTCCGCAACGGGAGAGGCCACAACAGTGAGAGGCCCGCGTACTGCAAAAAAAAAAATGAAGGCTACAAGTATAGGCTAATGTTCAAGACTAGAAAGTTAAGTGCATCCACAGTGGTGCACATAAAACCTTCCTATTTGGCGTGAAGCTTGGCTGCCCTCTCATTTCAAATCCCATCCCACGTTTACTTCAGTTTTTCATTTGCATGCAATATTTATTATTGTCTAAGATTTGCCAGACAATCAGATTTATATTTTTCTGTATCTTAAGAAATAGATTGAGTCCAGAGGGTCTCAACTAATTTTCTGCCCCATCAGACGTGCTTCTCTCTCTGGCCTGGGAAGGCCTGATTCCTCTGGATCTTGTGAAATAAACTCTGCCTCTGGGCTGTGTTTGCATTCTGTGAGCTCCATCTGCCACGTGAAGCCCACCAAGCTTTCTCTTATTTTTCCCTCCAATGGGTCTTGTTTCTCTCACTTTGCATCATTTAACTCCTCTACTCTCCTTGTGTCTGCAAAACTGTTCTGCTCATACTTGCCTCCTCATCCACCATTTAAGAAACTAGGATAATAATATATCTCTTTATAATGTTGAAATAACTATATTTTATAGCCTTTATGGTTTCCTAAGTGCTAGTGTGTGTATCTCATTTGGTTTCTGGCACAGCCCAGGAGTGGGGTCCGCCAAACAATTATGACCGCTTCACAGGTGAGGAAACTGATGACCTGATGGAGTTTGTGTAATAAACACGCACTGGCAAATACCATGCGACATCACTTATATGTGGAATCTAAAATATGACACAAATGAACTTATTTATGAAACAGAAGCAGACTCACAGACATAGAGAACAGGCTTGGGGTTACCAAGCGGGAGAGGGGGCAGGGGAGGGGGGGATCGGGAGTTTGGGATTCACAAATGCAAAGCATTATATAAGTGAATCACTTTGCTGTACACCAGAAACTAATACAACATTGTAAATCAACGATTCGTCAATAAAATAAATTTCAAAAATGCAATAAAAAATACAAAAAACAAAAAAATAAACACACATTGGAACGCAGATTCACATTCATATTTTCTGACTTCTCACCCAGTGCTCTCAGCTCATGACCACACCTTGCACATAATCTCTCCCAGAGAAGATCCTCTATCTCACAGTGTAAAGTAATCCTTAAGAGCACTGTCTCCAGGTCACACAGACTTGGTAGTTCTAACTCAGCTGTGTGGCCTTGCAAAGGCTACCTAAACTCTTTGAGTCTCAGTTCCATTACCTGTAGAATGTTGGGAATAATAGTACCCCATCACAGTGTTGCCATGCAAATCAAATAAAATTATGCTGTAGGGACTGCATAGGTCACTGAACAAAGGTTAACAGCAATAAAATTATTTATTTATTATAATAAATATTATTTATTTATAAATAAATAATTTATTTAATAAGTTATTTATTTAGGATCAAATAGATTGATATTTGATCATGAGCTACCTATTACAAGTGCCCCCCCCTAAAATTCACATAGCATGCCCTTGAATGTCCTTTTAGAGTAAGTGGAATTTGCATATGGAGGAAATGAAGCATGTTTTCAGAGACAAGTGATTTATTATATACATTGTTAGAACTGAAATAATAAATTCAGATAAGAGACAGTGGTCTTATTGATTATAAAATCCTTAGTTAAAACAAACTTATTTCAGTCGAGAGGTTAGATTTTTCATTTGTGCTTTGCCTTTTCCCCTGTCCTTGTCTTTTCCTTTCCTTCTAAGCCACGGCACATGTACTTCTTGCACGTCACAAATAGTGAAGACTTTTGGTTCTCAACCGACATCGACAGTGTAGAGGGAGGGACAGAAATCTCACTTGAACACAAACACTCCCATTAATTACTGGCATTAACAGCAAAAAAAGGAAAGTGGAAAATTACAGGCAAGGAAAGCAACTTCTGGTTTTGAATGTTCTGCATCTTTCATCATGATCACAGCTTGAAGTTTCTTTCCTTCCAGGGGCAGGATGAATGGTACAGGAGACTCAGTGGGGTTTGGCACCTTGCAGAAATGGCAAACTCATAGTGTTTCTCTGGTTACAGGGTATAACCAGGGTGCACACCTACTCATCTGTGCTCTGTCCTCAGCAAGACACCCAGATGGAAGGTGGTAGAAGGTTCATTGGTAGAGAAGATCAGACAGTCCTGAGTTCTAACCAGAGAAGTGCTGTAACGAGTTCTTTTTGCAATCAACTATCTTCTGAGGCCAGCCAATGAGGCACTCGTTCAGGAGGGGGAAACACCCCCAACCTGTGTGAGTCGCTAAATGTTTAAAGGATTAATTAATAGAGGCATACATACGAGGAACTTTAGGATTTCGTTTTTGGCCATGTTTGGCAAAAGCCAAATCCTACCTATCTGATGAATAGTTTTGGCAGCCACAGCAGATAGATAAGAGCCCCAGGGCCCACTGGAAGCAGCTAACTCTAATATCTTACATTTGCTCTTCTATTCACAAGCCATGTTATGTTTTGAGTACCTGCCCTTTTAGGGCACTAGCTTTTCACCTACAAAGTTAAGTGGTCTCAGGACCACTTGGGGATGCATTGAAGGTATTTTAAACAGGCATTTAGGAGCTTCTACAGAAGCTCTGGTCTTACTTAGGCATTGGCCTTTTTTTTTTTTTTTTAATAGAAAGGCAATCTCTTTATTTAGGAAACTCATGTGTTTATACAGGAGAAGCTGGGAGGTAGGAAACATATAGAGATGAGAGAATGAGGGAAAATGGCCAAGTTGGAGAGAGAGAGAGAAAAATAGATGGAGTCCCAAGTATCGCCAGGTCGAGTGATGTGGCTTTGGGAGAGGTCTGAGCCTTGCTCCCCTGTTCATTTGACAGCTCTCAGTGAGCAGGGGACCCTGGGCCCTGATGGGAAATGAAAGGAGCAAAGGTAATAACTACCCTCAAAGACTTTCCCTTGTACTTTTGTCTTAGAATCAGAGAATGGTAGAACCAAATGTAACCTTAGATAGCAGAGCTCAAACCTCTTCATTTCCCAGATGAGACACCTGAGGCACAGGAAGGTGATGCGATTTGCACTTTTTTTTTTTTTTTAAACAAATCTCCCATTGCCAAATCAAGACAAAAGCAGACAGTCCTTATAACTCTGAGTTCATTGCTGTTTTTACGCTATCACTTACTTCATACGTCTGAGGTGTGTATAGATTTTTGTTCTAAATTCCCTACAGGGTTTTTTTTTTTTTTCTTTTTCCTCTCCTCCTGAGGTACAGAGCACTGTGAAGGTGAGGGAGCTTCTTCCCACCCAGCCTTTGCTACTATTTATTCAATGCCTTTCATCACCTCCATCCTCCACACAAATTTTTACAGTGCTCATACTATGGTGTTCCCTTGAAATAATTCTCAAAATTGTACAGTCTGCTTGAAGTGAAAACCTGATGTCTCTGCTTATTGGGAGGGAGCCTTAAGGGTTACATCTGTTCCGGGTGGAGCCCCTTCCCGCTTGCTTCAGAGGGTCATTGTCTTAACCAGAGGGGGCCTTGACCCGGTGCATCGCATGGGAGTCAGTGTATACTTGCTAAACGTTCCCTCGGTGCATTTCTGGGTCATATCCACCCAGCGGAGCACTCCTCTGCTTTGGGACATCAGAGGCCCAGGCCCTTGACCTTAATTAGTAAACATGGAAACAGACACATTTTTAAGTCATATTTTTTGCATCAGATGAAGTGATTGCCACTCTCTCTCTATATGTCTTTACAGTATTTTAATAGAATTTGAATCACTTTATTTTCATGGATATAATATTTTCTTTCATTGACTATCTGGGGACAAATGTGTTGGAAATATATACAAGTGCTGCTCTATGCTAGTTTGATATAAATCCCTTAAAATTCCCAAATCTGTGGTATTGTATATCCTTTGAAATGGGAGAGGCATGAGCTTTCATTTTTCGTGAGTGCACCACAAGGTTATTTGGCAATGATATATTCAGTAAAGTGGTGGCAATCGTGATAATAATACATTATATAATTCTCTTTATGTGTTATAAACTCATTAGACTGCTTGGAACCAGTTGCTCAAGTGTACAGTGGTTTACCATTAAAATCAAAATGTCCCTAATTAACACATTCTTTAATAGTGGGAAGTGTGATTGAGCCTCATTTCTAAAGTATGCTGGGCACTGAGGTATATAGTCAAATTCATTGTATAGTATAATTATTGCAAAATAATAAAATAGGCTATCTTTTAATGTTGTCAGTCATTTTGGGAAGGGTGAAAAGATACAACTGTGAGGCTCTCACACGTGTTCCTCTTTCCTACTGGCAACATACTGAGATAAATGGAACGTCAGATCCATGTCTGTTTCTTTGTTTATTACCAATCAGATACTTGCTTTTACTGTTTAAACTTTATTCACTTAGATGCACGTTCTTGAAATGGGCTGTTCCAGATACTCATACCAACCTTTGGTATGTTCTGCGATATATATGAGCTTGATGTTATTCCTTGTGATACATATATCCAGGATTAAGTGGCTCAACCACAATATTGCTAAAAGGGAAAACCAGTAAAAGTGGGCAAGGTCTTAGGTAAAGCTTGTGGAGATCATATAGCAAGTTGCAGATAAGTAAGCAGAAGAAGCAAACACTGATTTAAGCCAGAGTACTGAAAAATGATCTCCTAAAGATTGTTCTATATGACTGCGTCTGGGGAAGCATTTGAGTGGTCTTAGACACAGGCCATGCTTTAATTAGTGCTGTATTGCTGCTCACCATTCATACAACTTGAGAATTTTAAAATAATCAATGTCCCTGTTCCCTTCATCTACCCATATCATGTTACCTTGGCAACAGGTACTGTGTGATTTTAAGAATTTCAGGAATTATCATAGCAGCCCATTTCAAGAACGTGCATCTAAGTGAATAAAGTTTAAACAGTAAAAGCAAAACTAAAGGTAACCTCAGCATACATTAAATGAGGACATGAAGGATCCGCATTTCTCATTTAGAGGGTCTTGTAAAAACAGCTCCAGAACCCCTGGTGGCGCCCTCCAGGTGCCAGACTCTTCACGGGCTGTTTATGGGTGGAAGAATCGTTCCATTTCTTCCTCCACTCCAGGAGTGGATTACTTGGCACGGGTCTCATATAGGATGCTCAGAATGAAGAAGTAGGAGGAGGCGCAACAGCAGGAGTAGAAGCAGGAGATTAGGATAGAGGAGGATATGCTGAAGGAAGTGATGATGAAGGTGGTAATGATGGGGAAGATGCTGAGAGCATGATGGGGCAGGGGGAGGAAGGAAAGTAGGCAGAAGAAAAGTATGTTCTATGTCAGGCTGATTTAACCAGTAAAAAGGAGAGGATTACTTATTACTATTATTGTATAAGTTCCCTTGTTCAAGTTACAAGAATGGATGCAAGCATGGAGTTAGTTACAGAAATCTGCCCATTCAGGGCACCACTAAGGATCCAAACATATGCTCACGTTTGACATTCAGGAAGTGTCTTGAGCTCAGAAAATGGCTCTACTTACCAGAGTGAAAGATAATATGAATTGATGTGGTTTGAAAGAATGTGTGCCCAAACCTCTGGAATATCTAGCAATTATGTATGTCATCATTTCTGATATTTGAACAAATAATCCAAATAGATTATTTGGTACCCAATATGTGTTAATTATTCTGTTTGTAACTATTCTCATTTTTTAAAAGTAAATATATCTAGCTAAGCTTAAGTAGGTGTTTCAAGGGTTCTCATGTGAAAAAGATTTTCATCAGCAATTCCCTGTTGAAAAATAATACAAAACTATAAAAGAGAAAGAAAGTTCATATCATCGTGAGTGTTTATATGGTATGGGCAATCTTATTTATATTGTTGGTACCGGAAAACAAGAGTAAAATAAATTCTGGGTAGATTATATGGTCTAAATCCTAGTGCTTCTTATTTTTTGAGTTGTTAAATTTGTGGGGACAGGTTTTGACCTAAGATAAAGTTAAATTCTGTAATTGTGATCCATGTTGTAAGAGAGTTCTGAAATCTGTGTAAATACAAATAGTTTAATTAGAATTGAAGGCAGAGTGGAGTCTATCCATGTATCACCATCATCACATAAGGCCATCTTCACTGGGCTTGTGTGGCTCTTCTGAGCCAGCTACTATGCAACCCTCTGCATCTTGCTCCTGTCTTCAAACTAGAGTCTAAAAGAAGAGAGATCAAGAGATAGTTGGAAAAATACTTGAAAAAAGTTGGGAATTTTCCCTCTAGTTTCTCCTAGGCCAATACGTGTTTCTATAAACTTGAGAACGCCAGCTAACTTTTCTGGACCTTGGTTCCTTATTTGCACCATGAGATATTTGCAGTGAGTGATGTCTAAGGACCCTTCCTTTGCTGGACTGCTAGGTGGTTTCATCGGTTAAAGTAACTGCTGCAAACCATTCTTGACAGGATACAAAATACTGTGCAAACTTTGTGAGTGTGAACTGGGATGGATACCTCTTCACCCATCTAAATTCGTGGACCCCATATCTCTTGTTCACCACCCCTCTTAATTACTCTTGATAACTCCTCTGCCTTGCCAAGACTGTTACAACTTAGCAGATTCCCTGACCTTATTTTGAAGGTGTTGTCATCCAAGAATATATACTGACATTTATCTGCTAAGTCATAGGCAGTACTTTATATAGGTAATTTATCCAGCATCTTCAGTTTATCTCATTCTCTGCCTTGCAATTTCTACATTGCCTTTCAGTCATTAGTAATTTCTCTACTGTCTAAAAGCAACACTTAGCACTCAGAAGCTCTGCTCTGATAGCCAGCTGGATCATGCCTGTTAGCTATTTTAGTGCAGTGCTGATGGGTGGACCGAGCCAATAGTAACATAAATAGAAAGATAGCTAGATAGATAGATATGCTTATGAAGACTATTTTCTTTTAGACTTTAAAAACAAAATATAAAATTTCCCCTTCTCTTGACTGTGCGCAGGCCATAGTGATTCACTCCTGAAGAATAGAGCATAGAGAGGGGAAATGGTAATTGTATAGTGAAGAAATCTTGCGGAAAATATCTTAACCAGGTTTTCAAGGTTAACATCATGAGTGACAAGGCTTGTTGATGTCATGTAGCCCTGATACAATGTGATGAGGGGGGCATGCTACCTGCCTGGTATTCTTCCCCCAAACCTATAATCCCAGTGTCATCATGAGAAAATCAGGCAAACCTAGTTTGAGGATATCGTACAAAACACCTGACCAGTACTCTTGAAAACTGTTATAGTCATGAAAAAAAAAAAAAAGTATCACAAATAGAGACTAAGAAGACATGATGACTAAATGCAATGTGGAATTCTGAGTTGGGTCCTGAAACATGAAAAAGACATTAGTGGTAAACTGGTGAAATTTGAATAAAGCTTGCATTTTAGTTGCAATATGTTAATATGTCTTAGCTTTTGACTCATGTGCCTTGGTTATACAAGTTGCTGACATTAAGAAGAGTTGGGTAAACGTACACAGGAAGTCTGTTGATGACCTCCTAAGCTTATGTCTCTTGTGGAAAGAATAACTCCCTTAGGCTGTATGTGCATGTGTTATCTTGCTATAGCTGCTATAACAAAGTACCATGAACTCAGTGGCTTAAACAACAGAAATTTATTGTCTTAGAGTTCTAGAGGTTTGAAGTCTGAAATCAAGGTGTGGGCACATTTGGTTCCTTCTGAAGGCTGTAAGGGAAGAATCTGGTTCAAGGATCTACCTTGGCTGGTAGATAACCGTCTTCTCCCTGTGTCTCTTCACCTTGTCTTGTCTCTGTGCTTGTCTGTTTCTGTATCCAATCAATCATGTTGGATTAGGGCCCACTCTGATGACCTTCTTTTAACTTGATTACTTCTGTAAGACCCTGTCTCCAAACAAGGTCACATTCTGAGGTACTAGTAGTCAGGACACCAGCATATTCTGGGGGGAGGACACAATTCAACCTGTAGCAGAAGTCAGAATTCTTTAACCTTTTTCTTTCTGAAGGTACCTTTGTTACCTCCCCTTTCATCCCCCACATTCAAAATATGACTAAACCTTACACTTTTACTCACTGGACGTTGCCCAGTTCCATGTACATCCCTTCCTCTGTACGATCACTGTTACCACTCCAGTCCACACTACTATTCCAGTTCATCTGGACCAGGGAAATAGCCTCCTCACTTGTTTCCCACATTCTAGTTCACACTCCATGTTGCAAGCAGAGAAGTCTTTTCACAATGCACATCACCTGTGCTTAAAAACCCTTCAAGTTTCCCCACTGTTCTGAGAATAAAGACCACAGCCTCTATCTTGGACTCAGGGCCCTGTGTAACCTGGCAGCTTCTTAGCCACAACATGGACTGCTTTTGCCTCATTCTCTCTGCACAGGCTGTACCAGCCGACTGCAGGTCATGGAAAGCATGGGCCCCCTCGTACCATGGGCTTTTGCTCACGCTGTGCTCTCCTTACCGTAACCACCTGGTTACCTCCGTCCTCCCTCACCCTTCAGATCATAGCACAGGCATCAGTGCCTCAGGAAATCCACCCCTGTGTCATCCCAGACAAGATCAGGTCTCTTGTTCTGTGTTGTCTGAGAAACCTGGCTTTTCCTTCAGAGCACTTAGCACATTTTGAAATTTTATATTTAAACAATGATTATATTAGTGTTTGTCTCCCCCACTGGATGATAAGATGCTGAGGCAGGAGCCTCGTGGTTCTTTTACTCCCTGCCTTAAGTGCAGCACCAAGTGTTTGGCTCATAGCTGGTTCTCAAATTCTTAATTAATGCATCTGTGGATTTGTTTCCAATTGATTTCATTAAATTTGACACTTATCCCTTCTCCTGGTCTCTTGATACATTCGCTGATAATATTTAGTTCATCTTATGTCAAATCAATCATACATACTAAGTGAAGAAAAGAATAATCCTTTTTGTGATTTACCAACCTAGTGATAACAGAAGACCAAATTTGGTCTGTTAGTCTAAATAGAAATTTAAACTTAAAATTTTTTCATATTTTTAAATTAACTAATAACCTTTAATTTTTTTATCAGAATTTAGAGAGATAGGCCTAAAGCTGTATATTTAAGTATATTGAAAAAAGTAATTAAATTATAAGTAACTGGATACAAAGTTGCTATTTATTATTGACTTTGAAATATGTTTATTAAAGATGTTCTTTGAAACTTTCCTCCACATCGTGGAGAAAGCTCCAGACATTTCTAGAGCACTCACTAGTATTTGTAGCACCAACAAATCTCTTATAGCAAATGTGTCCTAGAGAAGGTTCCCAGACCCAGGTGAACTGTAGTCAACGTGGAGACGCTCTCCACTAGGTGGTGTATGGATGGGGTCCATTTTTAGATGGACACCGTCTCCTGCCTGGCCACTTCTCCAGGCAGCTCAGAGGGCAAAAACGTTCAGGATATTTTCATCACTATAAGACTCCAGGGTTTGATCACAGGGTTTGATTTTATATACAATAATGCTATTTTATGCATGTACAAGATGGAGGGAGGGAGAAGCCTGACTGCTCATGGAAGGAAAATATGCTATACTCCAATTAAAATTCATGTGCCAGGATGAGAATTTGAGTGTGAGTAAACATCCCTAACATTTAATGTATTAGTAGAATATATATTTAATGATCCTACGTCTGTGCTCAGTTGGGTATAAATCAGTGGCTCAGGGGCAAGTCCCATGCTCTCATGGAACTTATATCCCAAAGTGGCAACTCCTAATGTATGTCACTCAAGCCTACCAGGAGTTACTTTTGGTTCAGGGGCAATTTCAGAGGTATTGATACAATTCTCTTCTCTTGCTGCGTCTCTAGCTGTGTGCCTGAAATCAACCCCTTTTGCCAGTAACCTACTTGTCCAAGAGGAGCTGGACCCTGCAGACTAAATGCAGGAAAGCCACAGCCAGGTCACCAGAGTGACTTCTCTTCGGGAGCCTGGGCAAGAGAGAACCCCAGCAGTTGTGACTGTCGGCCCCTCAGTTGCTCCTGCACTATTCAAATGGAACTGCTCCCGCTTTGGCAGGATGTGTGGCCTTCTTTTCTTGGAATGATGGGACTCTCCAGAGCCACCCCCTTACTAAAGATTCAATGAGAGTTTGTCCTAATTCTTACACTGCCCACTTGAGGAGAAATCAGATGGGGGAGAGAGGTAAAATAAAGCAGATTAAATGGTCACCCAGTAGACTGGGGTGGTGTATGTTTGTATACCCTAACCCTCTTCTCTGTCTCTCAAATGAATGCTTTCTATGTATCACTTTTTACTTTTTTGATAATTTCACCTTCCAATACTAAATAGGTTAGAGGAGTTCCCCAGATGAGGAATAAGCAGTTTGGAGCAGAAATAGGATGAGATGCAGAGCCCACCATTCCTCTCTGGAGAAGGCTTATCCCCTCCGCCACTCGGCCTCACAGGAGGGCATGTGACCAGGGCTGACTTCTCCCTGCTCCACCCTGACCAAAGACTGCCCTCTGCACCGAATTCTGCCTTCTGCCTCTGTGTCTTCAATCCCAGTTAGGACATCTCCTCAGGCACCAGTCAAAGGGTATCGTATTTGATACTGTCAAATATGCAAGTATTTATAAATCTTTTCCATCTTGTCAAAATACTCCCTTGGATGTTGTGCTGTATCTTCACACTTGAAATTGGAAGCCTTTTACCTTATTTTGGTGTCTTAGTACCTAGCGTGACCCTAGGCAAGTCAGTGCTTAAACTCTTCATGGAGGATTCCAAATGAGTAAAACATGTAACTTTTTCAGATGGTTAAAAGGCCGGTTGAATCCCTTTATCTTAACCCCACATCACATGAGAATTCAGAGGAATAACTTTAAAGGTATTTTTAGAACACATGATTCTCTTCATTCCCCTCCTAAGCTTAGGCTTAAGTTCCCAACTGATGTTATACTGGTAAGAACCCACACAATACTCCATTCTGTTTGTCAGCCATTGTGTTCTGTCTGCAAGAGGAACTTGCAACAAAACTCTGTCATCCACCTTGACGGGCTGTAATACTGCTCGGTTGGCAAGATATGACAAGGTTACTTCTAGAGGTAACGCTAAGTGGCAAGACACCCATTTACTTGGAAATGAGATCAAAAAAGAAGCTTGCTTCATTGTTATTAGACAATATTTAGAGATTGCAGTGTTTGCCCAAGCTATTTCTCAGGAATAGTTTACTCTGACCCTAACCCGATTCTTAAGGATGGCATGTTCATCCATAGCAGCCACAGAATAGAGGCCGTTGTCTTTTATTTCAATGACACGCAGCGGATTCCCTCCATCTGACACGTGTAACATTGCTTTTCTACTTCCTTCCTTTGACAGAAATGAATGCTGGCCAAAAGGGGAAACCAAAATGGCAAAATAAAAATATTTTTCAAGTAGAACAATTTCAAAACTGGGCACATGGGTGAGAAATGAAAAATGAATGCCATTCAAATATGTTCTGATCTAAAACGTTAAAAATAACTTGCTGTTCTTTCAGTGGGAGGGGGGAACGTGAGTTTTCTGGAATTCTGTACAGGAAAGGGAGTTGGTGTGGAGAAGTAACCTCTTTCCCCTTAAGGCCTTGATGGATTAGTCCTGGTCCAAGCAGAGTGCTGATGTCACAGCCATCAAGAGAAGAGGAATGAGTAGGATGTGGGAAAGGAGGGGGCAAGGACTCATTTACAGTGTGGCCACCACTGAGCTGCCAAGCACAATGGTAAGCTCAAACCAAGGAACCAGTATTCACAACTGATAGATTTCAAGCCTCTGGCAATTAAGGGAAAATAAGAGAAATGGGACAGAAGGATGTTTCTCTCACTTTATAATCTCCATAATGCAGATTATTTGTTGAAGGGTTAGAAAGGTTGAAATTTAAGCTGCCCATGGCCACTTAGGAACCCCTGTGCACCATTTAACTCAGTTCCCTTAACTGTAAACTCTGACAACATAAGGGACAGTGATTGCAAGTCAAATTCATGTTTTGTTTGGTCCTTGTTGTTTTATTTATTGGATTAAGTGCCAAGTTAAGAAGAGTTTAGGAGATTTGTATTTAGCTCTCCTTGACCAAATCGATCACTGGTAACATCATTTCTGAATGGTTACGATATGCTTGGACCTGACGAAAATGTCCCTTTTAGGCTTAGACCTGGACCATAGCCAACCTGTGCAGGTGTCTTCCACCAGCCACTTCATCAACTTAGGTTATTGCCTGCCCTTAGTAAGCTTTTGGGTTTTAAATACCTCTTACCATTACCAGTATCACTTCCAGCTATAGCAACTGTTATCCCTTGATACTGAGAATTCTTCCTCCTGTGTACTTATAATCCCATTAACAATTGTCCTTGTATATGGTCTGTTCAGTGTGTAAACTTGGGTACAGGGACAGTGGAGATTTAGTTTGCTTTGTGCAGCATGCATCATAATACCTTGTGTACACGCTTTTCCCTGATTTCAACAGATGTGTTTGTTTTCGTCTTGTTTCTTTTTTAAAACATCACCTTCATCAGCTTTTTTAGCTACACTGTCCACGATGCATTTACCGTTGCCCCTCACAGGCAGTTCATCTGAAGCCTCGTGGGGCGAAGAGTTCTCAGAAATCACAATGAGCGTTTAACCTAAATGTACACAAGTGGTAGGATTTATTAAAATTTAAATTGACCAACTGATTTCATTTAGTTCTGCACCCTGATTTCATTTTAATCTATAGGCATATTTGCATGTGCTAATTTGCATGACCAACACACAGGTGCACATCAATGCATATTTTAAGTAATTTAGAATGTTAATTTCGTAGATATGATAATGCAATTTTAAGTTAGAAAAATCATGACATGGAAGTTTGGCAGCATTGGGAATCTGTTGTGTTCAGTTATACACTTATGCAATATGACCGAAATAACCAAAAATAACTTCTCAATTATACAGATATATTACTTGTATTACTTTTATTATTTAAAAAATATACGCTTTATGTATTATTTTTGACATTATGATATTTCATTTATTCCTCCCTACAAATTCAAGGAAGATGATGTTTTCTAAAAATAGAGAAGGGATGGTTTCAATGAGTATGTCTCTAACTTTCTTTTTTGATGTCAGACTATGATACATATAAAACAGATAAAAGTAGAACTTCCCAAGTTGAAACACACTAAAGGGTTCTGAGCCCAGTTTGTTTGGTGTCCATTCACCACTCTCTTGCTCATCCCAGAAGCCCGAGGCACCTCAATAGAGCTCCAGGGCTCTTCAAATATCCATTGTCTTTCTGTGTCTGACTGACTTCACTCAGTATGACAATCTCTAGGTCCATCCGTGTTGCTGCAAATGGCATTATTTTGTTCTTTATAAAAAAGAGTAATATTCCATTGTCCATATGTACCACACTTCTTTATCCATTCCTCTGTCAATGTACATTTAGGCTGCTTCCACGTCCTGGCTATTGTAAACAGTGCTGCAATGAACGTTGGGGTGGTTTTCTCTGGGTATATGCCCAGTAGTGGGATTGCTGGGTCATATGGTAGTTCTGTTTTTAGTTTTTTAAGGAACCTCTATAGTTTTCTGCATAGTGGCTGTATCAATTTACATTCCCACCAACAGTGTAGGAGGGTTCCCTACACTGTTGGTAGGTTCACCACACCCTCTCCACCATTTATTGTTTGTAGATTTTTTGATGGTAAATCAGACACAGAAAGACAAATATCACATGATATCGCTTATATGTGGAATCTGAAAAAAAGGTTTATTTACAAAACAGAAGTAGAGTCACAGATGTAGAAAACAAACTTATGGTTACCAGGGGGTTGGGGCTGGGGGAGGGGTAAACTTGGAGATTGGGACTGACATATACACTACTTACATAAAATAGATAACTAATAAGAACCTGCTTCTTAGTTATCTATAGTATCCCTGTATAGTGCAGAGAACTCTACTCAATACTCTATAACGGCCTATGTGGGAAAAGGACCAAAAAAAAAAAAAAAAAAGTAGATATATGTGTATGTATAACTGAATCACTTTGCTGTACACCTGAAACTAACACAGCATTGTAAATCAACTATACTCCAATAAAAAATTTTAAAAATCTGTTTGAAGACACTGGATAGTTTTCTGGGGTTATTTTAGACCAATATTCTGGAAATCTGCGTGTCATTTGCATGTATCTTAGATTTCTTTTAGGATGTAATTTCATATCAACAAGTATCTTTAAAAATATTTTAGCTGGACTTTTTTTCTGACGACTAAACAAGAAGAGTGTTAAATTGTCATGAATGCATGAACACTTTTAAATGCTTGCTGCTAAAATGAAATTTGCCATTGGTCTTTAGGGTAAGTTTTTTTTTCTCCTCCCTATCATTATGTGGGGGGCAGGGGGGTTAATGAAACACACAGATATGATAACTTATTCTGTATGTGCACATTTTCCAGCTTAAACACGAGCTTCTTCTTTAATTTCTTTTAATTGTAAAAGTCACATAATATAAAACATACTATTTTAACCATATTTAACTGTACAGCTCAGTGGCACTAAGTACATTCACATTGTTTTGCAATTCTCACCATCATCCATCTCCCGAATTTTTCACTGAAACTCTGTCACCTTTAAACACTAGCTCCCCATTCCCCCTCCTTACCCCCCAGCCCCTGGCATCTATCAGTGTACTTTCTGACACTATGAATTTGACTATTCTAGGTACCTCGTATAACTGGAATCAAGCAGTATTTGTCTGCACCTGATGTATATTGGATTGCATTTTTAAGGTTAACTTAAAATATGTCCTGCAAACAGATTGTACCTTTTCTTTTTTTTCCCTGTGCTATACAACAGGCCCTCACCAGCCATCTGTTTCATACATAGTGACACTAGAGTTTCTGAAGACCAGCTTTCCGAATTTGATCTGAAAGACGTTACGTCTGACTTACCAGCTCTACCATTGCTTTTATACTGTCATAAAGACTTAATGATGTCCCATCAAGACATATTAACATTTCCCCTGAGGTGGTATGATATATAACCTACGTAAATCCTTTAGCTTTTTATAATGTCTCTTCAGTAACTAGTCTTATATTGTAAAGCAAGTGAAGAGCCTGTTTGAGGGGTGCAAATGAGCCATATGAAGCCCATACATTGACTATACAATAAAGCATGAAAAGACAAGGGGAAAACAAAACCCTGAGGAAGCTTAAAGGGAGCACTTGGAGGGCATCCAAACGAAAAAGAATGACATGCCTTGTGCCCCTCTGAACGACTATTACGTTGTATACTAGCCCAGGAGCCCATGGCTTCTCTCTCCTGACTGAAGTATAGGCACCCAAGTCAGGGTGGCAGAGAGGATAGAAACCATGGAATTCACTGAAGCACATATGTATGAATTGGAGCATCGATATTGGATGAAAAACATTCCAGTGCTCAATCTTGCTTCCCTCTTAAAAAATGGACATATTAATATTTTATTTCCTCCAAGCTGTGGATATCATGTTTTGTAGAGTTTCAGAATATCTGTTTTTTACAGGTCTATTATCTCCCCAGCATTTTACAGTGAAGAGAGCCCTGGAGAGATAATCTTGTATGATTCCAGTGTTCAATAATCATGGGAGAATAGATGGAATGCATACCTTTTATTTATGTTCTTCCTATCTCTGTCATCCTTTGTCCTCTTCTTCTCTCCACCAGCTTCTCCCTCAACTGTTTGTTGGTTCTAGAATTCAGTGAAAGGAAAGGATGGTTGCTTTGTAGAAAAATTTCCAGAGCTTTTAATAAAAGGAGGGGCTATGGGAGACAGCCTCCCTGAGACCAGCCCTGTGGGCCTCTCAGTTTTCTTCCTGATCATCTGAACAACATGAAAAAAAGAATGAAAAGATGGACAGTGCTGTGACAGAGGGGCATAGAGCAGAGTCACCGTGTCAGTCCCTGTGTTCTGTCACTTCTGTTCTCCTTTGCTGAAGAAGAATGACATAGTGATTGCCTATCATATATTGATCTAGTTTTGGAGATAACTGAAAATAAGCTTGAAGTAGTGATATTACTTCTTAGATAGCCACTCATTTCATCATCTACCAACTTAAATATCTTCTGTCAGTCAAACACAGAGCAAGAGGGATAAACTCCATAGGTTTCTCTTTCCTTTGTGATTGGTTAATGTGAGGTTCCAACACCATTCTAAGTATATATATTGTACAAAATCATTTTCTCAGGTGATGTTTTTCAGCAGTCATTCCTGTCCTCAGTTTACTATTTCCTAGCTGTTTGGAGTTGGGATATGGACTAAGGTGGGTAGAGAAATGTGAAAGGATGGAGTTTCCATTGCAACCTTCGGTTTGGATGCCTGGCAGAGCAGTGATGGGCCCAGGCTACAGGGGGATGGGTAATCGCTATCATACTTTGATCTTCATGGCAACTCCATCTCTCTCTGTGCCCAGTCACCTTCACTCTGCTGCCGCTTGAAACTAGGATGTGGGAGCACTGAAATGCTGTCTGCATGGTTTAGGGTCCTGGTGTGTCCCTGTATTTAGCTGGTATCCAGAAGAGATATAAGAGTACATGAAACATCTCCTCTGGAAAATTAGTAAAAGGAGATTTGTCACGTTTTCCTTTGATTCATCCTACCCTTAAATTTTAAGTTCCATTGTTATCTAAATCCATAGATTGCAGCTGTAGTCAACATTTTAGCTATATTTTCCCCATATTCAAGGAACGTGACAGCTTGAATCTTAAGTGTATTTCAAATGGCTCAGGGTAAACAATTCCAATGCCCAGGGTGGGAGGGGAATTGAGCATCTTTATAGATCTGTCTAGTACTTTTCCACTTTCATTATTCTTTTTCCTGCTTGGACAAACCTTCATCTTAACCACAGACTAACAAATTATTAAAAATCACACAGAACTGATGAGTGGTTAGCCAAGTCAGGTGGTCCAATTTTTAGGCCCCACATATTTCCTAACTTAGTTACTCTTATTAACTTCACAAAGATGCATGGTTGTCCTTTTCATGACTCTGTCCTTGTAGTTAATTTAATTTACAAGGAATCCCAATCAGCACTTATGTAAGTAAATAAATTAATTACTTAATATGATTTCTCAGTCATAAATCTCACACCCTCCACATCTTGAGATCAATAAATATTTTTCTTGCATAATACCCTCATTTTCACAACTTGAGAATGCTACAGCTGCCAACAGAGTCCCCTTATGGGCTTAAGAACATTAGTCAGCATGACAGGCTTCATCCTGGCTGACAAAGGTTTCATCCTCTACTTTAATCCACCTATTTTTTTATCCTTTCTCTTTGGCTTTTTCTCCTCCTCATCTTTGCTAGTGAAACTGTGCTAATTGCCACTAAGAGGGCTTATCCAGGAGAGGGCCTTTTTGAGGTCCTGACAAAGTTATATCCCTGAAGAAGGATACAAAGGAATTACCTAGGTAGGCAGCTGGCTGGCCCTATGTTAAGAGTAACTCCATTGATTCACCACTGACTTTCAAGCTTAATTTTGTGAGTGTTTAATTTGTGAATAGATATTTCAAAAGGAATTAATGAATCTTATTTTTCCCTACTATCTTAAAAATGATGATTTATAGTTTAAGAAAATATATTTGCTTGAATAAATGATTTTAGTTTAGTTTCCCCCCACCCCCCAAAAAAAATGCCATGTTGACTTCAGTAAGATCTTGAATAGAGAAGCTGACCTTGAGTCCAGTTTATGGCTTATATCATAGATGGTGTTTGAAGTCAGGCAATGCACAATCCAGGGAGAAACATGCCAAGACACATATTAATCAAACTATCAAAAGTTAAATACAAAGGAAAAATATTAAAAGCAGCAAGGGAAAAGCAACAACTAACATACAAGGGAATCCCCATAAGGTTAACAGCTGATCTTTCAGCAGAAACTTTGCAAGCCAGAAGGGAGTGGCAGGACATATTTAAAGTGATGAAAGGGAAAAACCTACAACCAAGATTACTCTAATGAGCAAGGTTCTCATTCAGAGTTGACGGAGAAATTAAAACCTTTACAGACAAGCAAAAGCTAAGAGCATTCAGCACCACCAAACCAGCTTTACAACAAATGCTAAAGGAACTTCTCTAGGCAGGAAACACAAGAGAAGGAAAAGATTTACAATAACAAACCCAAAACGATTAAGAAAATGGTAATAAGAACATACATACCGATAATTACCTTAAATGTAAATGGATTAAATGCTCCAACCAAAAGACATAGACTGGCTGAATGGATACAAAAACAAGATCTGTACATATGCTGTCTACAAGAGAACCACTTCAGACCTAGGGACACATACAGACTGAAAGTGAGGGGATGGGAAAAGATATTCCATGCAAATGGAAATCAAAAGAAAGCTGGAGTACCAATTCTCATATCAAACAAAACAGACTTTAAAATAAACACTATTACAAAAGACAAATAAGGACACTATTTAATGATCAAGGGATCAATCCAAGAAGAAGATATAACACTTGTAAATATTTATGCACCCAACATAGGGGCACCTCAATACATAAGGCAAAGCTAAGAGGCATAAAAGGGGAAATCGACAGTAACGCAATCATAGTAGGGGACTTTAACACCTCACATTCACCAGTGTACAGACCATCCAAAATGAAAATAAATAAGGAAACACAAGCTTTAAATGATATATTAAACAAGATGGACTTAATTGATATTTATAGGACATTCCGTCTAAAAACATCAGATTACACTTTCTTCTCAAGTGCTTATGGAACTCTCCAGGGTAGATCATATTGTGGGGCACAAATAAAGTCTTGGTAAATTTAAGAAAATTGAAATTGTATGAAGTATCTTTTCTGACCACAATGCTATGAGACTAGATATCAGGAAAACTGTAAAATATACAAACACATGTAGGCTAAACAGTATACTACTAAATAACCAAGAGATCACTGAAGAAATCAAAGAGGAAATCAAAAAATACCTAGAAACAAGTGACAATGAAAACATGATGACCCAAAACCTATGGGATGCAAGAAAAGCAGTTCTAAGAGGGAAGTTTATAGCAATAAAATCCTACCTCAAGAAACAAGAAACATCTCAAATAAACAAACTAACCTTACACCTAAAGCAGCTACAGAAAGAAGAACAAAGAAACCCCAAAGTTAGCAGAAGGAAAGAAATCATAAAGATCAGATCAGAAATAAATGAAGAAGAAATGAAAGAAACAATAGCAAATATCAATAAAACTAAAAGCTGGTTCTTTGAGAAGATAAACAAAATTGATAAACCACTAGCCAGACTCATTAAGAAAAAAAGAGAAAAGACTAAAATCAACAGAATCAGAAATGAAAAAGGAAAAGAACTGACACTGCAGAAATACAAAGGATCATGAGAGATTACTACACGCAACTATATGCAAATAAAATGGACAACCTGGAAGAAATGGACAAATTCTTAGAAAAGCACCACCTACCGAGACTGAACCAGGAAAAAATGGAATACATAAGCAGACCAATCACAAGCACTGAAATTGAGACAGGGATTAAAAATATTGCTAAAAACAAAAGCCCAGGACCAGATGGCTTCACAGGCAAATTCTATCAAACATTTAGAGAAGAGCTAACACCTATCCTTCTCAAACTCTTCCGAAAGATAGCAGAGGGAGGAACACTCCCAAACTCATTCTACAAGGGCACCATCGCCCTGATACCAAAAAAAGAAAAAGATGCCACAAAAAAAACTACAAGGCAATATCACTGATGAACATAGATGCAAAAATCCTCAACAAAATACTCGCAAGCAGAAACCAACAGCACATTAAAAGGATCATACACCATGATCAAGTGGGGTTTATCCCAGGTATGCAAGGATTCTTCAATATATGCAAATCAATGAATGTGATAAACCATATTAACAAATTGAAGGAGAAAAACCATATGATCATCTCACTAGATGCAGAAAAAGCTTTTGAAAAAGTCAACACCCATTTATGATAAAAACCTTCCAGAAAGTAGGCATGAGGGAACTTACCTCAACATAATAAAGGCCATATATGACAAACACAGAGCCAACATCGTTCTCAATGGTGAAAAACTGAAACCATTTCCACTAAGGTCAGGAAGAAGACAAGGTCGCCCACTCTCACCACTATTATTCAACATATTTTGGAAGTTTTAGCCACAGCAATCAGAGAAGAAAAAGAAATAAAATGAATCCAAATTGGAAAAGAAGAAGTAAATCTGTCACTGTTTGCAGATGACATGATACTATACATAGAGAATCCTAAAGATGCTACCAGAAAACTACTAGAGCTAATCAATGAATTTGGTAAAGTAGCAGGATACAAAATTAATGCACAGAAATCTCTTGCATTTCTACATCCTAATGATGAAAATCTGAAAGTGAAATTAAGAAAACACTCCCATTTACCAATGCAACCAAAAAAATAAAATACCTAGGAATAAACCTACCTAGGGAGACAAAAGATCTGTACACAGAATACTATAAGACACTGATGAAAGAAATTAAAGATGATACAAACAGATTGAGAGATATACCATGTTCTTGGATTGGAGGAATCAACATTGTGAAAATGACTATACTACCCAAAGCCATCTACAGGTTCAATGCAATCCCTATCAAACTACCAGTGGTATTTTTTACAGAACTAGAACAAAACATTTCACAATTTGTATGGAAACACAAAAGACCCCGAATAGCCAAAGCAACCTTGAGAAAGAAAAAATGGAGCTGGAGGAATCAGGCTCCCTAACTTCAGACTATACTACAAAGCTACAGTAATCAAAACAGTATGGTACTGTCACAAAACCAGAAACATAGATCAATTGCAAAAGATAGAAAGTCCAGAGATAAAGCCATGCACCTATGGTCAACTAATCTATGACAAAAGAGGCAAGGATATGCAATGGAGAAAAGACAGTCTCTTCAATAAGTGGTGCTGGGAAAACTGGACAGCTACGTGTAAAAGAATGAAATTAGAATACTCCCTAACACCCTACACAAAAATAAACTCAAAATGGAGTAAAGACCTAAATGTAAGTCCAGACACTATAAAACACTTGGGGGAAAACATAGGCAGGACACTCCATGACATAAATCACAGCAAGATCCTTTTTGACCCACCTCCTAGAGAAATGGAAATAAAAACAAATGGGACCTAATGAAACTTAAAAGCTTTTGCACAGCAAAGGAAACCGTAAACAAGTTGAAAAGACAACCCTCAGAATGGGAGAAAATGTTTGCAAATGAAGCAACTGACAAAGGATTAATCTCCAAAATATACAAGCAGCTCATGCAGGTCAATATCAAAAAAACAAACAACCCAATCGAAAACTGGGCAGAAGACCTAAATAGACATTTTTTCAAAGAAGATACACAGATTGCCAACAAACACATCAAAGGATGCTCAACATCACTAATCGTTAGAGAAATGCAATTCAAAACTACAATGAGGTATCACCTCACACCAGTCAGAATGGCCATCATCAAAAAATCTACAAGCAACAAATGCTGGATAGGGTGTGGAGAAAAGGGAACCCTCTTGCACTGTTGGTGTGAATGTAAATTGATACAGCCACTGTGGAGAACAGTATGGATGTTCCTCAGAAAAACTAAAAATAGAAGTACCATGTGACCCAGCAATCCCACTGATTGGCATATACCCTGAGAAAACCATAATTCAAAAAGAGTCATGTACCACAATGTTCATTGCAGCTCTATTTACAATAGCCAGGACATGGAAGCAACCTAAGTATCCATCGACAGATGAATTGATAAAGAAGATGTGGCACATATATACAATGGAATATTACTTAGCCATAAAAAAGAAACAAAATTGAGTTATTTGTAGTGAGGTGGATGGACCAAGAGTCTGTCATACAGGGTGAAACAAGTCAGAAAGTGAAAAACAAATGCCATGTGCTAACACATATATGTAGAATCTAAAAAAAAAAAACATTCTAAAGACCCTAGGAGCAGGACAGGAAGAAAGAAGCAGACATAGAGAATGGAATTGAGGACACAGGAAGGGAAGAAGGTTAAACCGGGATGAAGTGAGAGAGTGACATAGACATATATACAGTACCAAATGTAAAATAGATAGCTAGTGGGAAGCAGCCGCATAGTACAGGAAGGTCAGCTAGTGTTTTGTGACCACCTAGAGACGTGGGATAGGGACGGTGGGAGGGATACGCAAGAGGGAGGACATATGGGGATGTTTATAAATGTTTAGCTGATTTCACTTTGTTATACAGCGGAAACTAACATACCACTGTAAAGCAATTATACTCCAATAAAGATGTTAAAAAAAAAAGAAGCAAGTTACCAATATCAGGAGTGAAACAAAGGATATCACTTCAGATGCTGTATACATGAAAACATGATAAGGGACTACTATGAATAACTCTACAAACATCTATTTGGCAGCTTAGATGAAATGGACTGATTTCTCTAAAAGCACAAACTACTGCAATTCACCCAATATGAAATAGAAACTTTGATGGTCCTATAACTATTAAATTTTAATTTGTCGTTTAAAATTTCTCGTATAAATCTTCAGGATAAAATAGTTTCATGAGATAATTCTTCTAACCATTTTGTGAAAAATTAACACTAATTCAACAAAATTTCTTCCAGGAAACAGAAGACGAAAGAAGGTATACTGATTCATTTTATGACACTAGCATGTTCCAGATACCAAATCCAAAAAAAAATTATAACAAAGTTTTTCATTCTACAGGAATAAAAAAAAAAAAAGAAAAACATTCCTTATGAATATAGATACAAAATTCCTTAAGAAAATGTTACCAGTAGTTTTCAGCAATTCATAAAAAGAATTTTACTTTATGATCAAGTGGATTTTATTCCAGGGATACAACATTGGTTCAAAATTTGAAAATCAATTAATGTAGTGCATTCTATTATTATTTATTTTCAATCTAAAGAAGAAAAATGTGATCTAATTAATTGATACAGAAAGATCATTTGGCAGGATTTAAATCCCATTCATGATTAAAACTCAGATAATTAGGAATAAAGGTGAACTTTCTCAACTTGATAAAGAACATCTACAAAAACCCTACAGTTAACCTTATACTTAATGATGAAAGATGGAATAATTTTCCCCTAATATTGTCAACAAGCAACTATATCTGTTCTTACCAATCAGATTCAATATAATACTGGTAGTTCTAAGCAGTGAAATAGCAAGAAAGGGAAATAAGGAGCCTAGAGATCAGAAAGGAGAAATAAAACTGGCCGATAGCATAATTGTGTAGGTGGCAAATCACAAGGACTATATAGGAGAACTTGTAGAATTAATAAGCAAGTTAGAAGGGCATATGACATAAGATAAATCTTTTTTAAAAGTCAATATTTCTATATACTAGCAATTTCCTGTGGACACTAAAAAATGCAATACTATTTGCACTTGCTCAAAAATTAAATTCTTAGATATAAATCCAACCAAAGATATTCAGAATTTGTATTTTGTACAAAACTACAAAATATGAAGAAAGAAATTAAATAATATTTAAATAAATAGGCATAATGTGTTCATGTATTAGAAGATTCAATATATTAAATATGTCAATTCCCCCCAAACTGATATACAGGTTTAATGCAATTTCTATCAAAACCTCAGAAAGATTTTTATAGCTATAAATAAGATTATTCTAAAATTTATGCCCAAAAGCAAAGGAACTAGAATAGTTAAAACAATCTTGAAACAGAAAAATAACATGGGAAAAACCAGTCTACCTGTTTTTATGATTTGTTATATAGCTACAGTAATCAAGACTGCATGGTATTGGCAGAGGGGTAGACTCATAGAACAATGGAATAGACTAGGTAACCCAGAAACATATGCACAAAAATATGCTCAAGAAAAGAAAATCTCAGTCTAAACCTCACACCTTATATAGAAATTAACTCAAAATAATCATGAATTTAACTATAAAACATAAAATTATAAAACTTTTAGGGAAAAAACTTAGGAAATCTTTAGAATTTTGGGCTAAGCAAATAATTTTCGTGCTTGACAAAGCACAGTCCAAAAAAGTAAAAATTGGTAAAAAGGACTCCATCAAAATTAAACTTTTTACTCTGCAAAAGGGACATGATACACATATGGAGGTTCCTCTAAAAGTTAAAAATAGAACTATCATGAGATCCAGCAATCCCACTTCTGAATACATAACCAAAAAACTGATATCAGGATCTCAAAGAGGTATCAACACTCCCATGTTTATTGCAGCATTAATCACAGTAGCCAAGACATGGAAGCAAACTAAATGTCATCGATGGATGAGTAAATAAAGAAAATATGATACATACATACAATGGAATATTATTCAACCCAAAGAAAAAGGAAATCCTACTATTTGTTATAATATGGATATATTGGAAACTAAGTGAAATAAGGTAATATTAGAGGGACAAATACTACATAATTCCACTTAAGTGAGCAATCTAAAATAGAAGCACAGAGTAGAATGGTGGTTGTCAGGAAATTGGGAGGGGGCAAACAGGCAGGTGTTAGTCAGAGGGCACAAAATTTTAGTTATGTGAGATGAATGAATCCTAGATCTAATGTACAACAAATTACCTATAGTTAATAATACTCTGTTGTATGTTTAAGAATTTGCTAAGAGAGTAGATCTTTTGTTAAGTGTTCTCGTCACAAAGCAACTAAATAAATAGGATGAGAGGAAACTTTTAGAGGTGATGGACATGTTTATGGCATAGCTTGTGGTGATGGTTTGAAGTGTGTGTATACTTACCTCCAAACTCATCAAATTGTATACGTTAAACAGGTTCAGCTTTTTTTCAATCATACTTCAATAAAGTGGTTTAAAAATAATTTAATAAAGTTAGTAATTCAAAATAAATCAATTATTTAAAAATATCAGAATATAAAAATTATGATATAAATTTGCTTTATTAATATACTAAATAACAAAATCTATAAGTGAGTAAAATTAAAATGTATCTTTTAAATAGGGAAAAGTGTAAAATGCAAATTTGAAAATTTGCACCATCTAAGTAATGTAATATGAAAATATTTGTCATTCTGTTGAAGACAACACCACAGGTACTTTTATTTATTTTTATTGAAGTATAGTTGATTTACAGCGTTGTACCCATCTCTGCTGTGCAACAAAGTGACTCAATTATACACACACACACACATATATATATACACACACTTTTTTATATTCTTTTCCATTTTGGTTTATCATAGGCTATTGAATATAGTTCCCTGTGATATACATTAGGACCTTGTTGTTTATCCATTCTAAATGTAGTAGTTTGCATCTACCAACCCCAAACTCCCTGTCCATCCATCTCCCTCCCCCTCCCTCTTGGCAATCACAAGTCTGTGCTCTATGTCTGTGAGTATGTTTCTGTTTTGTGGATAGGTTCGTCTGTGCCATATTTTAGATTCCACATATAAGTGATATCATATGGTATTTGTCTTTGTTTGACTTACATCACTTAGTATGATAATCTCTAGTTACATCCATGTTGCTGCAAATACCATTATTTTGTTCTTTATGGCGGAGTACTATTTCATTGTATATATGTACCACATCTTCTTTATCCACTCGTCTGTCGATGGACATTTAGGTTGTTTCCATGTTTTGGCTATTGTGAACAGTGCTGCTGTAAACATAGGGGTGCATGTGTCTTTTTGAATTATAGTTTTGTCTGGGCATATCCCCAGGAGGGGGATTCCTGGATCATATGGTAATTCTATTTTTAGTTTTCTGAGGAACCTCCATACTGTTTTCCATAGTGACTGCACCAACTTACAATCCCACAAACAGTGTAGGAGGGTTCCTTTTTCTCCACCACAGGTACTTTTAATACTACCATAGTTTGTTAGATATACTCATAATTGAAGGAAAGTTAAATTCAGTCAGCATTTACTGAAAACAATGATGTAATATTTTTTTCCTGTCCAAATTCACAGATCACTTGTTTAAAAAAAACCTTTGTGTGGAAGGAATATTCAGTAAGCTGTGAACTTATCTAGAAGAATTGTTGCTTCATGTAAGTTCTTGGGGGAGGGAGGTTCTAAAATTTTATTTTTTAATTTTTATCTTATATTGGAGTATCTTTGATTAACAATATTGTGTTAGCTTCAGGTGTACAGCAGAGTGATTTGTTATACATATACATGTATCGATTCTTAATGTCTTATCTTCTGAGATCTACAATAATTCAGCCATCCCTGTTTCTCTTTAAAATTCTGGCTGGTAGAGGGTTCTGCTTTCTTTCACCAGATTTTATTTCCATGGATCTATTAAGTTAGCTCTTCCTTAATGGCCTCCTCTCTTCCCAAGACATCTGACACTACATCAGAAGTTAGGACACATTTTCTAGAATGATGGTGGATGCCCCATGTGTGTCGTTATCATCTCCCAGGCAAGGGCAGAGGCCTGTTTCAGTTGGGGCTTCCTAGTGATGTCATTGTGTTAGTAGATCTAAAAGAAGAAAAGTTAGTGATATTGTGGCCACAGGAGAGTATTTTTGGTTTTTTAGTATTGTTTTTGTTGTTGCTATTGCCGTTGTTATAATTAATGAGGGGAGACTTAAGCATATTTCAAAGACATTTGAAAATCTAGGTAAAAGAAGAGGTGGATTATAGTTTCATACTATAGAGGAAAAGTCAGTGGACTCAGAAGTCAGGAGATGGGTTCAGATCCCAGCTCCTTCCCCACCAACATAAAGTCTGACTTTGGGGAAATTCACTAACCTCCCTGAGCCTCGGTTTTCTCACTGGTAAAATAAAGTGATTGAGTATTCTTTGGTCTCCACAGTTCAAACTTTCTGTAATTCTAGTTTAAATTTTAGTGCTAAAAACACTGCAATAACATTAAATTTTTTTTATTCTGCCATATTACATACAGTTAAGATATATTTTTTAATGCTTTTCTTTCTTTTAATTTATTTATTTTATTTATTTATTTTTGGCTGCATTGGGTCTTCGTTGGTGTGCGCAGACTTTCTCTAGTTGCGGAGAGCGGGGGCTACTCTTCGTTGCAATAACATTTTTTTTTTTAAGATTTTTTTATGTGGACCAATTTTAAAGTCTTTATTGAATTCGTTACAACATTGCTTCTGTTTTATGTTTTGGTTTTTTGGCCCCAAGGCATGTGGGATCTCAGCTCCCCAGCCAGGGATTGAACCTGCACCCCCTGCATTGGAAGGTGAAGTCTTAACCACTGGACTGCCAGGGAAGTCCCTGCAATAACATTTTTAATGCTTCACATCTGTAGCTACTTTTCATCCTTTTGAGCACATAAACATTATGTCAAAAACTCCAATTTTCTTTCAGGATTTGGAGCTGGCTAATTTCTCTTTTAACACTTCAAGACTTTGGACTGTCCCCTTTCTAAAAGGTGTGGCTCTACCTGTCACAGATTATACTGGTCTTCTGAGAAATAATAGCATCAATACCTTCTTTCAACACCATTATAATTGACTTATTTCCCCCCATTATTTTTGTCCTTCCCTGGTTATCAGCTGGTGTTTGATCTTTGCCTCTGGAACTTGCCTATAAAAAGAGTGAGTTAAAGATAACTTCCCTGAGTATGTGCATGTGCATGTGTGCCTTTTAAGTTTTCTTATTGATCCAGGGAGTAGGATGTGACAGTACTTGCATGTAGAGATCCTTAAGCATGGTTAAAAGAAGTGTTTTGCAATTATACCAGGTGTATCTTTTAGTACACCATTTCCAAAGCATTTTCTAATTAGGTAAGAATTCAAACAGGAATTGTCAAGTTTCAGAAGCAGTAACAGATGGGAAAACCGACTCACAGAGCTTCAGAAGCCAGAGAGCAATGACTTCAGAAGTTATTGCTGCCACATACATTTTCAGCCGGATTAGCTATTTTGTCTCATTTTCAGTCTGTGTGTTTCACACTATGTGAGAGACTCTCCATTCTGAGGAAATTCAGAACAGTGGGAAACTCTCTTCTCAGTCAGAGCCTTGCCTGACCCAGGCCTCCTTGTTTGCTCTCCTCCTATTTTATTAATGCAGCTGTGAGTACATTTCCAGCACTCTTCACCTGCCGCGGTGATGAGGGATCAGGTACCAGGTAGGGTAATCAATCTGGAGGGCTTTTAGCAGCACATCCTGCCACTATTTGACAGCATGTCTCCGTCAAGGAGACTGTCTTCCTTAGATCGATAAATCCATCAGTTCTTTTTACATCTTATGAAACCCTCCTCACACCCTGTGTCACTCACGCTGCCCCACACACAAATAGAGAATCAGGGCTGAGGTTGGCCCAAACCTTCTGCATTCACATTCTATATCATAAGCACGTATCCTTCCCTGAAATCAATTTCTGGCACAGTGGTAATGGAACAAAGTCCAGTTCTTCATTCCTTTGAACTGCTGAGTAAATCTGTCTAAAGTGTTGGATGTTGTAGTGTGATTAAAACTAAATAAATCACATCTGTAATTCAAAGGAGACTATTTGCAAGGTTTATGATTAGAACCCTTTAACGGAGTCAGCGATGGTTTCACTAACGCATAGTAGATTCCCCGATTCTACACGAAGGAATCCTAGACTTTCAGAGGCTATCAAAGTTGGGAAGGGGCTCAGAGACCACCCAAGGGATCTAAACCAGGTGTCTGCTGCTAGGCACTGAGAAGTTTCCAGCTACCTTGCTGGCATTGTGTTGGTAGTGGATCCTCTGTCACCCAGAGAAAGCCACTTGCATTTGTGTCATCTGTTGGGTTTCGATCAGAAATATCCCTTACATAATGGCTTCTACTGCTTTGGGGGGAAAAACGAAAACCAATCATCTACATCATTTCTGGTGTCCTCATATTACAAATGTAGAATCTGAAACTCATCTATGTTGTGTAGCTGAGTCAAGGTCACACAACTGGTAAATGGAAGAGCTGGAAGAGACCCCCACCCCGACATCTACCCGTACTAAATCCCTTCTAGAAAGTGACCTTGGCTGTTTGGAGTTTTCCTAAGCAGAAATGTTTTCCCTTTCAGAGCATACCAAGAGACATTGAACGCAGCAATGCTCGACAGTCTCATGTACAGGGTAGGGTATGTTGGAGGAGGAAACTGGCTCTTGTTTGTTGTTACTCCATGCCCAATCGCTCCATTTCTTTGTTAGTGGAAGGAAGCTTGACCTAATGGTAAAGGCATGAGTTTTTGAAGCTAAGCAAATATAGATATAAAGCCTGCTGCACCCTCTAGCCCCCTACATAGAGCGTTACCAGGCAGAAAAATCTTAATGGTTAATAGAATCAGCTCAAGTGTCAGGCTGTTGAAACACAAATCTGACCCTACCCTTATCACGATGTAACCTTGGGCAAGTGACTTGAGCTGTGTGGAACTGTTTCTCCATCTGCCAGGAGGTGAGGACTAAAAGAGCTCCTGTGAATAAAGATAGTAGAGAGCCATCCTGGTGGGTGGCAGGCTCCCATCCCCTCATCCCTGTCACCTGTGAGGCCCGTTGTTTCCCAACACCTCCAATGTGGTGTCACGATGCCAGTTTAGAGCGGAAGCTTTAATATCAGCATCACTTTTCTTAAACCCCAAATCTCCAAATTTCAAATAAAAAAATGAAGAAAAACATGTAGACCCCCCCCATCTTCTTTTCAATAATTTGCAATTCATGTTGCCCTTTCTCATAGAGAAACATACAGCTTTCAAGGAAAGAAGCAAGAAATAGCCAGTGAAGGGAAGGACTACAGGTAGGTTGTGATTAGGCTACCAGTGCACAGTTCTGTCCTGGGTGCTGTTCTTTTTAATAGTGTGAGCCTCTCAAAGAGCTGAGGGCAACTCAGCATTATAGGAACCCAGAACTCATCATACCCCATTCCCTTTAAAAAAGTGATAGAAGTATTACATGAAAAGTAGCATTTGTTTAAAATTTTATTTGAAACTAATTTGCTTTGGACTGTTTCCTTATACCTTTTGTAATAGGTCATGGTATGTCGTGAAGATAACAAGAAAAGAGGGAGACAGACCATATAACTAGGCCTAAGAATCTGTCCTAGATTAAGGGATAATTTGTAGATTGCACATTTAAAGGGAAAAGGGAGAAGATAACATCTTATTCCTTTTATCTTCAGGAGAAAGGAGTAATATCTGAACTGAAATCCAAGAGCAAGGCCCGGATGATTTGGGTGATAACTTGGGGATGATAAGGACTTTCCTACACAGGATGCTATCCAACTTTAATACCAGAAGGGATTTGGGAGGTCACCTGATTCCTTCCCTCACTCCCTGCCCACCCTTCCTAGAGAGGAGACACCCATGCTACTTACGTATTAGAGGCAGAGTTGGAACAAACCCCACTTTCCCTGATTCTCGCCGAGGGCTCTTTTCAATATACTGTATTATCTCTCCAAGGAGACGTTTGTCCACATATCCGTTAGGGTTATCCAAACCCATGTTATGGTGACAGCCTGCTGAAATGAGCGTCTAAACTGATCGTGATAGTTCATTTCATAAGGGCCATAAAGTAGCAGTAACTGTCTTTAGCTTCTTGCTTGAAACGAGACCTATAATCTCAGGATAAATAGCTTTGACTGCTTTTACCAGTCTCCCGAACACACCCGTCTCCCTTGTTCCGCCACTGAGGAGCAGCATATGCTTAATTTTCAGACTAATGAAATGATTTCAAGGAGCTAAGTATACGTGATATATTTAGCAGGTTGTTATTAAGTGGATCCTTACAGTCCTGATGTTGTTAGATATCTGCCTGCTTATGTTTCCATTTCCTAATTGCACAGCCTCTCTAAAAGACACATGGTCAACATGTTTGTCTCAGGTTCCATTGTATTCCCCCTTGAATACTGGAACCGCCAAACAAATTAGTTTATCAATCCTCCAAACACTTTTTAAAAAGTAAATGATATACGGGTGTATGTACACAATGCTTCTATAGTTACAAGCAGGGAAACCACAGCAATATTTGGAGTCCCTAAGCAAATCTAATATAGGATCTAATGTGAGATACATGTGCATGCAACAATTTTTCTCCAATTATTATTAAATGTAGGCTAACTTTATTTAGTTATAGTTTCTTCAGCAACTTTCATCTTCAGCCTAATTATTCTCTAGATCATTGTTTGGATAATTTTATATTTTTCCTATTCCTATGTAGTCTTGAAAAGTTCTGTGTTTCTTCAAATACTTTACTTTTCTATATCATGTTAAATGTATTTTTGACCTTTGGCATGAGTTTTGTGATAATATTATATATAACATGGTTTTCCTGTGTGTTATAAAAGTAAGTTGTGTTATAAGTACCCAGTTTTAAAGTTCTTGCAGTGGGCCGGGTGTTGTTTTTCACTTGTCTCTATCAAAACGCAGCACATGCATAGAATGCGTTACTCTTGGAGGCATTCTACATGGAATACTTAAGACTAGTAGAACCTCTGCAGTTTTCAATTCTGAGTTCTGTGAACTGTGTATGTTCAAGGAAGAAATTTGGAACATGGTTCCTGCCTTCAAAGAATTGACAGTTGAGTGAAAAAGACAAGTGTGACAAAAAAAAATGAAGTTATTTTTAAAATATTACAAGATAACATATTACAGATGCATGCTTACATGTGTAATACCTATAGACCCTTCTGAAGAACATGAAGAAGTGTTTGTGAGAGTTGAAATGGGAAAATTTGGTAATGGGCCTTGAGCTGAGAGTTTCTAGGTGAGTAGGGTTGGTGCAGAGGAGTAGACTGTACTGTGGTTCTCAGATATTCCCTGCTGATCTCTGGAGGAAGATTGTCCTTTGCTGGGCTATTAATATAGGACTTGGAGATGTGACTTGCTCTGGTCAGTGAAATGGCTGTCATTTACAAGAGGAATCTTTTTTTTTTTTTTTTTTTTTGCAGTACGCAGGCCTCTCACTGCTGTGGCCTCTCCCATTGAGGAGCACAGGCTCAGTGGCCATGGCTCACGGGCCCAGCCGCCCCGCGGCACGTGGGATCCTCCCGGACCGGGGCACAAACCCACGTCCCCTGCATCAGCAGGCGGACTCTCAACCACTGCGCCACCAGGGAAGCCCCTACAAGAGGAATCTTTAAGGATCAGTGCATGCATTGATATGATGTCTTTTCTTTGTGCTACATAACTGGCAGTGGTTCAGATAAGTCTTCTCAGTGGAATAGAACCACAGCCAAACCATAATGGGCTCATAGCAAGAGAAGAAATCAGCCTTCGTTGCTGTAAGATCACGAGGTCATTGGTTACTGCAATACAAACTAGTCTATCCTGAATGATGCAGACCGGTTGAAGCAGGCTTTCAAGGTAGAAGGGAAAATGAGAATTAAGCAGCTAGCGTTGTGTTCTCTGAGTGGAATCAGGAGTCCAGTCTAACTTTAGAGAGACTGTTTCTGCAAAAAATAATGATAAATAAAATGTAATTGCTAGAGTGGGACTAGAGGTAGACTAACTTTGATCTTGAAATTGAGTTGAAGTTGCTTAAGACCAAGAGTGTATCTTTTTTTTTTTTCCCTTTAGGTTCTCATTTCCTAAATATGGTAGCTATTTCTTGTTGAATTTATAGACTGAACTAAGTCGTCAATTTAGTTTGTAAAGGACCAAGAGAAGAAAAAGACAAAACCATGATCTCTAATTGTGTCCTAAGGAGAAGAGTGGTAACAGTTTGTAGAAGGGCAATCATAGGTTATAAATGGCAAAATTTTATAAGCAAATATGCTAGAATTCCCATCTGGAAGACAGTTTTTACGTCTTATTATGATACTTTGACCACGGACTGTAAAATGTCTACTGGCAATAAATAAAATGCTTCCACTTCTGCAAAGTGATTTATTCTATTATTAATGGAAAAAAATGGCAAATGTAAGTATAATACAAAGATTTGTTCTCTGTTATAGAATTTAAATATTATCAAGGATACTAAGAGATAATCCTAATCAAAGTATGATGTGTATTTGAATGACGGTGGCCATCTGGCCAATCTGTCAGCCTTCAGTGCCAAGCCTATTGCCTCTCAGCTGTCATCCCTACTTCCTGTGGTTTATGCTCACCTCTTCTAGTTGTAAGCATGGGTGGGAATCACTTGTTCCTCCTTCTTCCAGTCTTTTTAGATCTGTAGTCCTTTGAACTTACACATGTGGTAAAAATCCTGGGTAATATTTGCATAACCCTAACTCTGTCTCCCTTCAATCCATCATTGAACTTAATAAACTCTGAAGGTCTAGTTCTGGCCTGCATAAGTTCCAAGCACAGACAAATATAATTTCCTTTATGTCCATAGCGACATTCCTTATTATGAAGATATTAGACCTAGGGTCTTATAATGTCACACTTAAATCGGCCTCTGCTTCATCCCACACTGTGCCGTATTGGCTGTGTCAGAAGTAAAGTAATTGAATTCTGAATTCATTTCAGTAGCCAATAGCTAAGTTACACTGAATTCCATAAGGCTCAGGAGGAAATGCCCTTCTAAGCTTGCACACTGCTTTACCGCAGAGCCTGTTATCAAACAGCGGAGCAGGTTTCTTCCTGTGTGCACCTACCTGCTATTTCTGCTCTTGATTCCTCTCTTCCCTGTATCAGTTTTCCTTTCAAAAACAAGAGGAAAACAAATGCACTGAGTTCCTCAGAGAAGGGTCATTTCTTATTAATACTGCATGCTGTACAGGTACAGGACTCTCTGTGTACATTCAAGGACGGGGGTGAGGAATACAGAATAGGGTACAAACTGACGTTAAGTACCGGAAGAGAAATGCAAGCCACTGCTTTCAGCCTGCACCTGGAACATCTGCAAGATGACTGCTGAGTGTCCCAGTAAAAAGGTCACATGTCTGAGAGTGAAAACCCTGATGCTGATCGGCTGGATGGTGGAGAGAGATGCAGAAATCTTGGCTTGGAATTCTCCCTTTAGACTTGAGATATTGTGTGGTTGTGTGCTTTCTCGGATTTCTGGCAGTCTGCCTTTTAATAGCAGCTATTCCGCTTTCTTTGCTTTTCTTTGTGCTGACCAGCTCCAAGGATGAAATGAGTACACTATTCAAGATATTCAGGGATGTGCATCTGGGACACCAAAAAGCCCTCCCGAGGCTGGGGTGGTGTCCATTAACCCCCCTTGGGGTGTGTGCAGGGCTGAGAGGGAGGGCACCTAAGGAGCCCCACCTCCTCCCCTTCTGAACTCACATTCTCTCCCTCTCCTGCCTCTGTTCCAGCAGTAAAATCTTAGGGCCACACGAAAGACTGAGGGGCTGTGATGAGAGAGGGAATTGGGAGAAATGTAGTTCAGAGCCGTGCATCCCAGGCCTGGTGTTGATCTCTCTGTGTTCTGCAGTCATGGATTTATTTGTTTATATGAATAGCCTCATGTGTAATGTCCAGTAGGAAAGGAAAACAAAAAAGCATACTCTTTAGTGGCCTTAATCCATTGCAAATACAGCAGGAGACCTAGAATTAGACAAACGTGTGTTATAGTTCCTACATTACCTCTCAATAGTAACATGACCTAGGGTAAGTCGTCTCTGTTTGATAGCTTAGTTATTTATTACTTAAATAAAGGCTCATTGCAAAGAGTTATCGGCATGTTGTGCAGGTCGTACATGTTGCGTGGGTACAGTTCATAAAGGTGGGACTTTGTACATATATGGGGAGAGTGTGGTGTAAACTGTCTTTTAGCACTAAATGGGAACCTTAGTACACTGTTGGTTGGAATGTAAATTGATACAGCCACTATGGAAAACAGTATGACGTTTTCTCAGAAAACTAAAAATAGAACTACCATGTGATCAAACAATCCCATTCCTGGGTATATTATCTAAAGAATATTTTGAGAAGATACGTGCCCTTAATGTTCATAGCAGTACGTGTCCATCAACAGATGAATGGATAAAGAAGATGTGATACACACACACACACACACAGGAATATTACTTAGCCATAAAAAAATAATGAAAATTTTCCATTTGCAACAATATTGGTGAACCTGGAAGTTATTATGCTTAGTGAAATAAGTCAGAGAGAAAAAGACGATATTCCATGTTATCACTTATATGTAGAATTTAAGAAACAAAACAAACAAATGAATATAACAAAAAAAAGAAAAAAAGAGAAAAATAGAAGAAAAATGCAGGCAGTTGCACCAGGGACATAGCAGACTGATGGGCTCTTCATGTAAAACGATTTGAAAGTGACTCTTTGCTGTTGGACACATGGTAGCTGCTCAAAAATACTATTTTGTTTCCTTTCTTTTTCTTTGCTTTTTTTTTTTCTAATCTCCCCCTACAACCTTTTTACTTCCTAAAAGCCACTTTGTTTAATCAACATTTTCCTTTCATTCACCCTAAGGAAAATATAGGACAGTTCACAGTATGATATTTTTAACCAAGCAGTATTTCCTTTTTATAGTAAAAACTTCCTCCTTTAAACAGACCAGTGATGACTTTCACTTTAATTTTATCTATCACCAAGCATGATCTTGAAAACCCAACATGAAGCTAAGAACATGCTGGTAAATACATAAAAGAAAGGATTTTATTAAGATCGTGACAAGTGAGTAGGTGGAGGAAGGGGAGATGATGATAATAAAACTTAGTAGATAACTCAGTTTGTTTAAAATCTTTCTCCTCTAGGAAGGGGAAATGACAGTATTTAATATTAGTATTTTAAAGATTATCTAGTAAGCATTTCATAAAGTTTCTGCATGGTTGAGAGGCAGTATGATATAGACAAGCAGCTTTCAAGTGTGGTCTCCAGGCTGGCAGCATCAGCATCACCTGGGAACTTGCAAATTCTCTGACGTCACCCCAGATCAACTGAATCAGAAACTCTGGGTGTCAGGCCCAGAAATCTGTGTTTTAACAAGCTCTCCATGTTTTTCTGATGCAACCTAAAATTTGAGAATCTCTGATATAGAAAAATACGGGTTTGCCCTGACTTGTCTTAGTTGAGTCATTTCAAGGGTCTCTTTCCCCACTGGAAAAATAAGAAGTTTAGACTAGATATTCAAGCCATTGTCATGTCACTACTCTGTGATTCTCTGTAGTATGTGAATGATTCATGGGCAGTGAAGAGATTCCTCTGGGCTCTGGAATGGTTCTTTGAACCTGAAGATCCACTCCTAGAAAATGTCTGGAATCTGAAAAGTCATTATAGATGACGATAATCTGTAGATGTTAATAGCACCTATGTAGATTCAAGTCCTTCCCACTAACTGTATGCCTGACCCCAAAAGATGGCTTCCAAATAAAAACCAGTTCAATTACAAATGAATTAGGAACGTCCTCTTTGCTTACAAGCAAGGGCGGCATGCACGCGTGCTTTTATCTACCAGGAGTGCTAAAGAAAGATCAGACAGGGACTTGATCCAAACTCATCACTGTGAGTCAAAAGCCTCTTTCAGTCCCTCCAGGGAAGCTCTTTCAATGACCTCTAGAGAACTGATAGCAGAAATACAACTCTACACTTCCTGGGGTTTATGGAAAGTTTGTATGGCTGTGACTCAGGAGCTTTGGTTCCTGCATTTTGTCCCCTTCTCAGGAGAAAGAATATTTTTTGTGAGTAGGTTGGGTTGGAAGGAGGAGTGATGTAGTTATAATAACAGTTAAGTTTAGAGGAGAAAGAAGAGAAGGGGAAGGAAGGCAGAGGAGAACAGCCAGAAAACTGGATGGTTAAAGGTGGGTGGAACCACAGGATAGGACCTAACTTGAGAATAAGAAGAGTCAAGGAGAGGGGTGTCAGGGGCTCACAGCCTTGCCCACATATGAGTTCCCATGTCAGCAGGACACTGGTCACTGAGCTCACTGTCACGTTTGCAGAGCATAACTGTTCAGCTGAAATGAAATGCTTGCCTTCTCTTGTTTGCTTTTGTTTCCTTTATTTGAAAGACCTCTGGCTTAAATAAATTTGGTGTAAAAGCAGAGCCATACACTTTTTTTAAAAATAATTTTTATTAGAGTATAGTTGATTTACAATGTTATACTAGTTTCAGGTGTACAGCAAAAGGAATCAATTATATATATACATATATCCACTCTTTTTTTTAGAGTCTTTTCCCATGTAGGTCATTACAGAGTATTGACTAGAGTTCCCTGTGCTATACAGTAGGTTCTTATTCATTATCTATTTTGTATACAGTAGTGTGTATATGTCAATCCCAATCTCCCAATTTCTCTCTCCTCCCTTTTCCCGCTTGGTCACCATAAGTTTTTTTTCTACATCTGTGACTCTATTTCTGTTTTGTAAATAGATTTATTTATTTATTTATTTTTTTTGCGGTATGCGGGCCTCTCACTGCTATGGCCTCTCCCATTGCAGAGCACAGGCTCCGGACACGCAGGCTCAGCGGCCATGGCTCACGGGCCCAGCCGCTCCATGGCACGTGGGATCTTCCCGGACCGGGGCACGAACCCGTGTCCCCTGCATCGGCAGGCGGACCCTCAACCACTGCGCCACCAGGGAAGCCCTAAATAGGTTCATTTGTACCATTTTTTTAGATTCCACATATAAGTGATATCGTATGATATTTGTTTCTGTGTCTGATGACTTCACTCACTATGACAATCTCTAAGTCCCTCCATGTCGCTGCAAATGGCATTATTTCATTCTTTTTTATGGCTGAGTAATATTCCATTGTATATATGTACCACATCTTCTTTATCCATTCCTCCATCGATTTACATTTAGGTTGCTTCCATGTCCTGGCTGTTGTAATTAGTGCTGCAATGAACATTGGGGTACAAGTATCTTTTCGAATTATGGTTTTCTCCAGATATATACCCAGGAGTGAGGTTGCTGGATCATAAACTTAAAAAGAATATGGTAATATGTCTGCCTTGGGTTTGATCCTCTCATCGAGTTGATGATAAAGTTGAGGAGGGTGGGGAGGAGGGTGATGATGATGTATTAATATATGGTGGTGATCGAGATGTTAATAGCACCTATTTGGGGCTCCAACTTTGTGCCAGGCCTTGTGCCAACAGTCCTGTGAAGTGGGTAATATTTACTTTCATCCTTAGATACATAAACTAAGGGCCAAGGAAGTGAAGGCACTGGCCAGTGCCACACAGTGCTAGTGTTTGGCCAGGAAGTGCCACAGCCAGGTTTCAAAGCCCAGTGTTGGGTCCATGGCTGAAGATCTGGCTGCTATAGCAGGCTGCTTCCCTTAAAGTAAAGGTACTTCCTGGATTAAAGTGCCGTAGTTTACACTCACTTGTGTTGTTTTGGTTACAGTAGAACATGGGCATAAAAGGAGACATAACAAGCACATGGGTTTTAGCTGAATGAATTGAACAGAAGTGCAGTAGTGCCATTAAGTAACATTTTTAGAAACTTTATTTCAATGAAAGAGCTCCTTAATTGAGGCAAATTCAAATCAGCACAGTCATTGCTGATACAGTGCTTTAACTATATTAGTCTTTTACATGTAATTATTGTTTTTAGGGCCTTTGCCTATCTTTTGCTAAACAGATATTATTCAAGGCATCTGATCCCACGTGAAGGATGTTTATAGCCTCTACCATCGTGGCTTTTCCCCTGCAATTCATCCTACCCACCAGGGGCTAAAGTAATCACTCCTGAACATACAGTTTAACTAACTCAATTTTGCAAATGCTGAGCATTTATTATGTACGGGAGACTGGGTGTACTTTTGTGACTTCTTAGTCTGCCTATGTTCAGAGATGGCATGAATTTCCTCTGGTGTAAAAAGTAAACTCCTCTGCTTGGCTATCAAAACTGACCCCCTTGGCCTTCCGTGGTGGCGCAGTGGTTGAGAGTCTGCCTGCCGATGCAGGGGACATGGATTCGTGCCCCGGTGCGGGAAGATCCCACTTGCTGCGGAGCGGCTGCCCCCGTGAGCCATGGCCGCTGAGCCTGCGCGTCCGGAGCCTGTTGCTCCGCAACGGGAGAGGACACAACAGTGAGAGGCCCGCGTACCGCAAAAAAAAACAAAACAACAACAAAAAAAAACTGCCCCCCTCCCCACTCACTTTCCATCGAATCTGATTTTCTACAATCCCTGGCGTGTATCCTTCATTCTAGTGACACAGGATTTTTTCTCTGCATATTCAAGATGACATGTGTCTATAGTTCTATGCTCTTTTTGCCTAAAAATCATCACCACATTCCGAAGTGGGGCATACTTCTCTCCTCTAATTCTGCTTGGATTTTTAGACATGGTTCCTGTCCCACTTCTTCCATGAGTTTTGGAGACCATATCTTGTCTAAATTCACATCACACTACTTATACTAACTACTACCCTTTGTTATTACTTCATGATTTTAGGGTCAGTGTTATTTCCAAAGTGAGCTGTTAAGCTGTTTGAAGAGAGTCTCTATATTTCTTATAATGGAGCGTCCCAATCTTTAATGTGTGTATAAACCACCTTAAGAATGTAGCTTCTCTTGGGCTTCCCTGGTGGCGCAGTGGTTGAGAGTCCGCCTGCCGATGCAGGGCACACTGGTTCGTGCCCCGGTCTGGGAAGATCCCGCATGCCGCGGAGCGGCTGGGTCCGTGAGCCATGGCCGCTGAGCCTGCGCTCCGCAACGGGAGAGGCCACAACAGTGAGAGGCCCGCATACCGCAAAAAAAAAAAAAAAAAAGAATGTAGATTCTCATTCAGTAGGTCTGGGTTGGAGCCTGAAATTACACATTTTAAAGAGCTCCCAGGTGTTACTAGGACTGCTTGCCCACAAACCACACTTTGACTCTCAGGACACTACTTTGTATCCTTGACACAGCAAACACAAACTGCTTTGAGAATAGTAGGTGCTCAATAAATGTTTATCGATTAAAAAGAAGTGAGGGGTTTCACCTAAAAAAATCAAATTATCAGTACATGAAAGCTGGTATTTTGAGTTCCTATTATGGTAATTAATTATAGAGAGCTCCACGAAGTTTGCTTCTTAGAGTAAATTTAGTCCTATTTGTCAAAAAATGGCAAAGTGACACTGAGTTGAAACATAATGAATCAATCTTGTGTTTCCTCTTCCCTCCTAAAGATAGCAAGAAGACACTTAAAGGCTCAGCTTTGGGAAAAGCTTGTGTCAAACTCTAAGCAACTCACCATATTGAAATCAACCAAGTGAGGATGGATGAGGGAAGTCTTACCTTCTTCCTTCTGCTCCTTAGCATATCCTTTGGTGTCACTGCTTTTCTGCTGGTCATTTCCTGCTTCTTGCCGTGTGCTCCCTGGCACTGTTTTCAGCCCTCAGTAGTCATTCTATGAAAGGGTGGGACATTTCCTCTCTCATCTTACCACTTGCAGTTTCTATGAAACATTGTTTACAAAGATCACAGCAACAGTACAGTGTTTGATGTAGAACTTGAACCCACTATGTGTATAGGGGGCTAATAGCTAGGGAGCAACAAGTCTTTTTTTTCCTTTTCACCCCCTCAAAGCAAAAAAGAATGCTTCAGATCAGTGCTATTCTTTCATGATTTCTGCTGTATTCACTTGCTTTACTGTAAGGTTAAAATTTTCTTTAAAGACTGTCTTTTACTTGATGTATTTTTAGTAAACATTTTATTACCACCATGAATAGAAAAACCAGTATGATGTGCCATAAATAAAAGGAAAACGTTAAAAATAATAATTCAGTGGAAACAAATGTTACTGAATTTTAGCTAGATACAATTCCCCCTCAGAAGACTCAGAGCGTAAGGCTGATTTATTTGTTAAAATGGGAGATTGGCAAGTGGCAGTGGTATTAAATACATAAGGTACCAAAAGAAACCTTCTCCTTGACTTGATCAAAGAATTTCGAGAGAATATGGTACCCATTATAAGATACAATGATATGCAAGGCTGTGATGCTATACCATCTCCAGTTATCTCTTTTACACATATCACATGTTAGGAAACATACTTCTAGATCACAAGGGTTGAGTCATCTGTGGGGAATGTTGACGTCACAAGAATAGAAAAAGTGTTCTTGCTTAAGCTTGATATTGACCATTTAAATCCAGAATATGCTTTAAGCCATTGTCTATCTTGCAGACAAGCACAGGAAATGGTCTGGATGTGTTTTCTTTTTTTTTCTTTTTCTTTCTTTCTTTCTTCTTTTTTTTTTGCCTCAGAATTATTAGCATCACGATGAAAATTTTAATATAAAGTAGAATTAACAGTGAATATATTTATTCCGAATGTCTGATCTAGAAAAAAGCTCTTCTGGTCAACTCAGGTTAAGCCAGGCTCGTAGCCTACCTGGCCCAATAAGGCAATAGGTTCAACTACACTCTATAATTTGATGCAAAACATGCATTAAAAGTAACACAGTCTAAGTACTACTGTAACATAGAAAGGAGACCCACTTCAGTTGCTTTGGGGAATACAATTCAGTCGAAGTGAATAAAGGAGAAAGAATAGAAAACTAGTTCTGTAACAAGTTTTGTTTTGAAATCAGAGTGATAAACTAATACTTTCCACAGGGAAAGGAAATCAGAGGAAAGGGAGTGAATGGGATTCCAGGCTTTCTTTCCTCATCTTCTTGAGGATGATTTCTGTATTCCATCATTGCCCACTGGAGGTAGTTAGGTTTAGATGTAGGTGTAGTTATAGATGTGGATTTAGATACATAGATATAAATATATGGATATATATCTATAGATATAGGTATTCAGTGTCCCACTTCTGCTTCTCTAGCTCCTATCTGTGTCCTTGACGTGATGAATGAGGAAAACACTCAGGATTCTGTTTCTGTTTGTCTTGACCAATGACTTATGGATGACTTATTTAATGAGTCTTACTTGTTTCCTTTTCCTTTTCTTCTCTTTCTTCTTTTTCCCCGCCTTGTAGGCATAGCCAGACAGGTTTCGAAGTACTAATGATGATTAGTTCATTTAAGCCAGCACAGACCAACAATGAGTTTGAAATGTTAATCAGATGAAGGGCTTATTGCTAAACAGCCCACAGAATAGCAAATGAACCAGGAAAGGAAAGCAAGGAGAAAAAGAGGCTGAGTGGAGATTTGACACGAGCATTTTCAGCTGCTGGGCCTCTTTGATGTGTGAGTGGGACAGATGCGCCGCTCTTCTCCTGAGAGAGCCCTCTTCGTATACAATACTGTGCTGATTAATATCACTTCACTCTTCCCTTGAGAGGAGCAAGGCTGGCTCTTAGTCATTCTCTCATTGGGCATCATGGGGCCCTCTTCTCCTTCCTGCTGGTAGGAAACTGTCATTCAGTCTCTCTCCTCTTTATCTAAAAGCTCAGGCCCATGGAAAACCCATTTTCCTTCTGTCATCACAGCTCCAAGTATGTCTTAAGGTGAGGTCATTTACATCCTTATATGTTAAGGATACAGTCGATTAAACCATGGATGCCAAGTATATGCATGAGGATACTACTTTAGAGACAGTGGAGAAACTGGGCAGGACAGGGCACCCCCCTCCCCACACTGGTGCTATGCTCTAGAGCAGAGCTGTCCAGTAGAACTTGCAGCAATGATGGAAATGTTCTGTGTTTGTGCTGTCCAATGTGGTAGCCCCTAGCCCCATGTTAGTGAACACTTGAAATGTGGCTAGTGCTACAGAAGAAATGAATTTTAATATCATTTAATTAATTTAAATGTAAATCACTACATACATGTGACGTTGGCTGCCATGTTGGAGAGCGTACCTCTAAGAGGGTCTAGAGCCTTGCCCATGAAGTGTGGCCTGAACACCAGCAGCATTAACACCACCTGGGAACTGGTTAGTAATGCAGAATCGCAGGCTCCACCCCAGACTTTCTGTATCAAATTCTGTACTTAAGGATATTCCTCTCAGGTGACTTGTGAGCATATTAAATTTTGAGAAGCCTTGTTCCAGAACATGTGTTGAACCCTGGATATACTAAATCTGACAGTTTTCATCAGACGACACAATAATGATTCTTAATTGTCTGGTTATTTGCCTCCTTAAAAAAACACTTTCCCTAAAATATGATGGAGTCATTCTTTGTTTCTGGGAAACCCTTAGGTGGTAATTGGGGTCTGATGTCTGAGGAAGCAACAGTTGGCCTTTCAAAGAAAATGGAAATCTGTTAAGGAAAATATTAGAGATTTTTTAGGTTCCCCAAACTACCATGTCGGCGAACTAGCATTTGTACAGTCCTTTACATTTACAAAGCACTTTTATGTGTGTTATGTTAGATGGGTACTTTATCCCCATTTGAAGTGTGAGGAAATGGTCTTGGAGGGTTTATCCCTTGAGCATAGTTATTGAGCATAGTTATACAACCAGTGAGTGACATATTTATGGTACAATTCCAGACTTTCTGCTTCTTGGGTCTTTCCACTCTATAGCAAAATAACAGGAGACCACATCTCTCTGAGAATCTCATGGTGATAGAATTTTGGAACTAGTTGGATGAGACAACTTTAAGCCTGTGTCTAAGCCATAAAAAGAAAACAAGACTATAGGCTCTTCTTTCTTCCTTCTCTCAACATAAAATGTCTCCTATGTTATAGCTGCTATAGACATTTGGGTTTTATATCTCATTTACATATAATCAATTACAGTCACTTTTCTTCCTCTTATGAAGACAAGAGTGATATATTGTGTTTTTTTAAAAACAAAATATTGAAAGCTATTTCAGAAGTCAATTGCATTTTATTCAACAGGTATTTCACGTAGTTTCCAAATGAGAAAAACTCAGAAGGCTATAATTCTAGTTTACCAAGTTATTAAAGGTCATTGTTGGTGCATTCAATTTCAGGAAGATGAGAGCTGGGCAACTTTCTTAAATCTGAAAGAGGAAATTTATGGGTCTATAAATAAAAGAAGGACCTATGCCAAAATTAATAAACTTACAGAATCTGTTACCTCAGGAGTTTGTGTAGGCGGGTGTGATAGTAACAATTAAACATGTTTGTATACATTTTTTGATGATGAGTCAGGATTGTACTATGAGATAAGTATGGCAATATTTGGATACGTGCCTCATATTTAAATGCTGATCTGACAGGGCAAGAATATTTTCCTCGAAAATCATCCTGAATTACCTGTGTCAAATTTAATTACTCGGCTAAATATATCATGAGTCTGACTTTGTGGTACTTCTTATAGTCCCAGTGAAGGTTCTAATGCAAATTAAATATTTTATTATTTTAACATATGCCAGAGAATTATATTTACTAAGCTTGCAGAACAGTTTCTGATTTTGATTCCTACTGTCAAAAGAGTCCTCAATATTTTTTCATATCCTTCAAGTCTCACATCAGATTGAGATAGGCATGTGGAAATTGATCAGAATTATTTCAGTATTATTTGTGGTTCTTACTAAATCTCTTACCAACCTTGCTTTATCTCCATACAGCCCTTTGATTAACGGATCATTCTGACATTCATAGGGGTTCCCTCACTCCAGTGCAAAGAAGGTATCACCCACCAACACAGCAGGATTTCAACAAAACAGAATGAGACCTTAATGACAGGTTTAATGAGGAGAAAGCCCAATCTTCATCTCTTGCTGATTTCCCAGCTGTAGGATGATGTCTGATGATTTCCAATACACTGATGTTTTACTTTCCATCTACTGCTGTCACCACCACCACCACTTTTGTTGGGCAGCTCTCTGCTTGTTGCCCTGTTCCTCTGTGACATACTGGCTCTGAGAAAATGAAAATATCAAACTCAGGTATCCTCTCTGCTTCTGCTAGAGAGAAATATCTTAAGAGGGATACGGCACTAGCTTTGCTGAAAAATTGGGGTTAAAAAGAAAATCTATTTATGATTTTCTAAAATAACACAATGTATATATTATTCATTTCTCTTAAAGTGTTGGAGATTACATTCTGCTTTTTTATTATATCCCTCTGTTTTCATCTACAAATTTTGGAAAGGTGTCCAGGGGATGAAAATTAGAATTCCCTCTTTCTTTCCCTAGAATATAAGATTTTCAGCCAAGCACTTATTTTTTAAGGTTTGATATTGGGTAAAAAGAAGCAATATAGTTGTGCAGCCTGGTCATCTATTTAACCTCTCTGTGCCTCAGTTTCTTCATCTGTGAAATGGAGATAACAATATTTACCTCATCAGGTTGTTGGTAGAAATAAATGAGATTATTACATGAAAGTGATTAAGGCATAGTTTGTATCATATAGCAAGCTGACAATAAATTTTATTTATCATTTTTAAGAGTATTTATAAGTATTCTCTAATGATCAAGTGTTTATTCAGTTTTTGAGAACATGAATTTTATGGCTAAGTTTTCTTCTGCCATGTTTTGTTAAAAAAAGAGTAATAATCCCTAAGTGACTGGAAGGAAACTCATAACTCAGCACATTCAGCTGGCATATCATAAGACCTTGAAAACCTTAGGGAAACCATTTCTCAACATACAGCTAGCTAAAGAGCAGAAACAGGAGCTGCTATTTCAGGCTATACATGGAAGATACATTGACCTTCAAGCCAACAAACGACATTTTTCTGAGACAGTCATTTTACACTAGCTATCTTATATTTGTAAATATCCAAATAGATTGAAGTGAAATAAAATCTAATCTTGATTTAGTGTTAGTATTTCACGACATAAAAGCCTTAAATGGATGCTTTGGAAAGCTAATATATTCTGTTATTCTTTGGCTTAATAGGTGATAAATATTGAATTGCCATGACTTCTTTTATATTTAATAAACTGGGTTTTCAAGTGCATATATGAACTATTATTATTCTTGATATTCTAAATACTTGAGGTCCAAGCCTGAAGTCTTATTTATCTTTGTAGCCAAGCCTCACCAAACACATACACATGTACACAGACACACATACACCACAATATAGCACTGCATATTATACATATTAGATGCTGAATATTTACTGAATGTCGGGATAATCTTTTGCATTTATGAATGTGTTTATTACTTAATGACCCTCTTCCTATCCTTATCATCGTTCGTTTAGTAAACATTTACTCAGCGCCTACCACATGCGATACAGATGATTAAGCCTTCTTTCTTGTTCTTTTCTTCTTCTTCTTAATGAAATATTACTAGAATAGACCATACTTATACTTCTGCCTTTAGTCTTTACTGTTTTTGTAATCTGTCATGTTCTACCTCTCTGACTTCGCCACCGCCATCTAGCCATGTAGCTCCTAGTACTGGTGAGAATGAAATCTGCCTGCTTTTTGACTTTTTATATTCTTTTTCTCACTCCCAGCACTGTTTCCTGCTCAGCAAAAGTTCTAGAACTAGCTCCCACTATCTTCCTCTGTTAGGGTCACATCTTGCAATGAGGCCTTTCCTGGATCAATAATGTACCTCCTGAGGGCCCAGGTACACTATACTCCTGCTTTTTTTTTTTTTTTTTTACAGAGTCTAATGCATCATAGGCACCCAACTGTTATTAACAGCAATAATAATGAAACTGCCAAAGCAAAAAAAATTCATCTCTTCACTCTGTGTAGTTCATCTTTTCCACTTTATTTGATCAAATAATCTTACTAGTCGGTTTCATTTTATTTTCAGAGAAACTTTCTATTCGGTTTTTGGTTCCCAGGTGCTGTGTAGTAGTGTTTGGATTCACAGAACTGACAAGAAAGTACAAGTAGAGCCTGTTGTTTTTTGATTTAAAGATATAAAAATACAAGAAATTTTATTCTTAATACATATAAAAGTATTTTTTAATTATTGGACTCTTTATGAACTAGGTACTTTTAGGAAAGTAAATTATTTCATTTAGTCCTAATTACAACTCCATACGCTAGATATTATTAATCCTAATTTACAAATGAGAAAACCAAAGCTCATGGAAGGGAATCGATGTAGAGCTGGCATCCTAACCAAGATCTCCTGGCTTCAAAGCTTGCCCCAGTGGTTCTCAAAGTTTAGTCCCTGAGTCTTCCAAAGTATTTTAAAATATTCTAACTCCCAAATCCTACCTACAGGAGATTCTTATTCAATAAGCTTAGTGTACAATCTCGATTTCACTTTGAGAAACTCAACTTTCCCTTTTAGATTTTGAGTTTGAAGTTAAAACCAAAGAATTTTACTGTAAAACAATTTGAGAATGTTCAGCCCCTAACCTGATGAGCCCTATAGCATATTAGATTAAATACTAACTCTAAAAATATCATGCTATTGGATAAGAATATGTGTTATTGCCACTTTCTCAGACTAGCAGAGAGAATCATTTTGCATGCAGTCATTTTAGCTCTGCCCTGTTTTAAAAGATCATTGTAAAAATATATGCCTGTTTTCTCTACTGACTTATTTTAATATGCACCAATAATAAAGGGTATAAAATAACCCCATGATATAATATGATAATGTCATCTGTGGACTTGGGTAAGTCAAAAGTAGCTGCTATAAGATTAGGGTTATTGCATAAGGGAAGAAGAGAGCTGAAAGAACATGGGAGATTGTAAAACCACTCCCAAAGAAGCATTTTACCCTTAGAGAAAGAAGGACCAAAAAAGTAATTACATGGGAGGGCGATGATGAATGAATGAGCCCGGGGACAAGAAAGACAGAAAAGAACATTCTTTAAAGGCTCAATTATTGGAAGTTGAACTAATCAATGAATGAATGAATCATGACAAATTTAAAAATGAAAAGAAATCAAATAAAAAAGAAAATGAAACAAGGCAGAAAAGTTGGGCAACCAAAAAGACAAGAAGCAGGAGTCATGGAGAGGGTGAAGAAAATTGGGGATCATGGAAAAACAGAATGATCCTGAATGGACAGAAAAATGGAAGCAGAAGAAAAGTCCTGGCAGGAATGCTTCCCTTTGGGTTCACCGAGGAGGTATTTCCATTCTATAGCAGTTCTTTATAACAATGTTTTGCATATGAAAATCTAGTTAGGCTAACGAAGTCCTTAATTAGGGTTTTTATTGTCATTTAATTCCTTGCTTAAATGAAAGTGATTACAAAGCTCATCTTTATGATTTAGGAAGCTAATCTTTCATTTTCGAAGTGTTTCTTTCCTTCCCTCTTCACTGATTTTAAAAGAAGAAAAGAAACAATACCCACAGAATGATGCAAAACTGGTCAATAGTCATAAACCCATGTATTAGAACTGTCATGAACCACGGAAGTCTTCTGTATTGGAAGGCTATAGAACCTATAGGGGCTCTGCATAAGGTTCTACTAAAATTATCTCTGCAAACCTAGATTCTTTTGCACACATTCTTAAAATTTTAATTACAGGGATGTCCATGAACCAAGTTGTCATTCTAATGAGAAGAACCTTTGTTCTTGTATTCCCACATTAGAGCATCTGCTTTCATTCAATGGAGGATCAACCTCCACCCATCCTTTGGGGCCATAAATCAGAACATATTACCCTCTGGCTCCCCTGTCTAGCAGTATTTTCTAGGTAAGATCAAATTGAAGTAAAGGTCAAAGAGTGGTCTATGAGGAGAAAATAATCCCAAAGCACAATGTTTATTTAATTGGTCTGAAAAAACTTAATGATAGTTTGAGTATTGCCCATTTAAAAGAGGACAGGCAGTTGTAATCCATTGTCTTTGTTTCAGTAGACACAGGATTACCATCTACTAGATGTCAGCTATTCTTCTAAACTTTGTGGGTACAACTATGAGTAAAATTTATTCACGGAAACAGACATATAACAAAAAAATACCCACACAATGTGCAAATTGAGCAATGGATATATGATAGTTCAAAGGCAGTGGAGTTCAATCTGAAGGTTCAAAGAAGGCTTCTTGGAGAAGATGACATATAAGTAAATAATAATGCACGTGATAGTTTTGAGAGGAGCAGGACCGGAGAAGAGGAAGGCTTCTTGGAGAAGATGACATATAAGTAAATAATAATGCACGTGATAGTTTTGAGAGGAGCAGGACCGGAGAACAGGAAGGCCAGGTAAAAGACCTTCACAGTATCCTCAGGAAGAAGAGAGCTGTTTCCTAGCTTGTTTATGAACAAAGAATTAATTGAAATTTGAAAGGTAGGTGCCAGCGACTAGAACATCCACTTTAATTTTCTCCACTTTAATTTTCTCCGTCAGGTTTCTGACAGTGCTGTCTAGGGTAAGTGATGACCTAAACAATGGAATTAATAAAAGTGATGCTCAAGGTCTAACCACTTACAATACTTTGCAAACGAAAGATAAGTTTTACCTTAAAGTAGTAGACATTAGATTTGATGTCAAAATGAGATGAATTTACAAGTCAAAATGTGCCTTCCCTTGAGTTTATGAGGCATTGTCAGTGTACATTATTACTTTTAAGTTACACTTAGACAGTTTTGATTTCTCCTCAGTAATTATCAGTTCTCTCTCAACTTAATAAAACCCTTGAATTTCTTCCCAGGCCTAAATTACAATTTACTCTTATCTTTTTGTGAAAGCCGGGAGCCCCTGGACAAGGCCAGTGACAGTGGGACATCTAAGCTAGTTCAGGTTGTGCTTGGAAAACCCCCCAGCTGCTCTGCCTGATGCTGGGTTAATTGCCTTCATTTGCTTTCTTACAATAGCCTTTTTTTTTTTTTTACATCTTTATTGGAGTATAATTGCTTTACAATGGTTTGTTAGTTTCTGCTTTATAACAAAGTGAATCAGTTACACATATACATATGTTCCCAATCAGTCCTTATGAGGAGATCTGAAACTCGCATCCTGGCTCCTTTCTCACTATATCCCGACCTTTAAAATATATCCATTCAGTCTTTTTGCGCAACAGCTCTTGAAGTCTAAAATGAAAGATATAAAAAGTAAGGGGGGGTGGGGGGTGTTTCCCTGGTGGCACAGTGGTTGAGAGTCTGCCTGCTGATGCAGGGGGCACGGGTTCGGGCCCCGGTCCAGGAAGATCCCACATGCCGCGGAGCGGCTGGGTCCGTGAGCCATGGCCGCTGAGCCTGCGCTTTCGGAGCCTGTGCTCCGCAACTGGAGAAGCCATAACAGTGAGAGGCCCGCGTACCGCAAAAAAAAAAAAAAAAAAAAAGTAAGGGGGGAAAAATATCTATTTTTTTCCTGTATTCCTCCCCAAACTGTAACCCTTAACTTCTAATCAAGACAGGTTATTCTGACTTCCTAAATTACTAACAGCTAGAGCTTACTTTCTCTTTCTTCTCCGGTGGCTCCCTTAGCCTTCTTTTTTAATGAGTGCTTAATTAACATTGATACACATCCTTTCTGATGAATCTTGCAGTTTTCACAGTTTGCAGCCTGCTGCAATCTTCCTCATAAAGAGGCTTAACTTTTAGTTATAAAACTTTAAAACCTGTAGACTTCGGTGAAAGCATAAAGATGATGTTATATTTTAGTTTCTGTTGCAGATTTTCATGCAGACCAAAATCTTGATGGTATCAGGCAAGACTATCTCTCTCATTCCCCTACAATCTGTGACATTAACTTGTCATTCATGAAGTGATTAAACTGATTCAAAAGACTTGATTTTCATAAACCTGTCATACTTGCTATTAACCAATAAAGCTTTTTGTTCTCTGAGATGTATGTTAATTGATATTTTTTAAATTTTCCTTACACTGCTTCAACAATATTTAAGTAACCATGTATAAATAATGTGTGTGTTTTGAGTATGTATGTATTTGTGTGCACAGTGTTCTGAATTTATTTTAGGTTGTATTGAAGTTTTCAACTTCTGCACCATCAAATGAGTTTAAAGAAAAAAAAAAACCTATATGATGCTGTTGCCAGCTAACACAGGGAGAAAGAAAGAGAGGGAGAGAGAAATGAGAGACAGAGATACCAGGAAGCATGCACTATTATTTTATCCATAAATAATTGTACTGGTGTTAATTTCATGTGATGATTTGACTTTATTGAAATATATCACCTTTTATTGCTCATAATGGAACTATTCACCAATAACTTGTTAGAATTAGGTCTTCTTCTCCCTACATCAAACCCCTGCCCCAGTGAACTTTCAAGAAAAAGTGTAATTTGATATGGAGTGCGTTAATGTTCTGAGTGTTCCCTAGGGCAGAGGAGCTGAGGCTGTAACAGAGGTATAAGAAAGATAAGGTATAAGGGATATCTTTTGCGGGTAAGGTGGTGATGAATAAGTGTAGCATGCTACAGGAAAAGAGAGATATGAACTGTTATAAACATAGAAAGAAAAATAATCAATAAAAGCAGAAATAAACAAATGGGACCTAATTAAATTTAAAACCTTTTGCACAGCAAAGGAAACTATAAATAAGATGAAAAGACAACCCTCAGAATGGGAGAAAATATTTGCAAATGAATCAATGTACAAAGGATTAATCTCCAAAATATATAAACAGCTCATGCAGCTCAATATTAATAAAACAAACAACCGAATCCAAAAATGGGCAGAAAACCTAAATAGACATTTCTCCAAAGAAGACATGCAGATGGCCAAGAAGCACATGAAGAAGTGCTCAACATCACTAATTATTAGAGAAATGCAAATGAAAACTACAGTGAGGTATCACCTCACACCAGTTAAAATGGGCATCATCAGAAAATCTACAAACAACAAATGCTGGAGAGAGTGTGGAGAAAAGGGAACCCTCTTGCACTGTTGGTGGGAATGTAAATTGATACAGCCACTATGGAGAACAGTATGGAGGTTCCTTAAAAAACTAAAGCTAGAACAACCATATGACCCAGCAATCCCACTACTGCACATATACCCAGAGAAAACCATAAAGACACATGTACTCCAATGCTCATTGCAGCACTATTTAGAATAGCCAGGTCATGGAAGCAACCTAAATGCCCATCGACAGACGAATGGATAAAGAAGGTGTGGTACATATGTACAGTGGAATATTACTCAGCCATAAAAAGGAACAAAACTGGGTCATTTGTAGAGACTAGAGACTGTCATACAGAGTGAAGTAAGTCAGGAAGACAAAAGCAAATATCGTATATTAACGCATATATGTGGAATCTAGAAAAATGGTAGAGGTGAACCGGTTTGCAAGGCTGAAATAGACACAGATGCAGAGAACAAATGTATGGACACCAAGGGGGGAAAGCATGTGGAGAGAGGGGGTTGGTGGTGGGATGAATTGGGAGATTGGGATTGACATGTATACACTAATATGTATAAAATAGATAACTAATAAGAACTTGCTGTACAAAAAATACAATAAATTCAAATAAAATAGATAATGAAGAGGGTAACAATTGGGGTTTTATGGCTCTGATGTTTCAATATATGCTGAGTCCCCAAACAAGTGCTAAATTCTTTGTACAGTTAAAAGCCACAGTCTTTATTCAGAGAGCTGATGAAATTATTTAAAATAAAAAGTGATTATTTGAACTTTCAAAATTAAATCAGTAGGCACCATTCACATATTTCCTCCTCAATTTTCTTGGCATTCTGAAAGTACAAGTCAGCTTAATCATGGATCCCTGTAAATAAAGGAAGAAACAAAGGAGTCAAAGTCATTGAGGAAACAGCATCTTCTGATACTTTGCATCGTTATTATTATGGCATGTTATTCATTGTTTATTGTGCATCAGGTTGGACCACTGTGAATTGCAAATTAAATTTCAAAAACTTAAGTGCGTGTACTTGGAGCAGAGGGTTTTTAATGTAAAATAGTATTGCTCTCACCCAAAAACATCACTTGTCCCAAAGGAAGCAAAAATAAAATCTCTCTAAGAAAAACAGTTGTACTACTTAGTGGCCTGAAATGAACATCTTATGTTAGCTTGTGTATACCCTAAGCAGTGATTGCACTCCTACCCTCTTTGCATGTCAGAACCTTAACTGCAGTTGTCATTCAGGGTCCCCCTGGTTCAGTCATTGATAATAGATTACAATAATACTTGGTAGGAACCTTCAGTTTAGGGACTTAAAAAGACTGAATGCACCCTATGGATTGAAGTTTCAGTATAGCTTATTATACCATTAATTTAAGAGTAATGGAATGCAGCAAGCAATATATAATATGAAATGGGTTTCTGATATTCTAATTTCTTGCTCAGTCTGATATAGCTGCAGTACACTGTATCCTTATCTTTTCATCATGTTGGTTTTGTTCATTTTTTTTCCCCCTGTCTCCTAGTGTGCGCCCAGGATGATTGCTGCTTTTAGTCAGGATCCTTGTTATTAATGGCAGAGAAACCTAAGCCTTGACTTCAGCAATTATTCAGAGTTCAGATCTCTTTTAAAAGAGTCCTTACCTGCTATCGATGAAGAGGGTTACGTCCTGCCTTCCATTGCTTAGAGATCAAGAATGATTTCTTTTTATTTTTGTGGAACAGATATCCTCTGGCTGTTTTAGAACATTTTCTGTTGTTGTGTGTATGCAGCTGCCACCCGGCATAATTTATTCAGCATTGCTTCTTTTTGAGCGTCCTTGATACTCTTCCCCATGTTTGGCCCGTGAGAGAGAGATGGTGTGGGATTTATCCACCCTGCCTATGGGAAGAAGAGTCAATTCCCAATTGAGTATGGACTGAACAGGATTTCTCGCGAGCGGAGACATTGCGTGCTATCCGAGGAACAATGTGGAACAGCCGTTTAATCTGTCCTACAAGGATCTGTTTGCACATCCACAGCTGTGTATGCTACACGTGTATCGAAGTTCAAGGAATTTTCCCTGCCAACTCTCCTTCAGAGCCTATTACTCTTACGTGAGATGATTTGTTTAGACTTGGTTATCAGGTTTTTCAGCCCATGGCTTTTTTTCCTGGCTGTCAGACTGCTTACTCTCAGAGCAGAAACAGGAGCTTAAAGTCCATCATTGTAGTTGGGACCTACTTAGAGTCAGGCTAGCCACCCTTACATACTACTGCACACTGGCTCTTACAGTGGCTATGTTTAATTATGCAGAAAGTTTCATTTATTTAAATACCTCCTTCTCTGGTGATGTCACATAAGTGAGTTTCCTGCAATTAGTAACATCTTTTAAATTATATGGGAGTTTGGCAAGAACAACCTTTAGTAGATAAACTATACCCATTGTTGAAAATTTACTGTAGCACCCTGATTTGCCCATTCAGAAATACACAAAGAACTCCATGGCCGGTTTTAACAGTCATTGTTTAAGGGAGATCACACAAGACTAGATGTGGCATTTCAATTATTTAAATATTTTCAGTTCAGCAGGTGATAGAGAGCTGGGATGGACATCTGCTTCTCTATTTCCAGGCCTCCGTGTATCTTATTTCTCTGTTCTCTTGAACAGAGTTGCTCCTTTTCAATATAACTATGAAGTCTGAGCCATTCTAGGCATCTGTACTTGTTCTTCTACTATCAAGGATCCACTCTGCAAAAAATACTTCCTTTGTTTTAAAGACTTTAATTAAATGTAATCTGGGTAGCTGGGGGATTACAGTAGGATCCCCTTTATGGGAACAAAGTCTAGTTATATGGGCTCAAATCTTAAAATAATGAAATCTCCTGTCCTAGGAGGAACAGATAATTCTACACATCGGATAGCTCAGTGAATACATCTTTTAAGAAGTATATAAATTACTTATACCTCATTCAGAGTTGTAGCCTGGTGTTGTCCAGCATTCCCAGCCATTGTTTCCACTGTGACACGTATGACAGATGACATTCGTATGCTCAATACATTCCCATGGGCATACCCGGATCTTGACAGAACACAAAACATTTACAGTGAAGTCAGGTGCAGCAATACTTTATAGTCAACACAATTATTAAAGTGGTGTCAGTATATGTTGCTCCCCTTTGGGCCCTTCAGGAAGGCTGGATGTTAAGTATAAATAATTGATTTCACACTATCTGTGCCTTAACCCCCTTTTTATATCACACAGCAAAGAGCATAACAGTCCAATGAGTAAGAAAGATATAAAGATATACTTTTGAACCATTCTAAATTGTTTATGTTATTAGTTTTATGTCACAGACTTTGATGTTCTATGTAAGTAGCAAATTACTTACAGCCACATACCTCACAACCTGCGAAGTCAAACTACCATTGATTTGGAGCCTTATGTGCTGGGGCTGAGGGTTCAGTTATGGCATTTATTCCGGAGGGTGGCAAACTCTTGGAGTCTCATTGTTGAAGCTGTTAAAATTGAGATCATGACCCTGACCTCACTGCAGATTAAATTAGGTACTTTTTATTTATGGATATTTACTTTTATTAAATATGTTAATGATTATACCTCATTCTTTGGTGCTTCATGATGATACACACAGACACACAGAACTTCCGTTTGTGTTCTTGGGACCTCTGTAAGATATACATGGTGTTTATTAATCTAATTGATAGATAATGAAACAAACTAAGACTACTGTACTTCACATTAAATAACTTGCCTAAGCTCTGTCTCTTCCCATTCCAATTTGAATATGCCCCAACAATCCCTACCTCTAGCATGTATACTTTTATATACTTATATTCTTGAGAAGCTTAAGAGAATTTTTAAATCAGAAGTCATTAATATCTTTGCACAGTAAAAAAACTATTAAAATGAATTACTATGTGTTAAAAGAAATAATTTATAATAGGGGATTGGATAAGAAGAAAGAAGAAGAGGAGAAAGAAACAAGCAATAAGAAAAGAGATAGGAATAAATATACATTTCTATATGTAGAGAAAGGCTAATAATTAAGACTCATAGGAATTACTCCTGGGGCCAGTTTCGATATTGTTATAAATGGTCTAGATGAGGGCATTCACACTGAAATATCTCCTAAAAGCAGACTCTGATAAATTATTGATCTGACTTGCTTTGCTGACAGTTTCATCTTTCTTAAAGTAGAAGATGTTACAGTGGGGAATTGTTACTTTGGGCTTAATTTTAATCTCAAGGGAGAACTGTCTGGAGATCTGGTAGGGAAATCCACACCGAGGCATATCTTTATTTTTTTGTCAAGACAACAAGTCTAGTGGACAAGATGAAGGTATGGGTTGGGTGATAGTAAGGGAGATACAGCAATTGCTTGTTGAATCCAGAGTATTAACTTCTAAATTAGCATCAGCCTGGAAAGACCTCTCAGAGGGCCCAACCTTAACAAGGCATGGCCTTAGTCAAGATTTTTATCAATGTTATTAACTATGTCATAGAAGTAACTTATCAGTTGTAGATGATAATGTGACAGGAGGTGAATATAAATAATGCGTAAAGGAAAGAGTTAAGACTTAAAACCATCCGGACGGGCTAAACTCTTGGGCCAAAACCAACATGATAAAGATGTATATCCTGAAGATAAGTTTAAAAAAAAAAAAACCCATAATGCCTGGTGATGTTCTTGATGTTGCTGATGGAATTATAAATTAGTTTGGTATTCCTGGAGGGAAATGTAGAGATATACAACCAAAGCTGTAAAAGTATTTATGACTTTTAAACCAAGTATTCAACCTGAGAGACTGAGTCTAAGGAAATAATCAGGAAGATGTTTAATGGCAGACAAGCAAAAACAACAAAAACATGAATAGTCAATCGGTCAAACAAATTTTAGCACTACCATATTGAAATACTAAGCAGTCATTAAAATGATATGGTAAACATTGTTTATTGACATGCAAACATGTTAATGATAAAGCAGATAAAAAGACTGCAGATGAAGACTGTGTACTTAATTTTTGTATGATGAGGTTTATGTGTATATACACATACAAATATGTGAAAACAAATGTGTGTGGAGGGATATCTAGGAATATGTCATTGGTTTTTGTAGCTGATAATTTTAGGAATGAGATTTTCTTCTTTATGCTTATCTATGTCTTCTAATTTTTCATAACATACGTATATTGATTGTGTGATAGAAACGTTATCCTAAAAATGTAAGACTGAGCTGACTTCCATTTCAAGTGAACATTTTTCTGGGTTACTTAGAGGGTAAAAGTTACCACCAGAGTGATACAGCAGCTAATAAAAAAGAGGATAATTAGATTGCATAAATAACAATAAAGTTTTAATGGGGGTTGGTGGGAGACAAGTGTCATAGAGCTGTAAACCCACATGGTCATGTGGTATTCCATTACAGGAACCACATTTAAATAAGAACTATAACAATATACATAATTCAAAGGAAGGGAACTTGTCATATAAAGAAAAAAAATTTAACTCAAAGTGTTTAGCCACAAAATTGATAACTTGGGGTCTGAAGAGGACAAGCCAGGCCAACTCTGCTTAAATTTGAAGGATAACAGAATGAAAGAAAGTTTGATTATCTGTGTAGAGCTTTAAGTAAAAGACTTGAACAAATGGGCAGAAGATTCAAAGAAGGAGGTATTCAGAAGAATTTCCTAACATCCAAAACAACTGTGTAGCAAGCTACGGTAGAAATAAATGAATTCCCCATCATAGGCCTATCATTTTGGATCCTCTCTGAAGCAAATGATTGAAAACACTGCTCAGAATTATGTTAATCAAAAAGAGAATTTACTGTCTGAGAAATGACCAGCTTAGTGTAGACTCAGTCACGCAGAGGCTAGGTGCGTGGGTCTGAGGATACCCACAGGATCCACTTCCCCTCCTTTCCTGTGGTTTCATTCTGAAAGCTTGATTTCAGATGGCAAGATTGTTACAGCCCTGTAGAACTCTCATCCTCTGTTTTACATTCGGGGGAAAGAACTTTACCATTAACAGTAGAGTGAAAAGTCCAGGCTTGATTCTCCTTAGCCGTAGTTGGCCCCTGTTCCCACTCCTGAACCAATTACCGTGGCCAAGGTGGAGGGGTGCAGGAGAGTTGTTTTATAATTTAAGTCAATCAGGGCCCACCATGCCCCTCAACTGAGGACAGAGTCTAGTTCAGGCAAACCACCTGGGCTGAGGATATGCAGGAGTAGTTTCCGAAAGGTAATCCAGGGTAATCGTTCATCAGGAAAATGGATGAGTAGACAGTGTACTTCAGAAATGACAGATGTCTATTAAAACTAGGGTGACAAGTGTAACTGGATGATTTCTTAGGTTCTCTCCAGTGCCAAGATTCTATGAGACTGCGATTCAATTTGCAGTTGGCACTAAGATTTGCAGGGAGAGAAATATAAAAGGATCTGTGAAGGGAATTGTTGAGGAACTCCAGGGAGATATCACCAGTCTGCAAGAGAATATGGGAAAGCAATGCTGTGGACAGGCAAATGTATTAAAGGGGGAAACGACTTAAAATATAGAAACTCCTCCATAGTTATGAGATTTTGAATTTTGAAAAATTGAGATTCTGTCAGTTAACATGTATCTCTCCCCCAAAGCATTCTCTCTTTACTCATGTATTTTATACAGCCACAATGCAGGATCTGTATGTTTCCCTCCTTATATACCATCCGAGCACATGCGCGCACACACACACACACGCTCTCTCTCTCTCTCTCACACCCCTGCCTAGCAGTATGCAAAAGAGAAAAAAGCAGCTATCTCTACAAAAGAGAAACACCACCATCCCACACTTATGCAAATTCCTATGCTCTGAAAAATGTGATCGATCATAGATTATTTAGGTTTGACAAATGCCTTTCAAATTTTATATGACCTCTGGAAGGGTTACAACTCATTCACACTCAGAGTAAATCGTTTTAATCAGCTAATCAGATCACTAGCTCCTTAGGGCTGCCAGCTCAGCAAAATTTCTTCTGCAAATTCTTGCTTTTCCTTTGCAAGTGGGAAGACAGTAGGGAGGACAGGGTTTGGGATCAGATGGTGATTTGGGATATACCTTGGACAGCTAATAGACCTCTTAGATGTAGGAGAATATAGAGTGATGGACACCCAGAAATAGGGGCTCTAGAAAGACGGTAACAAAGACAATTTTGCCTAGAATCTTCTCAACTCTATAGGGACCAGCTAGAAATAATGAACATCTCTATTTCCCAAGTCACTGCAGCTCCTCCAGTATCCCATCATCAAGTCCCTACCGTTTTTCCTCCTAAGGTGGTTAGACACAAGGAGGAAGGGAAGAATAAATAGGCTCAACCTAAAACGAGGAAGAGTTTTTGTTCATGTGCCTATCTCCTCTTCCTTTCTATTTTTCATACTATTTCAGGTTACAAACCCTGTGATGTGCCTTTTTTTAGGATAACTACATGGCATCCCCCAGGAACACCAAGGGCAATGCCCTTGTACAAAACCTTAGTTCATCTGTACTGTATGTGGTTCTGGTTGCTGAACCTTAAAAGAGAGGAAATGGAGCTAGAAAAGGGCAGATAGAATGATCAGAGGGATAAAAAAGCTGTATGAGAGCAGATTAAAACGATGACTTTCCTTCATGCTGACCTTCTACATGAGTATGAGTGGCACAGCTAAGGAAAACAGACTAAATGGCCTGCTCCGACAGTACCATAACCGTGGGAAAGCCTCAGGAGTTGGGGGGTACTCTGTTCATAGCAGGGATACATTTATGCAATTCCCCACCCTTAGGCAATAGTATAAACTAGGTAAATTCAAATAGGTTTTGATAAAGTTGTAGTTGGGAAAACCCATAATGAGTTACCCAAACAAGCCATATGATATTTATGAGTACTTCTTTCATTTCGGATGTGGATACCTTAAAACAGTGGTCTTCAAGGCTGATCGATCATCAGACTTACCTGGGGGTACTTTCACACTACCTATAGATCCCATAGCCCTGTCTGAGACTTCAAAAATAAAAATTTCTGGGGATAAGATCCCACAATTTATATTTTAAAAACATTTTCCAACTGATTCTGATGTGCATAGGATTTAGGAATACTGGCCTAGAGGCTGACCCCGATACCCTGAAGGCAGCACTGCATAATGGGGAAATAGCACGGCCTGTGAGATCAGGCAGACCTGGATTTAAATTCTGACTGCTGTATCGCAGAGTGTGACGCGGTCAAGTTACCTACCCTCTCTGAGCCTGAATCTATTTTATAGGATTGGGTATTAAGGATCTGATGCATAGTGGTGCCGAGCAAATGTTAGCCTATGCGTTCCCCACCCCCCCAGCCTCCCACCAGGTCCTATGGATTGTCAAGCACAGAACCCTGGGCTAGCAGAATTAGGGATTTAAGCTCATGGAGAGTTTTCATACAACCAGGTGTCTGAGAGGGAGAGAAGACAGTTTTATAGAAAGGTGTGAATGTAGACATGCCATCTCTTCCCCTGTGCTGTAGCCCTTCTGCATTTCCAGTTACAGGTAGAAGAAAGAAAGAAGCAGCCTATGTTTCAGAACTGTCAGGTTCCACTTACTGGCTTCGTGGTGTTTTCAGGTCATTTGTCTATATTTTGGGTTTGGGGTTCCTGTTGAGGTCTGTACCTTTTAAGATTAGTTTATTGATACTTCTGTGAAATTGAAACTAAAGGGAAAAACAAACCAGTGGGGATCTCAAAATATGTGTGAACACCTATTGCGTCCGTGTGCACTGAAGCAGCTGGTGAGGAAACAGCAGATTCCCCACCAAAGTGCAGTCAAGATCGTGGGAAATGAGCAGAGAGAAGAAAACCAAGGAATGGGAGGAAACAGAGGGGGCTTCTTTCAAGAAGCAGGTGCCAGTGAGGCCAGTGCAGGTGTCCCGAGAAAAGAAAAAGAAAGGAGAATGCCAGGCTTTTGCTGAGCGGGCTGGAGAGGAATGTGAGCTTCTCTGAGATGGGGTATCCCCCTGCCTCCCCCCCACACCCCGCACACCAGTGGCCTGAAACGAGCTCCAGGATCCCTGGGCCCTGCAGCCAGATTCCAGGAACCAGCTCTGCCTGCTAGGAGTCCAGCACCAACCCCAGGACCTGGCCTCACCTGCCAGTGCGTGGGCAACCGCCCCAGGGTCTTCGGGACCCCGACTCCGCCCACCAGGGAGCCGGCACTAGCCACAGGGTCCCTAGGGTTCTGCAACCAGTCACCTCGCGACCAGGCCCCGCTAAACAGCAGCCAGCAGCCAGCAGCACCTGCACAAGGCAGGGCCTGGCGACCGACCAGGCTAGAGGCCAACCAAGCCTACCAGAGCTCCCACATAATCAGCCCATCACAACAGAAGGACCCACGCAGCTCTCTTAGGGGGAACCCCTAGAGCATATAGCTTGGGTGACAAGAGGGGAGCGCAGCGCTGGGATGCACAGGGCACCTCCTACAGAAGGAAACTTCTCCAAGGTCGAGAAACGTAACTAACCTACCACAAACATAAAAATACAAATGTTTTGGCTTTTAAATAAATCCTCTAAGGTTCTAAAACCACAGGAAAAAAAAAACATCTGAGATGCGAGAACCCTGTTCTAGTGCCCAGCTGGTCATGGGGCTGCAGCTGGGTCTTGCGGACAAACAGGTGTTTTCAAACCCCATTCCCTTGAATGGAAACAAAGACCTGCAGGGAGAGAGCTGCCTTGGGGCCGAGCAGGAAGGACCGTGGAAGCAGTGAACCTATGGCACTGCATCTTCCCCAGGGCCATGCCAGAGGATGGTGTCTGTGGGCTGACCCTCTCTCTTCATCATCTCATTTGGAGCCTCTCAGGGGATCCTGTTCAGCAGTCTCTATGGGGAACCTGTTTCCGTCTCAGGCCCATAGCTAGTTATTGAGGAAGACTCATGCCTAACAGAACAGAGAACAAGAATGTTCCTGTTCTGTTGTAATTGGGGTCACCACCCAAAGCACAGGTCTGAAGGTGCTGAATACCTGTATTCTAGGTTCCAAGAGCCACCAGCTGGTGTGGCTAGAAACCTCCCCAAAGAACTTCCCGAGGAGAGGCTCTCTGAGAACCGAGGTGGAAGCCTAGAGTTAGGAAATCAGCACATGTTTGAGAAAGGGTTTCCGATTTGAGTAGTAGGAGATGAGGTGGGAGGAAAGGTCTAGAGGAAAGCAGAGAGGCCCTTAAGTAGTTCATACTTAACTTGGAAGAGAAGTAAGGGGTGCGTTTTCCGTCCTCTGTTTGAGAAAAGGAATCTAGGTTAATTCTTCTTAATTATACCAGAGATACATATATGTATTCTTAGTTTAATTTATTAAAGGAAAAGATAAAACCCCTTTATCAGAACCCTAGACTAAATATATACACATACACGTAAACATAGATATACATCACACACATACACATAGATGTATATATATATATATTTATATTTATATATATAATCTCAAATATATATAGCAGAGCATGATGTCGTATGGTATTGGGATTTTTTTTTTCTGAATGGCTTTTTAGTGTTCAGTTTGTCTTTTTTATAGCAAATTGTTATTTTTGTTAACCTACACAGTTTGAGATAGACCAGAGAAAATGAAGCATGTTGTTAAGAGCCTGGATTGTGGAGCCAGATTGCCTAGGTGTGGCCTTGCACAAACTATTAATGTTTCTATTCCCCGGTTCTTCATCTGTAAAATTAGGGTATAAGAGGATTTACCTCACAGGTTGTTGTGATAATTAAATGAGTTAATACAAGTAAACCACTTAGAACACTACCTGACATAGCGTAGGAGCTATATAAATTTTACAAATAGGTGAGGTTTGTTCTTTAACTACTACAGTAAATTCTAACACACGAATACATTGTATTTTATTTAGCAAGTCCCCTACTGGTTGACATGTTGACTCTTCTAATTTTATATTATTACAGACAATCCTGCAATAAATGTTTGATCAATTTATAACACATGTTTTGGGAACATGTGTTACAACTAGTATGCCAAATGCTACTATTGCAATACATGCTTTTGAAATCATATTGATGCTAAGAATTTAATGTAACTTCTTCCTGATTTACACACTTGAGATCATTTTTCCCATCTCTGAAATGACTGGAGAGAAGCTGTATCCCAAATATTTCATGAGGTGATGTCCCTTTTAACTGTCAAGAGCTCCCCATTCTTTACACTGATATTCTTTTGATTTGTTGATAATTAATCAGGAACATCAGTGGTGAAATGTCACATAGATATTATTCCAGCCCTTCGATATGTAGCTTTAAGGGGAAGATTTTCTCCTTCTCTGCTGGCCCTGTCATTGCCAAGCTTCCCTCTTATTAACCTTGAAGTCACACAGAACAGCCTCTCCTGTGATTTCATCATATCGCCCATCTAAAGAGATGCTATCACCCTCCAAAAAAATAAATTAAAAGGACCACATCACCCCCACAGAGGCAGGCCACAGGTTTAATGTCTTTTTTTTTTGCCCAGTGGGATTTTTTGCCCCACCTGTCACAGACAAGCCTTCACAGACTGCACTATGGGCCTTATTATCACATCAGTTTGCATAGAACACTTTCATTTTAAAAATTGTTTATGAAATTCTCTTTCTTCTGATGAGGCCTATCTTCTTTGAGCTTTATGGAAAAGGAGTTATCTGTTTAAAAATATTTCTTCAACTTCACGGTGGTGATTACTTTATTAATAGAAATGGTAAAACAAATTTTTGTAAAATCTTTCCAACATCTCTGCAGACTACATAGAGTGAAAAACATCTTTGTCAGATGTATATGAAAAAATATCCCCACGTGCTGCTTTTCTTGGATTAGCACAGTTGCTAACATACAGGGCTGACCCCAGGCAAGATGCTGAAGGCTGTGGTGTTTGATGTCAGCATCCTGGCCTTTCTCTTCAATGTCCAAAAACCCCTTCACTCCTTTGGCTTACAGATACTCTCCTGTTTCTCTAATCCTTTTTCAGCCAAACCCCTGTGCTCTCTCTGCTACTGGAAATGTCAGAGTAATGAGATGGTGGAAGAATTTCCAGGAGGCGGCAATAATTAGCAAGAAAGGATTGTTGGGGGAGACACAGGGTCCAGAGCACGATCTTGGCATGGGATTAAGGAGAGTTCACCTGAATTGGTAAAGTGGACCAGCTGTCAGCAGCAGACATTTGAGTAAATGTAGAGTTCTGTGTTATTTCCAAAGCATCAGACACTGGGCTTGCACAAAGCTGCAGGTCAAAGCAGGCTGAGGAACAGCCTTCAGGGTAAGGTTGCAAATGAGAAGCTTCCGAGTTTGGGTTGGACTTGAATACAGGCCCACAGTACCAGGATCAAGTAGGTATCAAGTCTGCAAAAGGTAAAACTCTGGAACACATGAGGGTCAAGGGTCTGGCCTCAGGAGCAGGTAGATTTGTTGTATCATGGCAAGTTGTAATGACTAGTTCTTTTTTGTAAAATTGGTTGTGGAAGGGGATTCCCTTTCACTCAGTTTTATAAAATTCCTGTGTCTGGTAGTGTATAACATGTCCATGCCACTCTCTCACTTTGTCCCAGCTTACCCTTCCCCCTCCCCGTATCCTCAAGTCCATTCTCTAGTAGGTCTGTGTCTTTATTCCCGTCTTACCCCTAGGATCTTCATGACTTTTTTTTTAGATTCCAGATATGTGCGTTAGCATACAGTATTTTCTTTTCTCTTTCTGACTTACTTCATTCTGCATGACGGACTCTAGGTCCATCCACCTCACTACAAATAACTCAATAGCTAGTGGGAAGCAGCCGCATAGCACAGGGAGATCAGCTCGGTGCTTTGTGACCCCCTAGAGGGGTGGGATAGGGAGGGTGGGAGGGAGGGAGACACAAGAGGGAAGAGGTATGGGAACATATGTATATGTATAACTGATTCACTTTGTTATAAAGCAGAAACTAACACACCATTGTAAAGCAATTATACTCCAATAAAGATGTTTAAAAAATAAATAAAATAAAATTCCTGTGTCATAGGGGTCCTAGAGAACTTGGGACAGAGTTCTCATCTTTTAGCCCTTCCTGGTCACTGCTGTTACTGGTGGAGCCCCTTCTGAAATACTTTGCTTTTGACCAGCTCTGGCACTTTCTGTATACTATATATTGGAGCCCTGGATACCACACCCCCCCACCCCCAGAGAAATCCTTCAGTCCTGCTGGACATACAGGCATCACTGCCCTTCTTCCCACTCTGAAGCTTCTAACATTACTGGAATGCTGATATATCCCACTACTTCCCACCTCAGTGCCTTCTTTGGGTCAGAGTCAAGCCACCCCATCTGTTACAGCACAGCCCTTTTCTAATCCAAGTAGCCTCCTCCATCCCTCTCACCCTTGGAGGGAGGACTCCTTAGTTATCCCTTTCAGATTCTAACTTTCCACACCCAAGGTGTGTACCTCGACATCAAAAAAAAGCTATCAACGTCTACCTAAAAGAAAGCTCCTTTTCATTATTTTGATTACTCAGAAATATATCAATTAATCTGTCAAGATCTCCCCTTTTATATATATTTGCCTTTTCAACTTTTTCTGTTTGTGAGATAAGAGGATTCTACTCTTTACCTGTAAAGGTTTGGAATCAGGCAAAGGCTGGGGCAATTCCATGGGGTTTTATTTATTGTTTTGTCTCTTTTCCATTTAAGATAACATTACACCTCCTAACCTAGCATGGAAAATAAATGTGATTAAGTTATTAGGGTTCCAGGAAAAAAGTCATAAATGATGGTACGTTATAGCACTGGACTTATTTAAGGTTCCTAGAGGTCTAGTCCTATGACTTCCTGAGAGTGGAAGGTTTTTATCCCAGTATCCAGAGCCTCTTCTGCTCTATCATGATTTTGTCCAGAAGACCCTTCTGCCTTTTCCTGTCTCAGCTGCGTTTCCATGCTCCCCTCACTTTCCTCATGCTCTCTCCACTTCAAGACAAACCTTCATCTTCTAACTCGCTCTCACCACTTGTAGGTCTTTATTTTGCATTTTCTGGTACATTTTAATTATTTTTTGATAACACCCATGAATTTTTAAACATTAGACTGCCATTTCTGACGTCCCGGGACATTTGCTTTTTATATTATTCCTGCTTTTATTTATGAAACTCCTGACAAAAAGATGAATTATAATTCTTTTTCCATGTTAATGGAGTTGTCTAAACCAACTTTGCTCCAAATTAAAAATGAAAAGGGTGCTGGCTTATTTGAAAACTGAAAAGGCATGCCATGAGCGCACCATTGACAAATTTTAAAATTAAGTTTGTATTAAAACACCTACCGAATAGGTCTTGGCCCAGGAATCAGCATTTTAATCATCATCCCAGGTAATTTTGACACGGGTGGTATTTAGATCATACTTTTTGAGGCATCACAATGTTTTCTGTTCTCATATAGACATTTTTATCGAGATCAGTGGGTGTTTAAGCTAATCTGTGCCCTTTCAGTGCAAAAAGAGTTACAGTGTTAGATGAAGCATAGTCCTATAAAACGTTCTTTTTGGTAAACTTAACAGAGGAGATTGTTTACACCACGTTGAGCTAAATGTAGAAAAACACCAAACACTGGTGTTTGAAAGAACCGAGCTCTGAATTGCTGCTCTGCTAGTAATTTTGTGTGTTGTTTCGCAAGCCATTTAACTTCTTCCAGCGCCCATTTCCTTATCTGTAAAATGATAATATTAATAATATATGTACTTCAGAAGGTTGCTGAGAAGATGAAATGCATTAATGTGTATGGAAATCACTTATACTTTCTAGCAAACACTAGGATTTCTGCAAATAATATCTATAATAAACTTTGTTGCTTATTTTCTAACTTCTGTATCTATAGCAGATATAACTTTGGGTGCATATATGAAAACTTGCATGCACACACACAGATATACAAAGGAGGGGGAAGGGAAGAGGGAGAGAGACAGGGAGGGAGAGAGGGAGGGAGGGAGGAGGAGAGAGGCAGGGGGCAGGAAAGGAGGGATTGCTTTTGTAAACTCTCTAGTCTCAAGGGTTACGTATCTTACCACACAAAAATTCTAGGTAACTATTTTAGGTACGTAAATACAAATGTGTATGAGTGTAATTTGAGAGAGAAAAAAGCTAGGAGTACCTGTGAATTTTATCTCTGTAATAAGCACTTTCATCTTTTGATTTACTCTTCCATCAAGTAAGGGATTCCTTCCCATTGCATCTTTCTTTGGAGGGAGTCCTGCAACTTCCTGTACTCTATCACGGAGGTGCTCACATGTGCATATACAACGCCCTTTTACATGAAAAAAACGAATGGAAAAATACTTTCACGTAACCCGAAGAATACAACTTTGGGATCACCCAAGAATGAGCTCTATTTCTCTGTCTTTACTACTGGGAAACCTCTGTTTGCATCAATGCCCTACAATATTATTTGACCTTTATGACTTAAAAAAGATAAAAATATGGGCCTAAAAACGAGTTAACAAAGTTGAGGTGTAAAGTGGTAGTCGAAGTGACCCAGAATATGCTTATGTGGATTCCTTTTCACTTGGTTTCATTTCGTCCAATCAAAAAAAGAAGCAAATGTAAAAATTATTATAGAAGTTGGAGACTTAGAATCCGTGGGAGAAACATGCCTATAAACTGAAGACGGTGAGACTGGCCAGGGAGGATCATTCTGAAACCCAGTGGAATTGAGTAGGTCACCTCATGAGTAAATATCATTTTCATAATGGGAAAAATAAAGGCAGAAAATAGCCAAAGCAGCCCCACAACAGCTCAGATTTCACATTTCCAAACAGAGAAAAACTCTCGGAAAAACTCTTGAGTTATAGTAGCCAATTACTTCTCTGAGCTCTGTTAACCAAAGAGAGCTTCCCCGCCATTCCTATTGCCTCTCCTTCTCTCCTCTTTGTTGTGATTCCCATTTAGTCAATTCAGGTTATTCCAGTGAGGATGCTAAATTGAAAGTCCTGGGCTGGCATCTTGTTTACCCATAAGCCAGGTAGTGGTGCCAGGGAGCGGGCTGTGGGCTGCATTCCTCTGCGTGCTTGGGCCCTGACCCACAGAGGCTATTAATGAGCAGGAGTTAGTCTCCCTGGTTCATTCAGCCCTTGTCTTCTCTCCTGAGACTGCCAACAAGAGAAGCAATTAGGGCCAATTGTGGTGGTAGTTGGCTGCCTTTTAAAATAGAAACCATCTCGAAATCCATCTGAGCTTGCCTTACTTTCAGCTTCCTTGCAGACTGCAGAGACATTTGGTGACAATGCTGAGAATTACCCAGATTATCCATGGAAGCCTGTAATAGTCCAATTACCAACACTTGTTTGCGGTCTTATTGTGAACTTTCTCTGAAGTCGGGAAAGGATACTCCACAGTAGGGATGGAGATGATTGTGGGGGGAGGGGGGGAGGAGAAGGAGGGAGAGAGAAAGCTGTTTTTTTTTAAATTTTTTTTTAACATCTTTATTGGAGTATAATTGCTTTACAGTGGTGTGTTAGTTTCTGCTTTATAACAAAGTGAATCAGCTGTACATATACGTGTATCCCCATATCTCCTCCCTCTTGCGTCTCCCTCCCTCCCACCCTCCCTATCCCGCCCCTCTAGGTGGTCACAAAGCACCGAGGTGATCTCCCTGTGCTATGCGGCTGCTTCCCACTAGCTATCTATTTTACGTTTGGTAGTGTATATATGTCCATGCCACTCTCTCACTTTGTCACAGTTTACCCTTCCCCCTCCCCATATCCTCAAGTCCATTCTCTAGTAGGTCTCTGTCTTTATTCCCGTCTTACCCCTAGGTTCTTCATGACCTGTTTTGAGGAGGAAATTGTTTTCATCAGCAACTCAAGACCACAGTAGATTAGGTGACTACCAGAGGCTCTGATGTTTTAATAACCTTTACCACTGTGGAGAAATGGCTTTTCCACAGGCTGTGGAATCTCCCACCAAGCCTGTGTTCATTATATGTTTGCTATGTTGACTTGATGGAAAGTCAGCAGGTTTTGTTTTTTTTTCCCCTCAGATCCTATGTTTTCCCCTCCTGAGTTGGATAATATCAAGACTTCTAGGAAACTCTAAACAATAGCTGAAAACTAATGCGCTTATCTGTCACCTGCTTTAACACTTTGAATAGGATTTCCTTGCTTTGCATTTAGAGGAATGATGACCCAATTCAGAACAAACTAGAAAGTGAGGCTAAACTGTTACAGACAATTTTTAAAAGTTCCACCATTCAGGGAAAGAAAAAGAAACCAAAATGTATTTTCCTTCTGAGCACATTTTCCCTTGTCAGTTCAAAAAAGGATTATGTAGATATCTAGTAAATGCTTCATTTCCATAATAAAATAAGTGATGCTTTCCCTCTTCTTCTTTTTAAGTAGAGCTATTAATATGCTATTATTTGGAGTCTATGATCTTCTTACCTCTAGCTGTCTGATAATAAATCAGGAGACATTATTCATGGAGACAAGAGATGACTACTCAGCTTCACTCAGAATTCTTCTGAACCCTTAGTCTTATCCATTAATTTCTGCAGGGATAAAGGAACCATATGGGAGAATCTTTTCATTTTTTTCTTCTACCAGGCCCATGTTTATATTCAAACTTCACCTTTTAAAACAATTTCTAAGTATTTCTCTTATAGTCAGTTTCTTTTAAATTGCAATATTAACATATATGTAGACCATCATAGCTGTATTTCTAGAATACTGGAAACTGCAATTATGCTCATAAACCATTTGCTTGTCTCTTCTAAGAGCATCTGTGTTTCTCTATGACGGCTCATTCTGTAGTTTATAATTTTCATTTTGGAGCATTCTGTACCCTAGGCCATTGTACACTGGGCAGTGGCAGCTGTATCTCTTAAGGATTATATTGAAAAATCCTGGGTTCTGCCAACAAATGACTCGGAAGAAAGGTATAAGGATACGTGTGTTTATGTGTTAATGGAGGTGTTTGTATGTTAACCAGGATATCAACTTATATTTCTCTTATTGTTCCCATCACTCATCTTGCTGCTTAGTGTTCACTGCTAGCTCAGGAACCCTCTAGTTACTCTGACCCTGCCCTTTAGAGTACAAACAGAGAGGCTGGTGGCCCCGGACTCGTTTGCAATTTGAATGAATTTGTTCTTCATGTAGAAGGAGACTCCTCTGCCAGAGTTCCAACCTTCATGTGTTACAGACTCAGGAAAAATAGGGTTTTACAAATGTTAGTGGATTGAACAGTGACCACCCAAAGATAGCAAGTTCTACTCCCTGGAATTTGTAAATCTTTTATTTGGAAAAAGGGTCTTTGAAGATGTAATGAAGTTAAGGATCTTGAAATGAGGGCGTTGCTCTGGTTTATTCTGGTGGATCCTAAATGGCATCCCAAGTCCCAGTAGCTAGTTACATGTGTCCTTGTAAGAGAGAGGCAAAGAGCTATAACAGACACACGAGGAGAAGACAGTGTGAAGACAGAGGCAGAGAAGGAGTGAGTGGTGGGGCCGCAGGCGCAGGCATGCCAAGGCCGCCGCTAGAAGCTGGAAGAGGCCTTCCCTGGAGTCCCCAGAGAGGGTGGCCCTGCTAGATTAGGACTTCTGGCCTCCAGAATTGTTAGAGAATTAGTTGCTGGTGTTTTAAGCCACGAAGTCTGTGGTGATTGGTTACAGTAGCCTCAGGAAACTGATATGTAAGTTGGGGAAGGAGAGAACACAGGATGTCATATTTTGTAAATATTATGCCTCATAGACTTATTAAATTATCATTTAGGATTTTCATCAGCACCACTCTTGGGCATTACCACCCTTCTCTTTACCCTACAGCTGCATTGTTCTGTAGCCACTAGTCGCATGTGGCTATTGAATGATTGAAATGTAGCTACTGAGACTGAGGAATTGAATTTTTAATGTTGTTTAATTTTAATTAACTTAAATTTTTAAAACTTGCAGTTGATTCTGTTATTGGAAAACTTGTACGTATGTTTGGTACATGTTAGGTATGTGAATTCACTTTTTCAACTATAAATTTTATGAAATATAAAATACATCAAATATTATATTTCCAATGAATACTTAATATCCAAATTAAGGTGTGCTCTAACTATGAAATATATACCACATTTCAAAGACATTATGAAAATAGTACAAACTATCTTACCAATAAGTTTAAAATTGATTACATGTTGAAATGGTAATACTTTAGATAAGACATATTAAATGAAATATATTGTTAAAATTCCATTTCTTTTACTTTTTTAGATTTTTACTAAAAAAAATCTAAAGTTACATACATAAAGCACATACTCTTTCTTTTGGACCATACTGCCTTACCGTCACTCTTCTGAGTGACCCAGCCAGCTAGTCCTAGCAGTAAATCTGGTTTCCTGTAGCTTATGGACCAAAATATTTACCAATTTGCCATTATCTTGGAAAGAACTATGACCACATCTCCATTCTCTTGAATGGTCAACTTATTTGCCTTTTTGAATGAAAACAATCTTGTTTGGAACTAGAATTTAAAAATAAACATTTAACATACCTTCACTCATTACATAGCATGTGAAAAGAAAATAATTCAAGATTGCAAGATGGTGTTCTTGACCATGGTTATCCTTTGAGGATGTTTACAGGGTTTGGAGAGTAGATACTCTATCTTGGAGCAGTTGAGTTTCCAGAGCTTTGGAAAAAATATTCCAGTCTCATTTCGCTTTTCTCTTGATAGTTCTATGTGAAACAGCAATAGCAATATTTTTATTCTTGTCTTATGTGCTTCATGAAATCCTTTTAAATACTTAAAAAAAATAACATTGGGTACTTGTGTAAATAAATAAATTCATTTTAATTAAATTGATTTAAATGCCATTTTACTTGAGAAATACAATAATATTTCTAATTACTATTACACTGAATATAGTCTACGTTTTTAAAGAATTACTAGTTTTATACAGTTACCATAGTGAAAAATAACTCAGTAAAACTAGAATTGTAAGTAGAAAGTTTTTTTATCTACTCATCTATACTGGATTGATTGTAGAGCTGAAAACTATAAGCAATAAACAACACTTGAGAGAAGAAAACCCCGCGTACTTGGTATTTGAGAGCAGTTCAATTTTGCTTTGCTTCTTTCTCCTCTTGACTCTTCAAATAACGCGTGCTCTCTCATGTGTCCCTCCCACATCACTGCCGCACCCACCCCAGATCCTGCTGACTTTACAGGAGACCTAAAAAAGTGAATTGAGAAGTATATCACTTACATTACAAAAGCTATAGGAGCTAGAAAGGACTTAATAGTTCCCTCATTTCACAGATGATGAACAGTTTAGAGTCAGACCAAGACTACAACAGAGTCTTCTGACATCGCACCTAATTTTCTTTCTGCTAAATCATATTTTTCTACTACAAATGACCTGACAATACCCTGAATGTTATATTCTTACATGATCTGCTAACTTCCCAAAGAATCTGATCAAAAACGAAAGGCCAGTTGTTGTGAAAATTATAAACTGGTGGGGGATGCTCTGACACTAGGATAGCTGTGGATATCTGCTGAATTTGCAGTGTGCTCTCTGCTCACTCACCCCTCATACTTTACCCAGAATGTTTGCTGTTAAAATATGATCATGTTTGTAAGGCAGGCACCCTAAAACACAGGTAGTCCCTGCAGTTGTAGTTGCTGTGTCCACTGGTGTTTTTAAAGTCCCATGTAAAGTTTCTAAGAGGATAACTAAACTCTTAGTCATATACAAGTGTTCTGGACTAGAAGATTAATATATATGCTTCAAGTTTTTAAAATTAAACTTATTATTTAATATAGTATTCCAACTTTCAAGCTAAATGCTCATTACATGATTTTATGGATTCTGACATAATAGCAATATTTAAGGTGCAATTTGAAGAAAAATTAATACCTAAGTCCATATTGTCACACTTTTAAACACTTAAAAAGTGCTATGTATTTAATATCTAAGTTTACTTTTCAGTGTTCATGCATAAACTTCAAAGCTGCATATTGTCCTTCTTAAAACGTTTCTTTCCACTTTACAACTTCCTAGATTATATTTGATGTCCTGTTTGTTCAAATGACCTGATGGTTGGTCCACATGCAGAGATCTTACTACAGTGGGTATATTACTGGGTAGTTTGTATGTGGTCTTGATGACTCAGTCAGGAAAAGCACACATAACCAGAGGTGTTTGAATGGCTCCAGATACTGGTATGTACTTGCTCTATCTACATCTTTGGGCTAGTTGCCTTTCTGAGATTTATATGCCTAGTTTGGAAGGCTAGGATCGTTCTAGGACGGTCTACCTCATGGAGTTGTGAGATAATATGGGATAGTATAATATACTCATGCACACTGTAAAATAAATTAACTATAAAACACTAATAATTGCATTAGAGACTCTATTCTAAAAAGGTATTGAAAGCAAAGGGAAGAGAAGTAAGAGGGAGGGAGAGAACAATATGAACTAAAGAGATAAGTGATAGAGAAGACCAGGGGCTTAGAATGAGTCATGCTTATAGTCGTGGCATTGATGTGGGAGTCTTATTTTTTCCTTAAAAACTTGGTGTTTCAGCTCACTGTGTATGGCTATGAAAAATGTATTAGATGTTTTCTTACATATTGCAGTAGCAGATTTTGATAGAGAGATTGGACAGTGACATTAATCTTATTCTTGGTGCATTATTAAAAAAGATTATGCATGCATACACAGTGCTTTGTAAACTGTAAACATGCATTACAGTCGTATGGCTTATCACTTTATTGTCAAATGGTGTGTGTGTGGAGTTTCGGTTGTTGAGTGCAGCTTGCATTCATTGGACAAGGGGGTCTTGTAGATTAAAATGGAGAGCTGCCTGTGACAGGTGATTCTGGGAAGCTACTGTTCCAATCTTTTAAATATCTTGATGTTCAATAAAAGTCCTTTGTTTTTATATGTAAAGTTAGGATCAAAGGTGGGAAAAACAGAAAGAAATAATTCCTTTAGTTGCAGAGTTGATATCCTGTGAGAAACATTTGTGGGGATTATTTTTAACGTCTTTATTGGAGTATGATTGCTTTAAAATGTTGTGTTAGTTTCTGCTGTATAAAAAGTGAATCAGCTATACGGATACATATATCCCTATATCCCCTCCCTTTTGTGTCTCCCTCCCACCCTCCCTATCCCACCCCTCTAGGTGGTCGCAAAGCACGAGCTGATCTCCCTGTGCTATGCGGCTGCTTCCCACTAGCTATCTGTTTTATATTTTGTAGTGTATATATGTCCATGCCACTCTCTCAGTTTGTCCCAGCTTACCCTTCCGCCTCCGCATGTCCTCAAGTCCATTCTCTACATCTGCGTGTTTATTCCTGTCCTGTGCCTAGGTTCCCAGAACCTTTTTTTTTTTTTTTCAGATTCCATATATATGTGTTAGCATGCAGTATTTGTTTTTCTCTTTCTGACTTACTTCACTCTGTATGACAGACTCTAGGTCCATCTACCTCACTACAAATAACTCAATTTCACTTCTTTTTATGGCTGAGTGATATTCCTTTGTATATATGTGCCACATCTTCTTTATCCATTCATCTGTCAGTGGGCACTTAAGTAGCTTCCATGTCCTGGCTGTTGTAAATAGAGCTGCAATGAACATTGTGGTACATGACTCTTTTTGAATTATGGTTTTCTCAGGGTATATGCCTAGTAGTTGGATTGCTGGGTCGTATGGTTGTTCTGTTTTTAGTTTTTAAGGAACCTCCATACTGTTCTCCATAGTGGCTGTATCAATTTACATTGCCACCAACAGTGCAAGAGGGTTCTCTTTTCTCCACACCCTCTCCAGCATTTATTGTTTGTAGAGTTTTTGATGATGGCCATTCTGACTGGTATGAGGTGATACCTCATTGTAATTTTGATTTTCATTTCTCAAATGATTAGTGATGTTGAGCATCCTTTCATGTGTTTGTTGGCCATCTGTGTATCTTCTTTGGAGAAATGTCTATTTAGGTCTTCTGCCCATTTTTGGATTGGGTTGTTTGTTTATTTGTTACTGAGCTGCATAAGCTGCTTGTAAATTTTGGAGATTAATCCTTTGTCAGTTGTATCACATTGATTGATTTGCGTATATTGAAGAATCCTTGCATTCCTGGAATACACCCCACTTGATCATGGTGTATGATCCTTTTAATGTGCTGCTGGATTCTGTTTGCTAGTATTTTGTTGAGGATTTTTACGCTCATCAGTGATATTGGCCTGTAGATTTTTTTTTTTTTTTTTGTGGCATCTTTTTCTTGTTTTGGTATCAGGGTGATGGTGTCCTTGTAGAATGAGTTTGGGTGTGTTCCTCCCTCTGCTATCTTTTGGAAGAGTCTGAGAAGGATAGGTGTTAGCTCTTCTCTAAATGTTTGGTAGAATTTGCCTGTGAAGCCATCTGGTCCTGGGCTTTTGTTTGTTGGAAGATTTTTAATCACAGTTTCAATTTCAGTGCTTGTGATTGGTCTGTTGATGTATTCCATTTCTTCCTGGTTCAGTCTCAGGAAGTTGTACTTTTCTAAGAATTTGTCCATTTCTTCCAGGTTGTCCATTTTATTGGCATATAGTTGCTTGTAGTAATCTCTCATGATCCTTTGTATTTCTGCAGTGTCAGTTGATACTTCTCCTTTTTCATTTCTAATTCTGTTGATTTGAGTCTTTTCCCTTTTTTTCTTAATGAGTCTGGCTAGTGGTTTATCAATTGTGTTTATCTTCTCAAAGAACCAGCTTTTAGTTTTATTGATCTTTGCTATTCCTTCATTTCTTTTTTGTTTCTTTCTTTCTTTTTTTTTTTTTTTTTTTGTGGTACGCGGGCCTCTCATCCTCGCGGCCTGTCCCAATGCGGAGCACAGGCTCCAGACGTGCAGGCTCAGCGGCCATGGCCCACGGGCCCAGCCACTCCACGGCATGTGGGATCCTTCTGGACTGGGACACGAACCTGTATCCTCTGCATTGGCAGGCGAACTCTCAACCACTGTGCCACCAGGGAAGCACCTTTTTCGTTTATTTCTGATCTGATTTTTACAATTTCTTTTCTTCTGCTAACTTTTTGTTCTTCTTTCTCTAATTGCTTTAGGTGTAAGTTTAGGTTGTTTATTTGAGATTTTTCTGTGTTCTTGAGGTAGGATTGTACTGCTATAAACTTTGCTCTTTGAACTGCTTTTGCTACATGTCATAGGCTTCGGGTTGTCGTGTTTTCATTCTCATTTGTTCTAGGTATTTTTTGATTTCCTCTTTGATTTCTTCAGTGATCTCATGTTATTTAGTAGCGTATTGTTTAGCCTCCACTTGTCTGTAACTTTTACAGTTTTTTTCCCATAATTGATACCTAGTCTCATAGCGTTGTGGTCAGAAAAGATACTTGATATGATTTTAATTTTCTTAAATTTACCAAGGCTTGATTTGTGACCCAAGATTTGATCTATCCTGGAGAATGTTCCATGAGCACTTGAGAAGAGAGTGTATTCTGGTTTCTTTGGATAGAAAGTCTTATAAATATCAATTAAGTCCATCTTGGTTAATGTATCATTTAAAGCTTGTGTTTCCTTACTTATTTTCATTTTGGATGATCTGTCCATTGGTGAAAGTGGGGTGTTAAAGTTCCCTAGTATGATTGTGTTACTGTCAATTTCCCCTTTAATGGCTGTTAGCATTTGCCTTATGTATTGAGGTGCTCCTATGCTGTGTGCATACATATTTACAATTGTTAAATCTTCTTCTTGGATTGATTCCTTGATCATTATGTAGTGTCCTTCTTTGTCTCTTGTAATAGTCTTTATTTTAAAGTCTATTTTGTTATGTGTAGTTAGGTGGATGGATCCAGAGTCTGTCATACAGAGTGAAGTAAGACAGAAAGAGAAAAACAAATACCGTATGCTAACACATATATATGAAATCTAAAAAAAAAAAAAAAAAATGGTTATGAAGAACCTAGGGGCAGGACATGAATAATGATACAGATGTAGAGAATGGACTTAAGGACGTGGGAATTGGGAAGGGTAAGCTGGGATGAAGTGAGAGAGTGGCATGGACTAGTGTATACTACCAGTGTAAAATAGATAGCTAGTGGGAAGCAGCCACATAGCACAGGGAGATCAACTCTGTGCTTTGTGACCACGTAGAGGGGTGGAATTGGGAGGATGGGAGGGAGACACAAGAGGGAGGAAATATGGGGATATAGGTGTATGTATAGCTGATTCACTTTGTTTTAAAGCAGAAAGTAACGCACCATTATAAAACAGTTATACTCCAATAAAGATGTTAAAAAAAAGTCTTTGGTAAAATAAACATCCCATTGTTTTTAAAAGTCAGTGAAAAATAAATAAATAAAGTCTATTTTTTCTGATATGAGAATTGCTACTCCAGCTTTCTTTTGTTTTCCATTTTCATGGAATATCTTTTTCCATCCCCTCACTTTCAGTCTGTATGTGACCCTAGGTCTGAAGTGGGTCTCTTTTAGAAAGCATATATATGGGTCTTGTTTTTGTATACATTCAGCCAGTCTATGTCTTTTGGTTGGAGCATTTAATCCATTTACATTTAAGGTAATTATCTATATGTATGTTCTTATTACATTTTCTTAATTGTTTTGGGTTTGTTTTTGGAGGTCTTTTCCTTCTCTTGTGTTTCCTGCCTAGAGAAGTTCCTTTAGCATTTGTTGTAAAGCTGGTTTGGTGGTGCTGATTCTCTAGCTGTTGCTTGTCTGTAAACGTTTTAATTTCTCTGTCAAATCTGAATGAGATCCTTGCTGGGTCAAGTAATCTTGGTTGTAGGTTTTTCCCTTTCATCACTTTATGTCCTGCCACTCGCTTGTGGCTTGCAGAGTTTCTGCTGAAAGATCAGTTGTTATCCTTATGGAGAATCCTTTGTATGTTATTTGTTGCTTTTCCCTTGCTGCTTTTAATATTTTTTCTTTGTATTTAATTTTTGATAGTTTGGTTAATGTGTGTCATGGCATGTTTCTCCTTGGATTTATCCTGTGTGGGACTCTGTGCTTCCTGGACTTGATTGACTATCTCCTTTCCCCTATTAGGGAAGCTTTCAACTATAATCTCTTCAAATATTTTCTCAATATTCTCAAATATTTATCTCCCTTTCTTTTTCTCTTCTTCTTCTGGGACCCCTATAAATTGAATGTTGCTGTGTGTAATGTTGTCCCAGAGGTCTCTGAGACTGCCCTCAATTCTTTTCATTCTTTTTTCTTTATTCTGCTCTGTGGTAGTTATTTCCACTATTTTATCTTCCAGGTCACTTATCCATTCTTCTGCCTCAGTTTTTCTGCTCTTAATTCCTTCTAGAGAATTTTTAATTTCATTTATTGTGTTGCTCATCACTGTTTGTTTGCTCTTTAGTTCTTCTAGGTTCTTGTTAAACATTTTTTTTTTATTTTCTCCATTCTATTTCCAAGATTTTGGATCATCTTTACTATCATTACTCTGAATTCTTTTTCAGGTAGACTGCCTATTTCCTCTTCATTCGTTTGGTCTTGTGGGTTTTTACTTTGCTCCTTCATCTGCTGCATATTTCTCTGTCTTCTCAGTTTGCTTAATTTACTGTGTTTGGAGTCTCCTTTTTTTTTTTTTTTTTTTTTCTGGTGTGCGGGCCTCTCACTGTTGTGGCCTCTCCCATTGTGGAGCACAGGCTCCAGACGCGCAAGCCCAGCGACCATGGCTCATGGGCCCAGCCGCTCCGTGGCTTGTGGGATCCTCCCAGACCGGGGCAAGAACCCATGTCCCCCACATCGGCAGGCGGACTCTCAACCACTGTGTCACCAGGGAGGCCCTGGGGTTTCCTTTTAACAGGCTGCATGTTCGTAGTTCCCGTTGTTTTTGGTGTCTGACCCTAGTGGGTAAGGTTTGTTCAGTGAGTTGTGTAGGTTTCCTGGTGTAGGGGACTAGTGCCTGTGTTCTGGTGAAAGAGGCTGGATCTTTTCTTTCTGTCGGGCAGGACCATGTCCAGTGGTATGTTTTTGGGTGTCTGTGAACTTATCATGATTTAGGCAACCTCTCTTCTAATGGGTGGGGTTGTGTTCCTATCTTGCTACTTTTTTAGCATGGAGTGTTCACACTGGCCACTTGCTGGTCATTGAGTGGAGCTGGGTCTTAGTGCTGAGATGGAGATATATGTGAGAGTTCTCGCCAATTCTTATTCCTTGGGGCCAGGAGGTCTCTGGTGGTCCAGTATCCTCAACTCAGCTCTCCCACCTCAGAGGTTCAGGCCTGACACCTGGCCAGAGCACCAAGACCCTGTCAGCCACATGGCTCAGAAGGACAGGAAGAAAAAAAAGAAGGAAAAATAAAATAAAGTTACTAAAATAAACAATAAAACAATATTATTAAAATAAAAACATTTTAAAGTAATAAAAAAAGAAGAGAGCAACCAAACCAATAAACATATCCACCAATGATAACAAGCACTAAAAACTATACTAAGAAAACATAAAAATCAGAAACTAGTTAGTCATATACAGCAAACCCCAAGTCTACAGTTGCTCCCAAAGTCCACTGTCTCAATTTTGGGATGATTCGTTGTCTATTCAGGTATTCCACAGATGCAGGGTACGTCAAGTTGATTGTGGAGATTTAATCCACTTCTCCTGAGGCTGCTGGGAGACATTTCCCTTTCTCTTCTTTGTTAGCACATCTCCTGGGGTTCAGCTTTGGATTTGGCCCCACCTCTGCATGTAGGTCTCCCTCTGGCGTCTGTTCTTTACCCAGACAGGAGGGGGTTAAAGGAGCAGCTGATTCAGGGGCTCCGGCTCACTCAGGCCCAGTGGAGAGAGGGGTACGGAATGTGGGGTGAGCTTGCGGTGGCAGAGGGCAGCCTGACTTTGCAACAGCCTGCGGCGTGCTGTGTGTTCTCCCCGGGTAGTTGTCCCTGGATCATGGGATACTGGCAGTGGCGGACTGCACAGGCTCCAGGGAGGGGAGGTGTGGTGGCTGCAGCAGCAGCCTTGGCATTTCATGCCCGTCTGTGGCATCCGCACTGATAGCTGTGGCTTGCACCCGTCTCTGAAGCTCGTTTAGTTGGTGTTGTGAATCTCCTCTCCTTGTGCACCCCAAAACAATGGTCTCTTGACGCTTAGGCAGTTCCAGACTCTTTCCTGGACTCCCTCCTGGCTAGCTGACATACTAGCCCCCTTCAGGCTGTGTTCACACAGCCAACCCCAGTCCTCTCCCTGGGATCTTCCGAAGCCCGAGACTCAGCTCCCAGCCCACACTCGCCCTGGTGGTTCAGCAGACAAGCCTCTCAGACTGGTGAGTGCTGGTCAGCACCGATCCTCTTTGCAAGAATCTCTCTGCTTTTCCCTCTGCACCCCTGTTGCTGTGCATTCCTCCATGGCACCAAAGTTTCCCCCCTACTGCACACCCGCCGTCTCCACCAGTGAAAGGTCTTCCTAGTGTGTGGAAACTTTTCCTCCTTCACAGCTCCCTCCCAGAGGTGCAGGTCCCATTCCTATTTTTTGTCTCTGTTTTTTCTTTTTTCCTTTGCCCTACCCAGGTATGTGGGGAGTTTCTTGCCTTTTGGGAATCTGAGGTCTTCTGCCAGCTTTCAGTAGGTGTTCTGTAGGAGTTGTTCCACGTGTAGATGTATTTCTGATGTATTTGTGAAGAGGAAGGTGATCTCCACGTCTTACTCCACCATCTTGAATGTCCTCCTTGTGGGGATTTTTAAATTTGCTTCTTTGAATCCTAATAGTTTAGTGGTTTTCACATATAATTTTGTATTTTTATTGCTGTTATCATTAACCATTTGTTTTTTTTCTCTTCTCTTTATAAAGTATATTTCCATTTGTTCTTCATCCTGATCAGTGCCTTCTTCAGTCATTATGCCAGATGACCTCTGAAAGTAGCCCTAAATGGACATGTAAACATGATATGTGAATAGAAGTAGTTCAGTCTGATATTTCCTTTGTATACAAAGTTTTCTGCAAAGCAATAACTAAAGCTTTTTGCCCTTTTCAAACCCTCCAATCCTTAGGAGGTTATTTTCAGTGAAGTGGTGAGAAGGAAGAGTTCAAATAGGGTTGATTTAATAGAGCTGTGATGTGAAAAATCTCGCAACACACTGTCTGCTTGAAGTGGCCAATCATGGAAGCCTTAAACTCAGAGTGGGGAAGGAAGCTGAGGCATCCCAAAGAGGTGCCTGAATTAAAGAATGACAGCAGCTTGCCATTTCTGTGTAGAGAAATAAAAGTATTACAGGATAAGAAATAGCCAGACACATTTGAAGGAATCACCATCTGTGAGCTAGAAACAGCCTCAGCCATAAATTTAATGCAAGATAATGTTGCCACTATTCTCCCCCAACCAATGACCCAAGAAATTAAAAGAAAACTTTCATATTTATTTTGTTTATCTCTCTACTTCCTCCATGGGAATCTATTTTCTCTTCCTTACCAGTATTTTATTCCTATCATCACAAAATTCTACTCTCTTTAATATTTTAATGGTGTATTTGGTTTCTTTTTTGTGTGTTATTAACTAGTCTCAAAGAGTATTGTTTACCTATGTACTCTTTAAAGCTGCTTATTAGGGCATGACAAAACAGGGTATGACGAATCTTAGAAAGGGGTTTTCTAAGAGATTATAGTAGTCATACAGTATTCACAGGGGATTGGCTCCAGGACCCCCGTCCCCATACCAAAATCCATGGATGCTCAAGTCCCTTATAAAATGGCATAGTATTTGCATATAAGCTACACACATCTTTCCATATATTTTTAAATCATTTCTAGATTATTTATAATACCTGATACAGTGTAAATGCTATGTTAATAGTTGTCAGCATGCAGCAAATTCAAGTGTTGCTTTTTGAAACTTTCTAGAATTAAAAAATAAATATATTTTTGATCCGTGGTTGGTTGGTTGAATTCAAGAATGCAGAACCCGAGAATACAGAGGGCCGACTGTAATGCCTCACAAGTATGGCAGTAATGACAGCTAGTATGTGGAATTGCAGATCACTGAAATGCAATGTGAAATAACGAAATAAAATGTTAGCAATGCATCCTGCTAGAATTGTGCGAATGGGCAGTACTGAATTTTTTGGTGGTTGCCTCTGTACCAAGATCACTTAACCCCAGTAAGGCAAATCTAGAAACTTGGTTATCGGTGGCATGACATGCATTCATGAAACATGCAGGAAATTGCTTTGCAGGTGAGAATTCCAGTTTAAACAATATCTTTTTTATTAAAAATGTATGTGCGTATGAGTATGTACACAAATATAGGGAATGACTTTAAGCATAAAGAAGAAAATAAATAGGTATAATCCCATCCCTTGGAGAGAACTGCAGCTTTTCTAATGTTTAGCTCTATAATCTATGTATACGTAAGTATATCTTCTTTAAAAAGAAGGTGGTTTAATATGCACTTTGATTTATAACCTGCTTTGTCTGGAGTACACTGAACCATGAAGGAATTAGAGGAAATGTGTACACAGATCTTTGAAGTGTGTCTGTGACTGAGCTGGGAAGTAGATTGGAGGGAGAGGGTAGGACTGGAGGATGATTGTCTTGAGATGATGGAAATGAATCGGATCCAAAGAAACTACGAAACTGGGCTTTTGTGGAATGATGGCCACCTCCTCTTTAGTAACAAGTAAGAAGAAGTGTGTAGATGCAGGTGGGTTTATAAACAGATAAAGTGACAAGAAAATGAATAAAGTTGGTATGAGTGATTTGTTCTTGTCTTTTCTAATGAAGTCCAAGAAAAAGTCTTCAATTAATTGAAAATAGAACAGAGAATGTAGGGGTTTTGAGGAAAGAAGAGAATATATGAAAATGTTTTTGGTGAATAAAAGAGTGAATTTTCTAGTACACTATGCTAAGATTGCCAGACAGTATTGAGTGCCTATTTGAAGTTCATGATCATGCAGTTAAAATGAAACCAGTTGGCTTAATTGTTTAGATGCAAGTACAGACAAGGTGAATGGTATACAATTGACCTTCGAATAACATGAGTTTGAACTGTGAGGGTCCACTTAAATGTGGATTTTTTTTTCAGTAAATACTACAGTACATATTACACCATCCATGGTTGGTTGAATCCTCAGATGCAGAACCTCGGATATGGAGGGCTGACTATGGGACTTGAGCATGATTGGATTTGGGGTATTGGTATCCAGAGTGGGTCCTGGAATCAATCCCCTGCAGATACCAAGGGGTGAGTGTACTTCTGTCAGAGTTGGAGTTTTGCCAGGTGACTGTAACAGAGGAAGCTAAGAGCATTTATAAGAGAGTGTAAGTATTCACAGAAAAGCAGGAAAGTAGAGACAGAGGAGGGTAAATGGGATATCTTGGAAATCAAAGAATTGTGGCAGTTGGAGTACCAGAGCAAATCGGGGGGGTTTGTTTAGTAAGTAGTCAAATATCAGAATGATGAAAATTGAGTTTCTTATGAGCACAAAGTGCAGCGTGCCCTTGACCATGTACTTGAATTGATGGGAGGCAATAGAGGAAAATGAATACTTGAAGGAAAAGGAGAAGTGAATTGAAGGATTCATTAATGTGGACATTGAATTCACTGTGAATAATGGCAACCGCTGTGGTGAAGAGGTGCTGTGTGGTATAGTTTTTTGAGGAAATAAAGGGAGTGACAAGAGGTAAGGAAGCAACTGCAGCAAGTTAGGGTAAGACTGTGATTTATCGAGATGATGTGCATTTTAAAGAAGGAGTGGTTTTTGTAAGAGGAGGGGGTAGTAATAGTCTGGAAGCCACAAGGGGAAGCAAGGAGGACACTAACTCACCTCACTTTCTGACCCTAACATAACAGAGTGCATGAGACAAAACACGATCACTACTTAAGGTTAGGGAAGAAATTTTGCTCTCAGAGGAGAATTAGGTTTCAGCTAAGATAGGAGGTAAAGGGAATGTTCTGAAAAACTAATAATAGAAAGAAGCTTGGGAGAGTGAAGAGGTGGGAACTGAGCCTTGAAACGTGAAACGTTTGTGAAAACAAACGTTCAGAGAGATCTAGGTTACTGCTCGTGACTGAGGCAAGTAAGGATGAGAGGTGTTGGATCTGAGATAGTATCCACAGGACTGTCGTTCTCTGAGTATGATGGGACTTCTTAGGCTGTAGAGCCCCTAAAGAAGGGGAAGGGCTGAGCCAATGCAGCCTCTCTTCGTCATTTCTGCGTATGGGCTTCCTCATAAAGTTTTATCTAAAGGGAGTGTCATATGGCTTTAAACAATTTTAAAAACTACTATTCCAGGCCATCCCTCATCAAGCCTAATGTAGACAAATCCCTAGATAATCAAGAAAGGGACAGATGAACTTTTGTTCTCACATTTTCCCTTTTACACTGAAATGGTAGATTTGATCATAATTGGGTCTGTGGGTAAGAATTGAGGCAGAGGAAGCAAAAATTATCAGGAGACAGGGAGTCAAGTTGAATAAGCAGAGAGCTCTGATTTTGCTTTTCTTGTCAGACAAGATGTTGGATTTCTTGTCATGGAATAACATGGCAAGCTGTGGACAACCCTATCCATTAGGAAAGATTTATACACATCAACTTTCATTCCAGGCTGAAAAGAGGGCTGAGAGCTGGGACAGACATGTCTTAATGGTACTGATTCACAAATAAGTTGAAATATGCCCCATTCCCCTCCCTCTCCACTCTGTACAGCAGATGACAGCAGCTTCTATTAGCTAACATTGCATTTGGTGGACAAAGTTTAGGCAGTAAGACAGGCCATTTTACTCTTCCCTAGACTAGTTATTTTCCGTCACAGAGGCTGTGCTGTCAGGGACATCAGGGCTTTTTGTCGCCCCCAATCTCCTCCTCCTCCTTGTTCTTTTTTTTCAAATCCAAAGTAACAACATCTGGATAATTAGAATGATTAGCGTAGAATGATTAGCATTCTTTTATAGCTAGAATTCTTGAACATTTGTGTTGGCTGAGGTAATGGAATTTCCCCTCACATAATGTCCTATCTTCAGCAATGCTCAGAATCATAATTTTCCTATTATGAGAACTCAGTTCTCCCTTTTGGGGCAAAAATCCAAGTTATCTCTAAGCATAGATGAGAAGTAATTTCCTAAACCAACACTTGTCAGAGAAGTTCCTCTTTCAGAAGTTTGGGTTTTTTTTTAAAATAAATTACTCTATTATCACTGTGCTTACTTGATCATGCCGATAAGTCTATAATATTAGATATAATTTTGATGTTCCCCTTCCTATCCATCCTATTGGACTGACTTTCTCCTCCCTGTCCTTCAGTTCTTCCTCAGAAAAGATTTCCATGATAGCCCTTAGACCAGGTTATGTGCTGTTGTCATTGGTACCCAGAACACTATATATTTTTTCTTATCTTATCATTTACATAATTTTTTTATTATTGCTTATTTTGTTACCTCTTTGTCTATGAGAGAGGAACATATACCTTGTTAATTTTTATATCCCCAATATCTTGTCTCAAATATATGCTTAATGAATATTTATTGAATGAATAAATAACACATTTTTGAATTTGGGAAATTAATATTAATAAGAATTCATCTTGAAACTGCTCATGAAATTACTTAAAAGTAAATTCTCTCACCTTCAACAGATTTCTTTCTTTTATTTTCTAACACTAGGCTAATTTTAGTACCAGATATTCAGAGGGCACTCAGTGTTTGTTGATGGAACAGTAGAAGTACATTGATAGTGGGTGTCCAAAGTTGGGAAAGGTGAGTTCTGAAAATAAAACCAATGACATAGTTCTTTTGGAGGCTTAAATAGTTCCAAGTTTATAAGAAACTGCTTCAGAGTTTCACTTCTAGTTCTTTTACCTCCATCCTCTTTCTTCCTCCACTGTGTCTGAAGAAACTAGTTTTTACTATTAGACTATTTTTATTATTTTCTCCATTCAGGTAATGTCTAGTGAATATTCCTGAACAGATTGATTTTGATCAAGAAAGGACACATTTATTCGGAAAACAGACTCATTTCCTACCTTCCATAAACATTCCATTGAACTTCAAGTCAGGATATAGTACTTATGCTCAGGAAGTGAAATTGGTTCCTGCTGTGCTAAAGGACAAATCAAAAAGTGTGTTCCTTGTGGATGTGAAGCAGTTGTTTCACATAAGGGACGGGATTATGAGTGACAGAACTGTAAGTCGTGGCAGTTGAGGTGTGAAATAGAAAGGCTAACATCAAATCCAGATAATCAGTATAAAACCAGAATTCTGTGCAAATGTCCCTGCGGGAGTAGGATTATCAGGTAAGGAAGAGGCACAGGTAAGCAGGTCAGGTTCTTAAAAAAGGAAAAAGGTCCAAAGATCTTGCTGTCAAATGAACAAGAGCATTCACCTGCCTTCCTCTCTAGGCTGGGACCCATAGTATGACTGAATCAGGTGTGGTTTGGCAACAGATGATGCTTGCCATACCCTGGCCTTTGCCATCGAGTCTTTTGTCTTGTAGAATCCACCCACAGAAGAATATACCTGATGTAATGAATTATTTGATGTTTAGGTTCAGAACAGATTTTGATAATTTTGAAATATCAGCGAGTACTTTAAATTTAAGTTGGCCAATGAGCCTACATTTCAGATTTTATATCCTCTTGGAAGCTATGTTACCCTCATTTTATTGAGGGCCCACTATCTACAGAGTACTGAGATAGCTACTGGCTCCAGTACCCTTGAACTAAAGATCATATTCTAGTCATGTAATCAGAAATTCAATATAGTGTATAAAGAGAACATGGAGGAAAAGTACTAAAAGCCAGTCTACAGCTTCAGAATAGGCTGCTTGAGCATGGTAGCTAAACTAATTGTTTAAGGATGAATGGGATTTAGCCTTGTGAGGAAGAAGGGGAAGCTATTCTAAGTAGAGATAACTTTGTGAACTGGGTATGGAGATGTGTGTGTGTGGTGGCGGGGTGTAGGGTACTTAAAAGCCTCTCCAAAGACTATCGGAAAGGTAATGGCGAGTTAATCAAGGCTTTGATTATGAAAGGTCTTTTATGCTATATTAATGAACTTGGAATTTATCCCAAGACAGTGATTTAAACATAAAGGATATGATATCAAATTTTTATTCAGGAGACTCTGAGGAGTAGATATTTGAAGAATATAAGACAATATAAGAATATAAGACAATTACTTAGAATAGTAATCTAAGCAATCACCTGGGTCAGAACTATAAGCTCCCAAAGTAGAGTTTTCTAAAAGGCGGGGGGAGTATTTGTGCCACCAATAATGCAATTATTTCATCATTACTACTTAGTAGGCTTATTATAAGATATTTTTTAAAGGGAAGTATGGGAAATATATTTAGATAAAGTGAATGACATGTACATATTGGGTTCTTAAACTAAGTAAGGTATTTGAGGGATCACCCATTGAGCTGTACATGAGAATCAAGCCAAGAATAAATTATAAACTGAACTGAGACAGATGAGCTTGAATTTTTGTGCCAGGAAGCAGATGATGGTGGAATAGAATTTTTTTTTTCATGAACTGAGTCCATAGAAAGCTTCAGTTACTTGTCTGCATAAAAACTACTACAAAGCATCCTCTAATATTCCTGTGATATCCATTTACACCTGTCCTAGTGTAAAATTAGCTCTTTTAGCTTAGATACATAAAATTCTCCAGAAGAAAGTAAGTTTACTTTTACTTTAGTACTTAAAGATGTCATTTATATCCTATCTTCCATCAGTTTTGTTAAAACCCCAGCTGTCATTCTTCTAGTTGTTCATTCGAATGCAGTGTCTTTCTTATCTCCCTGTGGCTTCTTTAAACTCTTCGCTTTGTCTTTTGTTTTAAGTAGTGCTGCTGTGCTCTTACCTAGGTGTTGTTTTCTTTATATTTATCCTACTTGGGATTTGCATAGCTTCTTGAATCAGTGGCTGAATGTCTTTGATCTGATTTAGAATGTTCTTTGCCAGTATCTCTTCAAATATTGCTTCTGTTTCTATTCTCTCTCCATTACACACATGTTGGAGTTCCATCTACTCTATCTAATCTGTTGTTAACCATATATTGAGTTCATAATTTCATTTATTGCATTTTTTAGTTCTAGAATTCCTATTTCATCATTTCTTAAAAATTCTATTTCACAGGTGAAATTCTCTATCTGGTTATCTATTTTCTGATTTTAGTCATAGTTATTTTAAATCCGTATCTGACAGCTCCAGTTTTTACTTTTCATTTGGGAGTCTGTTTCTGTTGTCTGTTCTTTCATCTTCTTGATTTCTATATTTTCTTCCCATTTCCTGACATAACTGATAATATTTTATTGAGTGCCAGACATTATGCATGGTAAATCATGGAGGCTCTAGATGACAAAAAAACATTATCTTTCTCCAGAGAAAATTTAATTTTCCTCTGGAAGACTAAGACTAGTATTTCTTAAACTTTTTAAACTAGTTCCTTAATAATGAGGCATTTTGTTTCCTAATTACTCACCCATAAAATTGTAATAACTCAGATATACTGTATATGTTTATGAATGTCTGTACATCTGTGTTTTCTACACAGAAAGAGTAAGTGTAAATCTTATTTTTTATTAAATACAGGACTAAAAATAACTAAATAAAAATTAAGAGTAAAAATTTAAAAAGCTATTAACAGTTAACTTTACAACTGTCTTTGCAACTTTTAATGTATTGAATTACAGATGCAAATTAGAAGTTTATGTAAATATATAATAACAGTAATGCAATCACATTTAAAAAATCATTTAAAACTACTATTTCTCCACTAAAACAATTAAAAGCATTAAATTAATTTCTTAAAATTATTTTAGTGAATTTAATTTTTAACTTTTGCGTGATATGAGAAAATAACTTTTAACCTTAGTATCTGCCAGATATCTTTCAGATATTCTTGACATTTGTTCTTTTAAGCCCTTGACATAATTAGTGAAGGTTGAATAACTTTTGTAGAATGAAATAATAAAATATAAACAATTTTTATTTAATTTTCAAAGTGCATGTCACATACAAAAGCCCTGAGGATCAAACATGAAAAAAATCTATAAGCTACTCATGTTTTAGACACATGCAAGCTGCCTCTTACAATGACTTCAGTACTGAACAATCAAGAGAAAGTCCTCCAATTATAGCCATCTATTCACCATAGTTTTATAGTACTGATCTTGCATTCATTTTGTGTATCTTCTGTGAATTCAGTGTCAATATTACTCTCGTGATAGTCAAGAAAACCAAATGACAGAAGATAAATATTAAAGGATAAGGTTTTGTTGGGTAGAGTTGAGTTTTTGGAGGGCAGTAAACTAATATTTAAGATTTCCTCTTACTACCAAAAGGATCAATCTTAACTCCCGTGGGGACAGTATTAGCCCTGTTGAGAATGCATGGATTAGAGGGTGATCTTGATCCAGTGAGGCACTGAGATGATTTGAGGCTGATCTTCAGTCTTTGTGAGAGCACATCTTTGGGAAGGTTTGCCCTCCTTTCTAGGCTGTACACTTTCAGAACTCCCAACAAAAAACCTGGGGTATTTACTACTGATTCCTCTTTGGCTGGCCCTGAACTCCAATTTTTGTCTCCCCATTATCTTGAGACTGTTGAAAGCTCTGCTTAAATTTGTAGCCTCTTAGTTGCTATTTATTTATTTGTTTATCCCTTCATTCATTCATTCATTCATCCATTCTAGGTCACTTGCCTAGTATAATTTTGGAATCTTCGAATGCCTCAGAGGAAGAAGTCGTATATAACGGAAGGGTCCCTTCCTTGCAGTTCCCTTTTCCCTTCAATCTCAGCCCCCTAGTGCCCTGACTACCTTGGTAATTCTGAAGTTCGTCTTCCATCTCCCTGGTGTCATGAGCTCATGAACCTGTCAAAAGTTTTGAGCCCCTACTTTTCTGCTTTCACTCTCAACTCTGCACAGTTTACAAGTTGGCAAATGCCTTGTGGGGAAAAGCAGTGGAGAAAGTTGAATTTTCCTCAGTGTGGTTTTCTTCTCAAGGTCTTGGATCATTACACTATAGCTGCCTTGGTTGCTCTCTGGTCCATTCTCTTACTTTTTGTATTTTATCCAGGTTTTATAGTTGTTCACAGTGAGATAGTCTGTTACAAGATACTTTATCATAGCTGGAAGTAGAAGGCTTAATCCAGTGATGTGGATTAGTTAGAGGACTGATTAGTTTCTGACAGGAGAATGAGAACATCTCAAAGCTGGGTAGACAGTTGTAATTAACAGAGGTTGAATGTCGATGTAACTATTATAATTTATGTTGATTTTTTCTCTCAAGATGAGCCTCAGATATTTTTCACGGTGTTTTCATATGCTGCATCTTCATAGAAATCAATGGAGAAGTGGAATTAATGTTAAACTTTTTGCTTTATACACACCTTTAAAATGTGTTGAGTATGTGAAATGAAACTTTCGTCTGGTCAGAGTGATAGCAGTATTTTCATAACCAGCCCTGGAAGGCTAAAGTTTTCTTGAATTGCTTGAAGTGGAACACTGAGAAATAGTGTGTTTATATCTGATACCTTTTTTCTAATAATTTGGGATTGGCTCTACACTAAGACCTTTCCAATTCTACCACTTATTAGTTGCTTTTTTTTTTCTTTTATGCCTCTGGTCTAATTCTCTGTCAGCAGTCATAAATGGAAGCTTCATTTCATTTTAGTTTTATCCCATCTCTGTTCCTCAAGTTGCTCCTGAATGCTATTATAAAACTGTTTCGACTCTTCACTTCCTAATATTGTCTCTTTTTTTGTTCTTTTCAAGAAGATGGTAGAGTGTTCCTGGTCAGTCATAAAGCTTTAATGCTGTTGTCTTCTCTTTGAGGCCTGGTTATAGCACGTAATTCCACTGATAAAATACTGTTTTGTGTGTTGTTATGAAAGGCACTGAGAATAGCTTTTGCTCTTTCTTTCTTTGCATCTTCCTATGAAATAAGTCAAGAGCCCAACTTATTTTCTTAGTCAGTGCTTTGCTACTTTTAAAGTACTTAATGTCTGTGTGTATATCTAATTAAAGTATTTAATGTTTCGTTATTTATTTATTTATTTATTTATTTTTTTGTGGTACGCGGGCCTCTCACTGTTGTGGCCTCTCCCGTTGCGGAGCACAGGCTCTGGATGCGGAGGCTCAGCAGCCATGGCTCGCGGGCCCAGCCGCTCCGTGGCATGTGGGATCTTCCCGGACTGGGGCACGAACCCGTGTCCCCTGCAACGGCAGGCGGACTCTCAACCACTGCGCCACCAGGGAAGCCCTAGTTTCGTTATTTAAATAAACCAGAGTTGATAGCCTTTTCTCCAGGTTCTTTATTAAGTAACTGTAGGTTTTTCTTCATCCCTTCAACATTATAAATTAAGCAGATTAAGCAGTTCCTGTGTTTTAATAGCTCCTGCTCTAGTGGCGTAAACACAATAACAAAGGCACTGTTCTTGGAGCGAGGAGACCAAAGACCCCTAACTGTCTAGAGAAACTGGACAAGGCTGCAGAAAGGAGTCAGGACATGTTGCTCCTTTGATCACCTTCTTATAAGAGAGATGGATTACGATAAAAGGTAGAAAGTCAAGGAAAGGAGGTGATTTGAACAAATGCAAAAGTGCTAAAGCCGTTTTAAAGACTGATTGTCCCCTAGTTCTTGGAGAGAATGGACTACAGCTACTGCTGCTGCTTCCTGTATCTGCTTGACCTCTTGGAGTGCGGACTCTGGTGGGAAAGTGATGAGTGCCGTGACTGAATATTTGAGTCCCCACTCACATCAAATGTTGAAGCCTCAGTGTGATAATATTTGGAGGCGAGACCTTTGGGAGGTAAAACAGTCATGAGGGGATCAGGGAATAGGATCAGTACCCTTAGAAGGAGAGACGCCAGAGAGGTGCTCTATCCTTCGGCCAAGTAAGGAAACAGCAGGAAGACGGCCATCTGCACACTAGGAAGTGGAATCTTACTAGACACCAGATCCACCAGCCCTCAGTCTTGGCCTTCCCAGCCTCCAGAACTGTGAGAAAGAAATGTCTGTTGTTTAAGTCACCTATTATTTGTTTTGTTATATAGCAGCCTGAGATGATTGACAGTGAGCCATAACAAAAGATATCCTCACAAAAGGAGAAAGATCAAAGAAGGGAAGGGACAGTTGCTGAAGGAGGGTGTTGGTCCAGAATCCTTCCGAGGTGTCTGGGAGTAAAAAACAGACTGGCCTACAGAATGGAGTCTTTCCCTCTTGAGAAATATCCATTCCACGAAGTCACAATCTAATTAACAGGGTGTTTGTTTGAGGAGGGTAGGTGTGTATGCAGAAGAGATACTGGTAAAAATTGGGTCTAATTCTTTGTTGTTCACAGAGATTTTACAGTTCTCATCATTAGCATTCCCTTTGCTGTATCTATTCCATCATCCACTTAGATGGTGAAACAGAAGGGTTGAGTTTGAACCTCAAATTTCATTTTTAGTATAGAAAATGCAAACTTTTATAGAATTCTATGACAATGTGAGAGAAGAATGGAAGAAAATCTGCTCATTCACCTTTTTGTACTTTAATCATAATAAGAGGTGACCTAAGTTTCTATACATGCAAAAAACTGTAGAATTTTAAAAAATATATATGCTTATAGCCAATGAAATTAATAGAGATGCACAAAACTTTGTTTCCTAGAAAACCAGAAAAATGATAATTTCTAATTAGAATCAAGAACTTCTGACATGGTGTAAAATTTGTATTCCTTGTTTTTTTAGATTACAAACCTGCTCCACTGTTAGTGTCATTCCTGCTAGGATAGTAGAAAGTGTCACAAGCGTATCTTCTATTTGCTTTTATTTAATGTATTTCTAAGATGAACCTTGATATTTGTCTGTAGGATTTATTCTAGATTTTAAAAATCTAGTGAGAAACATGCATTCTGCTATTTTCGTCTTAATAGCCAGCTCTCTGACATAGGCTGAAATCTCAGTACCAAGTGTCTGATGATTATCTGTTTTTATTCAAGACAGAGTATTTTTGAAAGGCATTGGTCCTTTTAATAGCATTTTCTATTACCATGTGTAAACCAAAAGCCTCCAAAACATTTTTTCTCTAGAACTGTAGTCTCAAATATAAGTTCTCTCTGTTAAATTTTCCCATTCTCTCCCCTGTCGCCCAAGATGTCCCCTTCAGTTCATTTCAACGACAGAAGTAATGTTTTCTCACGTGTCTCTGTAGTAACTTTGATTGACTTCTAATGTAGAGCCCTAACAATTTACTGCCCTTTCTTGTTTTGAAGTCTGTTTACCACCCTTTCCCAAGACTATATGTTCTTTGAAAGCAGAGGCTATATGGCATTCATCACACTGATGTATAGTGAGTAGTGTGGTTGGAACTTGATTAATTCACTCCTTTCCTTTCTCCTCATCCAAAATCTTTCTTGGGGAGAGGTTTGAAGCAAACCAAACTATACAAATGGAGGCAAAGTAATGACAAATTATTTTTCTAGGTCAAAAGTCAATGTATAAAACCTTTTTAAGAGCAGTGTTTTACATTGTTCCTTTTTTGATGCAGACAAACGGTAAGGACATGAAAAACAGCACTCTGATCGTCCACCTGTGGTGGCTTCTGACTTGGTATCCACTGAGAAGACATGCATGGCTTTCCTGGGATGTATGAATAAAGACCGGGTGTATGTGAAAGACCACATGGTCGGACTTTAGGGAGAGGGGCTGCAGTGAGAAAAGAAGATGGAATCTTAAAATGATAGATGCGTATAAAATAATTCTTGTAGTTGATTAACAACTTTAGTTCCTTCTGTTGAATTAACCGTAATGCCTGAATCCCGGTTGAGCCTTTGACTGTTCTATAGGGGTTGCCATCCCAAGCTTGAAGATTGTTGTGTGGGTGAGTCTTTCATTTCTCTATGAGATTTTATATGTACAATAGGGGTAATTAAAATGCTGGGAACTTTCTAATCATGTAGAAATAATGGGGAAAAATGCATCATGTAGGTAATCCACATGAAGCATTTCTAGAGTCTTAGCAGACTGACTAAATAGAAAGTGATATTACTTATTTATGCTAAGACACATAGAAGTCTTTTCAAAGCGTACAATCCAATGTTAAATCCAGGCCACCATCTGAACAGATCAGATCAATCTAAGAGAGGGGCTCTCACAAGGAAAAGAAGTCAGCAAAGTACTGTACCCCACGCTGATAGGACAGTCACTGCCTGTGATTCCCGTGGTTCCATACGGTTTTTCTTTAGACCTTCCACTGTTGCCTCATCCACTACCCATTTCTTTTTCCTTCCTGCAATCTACTTCATTTTATCAGTTTTTCAATTATTTTCTCATTATTTCTCTCCATCACCTCACTTTTGATTTCCTGTTTCTTTAAACCTGTTTTCACCCTTCCATGTTATTCCTTTGTTTCCCTCTCCAACCATTGATCTAAGTCTCCTCTGTGACTATTCTGTAATATGGCCAATCTTAGGACTGCATAACAATCCATGAGGAAAGAAATCCCAGCAACTCCTTTTTTCAGAAATCAGATAAGAAGCAGGACCCAGTGCAAAGAAATCTGTTAGGCTTGCTCCAAGGTCCTTACTCCAGATCACTCTTCTTTGTCAGGTGGCTTCTCCACCTCCCTGGGAAGTGTCCTCTGTTCCTGAAGCAATGGCTCAGAAAGAACAAGACCAAACTCCCCGCACATCCCAGTTACACTCTTTTAAAGGAGAAGCGAGATATGCATCAATGGCTTTTTCAGAACCTCTACAACTGCGTTTTGTTTCAGGATAGCTGTTTAAATATCAGCTTGGAAATGCCAGGCCTTTCCTAAGGACACAGCGGTGAAGGATTATAAAGCAGAACAAGATGGCGATACATCTTCAGTCATGCTACTTGAAAAAAATAAATCATTCTTTATGGATCTAAACTTAGCCTTTCCAAATACACATGTCTGCAGACACTGGTGATTAATAGATGACACTGAAGCCTGGCACCACAGGGCCTGATTAATGGCAGTGACATCATGACTTTTAAATATGCTATTAATGCCGGCTCATATGACAAATGCAGATGTGGCATGTGGATTTTCATGGCATTTGCATAGACACAGAAAACAATTTTTTGATGACCTTTCCCCTTAGATTAATCACTGATACGTAAGGCAGCACCTGAGGACAGTGAGCTCTTCCTCTCCTGGCTTCTTTGGAGGAGATCTTAAGTTGTTCTAGTGGTGTTGGAGTGACTCTTTTCACACCCTTAGGCTGACTCTAGGATACAAATTTTTCTATAGGTTTCCCAACAGTGGTTGCTCTCCCAGAAAGTTAGTATCCTTGGAACGTGAGTGCTTGTACCGCACAAATTAAGTCAAACGTGCTAGGTGTTCTCTAGTTCACTGTCTTTCTCTATGCTTCCTTGCCCCAGAGAGGAAAGAGGGAATAGGGGGAAATCATTACTCCCATGTTACCAACCAAGAGAAAAGTTCCCCAGCCTGTTCTTACTGAGTTGTAGGGTGTGGATTGTTAATATTGAACTCCTTACGGGATATGGACTTAGCTCTTCGTAGAGATCCTTACCAGGGAACCTAGGACTCAAGTTCAAGTGTTCCTTCCCCACTCAGATACATAATCAAATGGTATATCTGCAGATTGCATGCATGTGCCCACATGCAGCAGTCAGGTTCCTAAAAACTTGTATCTCATCCTATAATGGGGTAAAGAATACTGTTTGTTAAGTAGCTTCCTCAGTACCAGATGATCACCTCCATCATCAATAAACCTCACAGTTCCCTCAGGGTAGGTATGATCATCCCCATTTTTCTATGGAAAATGTGGCCTCCTGAGAAAGTATTTGAATTGCTGTAGGATTCAGATATAGGAAATAGTGAAGCTGGGATTCATCTCTAGATTCGTCTGACTTTCCCAATGTGCCTTATTATTTTTGCTTTTTCGTGCAGAATGTATGTGAAATTGAAATGATATTATATGGTCCATCTGAATTCCTGAGTCATCAGCTGGGTGGTTCACCCTGTTTCCAAAGCCTGGGTCAGGGTCAAGGATATATTTCTGACACCGTGATCTCTAAGATCTTGTTTAGCTCTAACATTCTGTAGTTCTATGTCCATTTCTCTTAGTGAATGCTATGTCCTGACCTTTCTCTCACCCTGCTGACCTTGTCTTTCACCTCCTGCTCAACCTTTTACTGGCTGCTTCCATTACCTAGGTGCACTCTTCAGTTTGACTACAGGACACACGTTATTTTAAGGAAAAAATAATTGGCTTCTAACTGCAAGTGTAGTAATTGGCATTCACTACAGCCTTTGCCAGTTGGGATAGTTGTGACCTGATAAGCTGAGGATCCTGCCCTCTGACTCTAGAGAAGAACGAAAAGCCTGGCAGAGAGATTGTTTCTATGCAAAAAGTCTACCTTGTAGGGACAGAAACAGGAGGCAGGGTCGGAAGGGGTATATACAGCCTAAAATGCAAGAAATTGAATTTTGCCTCAAAGGATTTAGCATTTCACATCCTCTTCCCTAAACTTCTTGAAAATTAGCAGACCCCCAATGGTACACACAAACACAAAATGCTAAAAATGAACCTAGCGATAGTTCAATCTACCTATGTCACTTTTGATGAAGAAACTGATGTCTAGTAAAGTCGTAGCAACAACAGAAAATCAAAGCCCTAATGACACCTGTACATCTCAGCCTCTTTTTAAATCACAGGTGAAATATTGTAAATTAAGTCATATAAATTTAGCACTAAAAAGTAGCTCTAGTAAGCTCTCCTAGCAATTTCAGTAAAACTTCATACCTGCTCTTTAGCAAAAATGGATGAAATATCAAGGTTTTCATATTCTAAGAATATGAATACCTGTGGCATTTCTAATTCTATTGTTTAAAAATACTGTTATCTGTCTAGAAATATCATTACTTGATGTTTTGTTCCAGATGAGTAGCTTGCCATTTTAGGCATTTGTTTCTGGGATCTCTCTTACAGAGGCAAAATAAAAGTCCTTCATTGCCAGAGAGTTGCTAAGGAACCACTGCTTCTTAGTAAGTATTGACCAGGAAGAAAAGGGGCAATCCTAGGACTCCCTTTAAATATCTTCTCCCTGGCTTTCATTTTTTTTCTCCCCACTTTCTGGTCTGTAAACAGAAACAGAAAAATGAAGAGAGAAAGATATAACCTTGATTTGGGAGGAAGACTGGCAAGCAGGAACAAGAGCCCTCTCCTAGTGGAGAGTGAGGTGGAAGACAGTTGATGCAACTGAGAACTCAGGGACAAGTTTAAAAGCACATTTAAAACAATAAAGCATCTGTGAAACAATTGAATGAGTGGTGCTGAGGTTCGGAGACTTGGAGTCAGGACTGGGGTACTGCAACCTGGAATTTTTCTGACCCCTCTATTTCTCCTGCACCCTGCTTGCCGTCTATTAGCAAAGGGACTTGGCTTTAACTTGCAAATGATTGTTGCAGTGCCTCCTAACTGGTCTCTGCTTCCACATTTGCCTCATGTAGTCTAGTCCAGGGGTTGGCAAGTTTGTCCGTAGAGGACTGCGAGTAAATATTTTAGGCCTTTTTGGGGCCAAGTGATCTTCGTCACAGCTACTCCACTGTATCATGATCACATGAAAATAGCAATAGACAATAGACGAATGAGCATGGCTGCATTCCAAAAAACGCTGACCAAAATACTGAAATTTAACTTCCATGTTATTTCCACATGCCATGGAATATTATTCTTCGTTTGATTTTTCTTTGGTCAACCACTTAGAAACACACAAAACATTCTTAGCTTGAAGGTGATACAAAACAGGCAGCAGGCCAGAGTGATCTTGTTAAATAACAAATAAGTTCCTATTATACCTCTACTCCAGACACCCTCATGCCTCAATATCTCATCTAAAGACCAAAGTATTTATCATGTCCCATGAGGCCCTATGTGATCTGTCCTATTGACTGTCTGACCTCATCTACTGGTAGCCTTTCCTGACTGTGCTCCAGCCAAACTCTCTCCCTGCTCTTAAATTCATCTGTCATGCTTCCCCTTGGGCCTTTCTGGTTTTTGTCCGCTTTGCTTGGAGTACTCTTCTTCCAGGTATCCCCTTGGTTTGCTCCTTACCTCCTTCAAACCTTTTTCAAAAAGCCCTCTCCTAGTCACCTTTATTCAAAGTTGTGAACTCACTCTTTGAAGAGAATCTTATTCCCAACTTCCCTTTCTCTTTCATGGCAATCCCCTTCTAAGATACTCTAAATTTATTTAAATTATTGTCTGTTTCCACCCGGTGGAATTATAAGATTAAGTTTATAATCTTAACGAGGACAGGCATTTTTACCTATTTGTTTGGTTTCTATAGGCCTAAATCCGGAACACATTGAATACATTCAATAAATACTTGAATAGTTGTTGAATGAATTCCAGTAAGCAAGACCTACTGCTGAATTCGAGAATATTGATCTAAAGAACCTTCTCTAGCTTCTGCCTCAGGTGGCAATTCATCCTAGAATTTGGTGGTGGAGTTTGGATTGAACAGCTATGAAGAGGCCCAGCATACATAAAGGGAAAGGGATGAAGATGCTGAGTCTCAGATTTTGCAACCTGATTGCATTTTGAGGGCTTAGACCACAAACATAACACTTGCCCAACAGTCATTCCTTCAACTGAATAGATTTAATAGCATCCATTTGTTTGATTTCCACATGTACAGTATTGACATCACCTGCACAGCACACAGGAAGCTGTTCCAAGCCAGCCGGTCCCTTATGCGTTACTTTATAGGGCATGGATACTGCTCAGGGCACCACTGTTGACTTTGTGGTGACAGGTGCTCTTGCTGCCATAGGCAAAGGGGCGGGCAAACCAAGCCATTTTTTAGTTGGTTTCACAAATGAAATGAACTTGATGTGGTCCATGCAGTTTCTCCACACGTGACCGTATTTATCTTATTTGTCACTGCACGAGGAGAGAGAGGGCATCCTTTGCACCACCATAGGAATCTAGTCTCAAAGTCTGTAATGGCTATACACTTCATAGATTACCTAAGGTTTCATAGGGTTCCACACTTCCATTACCATTAATTTAATACTTTAACAAAGTAGTAAAAGAAAGGAAGTATCCCTTCACATATGCAGTATTTTCTAGAAATCATTAGAGATTTTGCTTTAAGTACCAGTTCTGCCGTATTCTTCATGATTTGAAAATACTACTTAATATAAATAGTGATGATGATAATAATAATTCACATTGATCAGAACTTTATTATATGCAAAGTACTTTTAATGAATGATTTCCTTTCATCAACTATCAGGGTTCTGTACTCTTATCCTTATTTCACAGGTGAGGAAACAGTCTAGATTAAGCAACTTGCCAAGATCACATAGCTTGTAAGGGTGAGACTATAGATTCCAGCACAGCCCTACCTGACATCAGAACCCACACTCTTAATTGCTTTCTTATAGCGACACTCCAAGAACTTTTGACACTCTAAGCCATGTGCCAGTCTCTATATTGACTCTTATTTATTAAAAAAAATTGAACAATAATTTTCTCTTACATTAGGTTATTGGTTTAATTAATATATTAAAGTGGGTTTTGCTATTATTGTTTGGGGGTGTGTGTGTGATAAATATGAGATACTGTGTATGTGTACATGTGGGAGGTATTTCATCACTGCCGTTTAGTGGAGGATGTGGACACTTATTCCATGCCACAGACCCTGACAGGGAAAACCTTTTTCTCTAGGCTCTTTATAAAGCATTGATGCAATAAGGCATCAATTTTCTTTTCACTTCCTGTTACTTCTCAAGAGAGCATGGGCATCTGTGTCACTTTTCAGTGGGCTATTTATTCAGTTTTACTTATCCTTAACTATATGTCATGGATCCTCAAATGACGAGTACATGTTATATTTAGCTAATTTTTGTATACATCTTGTGCACCCCCTCCTCGATACACACACACTCATTTTTAAAAGGAGCCACTCTAGTAAAAATAGCACCCAAGTGGGTGGTTATTTTTAATTTGTACCCCTCACAGCCACCTTATTCATAAAATGATCCAAATTTCTTTAGGTAACTGGAAAAAATGTTCCTATGAACAGATGGTCCAAGTCTCCCCACCACGCTGTTCACCCCACCTGTAGCCCCAGCCCTCCTGTCCACGTTCCTGATAGGATGGACTTCAGAAGCATTCCTTCTAATCTAGTAGATCATCCCCTCATAAAAGCCTTATGGGGGCTGACACCAAGCAGAGCTATGTAGGCAAAATGTGTCCTGAGCGCCATGCCCCTCTGATGTCCTGTTGCCCCAAGCATTCTCACTGTGACACTTCGGATTTTTCTCCATATCATAATGTGCGTGTTCGCTTTCCGTGTCCTCAGGGTCTTGTACTCTGTAACTCTCGCTGGTTGTAGCTAATCTCTTCTTTTTAAATGGTTGGCTAATTGAAAGCTTCCTTCTCAGAGGACAGTGACCCAGTCCACCTAATATTTGAGGGATCTGAAAGATGTGAGAGACCACGGAGGGTAACATCTTTGATTGGACATGACTTGGTTTCTCCTCCATGAGTAGGACTGTTGATGGCCTCATCCAACTCATATTCTGTAGCCATTGAGTACATAACCATAATAATTATATGCAGAACTCTATTTACCAAGTTTCTGATAAAGTCCTTGTGTGCAGTTTCTCGCTGAATTCTCACCAATATTGGTAAGCTACCTTTAGTGTCACCATCATTGTACGGTTTCTTGTAGAAACTGGGGATTGTCTAGATTAAGAAAATTCAAACAGCCAATAAGGAATAAAGCCCAGATTGATGTGAAAAATAAACGTCTAAAGAAGGAAATCAACTTGTGACAAATAAATGGAAGTAATTGAGGCAGAGGAGAGTTTGCTTACATTATTTCCTTTGCCCAGAATTCTCTTCTCTCCCACATCATTCCCTGTATCCACCTGCAAAGTTACCATCTCTTGTGGCCTGGTTTCTGGCTCTCGCTCCCCTTCCCACTACTGTGTCCCCACAGGGACTCTGTCCTCATCGATTTTAACCCACTCACCACCTGTGTCCAAAAAGATTACTTAGGCATCTCTGAGCAACAGAACTTGAGTTCCTTGCAAGGTAGAAATAAGCCGCCTCATTTTTATCCCCCCCTTTACAGCACTTTTGCTCTCTAAAACTTTGAATGAGTGAAAGAAATCCTAGCAAAATGGATTTTAAAATACAGACAAAGACATAATGGAATCGCCCGCTTATACTTAAGCCAGAATGCCAGGATTAAAGAGGGTCAGATGTCATGTGACCTTAAGTGTCTAGTAATGATTATCAAAAGGCATTTTAGCAGAGAAAAGGCTTTTATGATATATAAGATTGCAAGTTTTTTGTTCTGCTGTGTCATTACTGATAAAATTGTATCACTCTTTACAGAAGCAATCAATTCCATTTCTGTTGCTGCCCAGTGGGCTGCTGCAGTTCTTAAGCTGACCTCTCCCTCTTAAAGTTCTACTTTGCATTAGGACCTCTTCAGATAAACTTGCAAAGTGTCTGATGATTAGATCGGGAGGCTGGTTTCAAGCGTTCTATTTTTATCTCGATTGCTTCCTTTATTGTGTCACCTTGGACAAAACCCTTCATCCAGGTTTACATGTAAGGTTTTCCACTTAAAAACCATGTCTCATGATAAATTCTCATCCAGACAGTAGAAAGCAATCTTTCTAAGAGCTTTACTTAATTGGTTTCCATCCACACATGAACTTCCAAGACTGTACTTACATATCCCATCATGCAATATGGCCTCCATAATTCTCTGCCTCTCAGGAAGGTGCCTGTCTCTGGTAATTTGTTTGTGGCTGCCAAGTTCATTCCCTGATGCTTACTCATTATTCCCTGTGCTCCCACCCTGTTAAGCAGACAGCAGTGCATGGCTTGCTAGGAATATGGGTTGGCCCTAAAAAAGTAACTATAAAAATAACTACATCACTATTTTCACCTCAGAGGAAATAAATTTCCACTTTACCTTAAGGAAGAGGCAGACCGTCTATTCATTCTAAATTCATGTAATAATCACACAATAAGTGATGATGGAGACTACAACATTGAAGGAAGAAACAGTCCCTGCATTTAATCAAAGAGTAGTCTAGTGGATACATAAGAAATTATAATTTGTGTGAGAAAGGCATGAGTGCTATGACAGAGTCACTCGAGGGTTCAGGAGATTTCTCTAACACCTAAGGGGTGTTTTAAGAAAATATTGACTTAGAATTAGGCTTTGAAAGAATATAATTTGACCAAGTAGGTAGAAAAGTAATCCAGACAGACGGTTGAGATTAGATCTTAGAATACCTTTTTAATAGACCAAGGGATTGAAAACATACTTGGTAGACATTAGGAAGCCAATGCATGTGTTTGAGAATAGTATGATCTGAGCTATAGTTAAGGAAATGTATGTACAGTATCTTATTTTGGTCAAATTTATAAACAGGGAGATCTTGAAAGCAGGAAGATGAATTATTAAATGATTGAAATAATCTAGTGATAGTTCATAAGACCTGAATTTGGGTGATTGACTTGGGACTGATGAATTAGTGAGGGACTCCAGGTAGGTGGGAACATGGTGACTCATTGAATGGAGGAAGTAAAGAGCAAGGGTCAAGGATGACTCAGGGTATGGTCCTGCGTGATGGGTGGTTAGTGGTAGTAAACTTCTAATAGCAAATCTATGAGAGGTAATTGCTTCACTTTGACCTATACTACCCATTTGGGCATCAGAAACATGCAGGTATTGCCAAAGAGCTGGTAGGTAGTGAAAACATAATGCAATTTTTTTAACTTCTGTAAAACCTGTGGCAATTAGAGCCCATCTCTGAATTTATACAAATAGCCTCTGTTGTAAAATCTTCCAGAACTGCTTTCCAAAATCTCTTATGTTTTTCCTCTAAACAATTTAAACAATGTACTTTTACAGTTTTTTTTTTAAGATAGGTTTAAATAAGCTTCATGACATGTATATATAGACTTTAAAGCCTGGAGAAAAAATGAGAAATCACCTAACTTAAAGTTTTATTTTGAAGTTGAGGGAACTGGGGCCTGGAGAGGTAAAGAAAAGTAAATGCCTACAGTCACTCAGTGACAGAAATTAGCTCATGGCTCCTAACTTCAAGCCTTATGTTCTTTTAGGAATACACATATTGGATTTAACCATACTTCATTAGCTGTAATTTTTTTTTGAATTTTATTTTATTTATTTATTTTATACAGCAGGTTCTTACTAGTTATCTATTTTATACATATTAGTCATAAGTGTAATTTTTAAAGGTCAAAATTTTTAGAATATCAGAAACTACAATCTAATAACAGAACATTTGACAGAGTAAAATATGTGACTACTTGTATATCAGGCTGGAATTTCTCTAATAAGAACTGGTTCAGCCGTATATCTAGTTAGGGAGTAATTTCAGTCACAAGTGGTGGGCACAAATGAAAATCTTTATTAGAAATCTGGAAAAGCAATAAACAACCTTGATGGCACATTTATTTGAAGGACACTGAACAAGAAGGTGTGACAAACACATTGAAGCTTGAGAAAGCAGAAATTGTTTAGGGTCCTAGACCCAAAATCCTAGAATCAAATTTTTAAAAATCAAGCCAATGCATTTGGGAAACATAATGTTTTACTTTTTGGTCTGTGAGCCACAGGAAGATTGACATCTGCTCTAGAAAAAAAGGCAAAATATATAGTGTTGTATAAATGTGTTAATAGTCTTGTTCAGTAGGCAGTGGGGTGGGTCCCCAAGTCACTAGGTGGTTAGGACTTTGTTATTTGGGAGACTACCAGCCAAAGAAATGGCAGGAAGCAGTAGATTCTGACATCAAAACTGAAAACAGGGGCCAGAGGCTAAAGGATTGAGGGGCCAAACAGTTGTGGCTTCATCATAAAGACTTGAAGAGTCTGACATTTGCCTAATGAAATATTTATGCCCTTGATGGATGGAAGTACTACTTGTTTCTGGATAAACATACATCTGTATGGCGTGTGTCTGTATATTATATATATATATGCATTAGAGAGAGAGAGGGACAGAGAGAGAAATATGGCTGAGGGTGAGCATGTATGAGAGAAGCTTGCTTTTCTTACATATGTGTATAAATATTACACATGTAGAAAAGAAAACACTGTTCGTTCATTCATTCAGTGAACATTCATTATGGACCTAATTGGTACATTTTTGTCTCATTTAATCCTAAAAGAAACAAAGGCAAATTAACCGAACTAAGAACCTGAGAGGTATGTATGCTGATATTACAGATCAGAAAAGTTGAGTCCCACAGAGAAGTGAAGGCTACAACTTCACATGCCTGTGAAGGACAGAGCCTTTCTTTCATAACTCCTTTCCACTGAGTCATGTCCAAAATGGAGTTCTCTGATTCTTCAAAGAGAATAGAATATGTTGTAGTCAAACACAGCATAAACCACTGGGAAGTCATGGGGTGAAAGGAGCATAGCCTGAGGCTAGTTAAAGAGGCTAATCATGCAGTGCTTTGTTATAAGAGCCTTAGAACAGTCCTGTCCTGTTAAAACTTTGCATCTCAGTGGAAAAGGAGAGCTCCTCAAGCAGGGAGAAAATAAGATGCTGCTTCCATTCTTCCAAGAAGTAAGGATCACTCTTAGAATTGCACTTGGTGCAGGGGCACAAACACTACACCGGGGATTAGGGGATTAGGAGACCAGTGTATTCGTACTGGCCATACCAGTAATCAACTGTGTGACCCTGGATGTATCTTTTCATCTCTTTGAGACTTGATGACTTCATCAAGGAGATTGGACTGAAAGAATTTTAAGGTCCCTCTTAGATTTAAGACGCAGAGTTCAAGAGCAAGAATATATTCTCCTTGTTGAATCTTTTCAAGTCTTAATGAAGCTGATGCTGGAAAGAAGATGCTGATAATGAGCAGTTATTTTCTGTGGCTACCCCGTACCTGCCCATTCATATGTAGGTATGCAGATTGCTACCCGCTCCTAACTACATCTCTGTGTCTCAGTGAGGAGCAGACCACCTCCACAGATGGAGAGGAATATAGTGTAAAGTAGCTTTCCCAGCATCCTTTGCAGCTGGGGTATAAGCCTAGGACCAACACTTTGACAATCAAGTGTCCTAGGGCCACTTGGTTATGGTTTTGGATTAGACACTTGAAAGAAGGAAGTGGTACAAGTTCTCTCTGTCTGGGGGTAGTCTTTTTTCCATATCAGAACCAGTTCTAAGGTGTTATTTGGGCATTTTTTTCCCAGGAAATTTTGAAACTTGTTCTTTAGCCCTATCATCCATTCTGTGAGCTGCTGAATTTACTTTTAATAAATCATCAGATCTTGTCCTTCAAGGCTTTCTTTAAGTTTTGTCATTTACTTCTTGTACATCATTTGAACATTTACACCCTTAGAACTTGTATAATCTCACTTTTTTTGACAGGCATATTGCTAATACTTAATTTTATCCTGTTCCTATTGTTATCTAAATAAGCAATTAGACTTTTCATTCTGGAGGACAAGTTTTGGGGTTTTTTTTTTTTCCTATGGTATCTAAGAAGATGCTTTTTATTGATACATTTATGCCTCAAGTGTTAGCACCTCTATCACTTGATGATCTTCAATCAGGGAACTGAAGGCAATAGAAGTGAATTTCCTGAATCTTCTTTTTGAGCTGGTGGGTCCCTTTGTCATAATCCTCATTTTCAAAACTGCCCTCAGCTCGTGCTACCACATTTTGTTCTTTTGACCTTTGAATCTTAGTTGTCCCCTATAAAATAGTAAAGATTGGACAATAAAACTAATTATGACCGTACTTGATAGAGAAAAGCCTCATCAACATATTTTAAACAGAAGCAGATAAGTTGATCATAGAAAAAAGGAATCATGGCAAAATGGAAAAAGTGACTCCAGGGAACCTATTAAAGAAAATATATTTATGTAACTTGACTCATTGAAAAGGGTAGCTGGGTAAAATGTTTCAAATTGATATATAAACATTTAAACGCTAAAATGAAATAAAATAAATCTACTACCCTACACAATGGGGCAGAGATACTTACAGAGGAAATAAATGTCTACAATGCAACAGCCAATGGATTGGGATTCAGTCTCTCCACAAACTGGAAGAATAGGATGAAAGATGTGCTGTGCATTTCCACACTACCTTTCCCTGATAAATTTCTCCCCATCATCAGAATTCTTAGACCACCCCATAAAGAAACTGCTTCTGATCCTGAGTTATAGCAGGGGACTCTAAGGCACATAGAGATTGTTATCTGACTAAATTCATGTCCGAGTGGATCCAAGATTTCCTGACCCTAAGGTCTACTATTTGTCCACGAGGATTATCTGCCTTTCTCAGGTGGGTATCCAGAGACAATGTATTGTGTAGCCATGATCCCTACCCTGGAGGTGTTAGCAACTTAATGTGAAAGGCAGGACCAACATACAAAAATCTCTCTATTATTCACACCAGGGAGAGACAGCTAAACTGGCGCATGTAGAAGAAACTATAGGTCTACCTCGACATCTGTCTCTATGTGCGTATTTTTGTTAACACACTCATACTCGTAGGATTAGTCTGGAATGTTTTCAAAACCAAAATGAACTTTGAACATTATTTTAGAAGCCAGTGAGAGATACGGTGGGACCAGAACCAAATTCTCTTTCAGAAATGGGGGAGCAAAATACTGTTCAGCTAAGCATTTCATCCTGTAGTATTTTATCTTCCTGGATCTCCATCCCTGCTGTGCTGGATTTGAGCGGGTGAGGAAGCTCACTCACACTCCTGATTTCTGATTATGCCCTTAAGTCTACTGAGGTGCTTCATTCTGAACCCCCTGTTCCTAACACCCTTCCACCTCCATGTTTTTTGTGTGTACCTGAACGTGATGATTTATTAGCTTAGGTAGATGAGAAGACTAGGTCCTTCTGTGCACCAACCTACAGAGCTTTAGTGCTTGCATTCTAAGGAGGTCTGCAGTGAAACTCCAATTTATTGAAGCACGTCCACTGATAGATGATGCACTTTGTTTTAAAATGTGGTTTTCATGGACATTTTTCAAGCCCTGAAGACAACCTAAGAGCATCCACTGAGATGTAGCAGCCAACTTGCTTTACTCTGTTTTGATATGGGGTCGGGTTTCAAGTGAACTCCAGACAGTCATACTGGAATGCAACAGCATTTTATTGCCAAATGGATTGTTTGGGATGGTTCATAATGCTTTACAGGAGCTAAAGGAGAAAAGGAAATGGATTGTGTCATCCATGAGAGATAGTGGGTCAATACACACCCACAGAGAGAGGTGCCCCAGTCCTCCCATTCTAACCCCAATTCCTCTTCTCCTTCCTCTCCTCTATGCATGCATCTACCAAAGGAGTAATTTTTCTCCACAAACGTGGCAGACCTAAAGAACTTGAAAAAGAGTCTGTGCCTGTGTACACCAGATCAAGTGGTAGTTCCGCCAACCCCTGCAAGTATTGAGACTTTGTGACTGAGGAGTGTTGTAAAGCCATCAGCTGTATGAAGGGTGGGCCAGAAGTGCTGTATAGGCTATGGAGCATTGTGGAAAATGAAGGAGGGAGAGGAAATGAGACTTTCCTGTTTTCTAGTGTCAGCATTTTCCCAAAAAGAACCCAAGATACAAGTAAAATGACTCATGCCTTGTAAATCAATGTTAGGATTTTGATGAGAGGCATGTGGATGTCGAGGCATTCTTGTCTCAAAATGCAATTCAGAATGAGGATAGTTACGTGCACATTTTGTCAGCCAGGGGCAGAGAGCCAGAGTGAAAAGCAGAGTGAGGGGGAAAGTGCGAGATAGCTAATCTTTCCTGCATTATCTCAGAATCATCTTGGATTTCGTGGGTATATGATGACTCATTTTCTGCCACAGGGCCAAAGGGTAGCTTTGAGAACCATGAATGATGACATTGTTCATAAGGGTAAGAACCATGGCACAGGTCTTGGCAGAGGTATACGGGAAACAGTATAAAGTTAATTGAGAGAAGAGCAAAGCCATCCTAGGAATCCTCAGGTGTGCTGATATCAAAGCAGTGAGTTGAAAAATACATTTTAAAAAGCAGATGCAGATGACTCTGTCCACAGGAACTGAAAGGAGAATCAAGATGTACTTATGTTCTATCAAAAATCAACAAATTACAGTATCTTTGGAGATAGGAACTTTGTCTGTCATGTTAACTTTAAATCAGAGCGATCCCTTGTGTCAGTTCAGGTCATCTTAGAAGCAGAGATACCAAGACAGGATTGGAAGTGCAAGAGATTTAGGTGGGAAAGGTCTGCGTGGATAAAAGGGGGAAAAGGAGGAGTAGGCAGGGAGTACTTTCAGTCTGCAGTGCTAAAAGGAGACATGGGAGGAAAGATTTTGTAGGAAGAGCTCTAGACCGCAGAGAAATCTTGGCCAGGATGATGGAGACCCAGAAGTTTCCTGTTAGAGAAACCCAGTAGTAACGGGCCAGAATCAGTACCGATGCTCTGCTCATGCATCAGCTGGGAAGAGCCTGGGAGAAAGGTGGTCTTGGCAAGAACGAGCTGGTTGATTCACAGGGGTAGCAGCCAAAGCTGTCTGTCAACTCTGCTCTCTAAAAAGGCAACTTCTCCAGAAGGACATCTAAGTGACGTACTTGTGGCTCCCAAATTAGTGCTCATTTCACTTTGACGTAATCAGTTAAAACATTTAAAGCGAATGTCTGAAGATAAGTCCTTTTGCAGACACACTTCCTGTTCTCTGCCACCTTTCGATGTCATCCATTCCTTTTAAAGGCTGCTATCAGTTACGGGGTTTCACTTATAAACAGATATTTATGGCAGAAGGGTTGTGATTTAACACCAAGACTGGAACCTACCTTTGTGCTGGCCCTGGAGAGTAGGAAGGAGTCCCATGTCCCCCTCTCTTTCCTAAGACCTTGGTTCACAAGTTTTGCCACATTTATCTTAAAAGAAAGTAGTTCTTTTTTCTGCTTATAAATATACTCAAGTGTTCTTTATATTGTCAAATAATATCCCAGCTCATTTACTTTTTCTATGCTTTCGTCATATTTTACCCCTTACATGTGGGAGCTATCCTGGATCAGCCTTTTACCCTCTTCTATTGTCTGTCTGGCTATGTGCTAATATATCTGAAATTTGTATCTCTAACCAGGAAGTCTTTGCTAAACTTCAGACCTTTATATCCAGTTGCCACCTGAACAATTCCATTTGAATAGCTCACAGGAAGCTCAAATTCAGAATGGCCAAAACTGAATTCATCAGTTCATACCCAAAACCTTCACTTCAAATAAAAAATCAAGCCTAGCTTCTCTATGTCCTAAATATCTCTGTTCCATTTTCTTTGCTCTATTCCTCCTGATTCTGATTTGGTTTAGTCCCTTGTAATTTCCACCAGGGTTATCCTAATAGGATAATCAGGATAATATCCTATTGGGCCCCTTTCTTTTCTCCCTGATGTGAGCAGTGCTCATCTCTAATCCATCCTGCACATAGTCATCAAAGTAACCTTTTTAGACAAAGTACGTTTATGTCATCCCCTAGCTTAAAATCATGCAAAGGCCCAGGATAAATTCTCATTCCTTAACGTGACACACAGGACCCTGCCTCCTCTGTCTCAGCTCCTGCCACCCCTCCAGATGCACTGTGCACCCATACTTATGGAAATGCTTGCAGTTCTCTACCTGATGGTGCTTGGATGCCTCTATTCTTGGTAAGCTCCCCATCAGAGTTGTATTATGCCCCAATACATCTTACACATGCCCTTTAGAAATTAAATTACTCATAATTTGAGATCACTTCCCCAGATCATGACAGGGATAGCTATTTAATAAGGTCATTCCAAGAAATATCAACTTGGAATAAGAAGTTGGTGGCCAACTATATGAGCCTGATCAATCAAGACTTAGAGTCAAATATGTTAAAAACTTATGAAGTATTACTATTAGCCAGGCCCAGTGCTAAGTGATTCTATGTATAACATCTAGTCCACATAACAGACATGTTAGCATATATTAAGGTAAGAGAATCTTACTATCAAAATAGAATGGAAAACCCTTCAGTTAGCCAGGAATAACTGAGATTTTGCCCTCCTGTCCTCCATTCATCACCAGGGATTTGACCTAATAGTTACCTAAATGGCCGAATGGTTTGTATCTCAAGATACCTCATGTAGATCTTCCTTTTGTTACTTCCTTTATTCTGGTTCAGTGATTCTCAACCTTAAATGTGCTAAAATTATAATACAGAGTGATATGAATGAAAAAATAAGTATGCTACATTTCATGGGAAACTTTTGGGATTTCCATAGGTAATTTTTACTGCAAGCAAATTTTCCTTACATTTTTTGACACCAAAGGAATCTTAGATTTGTCTCTATTGGATTTCCTCTGCTGGGAACGCTATACCATTCATGCTTGTTCCTCTATTCTGCCCAAATAACTTCTATTCAAATAGCACCCTTCTTGGAAAGTCTTACTTGACTATTCTTCCCCCTTCTCCCACCAGCCAAAATGTATTAACTGCCCCGCCCCACCTTCTGCTGCAGTCCTATGGCTGTCTGTCAGTCTATCTCATTGTAATCCTTGGTTTTCTTACTTTTCCCCAAATGGGCTGTGAATTCTTTGAGGGTTGAGATCATTAGTCTAGACTGTTCTCTGACATGTAGAATGATAGCTGGCATCTGGTAGTTCTTAATTAAAGGTTTGTTGAGTGAAAACTAAATAAAAATCAATTTAAGAAGAATATTGTTTGGTGATAGTGAGGAACGAAGAAATCAATTGAAACAGAACAGTAATCTCCCTTAGAGTAAGCTCCATAGGTAACGTAGGTTATCTAAGTGGCAGAGCTGAGTAATGCAGGCAACAAATGATCACGCTTTGCATTTTGCCTTGTAGTCACCTAGGAAGGTATTTACCAGTAGGAAGTAGAAAAGATAGAATAGTTTTCCTTTTTGAACAGAATATCACTTCACTGGGCACCCTCTCCTTTTCTCATTTAATAAAGATTATATGTAGTTGAGGAAAATATCAAAGAAAAATAAGGGAGTTTGACGTAAAGTAAAAGTTATTAAGGCTCAAGGTTACCCACTAAGATCTGAAGTAAAGTGCATAAAAGGGACACAAACATAGTGTGAGCATGAAAAAATTTTTGTACAATGAAAGGAAGGGTCATACAGTTTTGTTAATTCATTGTCAGTGATAGTTTACCTAAACACCACTGAATTTGCAAATCAAAACAAATTTGGAGGTAGTTTAGAACAAATTCGAGTAGGGAGTATTTTCTTGAACTCAAAGAAGCGATACCCCAGAAAACAAATTGCCCTTCAGCTATAACAGTATTTAATTATGATATAAGATATTGTTAATCAAAACAGATGCTTTTCTACGTATTAGATAAGGTTTATTAGTTGTTTTAAGACTGAGGAATTTAGGCATAACCCTCTACCAGGAACAAAGACTTGAGGTGAAAACCATCCTTTTAATGAAATGACAGCACAGAACCTGTGCAGATGAAAGGAGATTGGAACTGGGGATGTGACCTTTGGGTGTCCAGGAGAAAGTCACATGCTATCATTTGCCTAGTTGTAAAGTCTTCCCTTAGCCCTCCAGGCATGGGGGAAGGCAAGAGGAGAGATAGCAAGCCCCTCTGGCCTCCAAAATAATAATTTCCTGTGGTCCTACCCCAGTTCTCTCCCCTCCTCCCTTCAAGAATTTTTGCTATACCTAGAGGTGAAAAGATCTGACCCTAAGAAAAGTCACTCATTCCTTAGGGACCCTGATGGTCCAGGAAATTAGACAGTAGGACCTGAGGCTAAGAGAGCAGTAAGTGGTTTTTGTTTGTTTGTTTAGTTCTTTTATTTGGGTTTGTTTAAAGCAATTTAATGAAGATATTCATTCTCACTCTGCTTCTCTCCTCTCTGTGGTCTCTTTTTTTCACTGTCTCTTAACTTTTCCTTATTGTTTAATAAACAACCTTAATCTGATGAGCAGAGAATGATTATTGAGAATGTGCAGAAGGGAAAGGGTGAGGGATATATAGAGGGTTATAAAACTGAACATCATTCATCTTCTTAACCCTCAGTGAATAAAAGAAGCCCTTCACAGTGGGCCCAGAGAGGTCCCTTCTCCACGTTAACTTAAATACTTTCATTTGGGTATGAGATGTCTGATAATTAGTTTGTGTTTGTCTGATAGGAACTGCACCTGGTCACTTCTGTGTTTCTCAACCCTGGTTATATATTAGAATCATTTGGGGAGCTTTTAAAAATTGTGACTTCCAGGCTACTCCAAAGATGAATTAAATCAGAAACTCTAGGTATAGGACTAAGGTATCAGATTTTGTCAAGGTCTCAAGTGATTCCAAGGTGTAGTCCAGGTGGAGAGCCATTGTTTACGATCAAGGTTTAGGTTCTTCTCAACAAACAGACATAAAATACCCTGAGGCAGGAATCACATAACTACATTCCTTGCCTTATTAAGAACATAAAGATAAGAAAAAAAAATCAATCTGTATTTTAAACACTTAGCATTCTATAAGTATGAACATGAAGACATGGTACATAAATACCAACATGATACTAAACCGATTGAGGAACAAAGACTAGTAAAAGTGTCTTTTAACAAAAGGTTTGAAATATTTGTATCCAGATGATGAATATAGTGTGGGCTAAGACATGGACCAATAGTTTGTTTCCAGTTTGGATTAACTCTAATCTATCCATGAACATAGGACTCAAAAGTCTCATGCTAATGATAGATTCATATTCTGTTAACCTGAGCTTTTTCATTTACGTATTTCACAAACATATTTATGTCCTGTGGATTTATCACTGATGAAACAAAATTTTATTTATCTTTGTTATTTTATTTAATACAGCTTTTATTATCAGGCTGCCCAAAGTGTAAGGCATTGTTTCTCAAAGTCTGGTCAGAATAACCTGGGAAGCTGTAGATACGTAGATTCCCTGTAACTCTATGGATTCTGATTAAAATTTGGGGTAGAAGCCAGGAATCTTTATATTAATGGACTCTCATGGAGTCAGTGGGAAGATTCATAATGTTAAAGATTCAGAAATAATGTTGGTGTTCATCTAGTCAGTACTTCTCAAACTATCTAAGGTGAAGAATCCATGTTCTTTTTCTTTTCTTTTTAATTTACAGCACATAAATGACTAAGTAAAATCTAATAAAAATGAACTTCTAAGGAAAAAACCCATGAAGGAAAAATAGAAGATGCAATCCCTAATTTTTTTTATTAGATTCAACAGACAAAAAAAAAAAAAAAAAATTCCATCAAATTGCTGTAAAAGTTTTTAAATACCTGCTTTGAATTTTTGTACTTATTTTATCTTAGACTGGTAAATATTGGGTTGGCCAAAAAGTTCCTTCGGTTTTCAAGTAAAAATAAAAGACATGTTTTTCATTTTCACCAAGAACTTTATCGAACAACGTATTCTCCCTTTTCTTCCACTAGCTTCTGCCATTTTTCAGGCAACTTCATAATTCTCCCTTCCCCAAACTTTTTATCTTTTCGAGTTGAAGAACTGTTCCAGGTGCCTTTTACACTCTTCCAGGGAATTGAAATTTCTTCTATTAAGAGAATTTTGTAAAGACCAAAATAAATGGAAATCCAAAGGTGCAATGTCTGGTTAATACGGCAGATGAATCAGAACTTCCCAGCCAAGCTGTAACTGTTTTTGCCTGGTCATCAAAGAAACATGCGGTCTTACGTTATCCTGATGGAAGATTATGCGTTTTCTGTTGACTAATTCTGGACGCTTTTCGTCAAGTGCTACTTTCATTTGGTCTAACTGGGAGCACTACTTGTTGGAATTAATTGTTTTGTTTTCCGGAAGAAGTTCATAATAGAGGACTCCCTTCCAATCCCACCATATACACAATATCACCTTCTTTGGATGAAGACTGGCCTTTGGTGTGGTTGGTGGTGGATCATTTTGCTTGCCCCATAATCTCTTACATTCCACATAATTGTACAGTACCCACTTTTCATCGCCTGTCACAATTTGTTTTAAAAACGTAACATTTTCATTATGTTTAAGTGGAGAATTGCATGCGGAAATTCAGTCAAGAAGGTTTTTTTCGCTTAACTTATAAGGAACCCAAACATCAAAGCGGTTCATATAACCAAGCTGGTGCAAATGATTTTCAGCGCTTGATTTAGATATTTTGAGTATGTCGGCTATCTCCCGTGTGGTATAACGTTGATCGTTCTCGATTAATGTCTCGATTTGATCGCTATCAACTTCAATTGGTCTACCCGACTGTGGAGCATCGTCCAGCGAGAATTCTCCAGCACAAAACTTCACAAACCACTTTTGACATGTTCGATCAGTCACAGCACCTTCTCCATACACTGCACAAATCTTTTTTTTGCGTTTCAGTTGTTTTTACCTTTCTTGAAATAATAAAGCATAATATGCCAAAAATGTTTTCTTCCATCTTCAATATTAAAATGGCTACACAAAAATTCACCAATTTTGATAAGTCTTTTTTTAAATGCACGCTGATATGACAGCTGTCACATACAATCTAAGAAAATTGTTTCGAATGAAGTTAGAGCCAACTAAGTGCTACTAGAGCCATCTTATGGAAAAAAAATGAACGAACCTTTTGGCCAACTCAATAATTTGCAGGCTAGCACTGGTGTACAAACTAAACATTGAGTAGCAATGTTTCCCATTTTTGTTCAGAATAACATTAATTCTGTATGATACTAATAAGATAGAAACCAAAGGAAAGGAGTCCATTGTCAATCAAGTTTGAGAAATAGTGGGAGAAATAAAGTTCCCTTATGATGAAACATCTTGCAGTATCCACTACACCAATGTGTTTGTGAATGCAAGAGAAGGAAATAGCATGCAGCTTTTCCAACAGTTTTTCTACCATGGATTTCTTTTCAAGGGCACTGATGAACAACTCTAGGAAACCAGTTTTTAGTTGAATATAATTAAAGAAATACTGACTTAGGTAAGTTTCTTCATTTTATCCTTGAGGAAACAGAAACCTAGAGATGTCAAGAGATTTGTTTATAGTCAAGCAACTATTTCATTTATTAGTTAACTAATAGTTAATTAAACACTTAATGAATGTTTACCATGTGTCAGATAGTCTACCAAGTGCTTTGTCTTCTAAGATGACAGAATCATTTGTAGACGTGAAATGACTAATCATCCACCTAGGGAACCCTTGGTTCTAATTTTTCTGCAGACACGTATATCACTAATATTTCTGTGCTCTTTGTTTTGTATGTTTCCATTACTCTTTCTAAGGTTTCCCCTGCTATTTATAACTAAGGGTATTTTTCATGGATGATGTTTACCTAATCTTGGCCAACTTTGTTAAAATTGAGTAGTCATGCAATCTGGTAAAAAAAAAGTTAGTGTAGTGAATTTGTGTCTTCATTCAGAGAATATTTGCATACCAGTTACTATGGGTCAGATAATGTTCCCAGCATTTTGCATATGTTAACTGATTTAAGCCTATATCAAAGGTTTGAGATCAGTATTTTTATATGATTTTAGAGATAAAGAAACTGAGGCATAGAAGTATAAAGTGACTGGCCCAGGGTCACAGACCTTATGTAGACCTAGAAGTCAAACCTAAGCAGACTGGTTCCAGAGTCCATGTGATTCCAAGTAGAAAGGTACACCTACTTTATGAGAGCGCCTGTAATGCTGGGTTGATGTAACAGAAAATTACCCAAGTGAATGAGAATTATTCTAAGGAATTCAGGGTGGTTATTGAAACTGATATTAAATGTTTAGAGGAATGATTTTTTTCCACTATCGTTCATTTTGGTGAGAGACTGTTTTCCTCAGGAGAGATGATAGGGGGCTTTTCAAGCGCAGTCAATAAAAGTTGTATGGATATTATCTTCGAGGAGCGTGATCCTGAAAGACTGTCATAACCAGAGTTCCTAATTGTGTTCTAGGAGTTGAGCCAACTGTAGGTATCCTATAATGAAATAATGGTTGTATTACATACGTGTGTAGGGATGTTTAAGTCTAACAAACAGAATGAACAATTTTAAAGCTTTTCTCCTGTGATTTTTTTCGCCTTTTGTATTCCACGTACCATGAAAAGTACATTGACTAAAATGTGTTCTCTGACCCCACTTAAATCAGTCTACTGAGAGAACAGACTTGAAAACACATAATTAACAAACAAGTGTGCTGCATATTACTATTTATCTGCACTACAGTTTATCATGAGGCAGAATATGACAGCGTAGTTCTCAAAATAATAATCTTTTGTTATGTTTCTCCAAGAGCACCGTGACTTCTAGGTTTGAGCATCACTAGGTTGGTCCTCACACTTTTAGGAGGTCTTCCAATATGCTCCCACACTACTGTATGCATATCCCTATAAGAAGACTTAGATGACATAAGGAAACAAACATTAATTATATTTGTTTCTCTTTCTTAAAATTGTGAGCTCCTTGAAAGAGGGAACTGTGTCTCCTTCACCACCATTTTCCCTCCATGTGACACAGAACCTGCCACTGGGTAGGTTGGTCCTCAATAAATATTTCTTGATTGACTGACTAAATTACAGTATTCGTTCGTTCAGTGTGTGCCGATTTCCCTTCATTTTGCTACAGTCCTAGCATTGCATGCTACCTCTGGGAAGGTGACCTATGAAAGCAAAATGTTAACATTTTGTGGCAGGTAATTTTTACCTTAATAGCCAGGGTTTAGGTACGGACTTCTTGCTAGAAAGGTCACTTCTCTGTTCCTGTTAAGTTTACAGTTGACATCTTGGAAAATTTCTCTAGAGCATAAAGAGGCCTGACAAAAATATTTATTGTGGCTCTGTTTATAATAGGGAATTGTTAGGATAGCCAAATAAACTGTATTATATCCAAAGTATGAAATACTATGCAACAGTTAGGAAGAACAAGGTATATCTAAGTCTAATAAATTGCTATCCTACTATTGAAGAAACAAAAGCAAGCAGCTAAAAGATACTTTCAGTACGTCTCTTAAGACATATCTTAAGAAAATTGTATTTTCTATTGGTTCACTTATGATAGAGGCATGTAAACGTGTAGAAAATAGTCTTTAAGGACTCCTACCCAACTGAAATCAGTGGCTACATTAGAAAGGTAGAGGGAACGACGAATAAACCCTACTCATTTGTTCATCATTCATCCATTAATTCACTTCAGTCATCCTTTCATCTATTCATACATTTCTTCATTCCAACAAAACTTTTTGAGTAAATTTAACATATATGCATAAGGTAACATGCTGAGTTCCCCAGGGTTAGAGAATGTATAGACACAGTCCTTTCTTGGCCTTTATCCTAACATAGCTTATAATTGAGCAGGTAGGATTGGACAAGTACACCGGCATATCAATAATACGAGAGAGAATATAGGAGAGATGGAAGGAGAGAGGGAGAGAGAGAGACATACATGCAAACTAAGGCTTTTCAAGGTATGACTTCTAAATTGAGATCTGAAAAAGGAGTAGAAATTGTAGCCAAATTCTGGGCATGGAATGGGAAAGAAATTCCAGGCAGAGGAAATTTTATGTGCAAACAAGTAGAACAAAGAGCTTAAATACTGTGGGAGTAGAAGTAGCTTAGTACTTCTAGAGGGTAAATATTAAACTGTGGTGATGTGGAATCTAGAAAAATGGTACAGATGAACCTATTTTCAAAGCAGAAATAGAGACACAGACATAGAGAACAAACATATGGACACCAAGGGGCTGGTGGGGAAACGGGGGGTGGGATGAATGGGGAGACTCGGATTGACCATATATACACTACCATGTATAAGATAGATAACTAGTGAGAACCTGCTGTATAGCACACGAGGCTTTACTTAATGCTCTGTGATGACCTAAATGGAAAGGAAATCCAAAAAAGAGGGGATATATGTATACATTAACTGATTGACTTCGCTGTACAGCAGAAACTAACACAACATTGGAAAGCAACTATACCCCAATTTAAAAAAATATATTAAACTGTGGCGTGAAATGAGAGACATACAGACTTTTACTAATGTGTAGTCTTTATTTTTATTTATTTATTTTTTGCGGTACGCGGGCCTCTCACTGTTGTGGCCTCTCCCGTTGTGGAGCACAGGCTCTGGACGCACAGGCTCAGCGGCCATGGCTCACGGGCCCAGCCGCTCCGCGGCATGTGGGATCTTCCCGGACCAGGGCACGAACCCGTGTCTCCTGCATCGGCAGGCGGACTCTCAACCACTGCGCCACCAGTGAAGCCCATGTAGTCTTTATTTTAACGCTGTAATTTTGATGGCATCAACCAAAAATTTGTTTCCCTTTTATAGTAACTCACCCATACTTAATGTTATAAGTACCTGATCCTCCATCATTTATTCAACATTTAACAGATACTTATTGAGTCATGACCTAGTGCAGTATGATGTCTTGGGTGTTAAATTCAGATTTCACACAAGGGGGAAAATACTCCTAAATAAGTAGCATTTTTATTCCTTAATACAATTTGGAATGGAGAGATAGCAAGAAAAAGAAGGTAGTGCAGATGTGAAAGCAGGGGCCAGATTCAACAAGTCTTTTCCATGAAGAAAATTAAAAATTTTATAGTGGTTTGCAAGACGTATGTTCATGATATTTCAGAAGAAGGATTATTACTAGGGAAAAAAGAACTACCACTAGTTTTATAAACCAAGAATTTTAAATAGGAATATGTTTTGCAATGGAATTTTTTCAATACCCTGTTAATTCCATCACTTTGTGTGACAATCCAAATCATAGGTATCAAATTATTCAAGTAGTTTAAAATATATACTTTGTTATATCTATTTCTCTTCTTCCTCTCCTCTCTCTCATCCCTTAAGAATATCTCATTATGTTACATCTTTTTTTTTTTTTGCGGTACGCGGGCCTCTCACTGTTGTGGCCTCTCCCGTTGTGGAGCACAGGCTCCGGACGCGCAGGCTCAGCGGCCATGGCTCACGGGCCCAGCCGCTCCGCGGCATGTGGGATCTTCCCGGACCGAGGCACGAACCCGCGTCCCCAGCATCGGCATGCGGACTCTCAACCACTGCGCCACCAGGGAAGCCCTATGTTGCATCTTAATGATTCTTTAATTTACATTTGGCCAAATAAAATATGAAACAACACTATCACAATAGCCACTTCAGTAATCAAGATGATAATATAATAATGGAATGTTAAAATATTGTCTCATTTAAAATAAATGTAACTTAAAATATCATATCTCTAATTCAGACTGTTTCCAGACACCCCACTGGACATCTATTTAGAAAGCATGTGGAATATCTCAGTGAAGTGTCACCATGGAGAATATTAGAAAAGGAAAAAAAAAATTTAGGAGCAGCAGGGAAAAAAGTTTAATGGATTTGAGTTTGAGTTTGTTGAGCAGTGTATTTGAAGTGACCTAGAACATACCTATAAATATCAAGAAGGAATTCATTCAGTCATTTCACAAATATTTATTAAGTGCTTACTTGGTACCTGGCACCATTCTAGATGCTTGTGATTCATCATTGACTAATTCAGTAGCAGCTACAAGTTCCTTTTGGATTTTTGAAATTATTGTCAATACACATTCCCCAGACAACTTCTCTTTAAAGTTTTCTTGACATTGAGGGCAAACCTGGGATTGTGAGCTCAGTGGAACCGATGCCATCTGACTGATTGACAGTTATGATTTATACTTATTATTTCCTATCCTGAAAGCTTAAATGCATTAACTTTTAACTGTAATTCTGCTAATTGTACTTCAAATTCTTCTTGGTTTAGGCTAAATATTTTGTTTTATTCATTAGCTAATTTTTTAAAATTTGTATTTCTAACATTGCATTGATGAAAGTTTTGTTCTCAACAGAGATAACTTAGTTTCTGTTTTCCATTTCAGTTTATTTTACTAAAATTGAAAACAAAAATGAATGAGGATTGGATTTTAATCCAATCCTAAACTCTTATCTCAATGAAAGACTACAGTATCTTTCTACGACTTCATGAGAGATTTGAGCACAGATTTAAGGTCTGACTTGCTGTCACCCCTTCCCTCCCTCATGGCAATTTCATTGGAGATATCATTTCTCTTCAAACTTCACATGATAGAGAAAGAAAAACCAAAGGGAGAAAGTGGATTGGTAGGAAGCTTAAGGGAAAGAAAGGTGTCAAGATCCTTCAGGCATAAAATCAAATTTGAAACACTTGAAACTCCTAAGAGGATAGGAAGCTAGATAAGGGTCTAAGGTTGCATACAGAAAAGATATAATCCATAAGAAGTTATAAGTGGGAAGAAACATAATGCCATAGGTAGAGGAAAAATAAACTACTCCACGTAATAGGATATAGTAGAGAAGTAGTAGGGAATTATCTTTTTAAGATGTTATCACACACACCAAACACACGCACACACCCCTACAATGATGTTCAATGGTAGATGGGTTCTTTTATATATGTGTGTATGTTTCTTCCTCTCTTCCTCTCCCTCTCTCCCTATCCCCTCCCTCCCTTCCTCTGTCTCTCCTATATTCTCTTTTGTATCATAGATATCCTGGTGTACTTGTGCAATCCTACCTGCTCAACTATAAGCTGCATTAGGATAAAGGCCAAGAACGGACTGTGTCTGTGCATTCTCTGTCCCTGGGGAGCTCAGCATGTTACCTTACACATAATATGTTAAACTTACGCTAAATATTTTTGTTGGAATGGAGAAATGTATGAATAGATGAATGGATGACTGAGGTGGATGAATGGATGACTGAGGTGAATAAATGGATGAATGCTGAACAAATGAGTAAGTGAAAAAATCAATGAGTGACATATTATGTCTTAGAAACAATGCAATTTAAACTTAAATTGATGGAAAGGCTAATGCAAGTCCAGTTTCCTAAGAAGCATACCCTGAGACAAAGATCAAAGTTTATTAGAAATGCTATTGAGATCAAGGCCTGTGGGGAGTGAAGGAAGGATGCTTGGGCAGAGGGAGGAGTTAAACTACAAGTCATTCACAGCAGGAGCCTCAGCTGATCCCATTTGATGCCAGGACTTTATGCCCCTGCACAGACAAGTCATTGGACAAAGCCTGTCCCCAAAGAAAGGTCACACATTTGGAGAGGGACTAAGTTGATGTCTCAAAGAGAAAGATTTAGCAGCAAGGAAGTGAATATTTGTTCCTGTAGATGGAAGATCTAGACGTGTACCATAGCATCCACAAACACCATAAAACAAATTACGTTTACCATTTCTCTAGAAGGCAAATCTGGGGACAAGAAACGGAAGGGAGAAAGATTTCAGCTCAAAATAAGGAATGATTAAATAATTTTCATCTTTTTAAAATCATTAGAATGGAAATATCCCAACAGAGCCTCTATAGTATTTTTTGTTTATTTTATTTTATTTTGTTTTTTATTAAAATATAGTTGATTTACAATCTTGTGTTTATTTCAGGTGTACAGCAAAGTGATTCAATTATGCATATATATTCTTTTTCAGATTCTCTTCCCTTATAGGTTATTATAAAATATTGGGTAGAGTTCCCTGTGCTATACAGTAGGTACTTTTTGGTGATCTGTTTTATATATAGCAGTGTGCGTATGTTAGTCCCAAAGTCTTTTTTTGTTTTGTTACGTAAGTATTATAAATCAGATGGCAAAGTGAGGAGGCAGAATTTCCCAGCTCAGGGAATCTCATTTTACATTTTCCTGTAAAATGTATCTATCTATATAGAGATAGATGGGTGTGTGTATATAGATATAGATATATCACTCTAATTCATACTCAGTGGAATTTAAGCAGAAGTTTATAGTGAGATTTTTAAAACTCTGTATCATAAAATAAATTTCTCAGAATTCCAGGATGAACCTATGAATAACAGTAATTAGAATCTTGGGCTATGTGGAGAAATGGGTGAATAACACCATATATTTTTCACAAGGGTGGTAAAAATCTAAGGTAGGGAAATAGGAGAATTAAGGAGTAGGAAAAATGAAAGGACATTGAATATTGATTGAGTTTAATTCAGCTACATTTTTCTGAGGGAAAGCAACTAGGTGCTTTCATATGAGGAAAGGAAACTAGGAATTGTTGAACCCTGCTGAGTGCCAGACGCTGGCTTTATCTATATTATCAGTGTAATAATAGCAAGGTGTTATTTAGCATGAACTGGTTACCAGACACTCTTTTAAGCACTTGACATGTATTAATGCGTATATTGCACCAAAACCATTTGAGGTACATATACTAATATTATTCTCATTTTATGCTTGGGGAAACTGAGGCATAGAGAGTTTTAGTAACTTGCCCAAGGTCATGGTTCTAGAAAGTGGTAGTGCTGAGATTTGAACCTGGGGTAATATGAGATATTGCCTCTCATCTTATTTAAAAGATTGGTCTTCATTGTTGGCTGCAGAATGATGTGAAGTATACCAAATTGTGAAATAACTCCAAAGTGCTGAGATAAGATTGCCAATCAAAATGAAAGTGGTCCAAAATGAAATGAAAAATTCCCCCTTAACAAGGATTTTCTAAAGCAAGTTTGACACATCTCCATTGGTAATAAATCACTCCTTTGTGGCTTTTGAATATGCAGCTTGCATCCTGATAGATTGTATATGTCAAATCTCCCTACTTAAGGGTCCCTAATGTATAAACTATGTTGCTCTTCTGGTTTTCAGTGTTCTCTGCTGCCTCCAATATAGAAAAGCTCCTAAAAAGTTAAAATGATGTGTTCTAGGGAGGAAGAATTGTATAGTGGAGTTGGTAAGACTGAGGTTTTATTCCAACTTTATCATTCGCTAGTGAAAATTTGGCTAAATTACTCACTCTTTCTAAGCCTCAGTTTTCTTGCCTGTTGAATGGATTGTGATACCTACCTTTAAAAAAAGTCATAAAACATTCAGTGAGATAACATATCCATAGCTCTCGGCACATCACATGGGCTGAATACATGCTGTCTTAATTCTCCTTTATCTCTCAGTCCCGTAACTTGCCTCAATCTTTAATTCATAGAAGGTAGTGGATAGATTCTTCTGAAAGGAATTCTAATTCAATAGTCTGAAATATACTAACTCAGCACAATTCTCTGAACTATATCCTACCTTGCTGTTTCTTTTGTCCATTTCAATGAGTATTAGTTTTTTGTTTTTCCCTTGAAGGCTACTTATAAAAGAGAGGGGAGAAATAAAATGTAATATGTTTTTCTTTCATTACTTTTTTTTGATAGGTAGAAAACTAACACTGTCAAAGACGAAAGTGGAAACTCTAAGAAGGTTACAACCGTTAGCTAATGTAAGGCTTTGGTTTTTCTCTATAGATTTATTTATACCACCTCTATCCTTCCCAACCGCAATAAATAAGAAATGGTTGAGGTTATGTTTAGCAGGACAAGTAGATATATTTTGCTGGGCAGCTTGATGATGGGCCAGGAAGACCTTGAATGGAAGCGCCACACTTTTATGGTTCTTCAGTTATTTTATGACAATGATGGGTAAAACTGATGGAGTCACTGCTTTCCTGTTAGTGAGCTATTCTAGGCTGTGGTGAGTTTATAATTAATCAGTTGACATTGGAAGAATTATAACCTTTGTTTTTAACATTTGACTTTTTGGGCATATTTCATCCCATCAAATTACCTGTTTTGAATGTTATAATTTTTATTATAGACCTCTGTATTTTTTTTTAACCAGTAACTTATACATACAATCAACTCTCACTTTGCAGAAACCAGTTATTCAGTCTAATAATTACCTAGTCTCTCTGGTTCCAGGTTTCCCCCTTGTTTGCCCTTCATTGACCATTCTTCAGCAGCTCTACCCCAGGGAGCAGGGAGGAGGTAGGTTACTTAGGTGAGTCTCATATGAGATGGTTGGACTTCAGGGTTTTCAGAGGTCCACTAGTGAAAACATCAAATGCAGGGCTATATAGTGAGATTGCATTTTCAGTGGAGGTTACTTTTCCATGTCAGTATGGAAAATAACATGCAGTCTTCTTGCTCTTAGTATTTAAAGCCAGATTCATAGTTATAACAGCAAAAATACTGACAGACGGTGTGTATTTGTGTCTGTGTGTATTTGTGTTGTCTGTACGTGTAAGAATATATTTTGCCAACACTTTGTCGTTATTCGTGGAATCTTTACGGCCCCGAAGCTGCATCATTCTAATGCCTCATATCACAGATATATTATTTGTAAACATAGCTCACGCATATACCTTTGGCAGGGCCATTGCGTCATCTTATTCATCTCAGCATCTCCACTGCCTAGAATTTGCCCGACGGTCTTTAGGAAGAGAGTGTTGCTGCTGAATGAGTAAATGAATGAATTTTTAAAGAACAGAATCAGAGCACAATTTAAATCACTCTTCATATCACACATGAGATGCCATATTTCTGATTAGTATTCCCAGCTGAAAAGTTGACTCTGTGGAATTGCCAACATTAATCCTGGAAAACAAACCATTAAAGTAGCAATCCTCCACAGAAGTGCTCTGCGTAATTCAACAACGCGTGCTCTCTCTTAGCTACTGCCTGAGCATTGGCACCCGATGCAGAGACTTGGCATCGTTGGGAAGCAGACAAAGAATCCATCAAGAGCCTGGAGACAAGGTTGATGTATTCAGTTCATTCTTCATCTTGCAACATTACTGCCAGTCATGTCCTCACAGCTATGGGGGACTTTGTTCATTTTCTAGCACCTACATCACTACATAAGCTTTCATAATCTGACTGTCAGAAATATCTCAGGGTGAGCATTGTACCTAGGAAAGATTGGCATAACATGGCCAAGGACACAGCAAGGGATGTGTGAGAAACAACGGTCTGGCTTTGCTTGTACAGTCTTTTTTTTCTCTCTCTCTTCCTCTGAGTAATCAGGTCCAGGGAAATGTCTGTACTAGTCAGACCCAGTTATACTATGCCAGCCCTTTGTACTATGATCTGATTCTGGCTCCTCTTGCCGCATTAAGGTATTTAAAAATAAAGAAAAGAGGACTTCCCTGGTGGCTCAGTGGTTGAGAGTCCGCCTGCTGATGCAGGGGGCACGGGTTTGTGCCCCGGTCCAGGAAGATCCCACATGCCGCGGAGCGGCTGGGCCCGTGAGCCATGGCCGCTGAGCCTGCGCGTCCGGAGCCTGTGCTCCGCAACGGGAGAGACCACAACAGTGAGAGGCCCGCGTACTGCAAAAAAATTAATTAATTAATTAATTAAATTAAATAAAGAAAAGGGTTTTTTGAAGAAAATGATGAAAATAACTGGGGAAATTTTTGGATGCTATCATTTTAATGGTTTTCATAGTTATATCATACCACTTACTTTTAGGAAGGGAGAGGAACCCCTGCACATACACACACAACTTCAATTTATATCCATTCCTGTATGTTTATGGAATTTTGGTCTTCCATGAGCTATGAAGGTAGCATGTGGAAATGCAGCTGCTCCCCCAAAACTTCCCCACTGAGAAGCCAGACTGATAATAATTCTAGTTATTTTGTGCCAGACTAATAATAATTCTGATTATTTTGTGCCAAAAACCAGGTTCTTGGTTCTTCACTATTGTGGAGGTTCTGGGCCTTTCCACCTGTCTGTGGACTGCTGGGTGTTGGGCTGAGGTGGGACAAATACAACACGTGCCGGGCGGGGGCCGTTCTTCCATCTCCTTCCTCACCTGCCACTCTGCCCTCTCTGAATCACCACCCAGGACTGGAGTAGCTTTGGTCCTAGGCCGGCACCAGCACGATAACACATACTGCCTCATTGCAGTATGATGAATGAAGAGTTTTAATGAAACCGGCCCAAACTGCGCTGGCAAGCTGCCTTATTTTTGTGTTTTAAATGGGAGTGATCCATCAGCCACGCGCAGCATCTCTGTCTCGGCATCCCTCCCGATGCGCTTGCCGGTCCCTCCTCACCGAGCTCTCTCTTCTGCTCGTCTTCCGTCCTTGACCAGTGGGGCCACGGGTCTGTGCACCCACCGTCCCCCTTCGTATCACTCAGCGCTGCTGATGCCCTGGGTGAGCGACTGCGTGACCCTGTGCTCGCCACTCCCGACTTCATTCTCCCTAGCCCGGGATGCGGCAAGCTATTGTGGTACAGTGTCTGGCGGATATTAAATACACGCGCCGGCTGCGCCCTCATTAGAGTTGCCTATCTCCCCCGAGAGTGGTTGTAAATCAAACTATGAATCATGACTTTTTAAAAATGGGAAAAGGTACATGAACACTAAAGGGGGGGGAAATCCTCCAAAAATAATAAATATAAACAAAGAGGAGGGATGACACCTTAATCAAGCTGGCTGGGAGCAGTCAAGCGGCTCAGCATTTGGCCAGAGTGGAAACAAGAGTTTTGTTAGATGGTTCTTTCTCCTGTTGTTTGTTTCATCATTAAAAAGTAAAAAACAAAACAAAACAAGGACATGCCGTAGACTTATTTTTCCTTGTTTCTGGAGGTTTGTTGAAAGCAGAGTGTGTGGCAAGAAATGCAAGCGCAATCTGCATAGCTGTGTGAACGGATCACAGGGTGGCTTGAGTTTCATCAACTAGGAGTTTAAATGAAAGAGAGAGGAAAATAGAGGGAAGAAACCTGAAAGGCTAGATGTTCCTCTCACAGTAGCATTTTCTATAAAATACCATCTCTTGAGAATCATAGGCCTGAAATATACTCCAAACCTTTTTTAGACTACTTTCTAACTCATCCCAAACCTTCCATGCTATTGTAAGAATCTCCACCTCTCAGGGTAGCTGTAGGATTACATGGCATCATACAAAAGAAAATATTGTTGAGACTCTAAAGTCATTATTTACATGTTTTTGTGTGGTTTGGGGATAGAGATATCCAGCCAAATAATCAGAGCTATTCATTTTCCTTCAGAAAGTAAGCCTGCATTGCTCAGCCACTGTATGGTACGGAGCATAGCATGCTGTGAAGTGCACCTTTAAATAGGAAAATTTACAGTTGTCTTTATTGGACTTGACTATTTGATGTGGGAGGAAGGTCTGAGGCTGAGTGATGCAGTGTAGTCAACCAGTGTCACAGGAATTCAGAGGTTAATATGGATTGGTTTGGTTGGAGAAGGGTCCATGTAGAAGGTGGGGCTGAATGTCTTTGGGGAATGAGGGTTGTACCATGAGCAGACCAAGTGGAGAAAAGGCCTTAGTGTGTTTGGGGAACAGTGCAGAGGACAGTCCCTTGGGTAGCAGGACAGATAATAGAAGGTGAGACTACTGGCTGGCTCTACTGAGGGTAGCTGAGAGAGAGTTTTCAAGAAAACTCCAAGCAGCACAGGGATTCTAGGTGACATATCTATCACCTGTTTCCTTTTGTTTTGTTTGCCTGTGGGAATAACCACGCCTGGTTATTGGCAGCGTAAGAGGTGGAGAGAGACCCTGGGCTCCATTGCTGTTTTGCTACTAAATTTTGGTTCCATGTGGTGGCAGTAGAAACAATTATTGTTAGGCCTTGGTATATGGAAGAGCCACTTGGGACTTGGGAGACTGGCCATGTTGCCCAGTTCCCAATGTGTCATCTGTCTTCCATCTCCGTCTTCAGTACTTTTAAAGACACATGGCCAGGGAACCATGGGAAAAAGTTAGACCATTCACACCGGTCTATACACAGAAAGGTATCAGGCAGAGAGGGGGCCACCAGTTGGGTTCAAAGGAAGATTAGTTTGCTAGGGTTGCCATAACAAAGTATCACAAACCAGGATGTTTTGTGTTGGCAGGATTGGTTTCTTCTGAGGACTGTGAGGGAGAATCTGTTCCTTGCTTCTCTCCTAGCTTCAGGTGGTTTGCTGGCCATCTTTTTTTTTTTCTTTTTTTGCGGTACGCGGGCCTCTCACTGTTGCGGCCTCTCCCTTTGCGGAGCACAGGCTCCGGACGCGCAGGCTCAGCGGCCATGGCTCACGGGCCCAGCTGCTCCGCGGCATGTGGGATCTTCCCGGACCAGGGCACGAACCCGTGTCCCTGCATCGGCAGGCCGACTCTCAAGCACTGCGCCACCAGGGAAGCCCTACTGGCCATCTTTAATGTTCCTTGGCTTGTAGACATATCACCCCAATCTCTGCTTTCATGTTCACATGGCATTCTCCCTGTGTGTGTGTGTCTGTGTCTGTGTTCAAATGTCTCCTTTTTATAAGGGCAACAGCCATATTGGGTTAGAGACCCATCCTACACCAGTATCACCTCATCTTTAACTAATTATATCTGCAACAACCCTATTTCCAAATAAGGTCACATTCTGAGGCACTGGGGGTTAGAACTTCAATGTATTTTTTTGGGGGGTGCATGATTCAACCCATGACAGCAAGGATAAGCAATAGTGTTCTTTCCAGTTACTCCAGAGACGATTTTTTTTTCTCTACAAAATGCAGTAATTAAAGGCTCATTGATTAATTTGATATGCTTTTCAGTAATTATCTAAGTTCATATTTTGGGGGGAAGGTGGGGGCCAAGAAGATCTCCCAACCAACTACCCTCTTGTTAATCTCCTCCAGTTTGCTGTAGCAGGACCCTTTTCTGGAAAGGCTTGTACCTTAATCTTTGTCTGTAATTGGGTATCCTCCCAGCAGACTGTTTGTTGTCTCACTCACTGAGACCCTCCAGGAAATACAGTTTTGTTTGTACTGGTATGAAAGAAAAAAGGAACGAAGGAAGGAAGGAGAGACCCCCGGAGTGGGAGAAAGAGAGAGAGGGGAAGTGAGGGGGGAGGGTGGGAGAGAGGGGGAGAGAGAAAGAAGAGAGGAAAGGGAGGGAAGAAATGGCAGGAAGTCAAGAACTGAGGGGAGGAAGAAAATGGTCCCCCTCTTCCGACCCGTAAGAACATCCTGCCGGAGTGCCTCTTTCCACTCAGCTCTGAAGCTCGGGGATTGCAGCAGCATCTCTGACTGCATCTGTGCAACATCTGAAACAAGGGGGCGCGTTCTAAATAGTGTGGTGATGATTAGAAAGAAGTAAAGGAATTTTTAAAGACATTAACATTGAAAAAATGGCTCTGGGTGTGCTTTATGTAAAAATAATATTTTCAAAACACATCTGCCTATTGAACATTACAGTAAAAACACGTGGCAAACATTTTCACGGTTTTCCACCAGGGGGTGCTCCCCCCAATAGAACGAAATGAGAAAACTTAAAATATTTGATGGTTTGCACAGCCCCAAAGAAAACATTTGTTTCTGCCCAAATCATGAAAACAAACATTTTTTTTTTCCCTCTGGGAAACAAGCATATTGGCTCATGAAATGAGGTTTGGGAAAAAAAAACCACACACACACAAAATAGCCTCTATAGCGTATATGTATATATTTTAAGCATGCCTGAAGGAAGATAAAACTGAGAGTTGGCTGATGATAGGTTTGATTAGACCATTTCCATCTTAAGAACTTTTAACTTTCAGAACATTAAATGCAATCAGAGGGACAGAAACCAATTCTCCTGACTCCCATAAAACTCTTAAAAACATGCATTCTACATAACGTAGAGAGTTGAACCCCCTTAGAAGCTATATAAGAATTAGTAGTAACAAGTGAGCGTTCCAAGATCTGATTTTACCCAGATTCTACCAAGTGCCAGTTTGCTATGTCGTATACCTGAGATCCTGCCCTTGAGAAATGTTTATGCAAGTCACCAACAGTCCTACTTTTAAGAACTTAATCTTAAAACTTAGAACCCAGAATTTACTCGTATGGTGTGGAGCTCAAGGAACAGATTTCTTCGAAGCAATTTACATCATGAACCTTCTTGTTTTTATACAAAATTTTTTTTTTAATTCAAGGCATAAGGTAGTACTTTCCGGGGAATATTACTATAGCTCATATCCCCCTGCCCTCACCGAAGAAGAAAATAGAGCTCCTTAAGCTTAAATTAATTGCACTGAAATGTCTAAGGCAGAAGTCAGAAGACGTGGTCCCCACCTCCTTTCCAGGCTGCTCATTCACACATGGCCATTCCTGCTTATGAATCAGCTCTGGAGAAGGAAAAGGAAGACGAGGACGCTTTTATGGCTAAAGGAGCCTTGAGTTTCCTTTGCTCTTTATAATACAATAAATGGATAATTCCCTTCACATCTCATAGGCCTGATACACTTAGCCTTACTACCTATTGAGAAAACTATAACCATGCCTCCTTTTACAAAGATATATTTTACAATTTCTAGAAAATTCACAGCAACCATATTGCCACGGTGAATCACCTCAGAGAACAATGCTGATTTCTGTTTCTGGCACACTGTTCCAGGAAACAGCTCTGGGTTCTCACTAGCAAGATGGCAGTTCTATACAGAATCGTTTATATCATCATGTGGAAAATTATAACCCTAAAAAACTTCCCCAACCTGTTTCTTTATTGGATTCTTCTTCCCAAAACGAGGGCAAATAAAAAGGTATCTGAGAATTAGAAGGGTGAGCAGGTGGGGCTTAATTCCGTATTGCATGCATGTGATGCTCTCCTTTTTATAGCTCCTGCTTAAATAAGCTTGAAAATAAAGCCATGGATCGATGGCCTGAGATGTATCATTACTGAGAATGCAACCCTGGGATTAACTTAACCAGCTATTCTTCTGTGCAATGAACAGGGCTGATCCTAGGGATCTCAGACGTACGCTCTGGCCTGGTGGGGCCCCTTTGTACTGCGTGCAACCTAACCTGGGTCCCGCATTACCAGACATTAATGGAGAGGGGAAATGGCAGAAACCTCATTGCAATAGGAAGATAAATAGGGAGTAATAGTTTTAGGTAGGCTTTTATGGTTTGCTGATTTTAATAGTAACATCAACAACTCTCTTTGAGTGACCAGTATGTACCAGGTACCTCTCATACATTATTTTTGAGCCTTGCATCACCTCTATAAGCACTAGCCCCATTTTTAGAGATGAAAAATCTTCCAGCCACAAAGAAGTTAAGTAAGTTGTCCAGGAGTCATGCAGCTAGATTGTGGCTGAATTTTTATTTGAACCCAGGCCTCTTGTCTTCAAACTCCTTTCTCTTTCCCTATGTCAAGTACATGTTACGTGGCACCATCATGGACTTTTACGTTCTTGTGCAAGAGTGGCATTTCACGAAGTGGCTTGGTCACTTATTCTTTGTGTGACTCTGAACAAGTTTCTTAGCTCTCTTGATATCCGACTTCTTATTTATAAAATGGGGACAATAATATCACCTAATGCATAGAGTTATAATCAGTATTCATAAGTAAATACATGTGAAGCCTTTTGAAAGTGCTTTGAATGCACTAAGCAGTATATAAAACTTAGTTGTTATATTAATAATACTATTGTTGAAATTCAACATATGTGAAAAGAGCCTTCCTGAGGACACTTCAGAAAGGAGTAATTAATATATCTGAGTTATAAGCTCCCAGAGGGCAGACACATGCTTATATGGTAGGAGAGATAAAAGGACTTGGGTCCACACCATTTAGTTTAAAAGGTAGCTAACTGACATCAAAGTAAAGAGAAATTTCAGGAGTGAAACTCTTATCTTCTAGGAACTTGAACAAATGTGCTCTGGGTCCATTAAATATTTCACATAACAGTTCTTGCTTTTGCTCCGGGCAGGAACTGCCACGTAGGCCAAATCTTTTTTTCTGAACGTAGACAACCAGAGAGGAAAAACGGCACGGCAGAGTGGTGAGGGGTTATGAGACTGAAGTCTCGTGGTGAGCCAATAGAGAAGGAAAAAAAAAAGAAAAACATTAGTACAGTATCATTTGCTTATCATGTAAGTTTTGAGAAACTTCATACAATTCATGTTGGGAGACAAATATCTTACCCTCTGATTTTTCCTTCTTCCCTGCCATCCATGCTCCCTGAACTCAGGTTCTTTGTTTCCTCAAAAGGCAGTTGGCTTGACCAGCTTTCCTGATGTTTTCTTTTGAAAATGATAAAGAAAATGGAAAAGCCGCTCTCCCACGGAGAGATAAAGATATGTCACTTTCACACACGTCTTCCTTTTTCTCTCCTGTTTAAATGGTGATGCTCATAAGGTGGGAGGCCGAGAGTGCCGTCTGCCTTGTGTGACATTCCAGGGAGAGACCCTGCCCTCAAGCCCTGTCCCCTACCTTATTCATCCTGACTCAGAACCCGCCTCCCGATCACCTCCTCAGCCACAGCTTAGCTGCCTGGTCACCTCTTTCCAGGGCCTACATTTCAACCTTATCCTGCAGCAGCTGTAGCATCCCAGAAACCGCACACTACTGCCTCTACACCTGCCCTACGATATTTCGTGTTACTCCACTCGGTGACCACACACAAGCTTGTCGCTGAGGTGCTCTAAATCTTGCCCAAACAATCTGGTCATGATTCTATCCTGACAGGTCCGCAGCCCTGCAAGTGGGGACTAAAAACACAGAATGTGAGCTCTAAAAGGAAGTCTCAGTATCATCTTGTTTACCAGCTTTCGTTTTCAGTTGAGGCAGCTGATGTCAATGTCATTGTTTGTGGATAACCCCAAACCAGAATCCAGGTTTGCTGCAATGGATGTACTGTGTCTTCCTTTGTGTCACGTGGCATAACTTCAGGTTAATACTATCCGATGTGTTTTGATTGTTATGACACATAATTGCTGTCTGAAGTGTCTCACTTTTAACTTCAATTATAACCCCTGAGTTCTTTTTTTAAATCTCTCTCTCCTCAGTGTACCCATGGGTAGTCAAAATGAGTGGCATTTTACATGGTATAATTAAAGAAGTTCTAAGAAATTCCTACTGCATGTATTTCCAGGGACAGCCTAATTCTTGGGACTCAAAAAAATCAATCTTTCTAATCTTAATAATTTATAACTGCATAAAATATTATGCAATTTTATATTTTCAGATTTATAATCAGAAACATAATAGAGTAAGATATTTGTTAAGTACTTTTTTTTTTTTTTTTTTTTTTTTTTTTTTTGCGGTACGCAGGCCTCTCACTGTTGTGGCCTCTCCCGTTGCGGAGCACAGGCTCCGGACGCACAGGCCCAGCGGCCATGGCTCACGGGCCCAGCCGCTCCGCAGCATGTGGGATCTTCCCAGACCGGGGCACAAACCCGTGTCCCCTGCATCGGCAGGCGGACTCTCAACCACTGCGCCACCAGGGAAGCCCTGTTAAGTACTTTTTATTAAAGAATTTTAGATGTGTAAGTAATAGCACCAGTAAATTTTTAAATTTGTCAAGAAACTATGACTGAAATAATTGTGTTCAGGTTCTCGTGAGGAAGCAGTAGAGAGTCCAGTGCTTCTGGGAAATTATATTCATTTCCTTAATCTCTAAATATATAGATAATACTATGGCAGTATATCTATTATGTAATGTATTTATTTTAAGTAGAGTAATTAAAAAAATAAAAAGAATGGCTTCAAGTGGTGATTCACATCACATACTTTAGAACGGGAATAAATGTAAAGATGTCTAAATTGAGATGATTTTTCCCTGGCCTGGGCCTAGTAAGTCATCATTATTGGTGCTGGGGCCCTGGGATATGCATTTTAAGCAGCGAAACAGTTGCTTCTGCTATATCAGAACCTCACTTTGATAAAACCTGGTTTAAAGATGTGTTTGCCCAATGGGAAAGGTTTCCAAATAACATTAAATTCATACTCAACCGTACTTGCCTCAGTTATCAATAACTATTGGAGAATTTTGCTTTTAAAAACGCTGAGAATACTACGTCAGTTCCTACTTAAAGCCCCTTCTAAGAATGTTGCTGGTCAAAGGGTTGAAGAGCTGGGGCTCAACTATGACCCTATCAGCTTGCCTCTGGAGCCTCAAATGTTTGCTGTGGTGGAGAGTTCCAGTCCTAGGACTGGACAGTGCCAGCAGTGGGAAGTGAGGGGCTTGCTTCCTTAGCCTAGTCTGTCTCCCTGGAGGTCTAGGCTCTCTAATTGACTAGCAAATGTTTATCTTCATAATTTCTCTCAGTTCTGTTGCTGCATAGAGAGTTTGTGGAGAGCTGGGGGAAGGCAACACGTAGGACTATGCTGAGATTATCCTATTAGTGATGAACTCCAGCAGTGCTGAAGCCTAGATGTTTCCATCCCAAGACTGGCCTGAATATAAGTATAATGTAATTGACATACATAATTTTAAATGTTCTAGTAGACACGTTTCTAAAAATATAAAAATAAATAGGTGAAATTTTATAATGTATTTTATACATTTATTTTATATTTGTGATAGTCACATTTCAAGTGCTAAGTAGGCACATGTAGCCAATAGCTGCCGTATTGGACATCAACGTGTCAAAAGATTAGAATTTGTTTTTAATAATTATTTTAGAAACACCAAATAAACACTGGTATCAAAAGTAACTTTGGGGGGCTTCGCTGGTGGCACAGTGGTTGAGCGTCCGCCTGCCGATGCAGGGGACACGGGTTCGTGCCCCGGTCCGGGAAGATCCCACATGCTGCAGAGGGGCTGGGACCGTGAGCCATGGCCGCTGAGCCTGTGCGTCCGGAGCCTGTGCTCCGCAATGGGAGAGGCCACAACAGTGAGAGGCCCGCGTACCGCAAAAAAAAAAAAAGTAACTTTGGGACATTGAAAAATATATGACTTATTAATAACTGATTTAGAAAATACTTTGCCAAATTACTGAAATTACTAGTGGTGTTTCCCAATCGTGCTTGCCTTTCATTTGCGTGAACTTGTCCAAAACATGTGCTCACAGGCAAAGGAAGGAAGGAAGGAAGGAAGGCAGGTAACAGTAGCTTTTAACTGTCAAAGAGGAATTCTCACTTCAGGCAATAGCTACATAAATCAAGAAGCCCCTATCAGGCTCAGTAGTTCTTTCTGAAAATCTTTGGTTCCTTTACATATTCAAAACCATCAGAATCCCCTGGGAATTGTTTGAAAAAAAAAAAAAAAAATCAGAGTGGAGTCTGAACAGAGCAGCAAGCATGCTGTTTCCGAGAAAGGGTGCTGAGATGGTAAGGAAGGGCCATTTCTGTAGATCAGATAGCTAGAGAGCTTATCTGACTTTCCACAGGCAGTGACAGCGGGCGATTTATTGTGATGCTTCTCAGCTCATGGGAACCAGTAGGGTGTGACAAGAATAGTTTGCCTCAGACACACACATCATAGTTTCCTTTAGGAGTTTTTAAATAATAATACTGTTTATTTCCACAGAAAAGGGCAAACTCAGATATTTTGGGACCTTGGCCTGGGCACATATGACCACCAATTGGGGGTTCTCCACTGGACTGATCTTATGAAAACTCTAAGGAATCACTTCAGATCTGCTCTTGGTTGGTGTTCTAACAAAGGTGGCATGTCAGGGGGAGTTCTGTGGAGGGAAAATACCTTTTTATTTTCACTTTAAAATTGTGGGGCAGGAAATACAATGAGTAAATACAGTATTCAGCCGCTCCAGGAGTGCTGTAGCTGCCCTTTATTGTTGTTTTACATCCTTGAGAGAAGTGATCTCAAGGAAATCAGATTCTAAACCATTACCTGTCTTACAAATTAAAGCCATCACATTATTTGGGCTAATTAGAAGTCCATTACAGCCTAGAGAATACAGATTGTTTCCGTTGGGTCCATTACCTCTTATAAAAGGTTATCAGCAAAATCCCCAACAGAAAGGGTACCACAAAACTCTCTCCTTCATTTGAAAAGGTTTTGGCAGTAAAGAAATCCATCTCTTCAAGGAAGCTTTCCTAGATCATTTCCATCCCTTTCAAACTGCCTTTTCTGTTCTATGATTTCTCAATGCTAATTCTCTTTAGAATGGATTACTCTGTGATGGTCACTCACTGCCTAGCCTTGGTACTACCCTAAACCATACAAAACAACAATAAAATCAACACCATAAAAATACAATAGACTTCACATTTTCCTCCAATAAATATGCTAGTGAATATGCCTTTCTAGTTATGAATAGCTTTAGCACATATTGTATACCGGGCACGATGCTAAGCACCAGAAATCAACATTGAACGTGATAGATATGACGTCTGCCCTCAAGGGGCTTACTGTCTAGTTGGGAACATAAGCATTTAACATAATGCCACAGAAGTATTTATTGCTACTGTGAAAAACTCTACAAAGAAAATCATATCAAAGCTTATAAGTGGGGCTTCCCTGGTGGCGCAGTGGTTGAGAGTCCGCCTGCCGATGCAGAGGACATGGGTTCGTGCCCCAGTCCGGGAAGATCCCACATGCCGCGGAGCGGCTGGGCCCGTGAGCCATGGCCGCTGAGCCTGCGCGTCCGGAGCCTGTGCTCCGCAAGGGGAGAGGCCACAACGGTGAGAGGCCCGCGTACCGCAAAAAAAAAAAAAAAAAAAAAAAAGCTTATAAGTGAAAATTCCAATAGATAAACAATCCAGAAAACGTAAGAAATGTTTCAATTCACCAGTAAACAAAATAGAAATTAAGCAATAACTAAATAATTAAATTGGAGATAAATACTCTTGCAATTTGTCTATCATGCATTCCTGGAGGCGTTGTCTATTTGTACAACACCTTTGGTAAGCAATTTCACAGTATACGTAAAATACCGTAATACCATAAACGTGTTCACACTCTCTGACTACCCACTTCCAAGACTGTGTTCCAAAGGAGTAAGTTTAAATATACAGGGAAAATACATACATGAAACTATTCACCTATTTTATAATGGTTAGAAATTAGAAATGTTCTCAGTGTCAAAAATGGATACAGTTGAGTAAATATGGAAAATCGCAATTATAAGAGCACAAGGCACTAGATTCAGGCATTTCTAGTTGAAATCCTAGCTCTATTTATTAAAAGTTTTCTTGTCTATCATGTAGAGATAATTTGTAAAATGCTTATGAAAACAGTACATTTAGAAAGCCAATTTATAGAAGGATGTCCCCCTCTTCCCCCCTGCTCCTAAGCTAGAATCTGTTCTTTTAGGGCAAGCACAAAATACTTGATTTTTTGTTTTTACCTCAGGATGTCTCAAGCAGAGAAGTTAGAGGCCAAGATTTATCTAGAGCCTGTGTGACAGGTACTGGGCTAGGTGCTTTCATTCTTGATTTTGGTTTATTTTGTTTCATGAGAAGGAGGCATTCCTTACATCAGTGTTAGCATAACCTATCCACTACCCTAAATACAAATGGAAAATGACACTCCTGATGAAGGCTTCCCCTAGCCTTTTCCACAGAAACCAATGCACACACCTGATATTTGGGTGAGAGGTAGCTGAAATCTGAAATCACTGGAAAGCGCTTTCTTATCTTTACCCCATTTTCGTTGGTTGTCATCACAGAAGAGCAACCTCTGGAAGGAACTTAGCACTTTACAGAATCTGACTCCTCCATGCCTTCTTTGCTACTTCCTTTCATCCAGTGTTTAGCATTCCTCGCTGCACAGCAGGATGACTTGGGGAGTGTTTTATATAAATGCCTTCCCCTCCCTCCCCAGCCTGGAGAGATTCTGATTTCCTTGGTCTGACACAGGCTCTGAGTATTAGAATTTTTTTTTTTTTTTTTGGAAGCTTCGCAAGTGATTCTAGCTGCAACCACATGGCAGAGTTAGCTTTGCTCCAAGACTCTTGAGAAGAGGGACAATAAAAGTTTGTTGTTTTTGTTGTTGTTAGTGAATGTCGAGAATGTGTGGCTCCTTTCCTCCTTTCGTTCCTAACTAGGAGAGTGAAAGACAGACAGTAATTAGCTTGTTTCTACATTTCTGCTCACCCTGGCACTCCAGACTCAGAAGACTCGTGCAGACTTTTGTTTCTTGAAGTATCATGCATCATTTTTCTATTACCTTCTCAATGAGATAAATTCTATAATCTGTGACACACTTTTCCCCATTCTTGTCAGGTGCTTTAGCCTGCAACATTTTCTTTTGTTCTCTCTTCTCTTCATAGGCATTTCAGTATTAGCCCATCATCTTCTTGAAGGAAGTAGAAATGTTTTGAATTCTAATTCCCTCCCAGCTATGGGATGCTGCCATTAAACGCAAACCATTTTCTAGAATTTTTGACAATTTATCCACAGGCTTTTGCTTATTTGTAGATAAAGCATATTTGATGTTTCTAATATTTGAGCATACGTTTCAGCCATTTAGCACATGGATTAAGTAGACCAGTTACATCTGACCAACTGTTAGAATATAGTATGCTGCTTTGCACTAAACAGATTTTATGATCTTGGGACATAAACACACTAACATGTCGTTTTTATTGTCCTAGAGCAGGAAAAGTCCTCGCCCCCAATTGAAGAAAGCCATGCCGTCAAATATCTAGTGAGGTTTACAATGTGATGAGCCCTGTTCTAGATGCTATGGATACAGTTGAAAGCAAGAAAGAAAGAGCACCTAGGTTTTATGGTGCTTAAACTTTAGTATTTCCGTAGGTTAAGTTCCTGGAAGTGGGATTATAAAAAAAAGAATTGACTCTGAACAGTTAAAATAATTTCCAATAGATAGATACGTGATAAAAACAAAACACATTAAACTTTAATTATAAAATTAATTAGGTCTGCTCACCCACCAGGCAGGTGGGGGCTGGGAGCTAAGGCTCAGGCTTCGGTCGGATCCCAGGGAGAGGACTGAGGTTGGCTATGTGAACACAGCCTGAGAGGGGCTAGTGTGCCACAGCTAGCCAGGAGGGACTCTGGGAAAAAGTCTGGGACTGCCTAAGAGGCAAGAGACCATTGTTTCCTGGTGCACGAAGAGAGGGGATTCAGAGCATCGCCTAAATGAGCTCCAGAGATGGGCGCGAGCCGTGGCTATCAGCGCGGACCCCAGAGACGGGCATGAGATGCTAAGGCTGCTGCTGCAGCCACCAAAATGCCTGTGTGCGAGCACAGGTCACTGTCCACACCTCCCTCCCGGGAGCCTGTGCAGCCCGCCGCTACCAGCGTCCCGTGATCCAGGGACAACTTCCCCAGGAGAGCACACAGCGCGACTCAGGCTGGTGCAATGTCACACCGGCCTCTGCCACTGCAGGCTCGCCCCACATCCGTACCCCTCCCTCCCCACAGCCTGGGTGACCCAGAGCCCCCCTAATCAGCTGCTCCTTTAACCCCATCCTGTCTGGGTGGGGAACAGACGCCCTCAGGCGACCTACACACAGAGGCGGGACCAAATCCAAATCCAAATCCAGGAGTTTTGTGAACAAAGAAGAGAAAGGGAAATCTCTCCCAGCAGCCTCAGGAGCAGTGGATTAAATCTCCACAATCAACTTCATGTACACTGCATCTGTGGAAGACTTGAAGAGACACAGAATCATCCCAAATTGAGGCTGTGGACTTTGTGTGATTTTGTCTGTGTAGCTTTGCTTTTTACCATTTGTCCTAGGGTTCTGTCTGTCCATCTTTTTGTTTGTTTTTCTATAGTTTTTAGTGCTTGTTATCATTGGTGGATTTGTTTTTTGGTTTGGTTGCTCTCTTCTTTCCTTCTTTCTTTTTTAAAATTACTTTTCAATTTATTTTTAATAATTTTATTTTATTTTTCTCTCTTTCTTTCTTTTCTTCTCCCTTTTCTTCTAAGCTGTGTAGCTGAAAGGGTCTTGGTGCTCCAGCCGGGTGTCATGCCTGTGCCTCTGAGGTGGGAGAGCTGAGTTCAGGACATTGGTCCACCAGAGACCTCCCAGCTCCACATAATATCAAACAGCGAAAGCTCTTCCAGAGATCTCCATCTCAGTGCTAAGACCCAGCTCCACTCAACGACCGGCAAGCTACAGTGCTGGACACCCTATGCCAAACAACTAGCAAGACAGGAACACAAACCCACCCATTAACAGAGAGGCTGCCTAAAATCATAATAAAGTCACAGAAACCCCAAAACACACGACTGGACACAGTCCTGCCTACCAGAAAGACAAGATCCAGACTCATCCACCAGAACACAGGCAGCAGTCCCCTCCACCAGGAAGCATACACAACCCACTGAACTAACCTTAGCCACTGGGGGCAGACACCAAAAACAGCAGCAACTATGAACCTGCAGCCAATGAAAAGGAGACCCCAAACACAGTAAGTTAAGCAAAATGAGAAGACAGAGAAATACACAGCAGATGAAGGAGCAAGGTAAAAACCCACCAGACCAAACAAATAAAGAGGAATAGGCAGTCTACTTGCAAAATAATTCAGAGTAATGATAGTAAAGATGATCCAAAATCTTGGAAACAGAATGAAGAAAATACAAAAACTGTTTACTAAGGATCTAGAAGAACTAAAGAGCAAACAAACAATGATGAACAAAACAATAAATGAAATTAAAAATTCTCTAGAATGAATCCATAGCAGAATAACTGAGGCAGAAGAACAGACAAGTGGAAGATAAAATAGTGGAGATAACTACCACAGAGCAGAATAAAGAAAAAGAATGAAAAGAATTGAGGAAAGTCTCAGAGACGTCTTGGACAACATTAAATGCAACAACACTCGAATTATAGGGGTCGCAGAAGAAGAAGAGAAAAAGAAAGGGACTGAGAAAATATTTGAAGATATTATAGTTGAAAACTTCCCTAATATGGGAAAGGAAAGAGTCAATCAAGTCCAGGAACTGCAGAGAGTCCCATACAGGATAAATCCAAGGAGAAATACGCCAAGACACATATTAATCAAAATATCAAAAATTAAATACAAAGAAAAAATATTAAAAACAGCAAGGGAAAAACAAGAAATAACATACAAGGGAATCCCCATAAGGTTAACAGTGGACCTTTCAGCAGAAACTCTGCAAGCCACAAGGCAGTGTCAGGACATATTTAACGTGATGAAAGGGAAAACCTACAACCAAGATTACTCTACCCAGCAAGAATCTCATTCAGATTCGATGGAGAGATTTAAACCTTTATGGACAAGCAAAGGCTAAGAGAATTCAGCACCACCAAACCAGCTTTACAACAAATGCTAAAGGAACTTCTCTGGGCAGGAAACACAAGAGAAGGAAAAGACCTACAATAACAAACCCAAAACAATTAAGAAAATGGTAATAGGAACATACATATTTATAATTACCTTAAATGTAAATGGATTAAATACTCCAACCAAAAGACATGGACAGGCTGAATGGATACAAAAACAAGACCTCTCCATATATATGCTGTCTACAACATACCCATTTCAGACCTCGGACACATACATACTGAAAGTGAGGGGATGGAAAAAGATATTCCATGCAAATGGAAATCAAAAGAAAGCTGGAGTAGCAATTCTCATATCAGAGAAAATAGACTTTAAAATAAAGAATATTACAAGAGACAAAGAAGGACACTACATAATGATGAAGGGATAAATCAAAGAAGAAGATATAACAATTGTAAATATTTATGCACCCAACTAGGAGCACCTCAATACATAAGGCAAATGTAAACAACCATAAAAGTGTAAATCAACAGTAACACACTCATCATAGGGGACTTTAACACCCCACTTTCACCAATAGATCATCCAAAATGAAAACAAATAAGGAAACGCAATCTTTAAATGATACATTAAAGATGGACTTAATTGACATTTATAGGGCATTCCATCATAAAACAACGGAATACACTTTCTTCTCAAGTGCTCATGGAACATTCTTCAGGATAGGTCATATCTTGGATCACAAATCAAGGCTTGGTAAATTTAAGAAAATTGAAATCATATCAAGTATCTTTTCCGACCACAACACTGTGAGATTAGATATCAATTACAGGAAAAAATCTGTAAAAAATACAAACATATGGAGGCTAAATAATACCCTACTAAATAACATGAGATCACTGAAGAAATCAAAGAGGAAATCAAAAAATAGCTAGAAATAAATGACAATGAAAACACGATGACCCAAAACCTATGAGATGTAGCAAAAGCAGTTCTAAGAGGGAAGTTTATAGCACTACAATCCTACATCAAGAAACAAGGAACACCTCAAATAAACAACGTAACCTTACACCTAAAGCAGTTAGAGAAAGAAGAACAAAAAATCCCCAAAGTTAGCAGAAGGAAAGAAATCATAAAGATCAGATCAGAAATAAATGAACAAGAAATGAAAGAAATGATAGCAAAGATCAATAAAACTAAAAGCTGGTTCTTTGAAAAGATAAACTTGATAAACCATTAGCGAGACTCATCAATAAAAAAAGGGAGAAGACTCAAATCAGTAAAATTAGAAATGAAAAAGGAGAAGTAACAACTGACACTGCAGAAATACAAAGGATCATGAGAGATTACTACAAGCAACTATATGCCAATAAAATGGACAACCTGGAAGAAATGGACAAATTCTTAGAAAAGCACAATCTTAGGAGACTGAATCAGGAAGAAATAGAAAATAACAACAGACCAATCACAAGCACTGAAATTGAAACTGTGATTAAAAATCTCCAAGAAACAAAAGCCCGGGACCAGGTGGATTCACAGGCGAATTCTATTAAACTTTTAGAGAAGAGCTAACACCTATCCTTCTCAAACTCTTCCAAAAGATAGCAGAGGGAGGAACACTCCCAAACTCATTCTACGAGGCCACCATCACCCTGATACCAAAACCAGACAAAGATGTCACAAAAAACGAAATCTACAGACCAATATCACTGATGAATATAGATGCAAAAATCCTCAACAAAATACTAGTAAACAGAATCCAACAGCACATTAAAAGGATCATACACCATGATCAAGTGGGGTTTATTCCAGGAATGCAAGGATTCTTCAATATATGCAGATCAATCAATGTGATACAACTGACAAAGGATTAACCTCCAAAATTACAAGCAGCTCATGCAGCTCAGTATCTCAAAAAAACAAACAGCCCAATCCAAAAATGGGCAGAAGACCTAAATAGACATTTCTCCAAAGAAGACATACAGATTGCCAACAAACACTTGAAAGGATGCTCAATATCACTAATCATTAGAGAAATGAAAATCAAAGCTACAATGAGGTATCACCTCACACCAATCAGAATGGCCATCATCAAAAAATCTACAAACAATAAATGCTGGAGAGGGTGTGGAGAAAAGGGAACCTTCTTGCACTGTCAGTGGGAATGTAAATTGATACAGCCACTATGGAGAACAGTATGGAAGTTCCTTAAAAAGTGAAAAATAGAACTACCATATGACTCAGCAGTCCCACTACTGGGCATATACCTTGAGAAAACCATAATTCAAAAAGAGTCATGTACCACAGTGTTCATTACAGCTCTATTTACAATAGCCAGGTCATGGAAGCAACCTAAGTGTCCATCAACAGATGAATGGATAAAGAAAATGTGGCACATATATACAATGGAATATTACTCATCCATAAAAAGAAATGAAATTGAGTTATTTGTAGTGAGGTGGATGGACCTAGAGTCTGTCATACAGAGTGTAGTTAGTCAGAAAGAGAAAAACAAGTACCGTATGCTAACACATATATATGGAATCTAAAGGAAAAAAATGGTTCTGATCAACCTAGGGACAGGACAGGAATAAAGACACAGACGTAGAGAATGGACTTGAGGACACGGGGAGGGAGAAGGGTAAGCTAAGACGAAATGAGAGAGTAGCATTGACATATACACACTACCCAATATAAAATAGATTGCTAGTGGGAAGCAGCCACATAGCACAGGGAGATCAGCTCAGTGCTTTGTGTCCACGTAGAGGGGTGGGGTAGGAAGGGTGGGAGTGTGACGCAAGAGGGAGGAGATTTGGGGATATATGTTTATGTATAGCTGATTCACTTTGTTATACAGCAGAAACTAACACACCATTGTAAAGCAATTATACTCCAAGAAAGATGTTAAAAAATAAATAAAATTAATTAAAACATTCATTTTAGAATGTTATGTCGTAGGTGTTCACTGCATAATTTTTTTCAACTTTTCTGATGTTTGTACAGCACTGTATTATTAACTTTTCAATGTTGTTTGTTTGGTGTTTTTTTTTTCTGACTCCTAACCCTGACATTTCAGGAGAAGAAAAACATATCTATCAAAATGAAGATTAGTGTTTAAACAAAATTTAAAGGCAAATTTCAGCTTGGGAAAACTTGTCTAGTTCATATAATAAATTAAAGTTTTATTTTCAGAACATATAGTGTGATTACAGGTCACTGGAAAAATCTTAGTGCTCCATTAGGAAAGGAATCAAAAACAATAAGCAGAAAGTATAAAATGAACAATGAGTAAATAAAACAGGATCAATCTTAATAGTAATCAAATACATGCAATTTAAAAAGGAATTTCTTTTAGTGTTTATTCACTGGGCAAATATTTAAGCAAAAAAGAAAACACTTAGTAAGCCTTTGGTGTTGGATGCAGTGGGATTCTTCTTGGGTAGGATGGCAGGTGATAGAGTTTGAATTAGCAACATTTCTAGAAAGCAACTGGGAAAGATAAATATCATGAGATTTAAAAACTTTTCTTCCCTTTGACCCTGTAATCCCACTTCTAGAAATGGGTTCTAACAAAATAATTAAAGATACAATCAGAGATCTACATAGAAGAATATTTATTTAAAAACTCTCTATAAAAGCAAAATAGTAGAAACTAAATGTCCAATAATAGAAGAGTATGTAAACAAATAATAGAACTGTTATAGTAATATATAATAAGCAATTATTAACCATTTTTAAAGACTATTTGAACCAATGTGTAAATGTGCATGATATAACATTAGGTGAAGAACATTGTATAAAAACCATACCAATTAAAGAAAGAAAACATATTTAAAAACAGTAACCGTGACTTTCATTAAATGATTTTAAACTTAGTCCTTATATTTCTTTGCTCAGTGAGCACTCGTTATGGTTGTTTTAAAAAATGTTATTTTCAGCAAACCCGCACATAACCAGTGAATTCAAGTAGAGCAGATTCTACAATATTTTGCCTATCTATTACGTTGCCACTGCAAGGACAGTACTTTGTTTAATAAAGTACGTGAGCATTTAAGAATACTATTGTTCTGTACAACTGAGGAAGGATTAAGGGGAGTGAAAAGTCCTGCACTGCTGCTGAGATGCAGGGTGGAAATCACAGATCTGTGATGTGGACCCAGCCCACAGAAGTGCTCATGTGTCCTAAAAAGAAGGGGTCTTCTCTCTGCTAATGCACAGAAGAACCACGGTCTCAACAAGGGCTCTTGTCCGCACCCCATGCACTTTCCATGCTTTCCTTATTCTGCTGGAATTTTAGAGTCAGGGATGAATAACACTCCGTGCCTCACCCTGAACTCGGCTACATACATTAGCTTGCGAGTTAGGTATTGCGATCCCGCACCTTTTTTTTAAGAGGAAACTAGTTCTCCTAGATTTTAAGTAACTTTCTTATTCCCATCAGTCCATGAATGTCGAAGTTGGGACTTTGGCTACTACAGATTCCCCTGTTTTTATACTAGGCCAGGCTACCTGCAGGGCTATTATCTCAATCAGGGGGAAATCATTTCGAAAATGAATGCATTATTCTTTAGTTTACATTTCTCAAAGTACGAATTTTTTAAATAATGAAAATGATTATAATTAAAGCAAAATGTTGAGAAACTAGCATTACATTATTCTCTGAAATGTGTTTTTATCCATTTAAGAAAGCACTGTTAACAGTTTAGAGAAAGTTTCATCTGGCTTTCCTAATTGTTAAGTTATCTGATGGGGCAAGGATAGGGATGAAAAGGGCCTGTTAAAGATATAGACTCTCAGGTCACTGCTCTTGGGATTCTCCTTCCTTCAGAAAGTCAGACAGAGCTCCGGAATGTGTAATTTTTATAAGGATCTCAAATGATTCTCATACGTAGGCACCTTACGGCAAATATGTTGCTAGGCCAATTGATTTCAAACTGTAGAGGGCATATGTATCTCCTAGTAGCTTAAAAGTAGATTCTGGTCCAGCAAGCGTAGGGCGGGTCCCAGGATGTGCATACTACACGTGCTTTTAAGGTAATTCCCATGTGGTTGGTCCATAAGAGCCATCTCTAAGAAACCTGCTTTATTTTGATTTTTATAAAGCATCTGCTATGGATGGTATTGGAGGAATATAAAAGTGTATGTGTCCTTTGATACAGGACAAAGGGGTTATATCATACAGTTAACAATAACATTTATAAAAATGAAAGAAATTTAAAAAAACATGGAAATGGAATGTATATAGGGAGAACATGGCTAGCTGGAGACATATCCAAAGAGGACATGCCCTTAGTCTGGTTCATTAAGAATGTGTACGATTAATGGGCAGATGAAAGGCTTCCAGACTGAGGAGAGCAGGAAAAGGAATATAAGTAGGAAAGAGCAAGGCATTAGACTCAGGGTTGAAATGAAAAGTATATTTGGAGAGGGAGCATGAGCCCCAATGATAACATGGCCTCTGAGCTTCTCAGCTTAAAACCTCAAAGGGACAGGCAAGGGGGAGGACAGGAAATGATGGATGGTGCCACCTGTGATATACTGCAGTGTATACATTGACCTCTCAAAGGTTTAGACACCTCTTAAATTAGGGTTGACATATACTGGTTAGACCGGTTGTTGAGCATTTCTCTGCCCCAACTTTTAACAGCATCCATTGATGGATTCCTGCTTTGCCTTGTCTTCCTAAACTGTTCCTCTCAACATCAGGCTCTTAATCATCTATGAAGGAAGAAGAGAGAAGCTGCAGTTCACAAGTTTCTTGGGATATAAACTAAAATGCAGATTTCAGGGTCCTATGACCTGTAGACTGTAGATCTTTCAGGAATCATAATTTAAGACAACGTCCCCACCACATCTTGTGTATCCTACAGTTGAGCATTGACTTAAGACTGAGGTTATGTGTTAAAACATGCGGGCAAGTACACAGATTCATAGGCAGCATTCTCAATTAGTCCTTCGAAGTCACCTCAATGAGGAACTTTTTCAAGGATTTTCTCAGGTCATTATAATATGTTTCTGCTTCAGATTATTGCAGGGTATTTTGATATGAGGGAAATTCTCTAAGCTTATGGATGACCCCTCTCCTCTTTCACTCTCTCTGAATCTGTTTACTAAACAATCATTTATTTATTTATACATTTTTAATTGAAGTATAGTTGATTTACAATTTTGTGTTAGTTTCTGTTGTACAGCAAAGTGACTCAGTTATACATGTGTGCATATATATATATATAATATTCCTTTTATATTGTTTTCCACTATAGTTTATCACAAGATATTGAATATAGTCCCCTGTGCTATGTAGTAGGACCTTATTGTTTATCCATTCTATATGTAATAGTTTGCATCTGCTAACCCAAACTCCCAATCCATCCCTCCCCCAACTCTCCTCCCCCGTGGGAACCACAAGTCTGTTCTCTATATCTGTGAGTCTGTTTTCATAGTAAACAATTTTTAAGAATGAAACTCTGAAAGGACATTCACCATACTGGACCAGTAGTCATTTCACTCCCCAGTGATGGCCAGTATTCCTATTTATGAAGGATAATAAAGCTTTACCCTGACCTGTGCTGAGAAGCTAAAAAAGGAAACTATCTTTATGATATTCACTTTGTAAAATGGCCTTGATCATATAAAAAGGTATACATAATTAGCCATGACTGTATTAATTAATCTTTCAAAGAGATATGAACTTGAGAATATATAACTGTGGATTAAAAAAGATGCATGTTGATTTTAGCTGAATGAGTAAAATAAGTATGTGTGAAGGGGAGAAGTATTTGAGAGCAAAAAGTATTCTATATGCTAAGGAATAGCCTTTTATTTAGCAGGCCACATGCTGGGGTGTGTGTGTGCATGTGTGTGTGTGTGTGTGTGTGTATGTGCATGTGTGTGTGGGAGAGGGAGAGGAAGAGGGAGAGGGAGAAAAACAGATTAGACAATTTAAGACTTTGTCATAAGGCATTTGGTGTATCAGAGATTAATCATTATCTACTATCTTATTTGGAAGTTTTACTGAATAACTAATGAAAATACAGTAGAATTTGTTAGAAATACATTTAACATAAATAAAACGAATCTGTTAAATAACAAGAACATCATAAATATTATTCTGGCATTAAGGAATGTGAATCTTCAAATGAAAGGAGAGGAAGATTTGCTGGACTCAGTTTTGACCTTTATAATTTCAACCTATAGACAGTTGCCATCAGGACTCACATCTCTAATTCAGATGTGCTGGGAGATTACAGTATAAATCTCTGACCAACAAACAGGAGGGAGGACAAGAGGTCTGCATAACATTCCATTTGGTAAAATGGATGTATTCAGATTGGAATTGGACTCCTCAAGCAGTCTAAATAAACACACGTTTATGCTTGCTTTTGAGGCATAATCAGATAAACGGTAAATCAGATAAACGGTAGGTGATGACCACGGGGAGGAAAGAGGAAAGTTGTTGAGAAAATAATGCTTATGAAGTTAAAATTTCTAGGACGAGAATATATAATATCTACTCAAATCTGTCCCTTACTGGTTTAACATAAAATCTTACCTGTCCAGCAGTCAGGACAACATATGTGAAAAAGTTAGGACCTGAAATGTCCATGAAGGCTTTTGTGACTTGTGAGGATGCCATTTGTTTTCCAAAATCTACACTAAACAAGTTAAAATAACTAAGCCTCATCTCAATATAAGACCTACTGCATACATGGTCATAATGAATTATACAGGGCCTATGAGGCTTTTAGGTAATGCAAACACAACTGTTTTTAGTGCTTATTTCTGAATCACTATTTTTGTGTTTATTTACCCAGCATAGATGTTACGGCTCATTGAGAACCAAATGGTTTGTCTAGGTGGCCATGTTCTCATGATCAAAACAGCTCATGCAGAGATATGTGTGTTCGCTCCGCTGACGCTCTCACCCTAGGAATAATAATAGGTAGGAATACAGTTTATTATTGAGCACCTATAATATATAAGAGATATTAGGAAAAGAAATCGTTTCTGGTCTCATTTGAAGTGAGGAATCAGGCAGAATAGTGCTTTAAACTGTCTAATTGGAGGGGAATATTCTGTCCAGCAAAATAGTAGCCTTGGTCCTTAGAGCCAGACCCTTGCATTATTAAAAAAGTTCTTAAGCCAGATTGATAGATCTGAGCAGGCATGGAACTCTCCTAGAAGATATGTATTTATAGAGTTTGCAGGCATGGATAGTCAGAGGAAGCCTTGGGCTTCTAACTGGAGGCAGTGGTAGAAATTGAGAACATTTTCATGTTATCCCTGACTTCATAAGTGTTCCAGCTACTTCTCAATTTTACTGAGATTCTTCAACAGCTTAGAAGGATGTTGAACCCTGAAAGAAAGCAGAGATGATGAGAAGAACAGGGACCTTACTGTTGACGTTAGAACCTCCTGGGTGAATCCTACAGTTGATCCAAAGCAAGAGTTGACAGGAAAGAAATGTATTTTCCACATGGCATCCACATATGCTTCATATTATAGTGGATCTTCAAAGTAACCCTGGACACAGACAATCAATGGACATGCCTCTGTGGCCCTATTTAAATTAATAGAAACATCTCTTGAATTAGATTTTCCTCAGGTACCATATGCCTATACTGTTTCCCCTCCCCCCAGGGAAACTGCTGTTTATTAAGAACATAGGAAAACAGTGTCGTATGAGATCATCACAGTCAGTGTATACTTAGGATGAAGACATTGCTGGTCTAAAAATAGATGCACTTGGGCCTGAGTTAAAATCATGTGACAAATGTGTTTTCATCTGTCACTTCCTAGAACTGAGCACCAACTCTGAATGCCAGATCAGAAGAAGAAGAGTTGGCCGCTGAGTCCATTCCCCAGTCACTGGCTGGCTCCAACACATTCTACATGACTTCTGAGGACATCCTTAATGTGACAGAGATTACAGGCAGAGCTTCAGCAGCAGGAAGAAGTGCAGCACACAGGGTGGGGGCAGGTGGAGATGACACAGGTCACAGGTGGGACGATAACAAGTGGTGTGGCAGGAGACCAGGCCACAGGCTGGGCGCAGGCAGCAGCTGGGGTGGCAACAACTAGAAACGTGACATTTGCACAGCAAAGAAACCATAAACAAGACAAAAAGACAACCCTCGGAATGGGAGAAAATATTTGCATATAAAACAACGGACAAAGGATTAATCTCCAAAATATACAAACAGCTCATGGAGCTCAATAGCGAAAAACCAAACAATCGAACTAAAAAATGGGCGGAAGGCCTATACGGTTTTTAACCTGCCTTAATTGGCTGCCTCCACAAAAATACTTAGCAACTTTACTCTTTACATGCAGATGAAATGAGCTCCTTGAAATGGAGAGTGAGGTCAATATGAATGCTTTCTGGGGTGAGCATGGGCTAAGTTTGAATTACTTCTGTAACAATTTAGTCAGCTCAGGCTGCTTATAAAACAGCATAGACTGGGTGACTTTTACAACAGACATGTGTTTCTCACGGTTCTGGAGGCTGGGAAATCCAAGATCAAGGTGCAGGCAGATTCGGAGAACTCTCCTGTCTTACAGAAGGTCACCTTCTCTCTGTGTCCTCACATAGTGGACAGAGAAAGAGAGAGGAATCAAGCTATCTGGTGTCTCTTCTTACAAAGGCACTAATCCCATCATGAAGGCCCTACCCTCCTGACCTCATCTAAACTCAATACTTCCCAAAGGTCCCAATCTCTACATTCCATCATAATAGGGGTTAGGGCTTCAGCATGAATTTGGGGGGAAACACAATTCAATCCATAGCAGTTGGTAACTAAAACAGGTCATTATTTCAGAGAACAATACAAGTATTTTCCTCTGTGTGAAAGCATGGGCTGAAGTTTAAAAGACGGATACTCAGTTGTATCCCCCAAGGTTTATTTGTTTCCTGAATCTTCAGCTGTTTCATTGGCACTTTATCTCTTTCTTTGGTTTAGACCATGAGATGGGTATCAAATTGTTTTAGAATTTCCTTTTAAACAATGATTAAGGAAACTCCCTGTGTAAGAAAGAGTACACAGTGTGAAGAATATTGCTCTGCTACTTGGAAAAACTTCATTCATTCAGTGGCTGAAAGGAATATGCTGGAAGTCTGAAATATAGGTGGCTTCTACACCCACTCCCCTCTCTTGCTAGCAATTTATATCTCTCATCTCTTCCTAAGCACATCTTTTCTCAGAAACCTTTAATGATACTTGCCAATTACCTACTGTTCTAGGTTGGAATACTTATTCTTTAGTTTTATGACTTTAGTACATTTTTTCTTTCCTTAAATCATTGTTGACAGTATAATCCAACTTGTTTGAATTCCTTCAAAGCACTCACTATTTTACCCTTAAGAAGTTCTCCTTAGGTGGATTCATCTAGTCCATTTTAACTTGCATGTCAGGGGTGGGGATGCTCTAGGTCTGGGGATGCTCTAGGTCTGGGGATGCTCTAGGTCTGAGACTGAGTTGAGGCCTCCTTGTTCAAGCTTGCTTTAATAATCCAGGAGAAAAGGTCAATTAAGACAAGTCTATCCTAAAAGCTCATAATTATTTGGAGGAATCTCTGTGTCCAGCAGCCCAAGTCTAAGCTTTACGTGCTTGGCTCCATCAACATTTGTTTTGTCCCTTTCTTTCTTCCTTCCTTTCTTTCCTTTCCTCTTTCTTTTTTTCCCCTTCTTTCTTTCTTTTTCTTTCTTTCTTTCTTAATTTTCTTTTCTTTCTTTCTTTTTCTTTTCTTTCTTTCTCTCTCTCTCTTTCTTAGTTGTTTCTTTTTTTCTCTTTCTCTCTTTCTCTTTCTCTCTCTCTCCATCCTTCCCTCCCTCCCTTTCTTCCTTTCATCTCACTGAAGCATCTGTGAGCCATTAGTCACTGCACTCACATCATTCTTCTAATATCTGACCTATTTATAGAGCCTAGATTTCTAAAATGTTTCATGTTCTTTCCTGTAGAGCCTCCAAACATGACTTTCCTTCTGTCTGGAATACTATTCCAAACTTGTCTTTATGGGATCCTTCAGAATACTCTAATTTCTCCTTGATGATTACCACCTCCAGACAGGTGTTTCTTCACTATCCTAGCCAATTCATGTCTCTCTTCATTATTCTCTATCCCAGTACCTTCTTATTATCCTGTGACACACACATGCTTGTTATTACTCATTTTTAAATTTGTTTTGCATTTTCCTGTGTGGCGCTCCCTTAACTGTTTCACTCTCCACTCCATGCCTGGCACAGAGTAGCTGCTTGACATACTTTGCTCAGTAAACAAATGAATGAATGAACTAATTTCTGAACAAGCATCACTCTCACTAATCTATTTAGTCCTATCTAGCACTTAGCCTCAGAAGAATAAAATTAAAATTTGAGGAACCATAAATGGATATTATTTATATTATTTATTTATTTTGACACTTTTGTGAGTTATAGTATAAGTAATAACAACGCGGATGAAGACTAGCTTTTAGGGAGTGTTTGATGTGTCTCATTATGTGCTACATAGTTTATTTAACCTTCATTAATTTTTTTAACTGAAAAAGAAGAATACAAAGGTGATGCTTTCGAAGCTTAAGCTTTAGCGTACTCACTTTCACTGCCTCCTTCTAAGAGCCGGGCTGGGATCTGAGCTGTGTACTTATAGTGCATTTTGTATGTATGCTTTTGCATAAAGAGACATCCTTTTCACAATTACATAAGCTTCAAGCCCTATACTACCTGAATCTTTTCTGGGAACTTGGAAATATAATTAAAATTCCTCTTTTACAAATGAAGACACTGAACCATAATTTAAGTTAAAAAGAACTAGAAGCAGATGGAAAAGGGGTTCTGAACCCTGACCATATAACACTAGAAATTATGTTTTTAACCATGATACCAGATGGAAGACAGCAAGTAAAAACACATTAGTAAAATGTAGGGACTATGAATACATAGCTGGTATTTCTACTAAGATATCCTTTAAAAAATATTTAAAAGCTTAGTTCTACGGAGTGAATTTTAACACATGGAGTCAAGGGTTGGTGTCCCTTCATTATGTCAGCCCTTTACTGGCCTCAATTTCCTTGAGCCTCTTGCTGAGAACTTTGGCAGGCAGCACTACAATTTGCTCTCATTTCATTTCACACCAGGTCAGCTTTTTGTTGATTTTCCTAAGCTCCCGAAAAGGACAATGTCCTTGCTTACTACTGCCTTGTTCTTCCATTTCATCAAAGCACTATGAATCAAGGTGACAATATCATATGCCAATGTTCTGTTCTGTAACAGCCTTTATGAGTTGCCCATCAGGTTGCACTGTAGGAAGAAACAGAAACAAAAAACGAAAACAAACAAATAAAAACTTGTATCACAAGCTGTCCTCCAAAGTATGTTTTACTTTAAGAAAATAAATTATTGAAGTATAGTTGATTTACAATATAGCAAAGTCACCAGCAGTAACATGGGGATAATAATACCCACACCCATCCTTCTCATCAGTTGCTTTTAGATAAATGACATAATAGTTTTAAAGGCATTTTGGAATTAGAAATGTAATTTGGACCCAAGAATCATTATATCACCAGTAAGTTGTTGAAAGCTCTTTAGAAATATCAGCATCTTTCTCAAGACAGTAGATATTGGCTATAGGAAATGAGCTTATCTGGGTAGCCCAACAGATTTTGAACAGGTCTTAGTGAAAGTTAAAAAAAAAAACAGATATCAGTATAGTCAGTTTAGATTATTAAAGATCCTTATTATATTTATTTCATAAAAATTAATGTCTCCTAATCAAATATGGTAAGCCCAAATAAAAACTCTCTTAAAAATGCTGATGCTGGTCATAAAAGGTAGGCAAGAATCTGTGTGTAGTATGCTCATTGCTCATCCTCATTTCTATAAAAGGGATCCAGATGCTCATTCCTTCATTTATTCATTCATCCAACATATATTATTTAAGAGCTAGTGTTACGTGCCAGACTTCTCTTATGTCCCAAGTACATAGAGGCGAGCGAAATGAGCCACACTCTCTTCCATCATGAAAATTACAGCCTGAGAGGAAAACAGACATTAATCAAATAATCACACTAATGAATTCACTATTTCAAATGGAGTTAAGTGCTTTGAGGGAATGTGGTAATGTAAGAATTGCTAGCAAAATACGTAACTGAGGGGGTCAGGAAAGGCGTGATCTGCTAAAATCCTAAAGAGCAGGACGTGACTAGGAGAAGGAGGTGTGGGGCACATTCTAAGCAGGGGAAACAGCCTGGACAGTGTGGTGCATTTCTGCACCAGACAGACAGCTGGTGTGTATGACATGAGCTTCAAAGTTTTCAATCTTTATCAAAAGAGTAATGGGGAAGCCACTGACTGGTTTAAGGGTGTGGTGATAGGATGGAGTAATCATTTCATTTGTGATTGAAAATATCTCTCTGATTTAGTGCACAAAAGGAATTAGAGGGGGCCGGAGTGAATAAAAGGAGACCAAGTAGAAGACTATTATAGGCAAAGATGACACTAGCTTGGACTGAAGTGTTGGCAGATTATACAGAAAGAAGTTGCTTGATTCAAGGGTTACCTATGACTTGGTACTGAATGAGGTATAGAGAATGAGGGGGAGGGAAGGATCAAGGATGTCTCCAAGACCTCAAACACCTAAAGTCTGATGAGATACTTTATATAATACTGTTGTACAAAGAGGAAACATTTACTAGTGGACCTGATTTCTTCACTTTATTGATTTCTAAAGATTAGAATGCCCTCTTTGTGCCAATATTTATGCCAGTTGAATGAATAAGATCTTTGCCCTAAAGAGCTCACAGTTCCATTGACTCATCATCTTTAAAGTAGCCACATGTATGTTCTGAGGAAGGTAGACAGAATTCTGTTTTGCACGCACAAGACAGCTGTTTCTTCTGCTGGTAGAACGCTTATTTCAGAGTAAGCCTAATGTCAGTTGTGCTTTTTACCAGAAGAACTAAAAATGTTCTGACTTTGTGGAAAACTCAGCTACCATTATTGTCTTGAGAAAAGTGCCCAAATTTTGTGGTTTATTTCATGAAAAGGCATGGCTGGATATGAGAAATGATTATAGAGGTGTAATGTGCCTACTATCAAATACAGGCCCAAGCAGCAGCAAGACACCCACAGAGCAACAGGACTTCTTTATCACTAGACCTGACAAGGAAGCAAATTCCTATTTTGAAAGTCTGAAAATTCAGGTTTTCCTGTTTGGTTTTGATTATTTTTGGAAACATACATAAGTGTATTTACTGGGGTGTTTCCATGCTCTGCTATTCTTTTCCATTTATTTTGCTGACAACTAAAGATATATAGTTGGGCATTTTTACTGAACAATTTCTAGATAAGAAGAATATCCAATGCTGAGATCCAACATGAAGTTACTATACTGAGTACAAACTAACCATAAACTACCTATAGCAGCGAACCACAATGTCAGGCCAGAGTGCATTGCATCTTTTCTTAGGAATTACAAGTACTTTTTATAAGAACAAAAAAAGAAGTTTTTATCTACATACCTGGACACGCTTGGTGATTTGGGAAGACAGCTGCATGTGTTTTGGTCCACAGAAACACAGCTGGGATATGCAGAAATAGGTGTGTCAACTGTCTTTTTTTTTTTTTTTTTTTTTTTTGCTCTTTAAGCATACATTCGTGTTTTTCACTTGGCAAACCTAACCTTCCATTGTAAATGGAAAATGGTATGATTCCAGATGTTTGCTACATTCAACAGTATTTAACATTATTTTAATGTTTTCAAGGAAGGAGATTTAAGAAAGTAACTCAAAAGAAAGTAAGCCTCTGTCCTCAAAGAGTTATAGTCTAAAGGAAAATCAGTTAGGTAGCAGTTAAGTAAATATTAAGGACAAACTTCATTTGTCTTGTGGCCCCAGAAATAAAATATTCTCAGGAGTAAAATAAATAAATGATTCAGATTCCTGATAACTAAGGTTTTTTTTCTGTGTGCATCAAGGTTTCCTTTTTTTTTTTTTTTTTGCGGTACGCGGGCTTCTCACTGTTGTGGCCTCTCCCGTTGCGGAGCACAGGCTCCGGACGCGCAGGCTCAGCGGCCATAGCTCATGCGCCTAGCCACTCCGCGGCACGTGGGATCTTCCTGGACCGGGGCACGAACCCATGTCCCCTGCATCAGCAAGCGGACCCTCAACCACTGCGCCACCACGGAAGGCCTCCTTTATTTTTTAATATTTAAAAATTAAACATACATTCACCATGGTGGGAATTAATTGAGCTAGTATAAATTTTCATTTTAAAGAATATCCGTCAATAACTAATTATTCATAGCAGTATCATAATAGCCAAGGTAATTTATGACAGTTGGCCCCTGCTAATTCACCTATCAGAAATGGATGTAATAAAATCTGTTTAGATTGAACCCAGTTTCTAACAGATGCTTCCATAATACTGTATACATAACAATTATCTTTTATTTAAAGATCTTACAATAATGAATATCCCCAATTAAACTAGACTTTTGTTTTGCTAAATGTCATTTTGATGACATACTGGTATTCTAGTTCACCTGTTTTTATGTTTTGGCATTCCCTTCTTTAAAAACAAAAACCAAAAAAGGCCTGATTTTTTTGTACCTACTAAAACTTTTGGAGGTATAAGATGGTCAGGGCTGAATATTTACTATCTTTAAATATCCACTTCTATTAATGGAATGTGTATTAATTTTCTTACATAGCATGATTTGATATAATCAGTTAGACATGCCAACGAGTGAGGTGTGCAGTTGGCTACAAAATTAGAACAACTTTTTATCACTAAAAATAAATGACCTAATAATGAAAATGTTTCAACATTTCTGAGAGTAGGTGGTTAACAATGAAACACATTTCATCAACATACTGACAGTTAATAATAAAAACAATATCCAAAGAGAAAATAAATGTTTAATTTAAATGGAAAACAAAAGAGCTGAGTATGAGCTAGCAAATGCCCTATTGACTCTTTAGCTCAAAATTAAAAATACAGGAAGGAAACAGTGATTTTCTACTTAATATGAGGCTAGAATTTCCTTCTGAATATTTCATCATACTCCCTTTTCTGGGATGCCTTCTACTTGTATTCAAATTAAAAATAATATTAATAATAAAGTATTAGCATTGGCTCTGATAAGAAAATTATACAATTTTCTTTGTCTCCAAGACATTTATAAAACCATGAAGTAGATTGTTCTTTTCAACAGAATAAAATTGGCCATTTAATGTTTTGTCTTCTGAGTTAGGAGAAAGAAAATACTTTCCAATTCTTAACACGCTTGAAAATCTAAGTGAAAACCAAATAAAGTAGTAATACCAATTTGCCATTGAAGAGAATTAAAAGAGGAATAAGCTTATTGCTGAAAATCCCAAAGAGTGTATTTTTATCATTTAATTAGGATTTTAAATTTTAAGGTTTTTTTTTGTTGTTGTTGTTATGGTTGGCTTGGTTTTCCATGTAAGACTCAAAATGAAGTAGCTGAGGTGTTTAGTTTTTTTGTCTGTTTGCTTTGTATTTTTCCTGGTGTTTTTCAACTTTGTGGCTCCTGCATGTTCATAGTCCTTAGACTGTTGTTTATATTAGGCATTTCTGCAATACTGACAACTAAATTTCTTGTTTTCCTGTGTCTACAATTTGTATGTGCATTTGGTATATAGGGAATATAATGCCTAATTAATTATGTCTTAGTTTTTTTCAGTTGAAACAAATATTTCATTTTTGAAGCCTGCATATGTTTTAACCACATTTTTTTTAATATTGAAAAAAAGGAGAGGAGAGAACTCTCAAATATAACTAAGTGAAGCTTAAATGTGGACAAGTCTGACCCTATCTTTTCTATTAACAATAATTTATTAATAACAAGTTATTAAATATTTCAATTAAAAACAATTATTGAGATAGTAAAACATTGTGTTTGTTGGATCAGAATAGATCCATTATACATTGTGGATTTTGTATGGTTTCTTAATAACTAATCCTTTTATAAGAATTGAGAAGATATTTGTAGCAACTTTGGACCCTAAATATACTTTCTTGTACACATTACTGAAAAGGAAAATAAGGAAATCAAACAAACAAAAACCCTGGCAAACTAATCTGAGAGCATCTGTGTTAAAAGAAGGATAAAGAGGAAGGATAAAACTAAGGAAAAGTTAACACAAAGAGAAAAATAAAATTAAAGTAAAATCTCAGTGCTGTCAAATGTTTGTAAGTGAAGAACTATTTTCAATCCCAGAAAAAAAAATAGTCTACCTATTGTGAACCTGTTTTAATATGTTGAATATAAATTATAATAGTCAATACTAGGGAGGTAATAATACCTGTTTTGAGTTTTTTAAAATTTTACTTATTACTGATGAGAACAAGCTTCATGTAGTAAGAAATGAATCAATGGTAGAGGTGTTTAGAAAATAAATACAAGGAAAATGATTCTTTTATTTTCCCTTCTATTGTGTCCTTTTCAATACTAACCTTTCACACTTACACTACTCTCAGGACTTTGGGGAATAGACACAAAGGATGCATCTGCCCATAGCCTGTATTTAGGCCCTGAGGAGATGTGGCATGAGCCCAGCAGAGCAACCCTCTTCTCCTACTGTTCACAAACGCCACGCAACTTGTGCATGGTGTAGGATTTCACTCTTTGGCCTCCTCCTACTTATCAAGTGCCTTGGCAGTCATGTTGAACTCAGAAGGGTCTTTATTTTCCACCAAACTGATGCATATTTTTAACAAAATCAGAACTCAATATTTTCTAAATTGGTCCATTAGAAAGTAGCTGTATTTAGTAGATAATGTTCTCATCTTCCTGTTGAAAACCAAACCTTTGACACATCCAGTGATGCATTCAAGGGAAGCATGAAGTATATGCAAATAGTAAAGAAATCCCATTGCTAGGCAACTGTCCTAGGACAGTACGTTCATTTATTCTTGCTAATTATTTTAAATGTTCTAAATATCCCAGTATTAACAAAAGTCTATTATCTTCCATCATTTGTTCTTGTCCCTTACAATTTGATTCACATCTTCTTTTCTAAGAAATAGACACATTCGTATTAACTTTATGAACAAGAGCATTTTGTAAAACAGGCCTTGGTACCCATTCCCTGAAGCAGTTGGATTCTGCATTCACCAGTTAAATGAGCATATGTGCACACTCTGGGTTTGACAAGATAGGGGCTGAGTTGCTGATGTGGGCAAGTCACACAGTCAGCTCATACAGCCTTAACTAAACAAGCATTGTGCTTTCTGAATTCCATATGCTAAAATGTAGAGCATCCCTTAGGAACTTTTAAAATACCCAACAGAGCCTTAGCACCTCATTTAGCAACCATTGACTTACGCGAGTGATTTGGATGGATAGTGTTTGGATTCAATTACTTTGAAATAAGGAAACAAATAGAAGTCAAGTTAATTATCATATTGCTTTAGTTGGGATGCTTTTTTAATTTAGAAAAAGGGGTGGGAGAACAACCTATGATCAACTCTATTCAGTAGTCTTTCAGATACCAGGGCGTTCATAGTAAGCAGTAATTTTGTTGCTGGCATCATCTCTGTCCCCAGGAACAATGGCCTCATCATTCATAGCACCAGCATCATCCCTCTAAAAGAAGACTTCCTAGAGTAAAGATACTGCCATGGTTTTTAAAAATCCTGTCTAGTAATAGCAGAACCAGTGAGGTACTTGTTGGTAAAATAAACTTGTGTGTGTGAATTAAGCTGTACTATTTACTGGTGTACTGGAAAATGCTTGGTTGTAAGATCAAACACACCAGTTCAAGTTCCAGCTGGGCTCCTTCTTAGTTATACACTGAGAAAGTTACTGGACATCTATGGCCCTCAGAGTCTTTTTTATTTTCTTTTTGTGAAATTGGGCTACTCAGATCTCAAGAGTATTGCTATGAGGACTAATATGACAGCATACAGTCTTGGCAATATAATTGACAGTTGATAAATCAGAGCTTTTGAGGTTAGCAATGTAAGGAGTAAGAAGCAAAAAAAAATTTAAATCCTAGCATAAATTGCCATTCAAACACACACACACACACACACACAGAGGCAACTGTGCACTCAGAGATTTGGTGAGGTAGAGCAGAAAGCGTGCTAATCACTTACGCAGTTAAGAACATGGCAATTGTGTGCTGTTGGAGGCCAATTGGAGGTTAGTATTGCAAACAACCATCTTGATAAATAGGACGTGGGGCTGAAATCAATAAACAAAGATTCAATAAAAGCAAATGTAAAATGCACAAACTACTGTCCCATGGGGATGGAGATGTAAGTTCTAATGAATGATAGATTGAGTATACATCAACGATATGATAGTGCTGTATAAAACCGTAGACACTGCTTTGGGGTATATTGATAGGGAGAGCATGGATGAACTGAGAGGTAATTATTCAGCCCTACCAGCACTCTTTAGGCCTCAACTGAATAACTGTGTTCAGTATTTATCCCTCAGTTGAAAGGGAATCATAGATAAATTTGAATGAGTTCAGAAGAGAGCAACAAAAATGGTAAAAGCTTTGGAAAATGAGATCTATAAGGAAACGTTAAGGGAATGGGCATGTCCAGACTGGAAGAAAGATAACAGAGAAGCAGGGTAACTACTGGAACACATAGGAAAGAGATACTCTAAATGAGAGAAGGGATCAATTATTCCCACCAGTCATTCAGAATTGAATAAGTTGAGCTTGGGCTGCAGTAGATAAAAACTTAGTTTAAATATTAAGGACACATTTGTGAGTATAGAGCATTTTCACATGGAATCAAGGTACCTGTAGTAATTAAGAAAACTTGCTTATTAAATAATTTCAAAGCATCAAACTTGGAATTATCCTTTTGTAGTTTTGAAAGAATGGAAGAGATGACTCAGCTTATCCCCCAGCTCTGTTCTACTAATCAAAGCTCTACAAATATGCCTCAGAGTTCACACCCTGCTGATATAAGTATAGATATAGTCATAATCCTTCTGCTTTTAAAAGGGGATTCTTTTTTTAAAATTTATTTATTATTTATATTTGGTTGCATTGGGTCTCTGTTGTTGTGCCTGGGCCCTCTCTAGCTGCGACGAGTGGGGGCCTCTCATTGCAGTGGCTTCTCCTTCTGTGGAGCACGGGCTCTAGGCATGTGGTCTTCAGTAGTTGTGGCACACGGGCTCAGCAGTTGTGGCTCGTGAGCTCTAGAGCGAAGGCTCAGTAGCTGCGGTACATGGGCTTAGCTGCTCCGCAGCATGTGGGATCTTCCCGGACCAGGGCTTAAACTGGTGTCCCCTGCATTGGCAGGCGGACTCTTAACACAGTGCCACCATGGAAGCCCTAAAAGGGAATTCTTTTTTTTTTTTTTACATCTTTATTGGAGTATAATTGCTTTACAATGCTGTGTTAGTTTCTGCTTTATAACAAAGTGAATCAGTTATACATATACATATGTCCCCATGTCTCTTCCCTCTTGCATCTCCCTCCCTCCCACCCTCCCTATCCCACCCCTCCAGGCAGTCACAGAGCACCGAGCTGATCTCCCTGTGCTATGCGGCTGCTTCCCACTAGCTATCTACCTTGCATTTGGTAGTGTATATATGTCCATGCCTCTCTTTCGTTTTGTCACAGCTTACCCTTCCCCCTCCCCATATCCTCAAGTCCTTTCTCTAGTAGGTCTGTGTCTTTATTCCTCTCTTACCTCTAGGTTCTTCATGACATTTTTTTCCCCCTTAAATTCCATATATATATGTTAGCATACAGTATTTGTCTTTCTCTTCCTGACTTACTTCACTCTGTATGACAGACTCTAGGTCTATCCACCTCATTACAAATAGCTCAATTTCTTTTCTTTTAATGGCTGAGTAATATTCCATTGTATATATGTGCCACATCTTCTTTATCCATTCATCCGATGATGGACACTTAGGTTGTTTCCATCTCCAGGCTATTGTAAATAGAGCTGCAATGAACATTTTGGTACATGACTCTTTTTGAATTATGGTTTTCTTAGGGTATATGCCCAGTAGTGGGATTGCTGGGTCATATGGTAGTTCTATTTGTAGTTTTTTAAAGAACCTCCATACTGTTCTCCACAGAGGCTGTATCACTTTACATTCCCACCAACAGTGCAAGAGGGTTCCCTTTTCTCCACACCCTCTCCAGCATTTATTGTTTCTAGATTTTTTGATGATGGCCATTCTGACTGGTGTGTGATGATATCTCATTGGAGTTTTGATTTGCATTTCTCTAATGATTAATGATGTTGAGCATTCTTTCATATGTTTGTTGGCAAACTGTATATCTTCTTTGGAGAAAGTCTATTTAGCTCTTCTGCCCATTTTTGGATTGGGTTGTTTGTTTTTTTGTTATTGAGCTGCATGAGCTGCTTATAAATGTTGGAGATTAATCCTTTGTCAGTTGCTTCATTTGCAAATATTTTCTCCCATTCTGAGGGTTGTCTTTTTGTCTTGTTTATGGTTTCCTTTGCTGTGCAAAAGCTTTGAAGTTTCATTAGGTCCCATTTGTTTATTTTTGTTTTTATTTCCATTTCCCTAGGAGGTGGGTCAAAAAGGATCTTGCTGTGATTTATGTCAAAGAGTGTTCTGCCTATGTTTTCCTCTAAGAGTTTGATAGTTTCTGGCCTTACATTTAGGTCTTTAATCCATTTTGAGCTTATTTTTGTGTATGGTGTTAGAGAGTGATCCAACCTCATACTTTTATATGTACCTGTCCAGTTTTCCCAGCACCACTTATTGAAGAGGCTGTCCTTTCTCCACAGTACATTCCTGCCTCCTTTATCAAAGATAAGGTGACCATATGTGCGTGGGTTTATCTCTGGGCTTTCTATCCTGTTCCATTGAGCTATCTTTCTGTTTTTGTGCCAGTACCATACTGTCTTGATTACTGTAGCTTTGTAGTATAGTCTGAAGTCAGGGAGCCTAATTCCTCCATCTCCGTTTTTCATTCTCAAGATTGCTTTGGCTATTCAGGGCCTTTTGTGTTTCCATACAAATTGTGAAATTTTTTGTTCTAGTTCTGTAAAAAATGCCAGTGGTAGTTTGATAGGGATTGCATTGAATCTGTAGATTGCTTTGGGTAGTAGATTCATTTTCACAATGTTGATTCTTCCAACCCAAGAACATGGTATATCTCTCCATCTATTTGTATCATCTTTATTTCATCAGTGTCTTATAATTTTCTGCATACAGGTCTTTTGTCTCCTTAGGTAGGTTTATTCCTAGATATTTTATTCTTTTTGTTGCAATGGTAAATGGGAGTGTTTTCTTGATTTCACTTTCAGATTTTTCATCATTAGTGTATAGGAATGCCAGAGATTTCTGTGCATTAATTTTGTATCCTGCTACTTTACCAAATTCGTTGATTAGCTCTAGCAGTTTTCTGGTAGCATCTTTAGGATTCTCTATGTATAGTATCATGTCATCTGCAAACAGTGACAGCTTTACTTCTTCTTTTCCAATTTGGATTCCTTTTTATTTCTTTTTCTTCTCTGATTGCTGTGGCTAAAACTTCCAAAACTATGTTGAATAAGAGTGGTGAGAGTGGGCAACCTTGTCTTGTTCCTGATCTTAGTGGAAATGCTTTCAGTTTTTCACCAGTGAGGATGATGTTGGCTGTGTGTTTGTCATATATGGCCTTTATTATGGTGAGGAATGTTCCCTCAATGCTTACTTTCTGCACGGTTTTATCATAAATGGGTGCTGAATTTTGTCAAAAGCTTTCTCTGCATCTATTGAGATGATCATATGGCTTTTCTCCTTCAATTTGTTAATATGGTGTATTACATTGATTGATTTGCGTATATTGAAGAATCCTTGCATTCCTGGAATAAACCCCACTTGATCGTGATGTATGATCTGTTTAATGCGCTGTTGGATTCTGTTTGCGAGTATTTTGTTGAGGATTTTTGCATCTATGTTCATCAGTGATATTGGCCTGTAGTTTTCTTCCTTTGTAACATCCTTGTCTGCTTTTGGTATCAGGGTGATGGTGGCCTCGTAGAATGAGTTTGGGAGTGTTCGTCCCTCTGCTATATTCTGGAAGAGTTTGAGAAGGATAGGTGTTAGCTCTTCTCTAAATGTTTGAAAGAATTCACCTGTGAAGCCACCTTGTCCTGGCCTTTTGTTTGTTGGAAGATTTTTAATCACAGTTTCAATTTCAGTGCTTTTGATTGGTCTGTTCATCTTTTCTATTTCTTCCTGATTCAGTCATGGCAGGTTGAACATTTCTAAGAATTTGTCGATTTCTTCGTGCTTGTCCATTTTATTTGCATAGAGTGCTTGTAGTAATCTCTAATGATCTTTTGTATTTTTGCAGGGTCAGTTGTTACTTCTCCTTTTTCATTTCTAATTCTATTGATTTGAGTCTTCTCCCTTTTTTTCTTGATGAGTCTGGCTAATGGTTTATTAATTTTGCTTATCTTCTCAAAGAACCAGCTTTTAGTTTTATTGATCTTTGCTATTGTTTCCTTCATTTCTTTTTCATTTATTTCTGATCTGATCTTTATGATTTCTTTCCTTCTGCTAACTTTGGGTTTTTTTTGTTCTTCTTTCTCTAATTGCTTTAGGTGCAAGGTTAGTTGTTTATTCAAGATGTTTCCTGTTTCTTAAGGTAGGATTGTATTGCTATAAACTTCCCTCTTAGAACTGCTATTGCTGCATCCCATAGATTTTGGGTTGTCGTGTCTCCATTGTCATGTTTCTAGGTATTTGTTTCCTCTTTGATTTCTTCAGTGATCACTCCGTTATTAAGTAGTGTATTGTTTAGCCTCCATGTGTTTGTATTTTTTACAGATCTTTTCCTGTAATTGACATCTAGTCTCATAGCATTGTGGTCAGAAAAGATACTTGATACAATTTCAATTTTCTTATATTTACCAAGGCTTGATTTGTGACCCAAGATATGATCTATCCTGGAGAATGTTCCATGAGCACTTGAGAAGTATGTGTATTCTGTTGGTTTTGGATGGAATGTCCTATAAATATCAATTAAGTCCATCTTGTTTAATGTATCATTTAGAGCTTGTGTTTCCTTATTTATTTTCATTTTGGATGATCTGGCCATTGGTGAAAGTGGGGTGTTAAAGTCCCCTACTATGAATGTGTTACTGTCGATTTCCCCTTTTATGGCTGTTAGTATTTGCCTTATGTATTGAGGTGCTCCTATGTTGGGTGCATAAATATTTACAATTGTTATATCTTCTTCTTGGATCAATCCCTTGATCATTATGCGGTGTCCTTTGTCTCTTCTAATAGTCTTTATTTTAAAGTCTATTTTGTCTGATATGAGTACTGCTACTCCAGCTTTCTTTTGGTGTCCATTTGCATGAAATATCTTTTTCCATCCCCTTACTTTCAGTCTCTATGTGTCTCTAGGTCTGCAGTGGGTCTCTTGTAGACAGCAAATATATGGGTCTTGTTTTTGTATCCATTCAGCCAATCTGTGTCTTTTGGTGGGAGCAATTTAATCCATTTACATTTAAGGTTGTTATTGACATATATGTTCCTATTACCATTTTCTTAACTGTTTTGGGTTTGTTATTGTAGGTCTTTTCCTTCTCTTGTGTTTCTTGCCTAGAGAAGTTCCTTTAGCATTTGTTGTAAAGCTGGTTTGGTGGTGCTGAACTCTCTCAGCTTTTCATTGTCTGTAAAGATTTTAATTTCTCCATCAAATCTGAATGAGATCCTTGCTGAGTAGAGTAATATTGGTTGCAGGTTTTTCTACTTCATCACTTTAAAAATGTCCTGCCAGTCCCTTCTGGCTTGCAGAGTTTCTACTGAAAGATCAGCTGTTAAGCTTATGGGGATTCCCTTGTGTGTTATTTGTTGTTTTTCTCTTGCTGCTTTTAATATGTTTTCTTTGTATTTAATTTTTGACAGTTGATTAATATGTTTCTTGGCGTATTTCTCCTTGGATTTTTCCTGTATGGGACTCTCTGTGCTTCCTGGACTTGATTAACTATTTCCTTTCCCATATTAGGGAAGTTTTCAACTATAATCTCTTCAAATATTTTCTCAGTCCCTTTCTTTTTCTCTTCTTCTTCTGGATCCCCTATAATTTGAATGTTGGTGCATTTAATGTTGTCCCAGAAGTCTCTGAGTCTGTCCTCAGTTCTTTTCATTCTTTTTTCTTTATTCTGCTCTGCAGTAGTTATTTCCACTATTTCATCTTCCAGGTGACTTATCCGTTCTTCTGCCTCAGTTATTCTGCTATTGATCCCATCTAGAGTACTTTTAATTTCATTTATTGTGTAGTTCATGGTTGTTTGTTTCATCTTTAGTTCTTCTAGGTCCTTGTTAAATGTTTCTTGCATTTTGTCTATTCTATTTCCCAGATTCTGGATCATCTTTACTATCATTATTCTGAATTCTTTTTCAGGTAGACTGCCTATTTCCTCTTCATTTGTTAGGTCTGGTGGGTTTTTATCTTGCTCCTTCATCTGCTGTGTGTTTTTCTGTCTTCTCATTTTGCTTATCTTACTGTGTTTGGGGTCTCCTTTTTGCAGGCTGCTGGTTCGTAGTTCCCGTTGTTTTTTGGTGTCTGTCCCCTGTGGCTAAGTGTGGTTCAGTGGGTTGTGTAGGCTTCCTGGTGGAGGGGACTAGTGCCTGTGTTTTGGTGGATGAGGCTGGATCTTGTCTTTCTGGTGGGCAGGTCCACGTCTGGTGGTGTGTTTTGGGGTGTCTGTGGACTTTTTATGATTTTAGGCAGCCTTTCTGCTAATGGATGGGGTTGTGTTCCTGTCTTGCTAGTTGTTTGGCATAGGATGTCCAGCACTGTAGCTTGCTGGTCGTTGAGTGAAGCTGGGTGCTGGTGTTGAGATGGAGATCTCTGGGAGATTTTCGCTGTTGATATTATGTGGAGCTGGGAGGTCTCTTGTGGACCAGTGTTCTGAAGTTGGCTCTCCCACCTCAGGGGCACAGCACTGACTCCTGGCTGCAGCACCAAGAGCCTTTCATCCACTTGGCTCAGAATAAAAGGGAGAAAAAGTAGAAAGAAAGAATGAGTAGAAGAAAGAAAGAAAGGAGGGAGGGAGGGAGGGAGGGAGGGAGAAAGGAAGGAAAGGGGGACAGAAAAAAAGAAAGAATGAAGATAAAGTGAAATAAAATAAAGTAAGATAAAATATAATAAAGTTATTAAAGTAAAAAAATAATTTTTAAGAGAAAAAACTTAAAAAAAACAAAAAATGGACGGATAGAACCCTAGGACAAATGGTGGAACCGAAGCTCTACAGACAAAATCTCACACAGAAATATACACATACATACTCACAAAAAGAGGAAAAGGGGAAAAAATCATAAATCTTCCTCTCAGAGTCCACCTCCTTAATTTGGGATGATTCGTTTTCTATTCATGTATTCCACAGATGCAGGGTGCATCAAGTTGATTGTGGAGCTTTAATCCGCTGCTTCTGAGGCTGCTGGGAGAGATTTCCCTTTCTCTTCTCTGTTCTCACAGCTCCCAGGGGCTCAGCTTTGGATTTGGCCCCGCCTGTGCGTGTAGGTCACCGGAGGGCGTCTGTTCTTCGCTCAGACAGGACAGGGTTAAAGGAGCCGCTGATTCGGGGGCTCTGGCTCACTCAGGCCCGGGGGGAGGGAGGGGCACGGAGTGGGGGGCGGGCCTGCGGCGGCAGAGGCCTGCGTGACGTTGCACCAGCCTGAGGCGCGCCGTGCGTTCTCCCGGGGGAGTTGTCCCTGGATCCCGGGACCCTGGCAGTGGCGGGCTGCACAGGCTCCCCGGAAGTGGGGTGTGGATAGTGACCTGTGCTTGCACACAGGCTTCTTGGTGGCGGCAGCAGCAGCCTTAGCGTCTCACGCCCGTCTCTGGAGCTCCTTTAAGCAGCGCTCTTAATACCCTCTCCTCGCGCACCAGGAAACAAAGAGGGAAGAAAAAGTCTCTTGCCTCTTCGGCAGGTCCAGACTTTTCCCCGGACTCCCTTCCGGCTAGCCGTGGCGCAGTAACCCCCTGCAGGCTGTGTTCACGCCGCCAACACCAGTCCTCTCCCGGCGCTCCGACCCAAGCCCGAGCCTCAACTCCAGGCCCCGCCCGCCCCGGCGGGTGAGAAGCCTCTCGGACTGGTGAGTTCAGGTCGGCCCTGATACTCTGTGCGGGAGTCTCACTGCTTTGCCCTCCGCACCCCTGTTGCTGTGCTCTCCTCCGCGGCTCCGAAGCTTTCCCCCTCCGCCCCCCCGCCGTAGTCTCCTCCCGCGAAGGGGCTTCCTAGTGTGTGGAAACTTTCCTCCTTCACAGCTCCCTCACACTGGTGCAGGTCCCGTCCCTATCCTTTTGTCTCTGTTTATTCTTTTTTCTTTTGCCCTACCCAGGTACGTGGGGGGGTTTCTTGCCTTTTGGGAGGTCTGAGGTCTTCTGCCAGCGTTCAGTAGGTGTTCTGTAGGAGTTGTTCCACGTGTAGATGTATTTCTGGTGTATCTATGGGGAGGAAAGTGATCTCCGCGTCTTTCTCTTCCGCCATCTTCCCCAGCAATTCCTAAAGTCCGCGAATTCTTTATTATTTAAATATTCTACTTTGTAGATTGTTTGGTCTTAACTTAGGTAGTAGAAATGTTTATTTTTTCCGGCAATAATCTACCATCCTTTGATTTTTCTTCTTCGTACTTTTTATTAGATTCAGATTCTGATAAAATCTTTAATGGTACTAAATGATTTGAGCAAGTTTTCTGAGTCAAAAACTTTAGAACAAGGCTTCCTGTGTATTTATGACTTCCTGATGGGCACGTTCAGTAAACTAGGGTAAGTAGAGTACTCATTAGGGGCAGAAAATAGGCTTCCAAAGGCAGGACAATCAGTCCTTTTGTGTTAGCCTTATTTATAATTATGATTAATGTAGAATCAAATAAGCACCACAGTGTACTATGTGAACTTACACATAACAAATTGAGATTCAGTTGCTTTTATTGTCAACAGAAAATAGTATCTATACTTGTAAGTATAGATGAGACTATCTAGAGTTCCTGGCATAAAGTAGGTATTTAATAAACAACTGTTCTTCTGCTTGTCTTTTAAAAAATATTTTAAGGGTCACTTCCCTGCACAAAGTCAGTAGTGGTCCTCAGTCTCCCGTGTAGATTTCAGTCTCATTGTAGCTGCATTCCGGGCTCTCTGTAATCTGACATTACTCTTCCTTTTCAGTCTTAGTTTGCTTGATTTTTGGTTGAACAGGAGTTTTGTTGTCAGTTTAATAGGCCATATTTGAAATAGTTAAAACCTAGAACTCTCCAGAGAGCAGGTCATTGAAAAATGACCAACAGGAAGGGATAGTAACGCATACGGAGGCTACATAGGAAGCTTAGACACAGGGTTTAGATGGCATTCTCGTATCCCTTGTTTATTTTTTCTGTCATGGTGTTTATACACGTTCACTTAAAGGTATTCACTTCCGTATTCCACCCAGCTCCTTCAGTGGGCACAGCAAGTAGAAGCAGTGGGAAATGCACATAGTAGCTTTTATGAGATTAATTACCAACACCTCTGATCTCTTAAGATTGGTGTTTGGACTTTGTCTTTCTTGTACTCAGATTTTGTTTCCCAGCAGATGTTGGCTGGCAGCCTCAGTAGCTTTCAGTTTCCCATGTTGTTTACAAAGGACACTCCCTCTTCTCACCATGACCCCTAAGAATGGTCCCCTGACCCTGAACGCTCTGCTAACAGCATGGTGACAGTTCTACTTATCCCAAAGGGTAGGTTCAAACACCTTACAAGTTGAATACGTTCCAGAGGATCCTTTAGGCTAAGTCTTCAGAGAAGGAGAAGGATCTTTAAAGGTGCAGAGTAGGGTTGGATAGAAAGGGAAAGAATTGAAAGCCAGATGGAGAATGGATCACTTCCTGCCTTGACTATTTACCACAACCTGGACAGTTTGCTGGTTACTCTGCTTCCACCTCACTGAACTGTCGTCAGTCCTTTTGTAAAACATCCAGAGTTATTAACCCATTCTTCTGTTTAAAACCCTTTAAGAGCTTCCCAGTCCTCTCTAAAAAGTTCAAATTCTTGACCATAGCCTAAATCCCTCATCATTTATATCTGAACATTTTCAAAACTGCTCCCCCATTTGCTGCCAAAGGGCCACACACGTTGCCTGACCTTTAGTCCTTCAGACATACCATGACCTTCCCATCTTAGGGTCTAACATGTGCTTCTTATTTTTTTCTGGAATGCTCTCTTGTGGCCTTTGCATACTGTCTGCTTCATAATCATTTAAGATTCAGATTAAAATTACTCTCTCAAAGTATCCTTTTTTTACCTCTCTCATTGGGTGTGTCCTTTTTTTTTTTTTTTTTTGTGGTACGCGGGCCTCTCACTGTTGTGGCCTCTCCCGTTGCGGAGCACAGGCTCCGGATGCGCAGGCTCAGTGGCCATGGCTCACGGGCCCAGCCGCTCTGCGGCATGTGGGATCTTCCCGGACCGGGGCATGAACCCGTGTCCCCTGCATCAGCAGGCAGACTCTCAACCACTGCGCCACCAGGGAAGCCCGGCTGTGTCCTTTTTATTAACACAGCACAAAAATTTCACCTTCATTGTACCTTTATGATGAAGTTCAATATTTATTGATTGGATTACCTGTTTATCATCTGTCTCTTCCACTGGACTGTAAACTCTAAGAACAAGATCTCTGTCTTTCAGTAGCAACACTGAAAGCTGAGTGCCTTGCACAATATCTGGTTATTAGTAGGAACTTACAAAATATATGTCTAGATGACTAAATGAATCCCTAAAACTCAACCTCGTGAACTGAGCCCTTTTTTCCCTTTCTCTTAGTTCATAGATAAATAATTCTTATGTTATGCACTCTGATTAGAAAACTATAACATAAACAAACAAAAAAGCAAGACCAGAGATGCTCAGTAAGTCTTGACCTAAGAGGTGATATGGTATGGGAGTAGTGAATATAGGCATAGCTTTCTAAAACAGCACCTGAGAACTAAAATGCAAATAACTAATATTTGTTAAGTAAACTGCCATATGTGGCTTATGTTAGCTCTAAATTTATACATGTAGCAGAAATTTAATTAGCACTTTAGTAAATATCTGAATAATATATTTACAATGATTTTCCAAAGTATGAAATTTTATATTTGTTCTATAGAATATAATAGTGGGTTTTACTGGAAGTTTTATATTTTTAGTATAGTTTTAGGTCCAGCCTAAACTCCCCTAGCCTGAAGCAGTGTATCCATTTAATTTATGGTTTTTATTTCATTATAAATGATAATAATTATTTTATTGATCCCCTGTGATATCCTACTCCTTGTTTAATATGAGAGAGTAAATATTATTTTGTGATCAAAGTATACCATTACTTATATAAAACCATGATTCCATTCTGTAATTCACTTTTGATATCAAAACATGGAATATTAAATCAGTGTTTTTGTTTAAACATGATAAGAGCTTGTTGGAATCCTAAATTCTAGCCATTCTCTACAGATAATTGTGCATTTTTTTAACCCTGGAGTTCAGTAAGCTTTTGATGAAAAATACAACGTGTAATTCAGAACATTGTATAGTTAGTGGTCATTTTCACCCCAAACAGTAGTGATAGAAATATTAACTTGTATTTGTTATATATATTTTCCACATATTAATTAAACATATATACAGGCACATGTGCACATAGATGTCTTGAGTTAGTAAGTATTCTCTGACATTGAAGAATATAGATGTAGAGGAACAGAGTTTCTAAGTAATTCTCTCAATTCACATAGCAACATAGTGAATGAGGTTAAATTAGAATGTTTTTTCCATACTTTAACCACTGTCTCTCCTCTGGCATAAAGATAATCTAGTGCCTTGTATTTGACATTTCTATCATTGTTATAAACTATGCTGTTATAAGAGTTTGATTGGTAACTTGGCTAAGGGACATGATATTTGATATTATATACTCTTTTCATACATCACAGTTTGCAGCTGAACTAGAACTGTGATTTTTAGGATGAGAGCATAAATTGTGTAAATTGTGCTCCCACAGGAGAGAACACAAATGCATTTGTAGTCATATAATAAGCCTGCCTTATTCAAATGTAAAATAAAAAATAGAAAAACAGAGCCAGTTTATTAAGGTATGGTGCTCTATAAATCAACTAATTGGACATAGAAAATCATCATTTGTTTAGTTAGAACTACTAGAAATAGACTTATTCTCTTTATTCTGTTTTAGATCCACTGGACTTGGGGTGGGTGGGGGGAGGAAGTGTCAGCTAAAGTATAACTTGCTTGAGAAATATCCAGGAATAAAGAGATAATCATGGACAGTCACCACTGTCAGTAATCATTACTCTCAGAGATGTTTCTGTAGTACTCTGTATTAGCAAAACGCTTTACAGTTACAGCTCCCTTTAGCTATAAGTGACCATAAAAGTCCTCAGTTCCTGCCTCAGTACAGGAGGCAGTGGAAGTCACAGTGCTGGCTGGTGTCAGTTACATAGATAGACCAGCCGTGACGTCCCAGTCAGAATGCCAGGACTTTTCATGTCTCCTTCCAAAAATACACAAGAGATTGAGAAGGAAATGAAGAACCTTGGTAAACATCCTTAAAGCGATGATCTCTGGTGGTACTAAAGAAGAAGAAGAATGAATAGGAAAGAGGATGGGAAGAGGAGCAGCTGGAAAAACAAAATATAAAACTACTTTTAAAAACATGGAAGCTAAACAGTGGCAGAATAAAGCATTTCAAATGAGGAAAAATATCCCATCAGAAGTATGTATCTGGTGAAGAAATCTAATAAAGTGTTGACATACATTAAAAAAAAAAAACTTGGGAAATATATTAGTACAATAAGTCAGATGACACATAATACTTTAAAAAAGATATCCTGCGGGCTTCCCTGGTGGCACAGTGGTTGAGAGTCCGCCTGCCGATACAGGGGACACGGGTTCGTGCCCTGGTCCGGGAGGATCCCTCATGCCACGGATCAGCTGGGCCCATGAGCCATGGCCGCTGAGCCTGCACATCCAGAGCCTGTGCTCCGCAGCGGGAAAGGCCACAACAGTGAGAGGCCTGTGTACTGCAAAAAAAAAAAAAAAAAAAAAAAAAGATAGCCTGCAAAAAATGGCTAAAAGTTATGACTTACTTGTGTCCAAGTAATCAGCCATTCACTAGGAGGATCAGGAGAACCTTTAAAAAATAATTTGGGACCTATATTTTTTATCTAGGATAATCAGCTGGCATTGACTAAGTAAGCCATTACTAAGACCCTAATTACAATGCAGTGTTTTTAGATTTTACACACTTGTTTTAATTTTTGTTTCCTCCATAGGGCCTCTGTTTTAAGAATTTTCCTACTCTCACATAGATAATCAAGGTATAAAATCACATGAAATTGTTTCCATCATAAGTGGATAAAACAGGATCATCTTGGTAAAGTCAGCTGGACCAGCATTGAGAACCAGTTGGGTTCTCACTGTGCTTGAGTCACTTCTGAGCTCTGTGGTCATCAATAAGACACAGCAATTTTAGGCCTTAGTTTGCCCACATTTAAAACAGATGGCTTCCAGCGTTTTTCTGCTCTGATGTGACTTTCTTCTTCTAAACGCTTCTTTACTAGTCATTATCCTGCTTTTGTTTGTAGGTATGAAAAATCTGCCTGTCTATCCAGCTTACATCCTGTACATTCAATATAATGAGTAAATATTTTAAGTACACATATACTTGAATATATAAAAATTCCAAACAGTATCTTAGTTCATTTGGGCTGCTATAACAAAAGTACCATAGACTCGGTGGCTTAATAAACAAGCATGTGTTTCTCACAGTCCTGGAGACTGGAAGTCCAAGGTCAAAGTGCTGCCAGATTCACCGTCTGATGTGGGCTCACTTCCTGGTTCATAGATGGCCATTTCCTTTCCGTGTCCTCACGTGGCAGAAGGGGTGAGGAAGCTCTCTGTGGTCTGTTTTTTTTTTTTTTTTTTGCGGTACGCGAGCTTCTCACTGCTGTGGCCTCTCCCGTTGCGGAGCACAGGCTCCGGACGAGCAGGCTCAGCGTCCATGGCTCACGGGCCTAGCTGCTCCGCGGCATGTGGATCTTCCCGTACTGGGGCACGAACCCGTGTCCCCTGCATCAGCAGGCGGACTCTCAACCACTGCGCCACCAGGGAAGTCCGGTCTTTTTTTTATAAGGACACTAATGTCATTTGTGAGGTCTCCACCCCCATGACCTAATCATCTCCCGAAGGCCCAACCTCCTAGTACCATCACACTGGGGATTAGGTTTCATTATCTGAGTGTTGAGGGGACTTAAACACTCAGTCCATTGCAATGTGTTACTTTAGTTTTTTCTCAAAGTGGTATGTAAAATAATATGAGATGGTAGAGTACTGTCTCAATAGCCCCAGATCACATGGTGGAAGAGAGTTATTCTCTTTCCATCTCTCTCCAACTGTTTGATTATATGAAGAGGAGTCTTGGTTTAATAAGGCTAATAAGGCTTTAAGGCCTTTATAAACACTTGGTAACTTCTCCTTTAAAAAAATAAAACAGCAACAGATGCAGCACAGGCCTTAGGCCCAGATCTTTCAACAGAATCTAAGCAGATGAGAATACCATTATTTTGTTTTTGCAGTATTTTCATGTTTGTTTATAACAAGTGATATTTATCTTCCATGTATAATAATAATATAATTTTCCAATTTAAATATAGTTAAAGTAAAAAGTATGTATTTTAAAAAATACTATTTAAATAATAGTGCAGATGGTATGCAAATATGGCAAAAATTGTGAAAAAAGATGACTAAATTTTAGAAAAACTGGACTACTCTAAGCATTCTTTAAAATAGCGTGTTGTGGCACAGTGGTTAAGAATCCACCTGCCAGTGCAGGGGACACGGGTTTGAGCCCTGGTCCGGGAAGATCCTACATGCCACAGAGCCACAAAGCCTGTGTGCCACAACTACCAAGCCTGCATTCTAGAGCCCATGAGGCACAGCTACTGAGCCCGCATGCCTAGAGCGCATGCTCCGCAACAAGAGAAGCCACCACGATGAGAAACCCGCACACCACAACAAAGAGTAGCCCCCCGCTCGCTGCAACTAGAGAAAGCCCGTGCGCAGCAACAAAGACCCAACGCAGCCAAAAATTAATTAATTAATTAAGAAAAACTATAAAATAGCGTGTTCTGTCACCCCTTCGAAAACATGCTGGACATTTTGAAATCCTGCTCTATAAATTTAATGAGCATATTCGTTCAGAATCTGAAGTGTTTTAGCTCACTTTGGCTGTGAAGTCATTGACTCACTGTTAAATAAGCTATGTTTCTCAGAGCTCGTGAAATCTATAATCTTATTCTGATGACCCCATTTACATTTTGAAATCTGTACTTCAAACTGTGACATCTTTACACCACACAATTTTGGCACAACTGTTGCTTCCTTATAATTTCAAAAGCCTTCACAGCCCAGAAAGTTGATGTTTGTAAATTACTTTATAATCAGTGGGTTCTATTAGACATGAGGGAATTATGTGAGTTAATAGGGTGGTAGTAAGTAAATGTCGATGGACTTAAGAAATGTCACTTGTAATAGTCAACTGTTTTTAGTAATGGACTTGTTTAAAATGTGTATTATACTTATCACATTTAAATGATACCTTTAGCCAACCTTTTTTTTTGACCTTAAACTTTTAATTTGAAGTTATTATTGTCAAGATGCAACTGAACAAGACTGTAGTATTTATTCAAATATTCATTCATTCATTCAAAAGACAGATGGATGCTAGGGTATAGGGCTAAGCAAAAGGTAGTCCTTGTTGTCATAAGTGCTGACAGTGTAGATGAGGAACCAGATAAGCAAGTAATGACAATAGTGTGATAAGTGCTTTGGATCACATAATGGTGATACCCAAATTTATCCATTAATTACTAGGTCCTGAAAAAGTGCTCTTGATATACTTAATTTTTATGCTAGATCAGACTCTGAAGCTTGTAAAAACATATTGAACTAGTACTTTCAGATAAAATATGACTTTCTGAATAAGTCTGATGAAACCTGACAGGACATTCTGCAACACTTACCCTCTACAATGTTGGATGGGAGAGGAGGTTGTAAGATTATAGAATGTTACCTTTACTTTTATCTTCTTTAAAATACTTTAGAGTTTATAACATGTTCCCAAATGTGTTATCTCATTTCATCCTTATAATGGTCCAATGAAAGGGATATCATCCCAATGCCCGTTTTACAAATGAAGAAACAAAGTTCACTAAACCTAATAACTTGGCCACTATTACTTACATAGAAATCGACAATAGCTGGACTCAAATCGAGGTCTTTCCACTATGCTGATGCTGACTCTATTATTATGGAATGTCAGAAGTAGATTATCCAGTGTATTTTTCCTTTATTTTATAGATGAGGAAACATATCTAAAAAAGATGAGTGAGGGCTTCCCTGGTGGCGCAGTGGTTGAGAGTCCTCCTGCCGATGCAGGGGACACGGGTTTGTGCCCCAGTACGGGAAGATCCCACATGCCGTGGAGCGGCTGGGCCCATGAGCCATGGCCGCTGAGCCTGCGCGTCCGGAGCCTGTGCTCCGCAACGGGAGAAGCCACAACAGTGAGAGGCCAGCCTACCGCAAAAAAAGAAAAAAAAAAAAGATGAGTGACTTACCCAAAGCCACATTCCTGGGCATTGGGGAAAATGCACATAAGATTAAGAAAGTCTTATTGTAAATGTTCCTGATGTGTTATGATAATTTGAGAGGAGTTATTAGAACTGTCTACCCAGTAAATGGATAGAAATAATGCCTTGGAAAGGTCACTGAATGGAGTGTCAAAAGACTTGGGTTCTAGTTCTGCCATATTGTAACCTATTTGTGGAACCCTTGGGCACAATTATTGCTTTCCTTTTATAGAAACTCTATTAACTTCACTTGCTAGAAAAGGGGAAAGGGCACTGGCTGGTTACAGGTACCCTTTCCTACAAGAGAATAATAGTAGAGCTATACTTCACGAGGTCACACATAGAGGGATGAATGGTCATGGATGGTTCCATAGGATCTGGTATCCAAAAGGAGATTTCTCAGAATCAAGGAATGAACAGAAGGACTACCTTCAGAAATTTCTGGAACATTTGTGCATCTCTCTAACTATTAGTGTCATTAGCCAAGTCTCATCCTGAGTAGATACTGGCAGTAAAATAGTTAAGTATAAAAAGGGATTAGTTTGTATTTCAAAGACATTAAGGAAATGAAACTTTCTGAAATTCTTAGAATCAACTTTGTCCTTTTCTTAACTTTCCCCAATTCAATTGCCTTAGCTTTCCTGGTAATGCCTTGTATTAGTTTTTTAGGGCTGCTCTAAGAAAGTACAACAAAATGAGTGGCTTAAACAATACCAATTTATTGTCTCACAGATTCTAGAGGCTAAAAGTCCAAGATCAAGGTGTCAGCAGGGTTGCTTCCTTCTGAGGGCTCTGAGGGTGAAGCTGTTCCATGCCTCTCACCCACCTTCTGGAGGTTTGCTGGCAATCTTTGGCATTCCTTGGCTTGTAAAAGCATCACTGATCTCTCCTTTCATCTTCACATGGTCTTCTCCCTATGTGGGGAACTGTGTCCAAACTTCCCCTTTTTGTAAGACAACAGTCAGATTAGGGCCCACCCCAATGACCTCATCTTAACTAATTATGTCTGTAATGACCCTATTTCCAAATGAGATCACATTCTGAGGTTTTGTGTGTTAGAACTTCAATATACGAATTTTGGGGGGACACAGTTCAACCTGTTAACATGTCCACTTGGCTAAGCAAATCCCTGAATGTGTACTTGGTAAGTGTATCAGTCAGAGTTCCACCAGAGAAACCAGAACCAGTAAGGGGTGTGTGTGTGTGTGTGTGTGTGTGTGTGTGTGTGTGTGTAAGACAGAGACAGAAGAGAGAATGAGAGAGGGAAGAGAAAGAAAGAGAAAGATCGATTAATTGCAAGGAATTATAATGCGGTGATGAGAGCTGTCTGGGCAAGTCTAAAATCCATAGGGCAGGCAATTGGGAAGGGCAGTTTGAAAACTCTTGTTCAGGAGCTGATACTGTAGTCCATAGGGAATTTTTTCTTCCTCGGGGAAACCTCAGTTCTGTTCTTAAGGCCTTCAACTGCATGGGTCAGACCCACCTAGATTATCCAGGATAATCTCCTCTGTATAAAGCCGAATGATTGTAGATACTGATCACATCTACAAAACGCCTTCCCAGCAACACCTAGAATACTGTTTGATTGAGTAACTGAGTACTATAGCCTAGCCAAGTTGACGGAGAAACGATCACAATAAGCAACAGGGAAGGGGGCAAGAGGCTACTACCTTATTTCTCAGACCCAAATGAACTGGGGGCAGTAATCTTGGGTGTATTATCCAGTCGCGGTGGGCTCCCTGTTTGGCAGACTGGGTGTCCACAAGGTTTGCATGCTGTTTTGTCACAGGCAGGACCCTGCGGGTATTTCTCCTTTCTAACACGGCCTTACTTAATACAACCTCCTCCTTTCCAGTGTGTATAATGAAGCTCTAGCTTCATTCTTCCAATTCAATCTTGGTGTTCTCTGAGGAAAAAGTGCCCAGAGCAATTTTTACCCCATCACACACTGGTAATCATTTTATTTTCTGATTACGTTTCCTTCTCTCTTTTAGCCCTTTGGTAAATTATGCAGAGAACCTTTATTCTCATTCTCTCTTTTTCTGTCTCTCTGTGTCTCTATGCTAAGTGCCAGCTGTCATTGCTCGGCAGATAATTACCATTTTACAAACAGTATTTAGGGAAATGACATCAGTTTGTGAATGTACGGCTGTCATGGCTTATTCATAGGGCTTTCCTCTGTTAACCAACTTCTCTGTGTGCAGGCTGGGTGGAAGCAGTGGGGATTAAGGGGAGGGGAAAAGGGAAGACCCTTTGGCTCCAAGCTTTTGGCGAACAATTGCATCCCATTTGCCACTGTTAGTCTGACAACCCTCATTTCACTCCTCCCAAATTCCCCCTGCCATATTCTGCTTTTAGTGGATAAATAAATGATTGTTTGTAGGAGTTCAGTGGACTAGATTCCCCATTTGTAATTTTTATAGCTTGAGGAAGCAGGTGGGTGGAAAGACAGAAGGTATTGGTTTCTGTCCTGGATGATAGTTTCTATTGAGTGATGCAGGTCTTGATTACTCTGTTGGATGAAAAGATCCTAAAATATTATGAGATATAAAGTATGCTAGTTTAAATTTCTTAAATTAGTTCAATAATCTGTCTCACAGCAATGTTGGTTTAAAGATCCTGTTAAGTACATGTGATTGAGTAGATAGAAACAAGCTAAGAAAATAAGAAACACATTAACTTCAGTTTGGGGGTCAACTGGTACCATGAAAAGAGCACTAGACTTTGAGTTAGGTGATCTGCATTGTACTCTGGGCTCTTAGTTAGGAGAGGTAAGTCGTTTGGTCTATACAGCTCTTAGTTTTCCATTGTAAAATAATAACAATAATGTTGGTAGTGATGACAGCAAACGTTCTATGTGCCTGGCACTATTCCAAGTACTTTATATTAATTACTTGACTTCTCAATACCTATGGATATCTTCTATTATACATATTTTACAAGTGAGGAAACGGAGGAGACATAGTGGTTTAGTTACCTCTTTTCTGGGTTTTACTCATGCCAGTTTGATAGCTATTGTACTAGAGAGTTCCTAGTCCTTCCCAGGCCTAAGGAAAAGGATTCTATGATGGAAGCAAATTAGGCTGAACAGCTAACACTTTGGAGAGTTGAATTACAGTTTTTATTGAATCAGAGAAGTGATCAGAATGAACAAGTATAGTGAGTTCAAGCTTGTGGCAAGTCATCTGGTACACTTTTACAGTAGGAAATATAACAGTTTCTGATTCACTAATTGCCAATTTACCTACAAAGATCTCTTTAATCAGAACAGTCCCTTAGTTCATAAAGCTGCCATTCCAGTGGCCTGGTCCCCTCGCATCAAAGTTGAGGATGTTCTTCTCCTTTTTTATTCTACTGGAATTCCACATTTGCTTTCTTCTGTCCCCCTCATTCTGTTACTTAAGTGCGGCCAGGATTGTACCAAAGGTAGATCTGTTTCTGTCTCTTAAACTAGAACTGAGAATGAGTTTGATATAGAATAAACATGACACAGTTGGCTTTAGAGGTTATGCATCCATCAACATTGTAACTTGATGATGTGACATGAGGGGGTTAACTCATGTTCTGGGGGTAGAACTGCACCCCCAAAAAAGACCCTGGTTTGGTGGACAAAACGTAGATCCGAGGCCCTGGGAGGCTTCCTCTCAAATGCTGATCCTGTCAGTTTTTGGTCCTGCAGCCTTGAGTAAGTTATTTAATGTTAACTTTTCTTATCCATAACATGAAGATAATTTCCTTCAGTATTGTTATGACAAAAGAGATAATATGTTGTGCATATGTTGGAACTCAATGAATAGTAATTGTTACCAATTATGTTCTTATAAAATTACTTCTTTGGGAAACTCTAGAGCCACATTCCAAGTAAACAACTTCTGTGATGGTATTTATAAGAATTATTTTACAAATTGGGGGCTATTCATGCCTTATTGCAAAATATTCCCTTTTTTATTTATAGGTTAAAGACATATGAAGCAAATTAATTACTCATCTCAGCAACTGAGTTAAATGTAATGATTCAGAGTTTGTGAACATCCTACATAAAATAAAACTAGTCACGTTTGACATTCTCATGGAGATTTGGTGAAACAACCACACCAGACACACGCACAAACACACACACTGTTCACACAAGACTGGCCCCGATGCTACCATTTATGACACCTTTTCCCTCTTCTTGACCGGAAGTTTTCATTTAGCATCACTTCTCCATAGACCACAGAATTGAAGAAGATGGCTCTACAACAAACACTGTTAACGTATCTTTTGGCACTGAGGACCTAGAAAGAAAGAGAGAGCCCCAAAATGGGCTTTTCTCGACTTTTTCCGTTAACACATAAACAGGGAGTGCATTTATCAGATTAGCTAGTTATATGGAGGTGTTGAAACATGAGGCAGAAATAAAAATGGGAAATGGGCACTGAAAAAAAAAAAAAAAAAAAAGCATTAGCACAGAAGACAAACTGCCTCCCTCACACTTGGTCCTGAGGTAGTGAGACTGAGCCTGAGTCTGATGCTTTAGGCATTCTTTATCCACTGATTCAAATTTTCTGCTTATAACTTCTCATATTATTAATATATGACTCAACAACAAAAGGTCATAAGGTAGTTTGGCTAAAAAATTTCCTCTGATAAAACAGGGTGTCCACATTCTGATGGAATATTTCACTGGGTGGATAGACTTTTTTATGTTAATGCTGTGAGTGTAGGGAGAAAATGAGATACAAAAATAAAGTTATTATTTATTTACACCTCACCTTGTTCCAGAGAAGATGTAGAGTAGAAACTAAGGTAATTAACTGATTATGCAAGCAAAACAGCAAACAAGTAAATAATCTAGGTTTTAAGAAAAGAAGCTGTGTGTGTATATGTGTATCATATTCTAGATTTAAAGTTTCGTTTTGTATTGCATGTATTTATGTTTAGAGAAACAAAATTGGATGAATAGGAACTGCTAATGACATGGTAAATTATCTTCTGTTGTGATTTGAAGTAGGTCATCTAAGTGTAAAGCCGAGAGAAGACACGTTTAGGGTAGGGTGAGGAGCTCTTAGGGAGGGAGAAAAGTTCATCCTTCTTTTCTCTTCCTGTCAACACCGCAGACTTGTTCTCACTTTCTGCATCTCTGCTGCCCAGTATGGTAGGCACTTGACACGTGTGGCTACTAAGCGCTTGAAATGTGACTAGTCTAAAATGAGATGTGCTGCCGCTGTACAAAATGCACACCAGATTTCTAGGACTTAGTATGAAAGATTTAAACTACCTCATTAATATTTTTCCATTGATTATACATATAAATATATATTTGCATTGGTTATATCCCACTTTGATTTCTGCCTCACATTTCAACACCTCCATATAACTAGCTAGTCTGATAAATCCACACCCGTTTATATGTTAATGGAAAAAGTCTAGAAAAGCCCATTTGGGGATTCTGCCTTCCTTTCTAGGTCCTTGGTGCCAAAAGATATTTTAACAGTGTTTGTTTGTTTGTTTTGGAGCCATTTTCTTCACTTCTGTGGTCTATGTAGAAGTGATACTAAATAAAAACTTCAGGTCAAGTTGCATTGAAATAATACAGGCATTGGGTTAAATAAAATTGGTTTATGAAAATCAATTTACTTGTTTTTACCTCTTCTTAGTGTGGTTACTAGGAAATTTTAAATTATGCACGTGTCTCTCGTTTGGGGCTCGCAGTATATTTCCAGAGTAATAGACTAGACATGCAGTTCAAGCATAGAACCCCATCAAGGGCTATAAGCAGGTGATGGCATTAAAGAGAATCAGAACATCCCTGTTGCAGATTAGGGGTTGGGGGTGGCTTCCAGCTTGGTGGGAGATACAGAGGGATTTCTTCACAGTTACTGTACAGATATAATGACCTGAGACACATTTTTATCAGCTTCAGCGCCCAGAGTTAGCTACATCAAGGAGAATGAAAAGGCATAATGTGGAACTTTGCTCCTTTCCTATTGCATAGGGCACATCTATACAAGTGAAAGAAAAAATTAAGCAAATAATTTCACTTCCAGTTTCTACTTCCTTCTTCAGAGAGAGTTTATTATGCCTGTGTATCATTATATTCATTTACTGCTATTGAGTTTTTCATTCTAAATGGCGTTGCCATTCCACTGGGTCAGTATCTCTTCAAGGAAATTGTAGCTGCTGAAAAGAGGAAGTGCTCCTTTTGGGTTTGGAACACAACTGTCTTATTTGGTGGAGAGGCGAGATAGTTTATCCCCTGTCCCAGAGGTACCCTCACTTGATGACTTAGACACTTAACTTCTTTCAGCCTCGTGTGTTCCAAACTCTAATATTTGATAATTCTGTGAAATACACTGGAGCACTTTTGTGCCTATTTGTAATTCACCTCTGCCTTGTACAGTAAAAGGGTGACACACAAATCTGCCCATCCACCTATCTTCTCCTTGTTCTACATCTTAAAACCACAAAAGCAGCGGGAATCTAATTCCGTCTGAGGTTTTATGGTTGAGGGAAGCGTGTCTAGGTGATCTCATAGTCACTCCCCATCCCCATTCTTTACCTTGGGTCTAAATGGCTTACTGTGGCAACACAAGCCCCAGAAACTTACGTCTTTTTTTTTTTTTTATACATCCTACTTTGAGAAGCCTATAAAAACAATATTTCTGTATAGTATCAGGGTCTGATTCATTTTAATTTAAGGCTGATGCCAGTTAGAAAAGAAGATCCATCAAAATAAAATGTAAAAATATACATATAAACCTAAACCTTTAGGAGACAAACCCCTAGGTACAGCAGGGAATAAGAAAGGATCTGCTATCTTAGTGAGCTACCTGTGAAGCTGTCAATCTACAAGTGGCAGTGGGAAATTCCTTAGAAAGGAGAAAAATCTCTGAGAGATTTAAAGATCCTATTGAAATTCGCACTGCGAATCTCCGTTGCCCACAAAGGCCCCTTAAGCTGAGACAGTGAATGGACACAAGTCTCCCTAACTGGGCCGATGCTGACAGCCTTGGCACCTCTCTTCATATTCCAGCAGCCTCTGCTGTCAGCTGTGGAACCCGTGGGACCCTCAGAGGCCTGGGGAGAGGCAGGCGGAAGGTTTTCTCAGGGTCTTGGGAACTCCTGGCTGGGCTACAAGCTAAGATGTTTGCTCAATCACATTCCCTCTGTGCTTGAAAAAAAAAAAGGGCTGATTTCAAATTCACCTTAGGATTTAAAATCTATTATGTCTTCCAGTTGAGTTCTTTGCACAACTGAAACTTCCTTCCTTTAATCATCTTTTACCAGCATTCAAGCACCACTGGTGGATTGACCAGTGAGATTGCCCTGCAAAGCTAAGGCCTCCTGCGAGCGGCTGGCTTTTATTGCTTTCCTCATCAACTCTTTCTATTTTCAGCTCTCATTTGATTCCCTTTGCGCACACCCCTTTGACGTCTCATCTCCCATTGGCCTTGACATATGTCTTTATCCTTCTTATTTCATTGTTCAAAATGTATGTGAAAGCACTAGATTGGGTGCCCAGATATCTGAGTTCTATTCCTGGATTTTCTGCATTATCTATCCATGACCTTGAAAGGAAGTGCTTTGTTCTTCCTTCCCTCTGACCAGGATTTGGTAAAGATTAATGTGATATAATTGGTCATATCTGAGATGACAATGAAAGCGAAAAGCACTGGGTCTTTGCAGAGAGGCCTCAGCTAGGGATTAAGAGATCTGGCCACTCTCGCTAGACCAAAAACCTAGATACAGATGTGAAGCAAAAAATGTAGGACACGGTAGTGGCTGAGATAATAGAAGAATAAATATACAAACTTTACTACAACAATCAAGATGAAACACAAGTCAGAGTTATAAATGGAAATTTTATAATAAATAATAATTTGCGTAGCATTTATGTATGATTTTATGCATGCATTATCTCATTTTTAATGCTTTGATGGTTATTATTAGAAAGACATTTTTGTGGGATAAATTGGGAGATTGGGACTGACATATACACACTACTATATATAAAATAGATAACTAATAAGGACCTACTGTATGGCACAGGGAACTCTACTCAGTACTCTGTAATGGCCTATATGAGAAAGGAATCTAAAAAAGGGTGAGTATATGTACAAATGATTCACTTAGCTGTACACCTAAAACTAATACAACATTGTAAATCAACTATACTCCAATAAAAATTTTAACGTAGGAAAAAAAGAAAGACATTGTTTAAAATATAGTCACATTTCAAAGCCTCTCACCTGCCTGGCTAGAATTCTTTCATTGAGGCTGAAAACTTGTAAGTATCATAGCCCACAAAAGGCAGATGTGACAAGCATCTGGGCTTTGGAGATCATTAGTCACTCAGTGAGATATTCCATGCAAACCTCTAAGCCAGTCTCCATTACAGATTTCTAAGCAACACTCTACAACTACATATCAGGAATGACATCCCTGGGGACAAGCAAGCCTTACAGGTTATAGATTATGTCAACGTGTCTGTAGCCCACCTAACAGTTGCTGCAGGGATTCTGAGCTATATTCCTCTGTAAGAACAAATTATACTCTGGAGGCTTAATTTTTTTTTTCTACCATGCTCACTGGAGGGAAAGCAACATCCTGCTCAATACAAACGGTTCTGTGCAAAACTCTCTCTTTTGAAGTCATTTTGGAAGTATAGAACATAAGATTGTGTGTATGACAAACCTAATTATTTCCTTTTGCACTGTGGTTGTTGAAGCATCTCATTTTTGGAATAGATGTGACTCTAGACAGTTGTCTGTAAAGTGCGTTTTGTCAGTTCTGTATATGAAATATTATTTTCCTCATTATATATCATTTAAATTAAGTTTAATTCAGCAAACATTTCTGAGAGGCTATTACATGCCCAGTACTATGTTGAACATATGGGCTTCAGAGATGAAAAAGATGCAGCTGTTGCCTTCAAGAAGCCAGCAATCTAGCTGGAGAATCAGACCTCTCAAAAATTAACTCTGGCAGAATGTAATGTGTGCTATAATGGCTGTATGAAAAGAATATATAGAAGCAAAAGGGAGAGAGTAATTAATTTCACTCAGATGGGTTAGGGACACTATCATAGAAGTGAAATTGGAGCTGGGCTTTGAAGGATGTTTTAAGATTTGTTCTAAGAGTGAAGAATAGAAGGAGGGAGGTCCAGGCACAAAAGAACGTAGAGTGGAATGCACAAAGACAAATTGCAAATTGCAGGGAATGGTTGTGCACCAGAAGGAAAGAAAAGAAAGGAATAGAGAAGAAAAAAAGTACTGTCACTGCAATACATGGTGCAGGATTAGCAGGACAGGGAATCCTGAGCATCCCTGTCTGTGTCCTGTCACATGGAAGCCAATGAATCTCTTGAGACAGGGAATGCCATGTTAGATTGTTTTTCCAAACATAACTCTGATGGCATATGGAGAAAATCAGATTAAGGGAAGAGAGGGAAACCAGAGAAACTAATCTGTACAGAAGATAGGGATCTAAACTAAAGGAATGGCAGTAAGAGTGAGGACAGGACAGGAGAAAGGAAGGTAAGAGACCTTTGAGAAGTAGTGTGGAGAGGACTCGGTGGCTGATTGGATTGGTGAGGAAGAGAGAGGCAGGCATGGATCAATTTCTCCAAGATTTCCCAACTTAGATGATTGGGTGGATGAAGATGTTTTTGACAGAAATTTAAAGTACTGTAGGAGGGAATACTCACATTTGGAGAGAAAGACATTTAATTTAGCTGTGGATATTTGCAGTTAGAGATATTTGTGAAACATCCAAGTTAGAGGTCCCGTAGGAAGGTGTGGAATTCATGAGAAAGAGGAAGACCAGCACATAGGTGGGAGTTGCATTTCTGGTAGCAAATGGCATTACCAAGGATGACCTTCCCATAAGGTGAAAAGAGATAAGGACTCAGAGAACTCTGGAATAGCCCACTGTTTGAGAGGCAAGTGGAGGAAGAGGAGGGGGATATGATTTCAAACAGGAATCAAACATATGGAAGAAAAGCTCAGGATAAGTGTGATCACTGAAGCCAGTTAAGGAGAGCATATGATAAAAGTAGAATACAAGGGATGTAGAATTTGTTTTTCATTTTGTTCTGTCAGCTTAAATAATAAAAAAAAGGTCAGTGTGAATTCAGGAGAGGGGAAAGACTCAGAGGCAGACAGACCTGGATTCTATTCCTTAACTTACTACTTGTTCTCTGTGGGATCTTGGGAAATGGTTTATCCTCTCCAAGCTTCAGTTTCCTCTTCTGCAGAGAAGGGTTTGTCATGAAGACGAATTGAAAAATGTATATAAAGCACGAGCAAAAGGTGACATGCAGAGTAGACAGTTGACAATGATAGTCCCTTCTAGTACCAGGCAGACAGCAGAGGTTGTGATGAGAAGCAGGTAGGTCTGCTTCAGGGTAAGAGGGAAACCCAGTATGAATCCTGGTGGGGCAGAGCTAAGCGCTTGGGGCTTCAGGAAAAGGCAGTGAGCCAGAAGGGCTGCTGCTTCTCCTTTTAGCTGCAGAGGCTCTGTGGTCAGTCTGTGTCCCAGAGTCTGTGGTACTTGTGGACTGTATAAGCCACAGTGCATGGCCACGTCAGCACCCACAGAAGGTAATGAAGTGAGACAAATCACCAGGTATGATTGAAACACATACTGAGGGCATTAGGTTATGTGCCGGGGGACCAGAGAAGCTAAGGCGGGGTCCTGTCTTCGAAGAACTTAGAAGCTAGTGGGGGAAAAGATGTGCATGTAGACAACAATTAGAAAATTATGCCAGGCTCAGGGGTTTATATAATAGGGGATTAGGAATGAGGAATTGGGAATGCGGGTAAGCAATAAGAAGTAGATGAAGGCTACACTGGAGCTTGGAAGCCAGGTTCCAGGAGTTCAGAGGAAAAGATAGGTGCGCCTCCAGGTCAGAGACACTAAAATGATAGACCGCATGGGAGAGTCTAAAGTTTGTATTCTGTCTCCATGATCAGAAGTATTTCAGTGAAGTGGAAAATGAAGGCATCAAAAGAAGCCAAATGGCAAATCTCCTTTCCAAAAGAGCCAGCTGGCATTGCCTTCCTTTGTCCTAGTGCTAAGGTCAAGCTGCCTCATGCTCTTCCTCTCTACCCCCCTCCCTTCTGTCTCCATCATTCTAAGTTGTATCTGCTTCTTTTTTAAATATTTTATTTATTTATTTTCATGGCTGCGTCGGGTCTTAGTTGTGGCACTCAGGATCTTCACTGAGGCATGCGGGCTTCTCTCTAGTTGTGGCGCGCAGGCTGTACCTACTTCTTTTAATGGCAGTGCTTCCTTCTCAGTTCAAATAAACTTTTAAGAAAAGAGAATACAGGGGAAAAAGGACCTCCAAAGCTCAAGATAAGAGGCTGATGAAGAGCCATTTGCAGAAATGTTGAGGCACCAGAGCGTCTGAGGCGTTGAGCAGCTTGTAGCAATGAAGTGAGCCTGAGTGGGTGCAACTGAGGGAGACGTGTTTCCTGGTGCGCCTCACAGCACTTGAGAACAGGCAGGATATTCACATCAAATGGGAAGAGGCCCTATAACCATGCCATGGGGGTTTCAGGCCCACTGAAATCAGAACTCTCCTGCGGCATATCATCTATAGGGTTCTGTGGTCCCATGGAGCTAAATGTAGTCCTCATCCTCTGATACAGATCTGAGGGGCAAATACCCAGGATTTATGAGCCCTATGAGGATTAGCACGTATAGATCCCCTCAGAGTGATAAAAATAAGGTGTTAGGGCAAACACTGGTTTGAATCTTTGCTTTACAATCTGCTAGCTTGTTTCTTAAGAAAAATTAGTTCACCTCTTCAAGATTTGGTTTCCTTATCATTTCTTTTCTTATTTAAAGCATCAGCACAGGGTTTGCATGAGGATTCTGTGAGATAAACATACTTGAAGGTGCCTAGCTCAGAGATTGGCATATGGGAGGTGCTTGATAAATATTTACTGGTATTATATGAAATAACTCTTCCAGGATCTTGCTATGCTGACATTTGCTGTCGGGCTCATGTGTCCATCTAAATGCCAATAAATCCCAAATTTCGATCCCCAATATGGACTTCTTTTTGAAGTTCAGATTTATATATTGATAGTTCAGTACATACTTAATATCCTGCTGGAATATCTAATAAACAGCTCAAACTTAAACTATCATAATCTGAACTACTGATCTTCCCCTCAGACCATATCCTTCCGTATGACTCTCCATCTTAGTTGGGGGCAAACCCACTCTTCCAGCTGTATAACCCACAAATTTCAGGATCCCTTCCCTTCACCCCTCACCTGTGAGAGATACCACCATATCATGTTGCTCTGCCTTCAAATTATATCCAGAATTTGACCATCTTTCTCTACTTTGACTGCTGCCATCTTTATCTGAGCAAGTATGAGCTTGGGAGTGAAGAAAATAATTTTCATTCTTCCTTTTGAGATCAGTGCAACCTACAGGCAGAAGGAAGTGGCTGGCACAACCTGAGAGACTGAAGATGCAAGAAGGAGAGAGCTATTTTATCTTTTTTTAACAATATTGTGTTATTTATTTATTTGTTTGTTTATTTTGCCCACACCACGCGGCATGTGGAACCTTAGTTCCCGGACCAGGGGTGGAACCTGTGCCCCTTGCATTGGAAGTATGGATTCTTAACCACTGGACCACCAGGGAAGTCCTGGAAAGAGTTTTTGATAGGAGAAGCTCACAGAGGAAATGGTGGATGGGATCAGGAACACAGGTGGAAACTGAACATGATTTCCAGAAATTCAGTGCATTTTATAATTTGTGAGCTTGGACTACAGCAGGGAGGACCCCTTAGCCAAATCTCTAGGGTCTGTCCAGCCACCAGAACACTCCTTCAGTACCATACACCCCCTGCTTTGACCTCTCCTCTTTCACTGCCCTTCCTCCTTTCTCCCACCTGACTCCAATTTACCTGGCTGGACTGTGGCTCAGCTGGTTTCCCTAATTGGAAGCATGAGGTTACCGAAGTCCCAGGTTCAGTGACACAGAAGCTTTTTTTCATTTTCTGTTTGCTATGCCATTAGTGGCAGCTTCAAGCTGAGCTGAAGGCATTCTAAAGAGTCATTGTTCCTCTTCTAGAAATATTTTAAATGTGGACCTAGGTGAGATGGTATAATTTTTTCCTACCTCCAAACCAACGACTTTTCTTTTCACATAAACTGAACTTCAGAAAGCTAAACAAAGAACAACAATTCCCCTTTGCTGTTACTTTTGGACCATTTTATGGCCAGGACATTACCTAAAGCCTCCTGTGATTATGAAATGCCTTTCGAACTGAAAATCATTTTTCATTTTCCTCTTGCTTCATTATCTGATTGTTGCTGCCAGTGTAATTGTGTTCTGGACACATATCTACAAAAGACTTTTGAGCTTCCTTTAATGCTCTTCTCAATGAGCACTTCCAGTAAATGCCATAGTTAAAATGCACAAATTTGCTTCATCAGAAATCACAGCATCTCAGGATTCAAGTTTAAAGGTGCCATGCTTTAGAATTAGAAATTGTTTTCCCTACTGTTATACATTTCTCAGTCATAGTTTTGGTGCGAGTTATAGTTTACACCAAAATATAAACCTCACCACAGTGTAATCAACTGTGGACATGGTTGACTTTCTCTTTTTTTTTTTGCAGTGCCCATGGTATTTTATATATGGTAAATTTTCAGTAACTGAATTGAATTTTTCACCCATAGCAAATATCGACTCCTGAAAATCCCCTCAAGTCATTAGCTGTCTGATTGATAAAACTCATTTTTTGTACTACTCACTTGAAGTCTAGTAACCCTGGGCATACAACTATTTATTCTTCCCCTGCACTGTTATGCCTAATGGGTACAGAAGCCTTCCTAATGCCATTGACAAACATACCCCATGTGACCAAGTTCTTTGTTAGCTACATGCTATTGGACATTTTGTTGTCGGTTGAGAGGCAATGCCATTGCTGCAAAACCTCATACAAAATAGAATCAATATATACTCTCTGCATTTGCTGAATTTATAATTCCAGTTGTGTGTTTGTGATAATAAAGACACTCAGCTCTTGGAAATGCTTTAGACTCTTGATTCTGTTCTAACAGTTGTGAGGTGGATGATTACTGGCAGAGACTCATTTTTCATCTTCTCTGTGAAAATATAACAGGGGAAGGATGATTTTCATGGAGATACACTGTAGAATAAATGCAGGAAATATCAAAGGCAATTAAGGTGGCAGGATATATACAAGGTGTGGCAAGATGAAGAGTGGGAAATGGGTGGAGATTCTGCAGAAATAGCCATGGACTCTCAGTTGAGCCCAGCCACTTCAGATATAGTGCTTCTGTGTGGGTGTGTGGTGTTGGTGGAGGGAAGGTCAAGAGGCTTTTACTTTGGTAAAATGCCCCAAGTATCATAAAGATATAAAGAAAATATGAAAGGTTTGGTAAAGGTGTTTCTCACATTTCATTCGTTCAGAGCTCTAATTTGAATTTGGTGACCAGAGCATTAAAATGAATGAATGAATGAATGAATAAGGGTTTATAAAATTAATACTATAAGCAAGATTATCAGGGGACCTTTTATAAGTTCTTCAAGATAATGGCTTTTAAGGATTTTTAGCTTATTCATAGTATAGAAATTCAACTCCTGATTATAAATAAGTAGTTTATAATATATAATAAGCCAAATTAAAGCAGGATCTCTGCTGTGGAAATATTTCAGTAGTCATTAATTTGAATTACTATGACCTCTTAGAGACCAAAGCTGCTTTTTTATTTTTAAGGACATATCTAATTTAGATATTAACTTACTTTGATGGGCTTCCCTTCCTGAGGTCGAATTCATGATTCTGAACTTTTTTTTCATTGTTATCAACAACTTAGCTATCAATATTTATCACTTCCACTAATATCCATGTCATTGTTCATTTATTTAGCAAAGAAAACTTGATATGGCTTATCACACTTAAAGCTCATTTCACAGTGTTTACAGATTTTAATTAAAGTCTCTTAACTGGCATTGAGTATTGAATCATTTTTTTAATAGATCTTTATTGGAGTATAATTGCTTCACAATACTGTTTTAGTTTCTGTTGTACACCAAAGTGAATCAGCCATATGCATACATATGTCCCCATATCCCCTCCCTTGTGAGCCTCCCTCCCGTCTTCCCTATCCCACCCCGCTAGGTTATCACAAAGCACTGAACTGATCTCCCTGTGCTATGCTGCTGCTTCCCACTAGCTAACTGTTTTACATTCGATAGTATATATATGTCAATGCTACTCTCACTTCGCCCCAGCTTCCCCCTCCCACCCCATGTCCTCAAGTCCATTCTTATGTCTCGGTATTAGTTTTTCGCTTTCTGACTTACTTCACTCTGTATGACAGACTCTAGGTCCATCCACCTCACTACAAATAACTCAATTTTGTTTCTTTTTATTTCTGAGTAGTATTCCATTGTCTATATGTGCCACATCTTCTTTATCCATTCATCTGTCGATGAACATTTAGGTTGGTTCCATGTCCTGGCTATTGTAAATACTGCTGCAATAAACATTGTGGTACATGTCTCTTTTTGAATTATGACTTTCTAAGGGTATATGCCTAGTAGTGGGATTGCGGGGTCATATGGTAGTTCTATTTTTAGTTTTTTAAGGAATCTCCATACTACTTTCCATAGTGGTTGTATCAATTTACATTCCCACCAGCAGTGCAGGAGGGTTCCCTTTTCACTGCACCCTTTCCAGCATTTATGGTTTCTAGATTTTTTGATAATGGCCATTCTGACCAGTGTGAGGTGATACCTCATTGTAGTTTTGACTTGTGTTTCTATAATAATTAGTGATGTTGAGCATCTTCATGTGCCTCTTGGCCATCTGTATGTCTTCCTTGGTGAAATGTCTATTTAGGTCTTCCGCCCATTTTTTAAAAATAAATTTATTTATTTTATTTTATTTATTTTTGGCTGCATTGGGTCTTCATTGCTGCGCACGCGCTTTCTCTAGTTGCAGCGAGCGGGGGCTAGTCTTCCTTGTGGTGTGCAGGCTTCTCATTGTGGTGGCTTCTCTTGTTGTGGCGCACGGGCTTAGTTGCTCCACGGCATGTGGGATCATCCCGGATCAGGGCTCAAACCCGTGTCCCCTGCATTGGCAGGCAGATTCATAACCACTGCGTCACCAGGGAAGCCCCTCCTGCCCATTATTTAATTGGGTTGTTTGTTTTTTTGATATTGAGCTCCATGAGCTGTTTGTATATTTAAGAGATGAACCCTTTGTCTGTTGTTCCATTTGCAAATATTTTCTCCCATTCTGAGGGTTGTCTTTTCATCTTCTTTATGGTTTCCTTTGCTGTGAAAAAGCTTTCAAGTTTCATTAGGTCCCATTTGTTTATTTTTGTTTTTATTTCCATTACTGTAGGAGATGGGTCAAAAAAGATCTTGCTGTGGTTAATGTCAAAGAGTGTTTTTCCTGTTTTCCTCTAAGAGTTTTATAGTGTCTGGTCTTACATTTAGGTCGTTAATCCATTTGGAGTTTATTATTGTGTACGGTGTTAGGTAGCATTCTAATTTCATTCTTTTACATGTAGCTATCCAGTTTTCCCAGCACCACTTATTGAAGAGGCTGTCTTTTCTCCATTGTATGTTCTTGCCTCCTTTGTCATAAATTAGGTGCCCCTATGTGCATGGGTTTATCTCTCGGCATTCTATCCTGTACCATTGATCTATATTTCTGTTTTTGTGCCAGTACGATACTGTCTTGATTCCTGTAGCTTGTGGTATACTTTGAAGTCGGGGAGCCTGATTCTTCCAGCTCCATTATTCTTTCTCAAAATTACTTTGGCTATTCAGGGTCTTTTTTGTTTCCATACGAATTGTAAAATTTTTGATCCTAATTCTGTGAAGAATGCCATTGGTAGTTTGATAGGGATTGCATTGTATCTGTAGATTGCTTTGGATAGTATAGTCATTTTCACAATATTGATTCTTTAAATCCAAGAACATGGTATATTTCTCCATCTTTTTATGTCATCTTTGATTTTTTTCATCAGTGTTTTATAGTTTTCTGAGTTTAATCTTTTGCCTCCTTAGGCAGGTTTATTCCTAGGTATTTTATTCTTTTTGTTGCAGTGGTAAAAGGGAGTGTTTCCTCAATTATCTTCCTGATTTTTCGTTGTTGATGTATAGGAATGCCAGAGATTTCTTTGCATTAATTTTGTATCCTGCAACCTTACTACATTCATTGATTAGTTCTAGTAGTTTTCTGGTGGCATCTTTAGGATTTTCTATGTATAGGATCATATCATCTGCAGACAGTGACAGTTTTGTTTCTTCTTTCCAATTTGTGTTGCTTTTATTTCTTTTCTTCTCTGATTGCCATGGCTAGGACTTCCAAAACTATATTGAATAAGAGTGGCAAGAGTGGGCATCCTTCTCTTGTTCCTGATCTTAATGGAAATGCTTTCATTTTTTCATCATTGAGTATGCTACTTGCTGTGGGTTTGTCATATATGGCCTTTATTGTGTTGAGGTAGGTTCCCTCTCTGCCCATTTTCTGCAGAGTTTTTATGATAAATCGGTGCTGAATTTTGTCAAAAGCTTTTTCTGCATCTATTGAGATGATCATATAGTTTTTATTCCTTAATTTGTTAATGAGGTGTATCACATTGATTGATTTGCATATAGTGAAGAATAGTTGCATCCCTGAGATAAATCCCACTTGATCATGGTGTATGGTCCTTTTAATGTGTTGTTGGATTCTGTTTGCTGTATTTTGTTCAGGATTTTTGCATTTATGTTCATCGGTGATATTGGTCTTTAATTTTCTTTTTTTGTGATATCTTTTTCTGGTTTTGGCATCAGGGTGATGGTGGCATCGTAGAATGAATTTGGGAGTGTTTCTCCCTCTGCAATATTTTGGAAGAGTTTGAGAAGGGTCAGTGGTAGCTCTTCTCTAAATGTTTAATAGAATTCGCCTGTGAAGCCATCTGGTCCTGGACTTTTGTTTGTTGGAAGATTTTTAATTACAGTTTGAATTTCATTTCTTGTGATAAGTCTGTTTATATTTTCTAATTCTTCCTGGTTTAGTCTTGGAAAATTGTACCTTTCCAAGAATTTGTCCATTTCTTTGTGTTTGTCCATTTTATTGGCATAGAGTTGTTTGTAGTAGTCTTTTATAATCCTTTGTATTTCTTCGGTGTCAGTTGTGATTTCTCCTTTTTCATTTCTAATATTATTGATTTGCAATCTCTCCCTTTTTTTTCTTAATGAGTCTGGCTAAGGGTTTATCAATTTTGTTTATCTTCTCAAAGAACCAACTTTTAGTTGTATTGATCTTTGCTATTGCTTTCTTTTTTTCTATTTCATTTATTTCTGCTCTGATCTTTGTGATTTCTTTCCTTCTACTAACTTCGAGTTTTCTTTGTTCTTCTTTCTCTAGTTGTTTTAAGTGTACGGTTAGATAATTTATTTGAGATTTTTCTTGTTTCTTGAGGTAAGATTGAATTGCTATAAACTTTCCTCTTAGAACTACTTTTGCTGCATCCTTTAGGTTTTGGGTCATCGTGTTTTCATTTTCATTTGTTTCTAGGTATTTTTTGATTTCATCTTTGATTTCTTTAGTGATCTCTTGGTTATTTAGTAGCGTATTATTTAGCCTCCATGTGTTTGTATTTTTTACAGTTGTTTTCCTGTGACTGATAATCTAGTCTCATGGTGTCATGGTCAGAAAAGATGCTTGATGTGATTTCAATTTTCTTTCATTTTCCAAGGCTTGATTTGTGAACCAAGATGTGATCTATCCTGGAGAATGTTCCGTGTGCACTTGAGAAGAAAGTGCATTCTGTCACTTTTGGGTGGAATGTTTTATAAATATCAGTTAAATATATCTGGTCTGTTGTGTCATTTAAATCATGTGTTTCCTTATTTATTTTCTGTTTGGATGATCTGTCCAGTAGTGTAAGTGGGGTGTTAAAAGTCCCCTACTCTTATTGTGTTACTGTTGATTTCTCCTTTCATGGTTGTTAGCACTTGCCTTATGTATTGAGGTGCTCCGATGTTGAGTGCATCAACATTTATAATTGTTGTATCTTCTTCTTGGATTGATCTCTTGATCATTATGTAGCGTCCATCCTTATCTCTTGTAACAGTCTTTATTTTATATTCTATTTTATCTGATATGAGTATTGCTACTCCAGCTTTCTCTTGATTTCCATTTGCATGGGATATCTTTTTCCATCCTTTCACTTTCAGTCTGTATGTGTCCCTAGGTCTGAAATGGGTCTTTGTAGACAGCATATATGTGGGTCTTGTTTTTGTATCCATTCAGCCAGTCTGTGTTTTTTGTTTGGGGCATTTAATCCATTTACATTCAAGGTTATTATTGGTATGTATATTCCTATTACCATTTTCTTAGTTGTTTTGGGTTTGTTTTTGTGGGTCTTTTTCTTCTCTTGTTTTTCCCGCCTAGAGAAGTTTCTTTGGCTTTTGTTGTAAAGCTGGTTTGGTGGTGCTGAATTCTCTCAGCTTTTACTTGTCTGAAAAGCTTTTGATTTCTCTGTCGAATCTGAATGAGATCCTTGCTGGGTAGACTAATCTTGGTTGTAGGTATTTTTTTTTTTGAATTTGATTTTTGTTAGTTTGATTAGTATGTGTCTTGGTGTGTTTCTTCTTGGATTTATCCTGTATGGGACTCTCTGTGCTTCCTGGACTTGATTAACTCTTTCCTTTCCCATATTAGGGAAGTTTTCAACTATAATCTCTTCAAATATTTTCTCAGTCCCTTTCTTTTTCTCTTCTTCTTCTGGGACCCCTTCTGGGACAATGTTGGTGTGTTTAGTGTTGTCCCAGAGGTCTCTGAGATTGTCTTCAATTCTTTTCATTCTTTTTTCTTTATTCTGCTCCTTGGCAGTTATTTCCACCATTTTGTCTTCCAGCTCACTTATTCATTCTTCTGGCTCAGTTATTCTGTTATTGATTCCTTCTAGTGTATTTTTAATTTCAGTTACTGTGTTGTTCTTCTCTGTTTGTTTGTTCTTTATTTCTTCTGGATCTTTGTTAAACATTTCTTGTATTTTTCCATTCTATTTCCAAGATTCTGGATCATTTTTACTATCATTACTCTGAATTCTTTTTCAGGTTGATTGGCTATTCCCTCTTCATTTATTTGGTCTTGTAGGTTTTTACCTTGCTCCTTCATCTGTGACATATTTTTTTGCTGTCTCTTTTTTTTTTTTAATGAGTGAGATTGTGTTCCTGTCTTACTTGTTTGGCCTGAGGCTTCCAACACTGGAGTTTGTAGGCTGTTGGGTCAAGCTGGGTCTTCGTGCTGAGATGAGGACCTCCATGAGACCTCACTCCGATGAATATTCCCTGGGGTCTGAGGTTCTTTGTTAGTCCTGTGTTTCGGACTCGGAGCTCCCACCGCAGGAGCTTCGGTCCAACCCCCTTCTCGTGAACCAAGATCTCGCAAGCCGCATGGGGTGGCAAAAAAAAAAGAAAAATAAGAGAATAATAACTAAGTAAAAAAATTAGATTGGAAACTAATAGATATGTTGGGAAGAATATAAAAATTTTAAAAAATAGATGAAACAACAACCAGAAGGTACAACAGTACCACAATAGTAAAAAAGAGGAGAGAAAAGCAAAGAAATAAAGGGTGGGAGGCCTTGGCTGTGGAGGGTGGGGCCTGAGCAAGGGCGAGGTTTGGGCAGTAGGTGGGGCCTATGCTTAGGACCCACAGTGCTGGAAAAGGCCCTGGGGGCTGTGGGGGGTGGGGCTTAAGCTCAAGAAACAGAAGGGGCCCAGGTGTTCCCCCCACCCCTGGTCTCAAGAGGGCAGGGGACCTCACCTGGGAACCCAGCAGGCTTCCTGGGCTCGAGTGGGCAGGGTAAATGCCCTCCTCTCCTCTCCTGCTCCTCCAGTCTTGGAGGGCCCCTCCTGCCTGCCTCTCCTGATCTCCCCGGCCTCCCCCCTACGCCCCCAGGACCAATGCAGCCGGGGGAGGGGGGACCTTGGAGGTCAGGGGACCAGGCTGGGAGCACAGAAGGCTCCCCTGGCCCGAGTGGGTGGGGCAAATGCCCTCCGCTCCTCTCCCGCTCCTCCCAGATGGGCCCTCCCACCTGCCTCTCCTCATTTCCCCAGCCTCAGCGGTGCTGGTCCTGTCCGGCCTCCACTTCTCCCCACTCAGTACCCCGACGTCCTACCAGTTCACTTGGGGGTTCCTCCAATCTCCTTAGGCATCAGGGTTTCCCACCAGCGGCTGGCAGCCACCCTAGTTGTGGGGAAATGCTAACTTGGCATCTTCCCACAGTGCCCTCTTGACTCTGCCCCTCCGAATCATTTTTTTACATGTGGTTTGATTAGAAGGGGTTGCGTTTGTGCATTCTCTCTAACCCTCTTGTGTTTAAAAATAGGATATTAATTTTTAAAACATTCATGTGTTTGCATTATATTCAGTTATACAACCCCCATTCAAAAATTCTAGGGCTCTTTTTGTCAAATATATACATTTAAAATTTAATTTTTAATAAATTGGGTTATATTCACACAATAGAATACTATGCAGCAATGAGAACAATCTACAACATAATGCTGAGCAAAAAAGCCCCCAGATTCCGTTTATCTTAGTACATAAAAGGTAAAGTGCCGGTAGAAGTCAGAAGCAGGGCATAATGACTGAAGGAAAGATGCAGGGGTGGGCGGGGCTTGCTTCTGAGTGATGATGTCATTCTGTTTCTAGAGCTGGTACTCTCTACATAAGTGTGTCAAGTCTGTGAAAATGCATGAAGCTGTACAGTTGTGATCTCTGCATGTTCGTGTATGATATCAGGCTTTAACAAAAATTTTTAAAATATGATTTTAGTGCAAATACAAAGATTTCTGATTTTGCACCCCAAGTCAACTCTCTTAGAACTTTGTTCCAGTGCCATTAGGAGTCAGGAGAATAAGGAGTAGAATATAGTTTTTAAATGCCCTTTTTTTCATGTGTCTGGAGACTTGGTGGAGGAAATAGTTTATCCATCTAACAGGTGTTGTGAAGCAAAAATAGAAATACATTTAATTTGTCTCTTGCCATCAAACCTTGATTATTTTGACCTCTCTCATCTGAAATGAGGTTATATCCCCTCACATGTGCATCTTTCCTATTAAAATATATTCACCAAGAAAAATGTAATTATCAGATTTAATTAATATTTTCTCATTATTTTTGAAGAATTTAGACAGTTCATTGATTTGAAAAGAAAAATACCTTAAATAAATACAATTAACATAGTTATATATACATAGGCTTATGATTTACAGTCATATCTCATATGTCTGTAACCTGTTGTATATCAAACTTGGCTTTGACCTAATTCCAGTCTTGGTTTGGTATTCGTTTTTAATCCCAAGCATCATAAATTATTCTTTTACATGACCACATTTATTGAGTGCTCTTTACTTAGGGGAAAAGGCTGGGTTGGGCAGTTCAAAGACCAAAGTCTTTATTTAGAACTAGAGCACAGGCAATGCAGGAAACAGTAGCCACATTGTAAACTTCTCTCTCATATTTGTGCACTTGTGTATCATATGTGTAAGAACGTCATTGAAGAAAGGCCTAGTTAAGTTTGTTAGGAATAAGTGCACACAAAGAGAGTAGAATTGCCAGTTGCTCCTGGTTGCTAACCTCCATGGTTATTTTAAAGCCCCACCAGGACATGGAATATCAAACAGGTGATTTTCTACAGATTCTCCATTCTTGGCTATGCTCATTTAAGGGGGGTGCTACACTGGCCAGATAGCTCAGAGAAGCTGCTTCTCAACCAGATTTGCTCCACACTCTAGCCACAGGGTCTTTAACCAAAGCTCTGCACGTTTCCCCCTATGCTCAAAGGAGATCAGGTCAGAAGTCAGTGAATAAACTATAATCCCTCAATCCATCTATAATCACTGCATGCAAAACACTCACACCTATGATCACTACAAGATTTCAAATGCCTTCCTTTCTGTGGCCATGCATTCATTTTGTTGGTTGGTTGGTTTTGCTTGTTTGTTTTGCATGAAGTCATAGTCTCGACAAATAAATATCTAACAAATAAAATGATTATGTTTTAGTTAAATGGCAGTCATTTCGAAGCAGTGGAACCTATATCGGAATCACATTTCCAGATAAGACCTCAAATCTTGTAAATATATGAAGATGTCTTATTGAAAAAATAAAGTTCCTACAACTTTTAAATATATCAATATTGAGATTATTTTGGTATTATATTTGTTATTAAATTTTAGCCATTATCCTAATAGAAACTAGTAAATGTACATAAGACACATGACCTAGCAGCTCAATTTCATCAATTAACAAAAGTGAAGGTCAATCTTTTCCCTTAAACTTTCAGTCACCAATTAGCTTGTATTTACAAAGGTCTATAATTAGGCCCTGTCCAAGGTTCTGACAGAATATGTGTTTTCTTTTATGCTAGTGAATCTTCATCTTGTTTAGGTCAACTGTGTTATCTGAAAGAAAAGCAAAAATGAAAAGGCCGTGGAGGAGAAAACAACTGTTTATGAAATTATTTTATTTCTTACTTGTTAGTTTATTATCTAGGCCAGCCTTGGAAAGGGTTTTGAAGTAGATCCAACCTCCTTTAGGTCTGATTCTTCTGTTGTTACACAGCCTTCATTCCTGGTTCTAAGTCACCCCTGTGGGGTCCTGCTTAGGTCTTAAGCAGTACACCATGATTTCAATATCCCTTGATTTACAAAACCACCATGTAGTATGAGAAGTGAATAAAGAAACACAATAGCTGCTAAGGTTCTACCTCATTACATCTCCCTGATGGTTATTTTAATGTGATTTTATTAAACCATGGTTTAAAGGAGTAACTTTGAATAAAGTTTTAGGTGCCTTAGTACCTATTAGGAGAATATGTTTAATGCACAGACCTTTTCAGGCGAACTTAGATCCCAGCATGCACATAGCTGGCCTCTGCCTAGGCTAGAGCCAATCGAGCTCATTAAAAATTTAATCCTGATTCCATTCATCATCATTAACTCCAGCAATTGGCCAACATACTTAAATGAAGCAAATTTTGAAGCTTTAAGAAGCAACTAGCAGTTCTTCAAGACACCAAGAATAATATCCACAGTTTAAGAGAATTTGTATCGACCTAATTTACAAGGATAAAAATGTCATGGATCACATCATTTTGTATAAAGCATTTTGTGTCATCCTCAACCCAAAGACTTGCAGTTGCTTAATGGAGGAAATGAATTAAGATTTATCATCAATAAATGAAAGCATTTTCTCAATCATTTAAATAACTGCTTCATACAAATTGAGATTTCAGTGAGACCCTATCTTTAATAATAGAAAATAGACTTTTAATGTATTTCCCTTTGAAATGTTTTTGGCATGTATCCTGGGTGGACTAATGCTCTGGACTAATGTCTCTGTGCTTGTGTGTGAGGAACAGCATGTATTTCACATGTTTATTTCTCTGCTATTTCCATTTCAACTCTATCTCTTACGCTCTGGTTAATGGGTACGTAAAATAAAGTGGTACCCATTTTGCTTTATTACTTTAATTTCTTTAAAAGTAAGTTCTTTTCCTCCTCTGTTTCCAGTTCAAAGGCAGCATGGAGCCTTAATAAATTTCAAATGTATTTGGATAGCTGATAAATTTAATGATCTCATCAACTTAAAAAATAGCAAGTGAAAAGAAAGTGATCTTAAAAATAATTAATAGGGCAACAATGAGAGAGGAGAATACTAGACAGAATAAATGGAGGTGTCCTTATTTCTGTCAAAATTTCCATTGAGAAACGGTAACAATTATTTTGCTTTTGTTATTTGTAGCTTAACATGTACTCTGCAGATATAGTACATTTTATATTAGCAATTGAAAACAATTTACAAATGCAACGTTACTATATTGGCCCTCTATATCTCAGTAAACCAAGAAGCAAAGGCTTGCAGCTAGAGTTGGCAGTTATAAAAACTAAAGCCAAAAATTGGTGCACAGCAGTTTAGTGATAGCTGGGGAATAATTAATATGGAAGGGATCATGTGCCTTTAGATGAGAGAGTAGTGAACCTAAAGAGACTATTTTATCTTTCTACAAATGTCTGTGGTTTTATTCCAAAATATGTTAATATGATAAATTAGAAAGGACATGTATTTCCTTCATCTAATGCATTCTTATTCTTAGCCTACTCTTACCTTAAGTATTGTACTAAGAGAGGGGATGGAAGTCTCTGCCCTGAAGACAATAGTATTTTATCTGGCTTTGTTTAGAATTGCCAAGCACATGGTTATAATAGAGTAGAGCAGCTTTTCATGGATTTCATTATTGTTTTAAAAGTCTTTACATTTTTAAATGTTATTTGATTTTCTTATTGTCTGCACCCAGGGAGACTGCCCACACCCTGCTGTCCTTGGCCCATCACTGACAAGGCTAACAGTTCTTGAGGCACAGTATAAGCCTGTAAGAAAAGTGGTATCTTCTCTATTTTACAGATGACAACACTGAGGTAGAATGATATTTTTTCACAGTATCTCGTAACTCGTAAGTGGTGAAAGCAAGCATTTTGATTCCAGACTCCACTCCTAAGTGCTGCAGTCTACTGTCCACATAAGCATATAGTGAGCTCCTGCTGAGTTGTAGCTATGTGACCATACTCTATTTTCCATTTTCCCTCTGACTTGATATTATTTTAGAATTAAACGCAAGTGTCGAAGTGGAGGCAAATTACAAATCTTAATACGTTAATGTAAGTTTGTGATTTGGTTTAGCTGATTTTCTGATCATTTTGTCACATATTTTTTAAGATCATTTAATGGCATCCCTAATACCTTTCCATGGAATTGTGGAAACATTCTATCACTGGTTCATTAGTATAATAAGTTGGGTAGGGTATACAGTGCATTAGGGTCATATAATCAAGCTCTTCTTTCAGGTGAGTTCAGATTAATTTAAAGTTTGAAATTACCCCAACAAATACTCAGTGATACAGACAGGTAGGCATTTTATTGGGTAGAGAATTGCCATTAACTTGTAAAGTTTGTCAACTTGTCTTCTGAATCAGGCCTTAGGGCACATGTAGGGGGAGGAAAATGGTTTGTTTGAGCTTCTGGTATATAGTAATTACACAAGTGTATTCTACTGTAATCTGAATCTTTTCATTATTTGTACAGCTATTACTGCAACTAGAGGGACTCTTGCTGAGGCGGTTTTGTGACAGGCTCAGTTTAAATCTGAGGCATAAATCTGGTACTGGGGCGATTGTCTTAGATTCATGTGTAGTATGAGAGTGGCAGGAGTTTCAGAACTGTCATTTTCCAATATAAACTTGATTTCCTTCAAATTACACCTAGGCTGCCATGTACCACTTTACGTAATTACACCTACTACTTTCATATTCTCATTATCATCATTATCAACAACATCAATATCCTTTCTGTATGCTTTAAACTTCTATTATCCCTAATTATTCTTTATATTAGATCTCTTAAGATGTCTTGAAAATCTAAAATTAAAAACTATATGTGCTTTAAATAAAAGATTTAAATTCCTGATTTAACTGATTATGGGGATTCTTAGGTGGTAAGAAAGTTAGGGATTGCCATTCAAAGAGATATTAATTCATGCATTTAGCATTTCTTGAGCATCTCCTGTGACGCAGGTAATATATTAGGTATTACAGGTACAGAACCAAATATAGACTCTTTTCACAGGAGTAAAGTGAAGGGAGACCAGTAAACAGAAAATAAATGTGGCATGATACATGCTATTATAGAGGCAAGCAGCAGAAAGTTTCTTGGATACTGAGACATGAATTCAAAGTGGTGTCTTGGATTGTATTTTGATATTATGACCATGTGAGAAAAAAAGCCAACTCACATTTGTCCATTTGGAGTGTTCTCATGGTTTTCTTGCTACAAAGGCCCAAGACCTTGGCCTAAAACAAAGTCTAAAGCCTGAGTGAGCAGGGGAACTTTTGTATTCCTCTCAGAAGTCCTGATGCACTTAAGAGCCCATTCTTTCAGTCATTTAGAAGCTGAATCCTGGGAGACAGGAGTGTAACAGCGTGATAGAGTTGCAACAGGAGTAAGCAGAGGACTGAGCAGGCAATGAGATCATCACATGGTCCGGCAGTGCCGCAGTATATGGAAGAGCAAATACTGTGCAGTATCACTAGTGTCTCCACTCGTGTTTTTTCCTTTCTCTGCAGAAGGGGTGGATAGACTGTTGGTTTTAGCAACCTATAAGTTGAGTAACTGATAGCATTTCTCTTCCATAGGTATAACACTAGGACAGATATTTATTTGGCATCTGCTAGATGATATTTGCTTCTTGCCTGCAAGTAATACTTAAAATCATCTTTACCTGTGGAGTGGACACTATATACCACTTGGGGCCAGAGGCCTGGGACCATTAAGATGGCTGTCATCTCTGCTGTCCTGAGCACTTTCTATTGCTGATGATGTTATTTTTTTCTTTCAAATTCTATCCCATCAGCAGGACTTGTCCTGGGATTGTTTATGTCAAAGACTACTTGTATAACATCATTTCTACTCCAGTTTTAGCCCTTTGGCACAAAAAAATAAGCCAGCAAAAAATACATTATTATAAAGATTAGAATTCTAGTTAATTTTATATATCTAAATATGCTTTTATATACCCTCAATGTCCCAAAGTTTGCTTTTTATGATATATTGTCTGCTTTTATAAAAAGCATTGGTACGTAGCTCATGTCTTTTCCAGACTTCATGAGTACTTTTTCCTTCTATTGCTTTACTACCACTATAATAAAATAGATAAGAAAAATGAGATTTAAACCTGGTCCTTGATGCCAAACATAATCAGTTTCTAATATGATCCAGATGTTCTAATGACATTCTGCTGTCCATTTCCACTTGGATTATAAGCATAGATCAGATTTTATGCCTCAAACCTATGTTTTGTTACCTTACTTTAACTTAAATTTCTTGACATTTCATTATATGAAGTATTATTTTTTTGTTACCACAGTTCCATTTCACATTATTGGAATTCTAAACTAGCAGAAAAGAGATATATGACCACAAAAGTAGACCATAAATAGGTTGGTGTTCATGGTAGACTATTATAAAAAGCAATTGTGTTGGACGTATGGGCAATATTGCTATAGTCATAGTGTAGCTCGGCCTAATCTTCAATTTGAAATGATTTTTATTCTTTTCCTAATCCCAAATCTTGCTGATATCAGTCTCATACAATATCTTCTTTCCTAATATTGAACACCAATTGTCTTAACATTTTATTTGAAGGCTAAGTCACCGTCATTTTGTAGCAGGTATACAGCATAGGAGATTTGCATGCTATGTATCTGATGGCTAGTACTGCTTTGGCCATGTAGCTATTATAGAGATGTAGTCATGCATAGGTTATCATTAGAGGATGCCCTGTGAACAAACCAGGGATAACAGAGTAAGAAACCACACAGTGACTCCAGAAATACAGGGCACTTCAGAGCATGATATGAATGTATTACAAAGTGAGATGAATTTCCTTTTTTCATTTTTCAATCACTACCGAATATTGATTTCTTCCCTCTGCAGCTCTTACCTATATCCTCTAATTTCCCCACCACTTCTAACAACCTCCGATGTTTAAGGGGGAAGAAAACTACATTTGTATTTATATGTGTGGATGAACATGCCTGCATGCGTTATATAGAAATATGTACAGTTTTAATATGCATAGTTGTTCACACAGAAACATTTGCATATTTCTTGCTACAGCTTCTGCTAAACACTCTAACTTACTTCTAAAGCCAGCTGATGTGCCTCAGTGTTACTTATCATGTGTACTCATCTCAGCAGGTTGTTGAGAAATATTTGTTTAAAATGTTTTCCTTCTACAGGGGCTGATGTACTATTCTTTTGGCCATTCCGCATGATGCCATTCTTTCAAATTACCTCAGTGGCACCCATTGGGTCAGTGTAGGCACGTAGATGCGTGCTGGAAAATAATTGTAATTTTACCATCTTCTTCTCACAGAGTGCACCCTCAGGCCAAGTGGTAAAATACCACCGCCGCCAGCCCCGATATCCATCACTGTAATGAGCTACAAAATCAATCTGTAATTGACAAAAGTATTTTTAATCAAAGTATGAGGCATTTAGAGTCTCCAGATACTGCTTTTTTGTCTTATGTCAGTACTTACTTTATAGCAAGATGGGAGACATTTGATTTTGTTCAAGAGCATGAGTTATTTCTGCAAAGGAACAAAGGTATGCTTTTCAGAAACTCCCCTCACACACACCCACTCCCAAAAGTAAGATGACCTAATCCCTGAGATCCATCACAAAATATCAGGTCAGGAAGATCGTGCTCTACCAGTCTAGGGGGAAGAAGGGATTTGTTTTTGTGAATGATTGCTGATGCTTTCTACCAGATTGCCTCTCTATGTGAAATGACTCCTCTTTGCCTCAAACTACCACCGTATATGCAGAAACTGTAATCCAAAAGGCTACTTCTGTGTACCCACCTCCCAGTTGCTTAGATCTGTTCTTTAAAATTTATAGGCATCACTAAACATTCTTCTTGTTAGTACTGTTCTTCCTCAGTCAAGTTAAACTCCCCAAAATGTAAGGGTATGTGGATACTTCAGATGAATACACATTAAAAGTGTTAATATGTTTCCAAGTAGAGGGAATTACAGCCAAAGGCAAAATATTTATAGGTACATGCAATGACTTTCTGGGCCTGTGTTCATATCTTTTTTTCTGTGAGATGTGCTCCAGATTTTTAGTGTCAGCTCTTTCATCTGGAGACCATACTTGTATCATCTGCTGGAAAATAAGTTTCTTACATTGTGAGCCGTGCCCAGCATCTCTTGTATATTTTGGCCTTGGTGTTTATGTATTCGAGAGAAGCTCCATAACTATCTGGCATAGGGAATAGAGTATTTTCAAGGGAAGTTATTCAGAGGTTGCAAGAATAACTGAACGCAATCTACATAGTCTGATGTTCTCATTTGTGGGTTTTAAGATTAATTTTCTTTTGTACACATGTGTGTGTCCGTGTGTGTTCGGTAAGTCTCAAAGGGCTCTGTACATATCAACTTGAAACCTTGCAACTCTTATCTAAATAACTAACATTTCCAGAACTTTAAGCTATTAACTATTTTTAATATTTCTCCACTGCTCACTTGTATAGAATGTGACCTCTGTGTAAATGAATGAATATTGCTAATGATGTAATATTTAAGGAGTGCTTACTAAATGTTAAGCTCTGCTAGGTACTTTATATATTTCATCACATATAATTTTTTCAACAATTCTTTGATCTAGGTCCGATCATTCCTCCTAGTTTACAGGTGTGGAAATTGAGGATTGGAGAAGTGATGTAATTTGTCCAAGGTCACATAGCTTATAAATAGTGGAAATACGATTGAACACAGGTCATCTGACTCCCAGGCCCAAACTCTTAATCTCTCACATTGATGGAGCACTAATACATGTATCAACTCATGTTATTTATCATGTTATATTTTATGACTGGTTTCAAGCAAGTTCATTCTCAGTTATACATTTTCTTGACTTTTGTCCAAGGAAGCACCCCATTTTGCTTAAACTTATTTATTAGGATATCAATAAAGAAATCATTTTACATCCTTGATTTTAGTGGGGTTTTACAGTCTAGCTTAGTAGATATTATTAAAACTGAAACTGTGTTGCCAGTTCAAGTGTACTAATGGCACTGCTTTGGGTCTCTTCATGCCTTTGCCAAGAAGAAGATAAATCACATTAAGAAAAATTACATTAGACCAAGAATGCTTAACTTTTTCTTGGAAAGAAACAGCAGGGGTAGGTAAGAGAATAGAGTTCAAATACATAATACCTTGACTCTGATCACTAGCCCTTAACTTGTTTGGGGGCAGTTTGGCAAGTTTTAAACGAAAAACAAGAGTCAAGATTTCCTTTAGTCTATGAGATGAGCTCAGTATCAAGGAGAACAGCTTTTTTCTTGGAGCTTATGTTATAAAACACCTTGTTCTCATTTATATGGCCACTGCTTCTTAGTAGATACTTATTTTTCAAAATATATTATTTTAACTAATATATCTTATAAGTGCAGCATGGCAATTCACACATAGTTATACACACTTAAAAACTCCTAACTCCTGGACATTCATCACAGTAACAGATACCACATTCCCATGTTGGTTAAAAGTTTTTTATTGAGACATTGTATTTAGCACAAAAATATGCCTCTGTAGTATTTGTTGTGCATTTGGAAATGTATTGAGCAACTCAAATACATGTAATTTGTTCATTACTCTTTTAAAGACGGGGTTTTTAAAGAAATAAGTTGAAGTTGGCGTTATTTATTTTTCTTATGAGCTTACAATTAGAAAACTTATATTTGTAGTTGATGACATCAAACCATAGATTCTTACCATTTTGACATATCTTAAAGGTCAATAGTCCTCCTTCCTATAGAAAATATGCCTTGTGCTTCTCTTAAAAATGTAATTTAGAGACATAGTCTTATTTTCTATTCCGAGTTATGTCATCTTAAAATATACGTGAATTATTTAACACTTTTTATTTTATAAAGTCTTATTGTTTACATTAATTTTGAAAATATCATCAAAGCAATCTTACTTTCTAACACCTAATCTTTCTTTGTATCATCCAGTTCCACAGTTGCCTGGTCAATTTTCAAACAGTTATAAATGCATATCAGTGTGACTGTATCTGAAAGTAAAAATTATCATTAATGGCAGTGAATACAATTCCTGTAGCCACTGTGATAATCCAGGTCTAAACTATTCCTCAGCCTTCCCTAACAGGCATGCCTAGCTGTTGCACAAATGGATATGTAAGATGATGCAGAAAGATTAAAGAAAGGCATTCAAATGCCTAGTAAATAAGAAGGGAAAAATCCATATTTTTATTCTAGAAGAGATAAGTAGTTTGATCCCTATCTAAAACTGTTATTGGAATTGACAGGATTTAGAATTCATAGCTACCTATTGACCTGAACTAGACTCTCCTTAATGACATTCACATCAGAATAACAATAAGAATAAAGGGCACAGTCATCCATTGTCAGTTCCAATGGAGCCTGCACTAACTGGGATGTACATGACCCTTCTCTCTTAATATTCATCAGAATTGATATGGCGTGTTATGGTTCCCAACATCTTTGGCTGCTAATGAATTGATCACAGCTCCTCTGGAAGTTAGTGATTTACAGGCAATTCTTGATTATTCAAGTTCATGGAGGGAAGATATCAAAGCAAAGGACAATGTATAAGAAATCCTTACATAACTTTAAACTTCTCTCATGTCTCCCCTCTCTCTTCCTTCAGCTGCTCCCTGTCACTTCCAAAAACAGCTTGCAGTCAGATTGATGAAATTGATTTCCAAGAAATGGGAATATAGATTGGGAATACAGTTCAGGAGTCCTGTGTCCCAGCCCCAGTCTCACTACTCACACAGCTTTTGGAAAAACACATAGCTTTTTTGGGCCTCAGCTTTAATATTTACAAAATGGGTAAAGTTGCTTCCCATGTGAGTTTCAGTGGTATGTTAGAACAGTAAATGGTACATTAGCAAAGACATTACAAGTACATAAACCAAACTCTTTAGACACTTTGAAGACTGAGGGCAACGATAAATCAAATATATTATTTCATGTTCTTTATTATCATGCATTTTTGATGAGTGGGATTCTCTATAAATCAAAAAGAATTAGCTGAGATCATCTTATCTTTTATAATCTATGGTCTCTGGACTCAGTCTTTCCTGCCTTCCACTCTGGGATCCTCTTGGACAGTCTACCTGGTAGGGTGCTATTGTAGAAAGAACACTGATTTGGTGTTTATAAGATCTGGGTTCTGATACCATCTTAGTCACTAATTAGCTCTATGATCTTTGGTAAGTGTCTCTATTTCTTTCAGTCTTTGTTTCTCCATTTATATAATTTGGCAGTTAGAATAAATGTAGCTCTGGTATATTCAACACAGTAACTTCCTCTATTATGTATTCCATGTAATTTATTTGGAAAAATTTGGTTTATTAAATTGCAATAAGTAATTTACTTTTCCGTATTTTTTTCATCAAGGATTTTTAAAATTGAGTATATATTAAAAACAGTGAAAAACAACAGGAAAGACCACAGACAAAAAAGTTAATTATGCAATAAGATGGTTGTGTTTTTGGTGACTCTGTAGAACATATGAAGATAAGTGCTTCATTTCCACTAGCTTTTCGAAGTATTAATAATAGATTCCTGATTCTCTTCATTGCCATAATAGCCCCTTGAAGAGACAAGAGTCAGTGAAGTCTATGAACCACTGCACTGGACTATCTTTGAGGTCCCTCTGGTTCAAATAACCCGTGATTCTAAGTATCACACTTGAGCCATCTACCATGTGTTTTGGTGCTCTGTGTTTGGTTCTAGAAAACTATCTCTTGTCCTTTGAGTGACCAGAGGGTGACATTTGGATGTTCTAGACCAGGTTCCCTAGGGTCAACAATCTTCCCATTTGGTAACTAACTGCTCCTGTGTATTTTAGAATCACAGACTCATTCATCCTGTTCATAATAACAAAAGATACCGAGGCAAACAGTGAAATTAGTTAAATGATCTGGGTAGAAATAAATGCAAACCAAGTCCTAAGATACAGTCTATAGCCACTATTACCATCATTAGAAAATTTTCCTGAAAAATAAAATCTTAGGGGTAAATGTTTAAACTGGTGAAGTCTTCCTGGCAAGACAGTAGAGGAAACCAAGTGTTCAGAGGTTGCCACTTTCGCTGTAAAATGAACTGCCTTAGATTTTGTTTGCCAAGTTAGAGAGTGGATTATCGAATTCTTCAGTCCTAGGTCCAGGAAATGCTGTATGTAATCTCACCCCATCAGACCCCTCTTATTTGCCTGTATTCTTCCTTAAACAGTGGATTCTCAGGCCAAACATAATAGCCTGTTGATTCTCACAAGTACTAAAGGCTTTCGTGCCTAAATGCCTTTGCTCTCACTGTTCCCTACATCTAGACATAAGGGCATGTCCAAATTCAACCCACTCTTCCAAGCCCTGTTCAAAAAATCAGTTGCCCCACGAAGCCTTACTTTTTCTCCCACAACATAATGTTGTACCGTATCATACCATGTTCTGAACTCATAGTCCTTTCTTGTAATTCTCCTTCATTCCTCCCAGTTAACATTTCCCTTATATTCTCTGTATTTATGTTGCCTTTCTTTCTCTCTCCTCCCTGGCTCCTATCTCCTCTAACACAAAAGCTACATCATATTCATCTTCCTAGTCTTATAGTACCTTGTGTTTATGAGTCACACAATTAATATTTGTTGAATGACTAAATGAATGTCATTCAACCAGAAGGTTAAGTTAACTGATTATGGTTAGGATAATTTAGGAAGGAATCACTCCAGAACTGTGTATATACTTATTCATCCTGATAATAATTAAAGAAAACCCATCAATTCTCCTTCCTGTTAGCCCTATTCCCCACTTGGGTAGTTTTGTTAACAAAAATTTGCCAATGAAGACACAGTGCAAATTTGAGAGATTAAGGAAAAAACACATCAGACTTAACAGCACTTGAGAAAAAAGATGTTATCATTTATCCTCCAGTCAGTCTTATTCTCCTTGTCAATTTGGTATAAGAACAAGTCTTTTCTCTCCATCCTATACTAACTCACCACATTATTTTCTTTGTAAATGAAAGGGGAAGGAAGGGAAAGAGACAGTTCACACTTAAGATAGTTTTAGAAATTCAGTGATGTATTCAGAGCTGTAATATAATCCATAAAGATAATGCCAAGCACATAGGCAGCTGAAAGGCCATGCTGGGTGAGTAGTCTGTTCTGATGTTTTTTTCCATCTGAACCATTTCCAGTTTTTATTCTTTTTTGTGTGATTGAGAAGTGTACAAGCACAATTTAAAACTCATCTTAATGAACTAATTAAAGACAACCAAAATATAATATCTCATTTAAGACAGTAATAAAATCAATCCATTTTTCTGAGTCACTGAGGTGTGTGGAAAAAAGGGACAATAAAAATTTTATTACATTATCTGTCTGGGGATGGCTCTTCCATGACTTATTAAGGGAATATTTTTCTCATTGTGCTTTTCTGTCAGTCATTTGAGATTGGCCTTATGCTCAAGGAAATATTTAACAGTGATCAGAAATCCAGAGAAAACAGTCAGTACTAACCACTTCTGATACTGTTTCAGCTGCTCAGATGGTGCTGCTTTTCCCTCAGCTATTTTTTTGTTTTTTTTTTTTTGCGGTACGCGGGCCTCTCACTGTTGTGGCCTCTCCCTTTGCGGAGCACAGGCTCCGGACGCGCAGGCTCAGCGGCCATGGCCCACGGGCCCAGCCGCTCCGCGGCATGTGGGATCTTCCCGGACCGGGACATGAACCCGTGTCCCCTGCATCGGCAGGCGGACTCTCAGCCACTGCGCCACCAGGGAAGCCCTCCTTCAGCTATTTTTATTTTGACTCAGATTCACTTAGCATGAGCACCACTACTAGGTGTACCATGGTAATGGCTAAAAGTATGGGCTCCAGAGTCAGACAGCCTGGGTTTAAGTCCCATTTCCACCAATTACAGGGTGCTCACAGTAGTTATTTAAGCTCTTTAAACCTTAGGGTTCCCCTCTATAAAATGCAGCTAGTTAGAGCATCTGCTTTGCTGGGAGGCTTTGAGGATTAAATGAGGAGATGTAAGTATCTCTAGTAGTTGGCAAGTGATCACTACCTCAGTAAGCTACAATTACTCAGACCAGTCTTCCCCATCACTCATTTTGCACTGCTTGAATCTATACTTGTTAATGCCCCCAGAAACTTGTGACAAGGACTTTATCTGTCTTTCTTCCTGATCTGAATCCTCGGATAACACAAGCATGGCAGGTACTCTCATGCTCAGCCTCTATCTAGTCTCCTCTTCCTCTTCTGATGCCTCTCTTCTTGTCCGTATTTTATTACATTATCTGTCTGGGGATGACTCCTCCATAACTTATTAAGGGAATATTATTTTTCTCATCACGTTTTTCTGTTATTCATTGGAGGTTGGCCTCGTGCCCAACAAGTAGTTTCTATATTGCATTCTCATTGCCTTTTCAGTCCTTGTTTCTACCCAAATCAGTCTCAATTGTTATCAGTCCTTGTTTGGAGAAACACTTGATTTGGCTGCCACCCTCATGGCTGGAACCAGTCCATTAACTCAGGACTGAGGCAGAAGTCATCTTCAGAAAAGTTTCACTTGGAAGGCTGTAGTCTGCTCGCTGGGACTAAGGGTGGATGAAGCTGAGTACGAGGGAGGAAGTGGCAATGGATAGAAGGGAGGGTTAAGCAGTAAAGCTTGAGTGAATAGGAGGGAGGGAGTGAGAGCATAGGAGACTGAATGATAGGACAGTATGAGGAAGGATATAGACATTCTCAAGTCAAAACTTGAAGAAGCATTACTCTCAAGGTAGTGATATTGGGGGCTAATGAGGAATTATTTGTTTATTTATTATGAATTATGTATGATCTCATTAATTTCAGTTATTGAAGTAAAGTGATAAAATATTTCTCTAAAAAATTGAATCATTTATATTCTAAAACCTAGTCTTACTGATTGACACCATGCCCAGTGTCTTTGTTTAGCTTGACCCAACCTCAGTTGAAACAAGAGAGGTAGATGTAACCCAGGGCATATTAAACATGGAAGATGGATAGGATCCCATGGGGGAAAGACGCTCACATTCTGAAAGCGTGGTAAGGGACCAGAGGGAGAAAGCCACTTAGTTTTTAGTGATGCTTGGTGACACATACGGGCCTATAACTGAGAGGCTAGATTTGAGCAGCTCTCTTGGGGACTTTTCAACCTTCTATGCCTATTAAGTTCTCTTCAAGTTTTTGACAAATATCATTTGAGGGAAGTTTCAATTATTTGCTCTATTTTATTTCTAGGTAAGAGGCCTTGAATCCCTGCTTCTTTTTTACCCTCATAACTTTCACTGCATAACCTAAATAGAAAAGAAATAAATTTCTTTTATGGGCAGCCAACTCATAGTTTCTTTTCTAGGATCCTCCTGTGCCCTCCAATTCTAAAGAGTCGAAAGGGACTTCTAAGAAAAAGCAATCCTAGGAGGAGATGCCACTAAAGTCTCAGAAAGTTCCAAAGCCTTTCTTCTGGAAAAATCCCCCCCCCAAACCCACATGTATATACAAAACCATAGTCCCTCGAAGGTTTGAAACCTTCCACATTTCCTACCCAAACCTATCACTTTTCCACTGAAAAGTCAGACTCTAGTAATAGATGAGAAATATTGTTCCACTTCTTCTCAGACCTTTTCTGTCTATATTATTGGATTGTTTTTAGTTTTTAGGGCAACCTCTACTTCATGTGACAAAACTATACCTGACTAACTTAGGTTAGAAAGAGTGTGAAATTTACAAATTTCGTTCAATATTTCAGTTCCTTTGTATGTTAATTTCCATTGCTAATATCCCTCTGTCTCCTCTTGACCTGTTGCCTCAGAATAAACCTTAATTGGTTACAGAGTACCAGGAAGGATAATGTGCTTGAATTTAGATGTCCCCCTATGCAGGGGACACGGGTTCGTGCCCCGGTCCGGGAAGATCCCACATGCCGCGGAGCGGCTAGGACCGTGAGCCATGGCCGCTGAGCCTGCACGTCCGGAGCCTGTGCTCTGCAACGGGAGAGGCCACAACAGTGAGAGAGGCCCACATACCGCAAAAAAAAAAAAAAAAAAAAATGCACTTGTAATACACAACACACCTAGACAAAAATAACCCTTCTTGTATCAGCATTTGGAATGGTTACTCCTTGCCTCATTTTGCTCAGTTTGAACACCAAAATTTTTGACTCTAATAGAAAAAGACTAATAATTCTAGTTATTTTTATGTTTAAAATGCTAAGACATTCATCAAGAGAACACATGAAAATATCTAAATAATTTGTTGAGAATTACTGTTGGAATAATTTTAAACACTATTTATTCTAAAATTGTATATACAACATCAGAGAAAGAAAAGCCTTGGACTCTGGTCCTGTCCAGTTTTCTCTCAGAAACAAATAAAATTGATAGCCAGATTAGACATGAGGATTTCCTTTTGCTTGACCTGCATCCTCATTTGTGTGTTCTTTGATAGCATCCAAGTGCAGAATCCCAGGCAGTCCATTGCTGGACTAAGATGTTTGTGTCTTCCCTCAAGCTTCCATACAAAATTTAAACCTTGTATTAATCATTTTTCCAAGTGAGTTCTTTAGTAATGGATTGTACAGTTTCATTCACACAGGGAAGTTGTGTATAGCTTCTGCCCCATTCTCTAATCTATGGAGTCTAAGGCTTTTTTTTTCTGTTCTTAGTGATGATTGCATTCTGTATTCAGAATTTTTCTGAACGGAGAGGATTTTTCAAGCCTTTTTGGTGGACTCTTGCTGTTCACGTCTAAACTGAAAGTGGAACTCCCATTTTTTAGTGCTTTGTCTCTTCCCAGGTAACATCATTATACATTGTCCTGGTGATCATAGCTTAAGATGCTTCCATACAATCATTTCATATTGAATATAAAATGGATTAAACACATCTGTGACTACTACAGTAAAGATGGCGTAAAACACTGGATTGCCTTTTATCAGCAACATTTTTGTGAGAGAAGGACAAAGCATTATTACTAAGGCAAAATGGGCCAATTAAAACCATTTGCAGTGCCATCACCTAATGATAAACACTATTAACAATATTTTGGTGTAGCTTTCAGTCTCTTTTGATAAATATATAAATATTTTTTTATAAAAATGTGATCTTGAATATATATTTGATAGTCTGCTTTTTATAAGGAATATGTCAAGAACCTTTTCCAGCTCATTAAATATTCTTGTGCAACATTTTTTTTTAACTTTCATGAGCTTTGATCTTAAATAAGGACCTTCAGAAAATAAGTAAAACTTAAAGTGGGCGGGAGGGGGGGGACTGAAGTATTACATACCTGAAAACTTTGTATGTTAATTAAATGACCAGATTACATTGCTTCACCTAGTCCTAGGAGACTGTTCCAAATTGATTCCCCAATTAGGCCAATCAATTTGAATAGAAAGGCCCACTTCTTCGCCAAAGTGCAAGATGCTAGAAACAGAAGAGGAAGAGTTAAAATGAAAGGATTAATAATTTTAATCTGAATATAAGCTTTTAAAAATTTTATTGTATTGGTCAAAAATCCACTGCAGAGAAGAGAACCCACTCTAGCTTTTTTAAACAGAAAGGACTTTATCAAAGAAAAATAAAGGCTTCGAAAATCCATGGATGCATTGAAGAAATAGGTTTCGGACTGGGTTTGCAGGAAGAACCCCCCCAAAACGTATCACTAAACCATCACACAAAGGGAAGTAATGTCTCTTCTACGACTCCAGAAGCTACTACATTCAGGAAGTTTCCACTGCTGCTGACTGGTCCATGGACAAGACTGTCCTAAATAGAGGATGCGTCTCACTTTGCTTCACGGCACCCATGAAGCTAGTGATTGGACACTGCTGCCAAACAACAAAATGCCTCCACTCTCTCCTCCTTTCCTTTCCAAATCCAACTGAAATGTTCCAACTGGAAAAATGTAAATTACCTCTAGAAAACTAGCTACAAAGAAGTCTGGGAAATGTAGTTTTTAGATTTCCCACCATGGCATTATAGGAGGGTATGCTAGAAAGAACATCAAATGCAATTTGATCACTAATCCATGATATCCACAATAAATAGCTAATGTACATTGGAAAGATTTATTCAGTTATCTCTTTTAGAGTGCTTTCCACCTTGTTTGATGATAGGGCATTTATAGGCCAGTTTTGTAAAATACAGATTTTGTTTAACACAAATGAATTCAAACCCAAATCTCTGGTTAGGAGCTGTGGAAGAAGGTACTCATAAACAAGTTGATTTTGGAAAACAATAACTTTTTAAGTGTCATTAGTGTTCCCCCAAAAGTTTGTAGGGTTAGAAAAAACTAGATCTCAACCTTACCAGGCACTTGGAAAATGACAAAAGCTTTATAAGTGAACCAGTTGGTCTCTGGTTTTTCTAATATTTTAATCTGGGGTAATAATATCTCTGAAAGCTTTTTTAAGGTTTTGTACATTTCATAGAACAAGAATGGGGAGAAAGTAAATATATGAGGAAACTCTCATCTCATTTTTATTTTAAACAAATTTGGGGTTACTCTCTTCTCTATAAGAAAAAAAATCTTATTTAATCATAATTTACTAACTGAATAAAGATTAAATGCTCCAAACAATAAGCACTGTAGCTTTGAGAGTGTTGTCTAAGACTGCTAAGCTCCATAAACACCGCATCTACTTAGTACATCACTGTTACAAGGAGATAGTTTCAGTAATCTATTATTAATAACCCATGTATTATTTGAGTTGTTTTTCTTCTATTAAGTGTAGATTGCAGTGACCTAGCTACACACTGTCATGCAGTCTCCCTTGAAAACTTGCAAGAATCAGGCTAGGACTAGATATACACGCTTTGTCAATAAGACAGAATTAAGCCAACTTCCCATGCAGCCTAATGAGCAAACCCTTTGGATACCAACCAGACATTCCAGGTAGAAGGGAGCCAGCCATGCCTTGCTTTGTCAGGGGTCTGAATATTGTGTAATGATCAAGATAAGTGAACACACTATGAAGCTTAGCTGAAGTGAATGAGCGATTTCTAAAATCTATATTTAGGGTTTCCTCAACCAGTAATAAGTTTTCACCCTTTTTCATCATCAAAAGAAGACTGAGACAGAAATATAGGTTCTTAGATATCAAGTCACTTGAGAATCACTATTGTGAGAATTTGAGACTACCCTGGCGAATTTCTCTCTGAAGAAATTAATATGGTTGATAACAACCATAGGGCATCATGAATTTTAAAGTTGTGGCTGAAGGTGGTTCAAAATAAAGGAAGAAAAGGGGAAATAAAAAAAAATTATTCTCTACTCCTAGAAGCATCTGATATCTCTGTATTTCCATATTACATTAATTGAGATACCAGCCATGTAATATTATAAAATAATGTGTAATATCTACGGTATCTGTTTAAGCATTCTTATAAGGGAGAGTTTTAAAAAAAATAGTAAATAGCTAATCATTTAAGGATCTGGGGTAATGAAAGTTTCTTGTTTGGTTGAAATATCCTTATACTTTTAAAATCAGAAGTTTAATTGAAAGTTCACAGATGATTAGTTCATAATATAGGTTAATTATTACCAGTAATGAGATTTGTCTCCGGCAGATCGAATGCTAAAACTTTATAAGGTTAATTCACAATACTATCTATTAAAATGTAGATTCACAATTGGAATGGTTTTGGACTTTCTAGAGTTCCTTTGTTCCTTTCCTGAAAAACAATTCTTCCAGGCTAAGCTGGAAATGAATTATTTCCAATAATAGTCTAGAATCACATATGCACATGAAAGAAAAATGGGGTATTCTATTTAGTCCTCAGGGCTATGAGCAAAGCCAGGTTATTTTTCATTGTTTTTCCTTCATCAGACAGATGTTTCATATATGACTAATTCAGTGATGCTAGCAATCTCTTTGCAAGCCACACCAGACTGAGAAGCTTTGATTAAGAAGGTCAAAAGGAAATTCTTTTGATTAAATTAAACACTGATGTGAAGGAGTATGCTATGTGGGTCCTCTTCAGTGATATGTTGTTGACCTTGAATATTTCTTCTGTAACTCTGTCCTCTCACAGATCCATGATGTTACATTATTGTTTCTCCTTATGGTTTCTCTTTTTAAAAAATTATGTTTCCAATTGCTAATCCTCATTCTCTTTCTTCTTTCCTCTCTCCAAGATCCACTTCTGAGACACCTGGTATTTTCTTTTCCTATATACTCTTCTTCTGATAACATTTCTTTAATTATACCTTGTTAATAATATCAGACAGGGCTTCATTCACTGTATTGTTCATGGTCTTTTAGAATTCTGACATTCAGTGATCTTCTCCACATCAGTATTCTAGAGCTAAACTCTAAGTGAAATCCAATCAGAACATCTTTATTCATTTATTAAACAAATATACACTGAGAAATTATTAAGTGTTAGGCATTCTGTGAGGTGTTCAGAATGTGGTTGAAAGCAAAAAACAAATATAGTTTCTCTTTTCATGGAATTCAACTTGTCTAAAAGGTCCTTGGTCTCATGTCCTCCAAAAATCTTGTGTGCAGCTCTTCTAGCTGCCTGTTTCGGGAGGGAAATATATAGATATATCTTCACAGGAAAGGGCATGGAGAGACCCACCAAGGAAAGAAAATAAACTGGAAGAGGTAACAAAAGTGAAGAAATAAGACATTGAGCACTGAGAAAGAAAGACAAAAGGGGCAGGGGCTAAAGTTTTGAACAGGTTCAAGTAAATGCTATGATGCATGGAGCTTTGAGCAAAGAGATGTGGGTAAGGAAGAATTTTAAGAAATTTTTGCTGCATATATTTGTCGGTATCATCTTTCTGGCTCCATCAGTAAAAATTTCAGTACAGAACTACAGTACTAGTCAAGGTTCTGGAAATATATTTGTGGATTGGTGTTCAGTTTGAATGTGTCCTGAGTTGATATGGCCTTCGGGATTGGTGGGTCACTAAGCCCTGTTTTACTAAAGTTATTTCTATGATGAAAGCACATTCTTGAAAAGCACATGTGTATCTCTTGTACCCATGTTACATTTATTGTATGGTATTTTATATGGTTGGCATTTGAGAGTCATAAACTAAGACTCGACCTGTGTGTCAGAGGGGGGAGGCAGGTTAAATATCACTGAAGGGAATGCATATTCCCCAGGCCAATCATCTACATATGAAAATGGATGTGAAACCGTCAGAGACGGAGTACTTCCTGCATCTCTCAAGCCTCTTTTTCTCTCGAGGGTTTGAGATTTGAGGAGTCTAAATATGCTGGAGGAGTTACTCCATAGCAGTGCAAAATTGTGTGTGTACATGGAGACATTCATCAGTTTCTCAAAGCTACCCCAAAGCAGTTAAAATTCATTGATCTAATTGTATGTTATATGGTTTGTGTTAATTTCCCTTTTGTTACCTGAGCCTTTAGCCTTTTGGGAATATACTAGCCTGATCTCAACTCTGAATTGGAAAATTAAGAGAAGGGATGTGCATTCAGGCTCGGGCCAGAATGTTAAAATGAGGATGTGCTCCACTCCAATCCGATGCAGTAGGGGCAATATTCACTTAAGATAAATCTCCAAGGAGAAGATGAATCACAGGGACAGGTGTCAAGGCTGAGAGATTAACCATTCCCCCACCCCTCAACTGTGCTGTAGAGACTGACCACATTGCTTACCTTGAAGAATTCAGTTTGTATCTGATCAGGAAACCAGCAGTTTTCTTTATATTCTTGCGAGGTATTTTCCCACCTGAATCCCTCATCACAAACTCAACATGCTCAAAAGCAGGTTAATAGTCAATCCACCATAGTCAGTCCACCACATCCCCAAATCATATTACTCTGCCTCCTTCAGAGTTTTCTGTTTCTCTGAATTTTCCAAATCTTAGGCTCATAACCATTTTTGCTTTTTCTGCTTCGCCTCAGTATTTCCCACATCGAGGCCATTATTCACATAGTTACCTTCCTCTCCTTTTCTTGCTGATCTTCAGCACTGTCCCAGTAAGGGACCCCTCACTCAGGCAACACTCAGCCCTGTCCAGTACACAGAAATACCTCGAAGATCCTCTTCTTTAACGTCTAAAAGTGTGTTGTTGTTGTTGGTTAATGTGGAAGAATGACATTTGTTTGCCAACATTTTCATTTTTCCAAATAAGCATATTTGAAAACAAATGAAACGACATTATCATATATCATCACCATTATTTTTTAATACATTAAAAAAAGATATTCCTTTATAACTGAAAAGGCTTAACATTTTGAAATGTTTCCTTTTTACGTTTATTTTTTTCATTTATCCGAAGACTGCTGAAATTTTAAAAATTTACACCTGTCCTAGCATCTGAGTTGGAAACCAAACCACTGGCCCAAATTAATATGCAGGAAGGTTAAGAGTTTATGCCCTGGAGCCAGACCCATGTGGGGGTCACATAGTAACTCTGAGATTTAGTCAAGTTGCTTTACTTTACTAATCCTCATCTGTTTTGATCGGAAACAGCATAACTTGAGGATGTGAATAGTATTTGCCTTGCAGGATTAAGGTATAGATAAATGAGTTAATAAATGCAAGTTGCTCAGCCTAGGAGTTGGCACACAGTCAGCTACCAATAAATCGAGGATATGATAATTACTGTTACTATTTTGAACTCTTATTATGCTTCCTGTGTTTAACTTTTCACTAATGGCAAGTTCTTTTCTTAAATATATGTGTTGATTACTTAAACTAAGCCAGTCCCTTGGATACCTAGTTTCATTAATTCTTATAATTGAGAAACTGCTGCTATATTTCATATATTTAAGGTGAGAGATACTTTTCCAGAAGAGTTGTCATTTCATTGGATGTTATTGCTTCTTACTGTGAGAATTTTAACCATGTGATTATTTTCTGAAAACGGACTTCAATTTGGCCTTTTCTGTGACCAAAAATGAATGAAGATCTTACTGTCTGATCCAGGTTTAACAAACTCACCTAAAAGAATCCCCTTTGGGCAAGTCTGCAGATGGATTTTCTGTACCACTGAATTTCACATTTCCTCATAATTAAAAGGGTGGGTAAAACCCTCCTTACCTACATTTTAAACCCAAGAATGTTTCCTTGTGCACATCCAAAAGAATAGTGACCTTTTTCAAACAGAGAGAAATAGTGATTTATTAATAATATTCCTTAGAGTGATAAAAGATTATAAAAACAGAGATCAATTACAGCTGAAAACCCTTGGCTTTCGGGGCCAATGTTGGGACAGAGTTGGTGAATAGTAATGTTTAACTCTTTTGGTGAAGCTAACACAGCTGAGTGAAGGGCTATGCAAATACTGAAACCAAATGTGTATGGAATAGTAAATTTATTCCTTGGAACTTGTTGAATATAAAAAGCTTGGGTCATTAAAGGAGAATTACCCTTGCGACATACAAGCATAAATCTTTATTTGATGGAGGGTGTGAAGGGAATAATTAGTGCTCCTTGTAGCATAACTAATGTTCTCATAGAGAAAAAAAAGAAAACACAGAAGAGATGAAGATGCACACCTTAACTCATATCACAGATCTAGGCACAGAGGAACTGAAACATGAATGAGTTGGCAAGCATCATGGGATGATGAACTGAGATTGGGGTGCTGAGGTTCACGTCTGATTCTAGATCTTACTAGCTATGCAGCCTTGAACTCAATCAGCTCTCACACATTTGAGCTTTAATTTCTTTTTCTGTAAAAATGGATTAGGAATGATATCTTTAAAGGGTCTGGCATAAGGTGTTTATCAAAATAGGAGTTATAATTAGTGGAACATATTGGAAATATGACGATAAGTGGAGTCTAAATGTCACACATGTGCGCTCATACACACACACGCAGATAAATCACTGATTTATCAGTTACTATTGAGCATTTACTCTAGCAGGCTGCGTGCTAGGCATCGGTGGTAAGCAGTATATAGTTTGGGACACTGAACTCATGGGGCTTTTGAGCTGCTGCTAAAAACTAGATCATCGCATGTGGTTTTCTTAATATGCTTAAGTTAAACAATGTGTATATGAATCTACGTGAAATTTTTTCAGAGCTCTTGTTAAGTTAATGACTTGAATTTTCGTAAAAGAACACTTTCTCCTTTTCTAAAAGCTCAAGTCAGCAATGCAATTTTGACACAGATCTAGGACAAAGCATGACTCCAATGGGACCACACATAAAGTTTACTGAACCTCAATAAACCAGGTTAACTCAACTGTCCCTTTTTTGCCTGTACAATATTCAAAAGCATATGTAAGATCTCCTTATTTTCATTTGTGCCTAGAAATAAGGCAATGTTTAAACCATTCCATGAAATGATTATCCTTTTGCAAAAATTTATTTCCACCTGGAGTGTTAACAAATCTCAAACCATAGTATATTCTATCACCATTCCCCGTGGGCTCCAGCTAAAGGAGCTGCTGCTATTCTCCCTTCAGTTGATAATGGGCAGTTTTTAGGACAAGGAAATAATCAGTGGCATCCTGAATCAGAATCTGCCAGGTCATAGACACTATTAATGATCATATTAATATCTAGAGTTTATTAAGCATATATCATGTGTTAAGCACTGTGATAAGTGCTTTAGGAGAAGTAACTCATTTATTTCTCTTTATGACCCTACAAAGCAGGTAACAGTGTACAGATCGGGAAACTGAGGCTTAAAGGAGTTTAGTGAGTGTGTCCAGTCCTGCAGCTCATGACTGGTTATGTGAAATTATGAGCCCAGGCCATATATCTTCAGAGACTGCCCTCGTAACCACGACTCTTAAACCACCGCCCATGAAACTGAGGTCTGCATTGGAAACCAAGGTATCTTTCATAGCAGGTGTTCTTTGAACTTCACAGTATTTATTTCTACTTCTCTTATAACCTCTGTAATCATCCACTTATTGAGTTGCAGCTCACAGTATGTGTGTGGGAGGTTGCAGATAACATACCGGCAGTTTGTGCTCTTACTCATGCTTGCCAGCTGTTCTGGCACAATATTTATTCTCCCCATAAATCCTAGACTGTTCATTTTTATATATAAAAAAAAAATCTGTCAATTGACAGTTCATTTTATTTATCTACTGAAAATACCAGATCATTAGGTATCATTGACTTCAGCTTCACAGTCTCCAAATAAATGGAATTCTCGGCACAAAGCCTGACAGCATGGAAGTATGACACAGCACTCTTTGATCTACTCACAAAACTTCCAGCGAGTCTCAAATCAAGGCCCATCCTCCGCCCCCGCCCAAATTTTGTAAATTACTCTCTGTGCACAGGTAGGGGCTAATGAAGGTTAAATCATTCTAATTTAGTTGTAAATATGGCAACTCAGTGTTTGAGCTGTGTGACAGGTGTCAGGCATGTGTGCTTCCTCTAAGGGGCCCACACAGTGGCCTCCCAGTCCTTGGCATAACCTTTGTGTCACCTAATGCCATATGGCGGAAAAGCCCTTCACCTGATGGAAGAGACTACATGTTCTTTCTTATCTTCCTTTTCCAGTTGCATCTTCTCTACTCAGGAAGACAATGTGATATAATCGCTCTGAGGTTATCGGTAGTAATGCAATAATCGACCATTATATCTTCCCCCCCCCCACCAAAGTTTAGTCTTTAAAACATACTGCTTTGAGTTTCTAGGAAAAACATTTTGATATATCCATTCCCCTCTTGGAAACCATTCCATCTTTCCCTTGATTTGTGGACTAATTATGATTCCCTTGTTAGTTCATTAACTTTTCTTTTCCATTAAGCGGTCTGTCTTTTTTGACATTACCTTCTGTCAGTTAAAATGCTAAGTGCAAAATAATTTAGGATTAAGGGGAGTCCATTTGGTCGTGAACAACAACAAAAAAGTAGACCTCTCTCTTTATGATGGAATTTGAAAGGCATTAACATATTGTCATTACATTTCTGAGGGAGTTTCTCAAATATTCCAGGGCTAATAATTCTCTTGAGAGATTATTCCTCGAGTGAGGAAAACAGGTGCTGTGGGAGAAAGAGACACTGGTTACCCTTTTTGCAGTAACTGAAATAACTAACGTTTATTATTAACTGTGCCTCAGAGCTAGCTCTCAAATTCCCTTTCATGTGCCAAACATTTTTACAGCCCTGCCTCAGCCTCCAGGTATTTTTGATATGCTTATATAATAGGAAAACTATTGGAAGTCAATATGATAGACTGTAGTATACCTGTATCCTGCTTCCATGTCGGCTGGAGCTTACATTCAACATTTTAAAGAGGCATGGTGTTCAGGGGAAAAAGTTTTTAGTTATGTTCTGTTTTCAACACCTGTTGGGCAAGCATGAAAGTCCTTTGAAGTTAGATGTTGCCTTACAGTTCATGTATCAGCAAGGAGAAACCAAAAAATACACTGTTTTATTCTATTTTTGAAACTCTGTTCATGTACCAATGCCCAGGGGCTTCATCATTTCTGACCATTTCCTCCTAAGCTGCAAATTGCAGACTCAATTGAGTGGTACATTTGAGTTTAATGGATATTCGCAGTAATCCTCACCTTTAGTGTGCTACGGAAATTTGTTCACTCCTGGAGACACCATTATAATACTTAGGATTTTGGTTTTGGGTTTAGGATTTCTAAGTATATGGAAAAAATGCTATATATATATAACTATATATATAACTATATATGTAGCATTTTTTCCATACACAATTATATGAAAACATTTGAATTATATGAAAACATTTGAATTATATGAACACATGAATAAAGCTACTTGAACCTGGAAACAGATAGGGAGGCAGATAGATATATAAATCTCACACATCACAATATATATCAATAAAATAAAATACTGAGAAGATTTCTTAACATTTAAAATAATGTGTTCTAAACAAATATAGCTGATTGGAAAGTCAATAGCCCTCAGTTTCCTTGTGTCATGTTTGGAAGTTGTCCCTTCAGGACCATTACTACAAGCTCATTCCATACTGGGATTTAAAGATCTGTTTGTATCACCCTTTCCTAATGGAGAGAACCCTAAAATATGATATTGAAAACCAAAGAACTAAAAATCCTAAAGCACTTCACACTGCTGGATAACATCTGAGTTAGTAACTTTAGCCGTATCTCATTTTAATAGAATCAATGACCCAGTGGAAGAGTTTAAAGGAGGACAGACGGTCTATGGATTGCACTCAGAGCAATGGCATGTGGGGACTATTTGAAAGTATCCGGAAAGGTTCAACTTAAAAGAGGAGATTTAAGAAAGGAGCGAGGAGGCATGATGGCTGCCTTCATCTAATTGAAGAGCTACCCAGTAAGATATTTGATTTGGTTCTGAACCAAGACTGAAAAACTGGGACAATGGGATGGCAGCTATGAGGAGCATCGTCCTTCCTCAGTGCACAGAACTTTCTAACAAAATGATCTGCTGTTAAATGCAGTCGGTTCTCTTGTGTTACAGAGATGTTGTCCCTTTTTGGCTTATATTCTGGCCGAAGTTTAAGGGATTCTGTAGAGGAGAGTCTTACTTTGAGTTACACTAGATAATATCTGTGTTAGTTTACTAGGGCTGCCATAACAAAATACAACAGATTGGCTGGTTTAAGCAGTCGAAATTTATTTTCTCACGTAGCTCTGGAAACTATGGGTCCAAGATCAAAGGGTCGGCAGGTTTGGCTTCTCCCGAGGCCTCTCTCCTCTGAGTACAGGCGGTGCCTTCTCCCTGGGTCCTCACGTGGCTTTTCCTCCGTGTGTGTGTGTGTGTGTGTGTCCTTCCCTAGTGTCTCTGTGTGTCCATATTTCTTCTTCTTACAAGGTCACCAGTCGGTTTAGATAACAACCCACTCCAACAGCCTAACTTTAGCTTAATCACCTCTTCAAAGGCCCTATCTCCAAAGATAGTCATATTCTGAGATGCTTGGGGTTAGGGCTGCTTCAACCCATGAATTTGGCTTGGGGGCATACCATTCAGCCCATCACAATGTCTTAAGTTCGCTTCTGATTTTCAAGAGTTCTTCTTGAGGAGAGAAGGGACAATTCAAACTATACCAAAGCCTGCTTCCTGGAAGAGGAAAAAAATCCTCAACCAAAATGAAGGATTGAGGAACTCTGTGAGCACCCTTCTCTAGATTAATTCTTACACCAGAGGGGTCTCTTGTCTTCTGTCTTCAAATTCAGGTTAAGCCATAAACTGTGCTCTTTGGCTTCTGGTTGAATGTGGAGAGGATTAAATTCATTATAATATTAAATAGATCAAGTGGAATTCGCTCTCAGTAGAGAGCAGCTGTTGGGTCCAGCAAAGTTGTGACAGGCTCTGCCAATTATTGCAATGCAAATATAATCATCTAACTTCCGCTATTTCCAGGCCTTGACAAGCCCCACAGATCTGTTGGGCAGTTTCTTCTGATGTGGTCCCATACATTCTGGCTTGACAGTGGCTGCCTTAGAGGCCAAAGCACATGTCTCTGATGGGCATTCAAGACTGAAACTGAGATCCGAGAAGTGGTTTGGACCTAGGTTTGGAGTGATGGAGGGGAAAAAAGAAATCCAGGCACACATGTTCATTTTGCTCTTATTAATACAGTTGATATTGATTTAGCTTCTGGCGATGCTGCCTGCTTTTTGCTTAGAACAGCAAAATGAAGTGGGGATACAGATACCTTGGCATCCATTCTGTGACTGAGGAGGTTTAATTTTGCTGAGTTTGTGCATGTATGATTTCATAACAATATATTAGTTTGAAAGACTATGATGTATTTTTATATGGTAGAAAGTAGTGAAATAATGAATCTTTGATTTCTTGGATTAGATAGGTCCAGGCTGAGTTGAAATGATTTAATTAGGAGGTAGAATGAAGTCTGACCAAGTCAAGTGGATCAGTGTGGACTCACACAGGGTCTTAGGACAAATTTAGGCAATATCCATACAGACGTTAATGAGCATATAGAGGAATTTCAAAATTTGGAGGAGAAAGTATAGCTGCTCTATCTGCTCATAAATTTGACCATTTCAAGAGACAATTTCAAGGAGGAAGAAATTTTCTTCTAAAAAGCAAATGTTTGGTAATATAGGGGAGCGAAACTGGGCACCCCAAAATGTGTCTTTGGCATGCAGATTATTTTGAGATGGAAACAATCAATGCCCAAGACTCAGAAAGAAACTTTGGCCTTCTCTGTAACTGCCTAAAAAGTTTTAGTTAGAGCGCCTATTCTGAAATAGAGCTATCACCAAAGAGATCTGCAAAACGTCTGGACTAGGTGTGGTAGGGGAAACTCCACACAGCCTAGAGATCAGAGTCCCCTCTGTGTCCCACTGTCTCTGCAAGGCCCAACAAACATTTCTTTACCAAATACTTGCTTTCCATCTTCATGTGAATTGCCTTCCTCCCCTTTGAAATCCCAAGCCACTACACCCAACATCCTTTTTGCCTTTAGCTGAAGATGGTATTTAAGATGAGAGTTTTAGCCATTTTGGTGAGCTACTCAGTTTCTCTGAGTCTCTCCCATGTATACATGTTATTATACTTTGGTTTGATTTTTCTCCTGTTAACGTATCTCATGTCAATTTAAATTCTCAGACCAGCCAGAAGAACTTAGAAGGGTAGAGGAAAATTTCTTCCTCCCCGACAATACACAAGTATTTGCTGGACCATGCAGAGACAATGGGACACAGAAATTTTTGCAAACGTAATTTGCTAAGTTTTTTCCTATCTATCACATCTAGTTCAGTTATCTATGGTGACAGTTCCCTTCCTGGAACAGGTCCTCTATGTAGATTCTTTTAGGCAGTTGGGGGGAGGTCAAAGGTTCTCCCTGAGTCTTTGGGCCTCAAAAATAATCAGCCTAAATTAATCCTCATGCCAAAGAGATACAATTTGGGGTGGCAGATTTTACTCCCCTACACTAGGTACAAGACAAGAAGAAGATTGTGTTTACTGAAATTACCTGTAAATGCAAGTAAAAGAATCTCTTTTCCAAATTCCTTTTCGTATTATGTACCCTTGTAATGAGAGAAGTCTTCAGTGGAAACTGATCATAAAAGCAGACCAAAGTAATGCCATATAAAACCTCTCTTCTTATGTGAAATGAGTTTGGTTATATTTTTTTTCTGTGCCTGTATGTGCTTTTCCTGGGGTTAGATTGCTTTCAGGGAGGTTGTCTTCTACTATCATGTTGATGTCTCAGAAGACGATTCAAATAATAAAAACAAAGACAGATGGTCTGTGAAAAGGAGAGTATCAACTCCTTTCACAACAGCTTCTCTGACTCAAAGTGAGTTTGTTAGCATCACAAGTGGAATGCAGCATTTTCTCTACACGCCCCGCCCCCAATGTTGGAGAGAATCATGTACACTCTAACCACCTGACACATAAGTGTTCTGATGAAGACAGAGATGCTACATTCTGCTAATATGTTCATGAGAAAAGAGCATTTGTTCAATATTTACATTCTCCCAAGTAAAATATGTACCTTTTGTAAACTTTTCTTTTGATGACACATTTTTGTCCTCCTTCCAATCCACTGTACAGACACATGCTCACAGAATGATTGTCTTAAACAAGGGACATTTGTAACAGGCAATTCCAGAAGTGAAGAGCCCGCATGAGCTAGTTTTCTGGGTTCAGGGTCCTTAGGGCTACCTCGCGGAGGCGAATATTTACTTCTACTTATGAGCCTCTGTACTAATGGGTGTTTGATCATGAGCAGTGTAGTGTGCATTCTGTAGCTTCTTTTGTAAAAACCTGTTGTTTGCGTTTGAAATAAATTTCCACATAAAGACTGGATTTTCAGTCAACAAGAGCGTTACTTAATTGTAACAGCACTAAATTCAAAATTCATCTCTATTTTCATTCTGGATCAGTCTTATAGCCCCACTGTTTTTCTTGCCCCACTATTTCCAAGAATTGCACTTCTATCACAATTTTATAGTAGTTCTTATAAAGGATTTCCTTCTCATTCTTTCATTTGTGCTAGAATGTATTTATTGAGCATCTCTTATATGCCTGGTACTTAAGGACAGAAGAGAGATACAGAGAGGAACATGACTTGATTCAGTTTTGAGGGGCAATCCATGCAAACCAAAGCCTATGGTGGAATGTGACATGTATTTTGATATGGGTATTTGCAGGTTCCGGAGACTCAGAAGAAGGCACATATCCAGAAGTGTGGATCTTTCTGTACACAAGTCTGTCCATTGCTTAGGATCAGGTCACATTTATAAGCATGTTCTCTCTTCTTGTAACAATTCCCACCCCCCTCCAAAAAAAAAAAAAAAAAAAAAAACTGCTTCCTTTGACTTCATGGTCTTCACCACCTGCCCCTACCACTTGAGGATTATGTAACCACTCCTTCCAACCATCCCTAGTTGCTACACCTGAGTTCAGAATGGGACAAGCTCTCCTCAGCACTCTTTGTTACTGGACCTTTGAAGGATTTACTGCTAGTGTCTATCAGGAAATAGACATAATCATGGAAGTGATAACTGAACAGAGTCTCACAAAACTAGTAAATGTCGTCAAAAGTGTGGAGGTAGAGGAAGGGTGATGTCCTAGGCAGAGGGAAGAGAGAAGAGGCATAGCTGTGTATGGATGAGAGATGGGATGGTGTTTTCTCTGAACTGTACGGCTGTAGGGAACATAGATTGCACCCCTTTAACAGGAGGATTGCCCTTCTGTGATTTCCAGTGTACTGACATGCTCCCAAATACATGTTCTTTTTACTTGAAGATGTTCTGTTGATCTGCTGGAAGTAAATTTGGAACTTGCCACTCACTTTCTCCTCTCAGCTATTGATAAAAATAAAACAAGGGAACAAACAAACAGAAACACTTCTGATATATTCTCGCCTATATAATCCTCTCCCCCAACTTTTCTCTCAATCTCAATCTTAAACTCTCCATCTCTCTCAAAACTTTCAGGGGAAGCTAGATGGGAACAGAAGCCAATGGCATATTTTCACTAGGGTGAGTTGAAGATACATTTGACCTGCATTTTAATGAAAGACCTAAGCTGAAGAATCTTCGGGAAGTTCGTGGAAGGAATTGGGATAAGGGACAGGAATTGAGCAGAGAGAAGGATATTGCATGAGAAGAAACAAAAAGATGACCAAGAGATTGGAGGTACTTTGCCTACCAAGTGTTGGAGTACAACTTGGTGTTCACTTGCCCTGTCATTTTCTCATCTTTTATGCCAACCTTGTCTGCACAGTGCCCACAAAGCAGTGAAATATAATAGTGATGGGGCAGGCATCTTATATGATCATTCAAGTAACGTTTGTTTAGCACCTACACTGGGGAAGAGTGGTTAAAAAATATATATATATATATTTTATAGATAACATATATAATTAATATATATTTATAATTTATATCCCTCTGTCTAAATGACTTTATTGTATTTTCATCTTTAATGGAATAAAAGCCATTGCAAACTAAGCTTCCAAGGCTATAGTATATCCAAATACTGGAAAAGTAGAGTCATTGGAGCCATATTTAAACCCTACCTATGACCTTGGCAGATTACTTCACATCTCTGAGACTCAGGCCTTGATAACTGAATGGTGAAGGTAATACTTGCTTCATAAGATCCTTGTAAGGATTAGCTACTGCCTGATAAAAATAGACATTCAAAAATGATAGTTACGTTGTGTGACATAGTAGAGTGACATAGACACGGATGTAATAGGACAAAATCTCTTGAGCTATGATGTCATGACATGTTGGCATGAATCTATTTCTGTCTGTAATCTCCACTTCCTGAGTATACTATTTTGCAGTCTATATACTGTTAGACCCAAACGGTCTACGAGGGATTCCAACTCGCCCAAGAACCGCCAAGAGTCGAGAGCCGTTGCAACACGCAAGAGGTTTATTAGGAGCCGATGCACCGGGGTTCCCTGAACCTCACGCAGGAGGCCGATGGGGAACCCCTAAAAGCGGAATCACATACTTTTTATAGGTTTATTTACTCATAGGGCGGGTATATTCTCACAATGATTGGGTAAATGTGGTGACTTTTGAATTCATTGGCTTAGGAACTTTTGTCCCACCTTCTGGCCGTTATAGTTGTTTGTTCATTGTGGCGGTTAGGGCGTATACCTGTTACGGGCAACTGGAAAATTACCCGCTGTCTGGCAAGTCCCCGTCAACTGAAAAACTCCAAGAATTGGTTTCGATAGGGAGAAGGAGTGGCGCACGATAGGGAGAAGAATTGGTTTACGGGAACAAGTGACGGGGTGGAAAGTCCCTAAAGGCCCCACAATACCATCTTCATTCTTACTTAACAGGCCTAAGACCACTCAGGTCTGGTGGTGGGTTCTATGAATAAATATGAACTCACCACGTGCATATATATGTCACCATCTCAAACTTAAGAGGCTTTGTCCTATCATGACAGATAGAAAATGCCATGGTGCTTTGTTGCCACCAAAAGAATACAAGGTCTTATGACTGACTGTTTCACTGAAATCTTCCCCTTTCAGTAGGGTTTATCATGAAGAACTCCTTGATACTACATGGTGTATCAGATTTGGATACATTTTATTATTTTCTTAAAGGTGACCACCATTCAAATGAAATATAAAACCAAACAACATCATATACAGTTGCACCTTGTGAAAATCATAAGAAAAAAGACTGAGGCAGAGGGAAGAAGCACAAAATTAAAGCTATAAGTTGCCAGGGAGAATATGACAGTGAAAACCAGAGTTGCAATTTTATTGTGTTATTTTTTCCTTTTCCCTTTCCCTTTTCCTTGACCCCTAGAGAATACACAAATAAAATCAATTAATGGGCCTTGAAGAAGAATCACTTTAAGCTGTTCAATTAAACCCCGCAATGCAGAGACAGAAGGGAGAAAAAAAAAACAATAAATACGTCTTAAAAAATGGACTCGTCACAGGCGCCAGGGTCCCGACATGGACCATTACTGATGGATCGAATCACACTTCCATTAGCACCATAATCTTATAGACTCCACAGGCTGTAAAAAAGGGATTTACTTTAATCAGGTTTGGTTAGGACTGCATTTGAAAAGAGCTGCAAGTGAAATAAAACATGACCTACACATCTTTGATTTCTCTCTGGCACTGGTTCCCCAGTATGTAATTTGCTGTCCACTGATGGGTCATTTTTAATGACTGTGATGTGTTGGTACACCTCTACTCTCTTTTAGTGGTGGAAGTCATTAATACAAACCTGCAGTATTCCTTCTTAACTATTTTTCTTCATCTAATCATTTGGCTTAACGATCATCACGGAGGCCAAAATTCCAAAATAGTTCTCCCGGATGAGATCTTCTTTTAGGCAAGTCTATAGTCTAGGCTTTCCGAAGTTTTCAAAGAATTATCATCAGTTTTCCTTAAAATATGAATGCTATGGGCTTTGGATAAATGCTGAGCTAAAGGAAACTACACAGCTTTCTTTCTGGTCATACCTCTCAGTTCCTACTCTGCTAATGGACCTTGCAGAGGGGTCAGGGCATGCAGTGTTGGCCACACTTAGGGTCTCTGGGATGTTTTTAGAGTTTTCCCTGAGACTTATGTTCCAGAGAAAGCACTATGAGAAACACTGACTTAGCTTTTATCTCACTCTGTAAATTCCTTGCAATAAGTTGATTGCTGCCTTGTTGGTAATAAGCACTCACCCAGAGGGTGGCTGGAGTGACTCTTGCAGGCCATAGGAGATGAATGGCCATTAAGGACCCTGGGAAGTCTATAAATCCAAGAGGTGTCAGAATAATCTTTTCTCGGTGCTTTTTGCTTCATACTTTGGCCTTCCCAATTTATCAAAAGATACCAGCTCAATATTGAGTTGGATTTCTTCTTCCTTTCATCACAGAGCAGGGGGTCTAAGAAGACATGTCATTCTAGTGTCAAACAGTTGTTGTCTCTTGAGTGTGTATGTTTTTCAATATTAAGATACACTATGTTTTGTTCAGTATAGATTTTTAATTTGTAAGAATAGTAAAGGCCGTTGAGCCATACCATTTCTTTGGGTCAAGCAATGCTATATGGACTGGATTCTTTGTAATGAGTACTGGTTATACAAGGGCAGGGCTGTGATTTTTGTATCACCTATTGTGTATATGTGTGTGTGTGTGTGTGTGTGTGTGTGTGTGTGTGTATGTGTGTGAATATGGTTGTATCATCTATTCTTAATGTAAATCCTGACCCTTCATATAAACCTATGCTTTATGTATTTATATCTAATTTTCATTCCTTTAAGGACTTGATTAAGGTTCTTTTGCAGACTAAGGTACATCGGATTTCTTTGCTATCCTGGTGTTCTTCTCTTATCAACTAGACAGGGCCAGAAATACAAGAGAGGGGTGGCTTATGAAATGGATGGGATTCAGCTGTGCCTTGGAAAATTCTGCTATAGGAGGAGGAAAGTGGCTTCATCCCACCAATTGGAAAATTCTGAACCATCTGCATGGTTGCCTAATTAGGATTATCTATGTCTAAGTTACAAAAGACCAAAGGGTAACTCGGGGGAGAGGTAACTAAAAGTAGATTTGATGAAGGAAAATAGAAAAGGAAGAAGGAAAGAAAGACTAAGCAAGAAGTACTGTCAAAAAGATGGAGAGAAATGAGCAAGAAATACATAGAATATGTAAAGCATTGAGAAAACAGGTTGACTGGAATTCCAAGGACAGCAGCTCAGAGAAGATGAGCAATTATGACAAAACTAGCATAACAAAGACCCCAAATTAAAGGATCTAATGGAAGATTTGGTCATCGAATTGCAAGGTTAATTCTAGAAGCACTTTTAAAAGCCCCAAAAAGCATAAAATTCACTTTAAAAGAACTCCAATTTTAAAAGCTCCCTAGAGGCACTGTAATAGAAAAGGGCTTTTAAATGCTATTTCTATTTTTTCCCTGTTTTCCTTAGGGGCTGTCTCAGAGGGATGATTTATTGTCTATTATATTTAAAGTGACAGGGCCAATTTTGAATGCCTGCTGCAGTGGTGCTAGCATCAAAGTACATGGGATTGCAGAATGTACCCCATACACAGCCAGTCAGTACCTGATTTCTGTTTGGTTTTGGGTGGCATGACTGAGAAATGGAATGAGAGACACATGGAACTCTCTTCTTATGACTATAAGTGCAGTCCTATTGTTCACATCTAAGTGAGTCTAATTATTAGAAAAAAATGTTTAATCAAGGAAAGTTTTGACTGGATTTTTCTTCCTCTTTAAAGGTAAATGAACAGAGATTCTTTGTAAAGGAGATGCAGAGTGGTATTTCCTTCAAGCCAATATAAAAATCTCCCTTTGATTTAGCAAATGCTTATGTGCTCAGTGTTCAAGGTACTAGTCTAACTGGTTTGCAAAGGTGTAGGTAACGTTGCCTTGTGGTTAAAGAGACAGAGAAAGAGGGAGAGAGAGAGAGAGAGAGATAACAGACGGTAAAAAACAATGAGTCTCCTGACCCATGATTTTCCCAAAGAGTTTAAATCTAAAGAATTGAATTAGAATGAGTTAGTCTAAATTCCACATGTGAGAGCTGTGAGTGAACTTGAGTGAGTCATTCAACTTCTTTGAGTAAGAAAAGCATTAATACATAATCTGCTGACCTTGGAGAGTGCTACTAGAATCAATTCAACATAAGATAGTTTGGGCCAACACCTTGAAAAGCTCCATAATGAATAAGATTAACTGTGATTGTCAAGTTTTCTCCCAACTATTTCTTCCATAATTTTTAGTGCTTTATGGAACTGGGGGTGTTTTGGCTAATATACATTATCTCAGAACTCAAAATCATCTTAAACTGATCTCAAAGTGTAGTAAAACGGCATAATACATTCCTTTGCTCTCGAATAAAACTCGCTTAATTAGTATAATATCAAAGTTCTTCATGTTTTCCCCCTTTCACATTTGATTTTTTCCTGAAAAAAAATTTTGTTTACTTTTTCTGATTAATGTGATATTCATTGTGTAAAATTTGAAAACACAGAAAAATCAAAAGAAAAAAAGACCATTGGTAATCCTATTACCAAGATTTAAAGGATGTTAATATTTTGACGTATTTCCTTCCAGTCTTTTAAAATATTACATCTGTATGTCTAAGTATGATTTTTCAACATCACTTTAAGCAGAATTCGCTTTTTGTTTCTTTTTCCACTTAACATTATTCTTTTAAGTAAAATAATGACAATTGTAATTACATGCATTTCATTAGTTCATGATTTCCTTTGGTTGGAGAGAGTTCCATAAAATATTTTTACAATTTTAATGCTTCAATGAATATATTTGTACATAAACTTTTATTCTTATTTATGATTATTTTCTTAGAAATAATAGATTTCTAGAAACAAAATTTCTTTTTGAGTTAGTTTTACATTTTTAAGGCCATTTATAAAGATTTACCAGTTTGCTTAATGGATTTTTTTTTTACCAATGCTAGGCTGTATGCCTTTCTTTCCAAGATGCCATTCTTTCCACACCTATACTACCAGTAAGCATTGTCCTTTGTTTATTGTTTTGGAAGGTATATTAGCTATATATAATTTTAATGTATATTTAGATAAAATATAAAACTTGTATTTTAATATTTTGTGATATAGGATAAATTCTAGTCACATTGTACTTTTAAAAATAATGTCTTCTCCAGATCACATTACAAAATATTTGAGTCAGCTTATCAGCAATATTTATGCAATATTCATAATAGAAAGAAGTCGGGAAAAAGTATGAAGCAAATATGAATGTAAAATATGCTCTGAGTTTCCTGGAAGCCAGAGCAAAAAAGGGAAGTCTATTTTTTCATTAGCTGGAAGCCAAACAAAAAAAGAGAAGTCTATTTTTTCATTAACTGATAGAATTCAGATGTCTATTCGAGAGACACAAACATTTTTTTGTGGTAATACATGCTAAAATGAAGTTATTTTATGAAATCTTAAAGACAGAGTACTTAGTATTATAATGGAGAATGCCTTTAACTGTGTTATAGCAAATCCAAAACCACGCTTTATTGTAAAGTTTGTTATTTCTACCCTCAATAAACAATGGAAGAATATTATTATACTATAGACCATAAAGTTAGCTCTGTGGAAGATTATGCTATATTTGTCCAAAATTAATAACTTTCCAATGGCTGGCCTATTTTGATATAAAGACAATTTAGAATACCTGTATAATTATGCTAAGCACTTAATGTGTACCTTATTCTTTACAAAACTCAATGAGATATGTACTATGTCTCCATTCTACAGGTGAGAATACTGAGGCTTGGGAATGATAAGAAACTTTCCCAAGGTCATACAGCTAGATTACACTGGAACTAAAGCTTTAATCAGACATCACATTCTCAATGACTAGGCAATACTACTTCCTAATTTCTAAAACTAGAATCGCTTAGTAGAATGATACCATTAGCATTTCCATTAAAGGCAGTGAAGAGAAGAGGAGGAGGAGAAATCAATGAGTGATTTGCTTTTTTTTTTAATCACCTATGACAGAATAGGCTTTTCTGAAGACCAAAGGATAAATAAAAGGTTTGGTCTATTATCTAAAGAAAAATGCAGGATTTTTCCATGGAATGTATTTAAGACTCATTTATTTAATTATAATTTATTTAAGTATTTAAGACTCATTATTTAAGACTCATTTAATTCTCACAATAATGTGAGATGTAGGTATATTATTATCCTTATGTGGGTATATTATTATCCTTATTTTATATAGGAGAAATAGTAGCAAAGAGAAGTTAAGTGACAATCCCAAGGTTATACATGTGGCAGGTGGCAGTGCCAGGATTTCAGTGAGAGCACCTAAGCACCTGGAGCTTGTACTCTTAAACATTACCTTCTACAATGCTATCACATACAATATTTTCATAGTAATCAGGTTTTATTCCTTCTTTTATAGATGATTCAGTCTTTAAGAAAAAACCATGATGGGCTATCCTTAGATTTTATTCATTCTACCATACACTTATAAAATGTATTCATATTTAACTCTATTAATGTTATACTGTATTTGTCATCATTATAGTTAACTGGGAGATTCGTACATCTCAAGACTTAGCATGTTTCCTCTAGATGGGCAATAATAGTTATAGAATTCTCCTATTGTGATAGAATCAAGGAATCATAGAATTTGAAGTGATTTCAGAAGTCATTTAGTCCAGATGCTTAATTGAAATCTCTTTTACTGTGTGAGTTTTTGCATTGTTTCTTTTGAGCTCCTTCTACTCATTTATTAGGAAAATCATTCTACTTGTTAAAAGATCTCTTCATTTGAGCCAAAGTCTCTTTCTTTGAAATTTTTGCCCATTGTTTTTACTTGTGGATCCACTCAGAATAAGTCTAAATATTTTCCCCATTAAAAAGTCTTTAAAATAGTTAAGTTGATTATCTTGTTGTTGTTTCCCTCAAACACACTCTCCTTTGATTCACTTTCTTCAATTTTTCTTCAGTGGACAGTGTTCCAAGTGTTCTCTACCATCTTCATTTGATCTAGATATTGTCAACATCTTTACATGTGATGGCCAGAGTTAAAATATTTTATGTGTATACATATATATATATTTATGTATAAATGTATATATATTTATGTATAATTATATATGCTTATGAATATATATATATATAAATGTATATATTTATGTATAAATATATATATTGTGTATATATTTATATACTTATGTATAAATCTGATATATTCATGTATAAATGTATATATTTATATATATTCATGTGTAAATGTATACATATTTTATGAATATATTTATATATAAATGTATATATAGTCTATATTCATGTATAAATGTATATATTTTTATGTATATATTCATGTATAAATGTATATATATTTATATATTCATGTATAAATGTATATATATTTATATTTATATATATTTATGTATAAATGTGTATATATTTATGTATAAAGGTATATATTTTATGTATATATTTATGTATAAATATATGTATTTATATATATTCATATATAAATGTATATAGATTTTTATATATTCATGTATAAATGCATATATATTTATATATATTCATGTATAAATGCATATATATTTATTTATATTCACGTATAAATGCATATATATTTTTATATATTCTTTTATATATTCTTGTATAAATGTAGATATATCTATTCATGTATAAATGTATGTATTTATATATATTCATGTATACATGCATATATATTTTATGTGTATGTGTATATATATTCATGTATAAATGTATATATATTTATATATATATTCATGCCAAGTAACCGACAAGCCATTAGCAAAGGTAGGACTAGGACTCACACTTCCCAAGTGTTTTCATTACTGCGGAGTAATGTGTGAGCTGTATTCCTTCTATGTTGTTTTCCTCTTACTTAATTGTCCTCCTGTCCCATTTCTTAACTCTGTTTTAGACAGTCTCTTCAAATGTATAAATTGTACTCTCCGAGTTAAATACCACTTTATTTCCTGTTTTCAGTTTTGTGACATTTTATCAAAAGTGGTTTATTAATTGGACAATCTGGAGAATAAGATGTAAATTGGTTGAAAGGGGACTTAATTTTGCACCAGCCTTGGATCCCCTACATAATTCTCCAGCAACTAGTTTATTGCTCCTGAAGCTGACTCATGTGTAGCTGGCTCGATTAGTGCTCTGAGAACTGAGGTTCCACGACTCTTGCCTGACCCTCCTGTCAGTATCGGCCACCACTCTTGCTCTGCTTGGCTCCATTTAAGCCCAGCTCAGTGGACTGCTTTGCATGTTCTAAATGCTGTGTGATGCTTCCTCTCGTAATCAGGCTGAGCATCACTGCTTCCCCCAGTCACCCTCTGCACTTAATTGACCAATAGAGCTAGACATACGGAAGATAGAATCACAAACCCGTATCAGCAGTTGTCAGAAGAGATTAATTCAAACAGGAGGCAGCAAAACACTTGTTTTTTTTCTCTCTCACTCTGTGCTCATTTTCTGTGGTCTGATGAGGAAAATGATTATTAATATCTCCAGCTGTGCCCTCGGGCAGATGCCAGGGACTTCAGTGAACTGTTTTCCACTTCCCTAGCTCCGTTAAGTCTTTCTTCTGGAGATACTTTCTGGCCCTTTGGTTAATCAGGTGGCCCTGGGGTGAGTCTGGCAAGTTTATGTCTATGTGTCAAGTTCAATCTGTAGAATCCTGTAGGGAGAGTCTCCCCTGTGAACCATGCTGAAAGCACTTTCCTTCTCGTGTTCCCACACAGAGCTAGAAGTGGAAAAGATGACTGGGTACATTCCTACTGTCTAATTTCTCCTGGGTATATAGTTCTCAACTATCTGTCAACATATTGACAGATCAACAATTTTTTAAAATGTTTTCAGCCCTTTTCTAGGCACTGTGAAAAATAGAGAAACATAGTATATAATCATTGTTCTTGAAAATTATATAAGGAAAAATGAAAACTAACATTTATTGCATTTCTAATATGTGCAAGATATTGCATTAAGCATTAGAAGCTTAGAGCTTTAAGTCAATTGCCTAGTCGCTTACTTATTAAGGACTTTTTGTTTCAAATGACAGAAAACACGGCCCAACCTGGCTTAAAAATAACCCATTGGCTCATCTATCACAGACAGGAGTAAATTCCCATCAGGCACAGCTGAATCCAGGGGCTCCTTAGATCATCTCTGGATCACCCAGGCAGTGCCAAGGTGGTTGCCAAGTTTCACAATTATATCCTGTCTTTCAGTAACCAGTCGTGGGAAAGAGAGAAAGCTTCTCTTTCTCAGTACTTTCTAAAAGAGTCCTGAACCTAACTTTTACTAGCCTAAAACTATAGCATTGGGGTCTGGAAGATACAGATGAATTGTCTTAAGTTATAATCCTCCCTAGTATTATAGTTAGAAGTGGATTGCCTGAGTCCAAATACCAGCTCATACCTTCAATCTGTAAACCCTGAGCAAGTTACTTACTTTCTCTATGTCTCTGTTTTATCACCTGTAAAGATAGGGCAGAATCTAGTAATGCTTGTAATGAGGAGTAAAATGGGTTAATTCATGAAAATTCTAGGAGCAACGTGGGGAACTTAGCTGATTATTCTTGTTTGCACTCAAGATGTGTAACATCCAGTTAGGATTCTATTTTACATGGAAAATTGGACTCAACAACCTCAGTATATTATCCAACTCAATAATTGTATGATTTCTTTACAGTTATTAGAGTAAAACCATTTAGACTTGGAGGAAAACCTAAACGATTAACTTAAGTCTGAAAGTATGCTCCCAAATGTGTTTCCACAAGGCCCTTCTCTGTACCAGGAATTCCTTTCGCATCCCCGAGAACTGTATTTAGCGTACTTCATATCTCACTGCGAGGGCACGCTACACTCAGTGGGAGAGGTGTTTGCCCAGCTGGCTTGTGTGGCAAAATGAAGATGGATCCTGATTGCAAAAATCCCCAGCCAAGGCCACAGCTTTGTCATTCAGCTGATTTGTGGCTTTGAAAGGCGATCTTAAAAGGTATGCCCTGTTGGGCTTGGAAAACCATGGTCCAGTCAGCACAACTTTATCAGTGCTGCACCTGCTGTGAGCTGGGCAGGGAAAGACAGCAGAAGACACAATAGCATAATAGGGGAGCAAACTGAGGAAAGACTAGTTGAAACAAGGACATTATGTTAGTGGGAAAGAAATCAAAGGGCATTGGTAGTAGGAGAATCTCAAAGAAAGATGAGACATCAGTGGGGGATGACTTGGGTTTGTTGAATGAGTTGTTTCCCACTTAGAGTCTGTCTTCTATATTTGGAAGATTTCCCCCCCCCCTGTGGCAGCCAAGAAAGAGCCCTATATGCTAGCCATGGTGGGGAGGGGTTCTGTGTTTCTGCAGTAACTCATAGTGAATGATTGCAATTCTGTTACCTGGTACCTGGCATGTAATTACTATATGAATAGTGACTAGAGTATACCATGGGAGAAGTGGGATGCAGAGACTATCTGGAATATTTCTCTTCTTCAAACTTTGATCTATACCACCTATACGTATTACCACCAGCCAATTTGCAGAGGTAAAAGAAGTAACAGTGTCAGCTAAGACATCATTTTATTCACTATAGCCTTGTAAAACTTAACCTTCACATTTTACAGTTTACTAGTGAGAGTTCCTCTTGGTGCAGACTTTTCTTGCCTCCTCCCCCCATCCAGGCTAGAACACAGGGGAGAAGGAGAGACTTATCTTCACCCTCAATAGTGAAAAGATCCGAAAGCAGGTCCATGGGCATATTCTACCATCATGCGTCTCCCCTTCCTTTTCTGCCTTCATAGTAGTCTATTTGTTGTCTATAAACATCCCTCCAGTCATACCTATGTTTTTTAGCATTGTGTTTCAACTTAGGATACATTAGTCTATAGCAGTGTTTCTCAGAGTATGGTCCAGTGACTATGTGCATCAGAAATATCCATTGGAATAAGAATCACTGAGAGCCCAAGCATGTGATTTTTTTTCAAGCTCCTTGGGTGACATTTATAAACATAGTATAAGTGTATGTATGTATAAAAACTCCTAAGGACCATTGGTCTAGCGCAGCACTATGCAAAAGAAATACAGTAGGATCCACATATAATTTTTAACTTTCTAGTTGACAAATTAAAGCAAGTAAAAAGACATTGATGAAATTAATTTCAGTAATATACTTTATTTAATTCAATGTATCCAAAATATTATCACTTCAACCTGTGATCAATATAAAATTATTAATAAGATATTTTAAAATCTTTTTTACATCTTCAAAACTCCAGTGTGTATTTTAATACAGCACATTCAGCTTGTGAACAGCTACTCTTCAAATGTTCAATATACACAAGTGGTTAATGGCTACCATATTGGACAGTACATGTGTAGAAATGGGGGATAATTTCTAACACAGGCTACTGGTTTAGTCAGAGTTTTATCATACCACATGGCTTTTATTTATCATAGGACATATAATTCTTCTGGTTTTGAACTGACTAAAATGGATAATCACAAAATCCCCCATTATGTTAGCCATATAACTCTAAAATTTCAGCTAGTAGTTTTTGATTACTTAACAAATGAGATAATTATTTTAAGTATCTTTTTCTCATTTAGGGGGTATTTCACTTCCCTTCTGTCATCCAGAGGATTAATTATTCTGAAAAAATATGTGATGAGAACAAATGTTCTTCCAATGCCTATAGTAAAGCCATGAGAAATGGGCTTTCTGTGATAATAATGATAATACCAACATTTATTAAGTGCTTGGTTTATGCCAGGTACTCTGTGACACTCTTTATATAGTGTGTATAATTTATTTCTTATGACCTCAGCAAATCCATATAATTATCCTCATTTACCAAATTAAGAAATGGAAATTCAGAGAAGTTAAATAACTCACCAAAGTTCACACAGTTATTAAGGTCCTTCCTATCATGCCCCATACTACAATTTTACACTTTTAATGTAATCAGAATTCCCATAATTTTTAAAGTCATTTTATTAAGGAATACTAGGTCTTCTGTTTTGTTCTTTAGCTCTTCCATTGGGCAGCTTTCTGAGTCAGAAAATGGTTTGATCAGAGAGATTCCATACATAGGTAAACTGTGAAGTGCCTCCATGGCTTTGTTAATTACCATATTCACGTCTGAGAGCTGTCAGCAAGGAAAGGGAAGCAGCTCTTCTCATTTTCTCCTTTCTTGTTCCCTTATCTCTTAGTCTTTGGATTCTTCTGATTGATTTTCTCAGTCTCCAACCCTCACTCTTTTGCATAGCAAATGGTGAAGCTTGAGCAATCTGAAAGACATTACGCTTTTGGTCTCTACTGCCTTGAAGTGCCATGTAAATGGAGATAAATGCAATCCTAACAAAAACACAGAACTAGTAGGAGAATCGGGCTGTATCCTATGGGAAAGATGGGGCACTGAGCACACATGAAGGGGGAGGACCGAGAAAGGAGATAGAGGAGAGGGAAACAGCTGCCTGGTAAAGCCGCACAGGTGTGGAGGGAACTCGTTAGGTTCCCACAGGCTCTGTCATTAAGGCTGTGGCAGATGTTCTCAAATGTGACTGGCATAGTCACAGGGGAGGCAGTAAACTTGGCTTAATGTTCAGAGCACTGGTGTGGCACTGCTGGGCAGGAGGTGGGTTAGTCTTACCTCCTTGCCAGAGTGGCAGCTGCTCTTATCTCCCTAGTTGTGGAGTCTCTGTCAAACTCCTCTTCGGCAGCCTTATCTTACCTCATGGGCTCAATTCTGCTCCTTTATAACTGGACTTGAGTTATTAAGAAAAGAAAATTCCATATAAACAGAGGCAACTAAATAGAACCCTTGATACTTAGGGGCTACAATATAGTCCTTGGCCCAGAATCCTGTGAGAACTTGCCTAATATCAACCCAGATACAGGAAATCTTTAAAAAAAAAAAGAAAGAAAAGAAAGGAAAGGAAAATGCAGCTGAGGGTAGTTGCATGGCCTGGTAGCATGAAGTCCAGAGCAATCTTAAAAATTGCATTGGAGGGGCTTCCCTGGTGGCGCAGTGGTTGAGAGTCCGCCTGCCGATGCAGGGGACACGGGTTTGTGCCCCGGTCCGGGAAGATCCCACATGCCGCGGAGCGGCTGGGCCCGTGAGCCATGGCCGCTGAGCCTGCGCGTCCAGAGCCTGTGCTCCGCAACGGGAGAGGCCACAACAGTGAGAGGCCCGCGTACCACAAAAAAAAAAAAAAAAAAAAAATTGCATTGGAGACCCTGGAATTTTTCCGACTAGACCACATATGACAGGGTATATCAGAAGTCATTTGTTTTTCCTGAAAGAAGCAAAATGGCTCTTTAACCCGCATGGTGCCCCTTTAACAGTGAACGGTGAGGCCTGACTTAGCATGCTGATGGGTTTATCTGAAGCAGGAATTTGTTACGATTGAACTAAAAATCACTGATCTCTTTGTGTGCTCTTTTGTGTACATTCAGGTCTTGGTCTCCAGGCATTGCCAAGATCCTCAAGTGTTTAGACAAGACACGGCAAACCCTAGTGATTGATACAGCTTGTTCATAGGCAACCTTTCTGCAAGTCTAACCACCTCTAAGATATTCTGTTCCTTTTTTTATTCTCTTTTTCCCCAAACCACTTGGCATCTGGGAAAATCTCATCTGTCAATTACTGGTGTTTGAAAGAAGATAGATGGGGGTTTTCAGGAGATGGCTTTTTAGCTGTTTACCAAAAGACCTTACAGTTAGCATACCTTGAGTGAATTGATCAAGGTTCTGGGTCTAGCTTTCAACCTCAGTGGTTCAAAGGTCAGTCTTATCAGTGGCCAGAGTTGATTGGATTTAGAAAGCTGACTGATAATATTAAAACTCAGCAAAGACTGAACTATAAGCGAAAATGTCAAGTTATAAATTTAAAGTGATACAAGGATCAGAATAGTAAAATCAGCCTGCCAGTGCATCCCTCCTTCTAGGCCAATTCACGTGGGACAATGAGTTGCTTAGTACCCCTGGACTTCAAACAGGGATAATTAGTTGCATAAGTCACATATATATTTGGCATAAATCATATATCCATCTCTGATGTGATGATTATAAACATTTATTGAGGGCTCACTATGGGCCAGGCACTGTCCCAAATGCTTGATATATATTAACTCATTTATTTTTACAGAAACCCTTATGATAGATATTATTATTCTCACAGAATATAAAACTGAGTCACAGAGCTGCAAATAAGTCACCTAAAGCTAAGAAAATAGTATGAATTAAAGCTCACCTAATCTGGTGGCAGACTCCAGTTTTTAAACACTCTGCTGTAATGTATATACCTGTTACAGAAATTGAGCCAGTTTTTGGCACAGGAACTATCTCTTTAGCAGTTTTAGATACTCTAGCAGCTTCTGGTCCTTTGGTTTCTCTTTCTACAGCCCAGGCTAATCTTTCTCACTTTGTTCAGCTTTTCTCTGGACAAGATGCCCAATAATTGCTTGGAATCCAGCTTGTTAAATTTCAGTCAAACTGCTGCATTGCTTTCCCTAGTTCACCTTGATGGAAGTTATATAGAATTCTCAAACCTCTTTGTTCACATATTTATAAATATCATGACCTGGTATTTTTCTAGAGGTGGCCAGTGCACACACATTATCTCTGTATCCAACTTGTTTCGTTCTCAGAGGTCAACCTCATTTCCTAGTCCTCAGTGGACTGTGCAGGACTTATCCCTAGGTGCCCCCCACGTCGGTAAACTCCAGACTTATTGGAATCCCCTCAAACTCTACTCCTATACAAACTGTTAAATAATAACCTCTCTCATTCTTGCTCAAAGCCCAGGGCTGACTGCAAACTAGGCAAAACTTTTCATTTCCCAGGGAGGTTACTGAAAAGGATCTGATGGGGGGAGTCTCTAACCTGAGGCTCAGGGATGCAAAGGCAAATTTTCCTGTGATTTGTTTGCATATAAAAAAGAGATGCTAAAATCTGCTGATCAGTCTCTTGTATGGTGTCCTGCTGCTCACTGGGAATATCAAGGAAAGAGCAATTTCTTAGTTCAATGTGATTGGCTATACTTCAGCACAGCTGTCCTTTTAAATGACCTAGATTGAATTTCTAAAGCAGATCATTTATCCTTGTCCATTCACCTCTATTTTGGGAACATCACAAATGACTTATTGTATATGGAGTGAGTTCTCCTTGTAAGTCAATAGATATGTCATATAATCAAGAGCTTCTTACAACATAGAGGGAATCAGATGCAAATGAATTTTTATTAAAAAGGAGTTATCCCGTTTACAAAAGCATTCCTTGTCTTAGAAGCAGCTCCATTTTCAAGGGACTAGCAAAATTTCCTTTTCAGTATCTTTAATTTGACCTGCACGCATCAGCTGGAATTTGGAGCATGACTTCTTGAAAAGCACTAATAAGAGTCAGTGAGGTCAGAGGTGTCAGTTGGAAAATTGGAAAAAACCTATTTGGCATCAGAAAGGTGTAAAAACCAAAACTCAAAGCTGGCATAAATTTGTCCGTAGTCTTAGAACTGTTCTGTTTTTAATATACTGATTCTGGGTATACCAAGTATTTGCCACTTTTCATGGGTTCTAGGTCACTTTTTAGTATTTAGAATGCTTCGTGAATTATGATGATATAATGTATTAGCAACTGTCATATTTATCAGATAATCAGAGCATTGGTTTCTCTATGTCTGCACAGTCCAGTATGTCCACCACAAATCATCTGTGGCTATTTAAATTTGTATTAATTAAAATCAAAACCTAAAAATTCACTTCCTCAGTCACACTCACCGCAATTCAAATGCTCGATAGCCACAGGTGACTAATAGCTACAGAACTGGCATCAGCACAGTTTACATGTTTCATCTACTCTTTTTACCCAGTGTTGGAACCTTCTCCATAAGAGCTTTGGCAAATCTTTTTTCAGGCTTCATACAGCCTGATGAGAAACACACAAGTTCCAATAGTCCATAAGAGAGCACATTCCTTGGTTGGATGCCTTCAAATTAAAAAAAAAAAAAAAAAAAAAAAAAGAATTCTCCTTTAAATTAAAGAGATATTTAACTCCCTTTAAGTTTCACCCATTAGTCCCAACTAAACAGAAAAGAGTGATATAGTTCACTAAATCCTATTATTGGACCTGTTACTGAAACATCATATTAACATTCCTTTACCCACGTAAACCTGTTTTTCAGTCACTGTAGAAGTAAAGGAGAAAATCAAGCACATTATCAGTCTTTTTGGCCCTGCATACAACCATTAAAAGAAAACATAACAAAAATTCTCTTTAGTGAAGCGCACAGTTCGTCCTGATTTTGTAATCTGTTTTACTGCTGACACCACCCATTCATTCCTTGAAGGATGCACTTCTCAGGCACCTAGGTCTGATTTCCTCACCTCTCCAAATAAGCATATGGACTATGAAACAGTTACACACTTAGACAGCACTGGGTATTTAGCACAGTGCTTTCCAAATAACGGGTCACAACCCAGCAGCAGGTTGTGAGGAACGTTATTTTTGTTAAATAAAATAGCACATAACAGGTAGGATAGGATAAAATATATCAGAGTGCACTGCACATAGTAAAATAAAATATTGTTTGTTTTATCTGTGAGCCATGATGTAATATCTTTCTTGCTGAGGGCTGCAGTCAAGAAAGTTTGAAAGCTGCTATAGGAACATGCCTCTTTGGGGTGTTGTTCACAAGATATGACTTATCCTAGGCACATTTTGGTGACAGTTTTGCTGAAAAAATCTTAGAAATCTAATCTGAATTCATGTGCTTGCTTCCCAGTTTATTCATAACTCTGAGTAGATTAGATACCTTGTAAAAGTTAAATCTATCAGGTCATTTTATTTACTAGGTAACAGATGGTCCTATCCCATTACATTGTAATTTGGTCAGTATTTGGAAAGATGTTCAAACAAGTATAGTATTGAAATTTCAGTCTCATCCCATCCATATTTATTTACCACCTTCAGGATATCTTGCTCTGTGTCAGGTTACGTTGTAAGGACTGCGATGTTCCAGGAAGGGAGTGGGTCATTAGTTGGATGGTGCTTTAGATTAAGAAGTTAATGTTTTGAGAGACTCCAATTCCATGTAAAGATGAAAGCAAGAACAGGAAGGTAGCTGTTTCTTTTTTTAAAAAAGAGGCATTTATATGATGATATCTATGTTTGTATGAATTTTGAAAACACTTAAAATCATTTTCTCCACATTGTAACCTCATGACTGGTATTATTAGCTTTTATTACAGAAGACAAAAATTGAAACTCCGAGATATTACGTGACTTGTCCAGGATCACATATTTAATAAGTTGACCTTAGAACATAGATCTTTTATTTCCAGATCCATTCCATGCCCACACCTCAAAGTGTTCCCTGGTGTCATGAGTGATACAGCCCTTTTCCAAGCATTCATGGGCACAGGAAAACAGGACTTAGGTATTTAGTCATTTGCAGTCAGTTTTTAGAGGAAGGAGAACAAACAAGTTCATAAATAATTTTTGAAAATGATTTGCTAAAAATTAACTATATTGTAAGTCTACTACAGTTTTTACCAGCTCCTGTGATTTCACTAGTTTAGCCAAAATTCACTAGGAATTATAACACTTCATTCTTGTTACACTCACCATATATTTTTTCCTTATTACAAAGAAACATTCCTGCAAAGAGAGACACGGCTTACTGAATTTCTCTTAGACCTGCCATCTGATATGTTTTAGGCCTTGGGCATATGAGCTCATAGTAATTTGCATGGTAATTAAACTCATTTAGACAATACACTGCTTAGTAGGGGATGGGACAGCTTCTCACCTAACACTTCATTAAGCTACCTGTGCTGAGACCTTCCTAGATGATAGGGTCAAGTCCACATCACAATATTGAATATGTTGTACATTCGTTTAAAAAAAAAGTTAGCCAACTAGATAACACTTACGTTGGATCCAGATGTAAATGTTCTCTTCCAAGTCTGCTTTGTTCTTCATATTTAATTGTGCTTCACTTATTTTTCATTTGCACCTCATCCCCATTTTTCAAATCAACGCACGTGAATTGAAAACCAGTTACATCCAGTTACTTCCAAAAAGATGAATATGACAGCCCTTACCTTCATGAGCTCACATCTTAGAGTTTATGACAATAAAAAAAAAAACTGTAGATAGTAGAAAACACAACATTGTCAGTGAATAACAGGTTGGATTAATTCACTAAGTGAATGCCAAAGAAGAAATAATTAACTCCAATAAGTTTATCAGAGAAGGCTTTTTGGAAGTCTATTTATTTTGTTTTATTTCATGTGTGTTAAATTTTATTGCATTCTAATCAAGTATCAAACAGTATTCTAACCTTAATCTTTACAACACTCCTATGAGGTCACATTTTTCATATTTTCATTTTACATTACAGGGAAACTGAAAAACAGATAGGTAAAAATCTTGTATAAGTTTACTCAATTTTAAGTGATGGAGCTTAGATTTGAACCCAGTCTGGTTTAGACTCTACATTCTTAACCACACTGTAATTCAGCTCTGTTGACCTCAAAAGATCAAAACGGTTTTGACAGGTGATGAATGAGGGCCAGGGAAACCGATGATGTAGTCATGATTGTTGGCACAGAGATGCATGCGTTTATGTTGCTATGAGCTGCCCTGTTCCTGGGTTCCAGGCAGCTAACAGCTGCCCTGTTCCTACACTGGTGTGTAGGGCTTATGAGAGAATGTAGAGGGAACAAAGCTGCTGGAAGAGGCTTTGGGAGAAGATGAAGCTTCTGGGTAAAGATGCAAAGAGAAGGGGCCAAAGACAAAGCCCAGGATCACTGACATTTACCAGGAAGACGGCAGGTAGTGAAGATGATAGATTTCAAAATGCCTCCTCTATATCTTCATAGAAAAGTAATGGAAAATAATTAAAATAAAGATAGTGAAACAAATACTACCTGTGAAGGATCATGCCCATCAAATATTTATTGAAGAACTTCCCTTGACATAGTGCTCTTCTGTCACTGCAGAACTTATTTGCAATAGATGGGTGTAAGAGGCTTAAAAATAATATGGGGAAGTATTCCAACAGCACGTACCCTGTCTATCCCCATCCAACTTGCACTTCCAAGATTTTAACACATAATCTGCTCCTCAACATGCACAGAGAATCACCACCATATGAATCTGTGAAAATGGCAAGAAATTAAACAAATGAACAAGTAAATAGTATTCGTAAGAAGCACTACTCGTACGTATTTACTCCAAAAAGGAAAAATACTGCAAAATTAAACTAAGTGAATGGTTCCTTGGTTTGTGGAGTGTGTGCGTGTGCGTGTGAGCTTACTTTGTTTCAATGGCAAGACTTCAGAGTCTTTAATGTGCCGCTGGGCATTGTGACTCACAGTTAGCAGGTGGCTTAGCATGCACATCCCACATGCAGTGGGCCCGGGGTCCTTGCTGATGGAGCGCCTTGCAGGATCACTGTGGAATACACTCTGGAAAATACTGCTCTACCAACTTGTTTATTAAGATTTGTGTCCTGTGCTTTAGGTCTATATTTGTCCTACAAGAACAAAAGAGACGGGTGCCTATAATGAAAGTCTGCCCTTGAAAATAGCATTTCCTATATTGTTTCTCAGTTCAAATGTCACATCCATTTTTTTCTTCTAAATTTCTGCAGCACTTTGTACCCCTAGTGCAACTTTGATCTAATATTTTCTCTTATTTTACTAAAACCTCCTTGATCATCAAGATATTAGAGCACTGAAATAGCGTATGGATAAAGAAGCAAAATGATTCTGCGAATCCTGCTTTCTTGCTAATTGTTTGTAAATACATAGGAGAGGCATTTAAATCATAGGGTCAAAGAAAAGAAGTCTAGCATTCCTGTCTATAAATTCACTTCATCCATCACTATCACATAATAAGATATGAGTCAGGGATCCACGATGCTTGTCTGGGCATGTTAGCCTGCCTCAGGTGACCTTGGCCAACCTCACTGAGGGGGTCTGGGGACAGGGTGGAGTGCAGGCATACTAAACTTTGGTTTACTGATTAAAGCCGAGAGACTCTAGAGATTGATATGATGATGAAGGAAACCCTGTGCTTTATCCTCTGGTAGGGTACTAACCTAGTAGGAGCAATTGATTTAGTAATGGTCGTCAGCAGTGGCAGGTGGCAAATATAAGCACAGCCCATATACAAGAATGAACAGCTCCTGGGGGTAAGGCAAAAAGCAATTTATTTTTAGAAGAGATGGTGACAGTCCATTAGAGGCATAACACATGAAGAAGTCTAGCAAATTTATTTTATTTTTACTTTAAATTGGTATCCTATTTTTAGAAGTATTATAATATATGTGCTCATTTATATGCATTTCTGTTTGTTTTATTGAGTTTATATTATTTAGGGGAAAATGTGTCCTGTGTGACTGTTTCTGGAGTGACAAAGGGGAACCTTAGCTGTTACGTTGTGTATTTAATTAGTCGACAGTGGCTTGTAGAATCCTGACCCTAGGACCTTGTTGCCTTAATCAGGCTCTCAGGATTGGTTTGGTAGATACAGCTATACAGAGTGACCCAGACTTCACACTAGAACAGTGTTGTTTTGTGTTGTTTTGGTTTTGCCTTCTTAAATACTCAAAACAAAAATGGACCAAGGGAGTCATCAAATAGAGTGAAAAAAACAGAATGTCTCTAAGCTGCTTATAGGGCTACTAGAGCTGTGGGTGGATATGAGTAAGATGCTACTGGTCACTCAATCTGAACATCAGATTATGTAAATCAGTTTACATAGACAGATCCAGTTTGTACCTTCCCATTCAGAAAACCTCCTCTGGCTCCCAAGGGACGTAGGTCCCGACTCAGTTCGGTGTAGAAATTGCCTTGGAAAGCCATCCAGCCCGACTAAGGAATACATCACTGGGTCCCACTCGTAGAAAGTCCCCAGTGCAGTATAATCACACAAGACAGAGTTTCTCCTCTTTCTCTATTGTTTCTAATTTCCTCCAGTTACCAAGTTTCATTCTTTCTCACTTTCTCTACAGATCTTCTACTTTGGTATTCTAATTTGCATTTTTATCCCCCTTTTCTGCCCAGAACCATTAAACAAGATCTGCTTTTCCTCTTCTGTGTCACTATATCCCCCATTTAGAAAGTAGTAAACTTAGTTGATTTTCCTTAACCAAAGCCCCCCCCAAAATAATAAAGCTTTAACTTTATTTTGCAACTTCACGAGTTCTGTCTCAACTAGACAACAAGGATTCTAACTTGTAGAGAGGATATCACACAAAACACTTAGGTGCAGTCAGAACATGGTGGGCAATTTGATTTCTAGTTGGGGATATTTCTGACCTGTTCCTGTCCCCTAGATTGGTGACTTGCTAATGGTAATATGTGAAGTGTGACTCTAACTTTCCATTTTCTTTAATTAGGGAAGCCTTTGGGAAATGCGAAGTGTGAGACAAGTGGTTGTAGTAGGGAACGTTGCCTGGCAGAGTTTGGGAGGTGGCCTCGAAGTAGAGAATGATCTGGTAATATGTCCTTTATCCAAATTAAATTCCTCCCATTTGGAGGAAGAATACAAAGGAGAAGGAGGAAAGAGAAAAGGGAAGAGAAGGAGAAGAGGAGGAAGAGGAAAGAGGATGAATAACAAAAGGAGAGGTATGGAAAGAGGAATGGAAAGAGGAAAAAATAGAAGAAGCAGAAGCAGAACTGGAGGAGTAGGAAGGGGGAAAGAGGATAGAGGAAAAAGAAAAGAGAGAAATAGAGGAAAACAAACTAATGTGCTCTGGGGAAATTAGAGTGTGAGAGAGAAAAAGAAGATGGGAGTGTATCTCAAACAGTATTTACGGGGCTTCCTTGAACGCTGAACATCTATATTCATTTCAAGGACTGTGTGTCTAGGCTCTTGGTCTCAAGTTCCCATCAGTATCAGCATCCTCACCGGTGTCTCCTGTCACTGCATGGCAGCCCCAGGGCAATTTCTGTGTCCCAACGTTCAAGGACATTTCTGCAGAAGAAGAGAAGGAAGTCTAAAAGTAAAATTAGAGAAATCTGGCAGAGCTAATACAGGTTGACTGTGAGGAAGAAGAGACCAGCTCTTCGTCCAGGGCCTCACAAGTGCTCCTCCTGACTCCTCCAAGGATGCTCCTTACATCCTTGAGGAAGCCCCGTCTCCTCTTGCCAAGGAAGCCATGTTCTGCTCTGCTCTTGATACCCAGTACCAAGACCTCAAGGAGAAAAGTAAGGAAGCCAAAAACTATGTGAGCACCTACCATATGCCAGATGCTTACTAATACGTTATCATTCATTCTTACCGCATTGTGCCATAAGTGTTATCATCTTCATATTACACTTGTAGAAAATAATACTCAGAGAATAGCTGTTGGTTTTACAAAAATTTTACACATCAGAGACTGGTCTCGGGTCATTATGGCTACAAAGTGCATGCTCCTTACAAGATGTCAAACCCGTAACCTCATTATGCTTCAAAGTGGGGACTTTCTTCATTCTAATTAAAACAGCTAAATGAAGATAGACTGTGGCCTTAGGGTTTTTTTTTTCTCCAGATGCAGATAAAACTTTGTGCTTCTATAGGGTCAGGTATTTTAGCAGAGGGAGGATTTCCTTTTGTGGATTCTCTTTCCAGACTAATTTCTAGAAAATCTTACTTTTAACTTCTTATTTTTTTTTTACATAAGTAATAGATACTTACTACAGAAACATTAGAAAATGCATATGAGCAGAAAGAGGAGCCCCCAAAGATTAAGTCTGATTCTACTCCACAGAGATAACTAGTGTGAAACTTATGGTGTGCATTGTTTCGTGTTTTGTATGTATTCATAAACTCTGGTAAATTACCATATACATTATTTTGCAAAGGAATTTTTCAATTTAATATTATGTTATCAGCATAACCTAATTGCATGGGTCTAGCTATACTTCCATAGCACTATTTTTAGTAGCTGCCAAGAATCCTGTTGTAAGGATTTCTAGAAAATGTAATCAGACCCCTATTGTTTGACATTTAGGTTGACTCCCACCCTGCCACATTTCTAAACAAAACTTGAATGAACATTTGCACAGCTAATTCTTAGCGAACATTTTTTTTAATATTTATTGTAGTATAATTGCTTTACAATGTTGTGTTAGTTTCTGCTGTATAACAAAATGAATCAGCTATATGTATGCATATATCCCCATATCCTCTCCCTCTTGCATCTCCCTCCTACCCTCACTATTCCACCCCTCTAGGTGGTCACAAAGCACCGAGCTGATCTCCTGGTGCTATGCAGCCGCTTCCCACTAGCTATCTGTCTTATATTTGGTAGTGTGTATATGTCAATGCTACTCTCTCACTTCGTTCCAGGTTGCCCTTCCCCCTCGCCATGTCCTCAAGTCCATTCTCTACATCTTCATCTTTATTCCTGTCCTACCCCTAGGTTCTTCAGAACCTTTTTTTTTTTAGATTCCATATATATGTGTTAGCATACGGTATTTTTCTCCTTCTGACTTACGTCACTCCGTATGGCAGACACTAAGTCTATCCACCTCACTACAGGTAACTCGATTTCGTTTCTTTTTATGGCTGAGTAATATTCCATAGTGTATATGTGCCACATCTTCTTTATCCATTCATCTGTCTATGGACACTTAGGTTGCTTCCATGTCCTGTGTATTGTAAATAGTGCTGCAATGAACATTGTGGTACATGACTCTTTTTGAATTTTGGTTTTCTCAGGGTATATGCCCAGTAGTGAGATTGCTGGGTCATATAGTAATTCTATTTTTAGTTTTTTAAGGAACCTCCATACTGTTCTCCATAGTGGCTGTATCAATATACATTCTCACCAACAGTGCAAGAGGGTTCCCTTTTCTCCACACCCTCTCCAGCATTTACTGTTTGTAGATATTTTGATGATGGCCATTCTGACCGGTGTGAGATGATACCTCATTGTAGTTTTGATTTGCATTTCTCTAATGATTAATGATGTTCAGCATGCTTTCATGTGTTTGTTGGCAATCTGTATAACTTCTTTGCAAAAATGTCTATTTAGGTCTTCTGCCCATTTTTGGATTGGGTTGTTTGGTTTTTGATATTAAGCTGCATGAGCTGCTTGTATATTTTTGAGATTAATCCTTTGTCAGTGGCTTCATTTGCAAATATTTTCTCCCATTTTGAGGATTGTCATTTCATCTTGGTTATGGTTTCCTTTGCTGCGCAAAAGCTTTTAAGTTTCATTAGGTCCCATTTGTTTATTTTTGCTTTTATTTCCATTTCTCTAGGAGGTGGATCAAAAAGGATCTTGCTGTGATTTATGTCATAGAGTGTTCTGCCTATGTTTTCCTCTAAGAGTTTTATAGTGTCTGGCCTTACATTTAGGTCTTTAATTCACTTGGAGTTTATTTTTGTGTATGGTGTTCAGGAATGTTTTAATTTCATTCTTTTACACGTAGCTGTCCAGTTTTCCCAGCACCACTTATTGAAGAGGCTGTCTTTTCTCCATTGTATATTCTTGCCTCCTTTATCAAAGATAAAGTGACCATATGTGCGTGGGTTTACCTCTGGGCTTTCTATCTTGTTCCATTGATCTATATTTCTGTTTTTGTGCCAGTACCATACTGCCTTGATTACTGTAGCTTTGTCATATAGTCTGAAGTCTGAGAGCCTGATTCCTCCAGCTTAGATTTTCTTTCTCAAGATTGCTTTGGCTATTTGGGGTCTTTTGTGTTTCCATACAAATTGTGAATTTTTTTGTTTTAATTCTGTGAAAATGCCATTGGTAGTTTGATAGGGATTGCATTGAATCTGTGGATTGCTTTGGGTAATAGAGTCATTTTCACAGCGTTGGTTCTTCGAATCCAAGAACATGGTATATATCTCTCCATCTTTTTGAATTGTCTTTAATTTCTTTCATCAGTGTCCTGTAGTTTTCTGCGTACAGGTCTTTTGTCTCCTTAGGTACGTTTATACCTAGATATTTTATTATTTTTAGCTGCAGTGGTAAATGGGAGTGTTTTCTTCATTTCTCTTTCAGATTTTTCATCATTAGTTTATAGGAGTGCCAGAGATTTCTGTGCATTAATTTTGTATGCTGCTACTTTACCAAATGCATTGCTTAGCTCTAGTAGTTTTCTGGGAGCATCTTTAGGATTCACTATGTATAGTAGAATGCCATCTGCAAGCAATGACAGTTTTACTTCTTCTTTTCTGATTTAGATTCCTTTTATTTCTTTTTGGTCTCTGTTTCCTGTGGCTAAAACTTCCAGATCTATGCTGAATAATAGTGGTGAGAATGGTCACCTTGTCTTGTTCCCGATATTAGAAAAAATGGTTTCAGTTTTACGCCATTGAGAATGATGTTGGCTGTGGGTTTGTCATATATGACTTTTATTATGTTGTGGTAGGTTCCCTCCATGCCTACTTTCTGGAGAGTTTTTATCATAGACGGGTGTTGAATTTTTCGAAAGCTTTTTCTGCATCTATTGAGATGATCCTATGTTTTTTATCCTTCAATTTGTTAACATGGTGTATTACATTGATTGATTTGAGTATATTGAAGAATCCTTGCATTCCTAGGATAAACCCCACTAGATCATGGTGTATGATCCTTTTAATGTGCTGTTGGATTATGTTTGCTGGTATTTTGTTTAGGATTTTTGTATCTATGGTCATCAGTGATATTGGCCTCTAGTTTTCTTTTTTTGTGACATCCTTGGTTTTGGTATCAGAGTGATGATGGCCTCATAGGGTAAGTTTGGGAGTGTTCCTCCCTCTGCTGTATTTTGGAAGAGTTTGAGAAGGACAGATGTTAGCACTTCTCTACATGTTTGATAGAATTTGCCTGTGAAGCCACCTGGTCCTGGGCTTTTGTGTGTTGGAAGATTTTTAATCACAGTTTCAATTTCACTGCTTGTGATTTTTGTGTTTATATTTTCTGTTTCTTCCTGGTTCAGTCTTGGAAGGTTTTGCTTTTCTAAGAATTTGTCCATTTCTTCGTGCTTGTCCATTTTATTAGCATAGAATTGCTTTTAGTAATCTCTCATGATCCTTTGTATTTCTGCAGTGTCAGTTGTTACTTCTCCTTTTTCATTTCTAATCCTATTGATTTGAGTCTTCTTCCTTTTTTTCTTAATGAGTCTGGCTAATGGTTTATCAGTTTTGTTTGTCTTCTCAAAGAACCAGCTTTTAGTTTTATTGATGTTTGCTATCATTTCCTTCATTTCTTTTTCATTTATTTCTGATTTGCTCTTTATGTTTTCTTTCCCTCTACTCAATTTGGTGTTTTCTTTTTTTTTTCCTGCATGCTCTAATTGCTTTAGGTGTAAGGTTAGGTTGTTTACTTGAGATTTTTTTTTTCTCGAAGTAAGATTGTATTGCTATAAACTTCCCTCTTAGAACTGCTTTTGCTGCATCCCATAGGTTTTCGGTTGTTGTGTTTTCATTGCCATTTGTTTCTAGGAATTTTTTGATTTCCTCTTTGATTTCTTCAGTGTTCTCTTGGTTATTTAGTAATGTATTGTTTAGCCTCATGTGTTTGTATTTTTTACAGTTTTTTTTCTGTGATTGATCTCTAGTCTCATAGTGTTGTGGTCGGAAAAGATACTTGATACAATTTCAGTTTTCTTAAATTTACCAAGTCTTGATTTGTACCCAAGATACGATCTATCCTGGAGAATGTTCATGAGCACTTGAGAAGAAAGTGTATTCTGTTGTTTTTGGATTGAATGTCCTTCAAATATCAATTAAGTTCATCTTGTTTAACGTGTCATTTAAAGCTTGTTTTCCTTATTTATTTTCATTTCGGATGATCTGTCCATTGGTGAAAGTGGGGTGTGAAAGCCCCCTACTATGATTGTGTTACTGTTGATTTCTCCTTTTATGGCTGTTAGCATTTGCTTTATGTATTGATGTGCTCCTGTGTTGGATGCATAAATACTTACAATTGTTATATCTTCTTGGATTGATCCCTTCATCATTATGTAGTGTCTTTCTTTGTCTGTTGTAATAGTGTTTATTTTAAAGTCTATTTTGTCTGATATGAGAATTGCTACTCCAGCTTTCTTTTGATTTCCATTTGCATGGAATATCTTTTTCCATCCCCTCACTTTCAGTCTGTATGTGTCCCTAGGTCTGAAGTGGGTCTCTTGTAGACATCATATATACGGCTCTTGTTTTCATGTCCATTCAGCCAGTCTGTGTCTTTTGGTTGGAGCATTTAATCCATTTACATATTAGGTAATTATCGATATGTATGTTAGTATTACTATTTTCTTAATTGTTTTGGGTTTGATATTGTAGGTCTTTTCCTTCTCTTGTGTTTCCTGCCTAGAGAAGTTTCTTTCTATTTTCTTAATTGTTTTGGGTTTGATATTGGAGGTCTTTTCCTTCTCTTGTGTTTCCTGCCTAGAGAAGTTTCTTTAACATTTGTTGTAAAGTTGGTTTAGTGGTGCTGAATTCTCTTAACTTTTGCTTGTCTATAAAGGTTTTAATTTCTCCATCGACTCTGAATGAGATCATTGCTGTGTAGAGTAATCATGGTTGTAGCTTTTCCCTTTCATCACTTTAAATATGTCCTGCAACTCCCTACTGGCTTTCAGATTTTCTGCTGAGAGATCAGCTGTTAACCTTATGGGGATTCCATTGTATGTTGTTACTTTTCCCTTACTGCTCTTAAAATTTTTTCTTTGTATTTAATTTTTGATAGTTCGATTAATATGTTTCTTGGCATGTTTTCCTTGGATTTATCCTTATGGGACTCTCTGCAGTTCCTGGACTTGACTGACTATTTCCTTTCCCATGGTAGGGAAGTTTTCAACTATAATCTCTTCAGATATTTTCTCAGACCATTTAATTTTCTCTTCTTCTTCTGGCACCCCTATAATTCAAATATTGGTGCGTTTAATGTTGTCCCAGAGATCTCTGAGACTGTCCTCAATTATTTTCATACTTTTTTCTTTATTCTGCTCTGCAGTAGTCATTTCCACTATTTTATCTTCCAGGTCACTTATCCATCCTTCTGCCTCAGTTATTCTGCTATTGATTCTTTCTAGAGAATTTTTAATTTCATTTTTTGTGTTTTTCATCATTGTTCGTTTGTTCTTTAGTTCTTTTAGGTCCTTGTTAAACATTTCTTGTATTTTCTCCATTCTGCTTCCACAGTTTTGGATCATCTTTACTATCATTATTCTGAATTCTTTTTCAGGTTGACTGCCTATTTCCTCAACATTTGTTTCGTTTGGTGGGTTTTTACCTTTCTCCTTCATCTGCTGCATCTTTCTCTGTCTTCTCACTTTGTTTAACTTACTGTGTTTGGGGTCTCCTTTCCACAGGCTGCAGGTTTGTAGGTCCTGTTGTTTTTGATGTCTTCCCCAGGTGGGTGTGGTTGGTTCAATGGGTTGCGTAGGCTTCCTGGTGGAGGGGCTGGTGCCTGTGTTCTGGTGGGTTGGGCTGGATCTTGTCTTTCTGGTAGGTAGGACTGCATCTGTTGGTGTGTTTTGGAGTGTCGGTGAACTTAGTATGATTTTAGGCAGTCTCTCTGCTAATGGGTGGGACTGTGTTAATGTCTTGCTAGTTGTTTGACATGGGGCATCCAGCACTGGAGCTTCCTGGACACTGGGTTGATCTGGGTCCTAGCATTGATACAGAGATCTCTGGGAGAGTTTTTGCGGATTGATATTATGTGGGCCTGGGAGGTCTCTTTTGGTCCAATGTCCTGAACTATGCTCTCCCACCTCAGATGCTCAGGCCTGACTCTAGGCAGGATCACCAAGACCTTGTCAGTCACATGGCTCAGAAGAAAAGGAAGAAAAAAAGAAAGAGAAATAATGTAACATAAAATAAATAATTAATAAAATAAAAAAATTACTTATTAAATAAAAAATAATAATAGTTGAAACAAAAACAAGAGAGCAACCAAACCAATAAACAAATCCACCAATGATAACAAGAGCTAAAAACTAAACTAAGATAAATATAAAAATCAGAAACAAATCATTTGCAGCAGCAAACTCCAATTCTATAGTTGCTCCCAAAGTCCACCACCTCAATTTTGGGACAATTCGTTGTTTATTCAGGTATTCCACAGATGCAGCGTACATCAAGTTGATTGTGGGGATTTAATCCCCTGCTCCTGAGGCTGCTGGGAGAGATTTCCCTTTCTCTTCTTTGTTCGCACAGCTCCTGGGGTTCAGCTTTGGTTTTGGCCCCACCTCTGCATGTAGGTCGCCCTCAGGCATCTGTTCCCACCCAGACAGCAGGAGGCTAAAGCAGCAGCTGATTAGGGGGGTCTTACTCACTCAGGCCGGGGAAAGGGAGGGGTACAGTAGTCATAATTGGAATGTGCACCGAGCCTGTGGCAGCAGAGGCCAGCATGACATTGCAACAGCCTGAGGTGCACTGTGTGTTCTCCCGGGGAAGTTGTCCCTGGATCCTGGGACCCTGGCAGTGGTGGGCCGCACAAACTCCCAGGAGGGGAGGTGTGGATACTGACCTGTGCTTGCCCACAGGATTCTTCGTGGCTGCAGCAGCAGCATTAGCATTTCATGCCCATCTCTGGGGTCTGAGCTGATAGTCGCGGCTCACACCCATCTCTGGAGCTCATTTAGGTGGTGCTCTGCCTTCTGTGGGCAGACAGGGAAGGAATCCCCCTCTCCTCGCACACCCCGAAACAATGGTCTCTTGCCTCTTCAGCAGGTCCAGACTTTTTCCCGGACTCCCTCCTGGCTAGCTGTGGCGTACTAGCCCCCTCAGGCTCTCTTCATACAGATGCCCAGTCCTCTCCCTGGGATCTGAGGTCCGAAGCCCAAGCCTCAGCTCCCAGCCCCGTCCTGCCCCGGCGGGTGAGCAGACAAGCCTCTCAGGCTGTTGAGTGCTGGTCGGCACTTATCCTAGTTGCAGGAATCTCTCCGCTTTCCCTCTGAACCCTTGTTGCTGCGCCCTCCTCCGTGACTCCAAAGTTTCCCCCCTGCCCATCCCCCATCTCAACCAGTGAAGGGGCTTCCTAGTGTGTGGAAACTTTACCTCCTTTACAGCTCCCTCCCAGATGTGCAGGTCCCATCCCTATTCTTTTGTTTCTGTTTTTTCCTTTTTGTTTTGCCCTACCCAAGTATATGGGGAGTTTCTTGCCTTTTGGGAAGTCTGAGGTCTTCTGCCAGCATTCGGTAGGTGTTCTGTAGGAGCTGTTCCCCACGTAGATGTATTTCTGATGTATCTGGCGGGAGGAAGGTGATCTCCACGTCTTACTCCTCCACCATCTTGAAGGTGCCCCCGTGCAAACATTTTTAATTGCTTCTTTATTATACATTTTTAGAAATAGCCATTGCTCTATCAGATTGTCACACCTGTCTTTAAAACTTTTGATAAGTTTTGTTCCATCTGCCTCAGAAAATTTGTACCGATTTACAACTCTAGCAGCACCATCACCAATGTTAGGAAAACCATTTGCTTTTATCTTTATTAATTTAATGGGCAAAGTGATCATCTTATTTTAACTTGTTTCTTGACAATTAATTTGCTTTGGATATATTTTTTTCTTATAAATAGTTGGTCCATGCACCTATTTTTTCCCATTTATTATTTGTATTTTAATTTTATGAGAGATTATATATATTTATGTATTTTAATCTAATACTCTTTTCCATTTTTCCTCCATGTTTTCTGACCATTGTGTTATTCTGAAGAAATTCTTTTTCCCACCGAAGTACTAACCAGGTGCAACCTTGCTTAGCTTCTGAGATCAGATGAGTCCAGGCATGTTCAGGTGGCATGTCTATAGACTCACTCGTCTCAGAATTCTGAAAATATATAATAACTCTCTACTCCTACTAGTAGATCCCTGTAAGGACACCCTGGCCCAGCCAAGTTACAAACCCCAGGCTCCAGATTTTAGTTCTCATGATTCTCTTAAATAGGCTGATATTTAAGGACATTGAGAAGATCATCCAATCACTCATTTAAAATTCACAGAGCATGAGAGAGGATACAAATTTGTCTTCTTTTGTTGACTTGAGCTTAATAGCTCTATAGGAATAATAGAAAAGAGGAGAGGCTGTCATTTTTCAGCTAAGATGGTGGCCTGAAAGATGAAACTCCCTTTCAGCCCCTGCGGCTTCGAGCCCTGGGCTTGCTTTCTGATAGACCCTAGGGGCAGCTTGCACAAGCACAGAAGAAAGCCTCCCAAGGCCCTGCTAAGTCTTGCCTTTAGTGGCACCGTGGGACCTACAGCTACAGTCAGGCTTGAGAGGCTCCTCTGATAACAGCCTGGCAATGTCATGGAGGCCTCAAGCTCTTTGCAGGTGGATTTCAGACTAGTTTCAGCATAAGGGGAAGTTTGCATTCATCCCTGGTTCCAGATGAGTATGAATCGCCCTCATGTGTGTAGTACGTTGAAAGAAATTTTCCTTTAAAAAAATCCCACTGTTCCATTTTCATATTTTACGAGGCCCATTCACATTGTTTATTTCCTTCCACAAGAACAGCTTTTGTCACTCTGGATTTACTGCAGACATCAGCAAATATTGAACCCCTAACATTGACATGATGTTCTGCCTTGAGGGAGAAAAAAACTCGGTCACTTCTCTGAAGATAGTTACCAAGTTCAGGCTAGCTCACTAGGTGCTAACGGTCACTACCTCATCATCCCAGAGAATATGCAAGTAAATTGGGCAATGCTTGGATTTTCTGGGCATCTACAGTATGTGTTGAATGCCTAGCTTATTCTTTAGGATACCAGAGAGTGACTTCAAATCACCAAATGGTTAAAAAAAAAAAAATTGTATTTTGGAATCAGATGAAGATGAATCCCAAATAACTAATTTCCAAGATAAACTATAATTTCCCCATTTATAAAAAATGGTAATAATATTATTTCTATCACCATTGTAAGGATTACTTGACAGAACATACATGTAAACATTTGACATCACAGAGCTTCAACTATACTGGGAGGAATACAATGAATTTAGTCAATTATTAATTTTTGTTTATTCCTAGCAATTATGCTTGGGAGGTGTTCTTTTCAGGGGCAAGGTGTCGGTGTCCCAGTCAGAGACCACATTTTTCCCCAAGTCAGCTCTGCTGTACTCTTTCTACCATTGTTATAGAACCCTCAGTATTTAACCTTTTCTTGACCACACCAGCCCTCTTGCTGAATTCCCAAAGCCCCTTATGAAAAAGTGAAAAGCTTTCCAACTTCTTCTAGTCCTGCCATTTCTCAAGTAGTTTTCCTTGCTACTCCCTACATTAAAAAAAAAAAGAGGTTAACAAAAAGGGGGAAAAGTTGCAATACCTTAAAAAGACCTGAAAAAGTGTAAGATAGAGAGAGGAACCAAGATGGTGGAGTAGAAGGATGTGCTGTTACTCCTTCTTGTGAGAACGGCAGAATCACAACTAGCTGCTGGACAATCATCGACAGGAAGACACTGGAACTCACCAAAAAAGATACCCCACATCCAAAGACAAAGGAGAAGCCACAATGAGATGGTAGGAGGGGTGCAAACACAGTAAAATCAAATCCCATAACTGGTGGGTGGGTGACTCACAGACTGGAGAACACATACCACAGAAGTCCACCCACTGGAGTGAAGGTTCAGAGCCCCACATCAGGCTTCCCAACCTGGGGGTCCAGCAACAGGAGGAGGAATTCCTAGAGAATCAGACTTTGAAGGCTAGTGGGATTTGATTTTAGGACTTCGACAGGACACGGGGGAACAGAGACTCCACTCTTGGAGGGCACACACAAAGTAGCTTGCGCATCAGGACCCAGGGGAAGGAGCAGTGACCCCATAGGAGACTGAACCAGACCAACCTGCTAGTGTTGGAGGGTCTCCTGCAGAGGCGAGAGGTGGCTGTGGCTCACTGTTGGGACAAGGACACTGGCAGCAGAAGTTCTGGGAAGTACTCCTTGGCATGAGCCCTCCCAGAATCTGTCACTAGCCTCAACAAAGAGCACAGGTAGGCTCCAGTGTTGGGTCGCCTGAGGCCAAACAACCAACAGGGAGGGAACCTAGCCCCACCCATCAACAGTCAAGTGGATTAAAGTTTTACTGAGCTCTTCCCACCAGAGCAACAGTCAACTCTACCCACCACCAGTCCCTCCCACCAGGAAACTTACACAAGCCTCTTAGATAGGCTCATCCACCAGAGGGAAGACAGCAGAAGCAAGAATAACTACAGACCTGCAACCTGTGGAACAAAAACCACATTCACAGAAAGATAGTCAAGATGAAAAGGCAGAGGGCTATGTTCCACATGAAGGAACAAGATAAAGCCCCAGAAAAACAACTAAATGAAGTGGAGCTAGGCGACCTTCCAGAAAAAGAATTCAGAATAATGATAGTGAAGATGATCCAGGACCTAGGAAAAAGAATGGAGGCAAAGATCGAGAAGATGCAAGAAATGTTTAACAAAGACTTAGAAGAATTAAAGAACAAACAAACAGAGATGAACAATACAATAACTGAAATGAAAACTACACTAGAAGGAATAAATAGCAGAATAACTGAGGCAGAAGAATGGATAAGTGACCTGAAAGGCAGAATGGTGGATTTCACTGCTGTGGAACAGAATAAAGAAAAAAAGAATGGAAAGAAATGAAGACAGCCTAAGAAACCTCTGGGACAATATTAAATGGAACAACATTCACATTATAGGGGTTCCAGAAGGAGAAGAGACAGAGAAAGGACCCGAGAAAATATATGAAGAGATTAGAGTCCTTCCCTAACACGGGAAAGGAAATAGCGATGCAAATCCAGGAAGTGCAGTGAGTCCTATACAGGATAAACCCAAGGAGAAACACGCCAAGACACAGTTATCAAACTGGCAAAAATTAAAGACAAAGAAAAAGTATTGAAAACAGCAAGGGAAAAACAACAAATAACATACAAGGGAACTCTCATAAGGTTAACAGAGGATTTCTCAGCAGAAACTCTACAAGCCAGAAGGGAGTGGCATGATATAAAGTGATGAAAGGGAAGAACGTACAACCAAGATTACTCTACCCAGAAAGGATCTGATTCAGATTCGATGGAGAAATCAAAAGCTTTACAGACAAGAAAAGCTATGAGAATTCAGCACCACCAAACCAGCTCTACAACAAATGCTAAAGGAACTTCTCTAACTGGGAAATACAAGAGAAGAAAAGGACCTACAAAAACAAACCCAAAACAATTAAGAAAATGATCATAGGAAAATACATATCGATAATTACCTTAAACATGAATGGATTAAATGCTCCAACCAAAAGAAACAGGCTTGCTGAATGGATACAAAAACAAGACCCATCTGTATGCTGTCTACAAGAGACCCACTTCAGACCTAGGGACACATTCAGACTGAAAGTGAGGGGACGGAAAAAGATATTCCATGCAAATGAAAGTCAAAAGAAAGCTGGAGTAGCAATACTCATATCAGATAAAATAGACTTTAAAATAAAGAATGTTACAAGAGACAAGGAAGGACACTACATAATGATCAAGGGATTAATCCAAGAAGAAGATATAACAACTATAAAGATATATGTACCCAACATATGAGCACCTCAATACATAAGGCAACTGCTAATAGCTATAAAAGAGGAAATCAACAGTATCACAATAATAGTGGGGAAGTTTAAGACCTCACTTTCACCAGTGGACAGATCATCCAAAACAAAAATAAATAAGGAAACACAAGCTTTAAATGAAACAATAGACTAGATAGACTTAATTGATATTCATAGGACATTCCATCCGAAAACAGCGGATTACACTTTCTTCTCAAGTGCGCATGGAATATTCTCCAGGATAGATCACATCTTGGGTCACATGTGAAGCGTCAGTAAATGTAAGAAAATTGAAATCATAATCAAGCATCTTTTCTGACCACAATATATGAAATTAGAAATCAATTACAGGGGAAAACATGTAAAAAACACAAACACATGGAGGCTAAACAGTACATTACTGTATAACCAAGAGATTACTGAAGAAATCAAAGAGGAAATCAAAAAATACCTAGAGACAAATGACAATGAAAACATGATGTTCCAGAACCTATGGGATGCAGCAAAAGCAGTTCTAAGAGGGAAGTTTATGGTTCTACAAGCCTACCTCAAGAAACAAGAAAAATCTCAAATAAACAATCTAACCTTACACCTAAAGAAACTAGAGAAAGAAGAACAAACAAAACCCAAAGTTAGCAGAAGGAAAGCAATCATAAAGATCAGAGCAGAAATAAATGAAACAAAAACAAAGAAAACAATAGCAAAGATCAATAAAACTAAAAGATGGTTCTTTGAGAAGATAAACAACATTGATAAACCGTTAGCCAGACTCATCAAGAGAAAGAGGAAGAGGACTCAAATCAATAAAATTAGAAATGAAAAAGGAGAAGTTACAGCAGACAGTGCAGAAATACAAAGCATCCTAAGAGACTACTACAAGCAGCTCTGTGCCAATAAAATGGACAGCTTGGAATAAATGGACAAATACTTGGAAAGGTGTAACCTTCCAAGACTGAACCAGGAAAAAACAGAAAATATGAACAGACCAATCACAAGCAATGAAATTGACACTGGGATTAAAAATCTTCCAACAAACCGAACTCTAGGACCAGATGGCTTCACAGGTGAATTCTATCAAACATTTAGAGAAGAGCTAACAACTATCCTTCTCAAACTCTTCCAAAAGATAGCAGAGGAAGGAACACTCCCGAACCCATTCTATGATGCCACCATCACCGTGATTCCAAAACCAGACGAAGATACTACAAAAAAAGAAAATTAAAGACCAATATCACTGATGAATATAGATGCAAAAGTCCTCAAGAAAATACTAGCACACAGAGTCCAACAACACATTAAAAGGATCATACACCATGATCAAGTGGGATTTGTCCCAGAGATGCAAGGATTCTTCAATATATGCAAATCAATCAATGTGATACACCATATTAACAAATTGAAGAATGAAAACCAAATGATCATCCAATAGATGCAGAAAAAGCTTTGACAAAATTCAACACCCATTTATGATAAAAACTCTGCAGAAAGTGAGCATAGAGGGAACCTATCTCAACATAATAAAGGCCATATACGACAAACCCCCAGCAAACATCATTCTCAATGGTGAAAAACTGAAAGCATTTTCTCTAAGATCAGGAACAAGACAAGGATGTCCACTCTCACCACTGTTTTTCAAGATAGTTTTGGAAGTCCTAGCCACAGCAATTAGAGAAGAAAAAGAAATAAAAGGAATACAATTTGGAAAAGAAGTATAACTGTCACTGTTTGCAGAGGACATGATACTATACATAGAGAATCCTAAAAACGCCACCAGAAAACTACGAGAGCTAATGAATGAATTTGCTAAAGTTGCAGGATACAAAATTAATGCCTAGAAATCTCTAGCATTCCTATACAGTAATGATGAAAAATCTGAAAGAGAAATTAAGGAAACACTCGGATTTACCATTGCAACAAAAAGAATAAAATACGTAGGAATAAACCTACCTAGAGAGACAAAAGACCTGTATGCAGAAAACTATAAGACACTGATGAAAGAAATTAAAGATGATACAAACAGTTGGAGAGATATACCATGTTCTTGGATTGGAAGAATCAATATTGTGAAAATGACTATACTACCAAAGCAATCTACAGATTCAATGCAATCCCTATCAAATTACCAATGGCATTCTTTTACGGAACTAGAACAAATCATCTTAAAATTTGTATGGAGACACAAAAGATCCCAAATAGCCAAAGCAGTCTTGAGGGAAAAAAATGGAGCTGGAGGAATCAGACTCCCTGACTTCGGACTATACTACAAAGCTACAGTAATCAGGACAATATGGTACTGGCACAAAAACAGAAACAGTGATCAATGGAGCAAGATAGAACGCCCAGAGATAAACCCATGCACATATGGTCAACTAATCTATGACTAAGGAGGCAAGGATATACAATGGAGAAAAGACAGTCTCTTCAGTAAGTGGTGCTGGGAAAACTGGACAGCTACATGTAAAAGAATGATATTAGAACTTTCCCTAACACCGTACACAAAAATAAACTCAAAATGGATTCGAGACCTAAATGTAAAACTGGACACTATAAAACTCTTAGAGGAAAACATAGGAAGAACACTCTTTGAAATAAATCACTGCAAGATGTTTTTTGGTCCACCTCCTAGTGTAATGGTAATAAAAACAAAAATAAGCAAATAGGACCTAATGAAACTTCAAAACTTTTGCACAGCAAAGGAAACCATAAACAAAATGAAAAGACGACCCTCAGAATGGAGAAAATATTTCCAGAGAATCAACGGACAGAGGATTAATCTCCAAAACATATAAACAGCTCATGCAGCTCAATATTAAAAAAAAAAAACAACCCAATCCAAAAATGGGCAGAAGACCTAAATAGACATTTCTCCAAAGAAGACATGCAGATGGCCAAGAAGCACATGAAAAGCTGCTCAACATCACTAATTATTAGAGCAATGCAATTCAAAACTACAATGAGGTATCACCTCACACCTGTTTGAATGGGCATCATCAGAAAATCTCCAAACAACAAATGCTGGAGAGGGTTTGGATAAATGGAACCCTCTTGCACTGTTGGTGGGAATGTAAATTGATACAGCCACTATGGAGAACAGTATGGAGGTTCCTTTAAAAACGAAAAATAGAATTACCATATGACCCAGCCATCCCACTACTGTGCATACACCAGAGAAAACCATAATTCATAAAGACACATGCACCCCAATGATCATTGCAGCACTATTTACAATAGCCAGGTCATGGAAGCACCCTAAATGCCCATCGACAGACGAATGGATAAAGAAGATGTGGACATATATACAATTGAATATTACTCAGCCATAAAAGAGAATGAAATTGGGTCATTTGTTGAGACGTGGATGGATCTAGAGACTGTCATACAGAGTGATGTAAGTCAGAAGGAGAAAAACAAATATCGTATATTAACGCAGGTATGTGGAGCCTAGAAAAGTGGTACAGATGAACCTTTTTGTAGGGCAGAAGTTGAGACACAGACGTAGAGAACAAACGTATGGACACCAAGGGGGGAAAGGCGTGGTGGGGTGGGGATGGTATTGTGCTGAACTGGGCGATTGGGATTGACGTGTATACACTGATGTGTATAAAATTGATGACTAATAACCTGCTGTGTAAAAAAAATAATCACCATTGTCATTAAAATATGTTCTCAGAAAAAAACAAAAATGTGTAAGGTAATTTTTTTCATGAATTGGCTAACATGGTCCCTGCCATTTAAATGTGAATGGGGTCAGAACTTCTCTCCTGGTTTTGTTCTTCCTGAATTCCTCTTCTCAGATTAGACACTGGAACCCATTTTAAGAATTTAGTGAAATTTTTATGACACGCGAGCTCTTTGAAAGCTAAGAAATTGTCATCTTTTATCCCTAGTGACTAGCATAAGGCCAGGCATATTGTTTCTAATAAGTGCTGTTGAGTGTGGAATATAAATGTGAGTCACTCCACTTATTTAAAGAGAATAAGCTCTTTGTATGTGAACCAGAACATAGAAGAATGGTGGCTTTTTGTAAGAAGAAAATAGCCAGCTATCCTATTCTTTTAAAGCACATGTGTATTAAGTCCTAACATTTTTCTCTAAATACTGTACTATATTGTAGAAGGAATGAGTTTTAGACTCACGCCAAATAATAATGTCATAGGCAGTAGCATGCATCAACCAATGATGAAGGTGCCCAGTGTGTAGATAAATATACTGAAGAATTTAGAATTTTCCCCAGGACGTTAACACCAGTCACTATACTGTAAACAGAGTCAGCCAGCTTGAGTAAAGACCAGGAAAAAAATTCATTACAACCAGAGTGACTCAGTCATTTATTAATCTAAGAGCTATATTAGGCAGAGTTAAAAATTAAAAAGAAGTGGGAGACGCAGCTCATAACCTCTTTACTCTTAAAAGGCATTAATGAGATTTTTTTAGTTTATAAAAGTTACCTGACTTTTTAGTCAGGGATACCATGCCTCTGTCCTGGTGGAACAGTGGGTTCCCGTCCTCATTTACCATTCATTCTCCTATGTTTATCAATTGGAGAAATTCTTATATAGGATCAGAAGAAATCTGTACAGACAAATCTGATCAAGTACATTAGCAAGACTCTCCCACTGAGAAAGTATTGGGTTGGCCAAAAGTTCATTCAGGTTTTTCCAAAACATCTTAGGGAAAAACCTGAATAGAATAATCTTTTTGGTCAACCCAGTAGATCCTCAGACCTTTAGGTCATAATGTATTAAATTACATCTTAACTTGCTCTTTCTTTCAGGAACTTTATGACTAATTAGGAACTATGGGACTTAGCATTTACTGATCTCAATGACAATAGTCATCACCATAGAGTTCTCATTAGTATATCAACACTTTATTTCCATTGAGTGTGTATTACAGTCGTCCCTTGGTAGCCATGGAGTATTGGTTCCAGGACCCCCTGCAGATATTAAAATCTGCAGATGCTCAAGTCCTTTATATATCTAGGCTAAGTATAGTCGACCCTCTATATCCTTGTGTTCTGCATCCTTGGATCATCCATGGTTGGTTGAATCCACAAATGTAGAACCCTGAGATACGGAGGACCAGCTGTTTATACTCTGTGATTCATCAGCCCTTTCCCTCCATCTGCTTAGTCGTTGTATCTGTGGTCTTTAGATAGAAATGGGCTTGAAGAGAGAGGAAGATAAGGGGAGGAGGATCACATGGGTATGATTCTAATAGTCTACTTGATCTTACTGGGAAAACTCGTCAATAACTGTGTCTTCAAAGAATGAATGTATCTCTATATCTCTGTCTTAAAATTGAAAATCATCCTATAAAAACTTAAACAAAGTGCATTATTTTACTCTAAATGAAAGCCAGGGGGAACTCAGGGCAGACTTTGCAAAAGGTGTTTGACTGGGCAGAGAGAGAAAATGAGCAGTGGCTTCCTTGAACTAAGAGCTCATGAGCACATTTGACTTCTATGTACATTTGACTTCTATGTACTACCACCCATACGGCCAGTTTGGTAGTGAAAAGTCTCATCAGGTAAAGGTGCTCACTGCGTCCTCATTGTGTGAGGACACAGACCTCTCTGCAAATAATCAATTATTATCTAGTGATTCAAAATACAGAATTCAAACATAGAGATACTCGTTATGCACGTACTATATGTAAGATATATATATATATATATATATATATATATATATATATATATATATCAGTGCTAAGCTCTGGGTTTGGATAATTGAAAAAGGTGCTCTCAAGGACCAGAAAATGAGAGAGGAAGATAATAAAAAGAAGCCAAATATGTTGAGGATATATATTTATATATACATATACATATGGCTGTATAGAAGTGAACAGATAAATTCAGATTTCCTTAATGCCTTTGCAAACCTTACGTTCCAATGGGGAAGAAAAGGAGAGATACAAATCAAAATATGAAATAATACAAATATCAGGATATAAAAAAACCTTAAGTTCACTTTGCTGGGTACATACACGTTTGTAGGGATGTGCACATGTGTGCATGTGCTCTATGTTACGTTACGAGTATCTCAACATTAATTTCTGTGTGTGGAAAAGTGGGAACAGTATACAGTAAGCTGTTACTTATAGCAAAAGGTAGTAAGATCCTTTAGCAGATTTATAAAGATATGGCCATTGTGTTCCTTTTGGTAACGGGAAGAAGAAGCTGTGCTGTTTCCCATTTTACTCTTCTTCCCCAACTAGGAGATGATCATGACAGCTTAATAGCTGTGCTCTGAAATGATGTTACAGCAGCCCGCTTGGTGTCTAGGCTGCTCCTTCAGTACTGAACGGCTAGTGAGCTATTGCTAAGGGAAAAGGAGGTATTATGGGAACACTGTTCTCTAATGTACTCAGTAGGTCATAGGATTAGCTTAGCAATTAATAAAAATATATTTTAAATACCTTAAAATTTTGTGTAGGAAACATTACCATAAAAAATAATTATGCATTAACAAACTGCTTCTCATGGCAACTGTTGAGCAGTTAGAATATCACCCAAGTTTAACAGATAAGAAAGCTTGAGACTAGTGTGGGTATGCATGTCTTGCCTTGGCTTACATGAAGAATTAATACGGAAGGCTTGTCTTTGCTCCGATTCTATGCCGTATTCCCATCTTTCTTGGACGAACTCCAAAATTCCTTTCCCTTACATGAATACTTAATATTCTTTTTACTGATCCTCCCTATATAATCCTGTTGACAATACTTGGCCATTTTCCTGTTCATGTCAATAGACATTTTTGTTAGTAAAATTTTTAGGGAAAGTTTATGATGTATACTAAATAGGTATCTTACTTTTTAATAAATGGACTAAAAGTAATTACACTGAAATGTTTTCTTCGTAGTATCAATTTACTAGTAAAGCATATTCGGTAATACCGCACATCACATTAGCACTCCCAGAATTTGAGGAGCACACAAATGTGATTCTGCTTGGGTGTAGTTCACAAGTTTTGTCTGGGGTAGGGCCAGCTCATTTTTGGACCAGGAGAATTCATCAGCATGCAAGTAGCAGTTTACCTCCTTGCTGAGAGCTTTTTGAGATGGGACCTTGAGAAGTAAATGCCTGCAATCCATGCCCTTTACCTGAAGAAATGAATTCCTGTGCCCAAGATCTCATTGTCCTTCAGATACAGATGTATCATAATTCATCGTATCTCTGTAACCCAATGTTGGTTCCATCTCTAAAATGCAAATCTCATTCCCATGCCCCTGTTGCCTCCTCAGAGGTGACTTGAAGGAACATATAGACACTATCTCTGACAATATCTGCTTTCAAAATGTCTGAAAGGTGAGGGATTTTGTAATGTATGCTTTCAATTCTGTTATGTAGACTGCTGTGACTCTCACAAGACACGTGTAGGCCAGAGTACATAAAATTTGATTAAAACTGTGGACTTTGTTTACACATAGGAGAGAATTTTGAGCTTACTTAACAGATGCCTTCACAACCTTGATACCAGTTCAGTGGAAAGTGCAGGGTATGCTGCAAAAAATCAATATACCATTCGCTTTGGACATTTCAAAAAAAAGAGATTTTGAAGTGAGAAATATATTTGTCCTCAAATAATTCATTTTAGCTCTACTTCCAAAGCTCTTTAACTTTTTCTTTTTTCCCCCTGCTACGATGTTGATTAAAGCAAGCATTAGCAAAATGAAATCCCCAGATTGAGCACTGAGTCTGGTCCAGAATAGGTCTTTCAAAATGTTCAATGAATGAGTACATAATATTTATTTTCTTCTATCATATGGGTTATATAATCTAGCAGCAAAGGAAAACACTAATTGCAAGCATTTGTTCAGCAACTATTACATTATTTCTTTCTAGGAAAGTATATTTTTTTCAGTACCTGTGTCTTCTGATTCATATGCATACAAATATTTCAATCGTAAATGGTCTGATCACTGAAGTATAGAGAGAGGTCTGACAGTATTGAAACACAAATAAAAAAAAACTGTTAGGTAAAAAAGCAGTAAGTTCAAAACAATTCAGTAACACAGGTAACCTCTAGTGCAAGGTATATGTATTGTAATATTTTTAACATTACATAGCTCACTGCCATCCTACGTATAGGCCTTTTTTGTTTTTTAGCTTATACTATTCTAAAAGCTCTGAAATGCAGTTGTTTCTACCTTTGGAAAGATTTTGTCTTCCAGTTTATTGCAGTGCCTCCCAAACAAAAATTGAATTTTTTTTTTCTTGGCAAATATGGATTGAAATAAACTAAAAACTTTATTATTTGAAAATTACTTCTCAGGAAAAGTTTAAGCCATTGCTTTGAACTGTCAGATAAACACAGATCACTGTGTTTATCATAATCATTTCACAATTAACTCATATGTTTTTAAAATAAGCAATAATACCACTTATGTAAGAAATAAGTACCATTCTGTAATAATTTAAAAATGCATACACACACGTGCATTGATATTGAGAATATTTTTTAAATAGTGTATTTGGGGTTTTTGGTGTTGTTATTAGATGCCTTTTATTTTTGGTAAGGATGTTTACAAAACCACTTTCAGAATAGAAGCAATTATTACAATGACTGTATCAGTTAATTTGAACACAGGGACAGTTGTATGTCTTCAAATAGTTTCTTCTAGTCATCCAGTATGTGAAATTATTGATAATTTAGCCAAAGATAAAGACTATTGTGCAAAAGGCAATTTCAGTCCATATTATTCTGATGGGCTATTTGGTGTGATTTCACCATGTGTAATTTGTCAAATCTTCATTTGCCTTACTTGCTTGCTTACATAAATCCAAATGATAGAGGTGCCTCCTAGTAGAAATAGGTGTGGATTAAAAAAAAAAAAAATCATCCTCAATCCTTTGGTTGATTAGACAGGGCAAATATTTTCAGTCTTAAATATGCTTACTGTGGAATTATAATATGACATGAATCCCTCCTTACAGAAATTTTGTTCGGCAAACACTTCCACTGCCTCTATGTGTACAGTCTGTGGGGTGCTCTGGATGAGACACCATAGAAAGAAATCAAGGACATGAGCCCTCTCATTCAACTTCTGAGAGTTCACTGGGTGGTAAATATTTCAATTTCTATATTCTAGGTGGGAAAATATAATTTAACTTGTCAAAAATTTTATGTTGTTCAGCAGATGAAATTGTAAGGAAATGCGCCGAAGATCCAATCGTGCTAATAAAACTAACATTTTGATGTGCAGAGTTTTTAATAAGTAAGCCCAATGGAAACCTAGTGCCCAAGAAAAATGCCATTTTGATATTTTTCTCAGGGCCTGTGAGTGGGGTAGCATTCAGTTAGGTTTACTTAATTTTTTCAATTAATTAAGTCATTAAACATTTCCAGGAACTGTGGATTCTATAGAACAGCTTCTATGAGATGCCAGGTTCTATGAGAATTAAATATATGTGTGAATAAATACATATATAAATTAAAGAAATAGTTCATAATTCTCATATGAGAATTATGTCTCAATGAGACAAATATACATGAATAAATGAATAAATGTGTTTATAGGAGGGTGAGAAGGAAGATGCCCTTTTTTCCCTTTTTTCTAATAATAATTTATATCTGGAGGCAAGTTAAGTATATATGATACATATTATTAGATGGCTTTTAACCCTGACTTTTAAATTTTCTATAGATAGCAATGGTTGAAAGAATGAGTTTTGAGTTTTGACATCAAATAGGCTTGAGTTTAAATTCTATCTTGTCATTTATTAATATCTGATATGGGCAAATTCCTTAACCTTATTAACCGCCTTGTCCTTACATGTAAAGTAGGGCAATAAAAGTACTTCCTTATAGATTTGTTATGGGTATGAATAAATCAATGCATGCAAACCATGAAAAATAGTCACCTCTCAACAGCTTTCATTATTATTAGCGGTAGTACTAGAGGAACAAAATATTTCAAGTGTTTATGGAAGTGAAGAGTTTTCCCTTTCCTTTATAAAACCCAGTAAAATGTAATTATTGAAGAGATTCAGAGTGATGTGTTGGTGAAAGAAGAGGCGTAGACCACACTGACAACCCAGACATCGTTCCTTCATGCAGTAAGTTAAATTAACATTAGTTATACATATACTATGTTCTAGGCCAGGCTCATTGCTAGCACTAGGGAAGAAAGAGTGAACTTGAGAAACATGATGCCTGTTTTAAGGGATTTACAGTCTAGTGAAGAGAGATCCATTTTATTATTTTTTAAATTTTGTTTTATTTTTTTAAAAAAATATAGTTGATTTACATTGTTGTGTTAGTTTCAGGTGTACAGCAAAGTGATTCAGTTTTACATATATATATTTTTCAGATTACTTTCCCTTATAGGTTATTACAAAATATTCAGTATAGTTCCCTGTGCTATACAGTAGGTCCTTGTTGGTTCTCTATTTTATATATAGTAGTGTGTTTATGTTACTCCCAAACTCCCAATTTATCCCCTCCCCTTCCCCTTTGGTAACCATAAATTTGTTAGGCCTGTGGGTCTATTTCTGTTTTGTACATGAGTTCATTTATATCAGTTTTTTTAGATTCGACATATAAGCAATATCATGATATTTGTTTTTCTCTATCTGGCTTACTTCACTTCTTATGACAATCTCTAGGTCCATCTACATTGCTGCAAATTACATTATTTCATTCTTTTTCATGGCTGAGTAGTCTTCCATTGTACATATGTACCACATCTTCTTTATTCACTCATCTATCAATGGACATTTAGGTTACTTCCATGTCTAGGCTACTGTGAATAGTGCTGCTATGAACCCTGGGGTGCATGTATCTTTTCAAAGAGACACACCCATTTTATTTTATTTATTTTTATATTTTACTTATTTTTCTATACAGCAGGTTCTTATTAGTCATCCATTTTACGCAAATCAGTGTATACATGTCAATCTCAATCTCCCAATTCATCACACCACCACTCCCACCACCCGCTGCTTTCCGCCCTCGGTGTCCCTACGTTTTTTCTCTACTTCTGTGTCTCAATTTCTGCCCTGCAAACCGGTTCATCTGTACCATTTTCTAGGTTCCACAAATATGCGTTAATATATGATATTTGTTTTTCTCTTTCTGACTTGCTTCACTCTGTATAGCAGTCCCTAGATGCATCCACGTCTCTACAAATGACCCAATTTCGTTCCTTTTTATGGCTGAGTAATATTCCATTGTATATATGTCTACATCTTCTTTATCCATTCGTTTTTCAATGGGCATTTAGGTTGCTTCCATGACCTGGCTATTGTAAAGAGTGCTGCAATGAACATTGGGGTGCATGTGTCTTTTTGAATTATGGTTTTCTCAGGGTATATGCCCAGTAGTGGGATTGCTAGGTCATATGGTAATTCTATTTTTAGTTATTTAAGGAACCTCCATACTGTTCTCCATAGTGGCTGTATCAATCCAACAATGCAAGAGGGTTCCCTTTTCTCCACACCCTCTCCTGCATTTCTTGTTTGTAGATTTTCTGATGATGCCCATTCTAACTGGTGTGAGGTGATACCTCATTGTAGTTTTGATTTGCATTTCTCTAATAACTAGTGATGTTGAGCAGCTTTTCAAGTGCTTCTTGGCCATCTGCATGTCTTCTTTGGAGAAATGTCTATTTACGTCTTCTGCCCATTTTTGGATTGGGTTGTTTGTTTATCTAATATTGAGCTGCATGAGGCTATTTATATATTTTGGAGATTAATCCTTTGTCCGTTGATTCGTTTGCAAATATTTTCTCCCATTCTGAGGGTTGTCTTTCCGTCTTGTTTATGGGTTCATTTGCTGTTCAAAAGCTTTGAAGTTTCATTAGGTCCCATTTGTTTATTTTTGTTTTTATTTCCATTACTCTAGGAGGTGGATCAAAAAAGATCTTACTGTGATTTATGTCAAAGAGTGTTCTTCCTATGTTTTCCTCTAAGAGTTTTATAGTGTCCAGTCTTACATTTAGGTCTCGAATCCATTTTGAGTTTATTTTTGTGTATGGTGTTAGGGAGTGTTCTAATTTCAGTCTTTTACATGTAGCTGTCCAGTCTTCCCAGCACCACTTATTGAAGAGACTGTCTTTTCTCCATTGTACATCCTTGCCTCCTTTGTCATAGATTAGTTGATCATATGTGTGTGGGTTTATCTCTGGGCTTTCTATCTTGTTCCGTTGATCTATATTTCTGTTTTTGTGCTAATACCATATTGTCTTGATTACTGTAGCTTTGTAGTATAATCTAAAGTCAGGGAGTCTGATTCCTCCAGCTCTGTTTTTTTCCCTCAAGACTGCTTTGGCTATTTGGGATCTTTTGTGTCTCCATACAAATTTTAAGATATTTTGTTCCAGTTCTGTAAAAAATGCCATTGGTAATTTGATAGGGATTGCATTGAATCTGCAGATTGCTTTGGGTAGTATAGTCATTTTCACAATATTGATTCTTCCAATCCAAGAACATGGTATATCTCTCCATCTGTTTGTATCATCTTTAATTTCTTTCATCAGTGTCTTATAGTTTTCTGCATACAGGTCTTTTGTCTCTCTAGGTAGGTTTATTCCTAGGTATTTTATCCTTTTTGTTGCAGTAGTAAATGGGAGTGTTTCCTTAATTTCTCTTTCAGATTATTCATCGTTAGTGTATAGGAATGCCAGAGATTTCTGGGCATTAATTTTGTATCCTGCAACTTTACCAAATTCATTGTTTAGCTCTAGTACTTTTCTGGTGGCATCTTTAGGATCGTCTGTGTAGAGTATCATGTCATCTGCAAACAGTGACACTTTCACTTCTTCTTTTCCAATTTGTATTCCTTTTTTTTTCTTTTTCTTCTCTGATTGCCATGGCTAAGACTTCCAAAACTATGTTGAATAATAGTGGTGAGAGTGGACATCCTTGTCTTGTTCCTGATCTTAGAGGAAATGCTTTCAGCTTTTCACCATTGAGAATGATGCTTGCTGGGGGTTTGTCGTATATGGCCTTTATTATGTTGAGGTAGGTTCGCTCTATGCCCATTTTCTGGAGAGTTTTTATCATAAATGGGTGTTGAATTTTGTCAAAAGCTTTTTCTGCATCAATTCAGATGATCATCTGGTTTTTATTCTTCAATTTGTTAATATGGTGTATCCCATTGATTGATTTGAGTATATTGAAGAATTCTTGAATCTCTGGGATAAATCCCACTTGATCATGGTGTGTGATCCTTTTAATGTTTTGTTGGATTCTGTTTGCTAGTATTGAGGATTTTTGCATCTATATTCATCGGTCATATTGGTCTTTAATTTTCTTTTTTTGTAGTATCTTTGTCTGGTTTTGGTATCAGGGTGATGGTGGCCTCATACAATGGGTGTGAGAGTTTTCATTCCTTTGCAATTTTTTGGAAGAGTTTGAGAAGGATGGGTGTTATCTCTTCTCTAAATGTTTGATAGAATTCACCTGTGAAGCCATCTGGTCCTGGAGTTTGGTTTGTTGGAAGATTTTTAATCACAGTGTCAATTTCATTACTTGTGATTGGTCTGTTCATATTTTCTGTTTTTTCCTGGTTCAGTCTTGGAAGGTTACACCTTTCCAAGTATTTGTCCATTTCTTCCAGGTTGTCCATTTTATTGGCACAGAGCTGCTTGTAGTAGTCTCTTAGGATGCTTTGTATTTCTGCACTGTCTGCTATAACTTCTCCTTTTTCATTTCTAATTTTATTGATTTGAGTCCTCTTCCTCTTTTTCTTGATGAGTCTGGCTAATGGTTTGTCAATTTTGTTTATCTTCTCAAAGAACCATCTTTTAGCTTTATTGATCTTTGCTATTGTTTTCTTTGTTTTTGTTTCATTTATTTCTGCTCTGATCTTTATGATTTCTCTCCTTTTGCTAACACTGGGTTTTGTTTGTTTTTCTTTCTCTAGTTCCTTTAGGTGTAAGGTTAGATTGTTTGAGATTTTTCTTGTTTTTTGAGGTAAGCTTCTACAGCTATAAACTTCCCTCTTAGAACTGCTTTTGCTGCATTCCATAGGTTTTGTATTGTCATGTTTTCATTGTCATTTGTCTCTGGGTAGTTTTTGATTTCCTTTTTGATTTCTTCAGTGATGTCTTGGTTATTTAGGAATGTATTGTTTAGCCACCATGTGTTTGTGTTTTACATTTTCCCCCCTGTAATTGATTTCTAATTTCATAGCATTGTGGTCACAAAAGGTGCTTGATATGATTTCAGTTTTCTTAATTTTACTGAGGCTTGATTTGTGACCCAAGATGTGATCTGTCCTGCAGAATGTTCCATGTACATTTGAGAAGAAAGTGTGATCTGTTTTCAGATGGAATGTCCTATAAATATCATTTAAATCCTGCTGGTCTACTGTGTTATTTAAAGCTTGTGTTTCCTTTTTAATTTTCTGTTTCGATGATTTGTCCGTTTGTGTAAGTGAGTTGTTAAAGTCCCCCACTATTATTGTGTTACTTTCGATTTCCTCTTTTATAGCTATAAGCAGTTGCCTTATGTATTGAGGTGCTCCTATGTTGGGTGCATATTTATTTATATTTATTATATCTTCTTCTTGGATTGATCCCTTGATCATTATGTAGTGCCCTTCCTTTTCTCTTGTAACATTCTTTATTTTAAAGTCTATTTTATCTGATATGAGTATTGCTACTCCAGCTTTCTTTTGACTTCCATTTACATGGAATATCTTTTTCCATCCCCTCACTTTCAGTCTGAATGTGTCCCTAGGTCTGAAGTGGGTCTCTTGTAGACAGCATATAGATGGGTCTTGTTTTTGTATCCATTCAGCAAGCCTGTGTCATTTGATTGGAGCACTTAATCCATTTACGTTTAAGGTAATTATCGATATGTATGTTCCTATTACCATTTTCTTAATTGTTTTGGGTGTGTTTTTGTAGGTCCTTTCCTTCTCTTGTGTTTCCCAGTTAGAGAAGTTCCTTTAGCATTTGTTGTAGAGCTAGTTTGGTGGTGCTGAATTCTCTTAGCTTTTTCTTGTCTGTGAAGCTTTTGATTTCTCCATCGAATCTGAATGAGATCCTTTGCTGGGTAGAGTAATCTTGGTTGTACGTTTTTCCCTTTCATCACTTAAAGTATATCATGCCACTCCCTTCTAGCTTGTAGATTTTCTGCTGAGAAATCAGCTGTTAACCTTATTGGGATTCCCTTGTATGTTATTTGTCGTTTTTCCCTCGCTGCTTTCAATAATTTTTCTTTGTCTTTAATTTTTGCCAATTTGATAACTATGTGTCTTGGTGTGTTTCTCCTTGGGTTTATCCTGTATTGGACTCTCTGCACTTCCTTTACTTTGGTGGCTATTTCCTTTCCCATGTTAGGGAATTTTCATGTATAATCTCTTCAAATATATTTTCGGGTCCTTTCTCTGTCTCTTCTGGGACCCCTATAATGCGAATTTTGTTGCATTTAATGTTGTCCCAGAGGTGTCTTAGGCTGTCTTCATTTCTTTTCAATCTTTTTTCTTTATTCTGTTCCACAGCAGTGAATTCCACCATTCTGTCTTCCAGGTCACTTATCCATTCTTCTGGCTCAGTTATTCTTCTATTGATTCCTTCTAGTATTTTTCATTTCAGTTATTGTATTGGTCATCTCAGTTTGTTTGTTCTTTAATTCTTCTAGATCTTTGTTAAACATTTCTTGCATCTTCTCAGTCTTTGCCTCCATTCTTTTTGAGGTCCTGGATCATCTTCACTATCATTGTTCTCCATTCTTTTTCTGGAAGATTGCCTATTTCCACTTCATTTAGGTGTTTTCCTGGGGTTTTTTCTTGTTCCTTCGTCCGGTACATAGCCTTCTGCCTTTTCATCTTGTCTATCTTTCTGTGAATGCATTGTTTGTTGCACAGCCTGCAGGATTGTTTTTCTTCTTGCTTTTGCTCTCTGCCCTCTGGTGGATGAGGCTATCTAAGAGGCTTGTGGAAGTTTCCTGATGGGAGGGACTTGACAGACCCATTTTAAACCAACAAATAAAATAATTAGAAACAGTGGTAAGTACTATAAAGAACGTACAAAAATCTGAGGTAGAAAATAATGTCCTTATGGCAGGGGAATCATGGAAGGCCTCACTGAGGAGGTGACCTTCAAGCTGACATCCAGTGGGATACTGGATGGAGGCACCCAGAGCATGTGCAAAGGCTCTGAGGGGGAAAAACACATGGTTTGTTTCATCATCATTACCAGCAGCAGCAGCAAATTGTCTTGCTGCAAATCAGGAGTCGTAATTTTGATGAATTCATGCTTGTTTAGATTTATATTTGTATCACCAAACTAATTGGTATTTCAAGAAGTTATAAACCCAATGATTTCAGTATTTTTGAAAATAGATGCCATCTGTGTACTTTAAAAAATCAAACAAGGGAAACAAAACTTTTGGCTTCTTATTTAGAGAGTTAATGTAAAAAGCTAAATGTGTGTTCCACCCTGTGGTCATTACTCCTTCTAAGGGGAGAGGCAGGACCTAAAAATAATAACACTATAAGTAGATATTAGGTTAGGAAGCTTTGAAATAGACATTATGGGACCCACAGTAATATATTCTCTCCATTTTATATTATACCATATCTGGGTCATCGTAAAATACCCAGAATAAAATTTTTGTCTTTGGAGAGCCACATTTAGGTCGGCCACTTTCCACTGGGATGCTAGATTGCTCCTGGGAGCAATGCTCTCCAGCAGGATGAAGACCAGAGTGCCCTTGGAAATAGAAGGAGACAAAGGAATTGGATTCAGATATAATACCCTCATCCTCACTTAAAATATGAAAAGTTCAATAACTCCACCAAAGTCTCTGAAAACCTAATAGCACTTCTAATAGCTCTTCTGAAATACCTCCCCTCCCCTCAGGACCTAGCAGTCTTCCCAGAGTTATGTGAAATATGTTTTCAAAAAGCACTGTGTAGACCAGTGCTTTTTCTACCTTTTCATTTCCACACCACACCTGTAAAATTGTTTCAGCTTTACAGCCCTGTCTTGGTAAATACATTTAACTCTCAATTACCTTCACCAACGAAGGGGAGCGTTAGTGCAGATAATTGAAATTGGTGAATAATCTGCTCCATTGGGCTGTAGCCAGCTCCTCCTACCCAGGCTGAATATTTTTTTGTTTGTTTTTTTTAATGGAGAGAGGAGGCTGGGCCTGTGCTCTGAGAGTCTTAGCTGAAAGAGGATCTTGTCTCCCACCTCTCTGGTTAGATTATGATCAGGTCTACAGGCCTGAAGACTTCTGAAGCCTACTTGGAGTAACTACATGTCACTCTACCCCAAAGACCTTCATCTCGATAGGAAAGTGCATGTTGCAGAATCAAAGATGGGCTGTTTAAGAGCCAGAGAGGACTGGGCAAGTGGACATTAACCAAGCACACCAACATCTATGTAATTCTTTTTTTTCTTATTTTAAATTTTTGTTTATTTATATATTTATTAACACCTTTATTGGCGTATAAGTGCTTTACAATGTTGCTGCTGTATAACAAAGTGAATCACCTATATGTATACATACATCCCCATATCTCCTCCCTCTTGCATCTCCCTCCCACCCTCCCTATCCCATCCCTCTAGGTGGTCACAGAGCACTGAGCTGATCTCCCTGTGCTATGTAATTCTTAATAAACCTGTGATTTAGTTCTGCTCTCGAAGAAATGGAGGCACAGGCCTCCTTTTTTCTACTTTACTGGTTTTTTTTTTTTAACCACAGCGTTATCACAGAGCAGCTCTTCGTATCTAGGGCATTTCTCTCCTTGAGGAATGTCAACAGAGGCTGTCCAAGTTTTAATATACTCTTTAAAAGATAATTAATGTCACCAAGCTTCTCAAGACAGAATAGTTTCTTTTGTGAGGGGTTCTGGGTGGTGATGACTCAGAGAAGCAGAGATGGCTGACGTGAAGTGATCAGAGAATCATGATTCAGTCACATGGTTCTGCCAGGATCCTAACCCCCAGAGCGGAACTCAGTTCATTGAAAAGATCATCACGGCCCTAGGACTGAGCTCCTGCAGACTCTGTGATCTGTCAGAACCGTTCTCCTTCTCCCCAGCTGTTCTCCATCTGCTGCTGGGCTATCTTTCTCTTTCCCCATCTTCATCCAACTTCATTTCACTTTTTCACATTTTTCCCTGTCCTTCTTTGTGTCTCCTCCTGACATTAGCTTTTGCTTGCCTTCCTGATTTCCATTTCCTATGCCCACTCTTTTATAAAATTTATTGCTTTAATTGACTTCCTAAATCTTATTTTTAATACCTCCCTTAGCTTCCCACCCCAATATTTTCACTTTCCTCACTCCCTTCTGCCCTAGCATCCTGCATCCTGATTAGATGCCATATGTATAACAAGGTAGACAGATGCTTTGCTGTTAAACTAAAGGGCTTTTTAATCTACCAGAACAGAAACCATGAGCTTTCTTTTTGTGTGGGGACATCAGCAATTCATGGCAAAGGGTTTAGGAATACAAATGAGGGTTTTTTTCTTCAAGCAGCACGGAGTCTCAGCATGTCTCTCTTACTCTTTCCTTATTTTACTTGATCTGCAAAGTAAAACACTGACCATGTGATGGATTCGTAAATACCGCTAATGACACTTAGATGTCTGTATACACAGTGTTTACACGAGCGGGGGTGGCTGGCATATGTCCATGACTGTCAATGCATTTTACCTATTTATTCATCTACATTTTTTTTTTCCAGTCTGTGACCATTAACAGTGTCGATTTTGATGGGTTTCTCAGGTTGCAATTTCCCAAATCTTTATCCAAATTGAAAGTGCTTTCAATTCTTTCTGGCACTCTCTTTGTAATCGGGCATGTCTTTTGAGTAGATAGTGAAGGCACACAGACAGCCTGTCAGGCCACATAGCCAGGTAGGTCATGCTATGGTGCTGTTTCTGACAGCCATGACCCTCTAGGGTTCTCCTGGTTTTAGCCCTGATTCAAAAGAGAAAAATGTGAGAAGAGCCAGAAGTTTGGGGGCAAGGTTCCCCCCCACCAGATGAAGACTCTTCTGACCCCAGAGTGTGCTTGGAGAGGAGCTCTGGCCAGCTTCCATCTCTCTTCAGAGTGGGATGGCTCATCTCCTGCAGCAATGGGGCCCCACTGCTGCTTGGCCAATGGGTAACAGCGTGGAGTTAAGGATAAGGCTGCCATAGAGGCCGGGTGTCCAAGCCACACCCAGAGCCCCTTACATGGAATCTGTATCCCCAAGTCACCAAGAGTACTAGTGGGACTTCTGCTAAGATGACATTTCAGGGTCCCTCATACCCTTCTGTGCCTGCAGTTTTAGTAAAGGAGCTTGATGATGTCAGTTTCTCTGACCTATGCATTCATGATCTTCCCTAGTGTCTGGTTGGCCCCTCTCTTTTTTTCTCTCTGCCATGTCGGTACCTCCTGACTCTACTAACCCAGAAGTCTTCACTCACTAGTAGTACTGGAACACCTCCCCTGGTGAAGAAGGGGCACCAAAGACCTTGCCCATCAGAACCCAACTGACTACACTGGCTCCATTGCACAGGTTCCAATGCTGAGTGTTAGGAAGGCTTTTATGTTACACGGTGGTTCGAAGTTTCTCTAACGTGTGCAGAATTGCCATCAACATTGGAAAATACAGTCCTACAATACTTAGCTCTGACTGCCTGGCAAAGCAAGCTCTTATCAAATAAACTGCAGCCATAGATTTCTTGAAACCGAGTGACATTTTTCTTAACTCTCTGCAGGCATTTTTAATCTGACTTCGCAGCTTTGTACTTAGTATTCATATTTTACAAATGCGGAAACTGAGGAATAGGTAAGATAGTAGCCTTTCCCACAGAGAGGTTCAAATAAATGATTACAATTGAAGAACCGGTCATATGACCTGTTTTGTTTTTTTTTATTTCCCCCTTCGAGGGAGAAAAGAGTTCATGTTTTCTGCATGAGTGAGATTTCACACTCTAACCAGGTGCTGTGGGACCCAAAAGGGCCACCTGTTATGGAGGTGACATAGGTCGGGAGGTAATTCTCAGCTGTTCCAACAAATAAACATCAACATCACAGGTCACGTCTTTGACCTGCTCTTTGTAGCATCTCACTCTGCAGCCAAGCCATTTATTCCATTTCAGTTGAGCAAACCTGGCCTTTTTCTGCCTGTGCCTCTTTTGGCTTGTTTCTGCTACGGTTAACAATGAACATTCTGATAAAAGGAATGGATACTGCATAATCCCAAGTCCATGACCAACAAGGGGGCTTGTGCTTGAACTCACAGGGGCGATGGAGAGCCAACATATTGGCCAGGAAGGCAGGAAGTTAGCGGGGATGGCTGCCCTCAAAGAACCCGGCAGAGCACACGGCTCGGTGGCGTTCACGGCTGTTGTATCTCTCACAAAGGAACCTCTCTGGTCAGTCAGGAGGCCCAGCAGATAAGTCTCTGGGTTTTCTAAGAACTGCAGAATATATGACGTGGAAATCCCCAGCCGGCTGGGTCTAGTCCTTTGTGCACAGTAGGAAGTCCAGAAACCGGTCCATCTCTGAGCGCACGAAGATGCATCCGTGAGCACAGTAAACTGCATTCTTCCTCTGCCGGAACCGGCAGTCTCCCCAGGGCGCAGAATCACCAAGTCACAGGATGCTTGGCTCACTAAGCTATTCTGGTCGCTTTGAGTTAGCTCTCTCTTCCCTGCTCTTCTTCGAGAAAGCTTTCTCTATCCCCACACGCTTCAGAACTTCTGTTCACTTTCAAGTTTCTATTTTTTGTTCTTTTGTTAAGATCATTTCTCTTCAAGTCTTTCAAAGCGTCTTTGACGATTCTCAGAGACACAAAGCACTCTTTCGGCGTGTATCCCTGGTTATTTCACGGAGGTGACTGAGGAGGTCTGTGTGTGCCTGTGTGCACGTGGCCCCCTGCGTATGGAGCGTGCGGTGCCGGCCTGCCAGTGTGCAGGGCCGTGTAACTGGCACGACGGATTGATCAGGGCAGGTACCCTGTGCGGTCTGAGGGAAGATAGGTTTTCATTCTGACACTGTGCTTCTTTGTCTCTGTAACCTTATGGAAGTTATACCACCCATCTTCTTCTCTGTAAGGTCAAGATAGTATAGTATATTCATTTGTTCACAGGTAAAAATAATAATAAGCATGGCTTATTATTTTTGTTAAACTGAGTTGATGTTACTTTTTTGTTGATGTATAGTTAATTTACAATGTTGTGTTAGTTTCAGGTGTACAGCAAAGTGATTCAGCTATATATACATATATTTTTTTTCAGTTTTTTTTCCCCTTATAGGTTATTACAAAATGTTGAGTAGGGTTCCCTGTGCTATACAGTAGGTCCTTGCTGGTTATCTATTTTATATATAGTAGTGTACATATGTTCATCCCAAGCTCCTAATCTATTATTCTTATAATACTCATTATTTTAATTTTTATATCGCATGATTTTTAAACACTCCATGTGCAAGTACATAGCGCTTAAACACATGCTTCTTTGGATCCTCAGCGCACCCATTAAAGTGTAAAATTCTGTTGCATAGGAAGACAGCAAGAGTGCAGTGTTCAGAGCCTAATTTCTGCAGTCCCATTTCTACTCTTTACTAGCTGTGCACCCCATGTCCTCCTATGAAATGGATGATGGGGTATTTTCTACTGCATAGGGCTGTCAGGACATTTAATGAGCAGATTAAAAGTGTCTGGCGTCTCAGTAAAGCCTCATAAAAGTGAGCAACGACGTTATGGCTCTTCAGACAACTTAGATCCAGCCCCGCAAGTCTTCTCCTTTCTTGCAACACACCAAGATTTCTCCTGCCTCAAGACACCAGTCTTCTTACTTGCTGTTCTCTTGCCGCCGCCCTCCCCTGCCTCCAGCACCTACTCTAATGTGTTTCAGCTTTATCTCATCCTTCAGGTCTCACTCACAGGAAGGCCTTTCACGACCATTGATTCTACATGACATCTTCTCTCCTTTTGTGCTCTATCTCAATATCTTGTTTGCTGTTTATAGTGCTTATCAGAGTTTGAAATTATTGCTTACTTGTCTCTTTAAAGGTGGTTGGTCTGTCCCAATGGATTATGATATCCCTGTGAGCAGCCTGTCTTATCGACCATTGAATTCCCTGCCCCAGTTTATTTATTCAGCTTACATTAATTAAGGGTCTGTTTTATGCTTAGCAGTTCCCTAGACACTGTAGACACTGTAGCTACAGCAATGAGACAAACAAATCTCTGCCTTCGTGCCACTTACAGTTTAGTTGGGAACATAAAAAACAAATAGCTAAAATATATGGTGTGGTACAGATGGACAAGTGTTAAGGAGAATAATAAATCATGGAAGAAGGATAAGGGAGGACTGGAGGAGGGACTGCAATTTTGGATAGGAGGGCCGGGAAAGGTCTCACTGTGGACAGGTGCAGAAAGAGTGCTAGAAGTAGAGAGAAGGACAAGTGCAAAGGCACAGAGGTGGGCGCTCACCTGTTATTTTGAGGAATAGGAAGGAACTCTTTGGGGAGGAGTAGAGCAAGTGAGGAGAGACTAAAAGGAAATGGGTCAGAGAGATGACTGAGGACAATGTATGGGGCCATTGTAAGGAAGCCACGCTTTTAGTCTCAGTGGGCTAAGAAGGTTTGGAGAAGGGGAGTGACTGATGGGTTTTAACAGGATCATTCTGAATACTGAGCTGAGAATAGATTGAAGAAAGGCTCCAGCAGAAGCAGAAACTATTCCAAGAATCCAGGGGTAGTGGAAACTCAGTAAGTACTTGTGAATAAATGAGTAAGTAAATGCACTTGTGCATGCTCTTGGAAGACCATGAGTCTCTAGGTAGTTAGTTTGAGTATCGGCACACCAAAGTTCTAGAATCAGGGCTTCTTCCCTGTGTTTCTTTGTATTCAGGTAATGGTGTCTGTCTTGTTGCCATCAACCTCAAAACCACAAGAGACGGAGTGGTGGTGGTGATGGATAAAGCCAGAGAGATTGATGATACAAAACACTAAGACAGTTTTGCTCTAAAGCAATGTGTTGCTTTTGATCTGTGAAACACGCGTTTCTTTCTCCTTCATCACCTAGCAGCAAAATGAGTATCATTTTTAATACAGAGAGCAAAAATAGAGAGAGAAGAAGAAGTGGGAGAAAAAGAACAAGAAAATGCCGTCATCATATCGAGTGTCAGCAAGAGCTGCTGGTCATCAGAGCCCTGGCTCAGATGAACTTGTCATTTCGCTTCCTTATCCTGGGAACAAAGGAGAACTCTCTTAGGCTTTTTTTACCATTTAGGAATGCCTTTGTCTAGTGTGCCTGATTCATAACAATGTGCTAAATATTTAGCTACCAGCATAATGACTTTAATCAATGACAGTGGCCACAACTTCAAGAATAACTAGGTCTTTGAGATTTCTGGACCATAATCTGCTTGAAAGTCAGTATTGATGAATGGAGAAAGACCTGAAACTGTTTAGACAAGAATACTCCTGATTATTTGACGTGATAAAAACAAGTTCTTTAGAGTTTCATAAAATCCAAGCAATAAACAAACACAAACTTACTCTCAAAGGAAAAAAGATAATAAATGATGGGGAAAAGATGACTGAGTAAAATTTTTGAATTTATGGTCACAGGTCTGCAGTTACATGAATAAAGCATTCCCAATTCACTGTGTACAGCCTTCCTCACCTCGAGCTCTTCTCCAGCTATGACTCCAGATACGAAGAGCATTCATGGGAAATGTGTTGGGAGGGTAAGGGGAAAAGGAGGGGGAGCAAAGTAGCTCCCTGTAACGACTGCCAAATAGTTAGTTGAATCTAATCTTTGTTCATGTTTTTCATAGCACAGAAGTGTCATCTTTGGTTTAGAGAGAACCTTTCTGGGTTGAAGATCGTATTTTTAAAGCAAAAAATGAGATCTGAAAAAGATTTTTCTGCCAACATGAGGGAAAAAAAATTCAAAAAAGCAAAATTGAGCCTTTAAGCCCTGAATATCAGAGAAAGATTTTCTTCTTTCCAGTATACCCATATAGTTACAGATGGAGCATTGCAAAGGGTGATGGTTTAATGGCATATTGTATCACAAAAATAGCCCATCCTACCCCAATAATCTGGCCATTTTTATTAATCCAGTCCTCCACAAAAGACTTGGGAGCATTTTCTAAAAGCTTTCCTGTTCCCATTTATTTTCCATCAGAGTCGGTACCCATTTTCTAGAAGCAGTGATAGGTTGTAAGAATGTTCTCTGTGGGGATGATTGAGCACTACTCTAAAGTTGATGATGTTTCTGCCAAGCCCCCATATGTCTTAAGTTTCCCAAATGGACACATAAAACATAATATATTGTTGTTTCTTTCAAAAGCCTGAACTTGCAGAATATTTCTGGTAGTAAGCATCACAGGCCAGTACTCTGTCACATCCTGACTACTGTGGGATATTTAAAGATCTGAAGTAGCAGATGAGTGAAGGGAAATAATGCTTAAGAGAGGAAGCATAAGAAAGAAGAGGGGGAGAGTGAAATAGACCTGAGATCTTTGAGGATGAGCAGTGTGTGAAAATGAAAGTAATCGAGATTTTTTTTTCTCTTTTTTTTTTCATCACTCAGTATTTCTGAAAGCATTAGTATGCTGTGTCAGGTACTGAGCTCCTCCTGCCAAAAATCAAAGAGAAAAAATACAAATAAATTATAAAATGAAGGTGATGAAAAGTTTTTAAAGAAAAGAAAGACAGGGGAAAAAACAAAGCTGCAGTTTGTAAGGTGATAAAATTGAAAGATGCAGGTGACTTGAGGAAGAGAGATGTACAGTGAGAGACTGGGAATCAAGGAAAGAGGAAGAGGGGGCTCTGAAAGAAGCAACAGATAGAAAAATAAAAGAGGGACAGAGGCACTGTTCACAGCTGGGAACAGCTTGAGAAAAGTCACGTATGCCCTCTGGGCTCCCAGCTACACAGGAGCTGCAGTGGACTGTCAGGGCAGATAAACAAGGGAGAGTGGGAATGGATACAATTTACAACTTGCTTGTCATCTGGGAAGGGAGCTGAGATGAATTGCACTTCCTTTTCAAGTTGTCAGGACTTAGAAGGGGGACACACCTAGGCCTCATTAGCAAACAGCAAATGGAGAAGGACACCCCCATTTTCAGTCTTCTGGAGGTCTTCAGGAGGTCTGAGTCCTGTGCTGTATTGGCTCCATTGTGGCATAAGGGCCTTTGTTTTTCTCCCCAATGGAGTTTGTGTGCAGGGTTCTGATTAACCATGGTGATATAGAAGCGATATTCTTTGAAAAGTAGAGAGTTTCCCACTTGAAACATTTGCTGTTTCAGATTATGAAACACACACACACACACATTATCTGTCTGAGTGTGGACTTGCTGAAGAGGTAACTCCCTTCAGATAGATACCTAGTCTATGAAAACATGAATGCGTGAGCAAGAGAACTTTGGTTATGGATTTTCTTCATCTTTGTCAAAAACTAGCACATTTAAATGAAGTCTTGGATAAGAGGAAAATGCACAGATGTGTGGAAATTAACAACAGAGGGTGACAGTCAACAGAGCTGAATTGTTTTCATTTTACTTCAGATGCTCCATGCCTTTCTGGTTCCCACACATCGTGAAGAAATCATAATTTTCATCTTGGGCATGAACCATGAATTTCCCAGAGAGGAAGCCTGGATATGCCTCACCAGGCCTAGACTGTTCTTGAGAGGAATATAGCTTAGCTTTGAATGTTTTGAACTTGGTCACATTTTTGGCAGTTTGCCTGGTGGCCATAGCTATAGCTCAGATAAACAATATTTGATGGGATATCCATGTCCTGTTTAAAAGCCCTTGAAATACTGCCCATTGTCCTGAAAAGGGATAATGGACTGGAAATAGACATTAATTGCTCCTCAAAGGTAACGACTTGAATTTCTCAAAATCAGCGTAACAGGATGGCCATCCCCGATTGTGAGGAGATATGATAGCAAAATTATTTTCCATGTTGGTTCTTGGCTTCATGGAAGGTGGGAGTGGTGGAGCTGATCAGACTGTGAGGCTTGGGGCAGAGATTAGGGGGAAACTAGAGTTTTGTATGTTACTGAATATTCTATTCAAGTAATGATCTGTAGATTTCAAAAACCTTATGTTCCCTAAATGACAATAATAAGAAGAAACTATGTTCAACAAGGCTGCCCTCCTCATCCTTGTGCCCTGGGGACATCATAAATGCCTGCCTTTTCTGGTTTCAAAGTCGCCACATCCTCCCTATGGAACAGTGGGAGTGACAGGGCAGCAAGCGTTGTCATTATTGTGGAATTCTGCCTTTCCCCCGGTTGTTTGTTATGTTCAGCACTATGTTCTATCTATCTCAGCTCATTGGTAGCACAGTATATTGGAATTGGAAAAATTAAATAGGTTCTCTTTCTTCCTTCTAAGGGTGCCAGTATTTCACTAGCACTTTTGTGCTTGGCAAGATGTATAACTCTACACACACACACACACACACACACACACACACACACGCATACACATACAGTACCAAGACAGGTACCTATGTAGTAAAGGGGATGTGGGTGGAATGTAAGAATGTTCTTTTATAAGCATTGCTTATATAAGAGAGAGAAGAGGGGAAAAAATGTGAATCCCTTACTTGATTATGTGCAGACCAGGGAAAAAACAGGTTTCATACAAGACAATATAGAAATCTGCATGGCATCAGACATCTCAAGGGGGTTGGAAAAGAAATCTGAAAATGGTTCAAGCATATAGTCTACAGAATAGACACACTAGATACACACGCATTTGGTTATCTGATTAGCTTTCACCTTTCATCAAGGAGTGTGTCATTCTTGGGATATGATCGTGTGTGTGTGTGTGTGTGTGTGTGAGAAGTATAACTAAACTTATTCCTTTTAATTGCTGTTTAGATGGTTTTTGTTACAAGTCGAATGGGAGTTCTGGGATCCTCTAATTTTCAGGATTGTCTAAATAAACTAGATAGAATTGGAATGATAAAGCCGGAATGACTGTCCCCTTCCTCTGCATCTTGCTTATCTGCTGGTGTGAGACACTTGCCACTACACTTTGTCTCATAGAGGGTGGAAACTGCCTAATTCCTTTTATCAGAGGCATATCTAAGATGACTACTCATGGGAACAAGTCATTCAACATTAAATTCTCTCATCTAACGATACACGAGCTTCCCTTATATCCTCTCAATTTTTGAACTAATTCCGTGTAATTCTACTGCAGAAATGGAGACACAATCTCTGCTGAGGCAAGCCTGAGTGTTCTGTTTTCCTGTGACTTTGAAAGTTTCAAGTTTCATGTTCTTTTTGCTTTTCTAAAAACTTCCAAGTTAACGGAGATACAGGAATGGGGAGGATAAATGAGGAAAGCAAAAAAAAAATGTAGACAGGAAGAAAAGAAAAGTGTTTAGTGACAAGAGCAAGCAGCAGCATAGAGAAAACTGGAAAAAGCTGCAGCTGCAACAAGAAAGAAGAGGATCGAGTCAACAGGACCGTTATAAAAATAGAGAGAAAGAGCGAGGAGGACAAAGACGGTGGGAAGACAAGCAAAAAATAAAAAGCAAATGAGGCTGGAAGAGAAACCCATTTAGAGGACAGAAGTTGAGTGGAAGAGAGAAAAGATGCTGTAAGCAATGCCCCTAAATATGGTTTCATGGAATTTTCAAAGATCAGTTAAATAAAACAGGTTATTGTTGAGGAGCAATTAAGATCAGTCATAAGAAACAGTAGCAAGTAAACTAGATAAACCTGCAGAGCGCTAAAAGTATATAAACATAGCTGCAGATAAAGAGTAGTCGTATAACATAAATTGACCTTCCTCCACTCATCCGCAATTCCATTCCACCTCCCAGTTCCTTTCCCCTCATGGAGTACATATTTTGATTTATTTTTTGTACATTTAAATGTAACTTTTTGTAGAAAAGAAAGAAATGGCAATGTGTAGAAACATCCGTCTACCATAGGGAAACACCAATTCCAGTTCCTATTTAAAACTTCACAAGTATGAGCTCTCTTGACAGTTATTTAACCTATGATGACAGGTTACAAATTTCAAAAAGAAACAATGACTGCAGGTTTATTTATTCTGTATGCCACATACCCTTCATAAATAAGTATTTGTGGAAACCCATTCTTTTGCTGCTGTTTACCTGTCACTCAAGCTTGTCTTTCAGTAATAGACTATAATGTCCAAAAGCCACAGCTTTATTCATTTGAGGCTGGTGGAGCTGATGGTGGGGAGTCGGGAAGGGAGAAAGTCGTTCCGTATTGTTTCAAATTCGGAAACCTTCTCCTTGTCATCCTGACAGGTCTTCAGCCCCGTCAGCAGCACCCTTGGCTTTCCTGGCTCTTGGGAGCACAGTGTCCGTCTTCTGGTCAGCAGCAGACTGACGCTGGAGGTGATTAGCGTCCTTGCTAGTCTGAGGACGGTAGTTCTAGTTCACTAACCAGACTGGGAGTTGCCCAGAGAGGGAGAAAGCCCAGTTCTGGGGTATGGAATTACAGCTTCCTTCCATTGGTCTCCAAGCCAGAGTAACAGTATCTGTGCTGTCTGGAGCTGCTCCATTCTTTCTCTTTCCCTTTGACTTAAAGCTCGGCTCCTGGAGCTGTGGTGGGAAGAAGATCCCCTCTCCCACTGTTGTGATCACAACAGTGACAGTTACAACCACAGTTGAATTACAGCGCACTATTACACTGTAATAGTGTAATAGCTCCACTTCACGGAGCTATGGCCTCCATGAAGCATTTTTCTTTGTAGCTGAAAAATCTCACTAAGGAAACAAACAATAATCTGTGTCTACTCAGTAATATAAAGATAAAGAGTTCTGTGTAGTATTTTATGTACTCATGGATTGGCCACACTCATCCCACCCAAATTTTGCCACCTACTAGGAAACTGTGGGTGTGTATATTTGTGTGTAAATGCTAAGAGTCCACTTGTATACATAACCCTGGAAGGAACCGTGGCATGTGGAAAATGCCAGCTTCTCCAGGTAAAGGTGTAAAGTTTGCTAAAAGAAGCTAGAGTCTTCCTCTTTAAACGGGACGGGTAATACTACTCTTGCCAGAAGAGGGTCTGGCACTGCTCATGAGATGGCAGCTCTTGAGGTTGTTAATAGCTCTACCTGCCTTAGGGAAGAGCTCTGTTTTCTGAACACAATGAGTTTTCTGTTCCAGGTTCATGGACACCTCTTGTGCTCTGGCCTTTCTCAGGCAGCCCCTGGCTGGTCCTCACCCACCCCACCCCTGCTAAAGCAGCCCCCTCCCATCCTACATTGTCAGCTTGTCTGTGATGGGGAGAGAAGAACACAGGGACCCAGAACTAGGATGCATGCAGACGCCCCACTCTGGCTGCATTTAAACCTGACACGTACCAAAGAAACACAACCTAGATCAGTCCTGTGAGGCAGTTTCTCCGAAAGAGGAGAAAGAAAGAAATCATTAGCAACATTTTTTTGTAAATTAGTGCTTTATCTTAAGGATATAAGAATGAGGGTCTATTAACAAACTAAATTTTTGAAGCATATTATGAAATGGATGAATGAGAAATAACAACCAGGAATGGAAGGGAAAAGGCTTGGGTTGGCTAAGGCAAAAGGAGGAAGGAAACTTCCAAAGATAGGAAAGGAGATTCTAAATTACAGACGGCTGCAAGGCTGCAACAGGCTTGGTTCAGGACCCAAGCCAACTTTAATGCAGATACACAGGCAGTTCTTCACAGAATTGGATCCAAAATTTTCCCATAACTGAAATTGTCTGTGTGTGTGTATATCCACTGTGTACTAACTTTACAAATCATAAAGCTAGTTTGGGGGGATGGGATGTGGATACATTGCGTATTATAATAACCCAACCATGGCGCCCACTCCTTGCAAAGTCACCTGGTGCTTATATTCTGAAGTGTGTTGAGTGGACCCTATGGAATTTGAGTACTTATTTACTGCGTGACCTTTAGCCATTGTAGTTACTGTGTGACCTTGTAAACCTCAGTTTGTCTCAGCCTCCTCACTGATAAAAATGTGATTGATGGCAGTGTCGGTCATCACACAGTAATAACTTGAGAACTAAATGCATAATAAAGTGGGCTAAATCTGAAGATGTGAAATGATAACGCAAAGCATCTAGAGCCTTCAGAGACAGGTACCACATAAACTTCACAGAGGAATAGAAGCTTGTCTTCTCCCTTGTCCCTTGTAATTTATTCTTTACACTCTCCCATATTATAGAAGTCTATAAAGTGTTTGCAGGATATACAATTTGTATGAAAGAGGCTATAGAAAAGAAATATGACTCATTCTAAACATATATAACCTTCAAGCCCCTTTTTTTGCAAAGGAGAAAAGTGAGTCTTACCGGATGTACAATTGCACTTAAAAGTCAGTAGAAATGGTTCATAGGGATCGGCAGCCAATTTATGGTTCATAGTTTGTATATAAATTTGAAAAATATTTTCAAATGGTTTATGGTAAGCAGCCTCAAATCAATTGCAATACCGTTATTACTGGAAAAAAAAACAAAAGACTGAACTCTGTCTCTTGTGAAGGTTAAATTGAAGAGACGCTTGCCTGTTTCTTTTTGTAGTCCTGTCTTTTTTAAGATGTTAAGGGGAGAACCCTAAAAGGCAGACAGAGTAAAGGAGGCAGTGAGCAGATCTTACCTCCTCGCCAAGGTCACGTTCACCATAATGACTCTCTTCCTCAGGTTCCAATATAGAGTGCTGGTGTGAAATGGCCTCAGTGAGGTCTGAACTTGGAACCTTTTCTAATTAAATTTTGAAGTGTTTAGTGTGTTTTCATTTTGGTTTTCTAATTTGATAGGCCTCATTTGTGTCATTACTATGGATTTCTTAAACCCTTGCTTCAGTTATTAATTTCTCAGTCGTCCCAGGCCAAGTCATTACACTTTGATCTCCACATAACAGGGAGGAGAATTGGTGGAATTATCCAGAGAATTTAGGTCCAACTAGCATGGTTATCAGCAAAAACCTCCCTTTGAGATAAAGGATGTGGTTTATGTAAATTACTCAAGTGATGCTTTGACCCTCCACTTCTCTTAAGGCTGTCATACCCTTAAACTTTGGAGACCTGACTTTCATTCTAATGACTTAGGGGAAATCTGGGGGCTGGGGATTTACAGTTTCAAGATTGTGATTCATTATTTCAATCTGAAGAAAAACCTTTCATGTCGGGAAGGTCAGTCATCTCTATTGAGCATTTCCCTATTGAACATTTCCCATGATTAGCCCAGTTCTCGTATCGTAGTAGCTCAGGATACTAGTTTGGCAGGGGAAGGTGAGGTGGGCTGGTGAGATTCCCTGCTGATGTAAATCTTCTGAAGGTTCCTCTTCATAATTTATGACAAACAGAATCCCAGACCTATGGGCCAGAAAATTGGACTGAATATTGCTTATGAAGTTCTGTCTGATTTGGTAAGTCTTAAAGGCATTTGGATTAGATTTTCTGGCTAGCTCAAAGAGGTCAGTTGAATAGACATTGTAGCAGAGCTATAGCAGAAACCTGGAAAACTGGGCTGTCCATTATCTTATGGTGTCTCTGGGTCAATGTGTTCTTGGCTCCAGTTGAGGGCACCATGAACACTGCTGCCTATGGGTTCCTTGATGAGGAAACAACGTTCCATCATTCTTTGAGGAAGGTAGGGCTTTCACCAACTCACATATTGATCTTGGAGTGAGTCCTCCCCACCACCACCCCTGTGACCTCCTTTGTAGAACGGATACTCTGTGAGTTGTTGGGAGGAGGAGTGATCATGGGTCTGGGGTAATGAGGCTTCTGGAAGAGTGGCTTTCCTGAGTGAGTTGTGTCTTTTGTTTTGTTTTTTTGCGATATGTGGGCCTCTCACTGTTGTGGCTTCTCCCGTTGCGGAGCACAGGCTCCGGACGCGCAGGCTCAGAGGCCGTGGCTCACGGGCCCAGCCGCTCTGTGGCATGTGGGATCTTCCCGGACCAGGGCACAAACCCGTGTCCCCTGCATCGGCAGGCGGACTCTCAACCACTGTGCCACCAGGGAAGCCCGAGTTGTGTTTCTTAAGGTGACTCAAGGACCAAAGAAGATAATTCTTTGGAAATAGCATTTCAAAGTAGTCAGAACTTAGGAGCAAGGGTAAGAACTAGTGACCTACAGTTGATGTGTGATTGTGTTATTTGGTAGGAAGGTGGTTATCATTGGAGGACCTTGGTATACACACATGTTAAACTTTTACTTGGGAATTACTCAGCATGTGTACATTAACTCATTAATATTGCTCAAGCTGTAGAACGATTTAAAAAATGCCATTTATACATTATAAAGAAGGATTCTGTAGTAAGAAACATTGAACATATCATTCAGGTTCACCCAGAGACTTAGAAGAAAATTCTATATTAAAATATTCTGAGATACTGGTTTAATTAGTGAAGTTATACTAGCTATACTTTGTTAACTTCCGTTATCTTTTTCCAAAGGGGGTCAAATCTCCTTTATATAATCTATACGTTACATAATGTTAATACTTTAAACTGCAACATTACCAGTAATCCCCCTACCCTCAATGCAACTAGCATAGGTCAAAAAGACAATTAAGATTAGTCGGTGGCAAGTTGGCAGAACCCGTAATTCTCTCTCCTGAGTACTAGAAAGTTAATTGGATCACACGGCTGCATTTATCAGAGGCTTTCAGCACAAAACACAAAGCGCGCTTGCAAATGGGGAGCTTTCCCATTTCTCTTCCTCCAAGTTAGCTTTAGAAATCTGATCCAAAAAGTTGCATGCTCATAATAGGTATGATTAAGTCCCTACAATTGCCCCCAGGCACTATGCTGGATGTTGGGGATACAGAGATAATTAAGACATAGGTTCTACCTTTTACAAAGACAAGCAGACACAAAAGACATTATAGTATGAGATGGGAAGTTCTGTAAGAGAGGGGAGGGTTTAAGGTACGATTAGAGCCCAGTGTTGGGGGGTACATTTCCAAACCTAAAGTGAGAGGTGGGAAAAAGTAAAGGAAGACTTCTTAACGGAGGAGACTTCTCCCGAGAGATGCCTAACTCTTGTCCTGGGTGCAGTGGCAAATGAGAGGTGAGGAAGTGAGGAAGGGAATAAAGGACATTCATTCAAGTAGCTCCTCCCTGCCAGGAAGGGGAGAGAGAGAACAGGAGAAGGTAGCGGAAGGAGGAGGGTGGATTTTTTTTTCAAGGTAGAAGATTCTTGAGTATGTTCCTGTGCTGAGAGGAGGAAACCAATAGAGAGGGAGAGTTTGAAGACAGAGGAGAGGGAGAAAAGAGGTGGAGCAAACAGTTGGAAGGCGTCGGAGAGGGAGAATTCTCAGTACAGGAGGAAGAATTAGCCTCTGACGTGACTGACAACCGCAACTCCTGAGGCCAAACAAGGAAAAATAAGTTGCAGCCCTGTTCACATCTATCTGCCAAATAGAATATAGACAGAAAATCACTTTGTGGTTGTGATTTTGTACCACTGTGATTAATGTAACCTAGAAACTAGAGTCTGTAGGAAGGTATCTCCGTTTGTTGCGTGCTCTACAACTGTATCTAAATAATGTAACTATCACTGCCAGAATAAAGAAAGTAATCACTGTTGGTGATGGATTTAGATTTATTGATATTCTCAGATAATATTCATGGAGGCACCACAGGCTGCAAGCCTCCACATTGGGTGCTTAAAAATAGGTTAAGAAAAAAAAAAAGACACCTATATTGTATACCCATTCCATCAGTCACAGACAATTACTACCCACACACAAAGAACAAAACAGAAGTTTAGCATGAGAAGACAGACACACATCTTTTAAGGAAGGAGAATGTTGCAGTGTTCAGAATGTTATCCCTTAGCTGCGAAATGCACTCTAAGAAAAATATCTGAATTTATTCAAACCTGATTTTATGAAATGCCAGTTCGCTGAATGAGAAGAGGAGATATAATTTCCTTTAAAACAGCATGCAGCATATGAGAGCTAGATTACAAACTGTGTATCTAAAGCTTTCATTTTTTAGGTTTGGAAAATTAACTCTGTGTGGTCCCAGGCACTGTGTTAACCCTTAGAGGTTCAAGGACAGGCAAGTAATGGGTCATCAGGAAACTTCCAGCCTGGGGCAGAGTTTCCTAAACTGTATTACATGGAATCATGAAATATCACTGTCCTGTAAAATGTTTATAGGAATTTGACCAGAAAAAATATGTTATGGTCCAGCACAATATTGCTTAAGAAATTTATTTAGATAAATTAATTTGCTGCAGAACTTTCTAGAGCTTTTACTGTGAAACTGGTCACACTGAATCATGAAGAGGGTTTCCTTCACGAGGTACCTCTAAATTTATTGCACATGGAATTTTTTCCCCACAGAACTACAAGCAATATCTTGTAAAATATGAAGATCCTTGCCAATATCCTGGCTTCATATTAGCTCCTTCACCATATGGGGGGGGCATGACTTTGACAATTTTTGTCCTATGAATGTAGTTATATCATGTGGTTGAACTGAATAGCTCACAAAATGGCCGTTATTCTTTCAACTACAGGAGATCGGTATAGTAAAATGGGATAGACCAGTGTCTAGTGAATTTTTCTAAAATAAATATCAAGTCCAGATAATTCAGGCCATTGTTAGTTAAGAAACTGTTTCTCCATGACTGATTTTAAATTGAATCAGGCAAATCTCAGTCCCAATTTTGACTTGGCACGTGGAGAGACGGTGTTTTGCCTTGGCTTTTCGATCAGGGACCACAGATGAATGAGGTCTACTGAGCTTGAAAGCAAATGTAGCCAAAAAGTATAGCAATCAGTATCTGCTCATCCCTTCCTTGTGCTGAAGTTCTGAAAGAGCCTGCTACCCTTTATAGTCTTGTTCTAACTTGACTCCTCCCCCAGTAAATAACCAGCTTGAAAATGTACAAATCTGGCTTCCAAGTAGAGTTGGCTAAGCGGACTTTTTATCATGACCTGGATTTTTGTTTTTTCTCTTTTTGTACTCCTGAACTTCAAGGTTTCATGTTTAGCAATGAAATTAAATTAAAAAATGAAACGGTAAACTCTACACACCAGATTAATCCATTAAGCGCTACTCAAAATATTCAAGTTTGTCTCCGTTAGTTTTTTCTTTTTCTTCCAAACAGTGTATGCCCATTAAAGCTCAGGAACTGTCCTACCAGAACAAACCAATGGCCCACTCAGTCTAGAATCCTGCTTCCAACAGCAGTTAATAGTGAATGCTTCAGAGGAAGATGGCAACATTTGATAATGATCTCTCTCCAGTGGAAAAACCTCTACCTCCTGCGGAATGAATACTTACAGACAGCAATGAAATGTGGAATGAATCTGATTTTAAGCAAGCAGCCCAAAGTCTTTAGTCGAAACCCTATATTATTTTGAAATGTATTTTTGTTCAAGTCAGTACAGAACCAGTGGTGCAAACCGGATCCTAAAATGAACCAAGCTATTAACCAAAAGCTAAGAGATGTGGACTTACTGACTATTTTGCAGAAACTGTCTATCCTCCTTCAGGACTCTTGGTGGCAGTTACTCTGCCTTACTCATCTTTGCATCTTCATCTCGTAGCAAGGTTCCATAGAGTCAGGTAGTATTTGCAGAAATGCATGAAATCTGATTTACTCTTAAAAATGGAAGTATCCAGGTCTTTGTGTCACATATGCATGAGTGAATGTGTGTTTAAAGTCAATACATATGTGTAAACATATGGACTTTATATATACATGTAAATGTATAAACACATTCATACCCATAGTGTTTTAGTAGTTTTAACATCAGACTCAGGCTTAAACATAAAGTTATTCATGAATTCTATAACTTCATTATAAGTTGAGGGATTTGCAAACAGAGGGAAAGAAAAGGAAAAATTGTTTCTATTTGTAAGTATAGAGTTCAAGGCATTATAGTTCAAAGGAGTGGTGATATAGCTCTTTGATTTCTACTATGAAATATGTTCATATTATTGTACATCCCTGGGATCAGACAATCCAATTAATTTAAAACCTATGCCTTGGATCTGACAGACCCAATGGTCTTTTTGGGGATAAATGTTGAAAATGTCAACTCCATAAAATGGTAAAACCTGATTTCTCTCTATTAAAGGTACTACAAACCACTTATTGATTTTTTTAGAAAAAGAGAAATAAGAAGAATCATGTACCAGTTGAATAGGAAGTCAGACAATCCAATTACAGTTATGAGACTGAAACACTGGGTCTGACAGGACCACTGATTGCAAAAGACTGCCAGAAAATGCAAGAGAGTAGTTGCCCACCCACATACACACATATCCAAGGATGCATCTCCTGGAGTAAGAAAGGAACTAAAATGAATAGTCATGGAAGGTCAAAGGCCAACATTTTATTACCTGCTTATTGTAGTCATATTGGGCTGCATTATATATTTGAAAGTTTACCAGCGGTCAGTGGTCGCTGAAGGAATTTTGTTTCATTTCAGTTACGTTCTACTGTTGAAGGATCTGACCACCCAAAGTGTGTACATAAAATGAAATTATTATTTTCTGTGCCAGAGAAAAACTGACCTCCTTCAGCTCAGCAACACAGTCTTTACTCTGTGGCTTAAAATTTATCCATCGTTATCCAATATTTATTGATTGCCCATTTGATTCGTACCATTAGATAAAGGTGCTTCAAGGAGTGCTGTTGAAATGAATCACAGAAAGATTTGATCCGTAGACTCAGAGGAGGGGTGGGAGTTTTGTTAAGCAGGTAACCTTGTGATCCTATTGCGAGAAAACAGGTTATTTCTAAAAGATATATGTGACAAAATGTAGCAACCCCCTTTTTCTCTGCCACGTGCAGGGTGAGGGAGTGGAATTGAGTACTAGCAGAGGACGCTGATAGCCACGCTAGGGGGATGAGGGCCCCCAGAATGGATTCCTTTCTGGATGGTGGGAAAACATCCAGCATCATGAACTGTTGACATCATCTGAAGCCATTCTTAGATACGGTGAATGTTGCTTTCTTAGAGCAGCACACTCTCTCCTTTTCTAAGAAGTGACTTAGTAGTGGCTGTAGCAGCAGAAGAGGAACCTCTCCTAGGTTGCTTACATTTTAGGTTGTTTAAGCTCTATTTGCACAGTGAGAAGTCAAGCCTGCTTCATAGCTCCTGTCTCTCTGTAGTGGCAGAAAGTTTATAAGGGCCTCTGATAAGAAACAGATAAATGAAAGTTTAGTTTCTAACCCATCTGAGTTCAGGGCTCTGTTTTCCCATTAATAGAGAGGAGCTGCTGCTGCCATGGCATATGGATGGGGGATAGGACCCATTCAGAGTTCAGCAAGTTCCTTCAGATCCAGGGGCCATTGTTTCTACATAAAATTAGGTGGAATCCCCTGCCACTGTTGGGGTCGCTGCTATCACGGGCTATTTCCACATTCCTATCTGTAGTGTCCAAGGGACTGTGAAGCATTAACTCTTTGACCCCAGTTCCTAATGCTGCCTTGCAGACATCTCAAATAACTGTAGGAACCTAGAAAGTGAAAACCATGCTTCCTCAATCTTGTAGCCTGGGTTCAGAGATCTTTATCCAATTCTTCTACCATAACTTTGCCTTGACCCCTTATGACCCACACCAGCTGCCTAGCAGTGTTCTACCATTTGTTGGCACACCACACTAATCACTCACTGTTAGCCCCATGTCACCAAAGTTCAATGACAGAAATCCAGGACACGTGTTCTTCTAGAGTAGAAAGGCTAAGAATCTGATTAGCATCAACAATCATCTCCACTGCAAAGGATTCAATAAAAAAAATGCCTAAGTGATAAAACAATACATCCACAATCTAGGTATCACTCAAAATACAAGAGAATCGCAGAGATTAAAAAAATATATGCCATAGAGTACTTTTAATAATCCTCATGCCTACTTAAAGAGATGTATCTTCTTCGGCTCAAAATTGGGGAATAGGGAGAAGGTACTAAGGAGAGAGCTCATTCAACCCCTTATTCTGGGAGAACTGGTTGCCATAACAACTGGCTTTATTTCTTTATTCATGTTCCCATGTTATCTTTTCTTGTCACTCTTAGAACGTCCCTTGCCGTAACAACAAATAACATGCAAAAGGCAGCCAGATCTTGTTGGTAAGTCACAGCATCTTTTGCTTTGAAAGCAAATGTGTTATTCTTTCTAAAGATAACAAAAAAGCATGAATGACACCTGACTAAGTAACAGTTCACTGAATTTCTATGGAGATATTTATTTCTTCAGTTATTTAAAAATCGGTAGTTTTAATTGCTTGCTCAGAAATGGTAAATGTAAATAGTACTCCATAAAGTTAGAGATGCATCAGGGAACAGAACTCGGTGGATGGTTTTTATGTCTCAGCCCTGCATGGCAGCGTCTATTATCATAATGGTTGTTGAGCCCACAGAGTTCTGCCAGTCTCAGTGTTAGGCGACGTGGGGAGAAAAGAAACCAGCGTGATGTTGGATGACTTGCCAAATCTCCCAACACTTCTTCAAAATATGTAATAGTGTCACCATTTTGCATGAGAAAAATAACATAAAGAAAGAGTAAGCCACAGCAAAATACCATTCAAGGGAGGAATTGGATTTTGAATCTAGTTGTTTAGCTTCCAAAGCCTAATTCTTTCCAGACCACCTTGCTGAAAATCATATCATTCCCCTGCTTTTGTAACTAGCACCCTTCCAGACGTATTGCTTTTTACCACTAGCTTAATTAAGTCATTAAAGTTTATGGTATCTTCACTTGTGAGCATTTGGAAACTATAATTTCTAAGGTGAAAATTGGTATACAAGTATCTCTGTCAATTACTTTCTTTTTCTTGCCTCCAAGTCAGAAAAGCCAATGAATCAACAAACAGAGATCAGAGTTACCCATGTAAAATGACCCCATTTAAGAATGTTACAGCATAGGTGAAAAAGCTTAGGTTTTAGAAGTAAACACAAAGGGAAATATATTCAGACATGAAATACATTTCTGTTCAGATTATATCTACTTTGAAGGTCAGTTTAACTTATTTGATCATAAACTTCTAAAGGAAATGCGATGTCAAAGTTGAATCCTTAAGCATCACAACACGTATGCCTCTTAGTCCATCTCGGTGTATCACAAAGGAGGACACGTGACAGAGCCCAAAGGAATGGAAGACTTCACTCAAAGTCATAACAACACATGTAGGTGTAAGGCATTCTTTTTCTTTTTAAGCCATTAATTTAATTAGCAGTCAGTCATCCATTCTGTTTGAAGGGACTAAGGAAACAAAATGAGAGGATTTGTTCTTGGTCCTTGAGGAGGATACACTCTTGTGGGAAGACAGACGTATGGACAGCCACAGTGTGACTTCATATGTACCAGTTACAATCAGTGCAAACGTGCTTGGGTACTCCCCAGGTTTCATACACACACACAAAATTCATGTGCATGAAAGATGCTCAGTAAATATGTGTAGAATGAATGGCTGCAAGAATGAGTGGCTTCATGTATATTTCATCTGTACACTGATTTCTAAACATATCCAGACATGTCTGAAAGTCTGAAGGTTGTTGCTGGGTACAGTGGCGTGATGACATGATGGTCCTGGGTAATAACAGCCAGAGTTCCAGAAATAAGCCTCAAGCCACCGTTTTGTTTTTTGATTTTTAACTCGGACTCTGGACCCATAAACTGCTTAACTATAGCAAATCTCAAAAATGGAGAATTTGATAGTACAACTCTTCTCTCTGCTTTACCAGGTTAAGTATACTTTGTAGCTCTCAGCTGAATACCCGGCAGTGTGTTGACAACTTTCTGTGCTCACTGCTTAATTTTGCTGCATTTGTTACGAAATTTTCATTCCCTACTGGCAAAAAGTACCTTACATTCAGGAAGAAAAGAAACATTTACATCTTCTCTTTTTATTGCTTCAAGATTTGTTTTATTTTTAGGATACAGGCAATGATACTCACACTTTCGGCAAAACAATCCTTACACTTAAGACCAGGTAGTAGAATGTGTCTACATGACTGACCCAGTGCTTGCAGGGATCGGCTTACCTTTGGACACTTTCACAGAGAAGGTGGGGATTGGCTGAACTGAAAAACAACAGCAGCTTCACCTCTAGGGTTATTTCTCCTTATTTATATCCATAGAATTGTGCAATGGATCCTAAAGGGTTCAGATGAAGCTGTAATAGGAAGACACGTGCATCCAAAATTCATCTCTGTGGTTTTTTTTTTTTTTTTAATACAAAAGGATATTTAGAATGTAGATAGCTACTAAAGAGCATGATTTTTAAAACGGAGTAGAGAAGAGAGATTATGAGGAATGGTAAAAATTAGAAATGTTTCCCCGAGAAAAAGAAAGCTAGAAGAAGCCTAATCCAATTAAAATAAAGAATTGCTATGCAGAATATTCAGGTCAGTTGTCCTTTGTGTCTGCTAAGAACACAGAGTCAGTTAAGCCTCATGGATAAAAAAAGGGATTGCAATAGCAAACAGGCTACCAAGCGAGATATTTGAATCATCATCTTAAAAACTTCTTAAAATAAGATGGAAGTTGTATTCAATTCAGGACCCAGTATTTTTCATCGCAAAATTATGTTTTCCCTTACTCCAGATATTGAGATTTCTAGATATGGGCTCCATTTTTTTTTCCTCTGTAGCAAAGATTCTTAAAGGAGTAGGAAAGAGCTGTCACCCCTGGACTTGTGTCCCCCACCCTCAGACATGCCAGCAAGCTACCAACTGTTGAGAAAAGTGTGGCAACCAGCTTAAGCATCACTAGTATCTCCCCACCTACTACTTTCAGCCATTATTATCAATACCTACCTGAGTATCTTGATATCCCTTTTAGTTCTAGGTTTCTGCAATGCTATTATAAACAAGAATGTATTGATTCTCCATTTGAGATGGAAAACTAACATGCTTTTCAAAGAAATTATTTCTATTTGTAGTAGATAAAAGAGTAAACATATGAGAGACAGTAGAGATATATAAGGATAAACAAAATAAGAAAAAGATGAATTTTAAGTTAAAGATTTGAAACAGGGCTCTGAAAATAAAGAGCAGCTCAGAATTGCCAACAAAAGAAATAAAAAGGCTTCCTAGGAGATATATTCTGAATAATGCACCATGAAAATATCTTGTGTATTCTACAGAGATGGCATCAGAAAAATGGGCAAAGGTATGCAGTGGATGTGTTGAGAAGTAATCATTGCATAGGTAGCTTAAACTATGTGGTTAAAATAGTAATTGTTCCCTCAAGATCCCTAAAGTCCGAGAATGAGTTCAGGAACAGGTTGATCTCTGGGAAGAAAGCAAGGCCTTGCGAATAGACGAGGATGTAACTGTCTGGACTGAAGAATTCCTTTCCATATTACTGCTGAGTGTGGTCTCAGTAGGAGGGAATGCACTTTGGAAGCATAGCCTGGTCCCAGGGCTGTAGTGAACCCTAGTACCAGCTTGATGTGTATCATGGGAGTTAGCATTGAGAGTGAAATAGGAAGAGCTTGAGATTTTTTTCAAGAAAGCATAGGTTTGATCTGTGACATCTTGAATTTTAATATGACAGTGATGAACTTTTATAAATGACCACTTGGGATACAGTAAGTGGGGCAGGGGACGTTGGAGGGAGGGAAAGGGGAGAGAAAGCATAGGATGAGAATGATAGAGAGATAGTCACATAAAAGAAAGCTAATTGGAACTGTGGTCACTTGAATTTTTATGATTAACTTTCATATAAGATTTATTCCTTTGTCCTTTATATAATGGTAAATTTAAGAGGAAAAATAACTATTCAAAAAGAGATGATTATTCATAGCTGTTTGATTTGACAAGTTAAAGGAGAGAATTAAAAATGAGTCTACTTTTCCAGGAATGATATCTTGAAGACTTGAATTTATATTGTGCTTTATACATGTAATGCCCTTTTATCTTCAGAGCAACTCCACAGGGTAAGATCTTTAGCACAGGACCTGACACACTGTAAAACTCAGTAAAGCCTTGATGCCTCAAGTGGCCACCATGATAATAGATAGAGGAGCCAGACTGGGAAGGGTCTAAGAAATTAAAGAGCTAAACATTGGTACTTTATAGACCCTTGCGAGTCACGGGAGCCTATTCTATGGACATCATCAACAAGCTGAACCCAAATGTAGATTATGGAGAAAAGCCATGGGTAAGAGGACTCAGGAATAGAGAAATGAGACGCTCTTACCTCTAGAAGTTAAGAATGGAAACTCTTGGGACTTCCCTGGCGGTCCAGTGGTTAAGACTCTGTGCTTCCATTGCAGGGGGTGTGGGTTTGATCCCTGATCATGGAACTAAGATCCCACATGCTCCAGCCAAAACAAAACAAAACAAAACAAAAACGAATGGAAGCTCTTCTCTCCTAGAGGGAATGCAGGGTTCACGGTTGGAACCTGCAGAGTGAAAAGGAGAGATTGATTAAATGTGTTTCTCCCCACCCCAACCATCCACAGTTTATCATTTCTAGCTACTGTGATTATTTTACGTTCAGCACAAAGATGGCAATCTGGCAGGTTTGTGAGCCTTGAGACTCCAACAGATTGCGGCTGGATTCTTACTTGTTTGTCAAGGCAGCAGAGCACGCTCCCGTCAGTCAAGAGGCGTTTTCTTGCCATGTCGAAACCATTTCTACTCTGTGCCGGTGTCAGTTGCGTTTCACAGATATGACTCCAAAATACGGTAACAAAAGTTACTGTTTCATTTGAAGTTGTTTGGGCAGGTGAGCTCTGCTGTTGTCAATTGCGATTCTAAATCAGTAATTTACAGAGGAACAAGCCCTTGTTGAAATATGAATGCTATTTCACTTCTAAAAAGCATAAAATGCTGCGCTGTCATTTAATCAGTCTGATGACACTATCTCTTGAGTACCTACTAGACTCTGAAACCATAGTGTGTGCTTTGGGGAAGTACAGAAGAAAAATGTTGTTTCATCCCTCCAAGTGATTTCTCCATTTGGGAAGGCAGAATGTGTCCAAATAATTAAGGACATTTTCAACGTTAACAGGTTTTTATAAGACAAGAAAAAGAGTGAACACAAAACGCCAGAACATGGTTCATCCTTGAGTTAAAACCGTGACTTGGTGAATTCAGGCCAAGGACATTGTGTCGTGACTAAAGTTTTACTACGAAGTTTCCACAGGGTTTCCAGATACTAAGATTGAATGCGGATAAATAAGTACATCTTCCTCTTACAATTGAATAAAACTTCATATTTTCCAAATAGTTAGTTTGGAAAATTTTCTCTGCATAAGCGAGCATGTGACTGCCAGGATGCCTGGTTGAATACACCAGTTGGCATAGCGGAAAAGAGGAGAGATGTGAATGTCCCCAGCAAAGAAGAAATCCCCTCACGTTGTTGGGGCAACAGTGCAGATGGGGCAGTCCCCACTGTGCTTCACCTCCTTCTGGAACACTGACCACCATGACTGTTGAGGGAGAGAGCATGGCCACAGTAGAGCACATGTGGGTTGCTTCTGTCTGCTTCAGTTGTCCTACGGCAATTAAGTAAGTGTGATGGTTCTAAAAAGCAATCCATAGCTGGCATGAATATCTCTATAATGATGTTTCAGCGCTGGGGAGTCATGAAGACAAGGGAAAGAAAAGAAGGAAAGAGGAAATGGCTGTGTTTTGGCCCCTCCTAGAGGTTAGACTAATAACCTGGACATCTTAGAATGAATCTAACCAGTGCAGTACATGTTTCTCAGCCCTGTTCACCATTCTTATTTGTTTTCCAAAAGCACTTTTAACTCTTGTCCCCTTACATCTGTTTCCTATCTTTCCTGCTTTTCATTACATCTCTTCGTTTTTCATTCTTCTTCAGTCAATCCCCTTGATGAAAACTTGAGTTTTTGAATCTTCTGAGTCTATTTTCTGAGGTCAGGATTTTAATATGGATGGTTCCCTGGAGCACATTATGTCAAATATGAACTGGAACCAACAGATGGGGACTCTTGGCTGAGAGGGAATGAGTATCTGGGATCCTCAGGCAAATCAATCTTATTTGGCTCTGTTTGAAAATGCCAGGACTTTGGAGAATGTTCAACTGTAATATGGTTAGCCAGTATACAGTGAAAAGTGAACCTGATGTAAGAATTCTCCCCTAAAGTTGGGACCGTGAGGGGACCATATGTATTTGAGTCCTGTCAAGATACTAACACTTGTCTTCTGCATTTCCTCTTAAATGCTTTTGCGATAGGGGGTGTGTTTAATAATAATGTCTTCTATCAATATATACACTTCCATTTAGAAAGTACCATCAGATACATAATCTCCTGTTGATTTTGATGATCACACTCCTGCATGATAGGTAAGGTAAACATTATTATCCTTATATATCATAAATACAGGGAGTTAGCCTCAGAGAAGTTAAGTGGCTACGCCGGTAATATTCAGAATCGTATTCAACTGCTGTTCACTGAACATCTAATAAGTACTGGGCAGTTTGCTACATGCTGGCACCTCTGTTATCTTTCTGTTCTTGTTCATAACAACCCAGTGGAATGGGTGGTATTACTTGCACTGAGCTGATAAGTTTGAGAGCATGTAAGCCACTGTTGAGGATCATGTAGCTCTTAAGGAATAGAGCTGAGATTTCAGCTCAAGTGGAGTGAATCCAAGCCCACTGCACTTTATACCTTAGTGTTAAATGTAACTCTAAGCTGTCGCTCTGGTGTAATATTTGGGTCACACCGCCTCTCAAATTCTGTCCTATTCATACTGATTTCCTTTTAGATTCATGTCCTAAAATTCCTTTCTCATCGCACCAGCCAGGCAGCAGGGAACAGACATAGACGTGATAATTGTGTTAAGAACAATGATAGTAAAAGCTAGCATTTATTGGGCATGTACCGGGTGCACTGCGCTAAATTCTTTCTTTGCCTTAATAAAGAGACCGACTGTATTTTTGAGGCTTGGTGACTGACAGCTTTCAAGCCCCACCACTCACCTTTACCCTTCTGACCCACATCTGGACAAGCTGGTAAGAAAGCGTAGGTGCTCTGTCCTTCGTCAAGAGCAAGCAAGCTCTGGCCTGTGCAAGGGAACTCCCACCACAGCCCCGCTCCCCATCTGTCAGAAAACCCTAAGCCGGGTACCCCTCTGTGCTCTTTCAAGCCATTTTTGGGCCTGCTTAGAAACCTGCCCTGCTTTCTCCAGACAGCCTCATTATAGGAGTAATAAACCTTTTCATGCTTCCTTGGTGTGTGTGTGTGGCATTCATCAGTCTTATCATCCAAATCAAATTTAGGGTTAAAGGTCCATCATATCTGTGGCGTCCTCAACAATACATTACCACGAATCTTGCAACCATGCAGTTATTATTATCAACATCCTACAGATGAGGAATCTGGAACACAGACGCAGAACTAACTGCATTCTGTGTGTGTGTGTGTGTGTGTGTGTGTGTGTGTGTGTGTGTGCATGCGTAGTGGGTGATAGAAGTTGGCTAGATGGCTAGCGGAAGAAATTGCAAAGAAATTTGTTTTTACAGGTTTAAGCAAATCCTTCTTAGCCTTCCCTGAGCAGTAGTGACTTAGAAGACTTGAAATACCAGCTGACTAATGGTTGAGGTCGATAATGTTTTGCATAGTTTTATAAGGTCCTTGATAGGTATAATCAAAGACAGGTATAATGAAAATTGATATTTCATAAGTTCCTGCTTGTTCATAATCAAATTGTGTCCTTTACATATATCAAAGCTCACCCTCAAAACGGTTTCTAGATGTGTTCCCTGAAGATATAGATTGGAAAATAAAATATTGGCTGAATTTTCTCTCCCTGCTGGTTTGGAGAAAGCTTAATTAAAATGTGTTACCTTCTAGAATCCCTCATCTGATTTCCAGAGCCTTTCTTTGCTTCTTTTCTGCCCTTCCCCTAATCCCAGAACTCTATCAGAGCACTGTACTGAGCTCCTGTTGTCACTCATAACTCTGATCCCATTGTCCATCTGCCAGAAGCATGTGCAGAGAGTGAGATCTCCAGGCCTAAAAAGCAGGGACAAGTTCTACTTAGTGCCGAGGTGAGGGCATCCTCTGAGTATTTTGACCCTAACAAATCAGAGGGATCTGCCGTATAGAACATGGAAGACATCAGTTGTAAGAGGTGTTTCTGAGAATTTAAGCCAGAGTTCACAAAATGCTACATATTTTTCAATGTTTTTCATTAAAAGCAATTCCACAGGTGTTGTGTTCAAAGGTCATGAAACATCTTTCTAATGTAACTTATTCTGTTTTATACTGTTTGCGATCTGTTGCTCTTAAAACATAACTTCATTTTCTAGATACCAATTTCATGCCAAAGTATTAAATTCCTTTAGAGATGCACATTGCTTCATAATTGTCTTCTCACACAAACATCATTTGCCACAGTCAAAGGTTGTTTTCTTCCTTGAGCTTAACTATAAACAATTTATCTTCACCAGTTCTTGCATTTGTCTATGCATTTTTATTCTACATCTCATTTCCAACCTATCTTTTCTTTATACATATTCTTAACATGTCTATTGTGAGGGAGTCTCTCTTGGGCATCTGCCCTTTGTCATGAAAGAGAGGCTCTTTATAGGAGATCGTCCTGATTTCAATGGGGTTGAAAAACAGGCCAGAATTGTATGCAATGGATATTTGACTATCGCTGCTAAGATAGAAGACAGACGGGAAAGGTTTATTTCCTTTAATTCTGAGAAATCTGAAAATAATAGCTTCAGCTTCAAATGAAGTGAAAATGGAAGTGACTGTTAAAAGCCACATTATTTAAGTAGTGCCAGAGTAAGTCATTGTACTATACTTGTAGTTGTCTGCTTGTGAAATCCACAAATGATCCCCGATTTACAATGGTTCGATTTAGGATTACTTGACTTTACGGTGGTGTGAAAGTGATGAGCATTCAGTGGAAGCCAAATGCGGAATTTTGCATTTTGACTTTTGCTCAGGCTGACGATATTCTCTCCTGATGCTGGGCAGGGGCAGCAGCTGCAGCTCCCAGTCTGCTACCCCGTTACAAGGTAGAGAACACTTACAATCATTCTGTACCCGTACAACCATGCTGTTTCTCACTTTCAATACAATATTCAACAAAGTACGTGAGATATTCAACACTTTATTATAAAATAAAGTTTGTGTTAGATGATTTTGCCCAACTGTAGGCTAATGTAAGTATTCTGAGCACATTTTAGGTAGAGTAGGCTAGGCTAAGCTCTGATGTTCGGTAATATAGGTGTATTCAGTGCATTTTCAACTTATGGTATTTTTGATTTACGAGCATTCTGGGATGTATCCCCATTCTAAGTGGAAGAAGATCTATACTGTGTTATTCAAGATCTCCATGCACTCACTTTAGGAGAACAGGTACTGTTACCTGACTGTACATATAGTAAAGTTAATAGGACATTATGTTGGAAAAGTAATGAAGAAGAGGTGAAAGAAAGTACTTGATCTTTCCACAGTCAAGAAGTATGTTTTGAGTACTCACTCTTGGGAACCCCCTGGAGACTTCAGAGAACAATAACTGATACCTGCTCATCACTTGAAAAGACCATGGAATATTAGGTTTGGGAACAGTCCTAGGTCTTTATATCAAAGCATTTTATGTTCCTTTTTATCAAATACAAGTCAGGCGACTTCCATTAATCTACTCTCTAGACAATTGTGTGTGTGTGGCCAGGTTGGGGTGGGAGTGGGGGTGGGGTCTAGGTCCATACTCAGAGTTGAAGTCATGATATTTATATTCATATAATACCTCTTTATTTAGTCTTTGCCTAGTTAAGCAAGTCATTTAATTCATCTGAACCACAATCTTCTCATCTTTAAAATGGGTATATTATACTCTGTCTCGTAAAAGCAGAAGAAGAATTGAGTGAGATAATGCTTGAGACTGTGAACTTTACACAAATGTTAATTGTTACTTTGTCCCACATTATAGACTATTAGAAATGGAATCAACTTCCTTTTATTATCCAGTTTTGACTGGATGCAAGTTTTTGTTTGTTGATTTGATTTGATGGTAGTGAAATGTTGTTGGAAGTGATGTTTTAAAGTACGCTTCTTATGAAATTCAAGTAAGCAACTAAATTATCCATTTCTCACCCCATTTTCTGAGCTGTGTTAAAAGCAGACTAGGATAAATCACAGGGACAAATGCCAGGGACGAAGAAAGGGCAAATACATTCTAGACAGCAAGCTTCAACATAAACCAGAATGCACCTTCTTTATAAGGCTGTGCCAGGATTAATTAAAGCAAAATTTAATGAGTTAAAGAAGACTTTGTGCCCTGTGGACATAAACGCTAAACATCTAGCCCCAAGCTATTAGTATTTAAATTACCCTGATGATCTCAAAATTATCAAAAATTGGTGAGCTTCCAAACGTGCCATAGAGGTAACTTAGCTTTAGGATGGCAGGGGTTGGGTGGGTGGAGTGTGGCATGGAGAAAAGATATACTTACACCAGCTCTTATCTCACAATGAAAACGGAAACCTTCACAAATCAAATATTTGACATTTGGAATCAAAGTGTTACAGTTTGAAAACAGCTTTGCTTTGAGAGAACCAAGCATCCAAACCAAAAAATCAATTAATTAATGAAACTCAAAGAAGTAGGTTGATATGAATTCATGGGGTATACTACAGAAAGGGCCAAAAAGCATACTTTATGTGTGTCAGATAAATGTGTCTTTTTCCAGGCAAAATTTGAAATATGAAACCCCTAGGCCTCATTCCTTTATCTCTCATAGCCTCAGGGTTTTAGGTAGTCAAGATATTTTTATCACCTTGTGGATGAAGCAACAGTGTCTAGAGATGTAAAGTGCCTTTTCCAAGGAGGTATTAGCTACCAAGTTACAGAACTGAGTTCTAGAATTCAAGTTTTCTTACTCTGAGTAAAGTAGTTCCTTTCTACATTGGCAATGTTTTAAATAACAAGGAGATAACTGCTTTTCTTGACTAATTTCAGTAATAGCCTTCTCAGAAAAATAGGGACATGTCTTCCTGGGAGATTCAAGTTTATTTACCCCAGGGGATAATGAGACATTTTCCTGGTGACCTACGTCTGTGACCTGACCAGGAATAAATGCAACCCTCTCCATGCATAGGACTCACCCTCTGCCCAGTGATTTGGCATCCATGAAATCCACCTATGACTGAAATTAGGAGACACTTTCATAGGTTTGTAACCTTTACATAATCTCGCTCTGGAGAGACATCAGAGAAAAAAATTTTTTTTCGTTGTTAAACATATTATACATGCAATAAATGTTTTGAATAAACGTATTTTAAAACAACTTCTATGTATGTAACCCAGCAACTATACTTTTTTAGTACACCTCAGTAGATCCCAGATAAATGTATATGATATGTACACATTTATGGTGGGTTTTTTCTTTATTAAAATGTGTTAGGTTTACTTTTCTACTACCCTGTTTTAGGAAACTGAGTGCATCATTCTGAAATTGAACTAATTTTGTTATTGAAGCAAAAAAAAATTGATTACCAAAAAAAATTATTATAAAGGAATGTGAAAATAAACAAGGAAAATAAAATGACATATAAAATATTATCCTGTAAGAAAATGGATATCTGATTTTAATTAAGTAACTGAACAAGCAAGAAGACCTTGCCCTGTCCCATACTTGAATTTGCTAATAGACTCCCAAATCCAACTTTAGAAGCTCCAAGTTTTTATCTTCTCCTTTATTCTTTTCCTTTTTTTCAGAGTTTGTATTGACCTTCTAGAGAAGGTTATGGATGATGAATAAGACCAGCAGCCCAGTTCTGGGTAAAAATGTAGCCTTCATATTTCTTCAAGTGACTGTTAACACAGGGAAAAGTAGCAGACAACCACTATTAACAGTGTGGCTTAAAAGTACCCTGAGTCTCTCTCACCTAAAAGGGAGATCAATTTTGTGAGGACATTTTTTTCACTATTTGAACATTCTGAGCCAGTTTTCCAGGTTGGTTAGGACGTTTTATAGAACGAGAAGCTGATAGAAATAGGCCGAAAGGCAGATGGGGTAAGTGGCCGGGTAGTGTAGTGAAAGGACAAGGTTTGGGGCTTTAAAGAGCTGCCACGAATGGTGACTGCACTGCTTTCTAGCTGACTAATCTTTAGCTCACGCTTCTTAACCTCTCTGAGCCTTAGTTTCCTTATCTGTAAATACAGCCAATAATGTTATTTTTGACTAATTATTACAGCTAAGTGATACTTGACTTAAATATTCAGTATATGTTCAATATTACTCGTCTACGTCTAGGACTTGGTCTTCCTTATAAAACTGTAACCTTACAAATCAACTCCAACACTTACCACAGGAGAGGGAAACATCCATCCATCACTCCCTCTTTCAGAATGTGGGTGGACTAATGAAAACCTCCCCGAGTACAGATTTTTGGAATAAATGTTTAAATCAAAGTGATGAATACATTGACAGAGCAGTTATTTTCTTCTTTCATATGAAAAAAGCTACACTTAGGTTTAATTATTTCTCAAGCTGTTATTCTGAAAGTCACTCATTCACATGCCAGGGCAAGTCATGATCAAGAATTAGTTCCCTCTGGATGTGGGTACTTGTGGCATATCGAGGCGAGTACCACAATGTGAAGTTTCTAACACAAAACCCCCAAATTTTGAGCCCTCTTTCCAAACCAAAAGCTGTTTTTCCATTTGAAAATGGCCTGGACAGACCATCTCTGGCAAAGGTCAGACCCAAGCTTCCTGAGAAGGAGGAGACATGCTTTCTATCTCCCTGCCCTGTCTCCATCACACAGTTACCTTCCTGAAGTATCCTGCCACTTAGAATTCAGAGGAAAAGTAGTGGCTTCATAAAGAGGGCAATAAACATAAAAGATACCTGTGGGTAATAGGTTTGAAATTGCTGTGTTCCTTGGTAACAGGATATAATTACAAGTCCCCTGGATTCCTCCGGGCTACGGTGCAATTATCACTCTCATTTCCAGGATAAAAGGGAGGGATTGCAACAGTATTGCCACAATTCAGTAACATGAAAAAGGGGGTCTTACCAGAAAAATATCAGTAGTTCTGCATATTTTTCTCAGTGCTCATTTCACATTGAGAGCCTGTGTGTTTATAAGTCTAAAAGCACACAAATCTATGTGATTAAATTCGTGTAAGTTACAATACATCACCATTATGATAAGGCCACTGCAGGGTGTTAAAAAAACAAAGAAAAGGTGGGAAAATAATGAGTGATATCACTGCACTGAAGCAGTGGGCAAGTTATCATATATTTTGGAAGTAATTAAAGATGACTGAGCGATACTTCCCAGCCTAATGAGTGATTCTGCCACAGCCTCGCAGCAGGGAGGTCCCTGTGTGTTTGCACATTTCCATAGTATTTACTGGGGTAATGAGTGTTATTGCTGTGGTGTAACAGCAGGGTGCACTGCTCCCTGTGTTTCCCCAAGAGCTCTGTCATAATTAGAAGGCAAAATGCGATTGCTGTTTTGCTAGACACCAGTCATGATCTATTCCTATATTGTTCCATAGTAATTACCAAATGACATAGTGTTATGTCCCAGGGTATTTGCTTTGAGCACAACAAGGCAGATTTTTTAAAATATTAATTAATTAATTAATTTTTGGCTGTTGTGGCTAATGACATCGTTTCTAATTTGGTTGTAGAATATATAGTTGTGAAATTGTTATTGACTCGTAATCACTGACTCACATACCACGTTTGCCATTGCTTCTTCTGGGCCTTGGAAGTGGGGTTGCCATTGTGTCTGCAACGTTGTTCAAGCTTCAGAGTGCAAGCAGGAGGGAGGGGATGGCAGAAAGGAGGAGAAAATAGACCTGGCACACACAGTCATCCTTTATACTTTACCAGTTATATTTGAATACTCTGCATCTACATGCCCCTCCTTAGATTATAAGAATAGTGCCCGTGTATCCATCAGGAGGACATATAGTCAACAGAACAAAACCTCAAACCGGCCAATATTTTGTTTTGACCTTACATGCTTTAAGTACAGAGAACCATCTTGGTTTAAAGTATTTTGACTTACTGTGCATATCACTGACTAAAATATCCCGTGGATTCTGATGTTTTCACTTTGGAGTCTGTCACTGTCTTACCCCTTGATTTTAACTTGGGAAAATGTGGCCCCTGTAAGTGCAGAGAGGTGCTTTGCGTAGGAGGGGCGGAGTGTATGACTCTGGTCTGGCTCTACCCTTATAGAGATATCACCTGACTGTAGAGAGTGATGCTAAAGAATATGTACTCTGGAAACTGACTGCCTGAGTTCAAGTCCCAGCTTTGCCATGATGAGCAGGGGATCCATGGGTAAATGTCTTAATGTCTCTGAGCTTCAGTTTCCTTGCTTGTAAAAAGGGCGAAAAATAGTACCTGCTTCTAGGCTTATTACAAGATTTCATGAGAGGACTATGTCAAATATTTATCAAAGGGCCTGTAGAGAGTAAGTTGTCATAAAGAGTTAGCTATGGTTATTGATCAACTTGTTGAGTCTTAATAGGAAAGAAAGTGTTACTCATTCCTTAAGCTTCCATCTATCTCCCCAAATCTTTGATTCAGTGACATTTTGTGTTTGTGACTATGTCAAAAGAAAACAGAAAATAGACACACACACTCACATAAAATTAGGGCTGTGTCTTAACCTGAAATGTCTCATTTCCTCATTTCTCCACTTTATACACAAAACAGCCAATAACTCTGAATTCCGAATTCTGGCAGCGGTGGAAACAAGAGAGGAAAAAACCTCAGACTGATCAAAGAGGACGTAAGAAAAGTCCATCCACCATTAACACTGGTATTTACAGCACTTCATGTGGAATTAAACTCAGAAGTGCCAGCCAAATGAGAGAAAGCCGTTCTGAGGTAAAGTCGGTGAGATATGTGAAACACTCTTCCTCTGAGAGTCTGTGTGAGGAGCGTGGGGATTTCTCTCACTTTTAGGACATCTCTAAAGAAAGGATTTTAAGTTGCACCACGCTCATCTATCCATTTTCGTCTAGGTACTAACTATTTAGTTTCCCTGCAAATTTCCCCAACTTGAAATTGCTTTATACCATCAAAGATCCTAGGGTTAAAATAATTTCTCCCATTGCTACTTAGCACAGAGAGACTTGGAAAGTGAACTTCTTGACAGAGAGACCAGAACTCTAAGAATAAACTGTTGTGGTTATATTGTGGAAAATTAGAATAGGAGAGGGAACCGTGTGTATTAACAGTTCTATGCAATGCTAGACCTTAAGCTTTGGAGCCTCTCCCGTTGCGGAGCACAGGCTCCGGACGCGCAGGCTCAGCGGCCATGGCTCACGGGCCCAACCGCTCCGCGGCATGTGGGATCTTCCCGGACCGGGGCACGAACCCGTGTCCCCTGCATCGGCAGGCGGACTCTCAACCACTGCGCCACCAGGGAAGCCCATAGACCTTAAGCATTTGATGGCAACTTCACACTTGTGTGGAACTGGGACACTTGAACGATCTGAGTTTCCTGCAATTAATGTTAAACTCCCTAGATATGGAAGCCCTAGATACTGACAGCGAACAGCATGAGAAGTGAATGTCAAGGGATCTGCCAGTGACACACACTGGCTAGACCAGAAGGCTAGTAAGACCCAGACATTTTTCTCTCAAGCCACATAGTTATAGGTTTCACCAACCCATACTGTATAGGATCACAGTGTTCCATGTACAGTTGACCCTTGAGCAATTTATCCGTATATAACTTACAGTTGGCCCTCTGTTTCCATGGTTCTTCTCATCCGATGATTCAATGGAGCATGGACCATGTAGTGGACCTTGTTGTTCAAGGGTCAGCTGTATGATAACATGTACACAAATTGTTCGTTAAATCAGATGCACTTATAATTCCAGAGAGTGGGTTCTTAGATGCAAGTTCACCTTTTTATTGTTTTTATAAGACCCCAGATAGAGAGGTAAATTGAACAGACCGAGATGATAGTTGCAGACAAGGATTCTCACATGCAGAGTTGTCAGGCTTGGTGGGTGGTGCCCCTGCAGAACCATTCCTCCACGTGGCTTATTTCTCATCTATGTGGGCCACATGGCACATGTGGCCCTGCAGATCTATTCTGTGCTGATGCCGTGTCCTCCATCACTTCACTGTGGCATGTCCGTCCATCTTTGTGAGCACAATTTTTTATTAATCAGCGAAATGTTTGGGCCTTTGAAATTGAAATGGATTTCAGTCTTCTTTATATATTAATTATTGATAAATGGAGCCTGGGAGACAAGAAATAAGCCTGGCATGATTAAAGACAGATAGTTTTTAATTTTATGTCTCTTGCAGTGACAGAGAAATTTAGTTTAATAGGAGTAATTTTTCAAAGCAGATGCAGTCATGAGGGAGGGTGTATAGAAAATGGGCAAAGCATGCTAAAAAAAGAAAGGACTTGTAGGAGACATAGGATGCCTCCATAGATTAGTTTAAAATTTCCTAGGAAGCGTTATCAAGAGATAGGGGTAGAAATCTCTTGAAAGTTTTGTCTGTATGTTTGCAGATATGAACTGTAAGCCTAAAACCAGATCCTATTATATTAGTTTCAAAAGCCATACAGTACAAAAAATTATTATATATATAAAATAAGCTAACGGTTATACTGTACAACACAGGGGATATAGCCAATATTTTGTAATAACCATAAATAGAGTATAACTTCTAAAAATTACGAATCACTATGTTGTACACCTGTAACATATAATATTGTACATCAACTGTACTTCAATTTTAAAAGGCATACATTACAATCCAATTTTGTACCTTTTACATTCTTTCAGACTCCCCTAAACTGTACTGTCTCAAACAGCCTTAATTATGTATTGTCCCAAACATCATGTAAAAAGATCATGAGGTGCAGTAGAAAAACTATCAGGCACAAAGGATTGCTGTGTTCCAGTCCAGCTCCATCATTTATCAGCTTGCTTTGAGGCAGTCATTCAACCTAGAGCCTCAGTTTCTCCTTATGGAAAATAGAGATACTGTTCCTTTCACCAGGTCCATAAGTAGTTTCTGAGGATCAAATGAAGAAATTACCATGAATGGTTTCTGAGACTTTTCTGAGTTTTAAAAAAATCTCAGATTTTCTGATAAAAAAGAAATGAATCTTTTTACGGGTCTATCAGTTACGAATTACTCCATGCCAACGTATTTCTTTTTTATTCTCCACATATATAACTAACCCAGTTCAACACCACAAATATATTTGATACTTACGATGAGGTTCCAGGGTGTATGCTGGGATCTGGAAATTAAAAAAAAAAAGAAAAAAGAAAAGAAAGAGAGCCTGCGCCTCTAAGGATTCCTTATTCCTCTGATCTCATTTCTTGTTAAAGCACCTACATTTTTATGGGCTCCTGTATAATCGACAGGAAACGCCCCTCCCTGCAATTGCCAGTTTAGCACAATGAGCCCTCCACTGTTGTATTTTGAGGTGTCGGCTGGAAGGAAAAAGCATTACAAGGAGGGAAAGAAAAGGAGGAAGATTGGCTTTTGTTAAGAAGTAGGAGAACAGCATTAGACTGAGGCTCTGCTTCATCTGCACACTTCAGACTTGGCTGGCTGATTGATCGGGAGAAGGCCCTAGACACAACCGTGTCTTGCCTATCTTAGTGATTATCTCTTGACTGGCCTTCCATATTAATCTTCCTAAACCCTTTTCATTATGTTCTTACCCTACTCAAAAGCCTTCGATGGCTCTCACTGGCACCACACTGAATCCATCTTTTTGAACTTCTTTCCTTTTTCCAATCTCTTTCCCTCTTCAGTTCATTTTATGGTTGGATGTGTCTCCTATCTCCTCAATAATGTTGCCAGACTTCCTTAGAGTGTGAAGCCTGTCTTGCACAACTATTCCCCTGTAACTTGCATAGAATAGGAAGTCAATAAATGTTTCTGGATTGGTTATAAACCTGTAAGTTATCCCTTGCTTTTACAGTTTTTTTTTCCTTCTAATTTTTGTGAGTATTTTCACACTGAACTATAATTTTTTTAAATAATAATGTTGTCTTGAACATTTGGTACACCTGAGGGATCTATCAGCTTCAGATTTCAGAGTTATTTGCTAACTGATGGATACTAAGATGTATGTTTTCTTGGTAATAAAGCTATTTTTCATAGTGAAGTTCACAGGAAGTATCATCATGGGATGTTCTTTCATGGACTACCCCCTTTTTTCCTTCTAGCAGCTCAACATACATGTGCGTACACAAGTACACACAAAACATAATTATTAGTAAGACTGCATTCTGCAGAAGGTAATAGCCCCAGTTTTTCTGCTCTGGGCACCAGAATCTCTACTGGGATTGACAGAGCTCCAACCAGCACGAGTGTCTGTGTATAATAACAGCTGAAAGCATACTTTAAGGGCTTTATGACAGCAACACATAGAGTAGTTGAAAAAGACCAAACATACACATGTAACAGAAGTGCATGCAGTTATCATACAGATAGTTTAAACATGCTGCTAAGTACAGACACTGTTTAACCCTCACAGAAGTGGGCAAGAGATTAATTGCCCTTCTGGGTCATTCTGTATTCTTTCTGTGCCGGGGACCAGCCCCAGCAGAACAGGTTTCTCCCGAAGGGGAGACGGAGTTGGCGTGGACAGAACGCAAGACACCTCAGAGGATGCAAGGATCTGCCAATTTATTGTTACAATTCCGAAGCTTTTTATACTGTGAGGCAATCTCACTTTCAATCTTAACATTCTAGTTCTCATACCAAAGCCACAAAATAAAGGTACACAACAGTAAAACCAAAGGTCATTTACATCAAAAGATTATATCAGCAGGTTAGGCAGGTTTTATGATCAGGTAATCCTCTTATCTCCTGTGGTCTCTTTCATCCCCTGTGGTTAGGTATATCTTGGTCACATCTAGGTCTGGAATTCTGTTTGCGGTTTCTTCACCTTTCTTAAAAGCAGATGTTCTTGTATTTGCACATTCTATTCAATCAGGCCATTAATCAAGGTACAAACTTAAGTACATTCTTCTCTTAACAATTACAAACCCAAAACTTAAGCACATTCTTCTCTTAACAATTACAAACCCAAAACTTAAGTACATTCTTCTCTTAACAATTATAAACCCAAAACTTAAGCACATTCTTCTCTTAACAATTACAAACCCAAAACTTAAGTACATTCTTCTCTTAACAATTATAAACCCATACAGTAATAAAAATTCTCTCCCACAGGCTTTACACGTTCACCGTTATCCTTCAGACATCGCACATTTTTCCTTATAATTATTTGGGAGGCTTTGGGGGTGGACATTCTACCTTAAACCTATTAGCAAATTCCTTTGCAAAATACTTACAATATATAATTTGTCCTTTATAAGCATTTCTGCACAAAGAGCAATGTAACTTGTATAAGCTTGCCATGTAGCCTACTTCATCCAGCTTTGAATACACCCAACGTAGCATAAGTCCTCCTCGCCACCTTACCCAAATATTTCCCAGCATATCTATTACTCCCCAGGGGGGCCATAGTTCATCTAGCTTTTCTTCTAACGTAAGCTCTTGCCACACAAATGCTCCTGTTGTGTTTCCCTGCACCCAATGTCCTGGCCTGGGAGTGGGGATTTCGGGTGTAGTCATTGGGGGAGCCGGAGTCTTTTTTGGTTTTACCCTAAGTTGGGGTTTTTCCTTAAACCCTCCGTCGGCACTGGGGATATTTCCTAACATTAATAGTAATCCTATAAAAATCACTTTAAGCAAAACCAGGGGAAAACAAGGGGAACCACACAGAGGAGAGCTTTGCTTCTCCATATTTGTACCTGATAGTACCAGCTTTGCTAGGCACTATGGGTCTCGTCCGTGCTGAGACTCAAAGGCACTTCTTATATGGCTCCCGACATTTCTGTTATTTAAGTTCTGCATATCTTCTTTGGTATGGTCCACTTTCTCCTTGTTCCCTGCCGTGCGTGCTGGGATTGGTCAGGTCTTTGTACTGAGGTCTTATTGCTATTTCCAGAAAATTCTAATTCTTTATCACTGTTTTGCCAAGGAGGCTTTGCTTCTCTCCAGTGAGCTTTGCATAATGCTGGCTGCCAGCCTTACTTATTAGGCCAGAAGTGACTGTGCTGTGCCCCAGCTCACCCTTTTTCTAATCTGAGGATTCTGGGCTTAGGCCAACACTGGGCTCTGCTTCATTTTTTTTTTTTCCTTTTCCTTTTCTTATTCCTTAACTTAGGTTTGAGTTAGTTGGAATATGAGCTGAAAACACATTTTACCACTAGATAGACAGACACAAATACGTTTCCTCTGTCAAACGACTAAACAACCTCTCAGCTGCAAATTGTGGCCATGGGTGTATGTGTGTGGATAAGGGAATATTGTGTAATTATTGCTTGTGGTATTGGGTGCACGCGTATTGAAAATAAACTCTGTGAATTACCACGATAAGTCAGTTTCCAAGGACTCTCAGACTTGGCACATTGACAAAGCACTTCTCATTACTCTGAATACTACCCCTGAGGCTGTATAAAGAAGCACAGACCCAAAAGATACTAAAACCTACACCCAGGAGTAAAGGGCATTTAACTCCTTGGTAGTCACAGGTTGAGTTTTAAAATACAGATGAAAAATCCCCAAATCCAAATGGCATTTCCTAAGCTAAACCACAGTACAAATTGTGAACTGTATCACTCACTAGCACATTAACCGACATGTAAGGCAACATTTGTAGGGAGCTCAGTGAAGGATTGGACCTGACATAGTAACTTGAAACACAATTGGCCTCTTTCATTCTTTGATTATCCACACCAATTTCAAGAATTAACCTTAACTTTAAATTATGTAGACTTCTTTTGGATTTGTGTAATAACTGTAGGCTTATCTAAATGTTAGGTGGTCAGGGTTTTTTGTTTTGCTTTGTTTTGTTTTCTCTTTCTCCGAATAATGATAATTGTTCCCAGTTATTAGCGTCATAATGACGCTGCCAAAAAATAATAATATTAGAGGCCGAGAGTGTCTCCAGCCAGGCTATTGCGGGTCCCTGATGCCAGTGCTAGATGGCCTGGTTGAAAAATCGTATCTCAGCATAATAGGCTACAGTGAAAAAAAGAGAAAGTAAGAAAGAAAGAAAAAGAAAGTCAGCAGGTCTGCTAGGAAGGTTGCAGGCATTTATATCTAAATGTTCTCTTAAATGTACCATTTTGCTCCTAATGACACAGGATTAGGAAGGGAATATAATGAGGTTTTATCAAAAGTTCAAATAAATAGCCTGAATACCCCTCCTCTCAAGAATCCCTTTTTCTCCCTGATATAAATGTAAGCATAATAGAGTTTTAGGATTAAGAAAGGCAGATGTATGTCTTTTTCTAAGGGTCTTTTTCCACCCTTCTCTGCTCATATAGTAATTAACCTTTTGAATAATCTCCCTTGCAATACTGGTTATACATCTTTTCAACCATTTCTCACTGTTCTGAAGTCAAAGCTTGACCAAACGTCTTGACAAAGAATGATGAGAGAGATTTCTGGAAATTGTGCAGATTCATTCGGGGTGCCTCAGTGTTCTTTTGAAGTGAGATAGCAGTATCTTAGTGTTACACGTGGGGACACGTGTGAACATTTGCAAAAGGAGCTTCAAGGGCTGGGACCCATAAGCACATGCTCTTTTTCCTCCGTTCTCTTCTCTAGCCAGACTCTCTCATCCCCCTCCTCTGTGGTACCACTTGTAGCCAAATACCCCATCTGTTCCTCTACAGCTTCTCCTTACTGCCTCTACTTCCTCCTGTCTCCCCACCACTCAGTCCCTCTATGCCCTCCCTTGTTGTCCAACTCACAGGGCGTCAGCCATATGAGCTCACAAGCCCTTTAAGAGGTAGAACAGCAATTTCCAGGCATGCATTTTAGCATTTGAAGTTGATAAATATTCTGTGCCTAAACATAATGTTCTGATTATTTGGAAAGGCTAGATCAAAGAAATAATTTGTTCATTTACTATATATATATAGTGTATATACACTGTATATATCTATATATATAAATACTTTGAACACACCCGCATACACACACCCATTATGTGCTAGACACCATGGAAATTAGAATGGTGATTTAGATATGTTCCCTTTCTTCAAAATTATAATTTAGTAGTTTCTTTCACCATCTGCGTAAAAGTGATTGTTAGAGCCGTGGAGTGGATAATGTCCTAGTGAGGCACTAAGATGAAAATAACGGAAGGCAGAGGTTGGAGCCATGTTTAAAATGCAAAATGAGGGGGGAAGAGCCAGTGAGAGATAGAGAGAGAGAGAGAGAGAGAAAGAAATTGGCTGAAATGACAGAAAGGGGATCACAATAGTGTAATGCCAGAGAGTTCTAAGAAGAAGAGAGTTGCAAGAAGGAGTTGGGCATAACAAACTTTCAGAGAGACTAAATAAAATCATGACTGAGTAAAACCTACTGCATTTGGCAATTAGGAAGATGCTGGTATCGTTGAGAAAGATGGTTTAATGCAGCTGAGTTGCATAGGGTTGAAGAGTGAGTGTTTGGTGAGGAAAAAGGTAAGGCAGGTAGATTCTTTTGAGAAGTTTGGGGTTAAGGGGAAAAATAGAGAAATGGGATTATATATGGGGTAAGGTAATGTGTGTGCTTTGCTGCGAAGTGTGGTGTGTGAAGGTGGCATGGTTGTAGTATAAATATGGTTTGGAAACAGAAGTATACTGTGTGTATAAGAGTACAAAGGAGGGATGGAGGGAGAGGCAGAGAGGCAGAAAGGGAGAGGATACAAAGGGTGATCGAGTGGTTGATGGAGCCAGTTCCTGGAAGTGATGGAGGCATATAGACCGAAGCAGGAAATATTTACATATATTTTGGGTATTAGCTTTGGAATGAGGTAATTTTTTTTTCCTCTGAGAAAGAAAAGATCATGAAAGGGCCGTGACATTTGGTGAAAGGGCATGGCTGTCCTGGAAGTCCGAAGTGGAGAGGTTTGAGACATTGCCTGAGTGTCCTGGGCTGGAGAAGTACATACAGTGTTTGAAATGCCTGAATTGCAGTAGACAATCAATACGGATAAGTCCAGGGTGAACAAATGTCTCTAAGGAGCCAGCTGAAGTTCTAGAGTAAGGATTTTCAATCGACAGTTCATCACAGCTTTGTGTCTGTTTCTCTCACAATGGTAGGTAACCAGTAGTTGTGTGTACACAGTCAGGAGGATAAACAAATCTCGAGTTCTTGAGTCTTATTTAATAAATAGTTATTCTGAGTACCTGAATTTCCAGATACTGCCCTAGGCTCTGTTAAATACTGATTTTCTTATAGCAGCCGCATCAGATAATATTAGTCCTGTTTGAGCAATAAGAAACTTGACCTAGAGAGGCAAAGTAAATCACCTCGATTACACAGTTGGTAGATAACAGAAGCAGAATAGCATAAAATCTTAGATTATGGAGCCTAATTTCCTGGGTTGGAATCACAGTTCAGTTATGTAAATTGGGGCCAATTCCTTAATCTCTCAAAATCTTAGTTTCTAAATCTGTAGAATGGAGCTAATAGTATCACTTACTTCAGTTACTTTATACAAGATTAAATGTGTTAATGCATGTAAATCACTTACAGCAGTACTTCACTTATTTTAATATTAGCTACTAATATCATTATCATCCTGATTTTCTAAGTTAAAATTCAGTGGTTTTTCCACTTTACAATAATTTCCCAGGCTGTTCCCTACATACCATAAATTACCTAGGATGTTATCAGGTAAAAGAGGACACCAGAACCACAAAATTTGGGAAGCAGGCATTAGATTGAATTCATCAAACTTCTTTGCTCCAAGTGACTTAGAACCTCTAGTAGGTTAATACATACTGGGAACTTCTAATAAAGGGATATAACAAAAAATGATACTTAGCTAAAATTTATTGAGAACTTATTTTTCCCTTAAAAACACTTACTAACAACATTTTGAGAATTATTACTTTTCAATGGAACATACTTGCCAAAAAATGTTGTTCTTCATTTTGACTATTAGAGCAATTTTGAAAAGACTGATCCATGCCTGGCACAAGTTAGGTTTGTAGGAAAGCACAGTCAGAGAAGGGCTGATGAGCTGCTGAGGCTTGTCAGGGGTCTGGCAGAGTCAGGCTCACAATGAGGGCAGGGAGTGGATTCAAGAGATGGCAAAGAGTAGGAGAAGAAGGTGAGAAGGTGGAAAAGAGGACTATGATATCAAGACCTTGGAGGTAGACCCATTCTTCAGAATGGCAAGACCCAATATGGGAGGTATTGTGTGTCTCTCAATTTTAAAGGAGGTAAAAGTCACTGGAGTTGAAAAGGCCAAGAAGATATGAGATCAAAGTTCCAGATGGTTCATCCTATGGATACTGATACCTTATGTACACCTATTGTTTTATACTTAAAAAATATAGACTTAGAGGAGAGAGAGAGAGAGAGAGAGAGAGAGAGGGAAAGAAGGCAAGAGGGAGGGAGGGAGGAAAGGAAAGAGGGAGGGAGAAGGGCTGTCTTGCACAAACATAATTAAAAACAAAACCAGCATTTGAATGTTATTAATTATTATAATCAAGGTATAAGAAAACGTTGTCCTCTTCTCTTTAAGCTTTTCCTTTTCTTTAAGCAGTTGCTTTCTTTATTTTTGATTTTAGGGTCAATTTTTAAATTGAAATATATTTGAAAGCAGTTGGTGTCAAAAATCAAAATAAATTATTGTGTTACTTGTATGGCACTGTATGATGCCAAATGAAGATGTTGGTAGTTATGTGGAGAGTTTGGGGTATAGATATTCAAAATAAAATGCTCTTAATTCTCTCAATTATCTGAGAGTATTTTAGCAAAGAAGGTAATGGATGAAACTGATTATTTTTATGGTTAGTCTACCATAAATATAGAAAGAGTGTGAGAGCCAGAGACAAACAGGAAAATTTTATTTCTGTCTTAATCAAAACAAAAACAAAACAAAACAACAACAACAAAACTGCATCCACTCTAGAAACCTTTAGAAATGTCTGAGATATTCCAGCCTTGCATTTTTTTTTTGATAGTTGATGCCTATTGACCATATTTGCCATCAGCACATTTAGTAGGAAAGCAAATAATCAAGCTATAGAATTTAGAAAAGACAGTTATTTATTGAAGTATACCAAAAATGAAAGTCCATTAGCCACAATTACCATTTCTTTCCTTCCTTCCAATAACCCACTCATTTTATACTAACACTGGGCCAAACACTGGATTGGACATTAAAGATCGAAAGATGAATAAGATATAGCTCCTGCATTTAAGGAACTCAAATCCATTGGGGATTCAAGTCTTATTTAATTCTCTCTATTGAATGCTCTCTATTACGCATCAGGCAATGTTCTGGGAATCTGAGGTTCTAGTTACAAGTATTTATTATCAATTATTAGGAAGGTTAAAACTGAGGTGTCAAAGTCTAAGGGAGAATAGAGAGCAAATGTCCAAACTAACCTTGAGAAATCAGAAAATTTGGCTTTCAGAGTTGCAAAAAAATATATAAGTGAATGGGAACTTCAGGTGGTTCTGTAAATCTGCAACAGAGGAGAGGATGTGACAGGGAGTGACAGGAGATGAGCTGAGGCAGTGGAGTGGAGGGAACATGGCGGGATGGGGAGGGACAGGATCTGACAGGTATTGGGAACGGCCAAAGCATATCTTTGGAGAAAAAGGGTAAATAAGAATTGAATTCAAAATGAGTCAAAGGGATACAGAAAGGCTGAGGGGAAAAAGAAGTATACAGAAGATAGGGGCTGCAGGATAGGGATGGTTACGTAAGTGGGTAAGTCAATGGAGGAATGGAGGGCCTAGATCAGACACATAAGAGAGATGGATATGTTTAAGGGTTATAGACCTCAACAGAGGTAGGCCTTGAAATCCACAGAGTAGAGGTTTTACTTCACAAAGTGGGTGACAAGGAACCATTAGTGTCATGAGAAGACGTATAATGGCCCTCAAGTGGTGTATTCTATGAGCTACTTAGATTCTTCCAACTGTCCCATGAGTACTTCATGAGAGCACAGTGTCAAAAGGGAACCTAAATGGTACCTAAGGAAGTTGAAAGATCAGATATAATTCAAGCTCTCTGCCTGATTAACTCCCTAGCGGAAGCCCAAATAAACCCCAGGGGCCAATGCAATTCTTTAAATAATATTAACATTGGGTTGTGCCAATTAATTAGGGAATTAATGAGCAATTAAGGTACCCACTCATAACAGTTGGTCATTTATGGTGATTAGTATGTTGTGTACTGTTATGTACCAAAATAGTGAATTTTCAGCACTAAAATATTCAAGACAGCAGTAGCCAATAAGAGGAAATATCCACCATAAAATTATCATCTAGAAAAATAGTATTTACCCATTTCTCTGATCATTATTAGCAAATGTTTTAAGCCAGGCTTGAAAATAAACTTTCCCCGATGCTCAACATCAGTAATCATTAGAGAAATGCAAATCCAAACTACAATGAGGTATCACCTCACTGGTCAGAATGGCCATCATCAAAATATCTACAAACAATAAATGCTGGAGAGGGTGTGGAGAAAAGGGAACCTTCTTGCACTGTTGGTGGAAATGTAAATTGATACAGCCACTATGGAGAACAGTATGGAGGTTCCTTAAAAAACTAAAAATAGAAGTACCGTATGACCCAGCAATCCCACTACTGGGCATATACCCTGAGGAAACCAAAATTCAAAAAGAGTCATGTACCACAATGTTCACTGCAGCACTATTTCCAATAGCCAGGACATGGAAGCAACCTAAGTGTCCATCGACAGATGAATGGATAAAGAAGATGTGGCACATATATACAATGGAATATTACTCAGCCATAAAAAGAAACAAAATTGAGTTATTTGTGGTGAGGTGGATGGACCTAGAGTCTGTCATACAGAGTGAAGTAAATCAGAGAGAGAAAAACAAATACCATAAACTAACACATATATATGGAATCTAAAAAAAAATGGTTCTGATGAACCTAGGGGCAGGACAGGAATAAAGACACAGACATAGAGAATGAACTTGAGGACACGGGGAGGGAGAAGGGTAAGCTGGGATGAACTGAGAGAGTGGCATGGACATATATACACTACCAAATGTAAAATAGATAGCTAGTGGGAAGAAGCTGCATAGCACCAGGAGATCAGCTCAGTGCTTTGTGACCACCTAGAGGGGTGGGATACAGAGGGTGGGAGGGAGATGCAGGAGGGAGGAGATATGAGGATATATGTATATGTATAGCTGATTCACTTTGTTATACAGCAAAAACTAACACACCATTGTAAAGCAATTATACTCCAATAAAGAAGTTAAAAAACAAAGAAAGAAACGAAGTCCAGTTTTATCTTGCTTAGAAAACAGATTTTCTTGAAATCAATTCTAGCCACACACCTGAATGTGGTAATCCCATTAACTCTTTATCTGGCTCCCTAAATACCATATCATATCATAAAATATCAGTTAAAAAATTTTAAAAAAATGAAAATAAACCTTTCCCTACTGGCTTGAGGTGAATAATTATTTACTCTGCTTGCACAGAAATAAACTTCTGACAATACATGATTTTTAAATAATAGAAAAGGGCAGAATGATCCTCACCCCTCATAAAAATGTGGGCCAGTTCAATATAAGTATAAATAAATATAAATATATATGTATGTAGTTTTTCCCCAAGGTTGAAATGACATTCAAATAGCCATCAGGCTTATACAGACACACAACTAAATAAAGTAATTTATTTGTATGAACTCAAAGGGAAATAGCTACCCATGGTTCTGAGTTAGACTTCTTCTTATGATCTGGCCATTTCTCAGCCTTTGCTAACCAATAGAAAAACTGCATGATATTGTCAATAATACAATGGGCTTTCCGTATTTTAGACTGAAAAGAATGTAGTTAGTTAACAGTATCATGGAGAGATAATTATGAGAATAGGCCCGGTATAGTGAGCCTTCCACTCACTAACCTGGAGTAACTGTTCCTGTCATTGTATAAGGGCTGTTGAATTAAATGACAGAGATTTCTGTAGTCAGTCCTTAGAAGGTGGCAAGGAAACCTGAAGGTGTGCCCTACAGATTTGCTATAGAAAAAGTCAAATGGCTTACTTTGACCTAACAACAACAACAAAAAAGAATATTTGTTAAATATATGTAGTGGATCAAAAGAGTCATGCTGAAAAACTTTAGAAAACATTATTGAAAATAAGCATCATAAAAAATGCTGAGGACTAAAAGGTACTGTGCACACGTGTGTTCAGTTATTGGACGATTAGACATCGAGTCCTAGATGCTATCCTAGCCCTGCCATATATTCATTTACATAATGCATTTTGCTATGTTTTGAGCTTCGATTATAAATTAGTCATGTATACTCTTCCTAGGATTGAAAAAATAATGTTTGGAGATTTAGGCCCTATTGTAAAACTCACTCAACTCTAGTTCAGGTAAAGAGGTGCTTTGTGAGGGGGAAAAAAAAAGATGTTAGCTATTTGGTCCAGTTACTATGTTAAATATGAAATAGTATGAGAGGTGAGCATCTGTATGTGTCCTCAGTACCTAGAAACTTAGACCAGTTTTAAGAAACAAGGAAAAAGTAGTCTGTAGTTATTCCGCCTGCCTTCTGATTCATCAGTTATTTCTTTGCCTAGTAGAAAAGGAAGTTAAGGACTAGATAAGCCTCTAGAAGGAGGGAATGGAAGAGAACATAGAATTTTAATCTCTATATAAATTTTGCTAGGCTGCTCAGTGTCACTGCAAAAAATTAGATTCAGCAACACTGTCTAATTGGCTAGGAAATTCCACATATGCTTTTAGTAGTAACACTTCTATAAACTGGACTTGCATCATATAATATCTTTAGAGATAAAACTCAGTTTTTGTTCTTTTGGCTCCTTCCCTCCATTCTGAGGAAATAGGTTACCATGTCTGCAGGTTGGTAGGCATAAACTTGTGCAGCCTGTTTCAGTGGTAGGATAGCACAGGGATTTGATTTACAGAATACATAAGAACTCCTAGAATGACTAATCCAGACTTTCAGGGAGCTGATTTCTTTCACTGTATCTGCATATTGGCTGAGTTTTAAAAGCGTTTGATAATATTTAATGGCTAATGCTCAGTACACCAGTATTTTTAAGATTTATGAAGTGGTTTGCTTTTTAGATTTCTCAGGGACTAAAAAAATAACATTAAAATAAAGCAATTAGCATGAAAAAACTCCTTGTCTTACTAAACCTGTTTGGTGCCCTCTATGAAAACTTATAATGGGGCAAAAACTGTTTTAAATATCAACAAAATGAAAAAGTGTGACAGTTTTGAAACCTGATAAGGCTTTCTGAGAGCCATAAACAGCCCAGTTCTTTTGAACCCAGAAAATTCTGTAAGGAACCAGAGTCTGTTTAGGATTTCCTTCTTCTTCTTCTTTTTTTTTTTTTAATTGAAGTATAGTTGATTTACAATATTGTGTTAGTTTCGGGTATACAGCAAAGTGATTCAGTTATATATATATATTTTTTCAGATTATTTTCCATAATAGGTTATTATCAGATATTGAATACAGTTCCGTGTGTTATACAGTAAATCCTTGTTGCTTGTCTATCTTATGTATACTAGCTTGTATCTGCTAATCCCATACTCCTAATTCGTACCTTCCCTACCTCCCCTTAGGTAAACATAAGTTTGTTTTCTGTGTCTGTAAGTCTGTTTCTGTTTTGTATATAGATTCATTAGTATTATTTTTTAGATTCTACATGTAAGTGGTATAATATAATATTTGTCTTTCTCTGTCAGACTTACTTCACTTAGTATGATATTCTCTAGTCCCATCCATGTTGCTGCAGATGGCAATATTTCATTCTTTTTTATGGCTGAGTAATATTCCATTATATATATATGTGTATATCTGTCTATCACATCTTCTTAAACTAATTGTCTGTTGATAGGCACTTGGGTTGTTTCCATGTCTTGGCTATTATAAATAGTGCTGCTTTGACCATTGGGGTGCATGTATCTTTTAGAATTAAGTTGTCATCTTTTCTGGATATGCTCCCAGCAGTTGCGGGGAGGGCTAAAAATTAGAGCTGCCATAGGATTCCCTTTTTGAGTCAATTGAAGATACTTAGTTTCTATGTTTATCATTGTGAATTACATCTTCCCCTTAGAAACAGTAAAATGGCTATATTTTCAATTTCATTGAGGATTGTGTTACTATAAAGGACTCTGTTACACATATTAACTAAAATAAGCACCTCATCTCCGTACATTTTCTTCTTGCATTAGATAAAGGCCATAACAGCTAAAAAAAAATGTATTTCCCCCTTCTCCTTTACAGATTTACTCCTATGTAGATGGCATGGGCTCACTTTTTGTCATCTTAGAATATATTTTAAAAATATATCTTCACTATTACCCTTTCTTATTTATTGTTTTAATCTCTTCTTTTTCTCTTTCTTTTTTCCAGGTAAGTCCTGCTGCTTTCTAAATCTTACCAGAATGTCCTTTAGAAAAAATGGTAAGTCTTTCCTGTAATGTGGCTTCGTTCCAGACTACAAAGAAATTATCATTTTTTTTTGAACTGCATTTGGTATCAGCCCATTTCTTAGGTTTTATCTATTAACTCTAAAAATACTTCGTCGTGAGTGGGGTGCCAGTTTTCTGTTTGATGCTTTGATGGATCCTTGCTACTTTGGGTGTTTGGAGCGTTTTTCCTAGAAAATTGATTCTACTGGTGTGTTGTATATTAGAAAGAGGCGGCTCAACTTCTGGTAAATGGTCAGAGATTACAGTTGGTTCATGACTGGTTTGGAGAGTTAAAGGAGCTTGTATTTTTGAGCATCAGGTTTCAGAATCCAGCAGGTAAATATTTTTTCAGTGATGTTGGATAATAAGACCTTCTCTCAAAACATTCCATGACAAAGCTACCAAAGGAAATGTGAAAAGTGACAGTGAAAATGAGAAGTAAAAGTTCACAAAACCTAGCTGTTTTGTTTAGTGCTTCAGAAGGAAGAATATTGGCACAGTGGTCTTCGTCTGCTGGAATTAGCTTCATGGTCCATTAAAGGAAGCACAAATTTAGCTTTGTATATTGCAGACCTTCATATTCAGAGATGACGCAAGTTGCAAAAAAGTTTGATTCATCTTCCTTAAGATGAGAGTGTGTATAACAAGCTGAAATTATGACTTCTTGGTGTTGTCAGCTATTTTATTTTGTGTCCTTGGTTTCACTGCTGTGTTGTACATAATTATATGAGAATTATATTCTGTGCTGTTCCAGAAGACTCTTTCAAAACCTTTTCTCATGAGGTTGAGCATTTGTTTGATGGTATCAAAACAAAATAATGAGCACATGAAAGGAGGTTTAGTTGAGACCATGAGAAATAGAGTAAGAGTTTCAGTCCTCAAGTCTTTATCTAGAATTCTCTTTAAAAAAGAAAAAAAAGAAAACCTTAATTTTAGGTGCTAAGACATGATTTTATATTACATGTTGCTATGTTATCAAGTCACATATATTTTGTAATAACTGCTTCCAATAACTAAAGAAAAATCAGCAATGTATAGACTCCTCTGCATGCAAGTCTTTAGTTAACTTTGAATAGGAAACTCAAGAATTAACTGGAATACAGGCTCTATTACTTAGCTCTCTTGAATTCTTATACGATTGTCTTGCTTACACCCACCACAAGATCATCTCTTCCTTATATATTTTTCTTTCAGCATCATTTAGAACTTTTTTGGTTGCAAGTAGCAGAATATTCAACGCAAACTAGTTCAAGCAAAAAAGGGAATTAGTGGGGTCGTGTAAATAAAAACCTAGAGATAAATCTGTTTTTGGGCACAACGTTTAGCAAGTGCTCAAAGGACCTGGTTACTTTGTCTCAGCCTCTTAAAGGCTGACGTCTTGGTTTCTATAAACTGTTTCAAATCCCGTGGAGTAAACAGAGGTTCACTCTGATGGTAGCCCCACCAGAGACCCACTGCATCTTATGGACTGTGATTTTGTCATGAACTTATCTTTAGGGAGAATGCAGTGAACTGGCTTAGGTCTGAGTTAGGTGCTTTATCTCTGGTACTGAGAGGTAGGTGAATCCCACCCAAACTCAGGGACAAAATGAAAAAGAACTGAATTCCTCAGTTGCTGGTACTTGCACTAAGGTGAACAGATGCTGAGAAACCAAGAAATAAATTAATAAGTGCCTACCTCATCTTCTTTATTACTAAATATATTTTTTCCTTTGAAAAAGATTATCTTTCCCCTCTTTGGAATGATATAAGGAACTTGACTAATTCTGCCCCATCACTGGCCACCATCATGGCAAGGAAGCAGGGTACACGGGGTGGACAGATGGGGCCATAGCAAATTCTAGTATTTCTTATATTTGATCCAAAATACTTGAGCTTAAAATCCATGATGAGAAATGCTAGATAAAAGCACCTTACTTCAATCATTTTTACTTCTCTCTCCTGCCCTTCTTTGTACGTTAAATATGTTCACTGTAATGAGAGAACAGTGTTGAGATGTTGTGGTAATTCTGATGTCATCTTTGTTTTCAAGATAAAGTCAGTATATACAAGAACATCGTGCGTGGGGATAGAGCCTCTAAAGTTAGTTTTTTTCACATATGAAAGCTAACTTAAGAGAAGAGCTTTCTTCTGAACACATAGCACTTATTAACCCACAAATTGTCCACATTACATTCTTAAATAACTATCACTTTTCTCTTCCTACTTATATTAACACTTTGCATCTAGAAACTATAGGTTGAGAGAAATTGTTCTTTTCAAAGTAAAGGATAAAATTAATATTTAAAATTTGTTTGGAGTTCTATGGTGACTACAAAATGTGGCTAATACTTCCTGTTGTTGTGAAGCACCAAAATCTTGGAGCTAATGATCAGGATCCCAGATATTAAGCCCAGTGTTCAAGTTGCCATTAGGAAAAAAAAAAAGATTGTTTTTTCTTTTAAAATATAAACTACCACTGCCTGGAAAATTAAGCTTTGAACAAATACCTGAAAATGTTATAGACCTTATTAGAGAGCAGTCTCTCTAGATTTTCATTGTCTTGTTGAATGAAATTAAACATTTTATATTACCTTTGAATGTCATTAACCTAGATGAAGCCAAGCTACACAGTTCAATGAAAGCCCTAAATAGTCAAGGACTTTCTGAAAGAGTATTTACTTCCTTAGATCTTGGTTATTCAATTTTTGTTTAATCTTTGTTTTTCTTTTGTAAAGCATTCTATGTTTCTTTTCAATGTAGGAAACTTATACCAAGGGTAATAATGTAAATGTTAGGTTAATAAGGTTAAAACTGATTTACTGCCTTAATATTTTATACACTTAAGGTGCTACACAATATATTTTTGAAAAGAAAAATAACTTGTAAGACAAAAATACATGTTTTACAATTTCTCGTTAGAAGTATGGTCATTAAAATATATCAGCAATAAAGATTCTGCTTGAAATCTATTCATCTTTGCATTCCCCCAAAGCACCCTAAACCAAGTTTTGCACATAGTAGAAACTCTGTACTCTTAATTGGTTACTAAAGTAAGAAAGAAAGAATGAGTAAGTGAATGACTTTTTGGGAAGACATTTTCATACATAAATCCAGTGTAAAATATGAGAAAATATGAAAATACAAATAATAAAAAACATGGATGTATTTTTCTAATCATAAAATAGTCAAATCATGAAATTCAGCAACAACTCTTTTTGAAAAAGATAACTTAAAATAAGAGTAGAATAAAGTAACATAAAATAGCTATATAGCTGATAAAATTAAAAGAAGCTAAGAATAATCAGAGGTCTAAAGCCTATTAAATGCATGTCTTCTGCCTTTTAAAGCATGTATTGGTCACAGTTATACATTCTTCTCTGGTTTCAAGGGATTATTTGCCCACTGTCCACCTTCTATTCTGTTTCCAGTTTCATTTATAAGAATTGGTAGGAGTGTCACAATGTTTATTATGTGCTTTAGAAAGTAACAAAATTTCCTGAGAGACAGGTTTGAATTCTATGTAAATCTTATCCAGTAGCCCATCAAGGCCACTGGCACATGAACATATGGTGAAATAGGATGTTTAAAAAGCCATAGTTTAACTTTCAGTTATAGCTTCAACATATAAGGAGCTGAGAAGTTATCATTTCCATCCATATAATTAAAAACAACAACAACAACAAAAAATACTGGGTAAACTGAAAATGATTGATTTTTTTTCTTGGACTCTCACTTTTACAGAGGACTTACCTTCAGGAAACATATCATATTACCTTAGTAAAGAGCAGAGAAAGATCCCCTTGTGGCTCTGGCAGAGGGAGGAAAAGAGTAATTCTTGTGAACTAAGTCCATTCTCCACAACAATGACTTACTCCCCAGAGGGAAAGACTTTCCCAGAGCTGTCTTAGTCCAGCACCCTCCAGCCTATCACAGCTAGCAGGTAGGGAGGGGTGAATGCTGTAAAAGAAGAAATACTTGTAAGTCATAAACCAGACACAGTCTTACTAAAATACTGAGATTTAATTGGAAGATGATAGAATGCCCTCTCTCTCCCACACCTTACCACCATACCAACAGGGCTCCAGTATATTAATAGGGGTTGACACTAATTACACTGAAAAAGCTACAAGACACAAATTCTCTCATATTGAGTGAACTGCAAATCAAAGGGTACAACAAAAACAAGGTCACTGGAGGGGTTTGATGCCTCTGGCACCTCTAGCTACAGCATACATTAACCAAAGCTCATAGTCAGATTAACATAAATCTTCACACTAGAGGCCTGTTTACCTCAATTCCTATTACCCAAAACAACATTTCTGGCTTTCAACAAGAAATTACAACGCACATGCGCGCGCACACACACACACACACACACACACACACACACACCCTGAAGAGAAAAAGCAAGCATGATAACCAGACTCATACATGTACTGGAATAAATGAATAGAGAGTTTTAAATAACTATGATTAATATATTAATGACAAAAGTAGATAACATGCAAGAACAGATGGGTAATGTGATCAGAGAGATTTAAATGATAAGAAAGAATCAAAAGGAAGTAATAGTAATCAAAAGCAGTAGAAGAGAAATAAAGAAGGCTTTTCATGGACACATCAGTAGACTTGGCATGCTGAGGAATTAGTGAGCTTGAAGACAGGTCAAAAGACTCCTCAAATATAAATGCAAAGAGAAAGAAAAGAATGAAAAAGCACAGAACAGAAAATCCAAGACTATTGGACAATATCAAAAGGTATATGTCTCTGGAATACCAGAAGGATAAGAAAGAGTGAGTGGAGCAGAGAAATATTTAAAGTAATAATGACAGAGAACGTTTAAGAATTAAAGACACACCAAACCACAGATCCAGGAAGCTGAGAGAACACCAAGTAGAATAACTCACAAAAAACTACCGAGGCACATCATATTCCTACTGAAGGGAATCAGTGAAAAATAGTAAATGTTGAAAGAGCCCAGAGAAAAACAACTTACAAGACATAAGGGCAGGAATAAGAATTATAATGGATTTATCATCAAAAACCATGCAAAAAAACATCATCTAATGTAATACTTTAAATGTTGAATAAAGAAATCCAACCTAGAGGGCTTCCCTGGTGGCGCAGTGGTTGAGAGTCCGCCTGCCGATGCAGGGGACACGGGTTCGTGCCCCGGTCTGGGAGGATCCCACGTGCCGCGGAGCAGCTGGGCCCGTGAGCCATGGCCGCTGAGCCTGCGCGTCCGGAGCCTGTCCTCCGCAACGGGAGAGGCCACAGCAGTGAGAGGCCCGCGTAACGCATAAAAAAAAAAAAAAAAAAAAAAAGAAATCCAACCTAGAATTTTATATCCATTAAAAATGAAGGAGAAATAAAAACTTTTTCAGAAAAAAACAGAGGGAATTTGTTACCAGCACACTTTTTTTTCAAGAATTGTTAAAATATATTTTTCAGGCTGAAGGAAAATTATGTAGGTCAAAAACTTAGATCAACATAAAAAAAGGAAGAACATTAGAGAAGGAAAAAAATAAGATAAAATTAAATCTTTTATTTTTCTTATTTTAATGGATCTAAAAGGTAACTGTTTAGAGTCATAGTAGTAACAATGTATTGAGAGTTTATACCATATGGATAACTGAAACGTATGACAGCAATGTCATAAGGGACAGGAGGGAGGAAATAGGGATACAAGTGGAATAGTATTGTATGAAGGTCGAATTGAATTAGGGAAAACTATATACTATAAACTGTAAAGAAACAACTTAAAAATTGTTCTTAGCGTGATTTAAAGCCAGGGAAGGTAGGGAAAAAAGCCTCTTAACGTGATAGAAAATGATTACAATTGTTATATTAATCCAAATATATCAATCATCACTTTAAATGTGGATGTTCTACATACAGGAATTAAAAGACAGATTTTTATAATGGATAAATAAACATGATGCAACTATATGTTGTCTGCAAGAAACTCACTTTTAAAATAAAGACTCTACTAGGTTAAAAGTAATGAAAGAGACCATGCTAACACTAATTAAAAGAAAGCTGGAATAGTTGCATTAATTTCAGACAAAGCAAACTTCAGAGCAAGGAAAACTAATACCTCGAGAGAGGTATTAGTAATGACAAATTCTTCAAGAAGACATACTAACCTTAAATGTGTATGCACCCCTAACCTGTACATTAAAATATGTAAGGCATAAACATATAGAACTGAAAGGAGAAGTAGACAAATCAACTATTATGTTTGGAGACTTCAGTATCTCCCTATCATGCCAGTTCTTCAGGAGAAGCAACATTTTTCTTGTACTGTATTTTGAAAGAAAGTTTTCATGTTGGTTATTTGAAAACACAGAGACTATTATTGTCTTTATCAGTAATTTTGTAGGAAGTGGGAAAATGGTCATTTTATGCCTTGACCCCTGAATAGGCCACATCCATAGAAATAACTCACAGGTGGTGTTCTGCATGGGTGTAAACTAATTAGGTCTAGATATATTGCTTTCTGATGCTCTAACTCTATACAAACTTGGAGAGGATGTTGGATAATATGCCCCTAGACTATCTTTGTGGCACTGGTTCTTACCTTAACTGAAGAGCAGTCAGGTAGATCAAGGTCCGTCTCTGGTTAGCATGTGAAGGGTTGATTTTCTGGAATGCTGATTATTTTTGGTTGGTTAAGGAGTTGTTTAGAAAGGCTAGGAAGCTTAGAGTCCTCTCTCAGAAATACAGACCTTAAGTCCCCTCATTGTGTTCAGTTACTTTAAAAAAAAAAGAAAATTATTACATTAATTTTAAACAAACAATGCGTATTTTACAAGACCTGGTTTACCTTTTGAAAAGCAAAGAGATGATGACGAAAAGAATTGGTGAGTTTTTGCAAGGGTCATTTTCAGAGAAGTGGGTAGTGTAGTAAGGGTCATTTGACTGGCAGCTCATTAACTTTCAGATTCCTCCATGCCTCTGATTATTAGTAATAATGTGGAATGGATTATTAGTAATAATGTGGAATGGTAAGAACACCTCTGGCCTCAATTATCTTCACTTATGTGTCTCTCCATAAGAACTGATTTTTGTTTGAAATAAGTTTGGGGAAGAGGATTTTCCAGTTCAAGTATCTTTTGATATGAGGTTTTCATGGGATTGTAATGATGAAGCTAGGGAGCGGATTTAGTTGTGGCTTTTCTTGTGTCACATTTACTCCCTCTCAGCCTCTCTCGTTTCTCTTTTAGAGCTCTTGTATCTCTGTTAAAATAATTATTTTTTGTGTGTGAGATTCTGTCATTAGATGAAATGTCATGGTTATAATATGAATCCTGGATAATAAATACAGTGTAAAATGAAATGCATAGAACAAAAAGACTTTCCAATTAAAAAACACTTTGCCAAGCCTGCACCAAACAACAACCATATAGACTCTGATTTCTCTTCACTTATAATTAGCTGCCACTGAAAGTTAATTACTTTCAGGATCAAAGGAAACAAAACTAGAAATAAAATGGAAGAATTCCTTTTAGATTCAAAGTTTAAATAAATGTTTGTTTTAGGAGCAGACCATATGCTGAATGTATCCCAGAGGGGGAATGAACTTAAGATTCTTCAATACATATAGACGGACTTTAAAGTTCACTGAAGGTGGGCAAAGAAATAAGGCAGATTTTATTTCCTTTGTGAGTATCAACTAGGAGATTTTATAAGGGAGTAGGAAAGCCTCTTTACGTATCCTCATTTTTGTTTTATCAGCAGAACTGAGAAATATTGTACCTTTAGGAAGATTGACTCTTGAAATGCTTTCTTCTAGGAAGACCACTGAAAACTAATTTGATTTCTGATTTCTCTGAATAACAGATTGTCCTTAATTAAAAGGCTAATTTATTGTGAGGGTGTGGGTAGTTGTAATTATGCACTTACCTACTTAAAACCAGCATACATTGAGTCATGGTAAACATTTTTATTGTTTCACTCTCCTAAATTTAATGTGTTTTTCTTCACCCAGAAATGATTTTTTAAGTTAAATATGGAAACACAAATGGGAATTCTGTAATCATATATTTTCAGTTTGTTTCAAAATATAGGTTATAATCTTTTGGAAAATGCATTTTGGAATAGACTGATCAGGTTCTGTGGTCTTTATGGAAGGGTTCAGAGATTATATTCTGAAAGTACTTCAGGACTTTGGTTAGAGACCTATAGATGAGTTAGGGGCAGTACGGCTCAGCTCTCTACCCTTATGTTAGGTTAAAGTGTTCATCCCAACGTGGACACAACAATAATGTGAATATAGCTAGTCTTCAAATACTCACTTACCCACAATCTCCACCCACATCAAAGCTTTCAGCAAGTCACCAGTCTTACCCCCAATGCTTCAGTTATACTGCCTCTTCCTGTCCTGCATTACTATTAATTCAGTGCTAACAACTTGCCTAGCAGTGAGTTCAGGGTTTCACACTTAACTAAAAAATGTCTAATAATAATGACACAAGGTAGAAACAGTTATTACCCGCATTTTGCCAAATAGGAAACCTACCTGAGAGATTAAGTAAGTTGCTGAGCACACATGGCTAGCGTGAGACTAAATCAAAAATTAAGCCCAGGTTAGTTGGGACCCAAAGCTTGTGCTCATAACCACTATGTTAATGATCCTGTCCTATAATATTTTTTTTTTATTTCAGTAAAAAACACATAACATAAAACTTACCATCTTAACTGTTTTTGCGTGTATACTACAGTAGTGTTAACTATATGTACATTGTGATGCAACACATTTCTAGAACTTTTTGTCTTGTCAAACTGAAACGCTACACCCGCTGAACAATACCGCTTTTCTTCCTCTCTAGCTCCTGGTAACCACTTTCTAGTTTATTTTTCTATGAATTTGACTACTTCAGATACCTCATTTAAGTATAATCATGCAGCATTTGTATTTTTTTTAACATCTTTACTGGAGTATAATTGCTTTACAATGGTGTGTTAGTTTCTGCTTTATAAGAAAGTGTATCAGCTATACATATACATATATCTGCATATCCCCTCCCTCTTGTGTCTCCCTCCCACCCCTCTACGTGGTCACAAAGAACCGAGGTGATATCCCTGTGCTATGTGGCTGCTTCCCACTAGCTATCTATTTTACATTTGGTAGTGTATATACATCAATGCTACTCTCTCACTATGTCCCATCTTCCCCTTCCTGCTCCCCCACTCCATGTGTCCTCAAGTCCATTCTCTACGGCTGCATCCTTAATCCTGTCCTGCCCCTGGGTTCATCCGAACCTTATTTTTTTTACATTCCATATATATGTGTTAGCATATGGTATTTATTTTTCTCTTTCTGACTTACTTCACTCTGCATGACAGACTCTAGGTACATCCACCTGACTACAAATAACTCAATTTCGTTTCTTTTTTTGGCTGAGTAATATTCCATTGTCTGTATGTGCCCCATCTTCTTTATCCATTCATCTGTTGATGGACACTTAGGTTGCTTCCATAACCTGGCTATTGTAAACAGTCCTGCAATGAACATTGTGGTACATGACTCTTTTTGAATTATGGTTTTCTCAGGGTATATGCCCAGTAGTGGAGTTGCTGGGTCATATGGTAGTTCTATTTTTAGTTTTTTAAGGAAATTCCATACTGTTCTCCATAGTGGCTGTATCAATTTACATTCCCACCAACAGTGCAAGAGGGTTCCATTTTTTCCACACCCTATCCAGCACTTATTGTTTGTAGATTTTTTGATGATGGCCATTCGGACCAGTACAAGGTGATACCTCATTGTAGTTTTGATTTGAATTTCTCTAATGATTAGTGATGTTGAGCATCCTTTCCTGTGTTTGTTGGCAATCTGTATATCTTCTTTGCAGAAATGTTTATTCAGGTCTTCTGCCCATTTTTGGATGGGTTGTTTGTTTTTTTGATATTGACCTGCATGAACTGCTTGTATATTTTGGAGATTAATCCTTTGTCCGTTGATTTGTTTGCAAATATTTTCTCCCATTCTGAGGGTTGCCTTTTTGTCTTGGTTATGGTTTCCTTTGCTGTGCAAAAGCTTTTAAGTTTCATTAGGTCACATTTGTTTATTTTTGTTTTTATTTCCATTTCTCTAGGAGGTGGATCAAAAGGATGTTCCTGTGATTTATGTCATAGAATGTTCTGTCTGTGTTTTCCTCAGAGAGTTTTATAGTGTCTGGCCTTACATTTAGGTCTTTAATCTATTTTGAGTTTATTTTTGTGTACAGTGTTAGGGAGTGTTCTAATTTCATTCTTTTACATGTAGCTCTCCAGTTTTCCCAACACCACTTATTGAAGAGACCGTCTTTTCTCCATTTTATATACTTGCCTCCTTTGTCATAGATTAGTTGACCATAGGTGCATGGGTTTATCTCTGGGCTTTCTATCCTATTCCATTGATCTGTATTTCTGTTTTTGTGCCAGTACTATACTGTCTTGATTACTATAGCTTTGTCATATAGTCTGAAGTCCAGGAGCCTGATTCCTCCAGCTCTGTTTTTCTTTCTCAACATTGCTTTGGCTATTCGGGGTCTTCTGTGTCTCCATACAAATTGTGAAATTTTTTGTTCTGGGTCTGTGAAAAATGCCATTGGTAGTCTGATAGGGATTGCATTGAATCTGTAGATTGCTGTGGGTAATAGAGTCATTTTCACAATATTGATTCTTCCAATCCAAGAACATGGTATATCTCTCCATCTGTTTGTATCACCTTTAATTTTTTTCATCAGTGTTTTATAGTTTTCTGCCTACAGGTCTTTTGTCTCCTTAGGTAGGTTTATTCCTAGGTATTTTATTCTTTTTATTGCAGTGGTAAATGGGAGTGTTTCCTTAATTTCTCTTTCAGATTTTTCATCATTAGTGTATAGGAGTGCAGGAGATTTCTGTGCATTAGCTTTATATCCTGCTCCTTTACAAAATTCATTGTTTAGCTCTAGTGGTTTTCTGGTAGCATCTTTAGGATTCTCTATGTATAGTATCATGCCATCTGCAAAGAGTGACAGCTTTAATTCTTCTTTTCCGATTTGGATTCCTTTTATTTCCTTTTCTTCTCTAATTGATGTGGCTAAATCTTCCAAAGCTATGTTGAATAAGAGTGGTGAGAGTGGACAGCCTTGTTTTGTTCCTGATCTTAGAGGAAATGGTTTCAGTTTTTCACCATTGAGAACGATATTTGCTGTGGTTTTGTCATATATGGCCTTCATTATGTTGAGGTAAGTTCCCTCTATGCCTACTTTCTGCAGGGTTTTTATCATAAATAGGTATTGAATTTTGTCAAAAGCTTTTTCTGCATCTATTGAGATGATCATATGGTTTTTCTCCTTTAGTTTGTTAATATGGTGTATTGCATTGATTGATTTGTGTATATTGAAAATCCTTGCATTCCTGGGATAAACCCCACTTGATCATGGTGTATGATCCTTTCAATGTGCTGTTGGATTCTGTTTGCTAGTATTTTATTGAGGATTTTTGCATCTATGTTCATCAGTGATGCTGGCCTCTAGTTTTCTTTTTTTGTAACATCTTTGTCTGGTTTTGGTGTCTGGGTGATGGTGGCCTCGTAGAAAGAATTTGGGAGTGCTCCTCCCTCTGCTATCTTTTGGAAGAGCTTGAGAGGAATGGGCGTTAGCTCTTCTCTAAATGTTTGATAAAATTCTGCCTGTGAAGCCATCTGGTCCTGGGCTTTTGTTTGTTGGAAGATTTTTAATCACAGTCTCAATTTCAGTGCCTGTGATTGGTCTGGTTTTATTTTCTATTTCTTCCTGGTTCAGTCTCGGAAGGTTGTGCATTTCTAAGAATTTGTCCATTTATTCCAGGTTGTCCATTTTATTGGCATAGAGTTGCTTGTCGTAATCTCTCATGATCCTTTGTATTTCTTCAGTGTCAGTGGTTAGTTCTCCTTTTTCATTTCTAAACCTGTTGATTTGAGTCATCTTCCTTTTTTTCTTGATGAGTCTGGCTAATGGTTTATCAGTTTTGTTTACCTTCTCAAAGAACCAGCTTTTAGTTTTTTTGATCTTTGCTACCATTTCCTTCATATTTTTTCATTTATTTCTGATATGATCTTTATGATTTCTTTCCTTATGCTAACTTTGGGGTTTTTTTGTTCTTCTTTCTCTAATTACTTTAGGTGTAAGTTTAGGATTTTTATTTAAGTTTTTTCTTGTTTCCGGAGGTAGGATTGTATTGCTCTAAACTTCCCTCTTTGAACTGCTTTGCTGCATCCCATAGTTTTTGGCCATTGTGTTTTCATTGTCATTTGTTTCTAGATGTTTTTTGATTTCCTCTTTGATTTCTTCAGTGATCCCTTGGATATTTAGTAACGTATTGTTATCCTCCATGTGTTTGTATTTTTTACAGTTTTGTTCCTCTAATTGATATCTAGTCTCATAGTGTTGCGGTCGGAAAAGAAACTTGATATGATTTCCATTTTCCTAAATTTACCAAGGCTTGATTGTGACCCAAGAGATGGTCTATCCTGGAGAATATTCCATGAGCACTTGAGAAGAAAGTGTATTTGGTTGTTTTTGGATGGAATATCCTATAAATAGCAATTAAGTATATCATTTAAAGCTGTGTTCCATTATTTATTTTGATTTTGTATAATCTGTCCATTGGTGAACGTGGGGTGTTAATGTCCCCTACTATGATTGTGTTACTGTCGATTTACACTTTTATGGTTGTTTAGCATTTGCCTTATGTATTGAGGTGCTCCTATGTTGGGTGCATAAATATTTACAATTGTTATGTCTTCTTCTTGGATTTATTCCTTCATCATTATGTAGTGTCCTTCTTTGTCTCTTGTAATAGTCTTTATTTTAAAGTCTATTTTGTCTGATATGAGAATTGCTATTCCAGCTTTCTTTTGATTTCCATTTGCATGGAATATCTTTTTCCATCCCCTCACTTTCAGTATGTATGTGTCCTAGGTCTGAAATGGTTCTCTTGTAGACAGTGTATATGTGGACAGGTCTTGTTTCTGTATCCATTCACCCTGTCTGTATCTTTTGGTTGTAGCATTTAATCCATTTACATTTAAGGTAATTATCGATATGTATGTTCCTATTACCATTTTCTTAATTGTTTTGGGTTTGTTATTGTAGGTCTTTTCCTTCTCTTGTGTTTCCTGCCTAGAGAAGTTCCTTTGGCATTTGTTGTAAAGCTGGTTTGGTGGTGCTGAATTCTCTTAGCTTTTGCTTGTCTGTAAAGGTTTTAATTCCTCCGTTGAATCTGAATGAGATCCTTGCTGGGTAGAGTAATCTTGGTTGTAGTTTTTTCCCCCTCATCACTTTATATGTGTCTTGCCACTCCCTTGTGGCTTGCAGAGTTTCTGCTGAAAGATCAGCTGTTAACCTTATGGGGATTCCCTTGTATGTTTTTTGTTGTTTTCTCCATGCTGCTTTTAATATTTTTTCTTTGTGTTTAATTTTTGATAGTTTGATTAATAAGTATTTGTCTTTTTTTTACTAGCTTATTTTACTTAGCCTAATGTCCTCAAGATTTATCCATGTTGTAGTGTATTAGAGGAATTCCTCCTTTTATAATTTTGAATGATTTTCCGCTGTATTTATTTATCATATTTTCTTCATCCACTCATCTGTTGATAAATGTTAAGGTTACTTCAATCTCTTGATTTTTAAGAATAATGCTACGGTGAACAGAGGTGTGCAAATATCTCTTCAAGATCCTGTTTTCAACTCCTTTGGATATATGCCAAGGAGTGTGAATGTTGGAGGATACAATAATTCTATTGTTCATTTTTTGAGAAATTTTCATATTCCCTGTACTTTATGTTCTTGATGTAACAAATTTCATTTTTCATATTGTGTATCTATTAACATAGTTTTATCAATATAGGTATTTTGTGTACTTTTAAATTCAACATCAGAGTTAAAGTGATTTAATCAACACTATTACAGTAATTTGAGATTCTGTACTTGTCTATTTATATATCTTTACCAAAGACCTATATATTTTGTATGTTTTCATGTTGCTGTCTAGTGTTCTTTCATTTTAGCTTGAAAAACTCCCTTTAGCAGTTCTTGTAAGGCAGGTCTGGTGGCATTGAACTCCGTCAGCTTTCATTTATATGAGGAACTCTTTATTTTGCCTTCATTTTTGAAAGGTAGTTTTCCAGATAGAATATCTTGGTGAGCTGTGGGTTTTTTTCTTTTATTTTAGCACTTTGAGAATATTATTCCTCTTGATTCTGAACTCTAAGTTTTCTGCTGAGAAATCTGCTAATAATTTTATGAGAACTCCTTTTTGTGTGATGAGTTGCTTTTCTCTTCTTTCCTTCAAGATTTTTTTCCTGTGTTTTTGACTTTGGACAGTTTTATTATCGTGTGCCTCAGTGTGGGCTTCTCTTGGTTTATCCTTTGGAATCTCTTGAGATTCTTGAATTCAGGTAAGTTGGAAAGTTTGGAAAGTTTTCAACTATTATTTCTTCAAATATACTCTCTCTTTTCCTTCTGGACTCCCAGAAAGAGTTGGAGTCCAGAATGTTTATATTGGTCTTCTTGATGGTTTCCCATAAGCTCCTTAGGTTTTACTCACTTTTCTTCATTTTTTTTTTCTTTTACTTTTCTAAATTGGTAACTTCAAATGATCTCTTTTTTTTTTTTTTAAGGAATTTTGCCTTTTTTAAAAAAATTTTTATTTATTTATTTTTTATTTATTTTTGACTGTGTTGGGTCTTCGTTTCTGTGCGAGGGCTTTCTCTAGTTGCGGCAAGTGGGGGGCCACTCCTCATCGCGGTACATGGGCCTCTCACTATCGCGGCCTCTCTTGTTGCGGAGCACAGGCTCCGGACACGCAGGCTCAGTAATTGTGGCTCACGGGGCCAGCTGCTCCGCGGCATGTGGGATCTTCCCAGCCAGGGCTCGAACCCATGTCCCCTGCATTGGCAGGCAGATTCTCAACCACTGCGCCACCAGGGAAGCCCAAATGATCTCTTTTTGAATTTGCTAGTTCTTTTTTTTTTGTTTGATCAAGACTGCTGTTGTACCCCCCTACAACAATTTTAAATTCAGTTATTATATTATACAGCTCCAAGTTTTCTCTTTGGTTCTTTTTAATTTTCTATCTATTTATTGATATTCTCATTTTGTTCATGCATTGTTTTCTTGATTTTGCTTACTTATCTATCTGTATTCTCTTTAGGATCATTGAGTTTTGAGACAGTTACTTTTATTTCTTTGTCAGGTCATTCATATATCTCCGTTTCTTTAGTGCTGGTTTCTAGAGATTAATTTTTTTCTCTTCATTGGGTCATGCTTTGCTGTTTCTTCATATGCATTGTGACTTTAACTCCACTCCCCCCCTCCAAACCCCCCCCCCACAAGACTTGGTTATTTGGAAAAACAGCCTCCTCTCCCAGTCTTTACAGACTAGCTTCATATAGAGGAAGACCTTCTTCACCAATTAGCCTGGCTAGAGATTCTCGGGGCCTCTCAAACCTTTTCTGTGGATATGTCTTCTCTGTGCTTGTGGGTGTAAATTCTCAATTGGAGAGATTTGCCAGTTTCTTTTCTGGGAGCTCAAAATGTTTTCCTCCCTCGGTATCTGTCTGCAATACTGCAGGTTCTCTGGTGCTCCATTAAGATATTTAGCTGTCTTTTGTACTGAGTGCCCAGATATCCAAAGTATTGTAATTCCATCAGTTTTCTTCCTGGGAGGTGAGACAAAAACCAGTCCTTTGAACAACCCTGCCAAAAAACAGAATGTTAGACACGTGTTATACTCTTCTCTTTCCCTTCCAAGGGAGAAACTTCCAAGTTGTCTATTTTCTCCCAGGCATGGCTGAATTGTGCCAATCTGGGGGAGGATAATCGTAGGTAGAATGAAGTAGCTTTTCTTAGCTGTTTCAATACAGCTGCTCTTAGCTTTGTGCTCACCTGGGGTACTGTGACTTCTTCATTGGTTTCTGGAGTTTTCATTAAGGCATTTTGGTTTGTATATTGCTATTAAGTTGGTGTTTCTATGAAGGGAATTGGGGCTAGAGATTCGTCAACTGTCATCTTGCTGACATGATGCTCCTGTCCCATAACATTATTTTATATCACAGCAGGATAGCCTTGTTTTAAAACACAAAATTAGTCTGATCTAAAAATAGTTCTTTGGGCTGATAGATATAATAAACATGTTATTGAGCATTTGCCATAAACATAGGTGGTTAAAGGCAAAGAAGAAAAGCTTAGGGTTTTTCAGTGACCAAGCAAAGATTTAGCCAATCATTAATCAATCTTGATGTAGTAAGCACCTAGTGTTCGTAAATCATTCAGTTCTAGCAAGAAAAATGTAGGATAATTTAGTCAGGAATTCATTATTGACAAATATTTAGGCCTATGAGAAAATATAGTGCTTTTGAAATCTTCCAGGTAATTGCTAGATGGCTTACAGGAGAGTTATGAGTTTTATAAATCTTTTCTATTAAATATAGTATATTTCAGTCCTGCTCTTTCCTCAGTTATTCATTAATAGGAGGATGCTATGAATGTATTAGAAAGATACCAAAAGAGGTAGATTGATGTGCAGCCGCAGTGACAGCCACCATGAGGCGTCTGGTCACCAACACTGCTAAAACTAAGGAGATATAGTCATCGCAATAGTAATGTTAGGACAGTGAGAAGAGCTCATAGTAGCAGTTGACATTTAAACTCTAGACTCAACATTGTATTTCAGTTTGTTTTCCCTTTTTGTCTCTTTAATTCCTTGGGTACACCTTGACTCAAATCATATTTAGATCCCAGCTTAAAAAGAACAAGCTTTGACTATGGTGTAATCAGGGTTATACTGGATTTGAGGAATTATTTTCAGTAGATTTAGCAGTTTCAACTGAGGATAGATTAATGGTCCCCTGTATACCTCGTCACCTTTTATATTCTGCTTACCCTTAATGTGGTCTTTATTGTGTTTTAATCAGAAGCTATCATGGGAATATTCTGAACCAAGGTTAGGATTTTATGTAAAATAGTGAGAAAGGGCATGAGAGGAGTAGAGACTGATGAAAATAAAGAATTGAAAAATAGTAAAATTCAATATAGTAACACTAAAATTAAAGCACCTGGATATTCATTCTCCTAAAAATCCACTGACTTTTTCACATCCAGTCATGTGTGCCAAATGCTAGGTTAATGATAGTCTTACAAATCTGTCATCAGATTATTAAAAGACCGTATGGGGCAATGACCTTTGTAATTATGCTAATAGCAAATCCTTCCTTATACAGACGTGCCTCATTTTATTACACTTCACAGATATTGTGTTTTTTACTAACTGAAGTTTTGTGGCAACCCTGCGTTGAACAAGTCTATTATTGCCATTTTTCCAACAGCATTTCCTCACTTCATGTCTCTGTGTCACATTTTGGTAATTCTCACAATATTTCGTACTTCTTCTTTATTATTGTATTTGTTACGGTGATCTGTGATCAGTGATCTTTGATGTTACCATTGCAAAAAGATTATGACTTGTAGGTTCAAATGATATCATTTTTTAGCAATAAAGTATTTTAATTAAAATACATACTTTTTTTAGACATAATGCTATTATCGCATACTTAATAGACTACAGTATGGTGTAAACATAACTTTTATATGCACTGCAAAATCAAAAAATTCATGTGATTCACTTTATTGCGATCTTTACTTTATTGGGGTGGTCTGGAACTGAACCTACAGTATCTCCAAGGCATGCCTGTATCAGAAAGTATCTGAGGACTGTGAAAAAATGTCTCCTTCCTTAGATTGGCTCTATGCAAACGCTTCACTTCAGAGTAAGTACATGCACAGGAACAGTTCGATTTCGTCCCACCCAGCCTACCCCCAAAATTATCATTGCATGATACTCCTTTACACCCATGCATCCAGTTAACACTTTTAGGCAGGAAGAGATGAATTACTCTTATTACCATTCAAACGTTTAATGCTTGACCAACAGGACAAGGATATTGACATTCCTGATGCAGGACCACAGTGAATTGAGTAAAGAATAAACAAATGTTAAGAGACTGTTTATCTGGGATTGTTTTGGTTCTAGGCCCAACTCTGCAACTTACTAGCTATGTGCCTTTATGTAAATTATCTAAGATTTCTGTGAGTTTATATATCTAAAGTATAGACTTGGTTTAATGGCATAATAATGAATTTTAGAGTTGAAAAATAGATAGAAAAGAACAAAGCATGTAAATCTTTCTAAATCCAGCGGTAAGAACTGTGAATAACATGTGTAGTTCTTTCTACTTTTAGCATATAAGTCCATACATATACACACAAGTAAATACACACAATGTAACCATGATGTATCTACACTTCTAGGACCAATTTTTTTCTTTTAACATCATATTGTGAATATCTTCCTTTGATCCCATATACATAATCACATCACTAATGTATTCAGTTATCCTTTTTTAAGTATATTTTCATAATTTATTTAGACAATCCTCATTTATTGAACATTTAACATGTTTACGGCGTTTTGATATTACACATACAGCTTCAGTGAATTCCTTCAGGCAAACTTTGAAAATTTATCTTCATATGATAAATTCCCAGAATTAAAAATGCTGTACCAAAAGCTATTCACATTTTCGGACATTTGCCACAAATTACAAACAGTCAAAAAACAAATCAGGAAAAGAGACATGAACCAGCATTTCACAAAAGAGGAAACGCTGTGGCCAATGAATTATTTAAAAAATGAATGGTTGAGTGAATGCAAATGAAGACCATGATGATATACAACTTTGCCCCTAGTCAATTGGCAACTGTTTAAAAGTTGGATAATATCAGGTGCTGAGTAGGTTCCACCGGATCTTTAAGATATTGCCACTGGGAGCTTAAACTAATGCAACCACTCTGGAAAACAGTTCAATGTTATATTCTAAAATTGACCACTTACATACTGATGACTCAGCAACTCCACTCCCAAGTAGCTAAGGGAATTCTTGCACATGTGTAGCAGCATACATATTCAATAATACTCACAATAATAAAAATTTGGGAACATCTCAAGTACCATCTGGAAAGTTGAAGAATAAACTGTGTCGTATTCCTCCAGTGAAATAATAAACAGCAGTCAATGTGAATGACACAACAATATAGATGATTATTGGCAGTATAATAGTATGTGAAAAAAGGTAAACTTTTGCCACTAAAGAACAAAAGAGCTGAGGAGACCTTCAAGATGGCAGAGGAATAAGATGTGGAGATCACCTTCCTCCCCACAACTATATCAGAGATACATCTACATATGGAACAACTCCTAGAGAATACCTACTGAATGCTGGCAGAAGACCTCAGACTTCCCAAAGGCAAGAAACTTTCCACCTACCTGGGTAGGGCAAAAGAAAAAAACAGAGACAGAAGAATAGGCACTGGACCTGCCCCTCTGGGAGGGAGCTGTGAAGGAGGAAAAGTTCCCCTACACTAGGAAGCCCCTTCACTGGTGGAGACAGGGGGTGACGGTGTGTGGGGGAAGCTTCGGAACAATGAAGGAAAGTACAGCAATAGGGGTGAAGAGGGCAAAGTGGAGAGATTCCCACACAGAGGATCAGTGACAAACAGCACTCACCAGCCTGAGAGGATTGTCTGCCCACCCTCCGGAGCAGGTGGGGGCTGGGAGCAGAGGCTCGGGCTTTGGAGGTCAGGTCCCAGGGAGAGGACTGGGGTTGGCTGCGAGAACGTAGCCTGAAAGGGGCTAATGTGCCACAGCTAACCGGCAGGGAGTCTGGGAAAATGTCCAGAACTGCATAAGAGTCAAGAGACCATTGTTTCGGGGTGCGCGAGGAGAGGTGATTCAGAGCACCACCTAAACCCAGAGACAGACGTGAGACGCGGCTATCAGCGCAGACCCCAGAGATGGGCATGAGACACTAAGGCTGCTGCTGCAGCCACCAAGAAGCCTGTGTGCAAGCACAGGTGACTATCCACACCTCCCTTCCTGGGAGCCTGTGCAGCCCGCCAAAGCCAAGGTCCTGTGATCCAGGGACAACTTCCCCGGGAGAAAACACAGCATGCCTCAGGCTGTTGCAACATCACACTGGCCTCTGGCGCTTCAGGCTCCCCCTGCATTCCGGACTCCTCCCTCCCCCCAGCCTGAGTGAGCCAGAGCCACCTAATCAGCTGCTACTTTAACCCTGTCCTGTCTGAGTGAAGAACAGGCGCCCTCCGGCAACATACACGCAGAGGTGGGGCCAAATCCAAAGCTGAACCCCAGGAGCTGTGCAAACAAAGAAGAGAAAGGGAAATTTCTCCCAGCAACATCAGGAGCAGCGGATTAAATCCCCACAATCAACTTGATGTACCCTGCATCTCTAGAATACATGAATAGACAACGAATCATCCCAAAATTGAGGAGGTGGATTTTGGGAGCAACTGTAGACTTGGGGTTTGCTTTCTGCATCTAACTTGTTTCTGGTTTTATGTTTATCTTACTTTAGTATTTAGAGTTTACTATCATTGGTAGATTTGTTTATTGATTTGGTTGCTCCCATCCTTTTTTTTTCTTTATATATAGATATATATATATTTTTTTCCTTTTTCTCTTTTTGTGAGTGTGTATGTGTATGCTTCTTTGTGTAATTTTTGTCTGTGTAGCTTTTCTTTTACCATTTGTCCTAGGGTTCTGTCGGTCCATTTTTTGGGGGTTTTTTTTTTATAGCTTTTAGTGCTTGTTATCATTGGTGGATTTGTTTTTTGGTGTGCTTGCTCTATTTTTTCTTTCTTTGATTTCTTCTTATTACTTTTTAATTTTTTAATATTTAATACTTTTTTATTTTAATAACTTTATTTTATTTTAGATTATTTTTTTATTTCTTTCATTCTGTTTTTCTTCCTTTTATTCTGAGATGTGTGCCTGACAGTCTTGGTGCTCCAGCCAGGTGTCAGGCCTGTGCCTCTGAGGAAGGAGAGCCAAGTTCAGGACATTGGTCCACCTCCCGGCTCCACATAATATCAAATGGTGAAACCTCTCCCAGAAATCTCCAACTCAACACTAAGACGCAGCTCCACTCAATGACCAGCAAGCTACAGTGCTGAACACCCTATGCTAAACAACTAGCAAGACAGGAACACAACCATTAGCAGAGAGGCTGCCTAAAATCATAATAAGGTCACAAACACCCCAAAACACATCACTGGATGCGGTCCTGCCCACCAGAAAGTCAAGATCCAGCCTCATCCACCAGAGTACAAACACCAGTCCCCTCTACCAGGAAGCCTACAAAACCCACTGAACAAACCTTAGCCACTGGGGGCAGATAAAAACAACAATGGGAACTACAAACATGCAGCCTGTGAAAAGCAGACCCCAGGCACAGAAAGTTAAGCAAAATGAGAAGACACAAAAACACACAGCAGATGAAGGAGCAAGGCAAAAACCCACCAGACCAAACAAATGAAGAGGACAGTCCACCTGCAAAAAATTCAGAGTAGTGATAGTAAAGATGATCTAAAATCTTGGAAATAGAATGGAGAAAAAACAAGAAACGTTTAACAAGGACCTAAAGAAGTAACGAGCAAACAAACAATGATGAACAACACAATAAATGAAATTTAAAATTCTCTAGAAGGAATCAATAGCAGAATAACTGAATCAGAAGAAAAGATAAGTGACCTGGAAGATAAAATAGTGGAAATAACTACTGCAGAGCAGACTAAACAAAAAAGAATGACAAGAATTGAAAACAGTCTTAGATATCTCTGGGATATTAAACGCACCAACATTCAAATTATAGGGGTTCCAGAAGAAAAAGAGGAAAAGAAAGGGACTGAGAAAATATTTGAAGAGATTATAGTTGAACACTTCCCTAATATGGGAAAGGAAATAGGCAGTCAAGTCCAGGAAGCACAGAGAGTCCCATACAGGATAAATCCAAGGAAAACACACCAAGACACATATTAATCACACTATCAAAAATTAAACGCAAAGAAAAATATTAAAAGCATCAAGGGAAAAACAACAAATAACATAAAAGGGAATCCCCATAAGGTTAACAGCTGATCTTTCAGCAGAAACGCTGCAAACCACAAGGGAGTGGCAGGACATATTTAAAGTGATGAAAGGGAAAAGCCTACAACCAAGATTACTCTACCCAGCAATGATCTCATTTAGATTCGATGGAGAAATTAAAAACTTTACAGACAAGCAAAAGCTGAAAGAATTCAGCACCACAAAACCAGCTTTACAACAAATGCTAAAGGAACTTTTCTAGGCAGGAAGCACAAGAGAAGGAAAAGACCTACACTAAGAAACCCAAAACAATTAAGAAAATGGTAATAGGAACATACGTATCAATAATTACCTTAAATGTAAATGGGTTAAATGCTCCAACCAAAACACATGGACTGGCTCAATGGATACAAAAACAAGATCTGTCCATATATACGCTGTCTACAAGAGACCCACTTCAGACCTAGGCACACATAAACACTGAAAGTGAGGGGATGGAAAAAGATATTCCATGCAAATGGAAATCACAAGAAAGCTGGAGTAGCAATTTGCATATCAGACAAAATAGACTTTAAAATAAAGACTATTGCAAGAGACAAAGAAGGATACTACATAATGATGAAGGGATAAATCCAAGAAGAAGACATAACAATTGTGAATATTTATGCACCCAACATAGGAGCACCTCAATACATAAGGCAAGTGCTAACAGCCATAAAAGGGGAAATCAACAGTAACAAAATCATAGTAGGGGACTTTAACACCCCACTTTCACCAATGGACAGATCATCCAAAATCAAAATAAATAAGGGAACACAAACTTTAAATGATACATAAAACAAGATGGACTTAATTGCTATTTATGGGATATTCCATCCAAAAACAACAGAATTCACTTTCTTCTCAAGTGCTCATAAATATTCTCCAGGATAGATCGTATCTTGAGTCACAAACCAAGCCTTGGTCAATTTAAGATAACTGAAATCATATCAAGTACCTTTTCCAACCACAACACTATGAGACTAGATGTCAATCACAGGAAAAAATCTGTAAAAAATACAAATACATGGAGGCTAAACAGTATACTACTTAATAACCAAGAGAGCAAGGAAGAAATCAAAGAGAAAATCATAAAATACCTAGAAACAAATGACAATGAAAAAATGATGACCCAAATCCCATGGGATGCAGCAAATGCAGTTCTAAGAGGGAAGATTATAGCAATACAATCCTACCTCAAGAAACCAGAAGCATCTCAAATAAACAACCTAACCTTATACCTAAAGCAATTAGAGAAAGAAGAACAAAAAAACCCCAAAGGTAGGGGAAGGAAAGAAATCATAAAGATCAGACCAGAAATGAAAAAAAAATGAAGGAAAGGATAACAAAGATCAAAAAAACTAAAAGCTGGTTCTTTGAAAAGATAAACAAAATTGATAAACCATTAGCCAGACTCATCAATAAAAAAAGGGAGAAGACTCAAATCAACAGGATTAGAAATGAAAAAGGAGAAGTAAAAACTGACACTGCAGAAATACAAAGGATCATGAGAGATTACTACAAGCAACTCTATGCCAATAAACTGGACAATCTGGAAGAAATGGACAAATTCTTGGAAAAGCACATCCTTCCAAGACTGAAGTAGGAAGAAATAGAAAATAAAAACAGACCAACCACAAGCACTGAAATTGAGATTGTGATTTTAAATCTTCCAACAAACAAAAGTCCAGGACCAGATGGCTTCACAGGTGACTTCTATCAAACATTTAGAGAAGAGCTAACAGCTATCCTTCTCAAACTCTTCCAAAAGATAGCAGAGGGAGGAATACTCCCAAACGCATTCTATGAGGCCACCATCACCCTGATACCAAAAGCAGACAAAGATGTTACAAAAAAAGAAAACTACAGGCCAGTATCACTGATGAACTTAGATGCAAATATCTTCAACAAACTACTAGCAAACAGAATCCAACAGCACATTAAAAGGGTCATACACCATGACCAAGTGGGGTTTATCCCAGGAATGCAAGGATTCTTAAATATATGCAAATCAATCAATATGATACACCATATTAACAAACTGAAGGGGAAAAACCATATGATCATCTCAATAGATGCAGAAAAAGGTTTTGACAAAATTCAACACCCATTTATGATGAATACCCTCCAGAAAGTAGGCATACATAGAGGAAACTTTCCTCAACATAATAAAGGCCATATATGAGAAACGCACAGCAAACATCGTTCTCAGTGGTGAAAAACTGAAAGCATTTCCTCTAAGATCAGGAACAAGACAAGGTTGTCCACTCTCACCTGTTATTCAACATAGTTTTGGAAGTTTTAGCCACAGAAATTAGAGAAGAAAAAGAAAGAAAAGGAATCCAAATCAGCAAAGAAGAAGTAAAGCTGTCACTCTTTGCAGATAATATGATACTATACGTTCAGCATCCTAACGATGCTACCAGAAAACTGGTAGAGCTAAACAATGAATTTGGTAGAGTAGCAGGATACAAAATTAATGCACAGAAATCTCTTGCACTCCTATACACTAATGATGAAAAATCTGAAAGAGAAATTAAGGAATCACTCCCATGTACCATTGTAACAAAAAAGCATAAAATACCTAGGAATAAACCTACCTAAGGAGACAAAAGACCTCTATGCAGAAAAGTATAAGACACTGATGAAAGAAATTAAAGATGATACAAATGGATGGACAGATATACCATGTTCTTGGACTGGAAGAATCAGCATTGTGAAAATGACTGTACTACCCAAAGCAGTCTGCAGATTCAATGCAATCTCTATCAAACTACCAATGGCATTTTTCACAGAACTAGAACAAAAAAATTCACAATTTGTATGGAAATACAAAAGACCCCAAATAGCCAAAGGAATCTTGGAAAAAAAAAAAAAACGGAGCTGGAGGAATCAGGCTTCCGGACTTTAGACTATACTACAAAGCTACAGTAATCAAGACAGTATGGTAATGGCACAAACACAGAAATATAGATCAGTGTAACAGGATTGAAAGCCCAGAGATAAACGAACGCACATATGGTCACCTTATTTTTGATAAAGGAAGCAGGAATATACAGTGGAGAAAGGACAGCCTCTTCAGTAAGTGGTGTTGTGAAAACTGGGCAGCTGCATGTAAAAGAATGACATTGGAACACTCCCTAAACACTCCATACCCAAAAATAAACTCAAAATGGATTAAAGACCTAAATGTAAGGCCAGACTCTATAAAACTCTTAGAGGAAAACATAGGCAGAACACTCTATGACATAAATCACAGCAGGATCCTTTTTGACCCACCTCCTAGAGAAATGGAAATAAAAACAAAAATAAACAAATGGGACCTAATGAAATTTAAATGCTTTTGCGCAGCAAAGGAAACCATTAACAAGACAAAAAGACAACCCTCAGAATGGGAGAAAATATTTACAAATGAAGCAACTGACAAAGGTTTAATCTCCAAAATATACAAGCATCTCATGCAGCTCAATATCAAAAAAACAACCCAATCCAAAAATGAGCAGAAGACCTAAATAGACATTTCTCCAAAGAAGCTATACAGATTGCCAACCATCACATGAACTTATGCTCAACATCACTAATCATTAAAGAAATGCAAATCAAAACTACAATGAGGTGTCACCTGACAGTGGTCCAAATGGCCATCATCGAAAAATCTACAATCAGTAAATGCTGGAGACGGTGTGGAGAAAAGGGGACCCTCCTGCACTGTTGGTGGGAATGTAAATTGATACAGCCACCATGGAGAACGGTATGGAGGTTCCTTAAAAAACTAAAAATCGAATTACCATACGACCCAGCAATCCCACTCTTGGGCATAATTCCCTGAGAAAACCATAATTCAAAAAAGAGTCATGTACCGCCTTGTTCATTGCAGCTCTATTTCCAATAGCCAGGACATGGAAGCAACCTAAGTGTCCATAGACAGATGAATGGATAAAGAAGATGTGATACATATACACAACAGAATATTCTCAGCCATAAAAAGGAATGAAATTGGGTAATTTTAGAGACATGGATGGATCTTGAGACTGTCATACACTGTGAAGTAAGCCAGAAAGAGAAAAACAAATATCGTATATTAATGCATATATGTGGAACCTAGAAAAATGGTACAGATGAACCAGTTTGTAGGGCAGAAATAGAGACACAGATGTAGAGAACAAATGTATGGACACCAAGTGGGGAAAATGGTGGCAGGGGGTGTCGTGGTGGGATGAATTGGGAGATTGGGATTGATATGTATACACTAATATGTATAAAATGGATAACTAATAAGAACCTGCTGTATAAAAAAATAAATTAAAATTCAAAAAAATAAAAGTAAAGCTGCAGCAAAGTTAAAAAAGAAAACAACACTACAATGAGGTATCACCTCACACCAGTCAGAATGGCCACAATCACAAAATCTACAAACAATAAAAGCTGGAGAGTGTGGAGAAAAGGGAACCCTTTTGCACTGTTGGTGGGATTGTAAATTGATACAGCCACTATGGAGAACAGTATGGAGGTTCCTTAAAAGCTAAAAATAGAACTAGCATATGACCCAGCAATCCCACTACTGGGCATATACCCTGAGAAAACCATAATTCAAAAAGAGTCATGTACCACAATGTTCCCTGCAGCTCTATTTACAATAGCCAGGACATGGAACCAAGCTAAATGTCCATCAACAGATGAATGGATAAAGAAGTGGCATATATATACAATGGAATATTACTCAGCCATAAAAAGAAATGAAATTCAGTTATTTGTAGTGAGGTAGATGGACGTAGAGTCCGTCATATAGAGTGAAGTCAGAAAGAGAAAAACAAATACCATTATGCTAACAAATATATATGGAATCTAAAAAAAAAAAGAAAAATTGGTTCTGAAGAACCTTGGTGCAGGACAGGAATAAAGACGCAGATGTAGAGAATGGACTTGAGGACATGGGGAAGTGGGAAGGTGAAGCTGGGATGAAGTGAGAGAGTGCCATGTATATGTATACACTACCAAATGTAAAATAGATAGCTAGTGGGAAGCATCTGCATAGCACAGGGAGATCAACTTGGTACTTTGTGACCACCTAGAGGGGTGGGGTAGGGTGGGTGGGAGGGAGACAGAAGAGGTAGGAGATATGGGGATATATGTACATGTATAGCTGATTCACTTTGTTATACAGCAGAGACTAACACACCATTGTAAAGCTATCATACTCCAATAAAGATGTTAAAAAAAAAGGATTAGGTTTTATGTTGCCTTTCTAAGGATTGGGACATAAAATACTCTAGCGTTATCTTGTAAAAAGCATATGTTAATTGTTCAAAGTACATGGCCTGAGAATTAGCAGGAAAATGATTTCAAGGTTTTGAAAAATCTACAGGTAATCATACTGTTTAACACTGTAGTATCATTACCAATGTATCTATAGACTTTGCACAGTTTTTAAAAATAATAAATACCTGAGATATTGATTTTAAAAAAAGAAGAAAATAACTAAAAATTAGTTCTCTGTTTATATGTAATTTATATTATATGTGTTTATATGTATATATAAGCAATAGTATTTAAAAAGAAAGCAATGGCATGATTAATATGGGATTTAGATACAGAGAAGAAGGACAATATAAACCCACACGCACACAAACAAGAGAACACAGTGTATGCCGAAGGAATCCCACCAGGTAGAATATAAGAATACCTGTTTCACTAGACTGTAGAACTCCCTTAGAATTATAATTTTTCGTAATATTTCCCAAGCTGATGATTGAAAATGTATTCACAGGTATTTTTATTTGCCATTGTTTATCACTCACTAGTTACTTTGAACATTGTTTCAAGTGTTCATTTTTCTTTTAATCTTATTTTTTCTATTTTTAAAATTAATTAATTATTTTATTTTTTGCTGCTTTGGGCCTTAGTTGCTGTGCGCAGGCTTTCTCTAGTAGCAGCGAGTGGGGGCTACTCTTCATTGTGGTACGCGGGCTTCTCATTGCGGTGGCTTTTCTTGTTGCAGAGCATGGGTTCTAAGCATGCTGGCTTCAGTACTTGTGGCACGTGGGCTCTAGGGCGCAGGCTCAGTAGTTGTGGCGCACGGGCTTAGTTGCTCCACGGCATGTGGGATCTTCCTGGACCAGGGCTCGAACCCATGTCCCCTACATTGGCAAGTGGATTCTTAACCACTGTGCCACCAGGGAAATCCTCAAGTGTTCATTTGAATGAGGGAAGGAGGCTATTGATAATGAATTTAACTAACTTGGGGCAAGATCTGTGTTCATGCTTTTTGCACATTATTGTCCCAAGAATTCTAGGAGGTGAAGTCATTCTTGTCCACAAATAATGAAATTCTGAGGGCAAAATGGCTCAAGGTCTAATGGCTAATGTGGCTGCCCCAGGAGCCTGTCAGATTCCAAAATGTGAACACAGGAAGATTGGGCCATGCTGCTTCACCGTTTCTACAGCTTTATTTCACTCTTATGAAATGAGAGTGATGGAAATTATTGAATGTGAAATTCTTATTAAGGGGTTATCATGTCATGAAAGCCCTGGAGGCTAATAACAGTGTTTCATAAATAAAATAAATGGGATTAAGATAGGAGGGACAAGGAGTGACAGAGAGCTGTTAAAGTTAGCACAATCCTTTTCCATGGGCCAATTATGTATTTTTAAGGATTTAATAGCATGGAATCACAGGGAAATATGAAAGTATCTGAAAACAAGCCCACACAGTAAGGAGGTAGTGAGTTCCATGACAGATGAGAGCATCTGAAAAATGATTTGCAGATACAGAAAAAAGCCTCTGGAAACAGCTGCCTGGTAAAGTAGTTCAAAAGACATTGACCTGCTGAGCCATGGCCTTATGGTAATATTTCTCTAAGTTGGGTTTGGGACCCAATAATGACCCATGAATCTGGAGAGTTAGTGGTGCCTACAAGACAAAGTGTGGGTTTTATTGTGTGAGAGGAAGAGCTATGTACCACCAGGCAGGGCATGAGAGTCCTGGGGGTAAGTGGGAGGTACTGGGAAAATCATACTCAAAGGTGTCTCTCAGGGCCTCTGTGTGTCCATCTCTAAGAAGAGATTTATACATAGTCCCTTTCTAGACGTCAAATTCTGTGATCTGCACTTCTGCACAGCAGAAAACAACACTTTTTGCTGTTAGCAGAGGCAACGTCCTCTAGCCACCAGAAAGCAATCAGTTGTAGTGGACACAACTTCAGATAGGAAACAGGGTTTACTTAAGTATCCATAGCATTGGTCTGAAGCTCTGCAGACATTTTACAAATGAGTATCTTCTTTCACTGGTGTGAAAGGTGCAGGGTGGCAGGAGTAACCATTAACACTTAACTGAGACCACACAGAAATCCACTGTCTCTAGGATTCTTCCATGCCAATCCTTACTGCCCTCCTCCTTTTGCTCCCGGACAGCTTGCAATTTAAAGCAAGTCAAGAAGTCTCTTAGGTATTATGCAGGGAGAGATAATAGTCTATGGAGTTGGCCCTTTATAAATAATTTCGAAATAAATTATTGTGAAAGGGAAAATTCAGTAATTGGGAAAAAATAACAAGAGCTAAAGTGTTTACCCTAGGTAGATTCCCAAGTAGTAGCTTTGTGGTCAAGTCAGGCCTGTAATTGTGTAATTTAATGGGGATTCTCTATTCTTCGTCTTTGAGAAGTATGTGTTTTGCGGGCAGAGGGAGAAGTGGAAAGGAGCAGGGAGATGTCATTTGGAGTGGGGGAGGTATATACTAACTATGTTTGTGAGCCATCTTTGGACTTGAGTCTGAGGGGACATAGGGTGAAGATCAAATGACCCCAGGTAGTTACACTCACCCTAATGGCACTGAAGTCATTAGTTGCTCACCATTTAAGCAGTGTCCAAAGAGAGGGAGTTTAGCTGTTTGTCTTTTGGGATCTAGATCCTGGAACATATTGGGTACTTATTACTTATTTTTTCAGTAAGTAGGAATAAGTTACGGGATAGAAAAGAAGGGATTCCCTCTCAATCACAGTGGGGGAGAATCTTTGTTTTTCTGTCCTTTGTTAAATTGAATAGAACCCAGACTCTGTCAGTCTTTCACCCTCACATCACAGACTTGACATGATCTCTCCATGTCTAGATGGGACAGAGGGAGGCATTCCTTTCCTCCGTTCTGACCCTGTCTAGTACAAATTCCTGTTCAGCCACCTGCCTTATTTCTCCCTTTTTCTCACAGAAAGACCCTTTAAAAACTAAGAGTACAGAGGATTATTGACTGGATCCCAAAAGAGATTTTTGTGTTAGCTAAAGTCTAGTAGTGGCAGAGCAAGGTAATGGAAAACCTGATTACCTGGAAAGAAAGCCTTAAGAAATCTGTGATGCTGAGCCTCAGACAAACCCTATAGCTTCTGGATCCATAGAGGAAAAAAAAAAATAAAAAACAAAAACTCAGCAAGAATAGAGAAATGACTGAATGATTCATCAACAAACTGCTGAATGAACCAATATATTCTGTTCCATTCTTAGGCAAATATAGCTATAATAGAGATGATTGCAAGTTCCTAGACAGCGGTAGAGAGTGGGAGCATTATGTCGTGTCACTCTCTGTCTTCACTCTATTAGGTATTGAGTCTCCACACACTTGCAGAACACATGGATGGTACAAAACAAAAGGGAACTGCAAGGGTGTTCAACAAAAGAAAGTTAAATAAAAATTTAAGGACACATGAAATCCCATACCAATTTGTGCTTCAACAAAGAAGGGAATGAGTGTTTAGAAGCTCAAAATTGGGAACAGCTGGAGAATCAGGCATTCTATAGGGCAAGATTTCCTCATTGACCTGAACTTAAAGCTGAGTTCTGCATAGGAAGAAGGGCATATTGTAGCAGAAAGGAGAAAAAAACCATGAGGGGTGAATATGAGCGAGCATGAAAAAAGAGGGGTGGGAACGGATGAATCTTATACAAAAAAAGAACAATAATTTTAGGTGGTCTAGAGAAAGCATGTTGAACTGTAATGGAAGATGTGATTGGTAAACAGTAAATATGTTGTTGAAGAGGTTTTGAAAGCTTACGTAGAAAATTCTGGAGTTAATATGCAATAGGATATATCTGTCCTTATCTGTCTGATAAGTGTCTTGATAAACACCCAGCTGGAAAACTTTGTTCCAGAAGTTAAATGTTGGAGAAGAACGTAAGATGGTTAGTTTAATCTAAGTTGGGTCTCAGGGAAGAAGTGAAAACTCAAAAATGTCTGCAGAGGGTGCTGATTTAGGGAGCTACTTATAGAGGGTTATGCTGGCTCCTTCCTGCCTCTCAGAGCAATTGGGATTAGGAAATTCATAATAATTTTCCTTTTTTATAGGGTGTTTTTGGAAACCTTTATTATATTACCATACTAAGATCAATTTTACTAAGAGGGGAGACCCAGTAACCCTTAAACCACAATATGCAGTGTGATAGTCAGTGGCATCATTCAAAATGATTTTCATGAATCTGGTTTCAATCCAGACAGGTCAGATAAGACTATAGCCCAGAGCTTGAATGCTTTCGTTTTCTAAAAATTCTTTTAAAATATCCCATTTATCATTATATCCGTAATACCTTTCCTATTTTTATTCTCCCTTTTTCTCTGCATTTCCAACAGTACATAATTCAAGATTGGTCTCAGTAAAATAAATACTATAAAATGAAATTTATTATGACTTACCATTCTCATTTTACTAGCTTTTATATGTGGCTCATGAATATCAAAATAAAATTATATCCCAAATTTGGTCTACTAAAACTTTACTTAGTTAATATCAATTACAATTTACCGGTCTGCTGGCCTGCAAAAAGAATGCAAAATGTGAAATCCAGCGTTAGGATAAGGATCTTCCCATCTCACCACAGAGGATTTGTTTATTTAATTTTTTAATCATCATCATTATTATTCCTTAAAAACAATTTCTGAAAGCTTGGGTTATCTCAGGGTATCCAGAAAGAATCAAATTTCACACAGTACTTTTTCTTGACTTTTTCAATGAGTTCTACTCTTAAAAATTGTTCTTTTGAGATAAAGTCCCTGGGGTGCTTCTATAAGGAAAAGAATGTCCATTTAAGCCAACAAGGACCAGGGTGTACTCTGCTGTTCCTGAAGTAAAAATAGTTTTCTTTGTGTTGGGCTTCATACTACGTGTTTTAACTTTTGACTTATTATCTTAGTCATGTCAGAATGAAAAATGGATCTCTCTAGGGACTTCCATTATGTCAGATTGAAATATCATCTCTCTTGACTGCTTGGGGCAACTGCATGTTCAAAACCCTTTTGCCTCATTTCTCACAGTGCTCTGTGTTGCTACACCATCCTCCTGTTTTCAGGCACATTTCCATTGCTGATGACAAGTCTCACATTCAGGGGTCAGACCAGTTCCATGTGTCCACGATAATCCCCAAGCAATTGGCAATGATTTATTCATAAGTTTGATTTATTTAATGTATTCCGATTACCTAAAGCTATCTACTCCCTAAACTGTGATATGTGTTGGTATACATATGTAGCTGTGAAGCAGAATTATTTTTAGACACATAAGCACACACACACACACACACACACATAAACGTACATACAGAGTTGGGGCACAGGTCATATAGGGAAAGAAAGGTTTTTCTTTAAGAACGCAATTGGCAATTACTCTAAGAAAACTGCGAGAGCCTTCTGACCTGTGCATTGCTTAATCTCAGTCTTAGGAGACTGTTGAGTTGTTCTTTGGAGGACTATAGTGTTCTTCATAGGAGACTTGGGACAAGTTCAGTCCCTGGGATCTAGTCCAGACCCTCTTGAAACCATGAGAGAGAAGATTTTATGATGTTTATGGTATCAATAATCTTACTTCCTCTATGTCCCCATCACCTTCTCATCATTCTTTTTCTCTTCATTTCTTTGACCTCTCATGGTAGAGTCAGGAAGACAGGAAGATGTGTGAGACATTTTCTTATCTGCCTTTCCCATTCCTCCCACTCATAATATCCAAGACATCATAAAAAGAGTGTGTGCTTTAGGTGGCCTGGCCTACAGTTACCCCTCTTGATATCCTTTCACATCCTCTGAGGCTTTCCTCACATCTTCCCTGTTACCCTCCTGATCACTTGAGCCAGAAGGGATCTCTTCTTCCCTGGGCCTCTGATGGTACTTTCTTTGCATTGCTCCATGGTGCTGGAAGCATTCTACTTTGTGGTATAGCTATTTGTCTACAGATCCCATTGGTTTTCCTAGATCATCAACCCTTGAGAGCTTGTACAACTTCATACCCTGAATAGCACCTATATTGGAGCTTGGTAGCCATTGCTATTTGTTTTCACAATAGCTGTGCACTGAATGAATGCATCAGGAGAGTTCACGAAAGCGGTGATAAACTGTTAAACAGGAAAATTTAACTACAGCGTCTGGTGTGATGGAATGCTCATCAAAGTGTAATGATCCATTTTTGAATTTGAAATAAAAGAAGCATATATGTTTAAAGGGTATTTTAGCTGGTAAAAAGTCAGTGAGACATTAAACATTATTATCGTGACCCTTATTACTGAAAATTGGCATTTCTGTTTAAATGGCACTCTATAAAGTTAGATTTTTTTCAATAACGTTAGGTGAACACACTATTCTGTAAGTTGAATTTGAGATTCTTTAGGAAGGAGAATAAATAGTAGAACGGAGTAGAAAATCCCAAACTAAAAATGTTAACCACTGATTTGACATTAAGTTTAATGACAAATAAGAAACTGTTGTGAGCAAGGAAATAATAAAATAATTCTTTGTTATTTTTCTTGAGTTGCTCCTATTGATTTAATTTCATCTTTTATTAATTCTTGGAGTTCATCTATCTAATTGGAAGATATTTTTTTTATCTATGGTAAAAAATACTTGAGGCTTACAGATGCTAAATGCCTAAGATGCCAAGACATGAGAGACAGGAAAACTGGAAGATGTGCGGGAGGCCAATGTCCTATGATGCGAATAAAGAACAGACGACACAAGCCTCAACCATTTTTCACCTGCATGTGGCTAAATATATTTGTATTTTGTTCTATACGGCTATAATGTGGGTAAGAGCAAGTAAGCAATCAGCAAAACATGGTAAAAATCCCACTTCCAAGTACCCTTTAATTAGGACATATACTTTTTAATATAAAAATGTATTGAGGGCTTCCCTGGTGGCACAGTGGTTGAGAGTCCTCCTGCCGACGCAGGGGACACGGGTTTGTGCCCCGGTCCGGGAGGATCCCACATGCCGCAGAGCGGCTGGGCCCGTGAGCCATGGCTGCTGAGCCTGCGCGTCCGGAGCCTGTGCTCCGCGACGGGAGAGGCCACAACAGTGAGAAGCCCGCGTACCGCAAAAAAAAAAAAAAAAAAAAAAAAAGAAATATATATATATATATATATATATAGAGAGAGAGAGAGAGAGAGAGAGAGAGAGAGAGAGAGAGAGAGAGAGAGAGGTTTTATTTGCATCAGGGTCAGCTGGCCATGTGCTGTAAACCCACCTGTAGAACACAGGAGAGAGATGGAACACTGGTGGAAGCAATGAAAACCTCGTGGGGCTATCATGCTTCGTTTGCTCGGATACAGAGTTGTTTGTCCCTGAAGCTCACATTAGTAATAAGGAGAATGATTTTTTAAAATGGTGTCCCTGTACTTTTCATTCATTTTTTTAATTCAAAAAACATTTTTGAGTGGCATTGAACAAAGACAAAATCACTTCTTTCATTAAGCTTGTGTTCATGATGGAGAAGGCACAGGAAACAAAAAGTAGTAAGCAAATTATTTTATGTTAGGAGGGTTAAGTACAACAGGGTGTATTTGAGAGAAAGGGATCAAGGAAGCCCTATGTGGTGAGATAAAAGCCATGTCTCTTAACAGACATGCTGTTCTGCATCATTCGTGATGAGAAGATATTTCTCTTTGGAAAGGAAGCCTCAAATGAAATATCAATAGAAAGCTGGGAAATGAAAACCATGAATGAGTTGACCAAGTGACATCACCAAGTACAGAAGATGGGGTTCCAGTGTTCATGAATTCACTCCCGTCACCAATCCTGCCTCAGGACACCATGCCTACAGTGACAGATCTTAGAAGGAGAGTAGAATGATATCTCAGTAACCTGTACGGTCGCTTCCTAACCAATATTGTCTCCTCCAAGACATGAACAGCTGTATCTATCAAAAGGAAGCAGATTCCAGAGTGGTACATTATACAGAGTTTAAACTTCTTAAAATATTAATTTAGAAACACATTTGAAATCAAAAACAAAACAAAGAAACCCATGTAATCAGTGGCTGAGGACTTCAATGGGGTGAAAACAACACCCCAAACTTGTCCTTTCATCTTCCTCTTCTCTTCCACCATGTGATCTTTTCTCAACATGGCACAGAACGCATTCGTTATATATATATTTAATTTAATAAAACCCAGAGACAGGCTTTTATGTATATTCATGGGCACTTGATTAATAATTGATGAGAAGGCCTGGGGCGGGTAGTTAAGAATAAAAAACATTTAGCAGGGAGCAGAGTGGAGGAGGGAGATTTCACACTTGCCTCAGTCCCGAGGGGAAGGGAAGCAGAGACAAGGAGGAGGAGGTGGGGGCAGACCCTGAGCTGAATGTCATCAGTGCAGTGTAATTTCCTTGATTTACATATTTAATTGCTTCCTGTCTTTAGCAGTTGGGCTCTAGGATTCTGACACACTTTCAGAGAAATTCGTCTGAGGGCTGGAGAGGCTGTGCTGTGTGGGAACGAAAAGCTGAGCCTAAGCCTTTCTAACTGTCCTCAGAAACTCGACAAGAGTCATTACCATTAGTTCTTACACCATCAAGGGGCTCTGTCAACAGGTTTGTTCCCAAGACACGGTTCTCACTGAAAAGACATTGTTGTGATAATAAGAGCTAGGCCTGCGTCTCGGACATCATGAGTTTCGTAATTGACTAAAAAGGTATTTACCCTAATGTTGCATTAAATCACAATTCCTTTCATTTATATGGCCATTCATGGTTTACAAAACAGGTTTGCCCAGTCCTTATAGCATATCTCTGACGTAGGCATTATGATTTCCTTTTTTCACATGATAGGACTTCGATATGAAGAGGTTAAGTGACTTGTCCGAATCCCCTGTAAGGTACAAGCCAGGTTTGGAACACAGTCTTCCTGGTTTCTAGTCCAGGGTTGTTTCTACCCTGCATGTGGCTCAGTGTCAGGAGTCAGGCCACACTGGACACCTTTACATCTGTCAGGACTCATCTAAAACCTTAGCTTGAATTCCCAGTGATATCACGTCAGAGTTTGAACTATTGTGCTGCTCTTTAAATCAGGTAACATACAAAACTTGCACCTTCATTCTCTTGACATAGCAAAAAAAAAAAATCCTGAATTTCACAAGGATATTCAACAATCCTCTTTGATTTTCAGAAATGTATTTGAGTGACTGCTAGCAGAATCAAATTATTGACTATGACACGGAGAGATAGGGAAGATATAAATTGGGCAGGGTACAAATACCCGTGAGTGAGAAGTGGCAGAAGGATTTGAGTGATCAGAGCATTTATTTTCACCATGATGATCGTCTCGGTTGTAAGCAGCACACTGTGCTCCTTGTCTTCCTAAAGATGGAAGCTGGCGTTTTCATGTGGAATGTGTGAGTAGGCCAGGCCAATGTTAACTTATCATCATGATTTTTCCAGTGCAGGAGTTAACGGTTTATTTGTGATTCGGGTAGTCTAAATCAAAGTGACATTTAAAAAATAACGGCAGTTCTGGCCACTCTGTCTCATTTTCTGTTGAGGGGGTGATAATAAATAATAAATGAGCAGCCGATGAATATTTTAACAGAAATGAACCATTGCATAAATGTTAACTACTTATTTATTAATACTTAACCACTGTATATAGTACTTAATGACAAGTACTAAAACAAGTGATTTTTTTTTTTCTTTCTTCCCTTGACATGCTCGAAACGCTGAAGAATTTTCATCCAAATTTCCCAGTTGTTAGGATCCTACATAACTCTGTCAAGCACCGTTTCAAGAAGCTTTTATTTGACTGTTTCCCATTGGGTAGTGATTGAATACATTTTTATTATCTGAAGGATGTGAATGAATGTCAGTGTAGGAAAATCCTGATTTTATATAATTTCTTCCCATCTCAAGTTCCATTTGTTAAGTAACTTCATCAAACCTCTCGTTTCAGATTTGCTTAATACCTAGATGTTGGTGGCTCCTCTCAGTGACAGAGCAAATTTGTCCCATTTGAAATGTCTTTTTAAACACATTTGCTTCCATGCTCCCCTAGTCTAACTGTCCAACTATTTGTTCAGTAATCATGTCATTACTTACTTCCTGTTGTCTCTTAATGATTGTGGAACTTACTCATATTTGCCATTCTGGGTAGGACTGGCTCTACCACTAGTCCTTTCTTTCCCTTTCTTTTTTTGTTTCTTTTTCTTATTATTTTTTTTTTTATCTTCAAGGCTCTGGGTTCATTTCTTCTTTTCTGATGCATTATAATTGCATAATGTAAATGGAAGCTCTGATTCAAAGTTGAACAATTAGCAATGAGGAAATTCCAGCAGAAAACAAATCTTCCTTTGATGACACCTGTTTCAAGAAGAGTTGACTGACCCCAGGGACCTGGTCTAGAGCTGTATTTCAAAGTGACCCTCTAAGCCTTTGAAAAGCATTTCCTCAACCTTCTGCTGCTGAGCAGCTTGTGTTTTGATGTCAGCAAAGCCCGCCATGGTGGCCCTCCCTCCATCATACCTGCTTAGCCAGTTCTTCCAGTGGTAGCACAATAAGCCACAATCCATTATTAATATCTTCAGTTGGAACTTAGGTATCTGTAAGTTTCTCTTAACTTTGGTAGCATACTCTTAATGTAAGTTGCAAGTTTTGGCTATAGAAGAAATTTTCCTTTTTTCCCAAGATAATCTGAGCGACACTTTTCTCTTTCCATGGCCATACCTGTCTCTTCCTTAGACACCAACGGTCACAGGTAGCCTCCAGCTTCCCAGAGTTTTGCCCTTGCCCACTCCATCTGGGCTGCGTGATGCTCCCTGCTGATATGATACTCCACAGACAAATCACAGTGTCACAAGAATTCTCTAAGCCAGTGGCTGCTAAACATCACTATGCATTAGAATTATATGCCTTTAAAATGGAAGATTCCTTGTGACTTCCCACTAAATTTTAGATTCAGTGTATGTAAATGTGAGGTCCAAACATCCCTAATTTTCTAGAGCTCCTCGGGTGATTTGAGGTATGAATGAATTTCAGAACCACTGCCCCAAATGGCTATCATTTTGTGCTTTTACATATAATGGCTTAGATTCCATTGCAGACTTTAATCCTCTGTAATTTAATTTATAAAATACTTTCTATTTTCTCCAGTTATTACTTTATCTGAAGATATTTCTTTTTTATTTATTTTTATTTGATAGAATTTTTGGCCAACAAATGTAAACATTATTGGACCCACCTATGGTTTCAGACCTATTAAGAATGTTTATAATTTTTGACGAAAAGAAGGGAAATCTTTACACTTAATTTATTTAAGGAATATAAGATATCCAGTATTTATGAAGCAGTGGAATAAATTGTCTCAGTGAAAGACTCTAAGGCTAGGAATAAATAGGAAATGAACGCCCCTGAAACAGTGGCAGGAAAGAAGTTAGGCAAGATAATGAAAGGGTCAAAGAGACAGACATGGAAATAACTGAAGTGCCCTATCTGGTAGACTTTCCCAAATGAATCTGGGAAATTCCATCTAGGCCGTGGAGATTACGGTAGGGTATGCATCTTCAGATGAACAACAGACCTTCATCCTACACTTACTCTACAATCAACAGAGTTCTCTAAACATGTCATATATTTATTATATTGTGTCAAGTTAAATAAATATATGAAAATGTGCCCAGAGCAGTATAACATAAAAAGAGTTGTGACCTTTTATAAAAAAGGCTAATGAAGTGAGATTAGCATGGGTGGAAGGTGCTAGTCTGACTGCCCTAGAGGCTGAAATTCTTTATCTGGAGAGTAAAAATAGTATGGAAGCCACAGCAGCTGCAGAAACCTTCCCGACAAATTGCTTCCTCTGCCGAGACTGAAGTGTAAGAGAGAAATGAATTTTCCGAAAGTTGGAGATTCTGCTCAGATGAACACTCACGTATTTCAGACTTAGAAATATGTTTCATATGGAATAGATTTAATAGTATTTTACTTGCCAGTGTTTTTATGTTTTTAAAATATTACTTGCTATTTTGTTATCATCAGAGACATGACGTGCTATTTATTGAATAGTCAGGTTGTCAGGGTAGAGTATTTGAAACCCCAGAGTGTGTTTCTCCCCCCATTCTAGGAATGCACAAACTAAAAAGAAAAGATTTATACATGTTTTGTTCTGTTTATACTGGTGGGGTAGGGAGTTGTGTATTTGCGTTTATGTGTATGTTTTAGCAGAGAGGAGTGTGGTTTGTTGTATCGGTTTGGGGTGATAAGGAGTCTACACTCTATTTCTTAACAAGGGAGGTTCAACGGAGGAGGTAGAATTGAGTACATGTTTTCATGAAAAATAATAAAAGCTTAATAGCTTTGACGTGTGATCGGAGGTGGCCTCAAAGAGGAAAAAAATGGACAGAGCAGATTATGATTGCTCAGGAAAAACAAAAGGTCAAATGATATACATAGGCTTAAGATATAGGAGACAGAGAGAGAAGGAGAGAGACGGCCAGAGACAGAGAGACAGAGACAGAGATAAGGTGTATTTGCTGATACCTCCAAGGACAGTAGTGTAAACTATGATTTATATACTTAAGGGACTTCCAAGGGTAATATACATGAGATATGGTAACAGTATAGAGAAGTATGTGATGAGTGCATTAAGTACACAGATCTACAAATGGGTATTTATAGTTGGTATAGATGAGAGGGGCGGGTTGAATAAACCTATGATAGCAAACTAAGGGTGGGATTTCAAACTGGTTTTGATATCACAAATTTGAATTACTTAATTTCAGAGCAGGAAAGGACATTCAAGGTCACGCACTGAAACTTTATCCTACCTGTGAAATATTATTGGTTCTCTAACAGGACTAGGAGGTGAGGAAGATGGTAAAGTGGAAAGAATGTTTGTCATGTTCATTTATGCATAAGTAATAGAAAAAGTTTCAGGGAGAAGAAGAGATGTTAGGACTGTGAAGAGGATTTAGTCATCTGCATTCTAGAAGCCAAAGCCGAATATGAGGAGGTATAAATATTAGCAGGTAATTGATGGTGAGAAAGATATAAAGGAGACTGGCAGTCCAGTCTAGGGAACCTCTTCAGATTAGGGGAGAAAGAAAGAGATAAATGTTTTATACTGGAGATGAAGTAGATGCCCAATAAATCAGGAGAAAACTAAAAGGAAGAGACTCGTAAACCTCCATTAATTCCAACCTAATAGACCAAGTGAGACCTTAGGGCTGAATTAGTCCACATGTACATTGAATGCTGCAAGTGCACACTCTTGATACATCTCCAGTCTACCTGAACTGTATTTCGTTCCAAATCACTTTCATGCGTTGTGCTCAAAATCCTCTTTCCTTTAGTTTCTGCATAGCTTATTTGGAACTGTGGCCTCTTAGGGTACCTATTAGTATTTAGATCTGGAAAAATCACCATGAATTACTCTAAAATTTAGTAGAGTAGCAGCCATTTACAGCTATTCTATTTTTTTAAAAAATATTTCTATAACAGGTTCTTATTAGCTCTCTGTTTTATACATATTAGTGTATATATGTCAATCCCAATCTCCCAATTCATCCCACCACCACAAGAAGTGTCTATTTAGGCCTTCTGCCTATTTTTTTATTGGGTTGTTTATTTTTTTTAATATTGAGCTGTTTATATATTTTGGAGATTAATCCCTTGTCCATTGATTCATTTTCAAACATTTTCTCCCATTCTGAGGGTTGTTTTTTTGTCTTGTTTACAGTTTCCTTTGCTGTGCAAAAGCTTTTAAGTATCATTAGGTCCCATTTGTTTATTTGTTTTTATTTCCATTACTCTAGGAGGTGGGTCAAAAAAGATCTTGGGGTGATTTATGTCAAAGGGAGTTCTTCTTATGTTTTCTTCTAAGAGTTTTATAGTGTCTGGTCTTACATTTAGGTCTTTAATCCATTTTGAGTTTATTTTGGGGTATGGTGTTAGGAAGTGTTTTAATTTCATTCTTTTACATGTAGCTCTCCAGTTTCCCCAGCACCACTTATTGAAGAGACTGTCTTTTCTCTATTTTATATCCTTGCCTCCTTTATCATAGATTAATTGACCATAGATGTGTGGGTTTATCTCTGGGCTTCTTATCCTGTGCCATTGATCTATATTTCTGTTTTTGTGCCACTACCATATTGTCTTGATTACTGTAGCTTTGTAGTATAGTCTGAAGTCAGGAAGCCTGAATCCTCCAGCTCCATTTTTCTTTCTCAAGATTGCTTTGGCTATTTGGAGTCTCTTGTGTTTCCATACAAATTGTGAGATTTTTTTGTTCAATTTTTGTGAAAAATGCCATTGGTAGTTTGATAGGGATTGCATTGAATCTGTAGATTGCTTTGGGTAGTATAGTCATTTTCACAATGTTGACTCTTCCAATCCAAGAACATGGTATATGTCTCCATCTGTTGGTATCATCTTTAATTTCTTTCATCAGTGTCTTATAGTTTTCTGTATACAGGTCTTTTGCCTCCCTAGGTAGGTTTATTCCTAGGTATTTTATTCTTTATGTTGCAGTGGTAAATGGGAGTGTTTCCTTAATTTCTCTTTGAGATTTTTCATCATTAGCATATAGGAGTGCAAGAGATTTCTGTGCATTAATTTTGTATCCTACTAATCTACCAAATTCATTGATTAGCTCTAGTAGTTTTCTGGTAGCATCTTTAGGATTCGCTATGTATGGTATCATGTCATCTGCAAACAGTGACAGTTTTACTTCTTTTTTCTAATTTGTATTCCTTTTATTTCTTTTTCTTCTCTGACTGCCATAGCTAGGACTTCCAAAACTGTGTTGAATAAGAGTGGCAAGAGTGGACATCCTTGTCTTGTTCTTAATCTTAGTGGAAATGCTTTCAGATTTTCACCATTGAGTATAATGCTTGCTGTGGATTTGTCACATATGACCTTTATTATGTTGAGGTAGGTTCGCTCTATGCCCATTTTCTGGAGATTTTTTCTCATAAATGGGTGTTGAATTTTGTCAAAAGCTTCTTCTGCATCTATTGAGATGATCATATAGTTTTTATTCCTTAATTTGTTAATGTAGTGTATCACATTGATTTGCGTATATTGAAGAACCCTTCCATCCCTGGGATAAATCCCACTTGATCATCGTGTATGATCCTTTTAATGTGTTGTTGGATTCTGTTTGATAGTATTTGGTTGAGGATTTTTACATCTATATTCATCAATGATATTGGTCTCTAATTTTCTTTTTTTGTAGTATCTTTGTCTGGTTTTGGTATCAGGGTGTTGGTGGTCTCATAGAATGAGTTTGGGAGTGTTCCTTCCTGTGCAATTTTTTGGAAGAGTTTGAGAAGGATGGGTGTTAGCTCATCTCTCAATGTTTGATAGAATTCACCTGTGAAGCCATCTGGTCCTGGGCTTCTGTTTGTTGGAAGATTTTTTTTTTTTGCCGTACGGGGGCCTCTCACTGTTGTGGCCTCTCCCGTTGCGGAGCACAGGCTCTGGACGCACAGGCTCTGCGGCCATGGCTCATGGGCCCAGCCGCTCTGCGGCACGTGGGATCTTCCTGGACCGGGGCACGAAGCCATGTCCCCTGCATCGGCAGGCGGACTCTCAGCCACTGCGCCACCAGGGAAGCCCTGATGGAAGATTTTTAATCACAGTTTCAATTTCATTACTTGTGATTGGTCTGTTCATATTTTCTATTTCTTCCTGGTTCAGTCTTGGAAGGTTATACTTTTCTAAGAATTTGTCTGTTTCTTCAAGGTTGTCCATTTTATAGGCATAGAGTTGCTTGTAGTAGTCTCTTAGGAGGCTTTGTATTTCTGCAGTGTCCATTGTAACTTCTCTTTTTTCATTTCTAATTTTACTGATTTGAGTCCTCTCCCTCTTGTTCTTGATGAGTCTGGCTAGAGGTTTATCAATTTGGTTTATCTTCTCAAAGAATCAGCTTTTAGGGCTTCCCTGGTGGTGCAGTGTTTGGCAGTCCGCCTGCCGATGCAGGGGACACAGGTTCGTGCCCTGGTCCGGGAGGATCCCATGTGCCGCGGAGCAGCTGGGCCCGTGAGCCATGGCTGCTGGGCCTGTGCGTCCGGAGCCTGTGCTCTGCGATGGGAGAGGCCACGGTGGTGAGAGGACTGCGTACCACGAAAAAAAAGAAAAGAAAAGAAAAGAAAAGAATCAGCTTCTAGTTTTATTGATCTTTGCCATTATTTTCTTTGTTTCTATTTCATTTATTTCTGCTCTGATCCTTATGATTTCTTTCCTTCTACTACCTTTGGATTTTTTTGTTCTTCTTTCTCTAGTTCCTTTAGGTGTAAGGTTAAATTATTTATATGAGATTTTTCTTATTTCTTGAGGTAGGCTTGTATAGCTGTAAACTTCCCTCTTAGAAGTGCTTTTGCTGCATCTCATAGGTTTTGGATCACCGTGTTTTCATTGTCATTTGTCTCTAGGTATTTTTTGATTTCGCCTTTGATATCTTCAATAATCTCTTGGTTGTTTAGTAATGTATTGTTTAGCCTCCATGTGTTTGTGGGGTTTTTTTACTTTTTTTTCCCTGTAATTGATTTCTAATCTCTTAGTGTTGTGGTTGGAAAAGATGCTTGATATGATTTCAATTTTCTTAAATTTACCAAGGCTTGACTTCTGACCCAACATGTGATCTATCCTGGAGAATGTTCCATGTGCATTTAAGAAGAACGTGTAATCTGCTGTTTTCGGATGTAATGTCCTATAAATATCAATTAAATGTACCTGGTCTATTGTGTCATTTAGAGCTTGTTTTTCCTATTAATTTTCTGTCTGGATGATCTTTCCATTGGTATAAGTGAGGTGTTAAAGTCCCCCACTATTATTGTGTTACTGTCAATTTCCTCTTTTACAGCTGTTAGCATTTGCCTTGTGTATTGAGGTGCTCCTCTGTTGGGTGCATAAATATTTGCAATTGTTATATCTTCTTCTTTGATTGATCCCTTGATCATTATGTAGTTTCCTTGTTTGTCTCTTGTAGCATTCTTTATTTTAAAGTCTATTTTATCTGATATGAGTATTGCTACTCCAGGTTTCTTTTGATTTCCATTTGCATGGAACATCTTTTTCCATCCCCTCACTTTCAGTCTGTATGTGACCCTAGGTCTGAAGTGGGTTCCTTATAGACAGCATATATATGGTTCTTGTTTTTATCCATTCAGTGAGCCTGTGTCTTTTGGTTGGAGCATTTACTCCATTCACATTAAGCTAATTATCAATATGTATGTTCCTATTACCATTTTCTTAATTGTTTTGGGTTTGTTTTTATAGGTCCTTTTCTTCTCTTCTGTTTCTCACCTAGAGAAGTTCCTTTAGCATTTGTTGTAGAGCTGGTTTGGTGGTGCTGAATTCTCTTAGCTTTTGCTGGTATGTAAAGCTTTTGATTTCACTGTCGAATCTGAATGAGATCCTTGCTGGGTAGAGGAATCTTGGTTGTAGGTTCTTCCCTTTCATCACTTTATATCATACCACTCCCTTCTAGCTTGTAGAGTTTCTGCTGAGAAATCAGCTGTTAACCTTATGGGAGTTCCCTTTTACGTTATTTGTCATTTTTCCCTTGTTGCTTCTAATAATTTTTCTTCGTCTTTAACTTTTGCTAGTTTGATTACTGTGTGTCTTAGCGTGTTTCTCCTTGGTTTTATCCTGCCTGGGACCCTCTGTGCTTCCTGAACTTGGGTGGCTATTTCCTTTCCCATGTTAAGGAAATATTCATCTATAATCTCTTCAAATATTTTCTCGGGTCCTTTCTCTCTGTCTTCTCCTTTGGGCCCCATGTAATGCACATGTTGGTGTGTTTAATGTTGTCCCAGAGGTCTCTTAGGCTGTCTTCATTTCTTTTCATTCTTTTTTCGTTATTCTGTTCTGGGGCAGTGAATTCTATCATTCTGTCTTCCAGGTCACTTATCCATTTTTCTGCCTCAGTTATTCTGCTATTGATTCCTTCTAGTGTATTTTTCATTTCAGTTATTGTATTGTTCATCTCTGTTTGTTTGTTCTTTAATTCTCTAGGTGTTTGTTCTTCAATTCTTCTAGGTCTCTGTTAAATGTTTCTTGCATCGTCTTGATCTTTGTCTCCATTCTTTTTCCAAGGTCCTGGATCATCTTCACTATCATTATTCTGAATTCTTTTTCTGGAATGTTGCCTATATCAACTTCATTTAGCTGTTTTTCTAGGGTTTTATCTTGTTCCTTTATGTGGTACATAGCCCTCTGCCTTTTTATTTTGTCTATCTTTCTGTGAATGTGGTTTTCATTCCACAGGCTGCAGGATCGTAGTTCTTGCTTCTGCTGTCTGCCCTCTGGTGGATGAGGCTCTCTAAGAGGCTTGTGCAAGCTTCCTCCATTTACAACTATTCTTGAAAAATCAATAAAGAAAAAAGATAAAAATATCTTGATATTCAATAGTGAAATTAAGTAAATCTAACTTTACTTAAATAGCATCATAAATTATTTCATTGGTTGAAGAAGAAGTCACTGAAACGCTTAAGACTATCTGTATCTAGAGTTGACTCTACAGTGAGAGACGATCACTGAAAAAAGGAGGATGAGAAGAAAATTTGGGGAAGAAAACTATGGTGAAAATTTGAAAAAACTATGTGATTCATGATATGCCAATCCTAATATTCTGATTTCAGTGTAATCCATAGGCATGATTCATGGTACACGACAACTATCCTTCATCTAAAAATATTAGATTTTAACCGGCTCCTTCAACTTAACCTTTTAAATATCATATTTTAGATACTTTAGATATTACCTATAGAGTTCATGTACTTATTTGAGACATTTGTAAACCTACTTTTATTTTCATCTTTTGACGATATCTTTGGAATAAAGAAAGGTAATGTGGAATATTTGAAAAAAATCACTGCATTAGGAATTTGAGTTCAAGTTGCAACTTGGGTACTCATGGCATTTTTAAAGTCACTACATATCACTCTTATCTGTAAATGGGAGCATTGAACTGAGTAATATATGAATTTTTGGTTAGATCTAAAAGGCCGTGATCTTATATTTATCACTCATTGGGTAAATGGGAACTTTAAAAGAATTTATCATAAAGTGATCATTTTTATAATCCCTAAATCTAAGATATAGTATCAATTTCGGTTTCATCCTAGTTGTTACACTTTTCATGAATTTCTATTGTCTTTCTAAGTACAAAAGGCCTACTTTTATAAACGGTCCCCTGTATAGGTGCTTAGGCACCAAGCTCGGAAGGCCCCGTGCCTGTGATAGATCACTTATAGTGATTGCCAGAGTTCATTTGTCAGGGGTCTTCTTACTATACATTTAGATCTGTTCCTTTAAGTAAAAGACCTTTGCCGAGAGATGATCAACTGGATTGTTCAAGCCCCACTACCTTTCCATGTTTTGGGGTATTTATGTTATCTCATCTCCTGTCTTTTTATTATTATTATTATTGAAGTATAGTTGATTTACAATGTTGTGTTAGTTTCAGGGGCACAAGAAAGTGATTCTGTTATACATACATATATATCTTTTTTTCAGATTATTTTCCCTTATAGGTTATTATACAGTTATTACAGTCATCTCCTGTCTTTTCAATACTTTGTCTGTTTTGTGTTGTGATCAAACACAGCTATGTATAGCCCCATAGGTATAAAAACTAGAATGGGTTTAACAACCAAATGTGCAAACAGTGATTTTATTAGCTCTTCTTACTTCAGTCAAAAACATGTGGGGCTGATGACTTTAGAAAAAATATCTGCAACTTTTGACACTTACTTCAGGGTGAGCTCCTACAGTTTATCTGCTTATTTTCCTGCCCAAAGTACATCTGATATCAAATTGTGAATACACTATCAAGGCTTGTGTATATACAGAAGTGATTGGGGAACGTATAAAAATGTTTTTGATGAAGTAATTGATATAAAGTCAGTTTGAAGAAAGATAATTCATCTCTTCCCAGGAAGGAGTGGAGTCATATTTTTGTTGAGTTTTTCATTTGCCAAGGTCTTACTAATGATTATTGGCCACCACTGCCAACTTTTCTTTCTGTCAGTTGTACTTTTACAGAGAAATAGATTAAGTCCATCAATTACTTTTCCACCGTTAAACTGTAGACCTTGTTGTCGTGAGAAGATCCTCATCTGAATACCAGTTTTCACTATTTCAATGCCTTGAGAAGAGTAATCTTGATACTCCAATACCCCATCACTAGCTATAGCTATAACATCAGTAGCTATTTGTAGAGAAGTATGTGCTTCCTCCAAATTCTCATGATCATCTTGACCAAAGGAATGTATGCACTGTGTACCCAGTAAGAACCACTCATTATTTGAATTTATTAGCAATTAATTTGTTTTGATACCCATACTCTTGCATTTTTTATTGGTGACAGTTAACTTGAAAAATTATGTAATTACATCATTTTGAATTATATAATAAATCATTCAAATAATATAGTGCAGTCATTCAATCAGAATTCTCCAGAAAACCTGAAACTCATTGCTCTTATATTTCTTTCCAGCGCAGTTTTTTTTCTTACTTTCTATTTTTTTCTCATTGTACCATATGTCTTGTAGGACATATTCTAAGCCTGTAGATGGGGGAAATCATTAGAGTATGTATTCAGAGAAATTGTCTAAATTTTGTTTTGACTTTCCATTTTTACAATTTTGTGACATCTAGATTTCTCTTTTAATTTCCAGTTTAAGCTTCCACAAAACGTCAGTGTAACACTCAACTTATGTCTCTAAATTTTACCTGGCTTTTATGTTAAACCCAAAGCAAACTACATAATTTACTTTGAAATTGGCAGAAAGCTGTATTTTCCAAAAAGTTTTGTGACATTTGAAAGTATTCTACAAAAATGTCAGAGTTTGCTTGGTTCTTGCTTTATCAAGAAATTGTAGTATATCCTAATACAACCTGACCCCAGGTAGAGAGTATTTTATAAATGAGTTAATGTATCATGTAGCACACCCAGACAGAAATAAGCCTTGTTAAAATAGAATTCTGTAAAGAGAGCCAGTTTTTTCTTATTGACTATTCAGGACACTTGACTCTTGACTGTACAGGGCAGTCTCTACTAACCCAGAGGTGTGTGTGTGTGTGTGTGTGTGTGTAGAGATAGATTAAGGCTTTATAAAGATAACAACAGAATTTGTTTAAAATTACTGAATCCCCTCTCTAAATCGACCACTTAGACCATAATAGTGATGTGCATTTTGTAATATATATTTATACAAACTATTAAAGATATAACTTCTAGTTATTTTTAACTAAAGAATCAGTGATAACCCTTACTTGTAGCTGAGTTGAGTTCTACAGTTGGTCTGTGTATATTGTGTATGCGTATACACATATATGAATATATACACACACTTATCCTTTATTTTATAATGAGCAAGTGGTAATTTACTCTTAGTTACTCTCTTAAACAACAATGAAATTAAGCTACTTATTGCTCATGTAATCCATGAAACTCATAGATTCCTCTTTCCCTTTCTACCCTGCTGGTTATAATCCCTCATTAGGAAAAAGATCCTCTCAGCCTTGTTCTTTGGGATTCGAAACTCCAAGTTTTTGTAATGGTTTCCCTTTCTATATTTGGAAGTCACTATTTATTAAAAGAAAAAGCATGAAAAGAAAAAGGTAAAATGACATCTGATCCAAGACATTTCCCAGTCAAGTTAAACAAGACATAATTAGGATGAACTTGCCACATCTGTTTCTTAATTCAGAGCCTCATCGGTGGGTTTATGAACCTCTAGGGGAGAGTGGAGACCAGCCGAGTTCTAACTGTGCTTTGTTAATGTCATCATTTAAATATTTCTTTTTCGAACACATTATTTTCAATAGCTATTATATCATTTTATGATCTGGTGTAAATTGTTCTTTTTTTCTGTCTTTGAAATGGATGTTGAAATTACAGCAAGGGACATAAAAATGTATTGGTTTAAAGAAGTCCTGAATAATGTGGTATATTGTCCACCAAGCTTTAAGGCAGACATATGATGGGGCAGTGCATGTCCAGCGGCTGGACATTCTGGTGGTCACAGATGGACTATAATCATCGTGCCTCTTTTATCTACTTTCCCTGTGAGTAAGATTGAGCAATTCCCAAGGTCTTGTTTATAAATGACTTAACTAACTGCTTTAATCTATTTTCTGATAGCCCCCAATGATTTCTAGTCAAATACAGCCCTTGGATGAAATCCATAATGTCAATCACTTTAACACATTTAAGCAGAAATCTATATTATTGTGGTTGCTACAAGAATTGTGGTAAGGCCGAGACTCATTCCGAGCACGTAACAAGAAAACAATTCCCTGTCCCCTTGGTGGGATCCTACTCTACTGTTTTCCCCTTTACATTAATCATTTGATCAAAAGCCAGAGATACACGCTAAAAATTTTATATAAGTATTCTGTTCTCTAGAATGAACACTGGATTGCAGACTAGGAAAATTAAGTATATGAAAAGAATAGGCATTTCCATTCTCTCTCAGTGTCCCAGGCTATAGTACTTGATACATGTATTTGCTAACTTGTGTGGATTGCTTTCAGAGACCATTAAGGGCCAATGATTAGAAGTATGGCCACTAGCCACAGGCCGTTTTAGATAAATAATGCTTGACTTGGATTCCAAGATGAGGTTCGAGCCCTGGCTGGGTGATCCTAGGCAAGCCCTCATCTGGGAAATGGGGATGAGAACGCCTCTTCTGCTAACTCGGTGATGAACAGTTGTTGTAAATGATGAATGATGAATTGCTTCTTAAATGTAATATACTGGTATCACCTCAGTGATGAAAATGAAGGAAGGAAAACAGGGAAATATGACATCCATACATACCAACTATGAGGAAAGTGAAGGTGTAAGTGCACGTTATGGTTTGAGTCCAGGTATTTGATCAAATTCTTGATTCAGCCAGATGATACATCTTATTTTACATTACTAGCTATGATTAATCAGAGTATATGGGTTGTAGTTTATCTTTTCAAAAACCTTATATCCGACATTCAACACAGAAATGTTAGCAAACACAGAAAAGTATTTCAAAATTAAAATTCTCAAAAAGCATCACCCTGATTTAATATTAATATTTTCCTATATTTTCATTCAGTCTTTTTATCGTGTGCATATATGCACACATAAATACATATTTATATTTAGTTAATATTTGTATCATATTGCACAGTCTCTATGTACTCTGTATTTTTTATGGGTGAATGTGCACATGTTTTATGTAATTTGTAGTCTGAGTTTTATTTCACACTATCAGGAAAATTTTATATCTAAGAATAGACATTCAGTAATATATCCTTCTATTTCTGTGTTATTCTAATGATTTATTCTTATGAGTCCCATGGCAAAAAAGCTGATACCTTTCCGATACTTGAGAAAACTAATTTACATATTTGTTTTGGAATTCCTCTATGTTTACGAGCACAATATACAAAATGTGACAGATATTTGCACTTACGTCCTTATTGGTAGGAAGTACATTGATAAGGTATAGAATATCTATATGCTGACTTACTGTTGCTGTCACCACCTCAGCTGTGACAGGATTAGTAATAAACAGGACTTCCTAATATTCTAAAAGAGTGTGAGGGACATATGTCTTTACTTCCATGGGAGTTGATATTGGAAATGCATCTATGGTTTGTGTTGAGTTTCTGCTACTTCCCTAGATTCCCTGGGCCAGAAGAGATCATGAGAGGTAAGGGAGGGTAGGGTTTCAGTTTGCTATATTCTATGAATGATGCATTTGAAATAGCTCATTTGAAATAGGGGAGGAAGAAAGAAAGAAAAGAAGGAATAAAGGAAGGAAAAAAAAGGAAGAAAGGAAAGAAGGAAGGGAGGGAGGGAGGAAGGGAGGGAAAAAAGAGGGAGGGAGGGAGGAAAGATAGATGATAGATAGATAGATAGATAGATAGAGATATTAGGAGAGGAGACATCCCTGATTTGATGGCCAATGGGAAATAGTTTCTGTACCTGTATCTCTGTCTCTCTATGCCATCTAATTAAAAATGCTATCTGAATTTAAAAGAGAATCATTACATGGACTAGTTTCATTATTTCCACTTATTTTTTACAATATAGATGGATAATGTGAGATACGTGAGAACTTAGGATTTTATAATTCAAAGGAGATGAGCATTTTGAGCAAAGAATGGGCCTGTCAAGCCACTTGAATGGTAATTATCAATCTTAAAACACAGAAACAAAATATAAACCTACACATATATATATATTTATATATATATATAAACCTCAAACATTAAATGATATATTTATTTTTAAGCTACCTGCAATATAAGCAAAAAGGCGCATTTTAAACCAATACCTGTGCTCTATTGTAACTGACATTTCAGCTATTCCATCTGACAACTTTCTCTAAATTTTCGGTCATTGAAAATAAACCAATATAGAATCTGATCCCTGAAGCAGAAAGTAAAAGGAATGAGTAATTCAGGGTGTGAAAAAGCTGGATTTAAATTCAAGTTTATTTTAGCTTAACAGAACACACACACACACACACACACACACACCCTGGTTTCTTCATTTAAAAATTTTGTTAAAATACTGACATTCTTAGTTTCTACAGTGAAGAATGAAAATTGACTTACCAGAGAAATTGAATTAGAAAATTAGAAAGCAAAATTAGAAAGCAAAGGTGAGAGTAAGATTCATCCATCCAACAATAACCAAAATTGAGGTTCCACCATGTACTATGATAATGGACCTTATTTAAGAGAGGCTACTCACTGCAGTCTCCCTCAAAGGATGAGAAAAATCAAAGTACTCTCCTATTGTTCCTGTTGTTCTTTGTCTGAGTTTCATTTTCTTTATAGCATTTAACCACAGACTGTGGATAATGATAATGATCATTCGTCTCTAACTTTTTTCTCTCTCACCTGCACAAGAATGTAAGCTCCAGAAGGACAGGGGCCATTGGCCTTATTATGGTGGGGACCATAAAAGCTCAGGTGAGTGAGTGACTGAAGATAAGGTTGAAGAGAAAAAAATTGTTCAGGGGCTACTTCAGGAGTCTATATGAGATCCTGGTTTTCCAGCCTATGTAGGCAGCATTGGGAATAGCGAGATATGGACAGATTCAATGTGATATTTTGAAGCTAAAACCAAAATAAATTTTTGATAAATTGGATGTGGCACATGAGAGAAAGGAAGAAAAAAGGCCATCTCCAAATTTTCTAACCTAAGTAACTCAGTGGGCTATGATGACTTCTGCTGAGGTGAGAAAGATTTGCAGTATGGGACTGGTTTGGAAATGGAATCAAGGGTTCCATTTTGGACATTTTAATTGAATACATCTACAGATCAACCAGTTGAAGATGCCAAAAATGTAGTTAGATGTGCTGGCCTTGACTGCCAAGTCAGACTTATCTTGCAGTTCATTTCCACATACATTTATTAAGCACTTACTATGTTTCATAAAAACAATAATTCCTCTCCAACTCTAAGGAGCTTAAACATTAGAGGGACAAAAGAACATTAGAGGACTAAAGATAAGTGATAGAGGACTAAAGATAAGATGGAATGGGTGTTCTGTGGCCATGGGAATAGATTATAGAGGGAGTCTTTGGAGATGAGTACAAGAAATACCTGTCTTTTATGAACTAATGGACTACTTTTAGAGATTCAGTGTTTAAGGCAAGAGAATTCCTCAACTTCCAGGTGTTTGTGTAGGGTTGGAGAAAAGGAAACAGCACAAAAGGATATTATACTATGAGGGTCTGCCAGCGGAAGATGCCCGTTGTCATCTAAACATAAAACCTGCCACTGTCCCTCCCTGAGATTCCCTCTAATTCTTCAGCCAAATCAAGCATGCCCTTTCTGGGTTACTTCTCATGTTACAGGGAAGGCGGCACCAAGGTCAGATTGTCCTTTACATGCAGAGTGGAGGGACAGAGTAGGAGTAAAATTGGTGATCTTTCTGTCCCTCCCCTTTAATCTCTCTGCTACCAGAGAGCCATCTTGTGTTTATGGATATGCAGATAGGTAGGTAGGTAAGTTTTAGATAGATGGCCAGCGACTCCTCGCTTTATTCTCTTTCTTTGAATCAGAGGAGAAAAGTTAATCGAAGTACAAGGTAACACATTTTGACTAGACAAAGCTCACTGTCTATTACATGGGGAATAATTAACCTATGAAAATCACTCTTGCTGGACAATATTAAGCAGGTAACTAGGAAGACTCGAAAAGGGGGATTGAATATTTATATGACTATCATTAACAAAGGCAGTTTTAGAATCTAGAATAACAGCCTGTACATTCAAAAGATTTGATTTAGCAAACAAGCTGCTTAATTTTCAGAGAAGAGCCAATCCATGTAGCCCACACCCACTGCAGGAACTAAGCATCTTACATATTAAGCCTTATATGCCAAGCAGCCTTTATTAAGAATGACTGGAGGTGGGATGTTCTGGCACTAAGAATATTCCTCTTAACCAGTGAATTGAAATGACCATTTATTCACAAATTACCCTCTCAGAATTTTGAAGTTGCTCTCACATAAACATCTATTAGCCTTCAACAGGAAGTTGAAAGGCTTGATGAATTTGCAGATTATAAAATTCTAGACAAATAAACATTATGATAATGTGTTCTTAGTTCTTGTCGCAAGCTAGAATGCTCAGCATTGTGAATAAAACAGTATCTTTTTTTCCAGAAAGATGGTTTATGTAGATACCTCTGAAAGAAACTAAAACTGTCACATGGGGATATCATAAAAAGCACAAACACTGATATGAAAAGGAAAAAGACTTAAGGGTTACAAAATTATTAAAAGCACATTTTCCTTGGAAGATATTTTGCTCTGTGGGGACAGAGCATATAGCGCTACTCATTCTGCCTGACCATATTTAAGCTGAGCCATGAACGACGCTATTGCCTCATCCAGCTGTTTTAGGACAATTAGCCATGTGACAGCCAGACGGGAGAGTAAGATGGCAACAGCCATTTCAGTGCTGACATATGTCTTTTCTTCGTTCCAAAAAAGGCCGAGTGAAGAACACGGGTAGAATATATTAAGTTACCTCTCCCTTTAGGGTGGTTTGTTAGTTTGGCTGGAATCTTGAATCCTCTTCCATCATAGACAAGAGTGTGACAGGCCTTGACTGTTATAATATTGTTTAACGATTGATTAATTGAGTATCCCAGGTAATTTGAATTTAAATGTAGCAAAAGTAATGATCCTTAATTTTAAAAGTTCTTGATGAATCACCAACTCCCATTAGCTTGAAAATGAGAGCTCAAGGTAAAAGTATTTTGAAAACTGCTAAATAAATATTATTTTGCAGCGTTACCCCCACCAAAACCTAAAGGAAATGTATCAGTCAAATGGTATTCATTTTACTTGAAAATATCACACAAGCAAATCTGTATTTTTGTGTTAGTTTCTTTTTGGTAAAGGTTCAAATACCAGCACCCCAAAGAGCAAGAATGCAGTGGGCTCCTTCTTCTGTGCCATGACCCCAGCTGGTGTACCTCCAGACTGGTCCTGTATTGTGATTCCTTACCCTGGGGGTTTTAGGATTATCAGCAAGGTCACCAAAGCAAAAGCTCTTTTTAAGTTTCTGCTCTAGCCGCACGTGCCCTTTATAATGGATGTGGAGAGGCAGCAGCCAATCTCACCAGACATCGACAAGGCAGTAAATAAATTTTCCTCTCTGGACCTCTGCCAAAAGCAGTCATCGTTCTGCAGTCCCTGCAGTCCTGGCCAAGGAGAGGCACACAGAGCATTAGTCTCAGTCTCCAGATTACTGTACAAGGAGGGCGAAGAAAGTTGAATAAGGAGAGAAGGGAGTAACCTTGAGCCTGGAGAGTCATCCCTGCCTGAAGGGTGTAGGAGGGTAAAAAAAAGTTAAGGCAGGATTCTCTGCCTTCAGGATCCGTTTCAAAAACAGAATGTGCATTTCAGTATCTTCAGAACGTTACCTCACAAACCCTTTGGATTGTATGCTTTTCGGCCCTTTTAAGACTACACATCTTATGATTTGTCCTTCTTGTATGTTTCAGGTTAGTCTGCTTTTTCAATCTTACTGGTAATTCCATGTCTCAACACAGTTTCTCAAGCCTTCTGTGAAGGTCTGATTTCCCCTTCAAGCCAGGGTTTCTAATTCTTCCCCGAATTTGTTTTGTCCCTATGTCTTTCCCTCATTGTGTGAGGAATCCAGTCTTGCTTTCTGAATCTGGGAGGAGTTGGCTTATAAAACATTTGGTCTCAGTGTGTAAAGTGAATGGCATTTTTTTTTTTTTTTTTTGCGGTACGCGGGCCTCTCACTGTTGTGGAGCACAGGCTCCGGACGCGCAGGCTCAGCCGCCCTGCGGCATGTGGGATCTTCCCAGACCGGGGCACGAACCCGTGTCCCCTGCATCGACAGGCCGACTCTCAACCACTGCGCCACCAGGGAAGCCCGTGAATGGCATTTTTATCCTCTACTCAAAGCAGTGATCCTGCAATATATAACGTGGCTGCAGCACTCCTAATACATGGAGACATTTATGTCACTGATGGCCTCATCAGGCACAGAAAAGTCAAAATCCTCTGCCCTGGACGTTGCCTTGTAGGCCACAGGTGAAGGGCTTCTCTCGCCTCCACTGGAACCAGGTTTTATAGAAGATGGATATGGATCATCAAATGAGATTTTTACAGTACAGTAAAGTGTAAATCTAATTGCAGCCAAAGCCAAAGAATTGGAGCAGAGAGGCAGTTTCAGGCAAGAAATAAAATAGCCAACTTGGGTATGTTCATGTGAAGTACTAACCGTGAGAGTAGGATTAGGAGCCTCAGGGCATCACAATTGTACAGAAACACTCAGGTGATGCCCAAGGGCACTTAATTATATTATTCTAATTTGTATTATTAATGATAATATTAAAGCACAGGCGGGCAGTTTGGTAGAAAATTTAGAAAAATCAAAGATGGCATATTCACATTTTTCCATCTCATCATTTTGCAAAAACACATAGAGCTAGCCATTCACTCAGACACAGGCCCACATCCCAATCTTCATTAAACACAGAGAGAGCAACATGCCCTCAGGAACAGTGCTCAGTATATTTGCATTTTGGCATCACCCCTCTCTTCCTTGCAGAGCAGTTATTCTGCCAAGCTGAGAATATTGCCCCTGATGTTTGGCGTCTCTTAAAATCAAGCCTATCTGTGTAAGCCCAGGGAAGGAGCCAAGGCGAAGGGTACACCTGTTTTTTGCTATCGTTCCTCAGTCCTCAAGGAGTATCTTGATACCAACTAGAGTGAATGCATTTTGAATAAATGCATTAATGAACTGTAAAATCCTTTGTTGGAAGAACGTTTTTTTCTTACTAATTTGCATAACTCCCAGATGGATAAATGCCACCTGGGGGAGTATCCAAAAGTAGAGCTCAGGCTTCCTGCTCTTCCTTTCAACCAGAGTGACTCAGTTAGACCAGTGGTCGTTTAACCAAAAGTCCAGAGAAACACCAAGTCAAAATAGTTTATTTTCTGAGATGAGTGATTGTCAGTAATATTTTTAAATAGTAAGTTTTTGAATAGGAAGTTTGAAGTTAAAACACACATATCATACCCTTTGCTAAAAGAGGATGTTTCTTACAAAATTGGAGCAAGGGAAGAAAAGGAGAGGGGTATCAGCCTGCAGAAGGGAGGAGGAAAGAGTCTGAATCTCACTGGCTGGTTTTCATCATGGGACTGCTTCATAGTAACACAACTAGAAAACAATCTCAGCTTAATTTGAGGATAAGATATTGAATGTTTTCTAATAATCTAAGTAAGAACTAAATATTTACATTAAAATAAAATACTACAAAGTATGATGAAAATTAAATTTTCTATAGCAGTTCAGCTCATTCTTGGTTTGTGCCTGGAACATTTTTTGAGGTGACAAAGAGAGACGTAAAGGAGGAATTTTAAAGAGTTAAAACAAGAGTGAACAAGAAAGAGTAACACTGAAAAGAGAAATAGGGTAAGGGATGAGAGCAAATTAGAGGGACAATGCATTCTTACTGCTTAAAAGGGAAAGCCCGAAAAGATACGAAAGGAATAATGTGAAAGATAAAAAGACTAGTTTTGTTACAGAAACTCAAAGAGAAATGAAGACGGATGTGTAAAAAAGAATGAGCAAATTAATACATGTGGTCAGATAAAAGGTGCAAAAAATAACAACAAAGTAACTTTGCTTACTATGGACCAAGTACTGCTGGTCTAAGCTCTTGACATACACTTCTTCATTTAATACTCAAAACAAGCCTATTCTAGTGGTCTAGGTCCCGTGATCATCTCGATTTTACGGGTGAGGAAACCGAGGCGAACGCAGTTAACCAACTCGCCAAGGTCACAAGTTGGAAGGGAAGTTGTGTTGCATCCGGGGTCCGATTTCAGAGCGCATTGTGTGGGGTACCCTGCCACACTGCATTCACAGTATACACAAGAAGGGGGCCCAGGGAAAAGGATGGAAAGAGCACAGACGAGGACTTTACGATGCTCCATGTTTGGTTCCGATGGAAAAATGTTTTTAGGCCTGAAATGTGTCCATCAGCCCTCAGTAGCCCTGCAGCAGAGAGCGGAGGCCGGGTCTGTTACAGCAGGGAGGGAAATGGATAAATAATTGATCGGGTACAGCGTACTCTGTGTGTGCAGATCTATAGGGAGGAGAGCGGTCTAAGAGGCAGAGCCAGATGGCGAGCTGTAATGTGCCCATATTAATAGATGTCTTCATTAGATGACATATTCACAGGAGTCCAGGGTGAGTGCCTTTCAGACATTGCCAGGGACAGACAAGGTCTGGAGATGAAGGTGACACTTACCTAGGAGGCAGTGGAAGCAGCAGTTTGGTTGCAAAGGAGGTCAAGTTTCAGAAGCTTCCTCCTTTGCAGTAAGAGAAATAATATGTGTTTCAAAAACAGTCACTACTCTCTTTTCGTGTTCATCCCCAAAATGTGAAATAACAAGGCCGTCCTGTCCACCCTACTTCCACTCTGCATCCCTGATACAGATATCTTTCTTCACAGCACTTCTGGGAACACTGCTTTCCATTTTCTCTCCCGGTTAGAATTCCTCCCCCTCCGCCCTCACGTTGCTTTCCATTAAATGCCCTTACCAGGCCTCTTGCTGGACATTTACTCCCTGGCCACAACTTCTCACACTTTCTTTGCTAATTTTATTGGACTGGGTCACAATTGCCAGTAGACTGGTCCTATATAAGTGGACAGTTGATGGTCGACTCAGGACTGTTAAGCAAATATTGAGGCTGAAACTTTCATTTTATATGTGAATTAATATGTGACATGAAGCTTAAATACCCTTGAAATCTTGGCTGAGCAGATGTTGAATGTTTCAAGGACTTTGTGTGTCTGTACTTTTATATATGCAGAGACACATACAGGCATATTACCCCTCCAGAGATTAAATAGTTTGACATAATTGGAATTCTGTGTAGGCCAAACCAGAGAAACGTTTTAGTAGATTGATATTTGATTTGTACAGCTATCATCAGTGACAAATAATGATGCACTCAACTACTGCTCTAGATTACCCTCCCCTGGGGGAAAAAAAAAAGTCACCATTTGGAGCACCATGCCAAACTTTCAGCATGTTGATAATAGCATATCATTTATTCAACACCCTAAAACTAGAGAATCTAGTGCTGGTATTGGGTGTCACAGAATTTAGAAAATTAAGTCAAGGAGCTTAAGCTACAGAAGAAAATGGGATGTATCACAGAAGCTAAATGAAAGACTCTTCGGATTGGCAGCCTAAATCAAAGTCTTCACCATCAGGAGGGCTATTTCCATCACGGGGCAAGTATAAAAATACTTTGGCTCTTATCTAAGCCTCAGTTAGTTTCCCTGTGTCCAGATTGCCAACATAGTTGGAGCTGTACATTCAGAGGCAGTGAGGAGGTGGGCAGAATCTGCACAGAAGTTCAAATGGAGAAGGATTGGTTTTGGATTCAGGATCAGGTTTGGGCCATGACAGGGACAGTACTTCCCCAGGCACTGTCCTAATGGCAGGGTCGGCGTCCTCTCAGGTTAGAGCTGAAAGGCATGCCGCAACAGAGGCAAGCCTAATTTCATCCAACCAGTGTTTTAAATGGATGTGAGATTTTGCTTGATTTCTTCTAATTATTCAGGACATAGTTTGGTAAAATCCTTTGTCTTGCTGATAATAGGGCTCAAAATTCCCAAGCAGGTTTGACCTAAATAGAAGCAGCTGGGAGGAGATTTGTGTCTATATTTTGTACCTCGTTCAGTCCAAGTATTCAGTGAATCTCAAGGTACTATTTTAATTTTATTTTCAGAATGGTTTATAAAATAGATCTAGATAACTTTTGCAGCCATCCGTAATTTTCTAAATTAGGGATGACTTTTGACTACACTGAAAACTTTCATTTCTAAATAATTGCTCTCCAACATCTATAAATTGCATTTCTCCCCTCAGTTTTAGCTTTTGAGCCTCCTAAACTATTTACACACAACCTGTATAAATTACTGTCAGGCTCTGCTACTCCTCTAGTCCCCTTGAGGCTGTTCATTTTCACTTTGGGATTAAAATATATTTCTATTCCAGTTCTGGCCTCAAAAAAAGAATTATAAAAAAAAGACTTTGAGACCTTGGCTGGCAAATACCAAGCCTCAGTCTTTCTACAAATATTTTGTGCCTATTTCCGCTCCCTTGTCCAGAGCCTGCACTCTATTTTCTCCACTTGCTGGATGGAAGACTTGGTGGTCAGGAGAGAAGGAAAACATAGAGGTTGAGAGTGATGATTTTAGAGTCAAAAGTGCCTGGGTTACAATTCCAGCTCTGCCATTTTCTAGCTCTATGACTGAACTAACTTCTGTGAATCTGTTTCCTTATCTGTAAAGTGGGATTAATAATATCACCTCCTCTTATAGTCATTGTGAGGATTAAATAATGCATGCAAAAACTTAATAACTTGCCTGACACACAGAGATATTTCATAAATAATGCTTGTACTTAGTATTACCGTTGTTCCCATATCTTTGCTCTCTGTTACATGAACCCTATACTCCAACGTTCATTGAACAAATGTTTCTTGAATACCTACTGATGTGATGATCCCACGACAAACTCTGGACTTGACTCTTTCTTGGCTGGATAGATTTTTCATTTTCAATAGCTTAAAAATAATGCCCATATTTTTGGTTTTCTTTCCATCAAACTCCGTGTAAAATTATTTTCCTCTCATTCCTAAAAGGTTTTAGAGGAGACCTCAACAAACGCCTGGGCAACCTACTTAGAAATGTATTCTGAGGTGCTCTTTGTCAAGGTCTCCATCTTGGTATTTTATGAAAGAACGAGATATTTAGACTAGAAGGTGGTTTCTCTCCTGTTTATTAAAATCTAAAGAGAGTCAAAGAAGGGGCTAATCACTGGATGCTAATGCACCTTTAACTCACAGCAATGAGCAAAGCTCTGTAATTATGTTAAGTGAATAAAAATGATTTCTGTAAACATACTAATTGGCTAAAATTTTTAGGTCAAAGCCAATTCTCTAAGAAATTGTTGAAGTATGAAATTGTCAAGCAAATATTTTAGTAGCATGTGAAAAATTCATCTCTGGTAAATATTTTATCAATATTTTATAGTTTGAGTGTGACAATATTATATACAAATATTTACCTGTCAAAATATCTGACAGGTAAATATTAACATGCTTGAATATCTGTAAGTAGAATTGATCAAAAAACAAAACAAGATAGAATAAAAAACAGAAGCAACAGCTTCGTAAAATATCAATGTGTCAAATATGCAAAGAAGTTACCATGGTAAGAGGAACAAACTACTGTTTATAAAAATAAATAAACTGCAAGGATATATTGTACAGCACAGGGAACCTAGCCAATACTTTATAATAACTTTAAGCAGAGGATAATCTATAAAAACATTGAATCACTATGTTGTACACCTGAAACTAACATAATAATGTAAATCAACTACACTTAAAAAAAAAAAAAAGAATTGCTGCTAGGGATGGTAACAAAATTCTGAAAATGGATAGTGGTGATGGCTGCACAAACACTGGGAATGTACTTAATGCCACTGAACGGTACACTTTAAAAAATGGCTACTAGTAAATTTTATGTATATTTCACCACAATAAAAATGCGGGGCAACAAAACAAAGACATTATCATGGGAAATGGGACAATAAGAAAACCCATCTAATAAGCCACTTGGAGACCTGGGGAGTGCTTAAATTAAAACATGGCAAGTAGGAAAAGCAAGCTATAGGAATACATCCAGGAGACCAGAGAATAAGAAGCACAATACCGATTATTCATGTCTGGTGAATAAATACTTACGTAGTAGTTGACTTTATGATAAAGAAAGGGGGAAATAAGGCCAAGTATAAACTTCTTCTGGATGTGATAAAAATATGAATGACAAAAGAAAACAATTTTATCAGACTGGTCTAAGCATGCTGGATAATTTCTTTGGGAAAGGAGTTCTTGTAGCAATAGACACAAGAAATATTATACCTCTCATTTTAGAATTAAATATGCTATGTCACAAGGTTTCTGATTTTTAAATTAATTCACTTTCATTTAAATATTAAGATGGAATTAGAAGGCAATTCAGACAAAGTGTACACAGTTTGAAAGAAGGAGGGCCTGGCAGTGCAACATGGGGTTAGTTGGTAGTGTCGTTACGATGATTTATCTGCCAGTGATTTATGTGATGCAGGACAAGCAATGCAAGACAGCCCACCCCTGATTTAGAGGTTTTCAATCTATGTTAGAGAAAAACAACTGTAGCATAAAATTTATCAGCTGATAAGATGTCAACTCTGAAATGCAAAGCTCATTGGCGTTTATGCCTCTGGGTTTCAGGGGGAGAAGTAAAAATCTGGTGCAGAAGAGAAGCCATGGGACAACAGGGTCAAAAAGGGATAGTGGTGAGACAGAGGAGGTCAGATAAGTTGCAGGAAGAATCGGGAATGGTGCAATGGCTTCTCACACCAGAGCAGCACCTTTCTACCTCTCCTTCACTGGTTTTCCTGGTTCTGGTGAGAATATGTTGGAAAATACACCCTCAGTCAACAAGGTGACTGATTTCCTGAAAGCAGTCATACAAAGTTTGCTTGCCATGGTGAATGATAGGTACACATTAATAAACTTTATTAGAATGACAGTGAAAGAAGGTTTGCTTACCTTTCAGAGGTGCCACTCGGATGTTAGCACATCAACCTGAAATAATCACCAAAAAGAGTCAGCCCAGCACAGAATAGATGATATTTATGGAGCGTTTGATGTGGGCCAGGCACTGAGGGGAGAGCTCTACCACACCTTTAATCTTGGCAACAAGCTCTGACAGAGACACCACTATTGGTGCCACTTTGCACATGGAAAAACTGAGGCATAGAGAGGTTGGGTGATTCTTTCTTTAGTGCTGTGTTTAAATCCTGGTGGTTTTAGGGCAAAGACAAGACTCAGACAAATCATGCTCTAAGTGTAAAGATGTGCCAGGACCTGGATGAGAATCCAAGTTCTTCTCTCTTATAATATTTTTCCTTTTTTCCTATCAAATTTGTCTTTCCTGACTGAAACTATTCTTATTCAGCGAGAGTAACATTAAATTTAAATGCAAACAAACAAAGCAAAAACATAAACTGGGAAAACTGAAACGAGCAAAGAGATCAGTGATAGGGGTTGCATACAGTGACAGTCAAGATTCCTGGAAGAAGATTCTGATTCTCCAGGGCTTTCTGGAAGCCAAGTTGTTTACCAGTAATGCCCAGGGCATAGACCAGCCTGGGGGCTGTGCTCCCACCTCACAAGGCTGACCCACGACATAGGCTGTACCCCTTATACCCGATAAAACGCTCATCCTTGTCCTTGGGACCCCGTTCCCTTTTTTCAGTCATAGAGGCAAAGAAACATAAACTGCGTCATTCAGAGACATTGACTAAGCCAGTCTGGAAACAAGACAGGTAGAAACATATGGTGTGTTTAGGGTATGAGTAAACCAAAGGAAGACTTGTGCTCAAAATGCCCACGAAAGAATTAAGTGACATTCAAATTATATTTGTGTGCTTGTCTCTCCTATAGAATTTACTTTTTCTCCATTGCTGTACTCTCCGTTGTCATTAATACAGTGAATGACATTGGAGGAATTTGACGGATATTCATTGAATTAAACTGAAAAGGGTCAAAGAAAAAATTGTATACTTAGCAAAAGACTTAAGCAAGGGAGATACTAAGAAATAGCTGTAAAAAGCCCCCGGAGAATTTTCTGGGGTGGATGCACAGAGGTGTACAGGAAAATCATGAAGAGCCTAGGTAATTACGTAAAAAAAAACCAAAACCCAAGATTGGAAAGTTAAGGGGATAAATTGGGAATGTTTGTGAGAAACATTAAAAAGCATACTCTCTTAAGAATCTGAACTGATGAGGATATATCCCAGAGATGCTGGGGGGGGGGACATCTGGAGATATAAAGCTGAAAAACGGAGAAGACTACACATTTTTAGTGTGATGTGGCACCCAAAAGGCTAATCTTATTTTTGGAGGCATTCTATTTAGAGCATTTCATCATGGAATAGAGGGTGACAGTTCCACTCCCAACGACATTCATGAGACCTGTTCTAGAACGTCCCATTCCATTTGGTTTGTCTGACTACCAAAAATAAGTAGACAGATTGGAAGGAATCCAAAGAAGAGTTTCACAATTGATAAGGGGAAAGAGGCTGACTTATGGGAAAAGTTTGGAAGAATTATGTCTATACGGCTTGGCTAAGGAAGGTATGTGCGTACGTGTTTGAAAACCATAAACACTTACTGGAGGAAGAAATAATTTACTCTGATAAAAAGGATACAGGTAGAACTGTACAGTGAAATGGGTTTTGAAAAGAGAATCTAGCTTACATATTGGGTGGAAATTGGGAGGTTGTTAATGACATCTATTCTGTGGATACAGCAATTTGGAGGTGACATTGATTTGGAAGTGGTGAGTGACCTGAAGTGAAATGCTGAAACACGTCTTTCAAACACATTCAAGAGAGTGATGGGGGAGGCAAGGCAAGAGGTGAAAAGACTGGATGTCAAGTTAGATGCTTTCCATCGCAAATCGCTCACATTCCACACTGTATTTGCTTGTACCATAAGCATGTATTACATTTAATTCACCTTTAAGCAGCTTTAATTCCAGATGTATTAAAATACCTTGCCATTCCCCCTCTTTTGAATACCTTTTGGAGAAAACTAAGGTGGTTATAAAACTGTTTACCACACAGATATTCATAAATACCATGTAAAAATGCTCACCATTGTTAATATGGTTGTGAAAATAACTCAAATATCTAATACATTCCAAAAAAATATTGGCAGAGAAGTTATTAATATTGAGACATTAGGATAAAATGTGTAGGAAATTCATGGACAGATGTTGTATAGATATTTTGCAAAGAACCTTTGTATGTATTTCTTCATTATGAACTCGGAGCATCCTATTTCTTTTGTTAGATTGTCCTCTTCAGTGGCTTATATTGGGCCACCGTCTCACAATATCGAGACCTCTAAGAGAAGTAAATTCAACATGGCGAGGCAAATGGCCTACAGGTGTAGGTAAAGGAAGAAATAAAAAGGTGAACAAAATAGCAGGAAAGTAAGAGAGTCAGACCTTGGTTTGTGTGATGAAGTCCACAGTCACTGTTACCTGTGAAAGACAGCAGTGCTCTTATGCCCCGTTATACACCTATCTTTGACAGTCGTCCAACCATATAGAAATAATATCTTGTGTTCTAGAAAAGCTCCTTTGTATCTTTCTTTATCCAATTCAAAAAACAAAAAAAAACCCTCTTAATCTTATCAGAGAACTGACAGTTGGAATAAAAATGTTTCATTGCTTTGTTTCCTCTCCTGGGCATATAATCAGATTGCCATCTTTTCCCATATTTTTTACTGCCCTTTGATGAAATATACTGTCTGTGTATATTAATATTACTAACCTCCACAGGAAAATTAAGAAGCCAAAAAAGGAATAGGGTTCCACCAACAAAGCCTCAAAGTGGTCAAACTGATTTAAAAAGGGATGTGAGTTTTGTTATAGGTCCCTATGGAAAGTAGAATGGCCTAGGGGAAGAAAAAAAAAAAAAAAATCTCAGGGAAACGCTGAATTCACCAGCTATGGTCCTAATTTGAATTTCTGGTAAAGGTACATATATGTATTACATATTAAAATTGTAATAATCCTGGAGGGATTCTGGGCTTGTATTAGTTATGTCCACCTCTGTTCAATTATCTGTTCATCCATTTATAAATTTCTCTTGTATACTCAGCACCAGCTCAAGGGCTGTCAGAATACCACAAGGTAAACTTGTTCTCTGCCCTTCGTTAATTACAGTATATTTGGGGGAAAAAAGCTAGAACAATAGAGAAGAAATTCAGGGGTATTATATTGCAGCAGAAGTTGCTAATGAAAGATGCTGTATTAAGAAGCATTCCAGTTTCTTGCTGAAAGTCTCCAGGAAAAAAATTACTTATTGCTGTAGTGAAAAGCGGGAAACCGGGAATAAAGACATGATGGTGACAAACACATGGAGAAATGTAACAGTCAGTGCTGGTCAGAGATAATGTAACTAAAAGTGGGGTCCAGCTGCTCGCCCTCAAAAGCCAATAAAGAGGCAAGCTTGGTGGAAAGGACAACTTGCTGTATTTGGGTGCCGGCAAAGGGGTGGGTGGACTCCTGTCCAAAGGCCGGCTCCCCACTCCCCCCGCCCCAGACAAACAGGGGGAAAGAGCTTTTACAGACAGAGGGAGGGGGCTACATGCAGAAACAGCACAGTCGGCGTGGACAGTCATCGTGAAACTGGTCATCGCTGGTCTGATCAGCGTCATCTGGATTGTTTTAAGTACAGTTAATCCTCAGTTCCAGGGTTGGTTTGTTCCCATATCCTTGAGGCCAATTCTTGGAATTGTGTCATGGCTACAGTCTGGTCATCATGTAGCTAACTTCTCCTACCTGGTGGGGGTTTCAGTAGCTGGAGGACAGCTCAGGGGCTTCCCTGGTGGCGCAGTGATTAAGAATCCGCCTGCCAGTGCGGGGGACACGGGTTCAAGCCCTGGTCCGGGAAGATCCCATGTGCCACGGAGCAACTAAGCCCGTGCACCACAACTACTGAGCCTGCGCTCTAGAGCCCGCGAGCCACAACTACTGAAACCCGTGCACCACAACTACTGAAGCTGGGTGCCTAGAGCCCGTGCCCCACACCAAGAGAAGCCACTGTAGTGAGAAGCCCGTGCACCGCAAGGAAGAGTAGCCTCTGCTCACCACAACTAGAGAAAGCCCGCACGCAGCAACGAAGACCCAACGCAGCCAGAAATTAATTAATTAATTAGAAAAAGACATATCTCAAAGGATATGGCTCAGAATGTTATCTATAGCCCTTGAGAAGGAACTAAAGGTCACTGACTTTGCTTAGTGACTAAACTATTATTGTTTTGTCCTATTTGACTGCTTTTCTTTGCTTCTGCATTTTCTAACTTCTCTGATTATACTTACTCTTTGGCTAAAGTTTTTCCACAGGCAAAAGGCAGTCAGAGGACACGGCGGGGAGGAACCATAGGTTCCTGCTCTGTTTCAATAAGGGCCATCTTAAGGAGGGAACAATAGTGTCTCTTCGAGCTTATATGGCAGAACTTCATTATGATGTGTTCTTCACTAAATAGCTCTTGTATCTTTCTTGACAACAAATATTCTCGTCAACTCCCATTTCATACTTACCACCCCTGGCTTATTAGTGGAGAAAAATTTACTGCTTAAAAAATAATTCCCACTATAATAAAAGACAATCTGCCCACCCAAAGCTCAAAATCCTCCAAATAGAGATGTCAGAAGCGTTTGGTGGATTGGATAGAGTGCTATAATCTTATTTTAATTCTTACTCTAACCCTCAGGGATAGAGCCTCCCTCTCGATGTCAATAGCACTAAACTCCCTTCCACATTGATTTAGGTACCCACTTGTCTGGTATTACAATTAAAATGATTTTTTGGTTTTTCTCAATTGGATTGAAAGTTTAGAGGACTGGAATAGGTCTGACATAAAGCTAAATACACAGTAGATACTAAAATCATATGTTGAATATAGTGGGTTTATAGGATTGTGCTTTGTTTCCTTTATTCCACTTTTTTTTTTTTTGGAGGGGGTGAAATTCTCACCTCTAGAAGTAATATGGGTAGGGTGGGCTTCATCCATTTCACACATGCCTAGTTGATTAAACCATGTGTTTACTGATCTGCTTCATTTAAGGTTTTCCTAAGATGCCTTTGACTTTGCCTATTAAAGCTAGTCTGTGGAAGCAGAGATGAGGTGTCTTATTTCCTTTTTAGAACGTGATAGAAAGTGTTCGCTAGCACACTGTTTTGCATACAAGGGGTGCCCAACAAATGGCAGGAATGATGATAATGATCTCTTTCGATCTCAGGAAAAAAAATCAAAGAAAGTAAGTGTTGGTTGATTATGCTATCTTTAATGCTTTTATAGATTTTCCTCCTTTCAATCCCTCTGTCATCTTCTGATGTGTTGTTTAGATATACCCTTTGAAGCAGCTTGTTCATGGACATATGTGAAATTACCTTGTGCCTTCAGTATTGTTATGATAAATATTTCATTCTTCTCTAGCTTCAAATTCCTTTTGGTATATAAAGGCTTTTCCTTTTCCTGAATCATAATACTGTTATCGATTCAACAAACTTTTGTATATCCTCTTCTTCATCTCTTCATCTAGGGGTAATGAAACCTGGCTTTTATCTCAGCCACCAGGAGCCCCAGTGACCCTCAGTCAGCTTTTTGTAATATAATGTCCATTAGATTTTAAATAGGTTTTCCTCTTTCTTTCCCTACAAACATTCCTTTGGCCACACCTCCCAGAGATGAGGTTAAAATCTTCCTGCCCCTCCCAGGAAACTGTATTACTCTGCACTGTGCTATAGTGAGACTAGGAGACTACGGTGTGTCTCCTGGGCACTCAGAAAATACAACCACATAAGGATGTGAAGGGCATAGAAAACCCTGATCACGCTGATCCCTTGTTTTATTAACACGTATCATTTCTGGACAATAGCATTCCAGCACCTGCTCCTGTTTGCAGTGTGGGAGGGGCTGCTGGTGTTCCACAGTCATACTTAGAAAAGCTAAACAGTCATCAAAAGCAGCTCCAGATCTACAGCTACAACCTCACGGATAAATGTGTTGCATTTGCCCACTGAGATATAACGTAAGGTGTCCTCTAACTTCATTAGTCTTGAACTCAAAGCATTTATGTCAGTGAACCATGTGAAGACTTGAATATTTATTACGAACTAGGGGCAACCCCAAACTACACTTTTACATCTAGGAATGTATCAATGTAAGAAAATAAATTTGAATAAAGAGAAATAAAATATTTATGTACTTGAAGAAAAGTAATATAATTTTAGTGACATTGTTGCTATTCCACTTTTCACCTCATGCCTTGACTGACAGATAAAACAGTCTTGTGTCAATTTGAAGTGGCTTCTCATCTCTGAAATTTTCCCTTTGCGATGAAATCTCTGGCAGGTCCCTTCAGCTGCCTCAGTGGGAAAGAAGCAAGCAAGATTACAAAGAGAATACCTCCTCTTCCTTCAGCTTTTCACTTTGGTTGTTTTTCTTTTATTTTCTTTGTTCTCTGTGTGTGTGTTGTTTTTTTTTTTTTTCCTTGGCTACTAAGGTATATTCAGTTTCTGAAAAGTAGTTAAAATGAGCCCATTACACAAATACGTTTATATAAAGGAGAGAATCCTTGAAAGAGGGTTAGACACTGAGGAAATATTTTTCTTTAGCAGAAGAGATGCCCTTGTTATAAATGGAACTTATTTTGACTATTTGTGTTTATTTTTATAACCATAAAATGTTTTCCTAGAACATAAGGTTCTGAACAGAATGTTAAGTTGTTATTCTGAATGTTACTTGGCCAAATGGTGTCTTAGAAATTTCTACGTAGGAGGCACTTACAGCGATAACATCATAAGGAGAAGAAAATGAGATACTAAGGGACTAGCCTTGAAGGTGAAATGTGCATGAGACATACATCGTTTTTACTGAGATTGTGTTTTTAGAGGGATGGTTTTGATGTAGGTCTGATAGAGAATCAAAATGGAGTCACTGGATAAATTGGAAGATTGGGATTGATATATACACACTACTGTATATAAAATAGATAACTAATAAGGACCTACTGTATAGCACAGGGAACTCTACTCAGTACTCTGTAATGGCCTATATGGGAAAAGAATCTAAAAAAGAGTGGATATATGTATATGTGCAACTGATTTACTTTGCTGTACACCTGAAACTAACACAACATTGTAAATCAACTATACGCCAATAAAAATTAAAAAGTCACCAGAAGTAGCTTAGCTTTCCCAGATCCCTTTCAACAGGTTACATGTATTTTGAAAATTTACCAAGGAGCAGGAAACACTGACCTCTTAGGGTATGAAATTTGTGTCCAACTAACATTTAGGGCAAGTTTGCTACTTTTCGATTAAGAATTTGGCAGAGATTAAGGAATCAGTGGAAACTAAATGGTTTTATTCTAACTACCTGGTTAGAAATAAATGAAAAAAAAAAAACAAAAACAACCCAGTTCTCTTGAATTGATCCAACAGGCTCTACACACCACTTTATAGATGCCCAAAACAGCATTTTGAGGCCCAGCTGCATAGCTCTTTGTAACAGTGGCTTACAAAAGTATAGTCTTTTAAACGTCCCAAACCCCTTTTCTCACCAGGAAAATGCTAGGGAAAAAAAACTGTGGGTCTTCTCTAGAATGTCATTAACAGGTACTGGCAAATAACAGAGTGCCAGTACAAACTCCACCTTGTGAACTTAATTCAATATTGGGAAACTCAATGCACTTTTTTTTATTATCCCTTTATCATCATTGCAATACACACAGCTCACATTTTCCTCCTGAGAACTGCCTGCCAGGCTCATTTGCTTGTCCTGCTATACTGCTTTTCTGATCCCTAACATAAGAACTACTTAATGTACATAATAAAACTACAGCATCTCCCTGACTTTATCTCATTAATCTTCTTAAGTAAACAAAAACAATTTTCCTTCTTGCTTCACCTTTATCCTTCAACTAGAGCTTGATTTTCTTACCTTCGGCTCTTTTCCCTCAGTTCAACTCCAGTAGAGCCAACTGTCACTCTTTATCCCCAGCACTTTCTTTGTGTTACTGTCATCAGTTGTATAGTTGAAGAACTGAGTTCTTACCTTTTTACTGACAAAGAGAAGGCCAGCCTCTTGTTTTTAATTTAACAGAGGCTGGCATTAGAAACACCTCATGTGTGCCATGCTAGATTAATATTAATCCGTGTTAAAAATAACAACATAACTTAATTCTGCACTTGTAATAATAATAGTATTATTATTATATAGTTATTATATAATAATATAATTAATAAGTATATATTTAGATATTCATAGTAAAGAAAAATGACAACTTGTGTAATATTCTGTAAAATATGCAAGTGTAGCATTCAGTCACAACTCCCAGTTTATTTTGTTTTTATACCTTTTCGAGTCAAGTTTTTCAATTAACACAATTGCATTTTCGGTGGGTTTGGTTTATTCACAAAATTACAAATTATCTATATGAGAACTGTTAGTCTTGTTGCTATTTGCAACAAGTTCCTATATCCATCTTCAGTTATTCCTCCCCTATAATAGTACATAAGTTTGGTTTTTTGTTGTTGTTTTGTTTTGTTTTTACATTTTATCACTTTAAATGACAACGTTGTTGGTTGTAATTCAGAACTCAGTGGCTTGGCTCCATTTTGCCTTGATGCTTGTATAAACTTCAGTACTCAATCTCGTAAAAGCTCATTCTATTATATTTCACTGGAAAACAGTATTTCAAAGATGCTACAATGCTATAAAGATATTAATTTGGAATAACATTTTCTTTGCCTTCAATTTTTAAAAAAAATTTGTAAACTTTTTACACATTAAAAAAAATTAAGGCTGTTTAAGAATCCAAATGTTGTCTTGATGTGTGTTGGCTCTTCAACAGTAAATGATGTTTAAAGCCAGCCTGTTGGTCCATGTGTGATTTGACCGAACCAATTCACCTCAGTTTAGTTTCATCTTGAGGTATGCAGAGACCTGATTCCTGATCACTGTATCCTGATCTTAAGCAGTCATATTCTACATCTGCATCCATGTTGACAATGGCTGTAGGTATGCACTTCCTTTCCCTAGTCACATAGGACTTAAATACAAAATTTATCATTTCTCCTTAAAGCAATTTCATTTCCATATTGCCGTAGTGAGTGGAGATAGCTTGAGAGAATTCAATTTACAGAAAGTAAAATAAGAACATCAAATTAGCCAATGGTGTACTGCCTTTTCCAACCAAAAAAAAAAAATTGTTTTTTTTGGAATGAAGAGATTAATTTGGATTATTTTTTTTTTAACTCTTCTATTCAACCATGTGAAGATTGTAAAAAATAATAAAATATATTTGAATCAAAACTGAGAGAATGTGACCACCTAGGGGGGTGGGGTAGGGAAGGTGGGAGGGAGACCAAGAGGGAGGATATATGGGAATATATGTATATGTATAGCTGATTCACTTTGTTATAAAGCAGAAGCTAACACACCATTATAAAGCAATCATACTCCAATAAAGATGTTAAAAAAACAAAAAATGAGAGAAGTGAGCAAGGAGATCAAGTGGCCACAATAATATGCTAAAACCAATCACTTCATGATTGAAAGCTCTCTGTTCTTTATAAAAATCAGGAGTAAATGTAAATCATTTTAAAGGCACCTAATTGTACAGGATGTGTTGTTCAGGCCCTTATGTAGGTTGTGAAACTGCCTATGAAGAGCTTAATGTTGAAAGCAGACACACTAATAAGATCAAATCATTGCCAGATGAGAAGTATTGTATTTAATTTGAGGGTGTCACCTACTCAGAGAGAACCTTATGAACCCCTCTATTTTAAAATGTCATTGCTGATCTCTACCACAAAAATCCTCTATCATATGTGATATGAAATACACATACAGAGCTGGAATGGAAGTCAGGGCCATCCCAACCTCCAAATAACTCAAGAAAAGTTAGAGTTGGGGCTTCCCTGGTGGTGCAGTGGTTGAGAGTCCGCCTGCCTATGCAGGGGACATGGGTTCGTGCCCCGGTCTGGGAAGATCCCACATGCCGCGGAGCGGCTGGGCCTGTGAGCCATGGCCGCTGAGCCTGCGCGTCCGGAGCCTGTGCTCCCCAATGGGAGAGGCCACAACAGTGAGAGGCCCGTGTAACGCAAAAAAAAAAAAAGAAAAAAAGAAAAGTTAGAGTAAAGATAACTTGTTATTAGGTCTCTAATAAGTTGTTTCTCCTCTTTCCATATAACTTGCCTCAAATATAAAGAGACCTAGGTAGACCACATGACCTGTAAATTTCTTTTCTGTTCTTACATTCTAGCTAAGAAGAAAAATGAGGTCACATAGGCATACCTCGAATACAGTATTGCCAGCCAGTTTGCTTAAGTAATCATTTTCCCCTACTATTTCTAAAAATGGTTGTGAATCAAACAAGGCAGAACGTGGCTTACTTAGCATTATGCTAGCCAGACATTTCTATTAACTGGCATGGTGGCAGAAACCTCTTAGTTGCATATTTTGTACTCCAGGTAGAAGAAACAAGTGCTGAATAAATATACTAATATTGATCATAACAAAAGCAACTTTTAGGCTGTGACCAAATAACAGACACAGCTTGATCCGTCATTCCTATTGACATAATATTGAGATCTGCAAGATGCTAAGACATTCTAGTCAAATAAATGTTAAAATATATTCAGTTGCTTGTAATGGTAGGTATTTTAAATTCTATTTTCTTGAAATATTTATAAGCAGAGTATACTAACTGTTTGAATAATCTGCCCCTGTTAGGTAAAACTATTGATTTGGGATTTCAAGCTGTAAAATCTAAAGCAGTAGACAATGAAATCATGGGGTAGAACTCCAGGATATTGGATTCTCTTCATGTGTGCAGTGATGCCTTAAGCCCAATGACACAATAGGAACTGGGCCAGATATTCTTACTGGCTCTCTTGGTTAACTAATTGTTCTACATGTGATTTGTTGGGCAAATAATATGGCTTCTCTAAGCAACAACCTGGCCATTCAGAAAATGGGGGTAAAAAAGCGTGCTTCACAGAGTCGTCAGAATGATTAAATGAAAAAAATGAATGTAAAACATTATGTAAATGAGTAAACTATTGTCATTGAAAATGTAATGCAGCATTATTTCTAAATGGCTCATTATGTTTGAGCCCTAATTACTGAAGTCACATGTTTACAATCCCTTTCTTTTAAAGTGTAATTAAGTTTCCTCTTCATCAAAAAATATAACATGAATTTATGCATCAAAGATTCATCTCATATTTGTGGAGAGGAAGCTTTCTGTTTAAAGCATTATGAGTAAAAAGGTAACTCTAGTGAAAAGCAAGTGCTTTCTACTCAAGGATGTGTTTCTGATAGATTGTAGGGTTTAGGCAGGAAGAATGTCTTTCTTATTCCTTTTTGTACTCACAGCTCTGAACACAGAGCAGGTCCCCCAAAATGCTTGTTGATATGGAATTTGGGAGGGGTGCTCTCAAAGGCCCAATCAGCACAATGCTCAGCCATGACTGGCAAGTCAGATGACCCTCCTATTTCTGCAAAATAGGAGAACTATGATTGTTTCTTTCCAACTTCTGTGTCACTTTTCTGGGTATTACAGCTTTCTGAAAGACCCAATCTTACACTGACACGTTCACTGAAATAATTCTAAGAAATTTCCTTTTTATGACTAATTTCTTTCTTTTTCTATGTATCAAAAGAAAAGATACACATCAAAAGAAAAAGATTTATATCAAAAGAAACTAACCAAAAGAAGTAAAATTTGAATGTCTATGCATTCACTTCACTATTTAGTTATAAACAGGAATCTAGTTTTCTACCTCTGGAAAAGGATAGTTAACTGACAGTTGTCCAATATATCTACCTTCACTATTTGACATTGTTGTTGTTTTTGATGGTACCTTTGGAAAATTCTTCATGGGGAAGGGTAGTGTTCTCTCTGCTCATTGCTGAGTTTTGTTACCAAACACACAAAAGATGAGTAACTGACATTTTCCATTCATCATGTATGATGGAACTTCTTCTATCTAGGACTCTTAACCTCTTTAAAAAAAAAAAAAAAAATTAAAAAGCACCAGGGATAAGCATGTCAGATAATTCTATGAAGCCAAGAAGCTGAATGAGAAAAAGTGGTTTTACTTCAAAAATCTATTTTTAACGGTTGTGTGTGTTTTCATTTATTTCTTCTCTTTGTCTCCTGACTATTCAGACCTGAATTCATTGCTTCTTATGCACTAGAATTTCTGTATTCTACCTTGGCATGTGGAATTGATGAATTAGCTTTATTTTTAAAAGTTTAGGTCAAACCAGTCCCACATGAACTGAAATCCTATGCTTCAAGTCACTATGCTTTTGTAATGAAAATGTATTCAAATTTTAAAGGTCTCAGAGTTTTACTTAGATTAGCACAATCGTTCTCAGACAAAAAAAAAAAATAGTATTCAATAAATGTCAACTATTATTCCATGCAAAGCACTTTACTTATACATTTTTTTAACATCTTTATTGGAGTATAATTGCTTTACAATGGTGTGTTAGTTTCTGCTTTATAACAAAGTGAATCAGTTATACATATACATATGTTCCCATATCTCTTCCCTCTTGTGTCTCCCTCCCTCCCACCCTCCCTATCCCACCCCTCCAGGCGGTCACAAAGCACCTAGCTGATCTCCCTGTGCTATGCGGCTGCTTCCCACTAGCTATCTACCTTACGTTTGGTAGTGTATATATAACAATAAGTCTTTGAGGTTAGTATTATTATCCCCAGAGATAAGAGAGGTTGAGCAACTTGCCCAAGGTCACAAAGCTAGTAAGGAATGACCTCAGGATTTAAAGTTATGTCAGGCCCCAAAGTCCATGTTCTTAACCTCTGCATTTTCCATACCTTCATACTCGGGAGATTGGCCATGTGGTATGATAGTATGGATACTGGACTAGCCTCCTGCCGCCCTATTATTTTTCTCATCTTTATTAAAAGCTGGACTTCCCACCTTAGGAAGACTTTTATCTAATTTAAATTGTTTATCCCATATACGTACATATAATCCCAAACTTCTCCCAGTTTGGAAGAAGTTTTACGTTCATAGAGATGTATCATTCTTATGTCCCAATACAATCAGTTTTGTGTAATGATTTTTATGTATACTTACTTTTTCTATTTAGTTAGCTGGTCACTCAACTACTACTCAATGAGAATATTAGATGGAAATCATTGTCGATATTCTGAAAAGAATAAGGTAAGAACCTTATTCCAAGGAACTTGAAATGAGTTACCCAGATTCACATACAATGACAAACAATAATTCAGTGAAGAACTGAAAATTGCTACAACCCTGATATAAGTGGTGGTGTGCTAAAGATGTATGCAAGGAACACCGAATTCCAGCTGTTGACATCAGGGAGGCTTCAGAGGCATAAGAGGCATGCGGGGATGTGTTGAGTTATTTGACACAAAAAGAAGGGAATTCCAAAATGATTGGCATGATCATGGCACAATGTCCTCAGTGTGAGTATTTGGAGATGGCAGATGGCTCAGTGTACTTGAAGCCTGGCACTCATGGTGAGTTGTGGAGGAAGGCAAGCTAGAGAGAGACCAGGTCATGGGAGTCTTGACTGCCGTAGTAGGGTGTTTGTACTTGCTTCTGTGAGGCATCAAGGGTGTTTGATGGTGGTAGTAAGTATCTAAGTATCTAATCTGCATTTTAGGGAAAATTTAAAATCCCTCTATGGAAGGGGATTAGAGAAATGAAAAATGAGAGGTTTTTGCACTAGTCCAAAAGATATAGAAAAAAGTCTGCAGTAGCTACAGGAATGAAAAGGGACAGAATGGAACTTACAGAAATAAAACTTTTGTGAATGTGGTCCTATCATTGTACCTTCAGAGTACTGACCACAGGCAGAGTGTGAAGTGGGTAAATTTAGTTTTCCACATCTTTCTGCTATCTGCCTCCCATCCAGATACTAGCACATTCTTTCTTTCACAGCCCACCCCCTACAATAGCCACTAGGCAGCCAGCCGAGCTTTCCAATCCTCAGAGGGAGGTTTTCTAACACCATAACATCTTTTGATACAATTGGAATGGATGCCCTTCCCAAGAGAAGAGTTTATAATGGTGGGAGTGTACCAGAGTTTTTCTGGATACAGTGGGATTAGATCATTTTTCAGCTTGGTTTTTCTTCCCTGTTTCGCTTATGTTACATTGTACCTGTACCCCTAGTTCAGCACATTCTTTCCTCAGGTCAGAGACAAAAAGGAAAAGAAAGGGCAGCAGTCCAGGACGCCCTACTGCATCTGTGTACTCTCCTTGGCTCTTTTTTTTTCAAAGTGTAGTTGATTTACAATGTTGTGTTGGTTTCAGGTGTACAGCAAAGTGATTCAGTTACATACACACATACATATACATATACATGTATATATATATTCATTTTCAGATTCTTCTCCATTATAGGTTATTAGAAGATATTAAATATAGTTCCCTGTGCTATACAATAGGTCTTGGTTGTTTATCTATTTTATATATAGTAGTTTATATCTGTTAATCCCAAACTCCTAAGTTATCCCTCCCCACCCCTTTTCCCTTTGGTAACCATAAGTTTGTTTTCTGTGTCTGTGAGTCTATTTCTGTTTTGTAAATAAATTCATTTCTATCATTTTTTTAGATTCCACATGTACGTGATGTCATATGATATTTGTCTTTCTCTGTCTGGCTTACTTCACTTAGTAGGATAATCTCTAGGTCCATCCACGTCGCTGCAGTGGCATTACTTCATTCTTTTTATGGCTGAGTAACATTCCATTGTGTATATATATATACCATATCTTTATCCATTCATCTGTCAATGGACATTTAGGTTTCTTACATGTCTTGATTATTGTAAATAGTGCTGCTTTGAGCATTGAGGGTGCATGTATCTTTTCCAATTAGAGTTTTCTCCAGATATATGCCCAGGAGTGGGATTGCAGGATCGTACGGTTACTCTATATCTAGTTTTTTAAGGAACCTCCATACTATTCTCCACAGTGGCTGCACCAATTTACATTCCCACCAACAGTGTAGGAGAGTGGCCCTGGATTAGTAAAATTGTGAAGGCCATGCTCAGGAAGCCTCTTATCTCTGGAGTTTCTGTATCACGCAACTCCAGGGGGCACGGCTCACAGAACAGTGCAGTAGAAGACAGCGTAATAGCTTCTTCCACTGTCCCCTGCTTTTTCCTGTCCTTGAGCTTTTCACCAACCCAGGCTCACCCTGCTTTGCCTGCTCATCTCCCTCAGTGTTCATCTTCCTCTCCCTTTTCCCTTTTACATCACAAACCCTGGTAAAACATGAAATCACTCACAGGCCAAACAAAAACAGTGGCTGCTTTTGCTTAGACATTAGGTGTAGTATGATCTGCTCTGCTAGCCCTGCTTCTGTCTACTTCTCCAATTATTTATTCACTTGTTTGTTTTGGTCAATGTGTCTGTTGTCCAGTGCTATATCAAAGAATCATCTCAATCATAAGAGATGATTCAGAATACCCAGCCTCCACCAAAGAAAGCAGGTAGCATCAAGTCTTTGAGGAGAAGAAAGAATCAAGTTTAAGGAAAACAAAGATTGGCTATTTTTAAGAGTGAATATGTATGTCCAAATTACTTCAGTTACCATAAAGACATCTTTCCAGAACAGTTGGCTAATTTCACAGGCTCCCCCATTAGGATTCAGCTTCACAATTGTGAATAACAACCACAAGGGGGGGGGAATCTAAAAAAGAATCCTATATTTTATTGTTAAACAAATGTAGCATTCTTGAGTTTTTTTCTTCCTCGTGCCTCCTTTCCATATTCTAAGACGAGAAAGATAACTAACAGCAGGTTTAATACTATTGACAGAAGCCTTTCTACTGTGTAAACCTGCTTTCTCTACAAATGCATCATGGCCATAGGGGACAGTGAGAGAAAGATTAAAAATTCATTAATATATCCCCATAAGCAAAGAGCAAATGACTCTCAGGCCTGTCTCTCAGAATATGCAGAATGACTCTCTCAGCCAGCTGTCTAGATCCCTTCTGGCTGGAAATAACAGACCCAGAACTGAAAAATCTCATGTTAAGAGATAAAGAAAAAAAAATACAAATCCACGGTATGTGTTTTTACTGTCGAGTGTCATTGTGTCTAATTGCAGATGTCCTGCAAAATATTCACTTTATTGAGATGATTATATGATCAAGCTTAAGTTCTGTGTGGAAATGTTCTGTTTTCAGACTGAATTTTCTGATCATGAAAGTTAAAGAAGATTTTGATAGGGGGTGACACTTCTGTTGGTTCTTTATTTCTAAATGCAAGATCAGTGAAAGCTGGCGGCCCTAGAAATGGATTGACTTATCTTCCTCCCCCATCTCCTTGCAGTTAGTCTAAACCCAGACACATCTGGGGGCTTCAAATCTGTTTTGGAGAGGAAAATCCTACATATGAAAGGACATAAGAACTGCCATCTGGTCCTGGTGATTTTTCTACATCTTGTTTATCTATTAGGTGTAGAACATCTTGTACATTAACCACTATTTGATCTAATTATTCTCGTCTGTTTCTCTTGCCTGTTTCCAGAAACATTTGGCAAATGAGACTCCCTGGAACATATACCTTAAAAAGGGAAAACAAATCATTCATTTAATGTCACAGCCTACTATCTTCCCTCATAAAGACCACCAAGGAATATATATGTTCTTCCCTTTCTTTTCACACTACAGCACCTTCTAGCCCATGTTTTTCAACGGGGTCCCCAGTGCTACTCTCTCAGTCCTTCATTTTTTTCCCCTTTCTGTGAGTGAAGAAGTAACATATTTTTGTGATGAAGAAACTGGGTTTTATTAAATGTAAACCAAAAAAAGCTAAATATATGTTTAACTGGCATTATGAATATTCTTTTTTATTCTTTCTCCTAACTTTCTATAAGTATCTTGTGTTTTTTAATCATAATGCCTTTAATTTCTTCTTTTTTTCTTATTAGCAATGACACTCATTTAAAAATCTATCTTTTCACTCAACAAATAGCTGTGGAGTTCCTACTATGTGCCAGGCTCTGTGCTATACAGTGAGAACACAGTGCAGTGAGAAACCACACAAAGTTCCACCCTACACACAGAACATATAGTCTAGAGAGGAAGCTAGGAATAAATCAAACAATCTCACGCTTTGTCACATAATTGCACTTATGGTGAGTGTCGTGGGGGACACGTATCAAATGCAATGGGAAGAGCGTCTAGCATTCTATTGAGAGGAGCAAGAACTCAATTAAAAAACAACATAATGGTCTCTTTGGGAGTGAATGTGCATGTTGAAAGCACTTCTATTACCATACACACATTTTTCTGCAACTAGTGATTAACAGCATGAGCATTTCCTATCAGGTTTGAACTTCAAATTAGAAATGAGCTACAAAGAAAAAAATAATTTTTAAGACTACTGGTTTTTGTTTGTTTTTGTCTTTTTGCTAAACACTCTAAGATATTTGAAAGGGCAGCCATGCTAGTCTGGAAGATCAGGGAGAGCTTCCCTGGAGAAGTGACTTCTGATCTGAGCTCAGAAGGTTGAGTAGGAAGGAATGCTCCAGCATTGGGAAGAACAGTGTGAAGGCCCTGAGGCAGGAAGAGATACGTTGCATTTGTGAAAAATGAAAGAAGGCAAGTTAGCTGAAACAGAGTGAACAAGAGTGCAAAGTGAATCTGGGAGGGGAGATAGGAGCCAAGTCATGCTGTGCTCTGCCTCCCAGAGTCAGGACTTTGGTATTTATCTTAAGAATGATGTTGGTGCTACTGATGGGTTTTAAGCTTGGCAGCTGTCATGCAAACAAGGACACCAAACCCTCTAGAATAGCATTTCGGGGATTAAAGTTTAACCCCCAAGTTATCGCATGGAGACCAGTTCAGTGGTGGGTGCATTTGTATTCTAGAATATGCCACAGAGTTCTAGCAAATCCAGTTACCAAACTTTAGGAGGAACCCTACCCTTGACCTTTGGGGCTTCGAAGCTGCACGATTTGGGGAGCGCTGTGTGACCAAGAGCAGAAAAACAATAATAATATTAGAAGACAGAAACTTGGCCCCAGCCACTTTCAGCATTTATGGTTGTGGGTAGAGCTGGCCTCTCCTGTGACTTGATGAGGGCACTAAAGTTCAAAGGTATATGATGTAGCAAGTAAGTAACAGAATTCCCCACATCACTGTCCCTGTTTGTAAAGGCACTGGCCCCTCCCTTGGCATGAGAAGGGCCTAGAGTTCTAGGCTTGTGAGCGGCCAGGGTTGGTTGCCTTAAGCTCATATCCTGCCTTAGTTGCTATGGGTCTTTACAGAAGGCCCAGGGGATCTCTCTTGGATAAGTTAACCCTTACTTCTCAGCAATGACAGGCTTAATGTTGTGTTTTAAAATAATTACTCTGGGTGCAATTTGAAAGCCGATTGAAGATGGCAAGAGTGAACAATGAACACATGACCACTGCAATAATCAAGCAGGAGGTTGAAGTGCTTTGAATTAGTGGTAATATGGATGTACATGTAAATGGAATTTGGCAGGTTGATTTAGAAGTAAAACTGGCAAGATTTTTATGATGCACTGGTTATTGGGGGTTAGGGAAAGGAAAGTGACAAAGTTGGCTCCCAGAGTTTTGGCTTGAATTGGATGTATGGTGCTTCCTGTTCCTGAGATAGAGAATATTTGGGAAGACCCAAATTTGGAGATCAAGACCATGAATCTGACTTTAGAGAAGGCATCCTCTTAAATGGGATAAACCTCAGATAAGAGATCTCTTGCTTTTAGGGCAGGCAATATGGAGTAAAACCACTGATAGAGAAAATTTAAAAAATATAGGGAAAGATGGAAGTCTAAAAATTAAGGTTCCTTATTCGTGGCTCCATTGTCACCACTGTGTGTTCGTAGCATCTTCTCAGTTTCTCAGAATTGTCTAAAGTAATTGCCTTCACGTCTGACTTTTATCTTCTGAGTTTTAGCCTTGAAGTGTATCAGTATGGAAAACACCCTATAAATCCATTAGGTTACTCTTGTGTTATATCGATACAAGTGTAGATTGAAAGTACGACCAGGTGTCACAAGTTAGTAGCTCCACCGAAGAGGTTGTCATTTTTGTCCAAGCTACTGATCACTGTTCCCTGCCCACCAGCAGGACTGCATGAATTTGAGAGCTGCAGGAACACTGGAAGCTACTGATAGCCTCCTTTATCCCTTATCTTTTTTGTCCTTCAACACCTGCCGTCATTTACCTACTTACCCCGTCTTACCTACTTACCCCAGCAAGTTTGGCTGGCTATAGGGAATGAGTGATCATGCACAATAAATCCCAAACCGTCCCTTTAGGGTGCTCTTATTGTTATAATGTGTTCCTTGGATGAACTGTGGTGTGTGTGTGTGTGTGTGTCTGTATTCACCACAATTGTGGTGAATATGTATTAACATAATTTGTTTTCTAAGTGGAAAGATTAGTCTTCTGTAATGCAGTTCTTAAAATTTTAATATATTGTTTCATTCTTTGATGATAAACCTATCCAAGGCTCTTTAAGCTTTAAGAGCACTTGAACAGACAGTTTGAGATATTTATTTTCTCTGTACACTGTTGAAAGACTCGACTGATTGTGGTGAGACGGGTTTTGAAATGGATATTTCAATAACTCAGTGGTAGATGTCAAAGCACTTATGTGTATGTGTATCGTGCAGGTGTCTCCTGAATTTAATAAGAATTAAAGTTTTTAGTGAAAACATATTTAAATTATAATGTTGAGTAGAAGCCTATTCTTCTAAAAAATGTGGTGGATATAATTGTTTAAGCAGTGGCTGAATTAGTGATCTATTTAAAAATGTGTTGTGGTTTACATTATATTTATGAAAAAGGAGGTCATCAATTCAAAACTTAAGGTGTCTTTAACATATTACACATTTCTACATGAAAAAAGAGCTAAACAGACTGTAGCAAAGAGAAGCACTTAAATATTATAGCTCCTCTGTTTCTAGTTTCTTTTGCGGGGGGAGCATAAATTCATCCCAGAATAAGTTGCCAGTCAGCCATCATCTTCTAATCACCTTAACTAATGCATAGAAAGACAGGTGAGATCAGGAAGAACGTGTATTCTTACACGGAGTGTAGCCACTTGCTTGGTTCAGGTGAACAGGTCTTAATTAGCAGAAACTCCCTAAGCGCCGTCAATAAAGATGCTCTTGCCTCTCCCAAGTCCAGCACGCAGCATATGAAGTTCAAAGTAAACATAGTTTTAACAACTTCAGCTCGTCAATTTTGACAGAAGATTCAGTGAGAACTCTAAGTTAACTGATGGAACCCAGCATTTAGGACTAGAGAGCAGGCTACAAGAAAGTACAAGTGCCTTCTGCCTTCTGAATGTAAGTTTTTTCTTTTCTATGATTGCTCCAAAAGAGAATTAATTTTATTCTTGATATTGGGAGCTGTATGTCTCAATAATTCAGATGGCGTATATTTAAAAATGTGCTAATGATTTGATGTGTGGAAGGTAGATAGACACCTTTGCATCCTAAATATTTGGAGCTGAAGAGTAAGTGGCCCACACATCTGAAGCTCTCTAATGGCCAGTTATTCAAACCTCAGACTCATAGTCCCTGGGGGGTGAGAAAAAGTATTTGGAGATGTGCTAAGTCCAAAATGATAGCAGAGTACTGGAGTAGCATTATCTACATTGTGAGAAAAGAAACAAACTAACAATTTTCTAATAGCATGGAATTTGAAAGAACACTTTAGACTCTGAATTGTGAATCTACTTGAAATTCATGACCTGCTTTGATGTATCAAAGATTTCATTTTCAGGCAAATCAAATCATATTCCACACATGTGTCTTAATACATGGTGTGTCTTTGTTACTATAATGTGGATGCCATCCTTATTCTGATTAAACCAGCACTATAATGGGGACCGCTAATATACATTATGAAATTATAAAGTCTTTTCATAGCCTTTAAAAGGGTGTTATTTGCCTTTATTAAATTCATATAGATGTGGTGGTCAGGGTCAGATTAAGACCTTTGAGGACTGTAAATATTGAAAACATTATGGTACCCCCTTTCCCACCCCAACTTGAAATGCTAACAGAGGTTAAACTGCCATAAGTATGTTAGGAAGTAAATACAAAAAGCTTCTTTTCCTGTGATGTCTGCATCGGCACTTTTATATTGAAATCTCAGAGATTCTTAAACCATTATTATTATTATTATTATCAGCATCATTATTATTTGCTATCCCTGTGCTTTGCTGATACTCTATAAACAGTTGCTAATTATACTTTTGCATTAATCCAACAGAAGGTTTGTCTATTACATTATATATTTTATTTTGCATCTTTCCGTATCAATTAAAAAAGAAAATCTCTGCAAGTGTGGGAGAAAGCCAGCCACACGGCTGCAGCTCAGCAAGTCTCCCCTAATCGGCTTCCTTTATTCCCGCTCACAATATTGCTTTAAACTTAAACTTTAATATTATCTTTCAGCACATTTCTCCTATAAGTAGTTTTCATACTGGTTTAGTTTTTATTCCATCTTGATTTTTAACTTTCTGTTATATCAGCATTAATATGTGTAGTTTTATCAGCAGTCAAAATTTTAAGTGTACTGTCAATCAGTGTCACAACAATTGACGCAAACTTAATTATTTGACCAGAAATAAATAACAATTGAAAAATTAAGTGCCACAAGAATTAACCCCAAACAATGTTCTGCAATTTTTTGAACATCATAAGTTCTGTGTCTGTGATAAGAGTTTGGGATGATCTAAGACAGTTCTACTTCATTCCAGGGATAAATATAGAATAGAAAAAAAAAAAGATATTTAAAAAAAATCTGCTTGTCTTTCCTATCTAGAACTTGAGCTTTGATCACTTCTCTAGATCTCACAGGTGTGGTGCAAGTGGTAGAGTGGAGGTCTGCTCTTAAAATTTGAAGAAACTGGGCTTCCCTGGTGGCGCAGTGGTTGAGAGTCCGCCTGCCGATGCAGGGGACGCGGGTTCGTGCCCCGGTCCGGGAAGATCCCACATGCCGCGGAGCGGCTGGGCCCGTGAGCCGTGGCCGCTGAGCCTGCGCGTCCGGAGCCTGTGCTCCGCAACGGGAGAGGCCACAACAGTGAGAGGCCCGCATACTGCAAAAAACAAAAACAAAAACAAAACACAAAAATTTGAAGAAACTAAACAAGTATGGGGGTGGAAGCCTGGTTTGTTTAGCAGCATGGCTCTGATGCTCTTCTCACCACTGCCGCCCACGTTTCCTCTTCTCCACTTCCCCCTCTTCTCCCCCCAGTTTCCATATCACCATCAGCCTCATCTTGCCTTTCCTCCTCCTCCTACTTGATCTCTCTTTCCTCCCATCCCCTCTCCGCCTTCTCGCATACTCTTCCTTTCTTTCTTCTTTCTCTTGCCCCCTCACGTCCCCTGCTTTCAACACTCATCTGGATTCGCAGCTCCACATTGAAATCTCCGACCCAAGTATGGATGTCATTCCTTTTCCTTGATTACACTTGACAAAAGATAGTTTGTCATTTTCCAATAGATTTCAGTAAACATAAGGAAAAACAGGAGCAAGGAATACTGTGACATAAAAATTGTTCTGCTTATAAAGTACAGTTCTGTTCTTTATCATAGAACTTACTATAGATCCTGCCTTATTTTAAACGTTATCCTGGGTGCTCCAAGATGCCCAAACTTAAATCCCAAGGGGATAGCACAAATCAGCAAGCAGCTTGGATGAATTATTTTCTTCTTAGCTCTCAATCTTCATATGGAGGGTTTCCTATTGACCAAGAGTTCTCTTTTGTACATTTGATAACTTCATGTTTTTGTTCCCCAGATATTAACTGGTAGCGTTCTGTTTATTTAAATATAGATAATTGTCTAGAAACCCCATTTCAATGGACTGTCCAATGCCCTCTCCAAATACCTGTAAATTCCTGAGAGCTTGTGAGTTTACAGTAACATCTCACTCCAGCCTTCTACCTCTACTATTAATTCAGTTTGTAATCCAGCTCACCCTTCAGCATCAGTTATTTTTGTCCCACACGGTGTGAACCCACATGTGGAGCTCAGAACTAGAATTTATGCCTAATTTCCCCAAAATTAAAAATACACATGCAAAAAAACGAAAAACAATTCACACAAGATATGTGTGTTTCTAACTTGTTGAGACATTGGCATTTAAACCTATATGTACAAAAAAAACTTTAAATAGAATACTAGGCACCTTTGTTCCTAAACATTTCTTTTACTATTTATGAAAATATGAGATTTAGTCTCCCAGTTTGTACCTCATACTTTCTATTTTTATCTCCCTTCTCTTCTCTTCCCTACCTTTCTATTTTATTCTCTGCCTACTCCCTTTCAAGTAGAAAACAAATTAATACCATTATTAATACAGACAATGTTTCATTTTCCCAGCTCCTGTGTTTCAACACTCTTCTGGGCTTTTTTTTGCATACTTCTGTTCAGCTGAAGCTTTGAAATTACCTCCTAAAAGCACTTTCTGTAACCTATTTCAGGCTCCATTGTTTTCTTTATTTGTTTTTCTCCCCCAAAATAGTAGAGATTACTTAAGATCTTTCCAGTGAGATGTGTTCTTTAAACTTTTAGAGTTTTATTTTATCCATACAGATCCAGTGTTTCTAACATATCTTAACAGAACATAATACCCTTTGGTTAATGAGAATTATACATACACAATTATGGAGGGCTAGCTTAGTTTCAGTTTCATTAGTAAGATCATAAACTGACCCAGGTTTTTATGTTTGTGAATGAAAAGTTTCTTGCTAGCTTTTCCTCCAGTTTCCAGTTGCCATAAAATGAAATACTAGCTGGACTCTGTGGGCTATCTTTATTGAATACCCAAAATGAAAGTAATGACCCAAACCATTTTTCTTTCAAAAGACATACCTTAAAAAAAGTATCTTAAATAAATAAATACCTTAAATAAGGTATTTATTTAATGTCAACAAAACAATAAACAACTAATTTAGCAAATATATAGTGATGTTCCCAAATATCCCAGTCCATACAGGAATGTGCCACACATCAAGATTTACTTTGCTATCAGCCCTGAGAAACTGCCCCAGAGTTTTCTCCAATTTTCTGGAAAGGCTCTATATACTAGGATCTGACAACTTGTAAACCCTCATCCCAATAGAGAGAATCTGAATTTTCTTTATGTGCCTCAGTTTTTATTAATATTTGAAGTGTAAACTGTGTCAAGATTTATTGTTTCCAAGTCCTTCCTTGGACAACAGCACAGGTTAGGAACATCAAATAGAAATGGATGGGGACAAGTATTTAGAGCACATGGAATTCTTGATTGGCTGAGTCAATTTTCATTAAAGGAAAATGACAAGAACAAAATTATAAAGGAAGTTTCCAGAAGGAAGAATCTCAGGACAAGCCCTTGCCATAGAAATCCTTTTTTTATTTTTGTTGCAAAGGCCTGAAACCAATTTCCTTGAATACGAGCGGGCTTGTCTGTTACCAGTAGTAAGAGTAAATTCAAGTGGGTCAGGGCATATATGGAGAAAAAAGAAGCTTCTTCCAGAATGGATTAATACAAAATACTCACATATGAATATACATGTCCTCATTTCACTTACATATCCCATTGGAAATATTTTAGTAGGAAATACAGGAGATCGTAAGAAATAATCTTTAAATTAGTAGCTTCTATAAGCCATCCTTATAAGGATACTATGACCATCTGCATTTTGTAAATGAGGAACCAAATTCTGAGGTATTTCTTGTTTATTTAAAATGATCAACCTTATAAGTGGCAGAATCAGGATTTGAACTAAAGTAGGACTAAATTCTTGGCTCTGTCCTTAAAATCACATTGTCTAGACAGATCTAGATATCAGATCAAGGAGAGTGCTGAAATAAACAAACAAGGAGTAATATTTTGTACTAGCTTATGATGGTTTCTAGTTTCCTCACAATCTTAATATATAATTATCCTTCTGTTGCTGTTGCAGTTTTCAGTATCTGCCTGCTTGGTACCCAAGTGTGAAACTCTTCACTTCCTTCCAAATACATAATCAATTTAAACCTTTGATGATTGCTTTCATGTGTTTACGTAGAATAAGTCAATCAGTTCCTACCAAGTATGAAATCATCTAGTGTTTATTTAGAGAGGAAAAAAGTAGGAGAGTGATAAAAGAGATCATGAGAAACACCCTTTTGGGTTCTTAGGTTTGATGGTTTAGATGTACCTGTCTTCTTAGTAAAATGGACACAGAGAAAGTAGGGGTAGAAAATAAAGAAATAAGGAGGAAAGAGAGAAGGGAAGGAAGTGTTCAGGATTAGGACCGTTGGCCAGATATGGGTGAAAAATCTTACACACAAAAACTTCGTTTCTGCCTCATTCTCTCCTTCTCTGTGGTCTGCACTGCTCTGCTAATGAGAAACCCGCAGTTCCAGAACTAAGACTCCTGCTGTCCTCCCATGAATCCTAATTGGCCCAGTGGAGGCTCCTACTCCTGTTCTATCTTCAGCGTGGCCTGGCCATCTGCCCCACAGGGGGCTTGAGGCATCTCCACTGTCTGCCTCGGCTGCTGACCATGCATAGAGAGGCCAGGGAAGGCGCCGATGGTGAGGAAGGACGTAACGATGGAAGATAATGAAGGATCAGAGAGAAAATCCTTCACGGAGAAACCTGTGCCCTGGAAAGGTGGAGAATGTGGGAGAAATGGAGGCACTTGGAGAGTTAGGTTTAGTCAGGTGATGAGGGCCCAGGGATCTGTGGAAATAGGATGGAAACTTCATTTCCATCGCATTTGTTAAGCACCTTTCTGTGTGCATTTTCCACAGTGTGTTGAATGTGTCCTTGGCAAAGGAAGCTGATGTCAGTGACCATCTCAGCCTTACCGATAGGACATGAATAAAGACTGGATCAGGGATTAAATTGAGGGCTTGCTGATAAGGATGAACCACGAGGGACAGATGCATGCTCCCTGATTAGAATGGGTCACCATCCAAAGCTAAGCAGAGAAAGTTAATGAGGAAGGACTTCAGAATTAGACAACTCCCAAGTGAAACAGTGACAACATTCACAGCAACAGCGGATTGGCTTATATGAAGTTACGTGACAGCGAATAGGCCAATGAGGATGAGCTGCCCAGGGCGGAAGTGCCAGATCAGAGGACCCCACTGAGATAAGTTGGGGCTGCCCTTGTTTGGGTCAGCTGTTCTTCCTCTCCTCTCCTCCTTATTTACTTCTTCTTTTTCTCTAGATTCGTTTATGTCAGCAACAGTCTTCTAGCTCATCTCTCTTCATTGTTTTCCCTTGTGCTGCCAACCATTTATTGTCCAACCATAACTCCAAGCCAGTCTCACTTTCCAGGAGAATAAGGATTTTCCATCACTGCTTGAGTTCATCAGTACTATGGTCTAAATGTTTTTGCCTTCCCACCCCAAAATTCATTTGTTGAAATCCTCATACCCAGTGTGATGGTATATTTGGGAGGTGCTTAGGTCATGAGGGTGGAGCCCTCATGAATAGGATTAGTGTCCTTATAAAATAGACCCCACACAGATGCCTAGCCCCTTCAGCCATGTGAGGACACAGCGAGAAGTCTGCATCCCAGAAAAGGGCCCTCATCTGACCATGTTGGCACCCCGATCTTGGACTTCCAGCCTCCAGAACTGTGAGAAATCAATTTCTATAATTTATAAGGCACCCAGCCTGTGGTATTTTGTCATAGCAGCCCGAACTAAGACAATCAGTGTAGCTTCCCACAGCATCCTTTATAGGACTGTCCTCAGGCCACTGAAAACAGACCCCACAGCATCATGAGGATGGTATTCCCAGTCAAATCTGTAAGAAATGACTCTTCCTCTACTAATAAAGAATTTAACAACAGGATTGGCATGAAAAGGTTAAGCATTGGTTCAACTTTAGCTCATCCACATAAGCTCTTTCACAATTTGCTAGAAAAACAACTTCAAGAGCCTTGAGTTAATGATGGTATTAGGAGAGAGAGAAAAGAAAACCAAAGAAGGAAAGAGACCAAGGGGGCAGACAGAATGGCAGTGACAGACACAGGGAGAGCCAGATAAAGGGAAATCAAGTTAATGTGTTTGGAGTTATCTGAACAGCCAATGTGTCTCTTTGCAGAAGAACAACATGCCTCTTCTTAGTTTCTGAGCTAGGGTAGAATTCAAAATAATATGGAAAGGTAAATATGACTCTTATAAAGGAAAGACTCCTTTACCTATCTATCCTTTACCCCTCTTCCTCAGCCCAGGTCTCTCTTGTAAGAATGCATCGCATAGGAGAAAGGCAACCCTGAAATCGCTTCACTCCCCCTGTCGTTAGCTGGATACCACAATTGAAGCTGACTGGAAGGAGTATTATTCTGATGAATAACATTAACTTTGTTGTCAGGAACCTCACAAGCATGGGATGGGAGGAGACGTGGAGAGGGCCAGCACAATTGAGACTTTTATTGGATTGGTAGGCTTTTAGGCAGGCCCTGCTGATTTGAAAGCAAACAACATCTCTCTGCTTGCAGAGGTAATGGAGCTGTTAGGGCGCTATTCAGGACTATGAAAAGACCAGAACGGATCATACCCACAACAATGGACTATCTCTTAACCTAGTTACAAGGTAAGATAGAGACCCCTTCCCACCTGCCTTGGCTCCCTGTACTGTTTTCCTGGATGAAATAGTGAGCTCATGAAGTCGTGCTGCATAAATCTCCAGGAAAGCAGACAATGCCAACACAGAGATGGAAGGAAGGGGATGGAATTGCAACAAAATAGAAAGAACGGACAAGAGTTGAATTCCAGAAAATAAAGGAGAGGAAATGCAACAGGAAAGAAAAGGGACCCAAAAGGCAACAGTCAGTTGAGAGGGGAATAAGAACAGAAAGGGGAATTTAGAGAAAAGGGTGGAGAAGTCAAACTGATCCGAAATGTCTCTGCTGAGTGATCCTGATTTAGCCTCACCATTTGTTGGCTGAGCATCATGCTTTCTTATTTGTTCTTTGTAACTTGCACAGACCACGGAGTTCTCAACAAAGCTGACTATCACACAGGGTGATACTTCATAGACCTGGGCTCGATGTTTCCCTCTGGAAACGGCTGAGGGGAGAAAGGTTGTTTTCTTTCGGTGAACAATGATTTTAAAAGTGTTGAAAGCAAAAATGGCATCCTTTCCTGGGGTTGGGGAGATGGCTTACTAAGCAGTTCTTGAATAACTCAGGATGCATTTCTGAACTCTTTTCTCCATCCTCAAGGGTCCCACAGAGAAGGGCAAAACGCTAGAAGAGGTAACACAATAGAGAGAGGTTTATTAAGTCAGCTGCAGGTGGAGATCAGCGGCCATGATGTGAGTTGGGGTTTTGAGTGTTATGTGGTGCTGCTGCCCTCTAGTCTCCATCAGGATTGCAGGCACTGTCCCAGTTGGTTGTTAAGAGAGCCTAGTGTTGGGAGAACTTCAAGATGGTGGAGAAGTAAGACGTGGAGATCACCTTCCTCCCCACAAATACACCAGAAATACATCTACACGTGGAACAGCTCCTACAGAACACCTACTGAACGCTGGCAGAAGACCTCAGACTTCCCAAAAGGCAAGAAACTCCCCACATACCTGGGTAGGGCAAAAGATGAAAGAAAAAAACAGAGACAAAAGAATAGGGATGGGGCCTATACCACTCGGAGGGAGCTGTGAAGGAGGAAAAGTTTCCACACACTAGAAGCCCCTTCACTGGGGGAGACAGGGGGTGGCGGGGGGTGGGGGGAAGCTTCGGAGCCATGGAGGAGAGCCCAGCAACAGGAGTGTGGAGGGCAAAGTGGAGAGATTCCCACACAGAGGATCGGTGCCAAAAGGCACTCACCAGCCCAAGAGGCATGTCTGCTCACCTGCCGGGGCAGGTGGGGGCTGGGAGCTGAGGCTCAAGCTTTGGAGGTCAGATCCCAGGGAGAGGACTGGGGTTGGCTACATGAACACCACTTAAAGGGGCCTAGTGCGGCACAGCTAGCTGGGAGGGAGTCCAAGAAAATGTCTGGGACTGCCCAAGAGGCAAGAGACCACTGTTTCAGGGTGCGCGAGGAGAGGGGATTCAGAGCACTGCCTAAACAAACTCCAGAGATGGGCACGAGCCGCAGCTATCAGGGCAGACACCAGAGACCGGCAGGAAATGCTAAGGCTGCTGCTGCAGCCACCAGGAAGCCTGTGTGCAAGCACAGGTCACTATCCACACTTCCCCTCCTAGGAGCCTGTGTAGCCCGCCACTGCCAGAGTCCCGTGATCCAGGGACAAGTTCCCCGGGAGGACACAAGGCGAGCCTAAGTCTGTTGCAACTTCTCTCTGGCCTCTGCCGCTGCAGGCTCGCCCTGCATTCTGTACCCCTCCGTCCCCCCAGCCTGAGTGAGCCAGAGCCCCGTAATCAGCTGCTCCTTTAACCCCATCCTGTCTGGGCGGGAACAGACGCCCTCAGGCGACGTACACGGAGAGGCAGGGCCAAATCCAAAACTGAACCCCAGGAGGTGTGCGAACAAAGAAGAGAAAGGGAAATTTCTCCCAGCAGCCTCAGGAGCAGCGGATTAAATCCCCACAGTCAACTTGATGTACCCTGCATCTGTGGAATACCTGAATAGACAATGAATCATCCCAAAATCAAGGCAGTGGGCATTGGGAGCAACTGTAGACTTGGGGTTTGCTTTCTGCATCTAATTTGTTTCTGGTTTTATGTTTATCTTAGTTAAGTATTTAGAGTTTATTATCATTGGTAGATTTCTTTATTGATTTGGTTGCTCTCTTCCTTTGCTTTTTTGTAATATATAGATTTTTTTTTTCCTTTTTCTCTTTTTGTGAGTGTTTATATCTATGCTTCCTTGTGTGATTGTGTCTGTATAGCTTTGCTTTTGCCATTTGTCCTAGGGTTCTGTCTGTCCGTTTTTTTATGTTTTTTTTTTTTTTTCTTTTTGTATACTTTATAGAGCTTGTTATCATTAGTGGATTTCTTTTTTGGTTTGGTTTCTTTCTTCCTTCTTTCTTTCTTTTATTTTTATTTATTTATTTTTAATTTTTTTATTTTAATAACTTTATCATATTTTATTTTATTTTCATTTTTTCTTTCTTTCTTTCTCTTTTTCTCCCTTTTCTTCTGAGCCGTGTGGCTGACAGGGTCTTGGTGCTCCGGCTGGGTGTCAGGCATGTGCCTCTGAGGTGGGAGAGCTGAGTTCAGGACATTGGTCTACCAGAGACCTCCTGGTTCCACATAATATCAAATGATGAAAGCTCTCCCAGAGATCTCCATCTCAGTGCTAAGACCCAGCTCCATTCAACAACCAGCAAGCTACAGTGTTGGACACCCTATGCCAAACAACTAGCAAGACAGGAATGCAATCCCACCCATTAGCTGAGAGGCTGCCTAAAATCATAATAAGGTCACAGACACCCCAAAACACACCACCGGATGCGGTCCTGCCCACCAGAAAGAAAAGATCCAGCCTCATCCACCAGAACACAGGCACCAGTCCCCTCTGCCAGGAAGCCTACACAACCCAATGAACGAACCTTAGCCACTAGGGGCAGACACCTAAAACAAGGGCAACTACGAACGTGCAGCCTGTGAAAAGGAGATAGCAAACACAGTAAATTAAGCCAAATGAGAAGACAGAGAAACACACAGCAGATGAAGGAGCAAGGTAAAAACCCATCAGACCAAACAAATGAAGAGAAAACAGGCAGGCTACCTGAAAAAGAATTCAGAGTAATGATAGTAAAGATGATACAAAATCTTGGAAATAAAATGGAGAAAATACAAGAAACGTTTAAGAAGGACCTAGAAGAACTAAAGAGCAAACAAACAATGATGAACAACACAATAAATGAAATTTAAAATTCTCTAGAAGAAATCAATAGCAGAATAACTGAAGCAGAAGAACTGATAAGTGACCTGGAAGATAAAATAGTGGAAATAACTACCACAGAGCAGAATAAAGAAAAAAGAATGAAAATAATTGGGGACAGTCTCAGAGACCTCTGGGACAACATTAAGCCCACGAACATTCGAACTATAAGGGTCCCAGAAGAAGAAGAGTAAAAGAAAGGGACTGAGAAAATATTTGAAGAGATTATAGTTGAAAACTTCCCTAATATGGGAAAGGAAATAGATCAATCAAGTCCATGAAGTGCAGAGAGTCCCATACAGGGTAAATCCAAGGAGAAACACGCCAAGACACATATTAAACTATCAGAAATTAAATACAAAGAAAAGATATTAAAAGCAGCAAGGGAAAAACAACAAATAACATACAAGGGAATCCCCATAAGGTTAACAGGTGATCTTTCAGCAGAAATTCTGCAAGCCAGAAAAGAGTGGCAGGACATATTTAAAGTGACAAAAGGGAAAAACCTACAACCAAGATTACTCTACCCAGCAAGGATCTCATTCAGATTTGATGGAGAAATTAAAACCTTTACAGACAAGCAAAAGCTAAGAGAATTCAGCATCACCAAACCAGCTTTACAACAAATGCTAAAGGAACTTATCTAGGCAGCAAATACAAGAGAAGGAAAAGACGTACAATAACAAACCCAAAACAATTAAGAAAATGGTAATAGGAACATACATATTGATAACTACCTTAAATGTAAATGGATTAAATGCTCCAACCAAAAGACATAGACTGGCTGAATAGATGCAACAAAAAGATCCATATATATGCTGGCTACAAGCGACCCATTTCAGACATAGGGGCACATACAGACTGAAAGTGAGGGGATGGAAAAAGTTATTCCATGCAAATGGAAATCAGAAGAAAGCTGGAGTAGCAATTCTCATATCAGACAAAATAGATTTTAAAATAGGGACTATTACAAGAGACAAAGAAGGACACTACAGAATGATCAAGGGATCAATCCAAGAAGAAGACATAACAAATTAAATATTTATGCACCCAACATAGGAACACCTCAATACATAAGGCAAATGATAACAGCCATAAAAGGGGAAATCGACAGAAACATAATGATAGTAGGGGACTTTAACACCCCACTTTCACCAATGGACAGGTCATCTGAAATGAAAATAAACAAATAGACACAAGCTTTAAAAGATATATTAAACAAGATGGACTTAATTGACATTTATAGGATATTCCATCCAAAAACAACAGAATACACTTTCTTCTCAAGTGCTCAAGGAACATTCTCCAGGTTAGATCATATCCTGGGTCATAAATCAAGGCTTGGTAAATTTAACAAAATTGAAATCATTTCAAGAATCTTTTTTGACCCCAATGCTATGAGACTAGATATCATTTACCGGAAGAAATCTGTAAAAAATACAAACACGTGGAGACTAAACAATACACTACTAAATAACTAAGAGATCACTGAAGAAATCAAAGAGGAAATCAAAGAATACCTAGAAACAAATGACAATTTAAACATGACAACCCAAAACCTCAGGAATGCAACAAAAGCAGTTCTAAGAGGGAATTTTATAGCAGTACAATCCTACCTCAAGGAATAAGAAACATCTCAATAAACAACCTAACCTTACACCTAAAGCAATTAGAGAAAGAAGAACAAAAAACACCCAAAGTTAGCAGTAGGAAAGATATCATAAAGATCAGATCAGAAATAAATGAAAAAGAAACGAAGGAAACAATAGAAAGCTCAATAACACTGAAAGCTGTTTCTTTGAGAAAATAAACAAAATTGATACACCGTTAGCCAGACTCATCAAGAAAAAAAAGGGAGAAAACTCAAATCAACAGAATTAGAAATGAAAAAGGAGAAGTAACGACTGACACTGCAGAAATACAAGGGATCGTGAGAGAGTACTACGAGCAACTCTATGCCAATAAAATGGACAACCTGGAAGAAACAGACCACCTTCTGAGACTGAACCTGGAAGATATAGAAAATAAAACCAGACCAGTCACAAGCACTGAAATGGAGACTGTGATTAAAAATCTTCCAACAAAAAAAAGCCCAGGACCAGATGACTTCACAGGCAAATTCTATCAAGCATTTAGAGAAGAGCTAACACCTGTCCTTCTCAAATCTTCCAAAATATAGCAGAGGGAGGAACACTCTCAAACTCATTCTATGAGGCCACCATCACCCTGATACCAAAACAAGAAAAAGATGCCACCAAAAAAAAAAAAATCTACAGGCCAATATCACTGATGAGCTTAAATGCAAAAATCCTCAACAAAATACTAGCAAACAGAATCCAACAGCACATTAAAAAGATCATATACCATGATCAAGTGGGATTTATCCCAGGAATGCAAGGATTCCTCAATATACACAAATCAATCAATGTGATAAAACATATTAACAAATTGAAGGAGAAAAAACATATAATCATCTCAACAGATGCAGAAAAAGCTTTTGACAAAATTCAACACCTATTTATGATAAAAAACCCTCCAGAAAGTAGGCATAGAGGGAGCTTACCTAAACATAATAAAGGCCATATATGACAAACCCACAGCCAACATTGTTCTCAGTGGTGAGAACCTGAAACCATTTCCATGAAGATCAAGAACAAGACAAGGCTGTCCACTCTCACCACTATTATTCAACATAGTTTTGGAAGTTTTAGCCACAGCAGTCAGAGAAGAAAAAGAAATAAAAGGAATCCAAATCAGAAAAGAAGAAGTAAAGCTGTCACTGTTTGCAGATGACATGGTACTATACATAGAGAATCCTAAAGCAAGATGCTACAGGAAAACTACTAGAGCTAATCAATGAATTTGGTAAAGTGGCAGGATTAATGCACAGAAATCTCTTGCATTCCTATACACTAATGATGAAACATCTGAAAGAGAAATTAAGGAAACACTCCTATTTAACACTGCAACAAAAAGAATAAAATACCTAGGAATAAACCTACCTAAGGAGTCAAAAGACCTGTATGCAGGAAACTATCAGACACTGATGAAAGAAATTGAAGATGATACAAACAGATGGAGAGATATACCATGTTCTAGGATTGGAAGAATCAACATTGTGAAAATTACTGTACTACCCACAACAATCTACAGATTCAATGCAATCCCTATCAAACTACCACTGGCATTTTTCACAGAACTAGAACAAAAAAAAATTACAATTTGTATGGAAACACAAAAGAGCCCCAATAGCCAAAGCAGTCTTGAGAAACAAAAAACGGACCTGGAGAAATCAGGCTCCCTGACTTCAGACTATACTACAAAGCTACAGTAATCAAGACAGTATGGTACTGGCACAAAAACAGAAATATAGATCAATGGAACAGGATAGAAAGCCCAGAGATAAACCCATGCACATATGGTCACCTTATTTTTGATAAAGGAGGCAAGAATGTACAATGGAGAAAAGAGAGCCTCTTCAATAAGTGATGCTGGAAAAACTGGACAGCTACATGTAAAAGAATGAAATTAGAACACTCCCTAACACATACACAAAAATAAACTCCAAATGGATTAAAACCTAAATGTAAGGCCAGACACTATAAAACTCACAGAGGAAAACATAGGCAGAACACTCTATGACATAAATCACAGTAAGATCCTTTTTGACCCACCTCCTGGAGAAATGGAAATAAGAGCAAAAATAAATAAATTGGACCTAATGAAACTTAAGAGCTTTTGCACAGCAAAGGAAACCATAAAGAAGATGAAAAAAGAACCCACCCTCAGAATGGGAGAAAATATTTCCAAATGAAGCAACTGACAAAGGATTGATCTTCAAAATATACAAGCAGCTCATGCAGCTCAATATCCAAAAAATAAACAACCCCATCCAAAAATGGGCAGAAGACCTAAATAGACATTTCTTCAAAGAAGATTATACAGATTGTGAACAAACATGAAAGGATGCTCAACATCACTAATCATTAGAGAAATGAAAATCAAAACTACAATGAGGTATCACCTCACACCAGTCAGAATGGCCACAATCACAAAATCTACAAACAATAAATGCTAGAGAGGGTGTGGAGGAAAGGGAACCCTCTTGCACTGTTGGTGGGAATGTAAATTGATTCAGTCACCATGGGGAACAGTATGGAACTTCCTGAAAAAACTAAAAATAGAACTACCATATGACCCAGCAATCCCACTACTGGGCATATACCCTGAGAAAACCATAATTCAAAAAGAGTCATGTACCAGAATGTTCATTGCAGCTCTGTTTACAATAGCCAGGACATGGAAGCAACCTAAGTGTCCACCAACAGATGAATGGATAAAGAAGATGTGGCACATATATACAATGGACTATTACTCAGCCATGAAAAGAAATGAAATTGAGTTATTTGTAGTGAGGTGGATGGTCCTAGAGTCTGTCATACAGAGTGAAGTAAGTCAGAAAGAGAAAAACAAATACTGTATGCTAACACATATATATGGAATCTAAGAGAAAAAAAAAAAAGGTCATGAAGAACCTAGGGGCAAGACGAGAATAAAGACACAGACCTACTAGAGAATGGACTTGAGGATATGGGGATGGGGAAGGGTAAGCTGTGACAAAGTGAGAGAGTGGCATGGACATATGTACACTACCAAATGTAAAATTGATCGCTAGTGGGAAGCAGCCACATAGCACAGGGAGATCAGCTCGGTGGTTTGTGACCATTTAGAGGGGTGGGATAGGGAGGGTAAGAGGGAGGGAGACGCAAGAGGGAAGAGAGATGCGAACATATGTACATGTATAGCTGATTCACTTTGTTATAAAGCAGAAACTAACACACCATTGTAAAGCAATTATACTCTAATAAAGATGTTAAAAAAAAAAAGTCATGTACCACAATGTTCATTACAGCTCTATTTACAATAGCCAGGAAATGGAAGCAGCCTAAGTGTCCATTGACAGTTGAATGGTTAAAGAAGATGTGGCACATATATACAATGGAATATTACTCAGTCTTAAAAAGAAACAAAATTGAGTTATTTGTAGTGAGGTGGATGGACGTAGAGTCTGTCATACAGAGTGAAGCAAGTCAGAAAGAGTAAAGCAAATACGATATGCTAACACATAAATATGGAGTCTAAAAAAAGAACAAATGGTTCTGAAGAACCTAGGGACAGGACAGGAATAAAGACATAGAGAATGGACTTGAGGACACAGGGAGGGAGAAGGGTAAGCCGGGACGAAGTGAGAGAGCGGCATGGACATATATACGCTACCAAATGTAAAATAGATAGCTAGTGGGAAGCAGCCACATAGCACAGGGAGATTGGCTCAGTGCTTTGTGACCACCTAGAGGGGTGGGATAGGGAAGGTGGGAGGATGACGCAAGAGGAAAAAGATATGGGGATATCTGTATATGTATAGCTGGTTCACTTTGTTATAAAGCAGAAACTAACACACCATTTTAAAGCAATTATACTCCAAGAAAGATGTTAAAAAAAATCAGTCAATCACCAAAAAATAAAAAAGAGAGAGAGCCTAGTGTTGCCCAGGCTTCTCCACACCTGTAACCTGCAGGGCAGCCGCACTGTTGAGCTCTTGTCCACTCTTGTTGCTTAGCTTTCTTTGGGGGCTATTCATAGAGAAAGAGAAAGGGCAGAGGACCAGGAGATGGATAGGGAACCAGAAGGAGGAAGAACTAAAGGAAAACATCTCTAATTAAATATCGCTCTCCACTGGCCCCCAACCACCGGGATGCTGTTGTGTCTTTCTTCTTTCTGGGTACATTCCCCAGACTGCCTCCATCTTATGTCACAACTTCACCTCCAGTTTCTTGTATCTTCCTCTTATGTTTTTCTTTCTTTCTCTATCATTCCACCGTTGGGGAATTTTAATGTTTATTTAATGTCCGCACAATACACTGTGAAGGATGCAAAGTGGCTGGCGAGGCTCTGACTTCTAGGAGCTCAGAATCAAGCAGGTGACACAAGGCAATAATCATGAACCATTAAACAAACAATAGTCTGATGCTAAGATGGGTGAGGGAAATATGAAGCAAAAAGTGCAATCGTATTTTTAGTTGTTCTTCTGGCTATGAGTGCAACGTTTCCAAACTGCTTAGTGGCTCTGGGCCAAGCTTTAAATCCATTTCACTCAGCCCGTGAAGGACCATTCAGAGCTTAATGCGTCAGCAAAAAAGAGGGAGGTTGGCACAGACCCTCCCAAAGATATCATCAGGGCCAGGCAGAGCTGTGGAACTCACTTTGAGCTTGTGGGTCTGACTAATGGATGATCCTATATTATTAGAAAGAGAAGTTCCTCCATTTGTCATTTATTCCCTCTTTCTTTTCTGTTAATTAAGAGGAGAGAGAGAGTAAGAGAGGGAGGAGACATGTTACAGTGAACATGTAAAGAGAAAGCATGGACACACACACACACACACACACACACACACACGGGGATGACCATTTTTTCCCCACTTACCTGTTTAGCGAGTGGGTTAGCCAAGGTATTTGTTGTGCTGTGTTGTTTTCAGAGTTACTGACCAGAGCAACAACAGGAAATCCATATTTTCCATAGGAGGCAAGGAAGTCAGTGCTATATTTAGGCCAGAGGAAAAAAGAGATCAAGCAGATTACCACAGGTACAAATCTTTGGCATTATGTACAATTGATGTAACTAAAAAGTTAAAAAAAAAATCATACATATTCTGCCATCCCAATTCTACAAGCTTGGATGGTATTATTTTTGGTATAACTTTGTAAGCATTTCACTTGACTGTATATACGTCAGTTGGTGACCTAATTTTGTCACGCTGTATATTGTATGTCTATACCACAGAATTAAAAGTGGGTTGAAATGGTTCAAAGAAATTAACTTTTTCCTAAGCTCCAAATAGAACCATACTCATTTTTGGAAGCTGAAAACATTTGAGTAGCTATATATCCTTATTTTATTAATTATACATAAATCCTTACGTAACTCCTAAATTTGACTATTCCGAGGATGAGGCCTCACAAGCCTTCTTAGATAAGAACAAGTGGTTGTTTTTTTTTTTCTAAAATATTTAAAACCAAGAATATCCCTAGAAGATTTGGTTTCCTTGGACCTACAGCATTTTTCCAAATCCAACAAAGAGCTTTGATAATGAGACTGAAAGTTTGTTTTCAGTAACTGTGCTTATCCATGCATTTTTCAGTTCACATATCAAATGCAGCGTAACAGTCCTAGCCTAGGAAACTAAGCTCATACTGGCTGCTCCGCCAAGAAGGGGCCTTGCAGTGTTCCGTAGAGGGTCTACAGCTTAAGCAGCTAAGAGATCAGAATCATCATAAATGGACCCAAAATATGGGAGAAAGCAAATGCTTTGCTTTCCCCAAGAATAAGACCAAAAAAAGAAATAGAAAATAGACGTTAAGAAAACTCAAGCAAAAATGTGTCAGTAAAATCCTCTCTTCTCTCCTTGTCCCATATATCCACTTTTATCAAAGCCCATGAGATTGTACCTCTATATAATGTATTTAGCCTCCGAGTTAATCTCCCTGTCTCTTAGTCAATTGGCAGGTTGATTTTAGGATATTAGGTAGAACCACAGGAAATTACCCTTTCAGTAGGGCAAAAATGGTGAAATATCAGCAGTTTCCTATGGTTCAATTATTGGATTCTTTACTTACTTTAGTATATTTTTTCCTTGTACAGAATTCAATAATGTCTCATTAATACCTTATGGAGTAAAACCAAAAATCTGAAATGTGGGACCCATGTGTACCCCCTAACCTAACAGATATTATGCCTGTCCTTTAGCTAGTAAAGACCTCCGTAGCACCTCATTGTGTGTATATATATATATATATATATGCTGCAGATTGTGCCTCTGGAATGTTCATTTTTTAAATTTCTTTTTTTTTTCTTATAATTCTCCATCCCTTCTACATACTCTACAAATTCCACGCCTCCCTCAAGTACCTGTGCAGAAATCTATGTTAAGCATAAAGATTTCCTGAAAATTCATACTTCACTGAAACTCTCTGTCCTAGAATATCCCTTCAAATGTACAATTATACTTAGCTCAATAATATCATATGCATAGATATACATTGTTTTAGAAGACCCCATTATTTCATATTGTGGTTGCCTTAGATGCCTGAATGAAACTAAAGTACTTCTAGGATTAAAATAGCTTAGCTTTTCTTTTATTTATTTATTTATTTATTTGGCCCCAGCTACCCCAAATACCTGGAACAGGTCTGACACACCAAAGCAGACCACACTAGCTATATTGACACTTCTCTGACAGTTTATTTCTGTGTAGTAACCACAAAATGCCAATCCAGACACTCTGAGCGGCCTTTAAAGAGCAACTCCCCTTCCAGCTCTCCAGGATAGCAGTTTATGAATACATACCGCTGCAGTGAGTACTGATTATGGGTCATAAAAGAAAGAAAAATAACCCGATAGCAGTCAGCCAGACTCTCCTCCCTAAACCTGCCTCCAGTGCCGATTGCTACAAATCATTACTTACCCAGTCTGTGAGTTAGTAAAGTGCCTGGCTAAAAACACACCAGGCACACAGGAAATTACTGCTGTTGGAGATGATTAAGCGTTATCATAGTATCATGTGATAATAATGCATAATTATCATATATACATATGCATATCATAATAGCCAAAAGCCAAGGGTGCTTACTGTATGCCAGGTGCCTTTGTAAGCTCTTTAGAAGCCTTATACCATCGAGTCCTCACCAACCCTTGTGAGGTCTGTTCATTTGAGGAAATGGAAGGAGAGATGGTTGAGCAGCTTGCCCAAGTTCAATCTTTAGGAAGTGGTAGAGTCTAAACCAGAGCTGCCTACTTGTATAGCATGCTTTTCTGGAGCTGGGACTACCTTGATATAACACAGAGTCCTACTCCAAGGTAACTGGCTTTGCTCAAGATCACACAGCTACTCACTGGCTGAGCCAGGCCTGAAACACAGTTGCTTCACTTCTCCTTGGCTCCTAACACAGTACTCTTCCAACTAAACTCCCCTGTGGTTCATGAACAAGACGAGAAGAATGAAGTTCAGGAGAAGGAGAAGGAGTTCTATTTTGGCTTCATGGATCGATGGTTCATTATTTTTAAAACTTCACTACTGAGTCATTGCTTTCTTTAGAAAAGAGGAGAAAGAAATCTCATCCTAACGCTAGGAAAAATAGAAAATGGGAAATAGGAGGCTCTATTCTGTACCTGGAGCCATTTCAGGTTATAAATATGCACTATTCATGTGTAATTTTTCCACTGGCTGTGGGTGGTGAAAACTGTCCACAACTGGAATTTCTCCAAGTATAATGGGAATTTGGCCTACAGATGACTTCAATGCAGTTCATGTTTCCAGAGGACTGGGAAAAGTAGAAGTGATTTTAAGACAGACGGTAGTGAAGAGACTCCAAAGCTAAGTAGCCCTGGTATGTAGCTTAGTGAGATTTTACTAGGCCAAGAACAAGCAAGCAGGCAAACATACAAAAACCATTAAAGCTAAGAACAGAAAATTACCATAATACTGGCTTTGGCTGCTGGTTCTGGTTCTGATTGCTTGTAGACAAATTTAGACTCGTTCATTCATTCATTTCTTCATATATTTATTTTTAACTTTTCCCGGACCTTGAAAATTAAACCGACCCTGCAGCTCTTCCCTTTGTTTGGCTCTTGAGAGAAGAGTCAAAGTTCCTGTAAAGGAAAATACCCCCCTCCCGTGTGGCCTCTTTCCTCTCACACTCTTCCATGTACAGCACAACTTCACTTCTGACACTGGACCTGTAGGTTTTCCACACATCAAGCAACTCCACAACCCCAGCTGGGTATCCTGCAGTTCAACTCAATGCTGACGCTATGTTCTCGGAGATAGTGTTAGATCCCACAGGTTAGGGGTTCAGCCCTAAAAGACTGCCCCTACCTCCCTCCACTTCAGGTGCTAATCACAAGTCCAGGTTGTTACCTGTGTTTCTGAACCCACCAGCTACAGATCAGAGGATCTCATGCCCCCCTCCTCAAGTTTGATTAATTTGCTAGAGCAGCTCACAGAATTCAGGAAAACATTTTTCTGATTAGGTTACCATTTATTATAAAAGGATATAACTCAGCAACAGCCAGATGGAAGAAAATAAGGCAAGGTATGTGGGAAGGGGCGTGGAGCTTCCATGCCCTCTCCCCGAATCTCCACATGTTCACCCGGAAGCTCTCTGAATCCCTTTGTTCTGGGGTTTTATGGAGGCTTTATTACGTAGGCTTGATTGATTAAATCTTTGGTCATTGGTGAATGAACTCCCATCTTCAGCTCCTCTCCGTTCCCTGGAGATCAGGGGTGGGGCTGAAAGTTCCAAACCTTTAATCACCTGGTTGGTTCTCCTGGCAACCAGCACCTACATTTAGGGGCTATCTGAAAGTCACCTCGGTAACATAAACTAAGATACGGTTGAGAGGGGCTTGTTAGGAATAACAAGACATCTTTATTGCTCTTATCAATTAGGAAATTCCAAGGGTTTTAGGATCTCTGTGCCAGAAACAGGGATGAAAAGCAAATATATATTTCTTATTATAAATCACAGTATCGCAGCTCCCATGCTATCTCCCACTGCCCATGCCCTGCTGTGCTTTGCTCAGTGCTCCCTGACGTCCAGCTATCAGCATGTGTCAATGGTGTGTTCCATTCCCCGACTTGCACTCTCCCACTCTTCTTCATTTAATGCTTTCTTCTTTTCTCCATTTCCCTCCCTGAGTTCAAGCCCCTGGCAAAAAAAAAAAAGATACCACAAAAGTACAAGCACAGAGATGCTAAGTGTTTCAGGGGGTTAACATTGTTTCCTGAACTTTATGTGCTATTCCTAATTTTTACAGTGGATCCTATGGTAAGCCAGTTGATGTACTTTATTTTTTTCATCTATAAAGTGGGGTCATAGTGCTGGCCTTTCTCTTGAAAGATCACTGTGATATGTTACACCCTGGAGAACAAAGCCCATGTTAGCGAAGGCTGCATTACTTACACTGGTGCCTGATCTGAGCCAGTGGGCAGTGAGCTGGAGTAACAGGACAGGCAATGAGGCCATGCCTGGCTGTGATGACCAATGCTCTAATGAGATTTCCTACAAAGAACACATATCCAGCATTTTGTTTTATTTCATTTTAATTGAAAGCTTAGGCAATGCTTCATGCTTCATAAACATTCTGTTATTTTCAGATCAATCTACTATACTGGAAAACTTAATAAACAAATAGATAATGGTCCTGCTGAGCTGTTCAGCATTCCTTATTCACATCTCACCAGCTTCATACTCTGCCCGTGGAGTTGCATCTCTTGTTTTTTTTGTTTGTTAGTTTTTTTCAGACATTAATTTTCAGAAAGAAATGATCTGCTGCAGGAAAGGGTGATAAAGACCAGAGCACCCGCCTTGTAAACTACTTTACATTTGGTCGGTTTTGAGTTATATGTAATGTCCCATGGTTAACCCTTTTTTTTTTCTTCCAAAATAAATAACCAGGACAGGATTGCTCTCTCCATTCAGGTTTTTGGTTTGGTTTGGTTTGGTTGTTTTTAAAGAAAGCAGTAAAAGTCTTCCTGGAAACCTCTGCCTCCAGGCATGTGTGATGTGTCATTCTGTTTGGTTATAGTCACCTGGTCCAACGCAGGTGGCATGTAAGGTGTGACTAACAGAAGGCAATTTGGTCGGTGTCTCAGGATCCTGCCATGGTCTCCTCTTTGCCTTGCTGCCTCTATACAGCCCACCTTGAAAGGTTTGACACTTAATTAAAGGAAAGAGATTAAATAAACAAAATGGATTGCCAGTGGTAAGAGTGACTACAGAGGTGGAAGATCCCAAATAAATTCTGCTCTCATTCCAATTACAGACAATGAGTGGTAAAACCCAGAGATTTCTTCAATCTCAAAGTCCCTGGGAGGGAAATTCCTAAGCATGAGAGAGAGGAAAATAATGATTCCTTCAGTATGGGGCTATACTTTATTTAGTATTTATTAAAAGTAAAGAACAGTGTCTGGCACATAGTGAATACTCAAAAAAATCTGACAATGATGATGAAGATGTGTATCCCATGCATCTAGCCTGGAGATGGCACACAGCAACTACTTGTTAAATTTGTTACTTTGTTAAAAATGAATAGTTTCATTCTCTGAAAATCCCATAAAAGTGGTAATTTTCAGCGTTGCCCTCACTCCTCTAGGCAGACATTCTTGAGTCCCATGCTCCAGTGTTTCACTAACATAATGCTGGCCCATTAGAACCATGGTCAAGACACTGATAGATGTTAGGGACTCAGGACAAGGAGATCCTTGCCTCAGTGGCCCTTCAAACACAAGGGCCTGAGTCTTACATATGATAAACCAGCACCAGGGACACGGTCCTAAGAGCTCCTTGCCTTAAGTCCATATTGAAATGGCTAGAATTTGACATTTTCAACATGACATGAGTAAGAAAAATTTCAAGGGTAGAAAAAGGAGAAATAAATGGGAAAAACAAAGACCAATAGAAAACATGCATCCTTTCTTACATTAGTTGAGGACTGAAATCATCTCTTTGCACCTAGTGTTTGTTTAATGGTTCCTTGCTTAAGCCATAAGATGTTTGAAAACTGAGATCATAGATGATTTAGTAAAACCCAGAACATGTAGCGTGCTGTCTGGATTGAGAGGTGGGGAAAGGTCCTAAATATAAAGGAAAAGGTGAATTAAAATTTCAAAAGTAAAATTAGAAGTTGATCAGCTCAAAACACTGCTGACAAAGCAGAGGGCCTCGGTCTCCCTTGGTAGTTTATCAGTGAATGGCAGAGAGTTTGATTCCCCATTTTACTGTGGTTAACAAACTATTATGATGACTCAAGTGAGATCTTACATACCAATGTCTGTGGCCATGTGTATTATCACCACCTTATGAAGAAGGATCAAAGTTAAATTATCAGTTGGGCTATGACACAACTCATAGTTAGACAATCCCATGATTCATGATTTACACTTATTACCTAGTTCTTATGAAAAGGTATGGGGTCAGATTACACAAGATAGATACATTTCTTGACTCTGCTATACCATGCTGTCTTTCCCTCTTCTCTTTTTATTTAAGAAGGGTAAACAGAGAAGAGACAGACAGGAAGAACAAATGAAAGTGTGCCTTCATCTTTTTGTGTTCCTGATAAGTGACTTTGGTTTTCTCTCCATAATCAAACTCCACTGGCCCATCTCAGATGTATTTGGAAACAGGGTGCTAGATACATTATTTTTACCTAATGTCTAAAAGAACTGCAGCAGCAATAGAAAAAGGAAAAGGAGATTCTTGCTAGAGCCATGGGTACATGTATCCACCTCTCTGACAAACACAGCTCAAGCAAGTATGAGCAGGGGAGAAAAGGTACAGGATGGAGGAACGGGTGTGTTGGGGACTCTCTAAATGCACTTGACGTTAAATGGATGCCTGAGGTGAGCATACATACATATTGATGTTCAAGGTGTGGATGGGGACAGACGGACGGTTAAAGACTGCCTAGGCCTTGAGCCGGTACACTTGTTAAACATGGGACTGTGTGTAGGTGCTGTATCAGTGTGTGATGTCACAGTAAGTGATCAGAGGGAAAGTGAATGAGGGAGGTGAATGAGGTTCTGCCTTTACTTATGTTTCTCCACTAATTAAGTAAGAAAGTGCTCTCAACCGGGGCTTCCCTGGTGGTGCAGTGGTTGAGAGCCCGCCTGCCGATGCAGGGGACACGGGGTCGTGCCCCGGTCCGGGAAGATCCCACATGCCGCGGAGCGGCTGGGCCCGTGAGCCATGGCCGCTGAGCCTGCACGTCTGGAGCCTGTGCTCCGCAACGGGAGAGGCCACAACAGTGAGAGGCCCGCGTACCGCAAAAAAAAAAAAAAAAAAAAAAAAAAAATCAAAAAAACAAACAAAGTGCTCTCAACCATGTATTAGCAGTCATGGTGTGGATCTCACCAGGGAAAGATGCTTTGTAATTCCTCACAAAAGCCGAATGAGGAAGGTAGGCGGGGAGAAACTTACAGTAAATCTCCTCATTAATGAAAATCTGGTTTTAAGGCGATTTGCTTTGGTTCACAGCTTATTTTCAAGATCAGGATTAATATTAATTTTAAAATTATGGAAAGTGGATATAATTAAGAAACAGCAGGTTCTCTGTGCATAGCTGTGTGTGTCCTCTGGGGATATATAAGTTGGAAGGATGTGGCTTTCACGGCAGGTTGTCTAACTGTCATGGTGATGGTCTGTGCATGCATTCCTGTTGTCTGGAACAGCTGCATGCTTGGAAAGGTTTGCATCTTGAAGTTGAGATGGAGTGCCCTGGGCATTGTAAAGATTTGTATCAGGAGTACAATATAGCTCACATCTTCATGTGCTCTGTAGTCATAATAACAGCGATGTTAACAGTAAATACATCTGAAGCATTAAATATGTACTAGGCACAGTTTCACTCATTTAATCCTCACAATAACCCTATGAGACAGATTTTGTTATCTGTGTTTTAGAGAAGAGGAATATGACCCACTGAAAGGTTAAGGAACTTTCCCAAGGTCATATAGCTAACAAGTAGTAGGAGGCACATCCTGAACCCAAACAGGGTGGTTCCAGAGTCCACGTGATCAAACACAAGGCCAGCTTACCTGTGCATGCACACTGGAACTGGAGCTGTGTAAAAGGTAGATGAGTTGTGTGTGTAAATTACATCCAAGCAAAAAATACGTAGTCAGTATAGCATGCTACGAGAGCTATGTAACACATGCCGTATTTCATCAGTTCTAAGGTACCTATATTTTATTCACAAATTAATATTTCTGAAATTGAATTACATCTTAGAGTTGATGATAAGAAAGCATTATGTTATAATTTAATTGGCCATATATGTTTCTTTCTTGGTGACTCGTAAAATAACGATGCATCTTCTAATCAGTACCATCCATTGTCAATAAAATACAGAAGGTAGTTTTTAATGCACGTGAGCAGTAAATTAAGGGGTAGTATATAAATGCAGATGAAAGGATATTGGTAGATATGAATATGTTTGTTTCCCGGCTAAAGTTTAATACATCTGCCCTGACACCAAAAAAAAAGAAGTGCGCATTTCCTCCAGGACGGGTTCCACAAGATAAGGTAGCAAACATGGAGTAATATCATTAAGAAAATCAGAATGCAAAATGAGGGACAAAGTTGACAATTAACCTATAATGTGTAAAGAACAGATAAGTGCATGCTAGTAAATAAGCAAATGGGCGACTAATTCTAATTAGTCATTAGCGACAACTCCTAATTCTTAATTAGGAGCTGGAGTCAAGTTCACCCCAGTCAGATTCCTAGCTCTGTCCTTACTGAACATAAGTGCACAAGTTGCCGTGTTGCCAGTGGGCCCGGTCCTAGAGGAAATGGGCATCTTATGTTCTTTGAGTCAGGGCAGGTGCATCAAACTGCACCACTTCTACCAATATTCTTTTCATTCGTTTGTACGTATTTCCTAACCTCTAGGCGCCTCAGTTTCCTAATGTGAGAATTAGGGAAAATAAGTCCACCTTTGAAATGTTTTTCTAAGAACAAACAAAAACATTTATACAAAATTTCTGGCACGTGGCAAGTACTCACCAAAATATGGTTGGTGAATTTTTTCTTTTTTTTTTGCTAATGAGGCCATATCAGAAGCATCATATTCTGACCCTGTGCCTTCTTACTTTGTTATTAGTGAAAGGTATCTGACGCTTCATTATACTGTTACTGAGAGCATTCCTGCAGCATTAATCCCCGCCATCCTGAGGATCACTTCCGTGGGCAACAACAGCTTTTCACAAGAGGGTGCTAGATCCCTTTCTGGGCTGAATGTTCACATATATCATTTACATGAATCAAAATTCATGAAATCTTTCAAGGTAATTAAAATATAGTTATATGCTCTGTTACAATTTTCAGATTATCTATCTATCTATTTATCATCTATCTATCCATCTATCTATCATCTATCTATCTACCTCTCCATCATCTATGTATCTAGTCTAAGTTTTCTGAAAAATAGTCCTCATTTCAGGCTCAATATCCATATAATTATGCCTACGTCTATAGGGACAATTCTGAAATAGGAATCTGTCTTACAGTTTCACAGCTTTGTATCCCCATTGGTTTGGGGCGAGAAGACGTGTGTACCGATATTGATCCGTCATTGCTGCTGGAGTAGGGCATGGGCTGTGGAACTGAAGCACGTTTCTGATGCTAAGGGTGGATTAGTATTTTAATGAGGGTCATGGTATATAAGATTCACATTTTTAACTGGAGAAATCAAAGCCTGGAGTGATTCAATGATTTGCTTGGGTGATTAGCTATTCTGCTTATTTTCTGTCTCAAATGTTAGCTCCCAGTTGCCTAAATTGGATGGAAGGATGACATGGAGAAGGAGACTGTCACAGACATGAGGTTTACATCTGGTTCTGTTGTCTGCTTCTGTTTTCTAAAAGGGGAACATGGGTCATCAAATTCTGAAAATATAATGAACTAAAGAGCATCCTGTTGTATATTTCAGGACTTAAACTAGAAGAAAGAATCAATGTCTTGGCTTTTTTATTGTTTTTATTGGTCTTAAGAGTTAAATAATATTTTAGAGATACAATGCCCAGCTTTCACCTACACAGTTTTGCTGGCACGTGCTTGGACTTGGGTGCTGGGAATATTTAAGGCTGAGTGACCGCTGCCAAGGATATCATAGGTAGATTGTGTCTCGGTTACATTTGTAAATCAAGTAACTAGCATTTACCAGTCATGCAAAGGGCACTTACAAAATATCTGTTTAATGACAATAATTTTCTGATATGGGTTAAATGTTGTCTCCTATTATACCTGACGTTTATTCTAAATCTAGTGTTCCATATTAGAGCTAAATCTAATCTATGTATAAGTATGCTGTATATCAGAATGTAAAATTCTGTATCTTTTAAAAATCATCTTCTTATCTCTTGGGAAACTAAATGGTGTTAAAGAGAGAGGTTGTGATTTAAATCTTTCACACCTGGATTGAAATCCCACCACACTGCTTTTGTGTTGCATAACTGTGGGCAGGTTCTTAAGTTGACTGAGCTTTAGAATCTAGGTTTATCAAATGGATAGGATAATACCTACTTCCTGAGGCTGTAATAAAATTTAAATAAGCACATATGGTATATACTAGGAACTCAACAAATAATGCTTCTCTCTAAATGAATCAGAAAATCTTAGGTTATCAGCCTTCTGCTAAAGTATAATCTGGGCATAGCTATATGGTAAAGAATACTTTAAAAAGAAAAGCAAAAAATGTTAGTTTTAATATTTAATTAAACCCTGCTGTGTTATATTCTGCAGTTGGTTTCTCAATCCTGTGTTGCAGGTACAATTTATGAAATGTATCTTGATAGTATAACATATGCACTATATGAGGCTGTTCACATTTATAGCACTTTGAGAGGAATTATCTCTTATTGTTCTGAGTGCAAAAGGTTGCGTATACAGGCTACCATCGGGGAGGCCAACTGATATTCCTAAATCGAACAGTTGATTAGAGACTGTCTTTCTTTATTCCAGCTGCTATAACAGAATATCATAGACTGGATGGCTTACAAACAGTAGGAATTTATTTCTCACAGTTCTAGAGGCTGGAATATCAAAATTCAGTGTCTGGTGAGAGCCCATTTTCTGGTTCATAGAGGGCCTACTTCTCACTGTGTTCTCACGTGGTGGAAGGGACAAGGGAACTCTCTGGGTTCTCTCGTATGAGGTCACTAATCCCATTCATGATGGCTCCACCCTTATGATCTAGTCACCTCCCAAAGGCCCCACCTCCTAATACCATGATATTGGGAGTTAGGATTTAACGTATAAATTTGGGGTGAGGGAGGGACACATTTAGTCTACAGAACAGACAGACCTTTTAAAAGTTAGTCTTGCTTAAAAAAAATATTTTTTTGCTGGGAGTTACAAAGGCAAGTAAAAATATGATTTTGTTAGAAAGCAGAGATAGTTACTTGAATCCTTTCAATGTTAATGAAATATTCATTAGAAGTAGGGGTTAGAGGGCTGCCTTAAACTAAGACAAACATTCCTGGCTAGAGAGAATATCAGGGGATAAAATCATTTCTACTATCTTTAGACAGAATAGTTATAGACAAGGAAAATACTAAATAGAAAAAAAAAATGTTCAAAAAAAATTCTGCTCTTCTCCTTGGGGTTCCTGGGGAAATGTGCTTTAGTGCTCAAAAGGCGTGCAGACTTTACCGAAGATAGTCATTGGCATATTTATAGCAGTTCATAGTTTCAAGGAGTTACTTGCTATTCCACCTTTACAAAAAATGAAAATGGGGCTTAGCATCAAACCAGAAATTATCTGGAGTTGGCACTCAACCCAGACCTTCTGATTCCATGTCTATAGCAATTTCCTCTATAAGTCAGACCCCATCATGGCTTCTGTGATGAAATAACAATTTTAAAAAAGAAAAAGAAAAGCCTGCACTCATTCATTCAGTTGATCTTTCAACAAATATTTAGGGAGCGACTATCATGTACTCTGTTAAGGTCGAGCAGCTTATTAAAAATCTCTCCTAGAGGATCTCTCCATGAAGGCCAGACGCGTTATCGATCAGTATTGATCACTCACTGGCAAGGTCATTGAACTGAAATGATCCAGAGTAAATTAGAAACACAGAATTCTGTTAGAAAGTGATTGATAACGAACAAAATTAAAATTGAGAAAAATGTACTATTATTGCCTTTTGCCTCCTTTAAATGTTGATATGTAATAAATCTTTGTGTTTGTTTATATCTAATGGTAAATGGTTCAACCATTCATATAGATATATGAATATATGTGAGAGAGTGATATATATGTGGGTATATATATGAGATTTATAATATATATACATATGTGTATGTCCCTGTTATATATGTATATTTATATATGAAATGTCATTTGGAGTCAAAACTGAATTTAAACTTTCAAGATGTCAGTGGGATGAGCAGTCCATGAGGTCTGGGCAAACGTAGGTCACTAAATGTTTGGGGAGGGGAAGGGGACCAACAGAGAGAAGAAATTGGACTGTGAGCATATATTTCAAAGCCTTGAGGTTCTGCCAGGAACCCAACATGGGATGGTGGGAGGGTGTGGGAGCCTGGACTCGTTGTTCATTTCCTCAGGCTTCTTTTCAACCTGATTAATCCTTCCTGTCCAAGGAGTAATATTTTATTTGACAAAAGGGTCATTGCTTATTAGAACATTTGAAAATGACAGTTTCAGAAATCAAATCAAAGTGTCAGAAGTATCACCACCGAAAACTAACAAAAGTGTCTCCCCGACTTGTGTATGTGAATAACCATCGTGCGTGCCCAGGGCCCAAGGCAAGTTTTATTTTAGGATCCCTTTACATCTCCTCTCTTCTCTTCCTGCCTATTCTCTTCTGGATATAGAATATTTCACAGATATGCCCTTCATTGTCACATGGGTCACACAAGATGTTATTTTTGTTCCATAAACTAATCCAAGACTGTTCTCACATCTTAAAGTATTTAAGCAATTAAATGCCTCCTAAATCCACACTGTCAGCAGTCTCAGGCTTCTCAGTGTAGCTATCCTTTGCTTCTGCAAGGATTTAGGGAAGGTATTTTGTTCCAGTTTCCACTCACCTCTACCGTCTCTCTATCCCCAGTACAGGTTTTCTGTCTCTCCAGGAGGGTCTATTATGTTGTCTAAATAGCCCCAGGAGAACCACAATTAGATCTATGTATTTTGTCTTCTATACTCTCTTCCCCATCCCTTTGAAACTTCCTTGTTTCTGCCTTCCCTTCCCAATTCCCTTTGCCCAATATAGATGCTTCATGATCTTGGGCCTCCTCTTCTAGAAAAATGGATTCTGGCTGCTGCTCACACTTCATTAGGTTACCACAACCAATATTTTCTACTCTCTCTGGACAATGCCCTACATCATCCCTCTCCCACACTCCCATCCAGGACTGCAACTGTTACTCGTTCATTTATGTATTCAATAGCTACGAACTGTTTGCCTAAAGATGGGCAAGCCAAGAAAAAAGGATAAAATAACGAGCAAAAAAGACATGGTCTCTGTCCCCATGGAGAATTGAGTACAGTGGGGAAGACGTTCAAGTAAACTGACTATGGCAATACGATGAGTAGGAACTTGACACGATACATCGAGGAAGACTTCCCCCGAGGGGTAAAAAGGGATAGTAAGTGAGGAAAAGAAATAGTAAAATGATAGGGGAAGAGAAAGAGTGTTTCAGGAAGAAGGAAAAGTATTATGAAGACCTACAGGGGAGAGAAAGTATGTTATTTGAAGGACTAACAGATGTTTGGTGTGTTTAGAGAGTGGTAGACATGAGACAGTAACCGGATCCAGGGGAATAATGTCAACTATTTTAAGAGATTGCACATTGTACAATAACGAGGGCTACTGAAAGGTTTTTTTTTTTTTCTTAATGGAGTAACATGGTAATTTAGAGTTTTATAAAGATTACTTTGACTCCAATGTGGAGGATAGGTGTGAGGACTAGGGACACACACACACACACACACACACACACACACACACACTTCTTTTTTTTTGTTTTTTTTTTTTTTGCAGTACGCGGGCCTCTCACTGTTGTGACCTCTCCCGTTGCGGAGCACAGGCTCCGGACGCGCAGGCTCAGCGACCATGGCTCACAGGGCCCAGGCGCTCCGCGGCATGTGGGATCCTCCCGGACCGGGGCACGAACCCATGTCCCCTGCATCGGCAGGCGGACTCTCAACCACTGCGCCACCAGGGAAGCCCTGCACTTCCTTTTAGCACCAAAACATACGGGCTCTGACTTACAAGTCCTTAACCAAAGTCTCTTCACTCTCATCTATAATAATTATTCTTTGTGTTTCTAGTGAGACAGAGATCAACCATAGAGACTTAAGTTCCCTGAGTAGTAGATCTCTCTTGCTCCTCCCTTTGCTTCTCACTCGTCTCACCCCTTCCTGGTCCAAATGTGGTCCATGGACCAGCAGTTAGCATCTCCTGGGAGAAGTTTAGAAATGTGAATAGCAGTTCCCACCCCAGACCTACTGAATCCGAATCTGCATATGCTCATTCCCGAGTTGATGCCCCTGCCCATGCAAGCCTGAGAAGCCTGTTCTAGAAATCTACCTTAGACTCCCAACCCTTAATTCTATCTCTGTTTTAGAGACTAATATAAATGTATTAGTGAGATTAAACATAAGCATGTGAATAAACATTAAAAAAACTTTCCACTTTATATCTTCAAATGCAAGTAATGCTCCCAAATGATACTTCCACAGCGGTCCTGTTCTCACGGTGGATTGATTACAGGTTTTGTGAGTTGTAGAGGTGGGATTTTCCCTAAAATTACCTCTAGCATGTTTTCCACTTGTGCCTTCCAGTATTTCAACTGAGTGTCAGGTCAACCTGCACTGCGATAGCCTTGCAAAAGCAAAATTTAAGCCTGTGGGCTGTTGCTTCTGATATACTTAATGAGCCTTCTTTTAATCATCCTATTTTAAAATGTTTTCTACATGCCTATTTCATTTCTAAGTTTCCATCGAAAACCACGGCTTCTGCAACACCCACAAAGCCTAATCATTTTCATTTGCATGGTTTATAAAACAGTTTATGAGAGAGAAGCAAATGATAAATGAACAAGTGACTATCAATAGTTTCTTTAAAATAGGAAGTGTGGGGCTACTGTATTGAGTGGGAAGAGATTCAACCCAATCTGCTACGTGCCTAACTTCTATCCTTTAGCCTGGCCCAGGGCAAACAGGTAACCAGTGAAGGCAACCTCCAAGGCACTTAAAATTCTCAATCACCAAAAATTATTCAAGAATGTTAAGAGTTCTACAGGGCTTCCCTGGTGGCGCAGTGGTTGGGAGTCTGCCTGCCGATGCAGGGGACACGGGTTCATGCTCCGGTCCGGGAAGATCCCACATGCCGCGGAGCGGCTGGGCCCGTGAGACATGGCCGCTGAGCCTGCACGTCTGGAGCCTGTGCTCCGCAACGGGAGGGGCCACAACAGTGAGAGGCCCGCGTACCGCAAAAAAAAAAAAGAGTTCTATAACCACTGGGGCAGTGGAAATAAACATTGACCTGAGGAGAAAAATGAGGAGATCCGGGTTCTGATCTTGGCTACATTACTAATTAGCTGTGACTTCACACATATTATTCCTAACTGGGCCTAAATGTCCTCATCTATAAAATGGAAGCCATAGACCAGACAATCTCTGAATACTTTCAGATTCCACACGCATTCCGTTTATCTGAAAATTGGCAGTCCATATGTGCTGCATAATGTTGGAAACAGTTGGGAAAGCATAATGTCCAATTAACCAGCGCACCGCCGTTTCCCAGACATCCTGAGTTAGCAGCAATGTACACTCCTGCATGCAAGCAGCCTCTCTCAATCATGCTCCTCTAAGTAGCAATTTTTGCCAAGTCTAACCAGCGGTCCTTTTGACTTGCTGCTGTTTATTTTTCCCTCTAAGCTAACTAAAAGATTATACCTTTCCTGAAGCTTCTGCCGAATGCTTTCCTCCCTGTCCTAAAAATTAGGAAGAAAATGTCTCTGGGAATCAAAGTCATTGACTCTATCAGCAATGTTTCCACAGTACCATGCTTATGTGAGCACTTGCTAAGTCTCCTTTAACAGTAGTCCTGAAAATGAAGCAAACTCAAGACGGTTCAGCTGCCTTGTCCTCCTCTCCTTAGAGATGCCTCTAGCTTCTCGTTAAACGCTCTTCTCACTGCTCTCCATCCCCAACCCCACATGGAAAGACCCAAGTGGTCCATTGGTATCAAAGGCTGCTTTGGTCTTTTCCTTCCTGTCATTGCATTTCTTAAATATTTCTTTTTGTGTACAGTAACTCCACTTGAAATAGTACAATGAAGACAAAGTGAAAGCCAAATTTAAGACTTGAAGTTGAGTAATTTAACACTGTATCTAACAAGGAAGAGCCCATTTCGACTGATTCCTTTGCCCAACCTGAAAACAGCCTGTGACTTTTCCTTCTATATCCAGTGGTCTTCCAACAACACTTATCATCCATGTGAACTTACATTACACCAGGCACTTTACATAAATCATCTCATTTTATCCTCATCATGCTGCAAGAGAGTATTTTGTTTGTTTGTTTGTTTGTGTTTATTTGGAGGTACGCGGGCCTCTCACTGTTGTGGCCTCTCCCGTCGCGGAGCACAGGCTCCGGACGCGCAGGCTCAGCGGCCATGGCTCACGGGCCCAGCCGCTCCACGGCATGTGGGATCTTCCCAGACCGGGGCACGAACCCATGTCCCCTGCATCGGCGGGCGGACTCTCAACCACTGCGCCACCAGGGAAGCCCGAGAGTATTTTTATCCTAATAGTATAAGTAAGGAAACTGAGGCTAGAAAAAATATGCTGTTTGCCCAGACGTTACCCAGCTGGTGAGAGGCTGAGCAGGGATTTGAATCTGGGTTATTCTGACTCCCAGCCCCTAGTCTTCCATTGTATCAGGCGTTGCAGCTTTGCTCCTAACATGGGTTGTATCCTGGGATGAAACACCTAATAGTGATCCAACTGTGTATCCATCTCAAAGGAGAAGGTCCAAGAAGGGGACTTGGTGTTTATGGTTGAATCTGATGTCCCTGATTGCCCTTTTGGGGTTTCTCTTTTCATCTGCTCCCAAATCCTCTGCCCATCTGTGGGCTTTAGGAATTGAGTACATTTTATCACCTCACCCATCTTCTAGGTCAGTGTTTCCCAAATTTTGATGTGCTTAAGTATCTTCTGGGTACCCGGAGGTTGAATAGCTTAAGGTAGGATCTGATAATCTGCATTTTACAAGCATCCCCCTCCACCAATGGAGAAATATTATGAAAAATACTAGAACATCCAGTCTATCTTCTCTATCCTGAGTAAAGGGTAGTTTTCTATATTTCCCAGGTCTGGAAAACAATCCACAGGTGAGTCTTTATACCTTTTCCTTGCTAAAGTGTGCCCTAAACAAGGACATGCTATGATAAAAATATGAATTAGGATTACTGGTGAGATCCATTGCTTTTTCAGCCTGTATTTAGTTCTGAAGTCTTTAGGTCATCCCATGTGACTCTGGACTATTCTTCATTTTCTCTGTGGACTTTTCTGAAAGTAATAAAGTTACTTCCCTTTCTGGTTTCAGAGGGTTTCTCCTAGGTTTCAGTATATTGTCCTGCCCAAATTAAGTAGATATTTTATTTTCCCCATTCTGAAGATTTCTTTAACTTAAGTGGAATAGCTTTGAATCCTGTCTCCAACATTTGTTATCTGTGTGACTTGAGCAAATTATTTTTTCTCTAATAGTTTCCTTTTCCTCATGTGTAAGGCGACAGTGGTGGGTATTAGTGCTTATGTTCTGGAGCTGATGTAAAGATTAAAGAGCCAATGCCCCTGTGTGGCCCATTCACATCATAGTAGAAGTGAAAGGCTCCCTTTAAAGTTGTTCAGTACACAACCTGTGCAGCTGTATGAAGGGACCCTAAAACAAACTAATATTTTTAAAGAGTTTAGCACAATTCCTTGCATTGCCATCCCCAAATGGTGCCCATTGTTTAATATTTATCCTCACCTTCAACTATTTCTATATGATTTGTTCTTATACTCTTGAAATATATGCAATTGCCATTTGTTAAAGTTAATTCTACTTGCTTGACTCCTTAATTTGGGGTCCAAGATAACTGGGCTGGTTATGAGAGTGGCCCTAGTCTTACCTACACTGTGGATTTGCCTAAATTCATCCTCTTTCTCTCACCATAGTCTGCCTGTAAGCAATGATACGTCTTTGTAAGGTGGCTAGTTAAGGTTAAGGGTGCAGTCCATACCTATGAAACCTTTTTTTTTCCTGTGTGAAATACTAACTAGCCTGGCCAGAGATTGAACCAGCTACCTTGACCTCATTAGCACTGCATTCCAAGCAGCAGAACATTTTGCTTTCATTATTTTAATAATGTGACAATGATTATAAAGATACAGCAAGAGCAGTACAGAATCTAGAAATTTCATTATTCTCATTAGTGATGCAAATCAGGGGAAGTATGCCTAAGAGAGGGTGAATTGGAGTACTTACATGGAAATCACAGATCTGACAAATAGGTTTAAGGATGAATATGTGGTAAATGAGTGTGTGTATGTGGGGTACGGTGGTGAGAAAAGAAGGCGAACGAGAGAGAGAACGACCTATGCCTTCTTTAGGCAGAAGAGTAAGATGTACTAAAACAGAGGTAATTACAGGTGTGGGAAGACAAAGGGATAGACCACGCAATTCAATTCCTTACTCTTTTACATTGTTATAGCCTTTAAATACCGCTAAAGCAAATTTATTTAGGAATACCTTGGCAAGAGAAGAAATATTTAATCTATTTATAATAGTATTGTGCCACCTTTATTTTTTTGATCCTTTTGCAATAAACTGTTATCAAAAAACTTTGCACAGGTAATTGGAAAAAATATAAATATATATATATGTATATACATGGTGTGTGTGTGTGTGTGTGTGTGTATTCAACTTCCGCTAGAAAGGCACAGATCAGGGAAGGAAACTGGGAACGTAAAATATAACAAAGATCCATACCTTCATGAAGCGTTCATTCTAAAGGGAGGAGTTAGAATAAGACACTGATGAAAGAAATTAAAGATGATACAAATAGATGGAGAGATATACTATGTTCTTGGATTGGAAGAATCAACATTGTGAAAATGACTCTACTACCCAAAGCAATCTATAGATTCAATGCAATCCCTATCAAACTACCACTGGCATTTTTCACAGAACTAGAACAAAAAATTTTGCAATTTGTATGGAAACACAAAAGACCCCGAATAGCCAAAGCAATCTTGAGAATGAGAAAAGGAGCTGGAGGAATCAGGCTCCCTGACTTCAGACTATACTACAAAGCTACAGTAATCAAGACAGTATGGTACTGGCACAAAAACAGAAAGATAGATCAATGGAACAGGATAGAAAGCCCAGAGATAAACCCACGCACATATGGACACCTTATCTTTGATAAAGGTGGCAGGAATGTACAGTGGAGAAAAGACAGCCTCTTCAGTAAGTGGTGCTGGGAAAACTGGACAGATACATGTAAAAGTATGAGATTCGATCACTCCCTAACACCATACACAAAAATAAGCTCAAAATGGATTAAAGACCTAAATGTAAGGCCAGAAACTATCAAACTCTTAGAGGAAAACATAGGCAGAACACTCTATGACATAAATCAATGCAAGATCCTTTCTGACCCACCTCCTAGAGAAATGGAAATAAAAACAAAAATAAACAAATGGGACCTAATGAAACTTCAAAGCTTTTGCACAGCAAAGGAAACCATAAACAAGACCAAAAGACAACCCTCAGAATGGGAGAAAATACTTGCAAATGAAGCAACTGACAAAGATTAATCTCCAAAATTTACAAGCAGCTCATGCAGCTCAATAACAAAAACACAAACCGACCCAATCCAAAAATGGGCAGAAGACCTAAATAGACATTTCTCCAAAGAAGATATACAGACTGCCAACAAACACATGAAAGAATGCTCAACATCATTAATCATTAGAGAAATGCAAATCAAAACTACAATGAGATATCATCTCACACCAGTCAGAATGGCCATCATCAAAAAATCTAGAAACAATAAATGTTGGAGAGGGTGTGGAGAAAAGGGAACACTCTTGCACTGCTGGTGGGAATGTGAATTGGTTCAGCCACTATGGAGAACAGTATGGAGGTTCCTTAAAAAACTACAAATAGAACTACCATATGACCCAGCAATCCCACTACTGGGCATATACCCTGAGAAAACCAAAATTCAAAAAGAGTCATGTACCAAAATGTTCATTGCAGCTCTATTTACAATAGCCCAGAGATGGAAACAACCTATGTGCCCATCATTAGATGAATGGATAAAGAAGATGTGGCACATATATACAATGGAATATTACTCAGCCATAAAAAGAAACGAAGTTGAGCTATTTGTAATGAGGTGGATAGACATAGAGTCTGTCATACAGAGTGAAGTAAGTCAGAAAGAAAAAGACAAATACCATATGCTAACACATATATATGGAATTTAAGAAAAAAAAATGTCATGAAGAACCTAGGGGTGAGACAGGAATAAAGACACAGACCTACTGGAGAACGGACTTGAGGATATGGGGAGGGGGAAAGGTGAGCTGTGACAGGGCGAGAGAGTCATGGACATATATACACTAACAAACATAAGGTAGATAGCTAATGGGAAGCAGCCACATGGCACAGGGATATCGGCTCCATGCTTTGTGACCGCCTGGAGGGGTGGGATAGGGAAGGTGGGAGGGAGGGAGACGCAAGAGGGAAGAGATACGGGAACATATGTATATGTATAACTGATTCACTTTGTTATAAAGCAGAAACTAACACACCATTGTGAAGCAATTATACCCCAATAAAGATGTTTTAATAAAAAAAAAAGAAATACAATAGCTACATAAGTGAGTGAATGGATAAATTAATAAAACGTAGGACACAAGTTAAGAATGTAAATGTTTAGAAAGTGGTGGGGGTAAGGAAAGACGTCATCATGTAGGTTATTATGTGTGTAAACCAGGGGTAGACTTTTCTTAGGATGTCATGATGAGAAATTCTCCCCAGTTTTGGGGTACCTGGCAAGGGCTGGCTCTAGGATTGTGGGTAGAAGGTATCTCTGCTGTCAGTTATTTTAAAGGGATTTAAGGCTCAAAACACAAAACAATATACCTATACAGCTACCCACTCAACCACAGCCTCCCTGTGCACCAGGCAAGGTCTGATAACCCTTTCCACATCTCCTGTCTGGCTAAGAACCTGATGACCTGTCTCTGGCCAGGACTGACCCAGATGGTCCTGTTAGCACTGTTTAGAAATGGTAATGGACAAAATACACAGCCCCAGAGATGGCTCACCCCCCAGGGATGATTCTCCCTCTTTCACCTCATTCTAAGTCCCCCTTCTTTCACCTCATTCTAAGTCCTTTCACTGCTCACCCCTGGGGTTGGGTCCATCTGTATGATGTTATACTTTACAGTTGCAAGTTCCAGACTCATCCACAACCTTGACCTCTTATGCCTCAGTCCCCTCAACTCCCGTTACCTCCATTCCTTCTCCACTTGAGTTGCCTAGCAACACAGCATCAAAACTGCTTTCCCCTCAAGGCTCACAATCACTTTAACGTCTCCTACTATCTCACTCCTATTCGATCTGCTCTGAATATCCCCATAACCTTTACTCCCTTGACCATTTTCCCACTGTCACAGTTCATGAGCTTGCCTCTGTTTTCATTTGTCTCTTTCCCCAGTAAGGACACTGTCGTCAGGCACTTCAGTTCTTCATAGCCTTATATTCCCACGTTTTCCAGTTTTTATATCTCTGACATCCTATACTTTATCCTTCTCTGTTCTGACTGAGGACTGCAGAGAGGATAAGGATTTGTTTGTTTGTTTTGTCATTGGGTTTTCTGAAAGTTCTGTCATGGTTCGGACTGCTATAACAAAACACCACAAACTAGATATATACTAGGTGACTTACATACAATAGAATTTTATTTCATTTTATTTTTAGGTGTATTAATTTGATTTCAAAAATCACTTTTTTATTGCAAATGAAACTATTATCATGTCTTTTCAGATACTTGCGTGTGTGTTTAGCAGACTCGTAATTATAATGTTGGAATTCTAATGGGATATGAAATAATTCCATTCTATACAAAATTTTAAAGATATCAACTCTCATCATTTCCCCAAGAATATCGGAAAATGGAGATTAGAGGGACTTCCTAGTGGCGCAGTGGTTAAGAATCCGCCTGCGAGTGCAGGAGAGACACGGGTTCTAGCCCTGGTCTGGGAAGATCCCACATGCCGTGGAGCAACTAAGCCCATGTGCCACAGCTACTGAGCCTGTGCTCTAGAGCCCGCGAGCCACAACTACTGAAGTCCATGCGCCTAGAGCCTGTGCTCTGCAACAAAAGAAACCACTGCAATGAGAAGCCCACGCACCGCAACGAAGAGTAGCCCCCGCTCGCCGCAACTAGAGAAAGCCTGCGTGGAGCAAAGAAGACCCAGCACAGCCAAAGATAAAATAAATAAATAAATAAACAAATGTTAAAAAAAAAAAAAGGAAAAGAACATGTAGATTGGAGAATACTCACTTTCTTTGTATAATTTGGAATGCTGAGAAACGCAGATGCTCTTGCAAACGTATAATCATCCAATAAGCTGATTTTTGGAGCCAATAAACAATGTAAGTGTCCTGACTTCCTTCTTATCCCTGGTCAAATGCAAGTACATGCCTTCATCTTGACTTCAGGGAATTTGTATTACAATAGTAATATTCCCGATTTAAAAAACTGAGAATCATATTAAGAAAGAGCCACACGGATATATTTGGAGAGAAAAAGCTGAAAACAAACCTTTTATTGGAATCTGATCACTGATCCCATTTTATACACTATGTATATGTATGTGTGTGTGATAGCAGTTCATGTTATCTAACTCTAAAAATCATTGGAATCCATTCCTATCCTTTCAATTACAGTGTCTGGGCAGTTTTTTCTACTTCATATTTCATTCTCTTATATTGTTGGACTGAGTACACAAAAGCCATTGGATTCTGAACGATTCAGCTGCTTTCCACTTTCTTTTAAAATCTTTTTCCTCACCTGTCTTCTGTCTTTTTCTCCTGCTTTGGAGGAAAATTATTTCCAAAGTAAAATTCCACCTGTGCTCTTGTTGTCACTCTACCCCACCTCCAATACACACACACACGCACTTCCTCAAGAACGTTACTATATTAGTTTTCATTATTCTCATAAGCCTGGGAGTTATGTTTTCCCCTTATGAACAAAAACAGATTCCATCCAAAGAATAGTCCTCTCCTCCTTCCTCTCCTGGAAGAAATTCTCAAGAAATTAGTTATACTCACTGTCTTCTTATCTCCTCACCGTGTCATTCATCAATCTCTTACAATCTGTGGTTCACCCCATTAAATCTCACCAAGCTACTGAAAACATTCTATTTATTTAGCAAATGTTTAATAAGCACTTGCCAAGGTCCAGGCATAGTTGTAGGTGCAAAGGTTTTATGACCAGTACTGAGCAATCATGACACTTCTGTCCACAGTGATTTGTCCAAAGAGTCCAAATCTAAAGAAATTGAAGCACTGGGGAGGGGAGGAGAGTGAGAATTCAGAGAAACTTATATCAAATGAACCCCTGAATTCAGCTGTGCCTAAAGATCTACTCAAAAACTTTGTAGTTACCTGAACCAATACATTCCTTTTCCATTTAAGTGACTTTGTTTTTGGATTCTGTCATTTGCAACTAAATGAGTCCTGAATAAAATAATACAGTTATTTGCATGTATATATATATATATATATATATATATATATATATATATATATATCATCCTCCTCTATGCAATCGTAAACTCTTTGAGAGAAAACACTATGTTATTCGTTTTGCATCCTCCAGAATGCTTGGCACATTGTATGCGTCCAATAAATATTTATTGAATGAATAAATCAGTTTATAAAAAAGCTTAAATTTAGATTGATGCAGTCTTCAGAATTCTCTAGAATGATTTGGATAATGAACAGCATGACATGTCAGAAACCTAAAAATCCCCTACCTCCCAATGGGAATACGTAGCTCTCCTCCAGTTTTCCGCCCCTTCCCCATTGTCACTTTATCTGCATCCCCATTCAGCTTTTACTCACAGAAGAGAATATAGGCACCTGGATGACTGTGTTCCTATTGTGAGCAATGAGAATCCCAGGCACTGGATATAATATAAATGAAAGGGAAAAAGTCCTGGCCTTTTTGGTTTTTATTCTTTCTTGATCCAGGTTCAAGCTTCTCTTTGTAGAAAAAGTGCTGAGACCCTTCGTTTAGAACCACATCCTAATAAATTGTAACAAGAGCAAGATATGGGGGGGGGGTAGATTATGGTTTTCAATTTCTCTCCCTCTTCCCCCCCCCACCCCTCCCCTCCACACACACATACAGGCACACCTCAAACATGAAGGATTAAAAAGAAACGCAACAGATGCCCAGGGCATATCTGTAAAGAAAGCTCATTCTGACTCACATAGTTACAGCTCTGTCTTTCTATACCTAAGAAGACAAGTACATGCAGAGACAAATCTTTTCATTTAGGAAAAGGTCCCCTGTGCACGTCTGGAGTCAGAGAAGTCAAAAGGTACAAGAACTCTTCCCTGAAGCAGACAGAATGTGGGTGGAGGCAAACGAAAAGATATATTTAAACATTTAGCAAGAAGGAAATCTTAGTCAAAGCAGCATCCTTATTAATTGCCAATTTTAGAGTCACTCTAGCATACAACGCCTTTCCCCTGTCTTATTACTTATTGAGAATACAAGAGGATTGGGATGGGGGTTGGGAGGGGTGACACGGAAGTCATCTGTTTTCCTCTGGGTATGCATGTGTGTTTTAATTATCCCTCTTGAGATACTTCTCTGCACGGTTGTGCCTTCAATCTATTGTTTGCAGTTGTGTTTTTGACAGCAGAGCTTACATTATCAGTAGTTGCCAGTTTTGTGTTTTGCTTTTTGAGGGAGCGGGGACAATTAGGGTGGCCCTACACTGTCCATACACTGCTCACCATTTGGAACAGGCTAAACTGCTTACTACTTAAAGGACCCTAAACTACACGAGCTTGTTCTACACCCAGCTTCCCGGGGTTGGGAACTCATGCTGCTGAGGTTAGCGCAGGAATAGATTGCTGGGCTTCTCTGTGAAGTCTGCATGCCAGTTGGATATTCATAGATTTCATCTTTGAAAAGGTAACCAGGTTACTGCCAAGACAGCTCCAACAATAACAATAACTAAAGTCAGTTGAATGGCAGCCTCCACTTTAGCACGCAGTCAACTACTTACATCAGGAATAGAAAGAGCAATCCTTTCTCTAATAACAAATGCTAAGTCTTCCACATTCTACATCTCCTGTGGAGATGGAGATCTTTTTAAGATGTTGATACACAGAAATTCCCCCAAACTCCTGCCGGGTTAAGAATGCAAATCATCCTTGATTCAAAACAAGGTGAGTTCCTAGAAAAGCAGTGCTTTCACTCGAACAGATTTCCTCAGTAATGTGGTGGAAGCAGGAAAGAGAATGAAATAATTTGTATTATTAAATGGAAATAATGTGTGTTACTAAATGGAAATAATGTAAAAGCTTACTCAAACGTGTTTGCCTCACTGATAATCAGAGTGAAGCATGATTTGTGACATGAGCTTTACAGTGTAACAACACTGCACAGATGCAGCCAAGAAGGTAAACACAAGTAATGAGAAAAGTCAGGATTTAGAGATATTAGTCTATAACATTAAAATTTAAAGTATGAACAGCATGTCCTGTTTCCATTTTGCTTTTGATCCAATTATGAAATGATACAAAAACACTCTAGAACAAAGAAGCTAGAAAACAAACTCTTCAACTGACCATCTGTAGGTTACCCTTCTTAAAGTGTTAGAAGGTTTCCTTCTATTTTTTTTTTCCTGTGCACTTTTGTATTCATAAGTGCATCAAATACTTTACACCTGAACTAAGTGCTTGTTCCATAATGACATGACTCACATTATTCCCACCTTCTTATTAAAGTTTCGGCTTTCAGTCTCGTTCAACTAGAGTCTGACACCAGGTCCTCCTATTCTCGATTCAACTCCTCCATCACTAAATCAAAATTTAAAAGATAGCTTGTGAATAATAACAGAACCTCACCCTATCAAGGCAAGGGGGACAAACACTTTCTGGGAAGTGAAAACAGCCATCTCAGATCCCTGCTTGGTGCATTCTCTTAGTCACGTGAGTCCAAGAAGACACGAGTAAGGACCACCTGGTGCCCAGGTTGACCTAGATGGTGGCAAAGAATAAATGGGAAGCACCTGAGCTGTCTTAGTATGCATGCCATATGGTACCACTCTCCATCAAGCTGAGATCTTCAGGCCTTCCCTTCCATCTTCCTCTAGTCATGGTCTGGTTTAGAGACTCCCTCCTCAGGACCTCTGTATACCTGTATTAGTCTGCTCAGGTGACCATAACAAAATATTATAGACTGGGTGGCTTAAACAACAGAAATTTATCTTCTCACAGTTTTGGAGACTAGAAGTCCAGGTTAAAGTGGCAGCCAATTTGGTTCCTGGTGAGAGCTCTCTTCCTGGCTTGTGGATGGATGCCTTCTCACTGTGTTGTCACGTGGCCTTTCCTTGGTGCATACACACACAGAGAGAGAAAGAGAGAGAACGCTCTGATATTCTGTTCCTATAAGGTGTGTTAGGGTTCTCCAGAGAAATAGAACCAAGAGGAGATATATCTATATCTATATATACATTCAGTCCGTAACAATGCCCCTCTCACAATATTGTTTCTCCTACTTTGTTTTCAGAAGGTGGGTTTGGTTGAAGAATATGAGAGCATTGGACAGCTGGGCAGGGAATATTTAGTCAGAAAACAAGTATGGAGCTAATTCCATAGTTGATGGAGGATGAATTACCAATGACTAAGGATAAATACTAAAGGATGATAACAAGGATAAATAATAAATTGAAGAAGGTTTACACGGTCACTGTATGGTGTGAGCTGTAGAATCAGTGAGATGAATAAATAGCACAGTCCAGTAACTACAAAGACAGACTGACATGAAAAAAACATCGATTTCTAGTGATCTAGGCTTATTCCAGCAATGGTCTGTGGCTTGGGTATAAAATAGATGATGATAATATCAGGTGGGACACATTTAATGATTAGATAGTGGAGACCAGCTATGGAAATAATCATTCTTGAAGTACTAACAATGGAGATTTTATTTTAATGAAGTTGAGGGTATCTGCTAGAGAGATAATAAAGGGATTAATTAAACGATAAATGGCCACGTGATCAAAGGAAAGTTTATAGTCATTAAAACGTCTCTTTCTCAGGAAGACAGTTTGATATATAAAGTTGCATGAGTTAAACTTGATGGGGACTATCAGGTGGAATTATGGGTACAGAGATGAGAAAAGATTAGGAGCAAGGGGCCATTTCCAACATCCCATGATTACCTCTCACCTGTAATCTCTTCTTCCACTTACAGCTTCTTACAGCTGTGTCTGACTGGACACTCGAAATGCTGACAAGCATGGGGCATGCATATGTTACTGGTGTGAAGAATTGTTTCAGACACAATGAAAACACTCTCAGAAGGAAAGAAAAACAAATGTTTCTCTTAAGGATACACAAGTGTTTTTCTCATGGGTAAATCAGGATCTTAGTGCCACCAAACATGTGATATTAGAAACTCTCCTAGTTAAAAATACCTAACTGTGGAGTTGTATGAATGTATCCTATCATTGGGTTGTTAAAAGATAAAACAAAATTGGTTGACATATTAAAGGATTAAAATAATTTCTCTTTTGGTTTAAAATGGGGTCTGGTAATGACAGTATGCCCTAAAAGGTGACACGCCACCGTCTGCTAGCCATCCTCAATCTTTCTTCTCCCCTTCTTTAGTATTAGCACCCTTTACTTTTAGGTGGGGGCATGATTATTCACAACAAGACTCTATTTCCCAGCAGCACTCTCTCTTCTGACCGTGTTGCTAAGTTCTTGTCAGTAAAAGGTAAGCAGCAAAGTCCTAACAGCTTCTTGGAACATCCCTTAAAAGACAGCTTGTGGGGCTTCCCTGGTGGCGCAGTGGTTGAGAGTCCGCCTGCCAATGCAGGGGACATGGGTTCGTGCCCCGGTCCGGGAAGATCCCACATGCCGCGGAGCGGCTGGGCCCGTGAGCCACGGCCGCTGGGCCTGCGCGTCCGGAGCCTGTGCTCACAACGGGAGAGGCCACAACAGTGAGAGGCCCGTGTACCACAAAAAAAAAAAAAAAAAAAAAAAAAAAAAGACAGCTTGTGCATGTCCCTTTGTCCTTTCTTCTTAGTCCCTTCCTCCTTCCTGTTGACTAGAATATGAGTGAATTGGGTGACAGTGGCCATGTTGGACTATGATGTGACCTTGGGAATCCAGGCCATTCACCACAAAGCAATAAGATAGGAACCTGGACTGGGGAAGCTGGAGATCAAAACTACCCTACCAGCCTAATGTACCTCCAGACTCCTACCTGACATGGAAATAAGCTTCTACTCTGTTTACATCTCTTAGACTCTAAGCTGAGACTAATGCTACCTGAAACATCAGGCTGTTGTCAAAAAGCCAAGCTATCACTCTCCTCTTCTAAAACTTCTTCTAAAACTGTAAGACAGAGAGAACTGGGTTCAAAGACTGCATCCGTGATGAGCCAGAAACAGAAGACAGTTGCCCACCTGAATCTGAATAGGAAAAACATCTTCCCATTCTTGTTATCTGTCTCCTGGATCAGAAATAAGATAGTCTGTATCAGACAACTGGGATCCCATAACTAAACAGGTGCTGTTTCAGGCAGGCAAATGCTCTTCTTTTCTCCTGCCATTATATTTGTCCATCTTTCTGCATCCAGTTTGAGACTATATCTTCCAGAAAATAGTTGAGATGCACTGGAAGACAAGCTAATTCATTGTATTTGGGGATGTGTAGTTGCAACAAGAAAAGGGCTAGGTTGGGGGATAGTGCAGAGGCAAAAAAAAAAAAAAAAAAAAAATCAGCTGACACTGGGGACTCGTGTTTTGCCGTGTACTTCATCTGTTCTTTGTGTCAGATAATCAGGCACTTGAGATAAAACATAATCCTGTTTCAGTCCAGTAGAGCTACATGGAACAAAAGATTGAAGACATTAGGAATTAGACTAAGAGTGGTGCATGTTAACTTTCTATCAGTGAATCTAAAAATATTTGACCAGTACCAAAGTGAACAGAGAGTAAGGACAGAGACAATCTACACACCGTATCTGTAAATAACACTAAATCTGAATCAATTTGCTCTCTATCTGAGGTTGACTAAATAGAAATACAAAGAGATTAGAGAAAAAAAAGACACAGCCTAGGAAATAATAGAAACTTGGGGAGGAGAGCAGACCTCTAATAACCATTCATCATAGATCATGGAGTCGACTTTAGAAAAGTCTTTCTTCTTTCCATAGTAGGGGTGCTGACATCTGATAGCTACTCCACAGCAACCACAGGCCAATGGACAATGGAACAGTGTCTACAAGGTACCTAGTGGGGAAAAACATTTTGGGATATGTTTATTCCCTCACAGGTGGTTTTTGTGTGTGTGTGTGTGAAGAGGTTTTAAAAGTTATTCTCAAATATTCAATGACTTATAAAATGTAATATCTAGATCTCATCTTTAAATTACTTTAAAATATAAAGCAAGCTTATCAAGAGATGAAACAGAACTGAGAAGTCCATCACAGGGAAATCACATGCAAAAAGATTAGTAGGGAACATTAAAACCATTTAAAAACAGAACTACAGGTTATAGTGAATTATTACAAAACTGGAGTCAGATATCTAAAGTAGTTGTTGAATTAAAAGTATGTTGTATCGGGCTTCCCTGGTGGCGCAGTGGTTGAGAGTCCACCTGCCGATGCAGGGGACACGGGTTCGTGCCCTGTTCTGGGAAGATCCCACATGCCGCGGAGTGACTGGGCCCGTGAGCCATGGCCGCTGAGCCTGCGCGTCCGGAGCCTAAAGTATGTTGTATAAAAATCATAATTTAATAAAGCGTACTATTCTATATCTAAAACTTGGAGTTAAGGCAAGACAAGGAATTGAGTAGTATAGTGCAAAAATGCTAAACTCCTAATTTTACATCAGGGTAACTCAAGAACTTTATTTAATTATTAATTTTACAATTAGAGGAATGCAGAGTCCTGTAATGAAAGTATAAAACATGCATGGAACAGAAACTCACCTACTTCACCGATTGTGGTTCTCTCTGGGGATTGTGGAACAGGGCTTTGGCTCCATTCATAATGGTTTATTTCTTTAAAAGGGAGAAAGAACTGAAATAAGTAAGTAGAGCAAAATGTTAACATCTGTTAAATCTGACTGCAACATTGGTGTCTGTTGTGAGTTATCTTACTTTCTGTAGTTTTCTACGTGTTTGTAATATTTTACATTTTAAAAGATGACTTTGGAAAGCTTAAAGATAACCACTAAGTAGAATTTAAAACAAAATATGTACCTGTGTATCAACCAAAAAATAGAAAAGCAAGCTATGTACTATGCAAGAAAGTATGGTATAGGAAAATACAGAAAATCTGGAGAGAATCAGAACAGTACTGAAAACAAAATGACAAAAGTAAAACCATGGATCCATTATGAGAATTGCTATAAGTTACTTCAACCCCTTTATTAAATAACTAGTAATAATGATCATGATCATGATTCTGAATATTTATTACTTCTCAGTATCTGCCTGGCACGATGCTATGTTATTCTACATCCTTTCAATGTTTTATGCCACTTAATCCTCATGACAACTTTATGAATCAAGTATTATTATCTGAAAGTTTCACAGATTGAGTTGATAAAAATAATTCAATGAAGAGATACATCTTTTTAAAAAGACAAAAAAATTAAAGATATCCAATGTTTTTGTCTTATTAACCAAAAGAAAAACAGCTCTTAATGTTAATTAATATTAGACAAAATATAATTAAAGACAAAAATCATTAAATGCTCTATAGAGATTAAGTTTATATTTAAAAAAGGGAGATTCCATAATGAATATTTAAGAAGTTTAAGCCTTTATATGCAGAATACTATCACAGTTAAAGAATTGATGCAATTATTAGAAATGAAAGGATGATTATATGTGAATTTAGTGTCTTGACATTTTTGGATCAAAGAGATGAAAAGAAAATAATGACATAGAAAAATATTGCTCAACCTAGATTTTGAAGATGAGGTTCTTGAATTCTTTAAATCCTACAGCTCTATGTAAATTATATGTGTGTGCATGACAGTGAACTTTTCTGGAAGCATGGTACTACCATCATATCCTCAAAAGAGGTCCATAACTCCCACCAGATTATGTGTATCTATCTATCTATCTATCTTGTACCCTATAATAAGAGACTACAGTTTTTCCAAAAATAATCCAGGGAATATTTTTTAAAATTATATACAAAGTCCCAAGTGGAAAATACCTGAAATTATTCTTGAGATTACTTATTTGATGTCTGGCTTTCTCACTACAGTTCACATGCTATGGTAGTAGGGACCATGAATATCTTATTTTGTGATTCTCCACTCAGTACAATAGGTGACATATAGATTAGGCTCAACAAATAACAACTGAATTAGTAACAGATAACCTTGGGAGAAGTTAGTATTTTATCAAAGAATTATCTCCCCAAATAACTCTAGATCCAGACAATTTTACAGCTGAATTCTAACAAACTTACAAAGATTAGATGCTTATAAACTTTTCACTTTTTCCATAGTATATAAATACAACAGAAGCCAGAAATAAAACTTCTTAGCTTCAAAAGTATGAAACTCAGAAACCAAAGCCTGAACAAAATAGCTATGAAAATCCAACACACTTACATCACATATATGTGTGTGTATGTGCTTGCATATGTGTGTCTATGCATACAGATACTAGGCATAAATATTATCAAATAGATTCAACAATGTATGAAAAATATACCATAACAGTATGACAAGTAAAATTGAATTCAAGAATATAGATATGGTTTAATATAAAAGAATCTATCAGTTATTTTCCATTATTCTTTTTCATTGTTTTCCCAGTTTTAGGAAATAACAGCACATGAAATGAAAAAATAATGATCATCTTGATAGATGCCAAAAGAGTAAATTTAAAATTTACATACCTAATGATAAAAAAAGTTCATGTACTAGAAAAAGGAAGATGTTCTTTTTTTTTAGTTAATTAATTAATTTATTTATATTTTTGGCTGGGTCTTCGTTTCTGTGCAAGGGCTTTCTCTAGTTGTGGCACGCGGTGGCCACTCTTCATCGCAGTGCGCGGGCCTCTCACTATCGCGGCCTCTCTTGTTGAGGGGCACAGGCTCCAGAAGCGCAGGCTCAGCAGTTGTGGCTCACGGGCCTAGTTGCTCCATGGCATGTGGGATCTTCCTAGACCAGGGCTCGAACCCGTGTCCCCTGCATTAGCAGGCAGTTTCTCAACCACTGCACCACCAGGGAAGCCCGGAAGATGTTCTTTTAACCCGATAAAGAATAAGCGTCAGAAACCACCAGCCTATTTCATATTTACGAAGTATAACTCTAGAAGCGCTAGGTAGGAGTATAGTCATTAAAATCAAGAGCAAGGCAAGAATGCTACTTATTTGCATCTATTGAAAAGAACAATAGAAATCTATTGAAAACAACAATAGATGTTGTTGATGTATGTGTATACTTGGAAACAAGGAGAATTGAAACAAGACACATTTTTAAAATATAGTTAGAAATAAAATAATTCTAGATCAGGGCAAAATAAAAATGTAATTTCATATAACAGTTCTGCAATAAAGTTATAACAACAAGCCTTTGTGTACTTTAGTACAAAAGCTCCTAGAAGAGAAGTCAAGTTACTAGATATGAAATGAAGATAGAAAAATAATAGATTTCCTATAAACCTATCAAAGATTGTAAGAGGTAAAACATCCAATTAAGAAAAACAAAAATACAAAATATCTATATTAAGGAAGATATGAGACGATTAAAAATGAATAAAATTTCAGAATGTATATTTCCTGCCATATTATCTTATAGGCTTAATATAGTTTCCAGTAAACAGGTAGTTACATTTGAATATGATACCCTTTAAACCTCTAATACTGCTTTGAGAATGTATCCTAATAAAATAATCAGAAGTTTAGTAGAATATTGAGGAAAGATGTTATTTATCTTTATTCATTTTTAAAGGCTTATAAACAACCAAGTTCCCCACAATAGCAATATAGTTATATAAACTGTGGCACAATCATACAGCAAAATATACTGCAGAATCATGTTTATGAAGAACAGAAAATAAAGTGAGAAAGTGCTTAAGATATAATAGCGATTTAAAATAAAAAGTGTATTAAACTTTATATTCCATTGCACTTCTACAAATTTTTAAAAGATACTGGTTTTTAAGCATTTACATAACGATGTGAAAAATAAGCAGAGGGAGATTCACTGATATATGAGAAATGCATATCTAAGAGGTTAAATAATAATTTTACTTTCTGTATATACTCACAGATTTTGAAGATGGGTTTAGAGGTGTTACTTGTAAGAGGGACAAATTGACATAGTCTTTTTATCAACAAAGAATAAGAACCAGAAACAAAAATGAAGACTATCTCCAACGAAGGAAAAGAACCGTGTCATATTTAAAAACCTGAAAAATTTGAAAGCATAATTGTCTCTATAAGAGTTCAAATGCTGATATTATACATTAAAACAATTTAGGTGGGGCTTCCCTGGTGGCGCAGTGGTTGAGAGTCTGCCTGCCGATGCAGGAGACACGGATTCGTGCCCCGGTCCGGGAAGATCCCACATGCTGCGGGGCGGCTGGGCCCGTGGGCCACGGCCGCTGAGCCTGCACGTCCGGAGCCTGTGCTCCGCAACGGGAGAGACCACAACAGTGAGGCCCGCATACAGCAGAAAAAAAAAAAAAAAATTTAGGAATGTTTATACCAATATTCCCTAGGCTTATAAACCAGTTTAGCATTGTCTTGTATTGAGGTTGCATGGAAAATAAGTTTTCCATCTTTTTCTTAAATTTTATTTTGCGATACGTGGGCCTCTCACTGTTGTAGCCTCTCCCGTTGCGGGGCACAGGCTCCGGACGCACAGGCTCAGCGGCCGTGATTCGCGGGCCTGGTCGCTCCGCGGCACGTGGGATCTTCCCGGACCGGGTCACGAACTCGCGTCCCCTGCATCGGCAGGCGGACTTTCAACCACTGCGCCACCAGGGAAGCCCCAAGTTTTCCATCTTTAAGAATACAAAAAACAGGGCAAGTAATAGATGGAGGATTTTATGCTTATGAGCATAAACTGTGATTGTTTACTGTGCCTTAATAATGATGAAATCACTAAAGGCTTCATAGCAAGACCCAAAACCCTGGGGAAGCTATTAAGAATTCGGTATTAACAGTTCATGGAAGAAAATGGATTCCACTTACTAAAATGATTTTAAAATGTTTTCTATAAAATGCAAATATTGCAGTGCTCAGAAGTTGGACATTTTAGAGAGGTTTTATTTGAATGTTTGTTCTTACATAAGTGTTAGTGTTATTCCCGGTGGAATCCAAAGATTATGTCTAGTTAATGGTGGACATGTAATAAACTTTGGGTAAGTATAGAAATAAAGAAATATTTGCGGTTGAGAGGAGCTGGGACATCAGTGCCACTTCTAGGTGTCCTAGAATTGCCAAATAGTGCCTCACACCCAGATGGAACGGACAGTGCTTTGGTCCAGACTGGAACATCTCTGATGCTCTATCCAGCCCCATAGCTTCTTCAGTGTCCTATTCTGTGCAGATATTGTAATGCCCCCAAGCAAATGGTAGAAATTACTATAACCCTGACTGAACTCAACTTAACCGCCCACCCCCAAATAAGAAAGGCAGAAACTAACAACTGATAAAAAGAGAGGCAAGTGCCTTCATCTGGGAATGATTAATCCATGCTTAGAAAAGACCAGCAAACGTTGCTTTGCTTCATTTGATTTTTATGCACTTCATAATGACAGTTAAGCGAGACAAGTGCCATGTCCTGAAATTGCTTTTGGTTGAGGTTCTGGGGAGTGTTTCTTTTTTACAAACAGCTTATCAGAGTGTAATGAAAATGGAGAACTGTGTTTCTGGAAGGAGAGAAAAGCAGTATTCAGACACAGACTAGTGATTTCTGTGCTGGTGCTTATTACTATTTTTTTTTTTTTTTTTTTTTTTTTTTTTTTTTTTTTGCGGTATGTGGGCCTCTCACTGTTGTGGCCTCTCCCGTTGCGGAGCACAGGCTCCGGACACGCAGGCTCAATGGCCATGGCTCATGGGCCTAGCCACTCCGTGGCATGTGGGATCTTCCTGGACCAGGGCACGAACCCGTGTCCCCTGCATCGGCAGGCAGACTCTCAACAACTGCGCCACCAGGGAAGCCCTATTACTATCTTTTTAATTGTATTAGTTCTTTTTTTTTTTTTTAACAAAGGTTAGTGAGGATGTGGAGAAAGGGAAACTTTTTTTTTTTTTAGAAGATGTTGGGGGTAGGAGTTTATTAATTAATTTATTTATTTTTGCAGTGTTGGGTCTTCGTTTCTGTGCGAGGGCTTTCTCTAGTTGTGGCAAGCGGGGGCCACTCTTCATAGCGGTGCGCGGGCCTCTCACTATCGTGGCCTCTCTTGTTGTGGAGCACAGGCTCGGGACGCGCAGGCTCAGTAGTTGTGGCTCACGGGCCTAGTTGCTCCACGGCATGTGGGATCCTCCCAGACCAGGGCTCGAACCCGTGTCCCCTGCATTAGCAGGCAGATTCTCAACCACTGAGCCACCAGGGAAGCCCCTGTATTAGTTCTTAATTAAAGCTAAATGGACATCTTTCTTGAAAATATCACCCTCTTTTCTTTGGTTTTGAATTTTGTCTGCCATAAAGAATTTCCTAGTACTTACTTAGAGTAAACGTAATGTTGAACAAACTGGAAATCTCTTTTAGATCCCTATCTTTTACTGTGGGTTCAGGAAAAACAAACGGGAAATGCATTAGATATCATTTTGTTTTCTCTCTGTCTATGCCTCTCTCAGTTTGTCTGTGTGTCTGTCTGTAGGTGAGTGTGTCTGTTTCTCTCTCTGTTCATCTCTGGCTCTTCTTTTCCAGAAGCCTCCCTTTCCCACCCCTTCTTCCCTACAAAGAAGGTAAAATGATGGATTTACATTGGATTCCAGATTACTGGTGGAAACACTGCCTTAAGCCAGGCTCAGAATACGTCTGTTCTGGAAGCCTCCCTCACACTGGCGTATTAGACACACACAGACCCTCTGTAACCTGACATTCTGGCCCCCTAGATTCCCTCAGGTACCTCATGTCTTCTTGTGCTTAGCGTTCCAGACCATTACATTCCCCAGAACAGGCCAAGGACACGGGCATTGATTTCCAATGGTAACATGCCAGTGCGGTCACCTCTCTGTGTCATCCTGTCCTATTCTGTCTCAGGGCCAGAAAGGAAAAAGAAAAAGTTTTGGACTTGATGGTGGGGAAAAAAAAAAATAAAGAGGCTTTTTATTTTAACCCCCAAGAAGAGAAAATAAATTATGTAGAATTATGTCACATCAAGAAAAAAAACATGATTAAAATAACCTGATATGAATATTCATCTGTGGCTTGACAGGAGAGTGGGAGCACAGGGAGTGATGGCAGCTCATTGCTAACAGAGATCTTGTTCAGAGAACTACATTCTAAAAGAATGTGTGATGAAGTCTGCTGGTCTGAGCTGTGAGAGTCTTTATTTGCATGTTTCCTTTTTTTTTTTTTTTTTTAATCTTGTCGTTTTGGATGCCCAGCTTCCTACTGAAATGCGTTTCTCTCTAATCACAACAGTGCCAGGAGGTTTGCGTCACTCACACCAGGCCCTTTGAGGCAGCCTCACTGCAGAGGTGAGGAGTCAGTCTCATGGCAACTGATTACCCTCTGCACATTGTCTCTCTGTCCACACAGTGAAAATGATGCTTAACGTGTTAGTAATTATCCCTCCATCTCCAGTGTTTAAAGAACAACCAGAGCATCCTGTTCAGCCACATCATTTTCCCTGTTCCAAGGTTTCTTTTCCTCAAGCTCTCTTTCAATCTCACCTTCTAGAAGCACCGTCCAATTGCATTCTGTGTTAATAAAATGTTCTCTATCTGCACTGTATTTGAAAGCATAGCTTAAACCCCTGATGTTAGCGGTGAGTTCCAAAGCACAGACCTGTTCCAGAATCCACAACTGTCAGGTAATGTGAAGGTATAAGTCTGTACACACACATGCATGCTTTTATCCTCTTCCTTTTAACTTTTCTAATCATTTCAAATCATTCATCATCATGTGTCATCAAATCTCAGCCTCACTAGTCAACCATTAGAGGTGCAGAAGATAAAATGCGACATTATTTTTTATTTTTATTTTTTTTGCGGTACGCGGGCCTCTCACTGCTGTGGCCTCTCCCGTTGTGGAGCACAGGCTCCGGACGCGCAGGCTCAGCGGCCATGGCTCACGGGCTCAGCCGCTCCGTGGCATGTGGGATCTTCCCGGACCGGGGCACGAACTCGTGTCCCCTGCATCGGCAGGAGGGCTCTCAACCAGTGCACCACCAGGGAAGCCCTGTGACATTATTTTTAACTTCACTCTACTGTTCACCAGATAACTAACATACAGGTACTGGGAAACACAATTACACTTCATATGAAGATGATGTGAGGGCTTCACTGGTGGCGCAGTAGGTTGAGAATCCGCCTGCCGATGCAGGGGACGTGGGTTCGTGCCCCGGTCCGGGAAGATCCCACAGGCCGCGGAGTGGCTGGGCCCGTGAGCCATGGCCGCTGAGCCTGCACGTGCGGAACCTGTGCTCTGCAATGGGAGAGGTCACAACAGTGAGAGGCCCGCGTACCGAAAAAAAAAAAATATATATATATATATATGTGAGTTGAGCAGGTGCAATCATTTCTTTTTTCTTTTTAACATCTTTATTGGAGCATAATTGCTTTACAATGGTGTGTTAGTTTCTGCTTTATAACAAAGTGGATCAGCTATACATATACATATATCCCCACATCCCCTCCATCTTGAGTCTCCCTCCCACTCTCCCTATCCCACCCCTCTAGGTGGTCACAAAGCACTGAGCTGATCTCCCTGTGCTATGTGGCTGCTTCCCACTAGCTATCTGTTTTACATCTGGTAATGTATATATATCCATGCCACTCTCTCACTTCATCCCAGTTTACCCTTCCCCCTCCCAGAAGCAATCATTTCTTATGTGAATCTTTCATGGGGATTTTCAATAAACCTGAGATAACCACACTTTCTATTCTTTAACCTGGTATTACCAAGGTTTAAAATGAACTAAGGTCAATAACACTGATATTGGTGTTTATATATAAGTCAGTCTATACCTAATGAAAATGTTCAAGGTATTCTTAGGTTGTATCCGTATAACACTGAAAGAAATTTTAATTCAGTCTGATCAGTGAAATGAAAGATAAATTGCTTGTTTAAATTTGAAGATTATAGTAATAAAATAATAGCTATTATTATAACTACTATTACTACTTATTGAGCATCTATTATAGCCAGGCACTGCCTTTATATATATATAGTTATTATATATATATATATATATATATATATATATATATATATATATATACACTTATTTTGTTCCTCATAACAAGCCTAAGAGAGAAATACAATTTTTATACACATTGTATGTGTAAATGGGACAAGGAGAAGTTAAGTAACTTCCCCAGAGTCAGCCCAAATTGGCATACAAATGCAGGCACCTCAGACCTCAGACCTGAACCTGAGGCTGAGACCTCAGAGCCAGAGCTCACAGTTAGCTTCCAGCTCACCCCCTGCATGGGGGAAGCAACAAACTAGAGGACTAAATGTTCGGTTTTCAACAACAGATAAATACCACCCTCAGCAGGAAAATTTTGATTACGTGGTTAAATTACATGTTACTGTATTTTTGTTTTATTTTTTAATTTAATTTTATTTATTTTTTATACAGCGGGTTATTAGTCATCAATTTTATACACATCAGTGTGTACATGTCAATCCCAATCGCCCAATTCAGCACACCACCATCCCCACCCCCCGCAGTTTTCCCCCCTTGGTGTCCATACGTTAGTTCTCTACATCTGTGTCTCAACTTCTGCCCTGCAAACTGGTTCATCTGTACCATTTCTCTAGGTTCCACATACGTGTGTTAATATGTGATATTTGTTTTTGTCTTTCTGACTTACTTCACTCTATGACAGTCTCTAGATCCATCCACATCTCAACAAATGACTCAATTTCGTTCCTTTTTATGGCTGAGTAATATTCCATTGTATATATGTACCATCTCTTCTTTATCCATTCATCTGTCGATGGGCCTTTACGTTGTTTCCATGTCCTGGATATTGTAAATAGTGCTGCAATGAACATTGGGGTGCATGTGTCTTTTTGAATTATGGTTTTCTCTGGGTATATGCCCAGTAGTGGGATTGCTGGATCATATGGTGTTTCTATTTTTAGTTTTTTAAGGAACCTCTATACTGCTCTCCATAGTGGCTGTATCAATTTACATTCCCACCAACAGTATAAGAGGGTTCCCTTTTCTCCACACCCTCTCCAACATTTGTTGTTTGTAGATTTTCTGATGATGCCCATTCTAACTGGTGTGAGGTGATACCTCATTGTAGTTTTGATTTGCATTTCTCTAATAATTAGTGATGTTGAGCAGCTTTTCATGTGCTTCTTGGCCATCTGTATGATTTCTCTGAAGAAATGTCTATTTAGGTCTTTTGCCCATTTTTGGATTGGGTTGTTTGTTTCTTTAATATTGAGCTGCATGTACTGTTTATATATTTTGGAGATGAATCCCTTGTCCGTTGATTCGTGTGCAAATATTTTCTCCCATTCTGAGGTCTGTCTTTTCGTCTTGTTTATGGTTTTCTTTGCTGTGCAAAAGCTTTGAAGTTTCATTAGGTCCCATTTGTTTATTTTTGTTTTTATTTCCATTACTCTAGGAGGTGAATCAAAAAAGATCTTGCTGTGATTTATGTCAAAGAGTGTTCTTCTTATGTTTTCCTCTAAGAGTTTTATAGTGTCTGGTCTTACATTTAGGTCTCGAATCCATTTGGAGTTTAATTTTGTGTATGGTGTTAGGGACTGTTCTAATTTCATTCTTTTTTTTTTTTTTTTTTTTTTTTTTTGGCGGTACGTGGGCCTCTCGCTGTTGTGGCCTCTCCCATTCAGAGCACAGGCTCTGGACGTGCAGGCTCAGCGGCCATGGCTCACGGGCCCAGCTGCTCCACGGCATGTGGGATCTTCCCGGACCAGGGCACAAACCCGTGTCCCCTGCATCGGGGGGCGGACTCTCAACCACTGCGCCACCAGGGAAGGCCTAATTTCATTCTTTTACATGTAGCTGTCCAGTTTTCCCAGCACCACTTACTGAAGAGACTGTCTTTTCTCCATTGTATATCCTTGCCTCCTTTGTCATAGATTAGTTGACCATAGGTGCGTGGGTTTATCTCCGGGCTTTCTGTCTTGTTCCATTGATCCATATTTCTGTTTTTGTGCCAGTATCATATTGTCTTGATGACTGTAGCTTTGTACTATAGTCTGAAGTCAGGGAGTCTGATTCCTCCAGCTCTGTTTTTTTCCCTCAACACTACTTTGGCTATTTGGGGTCTTTTGTGTCCATACGAATTTTAAGATTTTTTGTTGTAGTTCCATAAATAATGCCATTGGTAATTTGATAGGGATTGCATTGAACCTGTAGATGGCTTTGGGTAGTATAGTCATTTTCACAATGTTGATTCTTCCAATCCAAGAACATGGTATATCTCTCCATCTCTCGGTATCATCTTTAATTTCTTTCATCAGTGTTTTATAGTTTTCTGCATGCAGATCTTTTGTCTCCCTAGGTAGGTTTATTCCTAGGTCTGTTATTCTCTTTGTTGCAATGGTAAATGGGAGTTTTTCCTTCATTTCTCTTTCAGATTTTTCATCATTAGTGTATAGGAATGCAACAGATTTCTGTGCATTAATTTTATATCCTGCAACTTTACCAAATTCATTGATTAGCTCTAGTAGTTTTCTGGTGCCATTTTTAGGATTCTCTATGTATAGTATCATCTCATCTGCAAACAGTGACAGTTTTACTTCTTCTTTTCTAATTTGGATTCCTTTTATTTCTTTTTCTTCTCTGATTGCCATGGTAGGACTTCCAAAACTATGTTGAATAATAGTGCTGAGAGTGGACATCCCTGTCTTGTTCCTGATCTTAGAGGAAATGCTTTAAGTTTTTCACCATTGAGAATGATGTTCGCTGTGGGTTTGTCGTATATGACCTTTATTATGTTGAGGTAGGTTCCCACTATGCCCACTTTCTGGAGAGTTTTTATCATAAATGTGTGTTGAATTTTGTCAAAAGCTTTTCTGCATCTATTGAGATAATCATATGATTTTTATTCTTCAATTTGTTAATATGGTGTATCACATTGATTGATTTACGTATATTGAAGAATCCTTGCATCCCTGGGATAAATCCCACTTGATCATGATATATGATCCTTTAAATGTGTTGTTGCATTCTGTTTGCTAGTATTTTGTGGAGGATTTTTGCATCTGTATTCACCAGTGATATTGCTCTGTAATTTTCTTTTTTTGTATTATCTTTGTCTGGTTTTGGAATCACGGTGATGGTGGCCTCATAGAATGAATTTTGGAGTGTTCCTTCCTCTGCAATTTTTTGGAAGAATTTAAGAAGGATGGATGTTAGCTCTTGTCTAAATATTTCATAGAATTCATCTGTGAAGCCATCTGGTCCTGGACTTTTGTTTGCTGGAAAATTTTTAATCACAGTTTCAACTTCATTACTTGTGAGTGATCTGTTCATATTTTCTACTTCTTCCTGGTTCAGTCTTGGAAGGTTACACCTTTCTAAGAATTTGTCCATTTCTTCCAGGTTGTCCATTTTATTGGCATAGAGTTGCTTGTAGTAGTCTCTTAGGATGCTTTGTATTTCTGTGGTGTCTGTTTTAACTTCTCCTTTTTCATTTCTAATTTTATTGATTTGAGTCCTCTCTCTCTTTTTCTTGATGAGTCTGGCTAATGATTTATCAATTTTTGTTTATCTTCTCAAAGAACCAGCTTTTAGTTTTATTGATCTTTGCTATTGCTTTCTTTGTTTCTATTTCATTTATTTCTGCTCTGATCGTTATGATTTCTTTCCTTCTGCTAAATTTGGGTTTTGTTTGTTCTTCTTTCTCTAGTTCCTTTAAGTGTAAGGTTAGATATTTTATATGAGATTTTTCTTGTTTCTTGAGGTAGGCTTGTGTAGCTGTAAACTTCCCTCTTGGAACTGCTTTTGCTGAGTCCCATAGGTTTTGGATCATCGTGTTTTCACTGTCATTTGTCTCTAGGTATTTTCTGATTTCCTCTTTGATTTCTTCAGTGATCTCTTGATTATTTAGTAACGCATTGTTTAGCTTCCATGTGTTTGTGTTTTTTAAGTTTTCTTCCTTGTAATTCATTTCTAATCTCATAGCATTGTGGTCAGAAAAGATTCTTGTTATGATTTCAATTTTCTTGAATTTACTGAGGCTTCATTTGTGAACCAAGATGTGATCTATCCTGCAGAATGTTCTGTGCGCACTTGAGAAGAAAGTGTAATCTGCTATTTTTGGATGTAATATCCTATAAATCTCAATTAAATCTATCTGGTCTATTGTGTCATTTAAAGCTTCTGTTTCCTTATTTATTTTCACTTTGGATGATCTGTCCATTGGTCTAAGTGAGGTGTTTAAGTCCCCCACTATTATTGTGTTACTCTCGATTTCCTCTTTTATAGCTGTTAGCAGTTCCCTTATGTATTGAGGTGCTCCTATGTTGGGTGCATATATATTTATAATTGTTATATCTTCTTCTTTGATTGATCCTTTGATCATTATGTATTGTCCTTCCTTGGCTCTTGTAACATTCTTTCTTTCTTTCTTTCTTTCTTTTTTTTGCGGTACACGAGCCTCTCACTGCTGTGGCCTCTCCCGCTGTGGAGCACAGGCTCCGGAAGCGCAGGCCCAGCAGACATGGCCCACGGGCGTAGCCGCTCCGCAGCACGTGGGATCCTCCCGGACCGGGGCACGAACCCGCGTCCCCCGCATCGACAGGCGGACTCCCAACCACTGCGCCACCAGGGAAGCCCCATTATTTATTTTAAAGTCTATTTTATCTGATATGAGTATAGCTACTCCAGCTTTCTTTTGATTTCCATTTGCATGGAATATCTTTTTGCATCCCCTCACTTTCAGTCTGTATGTGTCCCTAGGTCTGAAGTGTGTCTCTTGTAAACAGCATATATATGGGTCTTGTTTTTGTATCCATTCAGCAAGCCTGTGTCTTTTGGTTGGAGCATTTAGTCCATTCACGTTTAAAGTGATTATCAATATGTGTGTTCCTATGACCATTTTCTTAATTGTTGTGGTTTTTTTTTTTCTACATCCTTTTCTTCTCTTGTGTTTCCCTCCTAGAGAAGTTCCTTTAGCATTTGTTGTAGAGCTGGTTTGGTGGTGCTGAATTCTCTTAGCTTTTGCTGGTCTGTAAAGCATTGGATTTCTGCTTCTAATCTGAATGAGATCCTTGCCGGGTAGAGTAATGTTGGTTGTAGCTTCTTCCCTGTCATCACTTTAAGTATATCATGCCACTTCCTTCTGGCTTGTAGAGTTTCTGCTGAGAAATCAGCTATTAACCTTATGGGAGTTCCCTTGTATGTTATTTGTCATTTTTCCCTTGCTGCTTTCAGTAATTTTTCTTCGTCTTTAATTTTTGCCAACTTGATTAGTATGTGTCTCGGGGTGTTTCTCCTTGTCTTTGTAGTGTATGGGACTCACTTCCTGGACTTGGGTGGCTTCCCAAGTCCAGGACTTGGGTGGCTTCCTGGACTTGGGTGGCTATTTCCTGTCCCATGTTAGGGAAGTTTTCGACTATAATTTCTTCAAATATTTTCTCAGGTCCTTTCTGTCTCTCTTCTCCTTCTGGGACCCCTATAATGTGAATGTTGTTGCATTTAGCATTGTCCCAGAGGTCTCTTAGGCTGTCTTCATTTCTTTTCATTCTTTTTTCTATATTCTGTTCCACAGCAGTGAATTCCACCATTCTGTCTTCCAGGTCACTTATCCATTCTTCTGCCTCACTTATTCTGCTATTGATTCCTTCTAGTGTGTTTTTCATTTCAGTTATTGTATTGTTCATCTCTGTGTGTTTGTTCTTTAATTCTTCTAGGTCTTTGTTAAACATTTCTTGCATGTTCTTGATCTTTGCCTCCATTCTTTTTCCTAGGTCTTGGATCATCTTCACTATCATTATTCTGAATTATTTTTCTGGAAGGTTGCCTAGCTCCACTTCATTTAGTTGTTTTTCTGGGGTTTTATCTTGTTCCTTCATCTGCTACATAGCCCTCTGCCTTTTCATCTTGACTATCTTTCTGTGAATATGGGTTTTGTTCCACAGGCTGCAGGATTGTATTTCTTCTTGCTTTTGCTGTCTGCCCTCTGGTGGATGAGGCTATCTAAGAGGCTTGTGTAAGTTTCCTGATGGGGAGGGACTGATTGTGGGTCGAGCTGACTGTTCCTGTGGTGGGCAGAGCTCAGTAAAACTTTAATCTGCTTGACTGTTGATGGGTGTGGCTCGGTTCCCTCCCTGTTGGTTGTTTGGTCTGAGGCAACCCAACACTGCAGCCTACCTAGGCTCTTTGGTGGGGCTACTGACAGACTCTCGGAGGGCTCACACCAAGGAGTATCTCCCAGAACTTCTGCTGCCAGTGTCCTTGTCCCTACGGTGAGCCACAGTCACCCCTGCCTCTGCAGGAGACCCTCCAACACTAGCAGGTAGGTCTGATTCAGTCTTTCCTGGAGTCACTGCTCCTTCCCCTGGGTCCCGATGCATACACTACTTTGTGTGTGCCCACCAAGTTTGGAGTCTTTGTTTCCCCCCGTCCTGTCAAAGTCCTGCAATCAATTCCCACTAGGCTTCAAAGTCTGATTCTCTAGGAATTCCTCCTCCCGTTGCCTGACCCGCAGGTTGGGAAGCCTGACATGGGGTCAGAACCTCACTCCAGTGGGTGGACATCTGTGGTCTAAGTGTTCTCCAGTCTGTGAGTCACCCACCCAGCAGTGATGGGATTTGATTTTACTGTGATTGCACCCCTCCTACCATCTCACTGAGGCTTCTCCTTTGTCTTTGGATGTGGGGTATCTTTTTTGGTGAGTTCCAGTGTCTTCCTGTTGATGATTGTCCAGCAGCTAGTTGTGATTCTGGTGTTCTTGCAAGAGGGAGTGAGAGCATGTCCTTCTACTCCGCCATCTTTGTTCCTCCGGTGTTACTGTATTTATGGCTTAAAATAATTAGGACGTACATTTATGACTACAATAGTACACTTACTGACCAGAACAATGAGATGCTAAAAGCAACAATTAAGAAGTTGCCAACGAAATACTGTAAGGCAAACCAGTCTTCTCTTGATAACAGTTATATGTAGTGTTCATCCAAGATTTAAAAAGTATACATTGAGAAAAAAATTACCTTCTATTGCTACCTTTTGCTAACTTTCCTGTTATAAATAGGAAATACACCACATTCCCACTCCTCAGGATACATTTTCTGCAATTGATATTCCATTGACTTGAAAAATCTTTATTTTTAATTGTTTATTGAAGTATAGTTGATTATGTTGTGTTAGTTTCAGATGTACAAAAAAGGAATATATATATATATATATTTATTAAATAGATTAAAAACAAGGACCTACTGTATAGTACAGGGGACTGTATTCAATATCTTGTAATAACCTTAATGGAAAATAATCTGAAAAAGAATATATATATATATATATATATATATATATATATATATATATATATATATTCTACATAGTATCCCTCCCTTCACCCCCTTTCCCCTTTGGTAACTGTAAGTTTGTTTTCTACATCTGTGAGTTTATTTCTGTTTTGTAAATAAGTTCATTTATATCATTTGAAAAGTCTTTTTGTTGTTGTTGTTTATTGTGGTTAGAACACTTAATATGACATCTGCCCTCTTTTATGTACACCATACAGTTAAGTTGTTAACTATAGACACAGTGTTATACAGCAGATCTCCAGAACTTATCTTGTATAACTGAAACTTGATACCCTTTGAACAGCAACTCTCAATTTCCGCCTCCCCACAGCCCTTGACACCCACCATTCTACTCCCTGTTTCTATCAGTTTTACTAATTTCTATTCCTCGTAAAAGTGCAACTATATGTTATTTGTCCTTCTGTGACTGGCTTATTTTACTTAGCATAATGTCCTCCAAGTTCATCTGTGTTGTTGCATATGGCAGGAATGTGTGTATATATCACATTTTCTTCATCCATTTATCTGTCAATAGACATTTAGATTGTTTCCATACCTTAAGTGTTATGAATAATGCAGCAATGAAAGTGGGAAGTTTTTCTAACTAACTTGTATTTCTCTTTGACTATTTTCTTTCTTTTTTTTTTTTTTTTTTGATGTGAACCATTTTTTAAAGTCTTTATTGAATTTGTTACAATATTGCTTCTGTTTTTTTATGTTTTGGTTTTTTGGCCACGAGGCATGTGGTATCTTAGCTCCCCAACCAGGGATCAAACCTGCACCCCCTGCATTGGAAGGTGAAGATTTAACCACTGGACCACCAGGGAAGTCTCCTCTCATTTTCCTTTTAATCAGACATTCTTTCCTCTAACATTTCCCACAACTGCCTAACATTTTATGTTACCTGGTGAAAACAGCCACCTCCGAGGTCAGAGTTGCCTTTACTCAGCTTAGATAATGGCTTTTTTCAGCTCTTTCCACTCTGGTTTGTTTCTTCTGTACCCACAGTCCATGTCACCTATTCAGGGCAGGCCTTTGAAAAGAAACTGCCCAAGGAGCTTGTTTTTGGGAAACTTGGATCATATGTGATTGAAGATGTGGGGCTGGGAGTGATTAAGGGTGACAATCTCAATTCAGTCTCTTTCTACCTAGAACAGGGAAATATCACAGTTTGAAATGACCTCAAAGACCATCCTGAATCTCTTGTGCCAGGATTACTCAGCCCTGCTTTAACACCTTCAATCATACAGAAAACTTAATACCATATGAAGATCACTTTGTTTTTCAATAACTCTAATCATTAGAATCTTCTTTCTTAAAATATTCCTTTCTTTAACTTTTCTAAGTTGAATCTAATTCTGCTCTTAAGGTCAAAGTAAGTCTAGTGTCTTTCTTACGTGACAGCTTATCAAATGTTTGCAAATAGTTCTGATGTATCTCTCAACTTTTCTCCAGGCTAAGTATGCTCATTTTTCTCTCTGGTAAGTGTTCCTCAGTGTACTCAGGATGTCCATTCACTTTCCTTCCTGAATGGTGTCTCCTGAATTGATCAATGTCTCATTTGCTGCCTAGAAACAAACGTACGAGGTGAGCAACATTTGATCAGCTGGAATGGACTGGGAAGATCTTTTCCCCTGTCCCGATTGTGGTCTCTCTAAATAATGAATCTTCAGGTCAACTGGAACATTCAGAGGATTTTTTCAAAATCTTCCTGAGTCTCTTATCAGTTCCCCAATCATTAGAAATCTGGCAGCCAGTCAAGTATCAGAAAACTAAAAACACTGTTAATGGTGGTGTTTTCCTTGCTCTCACCAATGTTTCTCACCAAAGTTTCTAAGAAACAATGTTCTCACCAAAGTTTCTAAGACTTTGACTATTGCTTCCTTGTTGAGGCCTAAACATTTTTTACTGACGTGGGTTACATTTTTGTGAACTGGTTAAGAGGGGTGTCCTAGAACCAGATTTGCCTAGCTCTGCCACTTGCTATTTATGTGAACAAGCAAGTTACTTAGGCCAAGTGTGCTTTTTCATCTACGAAGTGCAACAGTTATACCTACTTTATCAAGTTGTTAGAGTCAAATGAAATAGTACAGAAAGTACCTAGTGCAGTGCTCAGCCTACAGTGAGCGCTCAGAAAATGTTAGCAATTATTATTAATATGGGAACTCGTTTGGAGTGCTCAAAGGAGAGCACATGATTGTGTCAGACTTCTGATCATTGCAGCTTGGATTGTGGTCTCACTCTTTGTACAGAATAAGGCCCAGAGAATTTTAAAAAACAAAGTCAAGGTCACCCAGTATAAAAGATGGCTTCAAACAAGCAAAAGCTGTGCATGGAACAGCTGTCCTCAGAATGGTGAGGGAGGAGAGAATTAGTGAGTCAGTGATTGATTTCTCTAGTATTGTGGTTTCCTTTTCCACTTTCTGGAAGATGATTCTGAACCTTTAATTGCTTAGATGATTTTAACAATGGTCAGTAGTATGCTGGTAAATGTTTAACAACCACTTCTGTGAGGGAAAGGGGAGAACACTGATTTCTAGTATTTGCTGATTTCTGTGGTATAATTACTTCAGCCATGGCCAAGCTACCAAGTGAAGTCATTGAATGTGAAGCTAGTGAAAATGAATTTGTGGAAAGATGCATAGCAGCACTCCATTATATCATATTTTGAACATAAAAATACATTAGATTGTAATAACCTCAAGACTACAGATAATAGTAAAATAATTAAGGGGTGATATGTTTTGAGTATTTATGATCTTTGCTTTTAATGTAATTTATTTAATTGTAAATGTATATATCTTAGGTTGTTAAAATGGCTGGCAGAATTTTCTGAAAAGTTAAAAGTTGGCTCTCACCAGCTTGTACAAGCCAGCTCCAGCACATCACTGCTGGCAAAATGAGACCATTCAAGACTTCGCCTCTTCCCTTATAGACTAATTGGGAAAATGATGCTTTTACATGTGAACCAATTAGAGGATAATTCAAGATATTACATACTTAACTATGAAAAGGGTACATATAAAGGAGACATATCTTAGGTATTTCAGATAAGGGAGGTCTCAGGAACACCAAAAAGCAAGAATGTCTTCTACACTTTTGTATCATCATTGTTCTGTCTACCTGAACTTCCCAAGATATACTCTAGAGGGCTCAAACATAATCCAGAGAAATCAGATTCTTACAGGGTAAAGTGAAATAAAATTCATCATTGTAGTGTCTTCTGAGAATTTCCAATTGTGAGCTGTAACAAAGGATTAGAAGATTGTTTGGGGGATGCTGAATTGAGAATGACCAGATCCCGTAGATCAGATTAAGAATTCATAAAGTCTGGACTTGAAGAGAATAATTTGCAGACTGGATTAATAGACTATTAGAACTAATCGATGGCTGCCCTTGGGAGACCTTGAGAAAAGTGATTAGGAAAAGTGATCCTTGGGTTTAATAAACTTCAGGCTGCTCAGCTCTGTCTCCTCCCTAATGGATTGTGACATATGTACACTGGGCTTTGACCAGAAGTGATACCTCGTGCTGTAATTGTCTTGCATATAGAGTGTCCGTTTCCAAAGAAAGTTGTTGCTGTGTTGAGAGAGTAATTACAAAGCTTCCAGAAGGAAGAGCAGTCACCCCACCAAGCTCACCGTGATTTATTGGGTGTATTTGTGCTCTTAGACGGATATGTCTTTTTCTTCCTGGAATGTTTTCGCACTTCAGTGTGAATCTTTCTTTCCCTGAGCTCACTTCATTTGGGTCTGAAATATTGAACTGGTTGACAAAGGACAGGGCAGTAGAAGAGTGTGTGTGTGTGTGTGTGTGTGTGTGTGTGTATTAGAAAGAGTGAGAGCGAGGGAACTTGTGTACATGTGCACAGTATTCAACGACAGGATTCCTTCTTTCGTATTTTGATGATCTAAGGAGATTTGGCACAGAGACTGTCCTTTCTCCTTGAAAATTCTGCTGATAGTTTCTGCCTTTGAGAAACAAACTCCATTGTGAGACTGAAAAAGACCTTCAGTCTTTTCTACGACAGTTGTCCATGGAGTCTGCAATAAGAGATGATTTATGAAAGCCCGCCAATATGAGAAAATCATACTGTCTGTGACAAATTCCTTTACCTCCATTGTGAATCAGCAGTTTTAGGAATGTAGTCTCCATGGTATCCTAAATACCAAATGTCTTCTATCACACAAATGCATCTTGCTAAAGTTGAGGAGAACCTTGGAAGATTTTAGTATTCCATCTCCCCTTTGGAGAAGTAATCAAAAGTTGCTTTGAGTTAACTTAAGCGTTTTATCTTCCTGGGAAAAACTCGTAGTCATTGAGGAGCAGTAGAAGGCATTGGTGCACACCACACCTTTGCTAGAAACTACTACTTTGCATCTGTCACTGATGTTTTTTCTCTTTTCACAACGGGAAATAGTTAGCTGTCTCTCACATTGTATCAAAATTTTCAATTTCAGTCTTAGAAAATTAAGTTCCTTTGGTGGAAAATAAATGCTTATACTTCAATTACTAAAAGGCCAAGTGGATCAAATTATCAAAAATTTTATGCCAAAGTCAAGGTTATAACTCAGGAAATTGGGTTCAGCATACCTCTTCTGTCAGAGGGAGCTTGTGGACAAATTTTTCCTGTTGCTAATAAGCACAGGGAAGTAAAATCTGTGGGGAAAAAAATGAAACCATGGTATACACTCCAGATTCCTTGTTTTCAGAGGGCTAAGGAAAATAAACCACTATTTCAGAAGAGGTTAGTCGTATTCCTGTCCCCGGGACAAAGGAATTAATTAAGTGACCTCTCTTAGTCCCTCCTGCCCTCTGCAGTAACAGACATTATGGGATTATGATTCCATTTTGAAATTCTTTTCTTTTTCTGAAGCACCTTCTCAACCCTGTGTCAGACCCAGCCCCACCCAAGCTGAACTGACCTTACTTCTAGCACAGGCTGCAGATTTAGTGGACTAGCAAGCTCAATGTTGAGCTGGAAATCAGGAGATGTGGCTTTTCGATTCTGCAACATGCTGTGAGAAGGTGAGTATAGTTTCTTTAAGAGAAAAATTGTACTCAACTATTTCACTACTTTTCTTGAGGTAATTGATAAGTACAAGAACATTATATCTGCTGTAATTAAAACATTTCCACAGTAAGATTTTTTTCTCCCAGCCATCAGAGGATTGAGAGAAAAATGGCATTAGCTAAGAAATAGAAAACTAAGTGTAGAGATAACTTTTCTTCTCTTTGAATGGAGAAATGGTAACAGTGGTATTCCTGGGGAAAATGTGCTGAGGTTAGTTTGACTTAATACTTGAATAAATGATTTAAGAAAAGTCTTATAAAGGAAAAGTCCCAGGTTTGCAGGGAGACATGTCAAACCAATGAATAAACTTAACAAAGACCTTATAAAGTCTTTTTTAGTATTTTTTTTGAACACCCAACCGTGTGCCAAGCATTGAGGGGAATACAAATAAATAGCTCATTCATACTTTCAAGTGGCTAATATTCTAGTGTATGATGAAAATATTACTTTTAAAGCTAGAAGATTAAGCAGAAAGTATTACCTGACCCCCCCAGAGGAGTAAGTAAAATACTATTAAGTTTTAGAGTGCAAAGCATTTACTTCTGGCTTGAGAGAAGAGTCAAATTTTCATGAAGGTGAAGACTTTTACACCTGACTTTTAGACCTCTAAAGCTCGGAAATAAAGCTTTCTGAGCACAGGGAACAACATGGCAAAGGTAGAGTGGGGGGAAAAAAATAGGCATAAGTTATATAAGTGAGCAATAAAGAATTTAGACTTTGTGGTTATTGCTGTCTTCTTGTTAGCACAAAGACTATGCAAGCAGAAGTAGGGAAGATGATTGGGGCCAAATTGTGAAGAGCTATAAAATGTCAGGTTAGGGAACTTGGCCTTGATCCATAATTTTCTTCCATAGCACATATGGTAGATTACATTACAACATGCAGGATGTGGTCATGGCAAAAGTTTTATACAAATAACTATAACCCTTCAAGAAATTATATCATCATGTAAGTGAATAAGAATGATGTTTTTTAAAAAACTGTTATGAATTTGTTCTAATTTTTTTATTGTAAGTCATTCTCAGACATCAGTATTTTAATTATTAAAGAGTGGCAACTTACTTTTGACACATGTCAAAATAGATGATGATACTGTGGTATGTTGAGGTAACTGGGTCGAAGTCTGCTGCTATAGGCTGTTGAAATAGTCTGATTTAAGCAAGAGAATGCCATGATTAGAACAGTTTTTTTTTTCGGAGGCATTTTGCAATTATAAGAAGGTAAATGAGTTTGTTTATGAGAGAAAACAGAGTAAAGGAAACCATGAGATGCTATTTTAATATCTAGTTAAGTGATAATGGAGACCGGAACTTGGGAAGCAGCAGTGGAAATGGAGTGGAGCCTAGACTTCTGAGTTATTGCACGACAATGCCTCATGTGATCTAATTGGATTAGGTAAGAGAAAGGAGTTGTGGTGAGTGGTCAGTTGTAGTCAGGAGAACAGTCACAAATTAAGTAAAGATTCAAGTGGGATTTGAGTGGAAAGATGGTGCCATTAAAAGAAATTATGAATTCAGGAGGAAGAATAAGTTTAGGAAGTAATAAAGTAAGTTCGGTTTGGTATGAAATGAGTTTGTGGGACTTAATATACAGTAGATATTCAGCATGCAATTGAAGTATAGCGATTCAGAGAGAAATACAGGCCAGAGACTGGGATTTGGTCATCATCCATGATGGGTGATCATTGAGACCTTGAGACTGAATAAGATTACCCTCTTTTACCTCTTATGTTGCCTCCCTTGATAATTAGTTTCTTGGGAGGTGATTTACATATGGAGTTGGAGGAGACAATGGATTCCCAAAAATTTGAGTCATAGAATTGGTGGGAAAAAATAAACAAGAATTCTGCAAAAGTCAGGGACTAGATGAATTAAAGCTGGGAGTGATCCATTATATCAAATGCTGTATAAAACTTGAAGAAAATAAGAATGAGAAAATATCTATTGAATTTGGAGAAAACATTCCTTCCAAAAAGTAGTTTGCATAGAAGCCAGATAAGTGGTTGTTAATGGGCAGGTAGTTAGCACATATAGACAGTTATTACAAGAAATTCAGTAATGATTGGAAGTACAGAGAGGATGTTCCTGAACATACATCAGCGTGGAGAGACCTATTTTATGATTCGGGGTTTGAGAAACTCTGGAGTGAAGATAACAGAAAGTCAACAATAGAATAATGACAGTGGAATGAATATAAAGAACAAGCATTGAATCTGAGGCCAACAAGACAGGCTACGGAGGAGTGTGGCTCACCGTGAGAGGCAAGAGGGATTTGGGTAGTGGTATTAGTTTAGATCCTCCAAGAAGCAGATAAATAGGTTTAGATGTGTAGGAGATATTTTGTGGAAACACCTTTGAAGGAGAAAGGGAAAGGACCTGAGTAGACAGGAGGAGCCTTCAAACCACAATGTAAGTCTGACATCTGTGAAGAATCTCAGACTGTAGTACAGTCCTAAAATGTTCTGTACAGACTGGTAGGTCGTCTTTAGTACAAAGTCACCCATCCGAGGAGTCCCAAATCCTTCAGAAATGGACATGAATTAGTATCATCACCATGTTCAGTCTTTGGCTGAGAGCAGCCCAGGGAAAGGGTGGCCTTGGTATAAACGTGGTATTTCCAGAGGGTAGCAGCTAGGACTGTTGGTCAACTCTGCTTTCTGCAGCAGAAAATCAAAACAGCTCATTTTCACGGCCACATGTTAGTACAAGTGAATGTGGTTAATTTCAGAAGAGGGAAAGATAGTAGTATTGGTCGAGCCAATGATATGGTGGTAAATAGCAAGTGATAAGCATCCTGACCACCATGTCCTCCCAATCCTGTGAGTTTCAGGGAAAAGGAATAGATGCTACTGAAGAGGGTTTTATTAAATAGATGATCCTGGAGCATCACCATTCACATTATCTAAGAGCTAGTCTTAGAATAGCAAAATATCTTTAAGGTATGCAGGAATGGAAGACTACTATTTATGCCTCCAGTATCAGAATTAAAGTCAACTAAGGTAGGAAATGCCTGGTTCATGAGATTCTCTAGAGACTGTTGATTTTTTCTGCAATGCCTAGTACTCTTTTAGTTCACATCCCAGCTCGGCTCCTTGTGTCACATTAGATGTGTTCCTCAGTTTTTCTGCTCTCCATCTTCTTCATCTACAAAGTGGAAATACCCTAGTTCAGAGACTTATTGTGCCATTTCCCCTCTTCCGTTACAACTTTACGCCTGGGCTTTGGATTGCTTTCTCCCTCAGTAATTGAACTATCAACATTTAAGTCCCAACTCAGTCCCCCACCATTCCCCACTCTCCACCTGTACTATTACCACCACCACCAGATTTACCATCTCTATCAGCTGTTTTCTGTGTGCTTTTGTCAGCTTATGGATCCTTCTTAGGCAAATTGCTAGGACAGAACAACCCTGGCACTAAATTTCATTCATGTCAAACCTAGAGGACCTATAGAAGGACTGTTTCAGGAAAAATTGAGGATAAAGTCATTTTTTTCCCAATAGATCAAGAATTCCACAATGCACAGTGGAAAGGGAAAAAACAGCAACAGGTAAGCATGGTTTAGACTAAGCAGTAAAGAATTAGAGTCTAAGAAGAAAGAGCAAAGTTCATGTGTTTTGATCGTGGTAAATTTCTTTTTTTTTTAATTTACTTTTTTTATTGGAGTATAGTTGCTTTACAATGTTGTGTTAGTTTCTGCTTTACAACGAAGTGAATCAGCTATATGTATACATGTATCCCCTCCCTCTTGGACCTCCCTCCCACACTCTCCATCCCACCCATCTAGGTCATCCCAGAGCACCAAGCTGAGCTCCTTGTGCTATACATACAGTAGGTTCCCACTAGCTATCTGTTTTACACATGGTAGTGTATATATGTCAGTCCTAATCTCCCAATTCATCCCACCCTCCCCTTCCCCCTCCACGTGTCCACATGTCCATTCTCTACATCTGCGTCTCTATTCCTGCCCTGCAAATATGTTCATCTGTACCATTTTTCTAGATTCCACATATATGCATTAATATACAGTATTTGTTTTTCTCTTTCTGACTTACTTCACTCTGTATGACAGACTCTAGGTCCATCCACACCTCTACAAATGACCCAACTTTGTTCCTTTTAATGGATGAGTAATATTCCATTGTATATATGTACCACATCTTCTTTATCTATTCATCTGTTGATAGACATTTAGGTTGTTTCCATGTCCTGACTATTGTAAATAGTGCTGCAATGAACATTGGGGTATATGTGTCTTTTTGAATTATTTTTCCCAGGGTATATGCCCAGTAGCGGGATTGCTGGGTCATATGGTAGTTGTATTTTTAGTTTTTTAAGGAACCTCCATACTGTTCTCCATAGTGGCTGTATCAACTTACGTTCCCACCAACAGTGCAAGAGGGTTCCATTTTCTCCACACCCTCTCCAGAATTTTTTGTTTATAGATTTTTTGGTGATGGCCATTCTGACTGGTGTGAGGGGATGGATACCTCATTGTAGTTTTGATTTGCATTTCTCTAATAATTAGTGATGTTGAGCCTGTCTTCATGTGCCTCTTGGCCATCTGTATATCTTCGCTGGAGAAATGTCTATTTAGGTCTTTTGCCCATTTTTTGATTGGGTTGTTTTTTTGATATTGAGCTGCATGAGCTGTTTGTATATTTTTGGAGATTAATCCTTTGTCAGTTGCTTCCTTTGCAGATATTTTCTCCCATTTTGATAGCTGTCTTTTCATCTTATTTATGGTTTCCTTTGCTGTGCAAAAGCTTTTAAGTTTAATTAGGTCCCATTTGTTTATTGTGGTAAATTTCAATAGTAAGGATTGAGACAGAAAACTGGAAACTTCCTAAAAGAATATTCTCCTGAAGATATAATTGTTTAACTAAGTAGTAGAAATTTCAGGAAAAACAAAGTTCTCCTTAACTTCCATTAAATATGGAGTTTATACCTTAAGTGTCTCATGTAGTTCATGTTTCTACCTTTCAAGAAATATATGATTTAGCAAAGGAGTATAAACCAGAGAGAATTGTCTGTGAACCAATAAAAATGATCAAGGAAAATAAGAAATATTCTTGAGCATAAATGAAGATAATTATTACTCTTTAGTTTGGAAATATAAGACAGTTTAAAATCATGCAGTGAACTATATATTTGTTTATTAAATCTCATCACACTAAAATTAAAAATTATTTTTAATATATTAATGTGTTTTTAATACAAATAAAAATTAGTCCTACTTAGGAAGAAGAAAAGTTATGGAAAGAATTAGCCAGTGACACAATACTTCCTAAAGGAAGGTATGGAGAAGGAGTAGAAAATATTATTAAATATCAACCAAATTTCAGGCATTGTGAGTCTCAGTCTACTTGTGTTCTCTCCTTTAATTCCACCAATACACAGATGAGAGAGGTATTAACAAATCCATTTTGTACCTGAGAAATTTATGGTCTAGCCTGAGGTCAGTTAGCTAGTAGTACATGGTGGACTTATAATTGAAATCCAGTTCTGACTGATTTCAAAATAATATCATCATATGTCACACTACCTATGTTAAAAAAAAAAAAAAAAAATCACATCCATTATCCAGAGCTGTAACTTTTTACAAGAAGCTAAGTGTATTTGTAGCTTGGTCTATTTTGAAATCAAGGGCTTAGTAGACCTGCTCACACATGCCTTTTGGTGTTCTTCTCAGGGATAAGTTGCAAAACGCAATGGGCCATGAAACTGAGAAAGGATAACATTTTCTCCATTATAAAATCCACTCTCTAGAACTGGGCCTTCTGACCAGATTAGCACAAGAATCATGCAATGTATACAGTATTCACTCAGTAATTATTTAGTATTGATGCTAAAGATGATACAAAAGAAACTAAGATGTAAACTAGGCAGAATTACCTAGCATATCAGAGCAATTAACAAATCTTTGGAGGGCAATAGGAACAGACGTCAAAGTATTGATACATACGTGCACATACACACGCAAACACCATTTACTTCCCAATGAGACCAGTGTAATTTGATTCGAAACACATCCTTGAAGTTATATTCTTCCAATATTACAAAAGTATTCTTGATAAAATTGTCTGTATTTCTTTAGAGTTTAAACATTTTTTTCATCTGTACCATTTACTACAAATTATTTCAAGAAAAGGGAGAAAAATGAATGAAAAAAATTATCAAAGTTATTTTAAAAAATATTCAAGGAGAAGCAGCCTCTGCCTTTTCAATGAAGACTTTCTCTGTCCTTCTCTTGGTCAAGGCCAGTCTCTATAAGACTTTTTTAGCCCAGTTTATAAACTGATGTTGACTCCAGCAATGGAAATTCATTTAAAAAGAAATGACAGAGGGCTTCCCTGGTGGCGCCACCTGCAGCCTGTTCGTGCCCTGGTCCGGGAAGATCCCACATGCCACGGAGCGGCTAGGCCTGTGAGCCATGGCCGCTGAGCCTGCGCGTCCGGAGCCTGTGCTCCGCAACGGGAGAGGTCACAAGAGTGAGAGGCCCGCGTACCGCAAAAAAATTTCTTAAAATTTAAAAATGACAGAAATTACTTTCCTACCGTAAAATGAATCAATACATTCTGAATTTTGACTTCCAAGAATGTTGTTCAGGGACATGATATTTACTCTGCGGAGGGCTGCAGGCATTCTGGATGAAAGAGATACTCTCTCATTTGAATCACTTCTGTTATTGAGCTTTTCTGGTGTAAAGAAAGTAAATGTTTTTTTAATTCATCACTGGAGAAATGTTGGCTTTTTTATCACCAATCCAAAAATTTGCTGTGTATATACCAGTTACTAGGAAATATGCTATAAGACCGAAGATTATTCAAATAAAAAATCTGAAGGCTGTGCATATGACATTATGCATTATACATTTCTAGGTTGTATGGATTATACATTATACATTTTACATTATACATTATATACATTATACATTTCTAGATTGTATGGAATCTCTCATCTCTAATCTGTTCTTTCCTTGCAGTGTTTTCTTTCTTTAAGTAACACTGTCTTGGACATCATTGATGGGGTCGCCAATCAAACAGTTTAGCTTTGTCATAGCACAACTCTTGATTTTCCTAGAATCTTTACACAAAATATCCTGGGACCAGGTATCGTTAGGGTTTTGCTAAAAGGCAATTTACTTTCCTATCAAAAAATTGCCTGAAATAGGGTCAGAATATTTGTGTTGTGGTATATAATTCGACGGGTCCCTGTTTATAGAAATGTTACTGATTTCTTCACGGGAGCTGGTAGTTTGAAAGCAGTGCTTGGTGCATAATTAACTAAGAAAAATAGATTTGTCATAAAATTCTGTGTCTTGAATTCGTCATTCTTGCTGCCTGGGCTTCATCCAAAATTCCTGTTTGGATGAGTATAGTCCAGACCGGAATTAGCTTAAGAAACTTGCTTCAGTTTGGTATTTCCTTGTGAGGTTTCCTCTGGCCCCAAATTAGCTCCTGCTTGTAAGTCCTCTCTGGACTACTGCAATGAGTTGGGTACATCTTTCCCCACTATTCCCAGTTGCTGAGCGGTATGGATTTCTCAGGTGCACCCAAGGACTAACCACTCTCTAAAACAATCTTACATTTCAAATAAATCCAAACCAGCTTTTATCTGACATGGTATACACTGGTTGACCATGGCCTCCCAGAGCAGAAAACAGGGTATCATCTTGAGTAGCTGTGACTCCCATGTGACTAGAAAGTCATTTTACAGCAGTAGGGTAATTTATGTCATCTAGTATATTCAAAAATGTTATCCTATCCTCACATTTATTCAAATATTGACACCATTGTTTTGATGACTTGTGTGTGTTCTGGACATAGACCAAAAAGATATAAATTTCTAACTGTGAACTCTTTTAAATAAATGTCCTTTCTGTGTGTGTGTTTTTTAACAGTCCTTGATGCCACTTAGTTAAAACAGGAACAATATCTATCGGTAAACTTGCAATCCCCCTTCTCCTCCTTTTTTTATTTTTATTTTTTTACTGAAACATAGACACCTAGGTCTTAGGAAGTGATGAAGGAGCCCTCTCTTTGTTGGTACCATAGACCAAGCAAATGTATTAGTTTCCTATTACTGCTGTAACAAGTTGTCACTGACATAGGGGCTTAAAACAACACGAATTTATTATCATATAGTCTGTCTGACATCTGACTCAGGTCTCGCCAGGCTAAAATCAGGATGCTGGCAGGGCTGTATTCTTTCCTGGAAGCTATAAGGGAGAGTCCATGTCTTTGCCTTCCCTGGTTTATTAAAGGCCTCATTCCTTCATCTTTAAAGCCATCAGTAGCGGGTTGAAGCCTCTTCATGTGATATCACTCTGACCTCCTGTTCAAATATCTTTCTGTAGTCAAATATCTTTCTCTTTCTCTCTTCTGTGTGTCTCTCTCTCTTCCATGGCTAAGACCCCTATGATTACATTAGGCACACCCAAGTAATCCAGAACAGTCTCCCCAGCTCAAGATCTTTAACTTAATCACATGCAAAGTCCCTTTGCCATGTAAAGTAGCATATGCATAGGTTCTAGTGGTTAGGTCCTGGACATCTTTGGGAGGCCATTATTCTGCCTCTCATAGGAAGTAAGAGTTCAGATAGACTTAACAGTAATCACAAAGAACACTTCTCTGAATAATCCCCCTCCCCCGCTGATCCCTCTTTTTTTCCCCATCAATAGTAAGACATTGTATTGCGTGCATGCTATCTTTGTACCTTTAAGTACACTACTATATAACTGTTATTATCTAATTTTAGGATGGATGTTTTTCCCTCCCCCATCCATTTATGGAAGCAGAAGCCCAATCATAGCATTTGTTCCATACATTATTTTTATTAAGGAACTTAATTATAAATGAGGGTTGTCTCCTTAATCTTTGTTCTCAAGCTCAGAGAACACTACTTTCTCAGTCTGGGATGACGGACTAGAATGGGCTTGATAGACACATAGGAGAATTTATGGAAAGATTTATAAGGGGTTCATTCACACATAAGCCAGATTTGAACTTCGATTGCACTTTATTTGTGGTTTTCTTCATATCTAGTGTGCTTTCTTTGTATGAAATCTTACGTTCTTGTTTCAAATTTGGTATTAAACCCTTGAAAGCAGAATCACTCAAGAACCAAATTTATCTAACTTATGTTTGCATCATTAGAATTTCCACTCTGGTCTGCTCTTACGTATTCATATTATCCACACCACTCATCTTTTCCAGACTTTTGAGAGAAAACAGCCTTGTGCTCAGCCTCTTCACTGAGGGAAATGCACGGTGCTCAGGCCAGACCACTCCTCAATCTACTCCATAAGTGTATCTTTTAGGGTGTCTCACCTGTTACCTGGGCAATCGCATTTGCCCTCCTTGTTAAAAGATGAATACTTGCAAAGTTCACTCTCCTTGCAGGGGGTGGGGGTAGGGAAGCAATTCCGATGTGCCCTCACTCTCAACCCTGCCTTTCAAGGCCTCTGCTGCTAGGCGAACCTTGGAGATACGAATGCAGTAGAGGAGGAGAAATGGTGGGTTGGACTTTTCTAAGCATTGGTAGGAAGACTCTCATGGAGTTCTGCTATGCTAGACTGAGTGGCTCTTGTTGACATGGCCTTCTGCATCTCAGAAAAAGAAAAAATCAAAATATGTATCCTTACTCCCCTGCCTGGTGTCCATGTACATGAAAGTAAAATGGGGAAACATGAGTTGAGGCACTTTGAAGAGTACACACAAAGGAAGACTGGCTGTGAGTGATTTAAAGCATAGAAAACACCTGGGAACCTTGCTACAATGCTGATTCTGATTCAGTAGGTCTAGGGTGAGATCTAAAATTCTACATTTCTAAGAAGCCTCAGATTATATGGCTGCTTCTATCTCAGATCATACAAACACAGATTTAGAGCAGTACTTATTCCATTTTGTGGAGACAGTAGGACCTCCAGTATACAAAGAGATAAAGTAAACAGGAACCTCTAAATTTTGCTATCATCTCAGTATTAGAGGATAAGAAAGAACATGGGTATGTTTGCATGTGGGGAGTGTATTTGTGTTTCCCCCATGACTACCCAGCAGCAGTGCCTCTTAATGGGTATAGCACAGGATTGAGAGAAAGTCCCAGCTGAGCCCCTGACTCATTAGAGAAGCCCTGTGCAAGTCACTTTATCATCCTAATTTTTTTCTTTCTAAAATAAGGATTTGGATACTTGTATCCTGGCTTCTCTCACAGATACGGTGAGTATTAACACGGGACTACTTTTAAGAAAGAGTAGATACAAATAGAAGACATTATTACTACTTGCTGTCATCTCTTTTCTACTTACCATCCAATTTCCCTTCTTACCACTTACACATGATTTATCTCTAGCCCGTGTTCTCTCCATTTTCTTAGGATTCTTCTCATGTGACCATGTGATGTATTATTCAAATGCCCCAACTTCTTTTATTGCTAATTATATATTAACCAGGTTCTGACTTCATTCTTCTCTGTATTGAATCCTGGTCCACGCATGACACACTGACAAAAAGGATTCCTAGGGCTCAGAGGAAATTTTGGCAAATGACAGTTCTCTTTTAGGGCTGTTAGTCTTAATGGAATATTTGATAAGATGGTAATAACCCCTGAGATCCTTTTATAGGAAACCCAGGGGCAATATATATATATATATTTTAACAGTCTCAATGATTGTTATTTATTCATTTAAGTTTTCAGTGAGGTCAGTTCTCGAAGGCATTTCATAATGATCGTTTCTTCAAACATGCTAAACAGGTATGATCCAAACTGTCTTTCCTCTTCCAATTATACCTATTGATGGGTATAAAAAATTCTCCATATGTATCATTCAGTTGCAGTTTAAAGCTCATTTCCTCAGCTCTCACTTTGAAGTGAAGAACTACTCACCATCCTCTAGGTTCTCTCCTCTGATAGTTTGTAGGATCAGCAATTTGGTTCCTCGAGCCCATATTCTTACCCATGTGTCATCCGTTACGTCCTCTATTTTGATCTCCCTCCTCAAAGACCGCATTCCAGTATCCAATGGTTAGAATGTGAGTTTTTCCTATTGGAAAAAAATATGTATTCTCCTTGTCAGTTATATACGACGTAATCCAATCCTTTCTCTGTTTCAAACATAAGGTCCAATGTTTAACAATATGAGTGGGCAGGCAACATAAATATTTTGAGGAAAATAATAGCAATGATATGTTAACGTTTATTGACCCCTTTACTATTCCTGACACTGTGCAAAGTGCTTGACATAGAAGTTCTAATTTAATTCTTGCAACAATCATATAAAGAAATAACAACAAAACAAATGAACAAACAAAACAGGCTCACAGAGGACGGGAACAAACTGATGGTCGCCAGAGGGATGTGGGGTGTTGAGCAAAAGAGGTGAAGGGGATTAAGAGGGACAAACTTCCAGTTATAAAGTAAACAAGTGATAGGGATGTAATGTACAGCGTAGGGAATATAGTCAATAATATTGGAACTTTGTATGTTGACAGATGGTTACTAAGCTTAACGTGATTGTCAGTTCGTAATGTCTATAAATTTTGAATCACTATATTATATACCTGAAGCTAATATAATATCGTATGTCAAATATGCTTCAATTTTTAAAAAGGGGGAAAAAGACAACAGCAGTTAATACCTTCATTTTGCGCATGTTGATGCTAAAGTTTAGCTAAGTACGGCTGCTCAGGGTCATCCAGATGTAAGCAACAGAACCTCTAGTCAAAAAGAAACCATTCTCATTTTAAAGCCTGTCCTCTCTTAATCATTGTGTTAAATTATTTTGGCAAAAGTTTACTAATTCTGGGTCTAAATGGTGCCATTGACCAAACAGAAAATACGTTTTCATCTCAGGTGCAGTGCCCTTTAATGTTCAGAGTGTCATTTTGAGGACTTCATTAGAGCTGAGTTGTCTCAGCTTCCATCTATATGTGTGTGAAGCTAACAGTAAACCCGTTTCATTACACCATTACCTTAATTAATGTGTTTATAATAATGGTTTGGACTTTATTTAACCAAAATAATAACTTCATTTAGCATAAACGACTTGATGCATAGGCAGCATTGAGTTGCAGCATTCCTGCTGCTATTTACAGAACATTTACCATGTGGCTAATGGGAAATCACCTTTGTGATCCTGCAACACTTATTAATGCCTTGGTTCACCTCCAAAGCCTGATCTCTTTATGTGATGTTCGGCGGCCATGGTGAGTTAAATAGGGACCCAGTGAATTATTAATGATTTTTAACAGCATTGTGACGGTTGCTTTGTTATTAAAAATTTTGCAGTGCTGTTATAAGAGATTCATAAAGCACATCCTTCATAACCTTTATAAAGTGGCTTGAGGAGCTAAAAGATCAGTGTTGAGCATGACATAGGCCAGGCAGATTTTTGATGTGTTGACACCAAAGGATACCCATTTTCACTTCAAGGCTTCCCCTCTCTGGAGCCAATAAACATTGTAGGGAGTTGGTAGAAACATGATTAGTAGCCTAACTTTATCCCTAAACATTATATTCCAAGCTTAATCAGTAAAATGAGGACTATCAGATTTTTAACAAGTCAGTAAGAAGAATGAACGGGATGTCTTTAAATATCCCTCAGTAGGGCACATGTGTGGGGAGAAAGTGAGGGATCAAATCCACATTGACTCATGTATAGTTAGGAAAAAATCTCTTCCCCTTAATTGAGGTGAACCATTTGAACTCAGTTGACTGATTGACAAGCTTGGCAAATGTAGCAGAGACTGCTAGTTCACTAAAACCCATGTGCCCCTTCCTCCCTGGTGATGGAGCTGTAGCTGTGGACACAGTGGCTCTTTTGGAGCCTAGTATTTCCCATCCTTCCTTTCAGTGATTAAGTCCTTGCCAGTGAAACACGAGAGGGAGTGATAAGTGTCATCTCTTAGTCTGGGCCATGAGATATTGGCCATGTGTTCCTCCATGTTCTTTCTCTTCTCTTCTCACGAGTGAAAATGCGGAGGTAGGTAAACAAGAACAAAGCAACAAAATGAAAGGAACTTAAATCTTTGAATGATTGCAGGAAGCAAAGCTGCCCACCTGGGCTAGTGAACTAAGGACTGTTCTGTGAGCAACTGAGAAACCTTTGTTTTCTTTAAGCCACTGTTTAAGCTTTTGATTGATCGATCGATTGATTGATTGATTGATATATTAACAGAAACTTAGCCTTCACCTTAACTAATGCAACAAACAACAAAAATGACCCACACTGTTCATTAAAATGAATTGAATCTAATAGATATTCACAGCCTAAGATTTTATGGGAGACAAATCTACTTCAAGAATCTCATGCAGATAACAAGAGATTTTAAGACAGCTAGGATGAAAGATGTTTGTCTGTTTCACGTATTCCATAAGCTGCTTTCAAGGGGTGAGGCATTGGAGTATTTCTCAGAAAGTACAATTAGCAATAAATAAAATCTATCCTTTTATAGAGATGAACAAAACTTATTTTCTATATATGGACCATAGCTTCATCTGGTTAGACCACGAAATATTTACCATGACTTTGCTTCTGCAATTATGAAACTCAACACTTTGTTATTCAAATAATATTTAATGAGTAATTATATATATTAAATTTTTGTCATTGCTGTGAATTCCAGAAGTTATCTGTTTTATAGTCAATGAAATAACCCTGCCAAGCTTATCTAGCCCAAATAACTTCTAGTAAAGCAGAACATCAGCAAGAGACGTAGATATCAAAGGTTCCAATTATTGTTGAAAATGGTATTTTTATGAAGTAGAATAAGAACACCTCTCGTCTTCTATGCCCATCCTTACTGATAATAAGTGTTAGTAGACAACAGGTACAGGCATGTTAGAATGGTGTGTAGAAGTGGAACGAAACTACATAGGAAGTATAATTATAAAAAAGAGAGAAAAACAATATCCCTTTCCTTCTGGAGAAGGAGATTGTTGTTTTTTTTTTTTTTTTAACATTCTAAGCTTCCTTAAGCCCCAAATGGCAGTGGCATCAGGCACTGGATTTGTTCTTGTGCCAATTATTGATGGCCAGAATCAAAAATGTCAGTACTCCACTGGTACACGAAAAAAGAGGAAACCATTTCAAAAGTCAGTGAATATCTGGTTGAAAAGGGTAGAAATCTCAGGATGGTGATCTTTTCCAAGCCCTTTCCACAAATGCTATGCTAAGCTAATATGGGCAAATTGAATGCACGAAACTATATAGGAGCATAACCCTGAAGAAAAAGTGAAGCAGGGAGTTCAACAAGCATTAAATGAACTTGAACAGAGATAACATTATTGAGAATCTCCCTTGAATGTGCTGAAGACATTGATTCCCTAGAGCCTGAGATGGGGTGCTAGATTCTCTATCTTAGGGAAATTTTTAAAAGATTATCAGAGGGACTTCCCTGCTGGCGCAGTGGTTGGGAGTCCGCCTGCCGATGCAGGGGACGTGAGTTTGTGCCCCAGTCCGGGAGGATCCCACATGCCGCGGAGCGGCTGGGCCCATGGGCCACGGCCGCTGAGCCTGTGCGTCCGGAGCCTGCACGTCCGGAGCCTGTGCTCCGCAACGGGAGAGGCCACAACAGTGAAAGGTCCGCGTACCGCAAAAAAAAAAAGAAAAGATTATCTGAAATCCCTTTGGATGAGTGAATAATCCATAATATTCTTGTTTGAATTTACTATCAGTCATTTTAGAAGATCAACTTCCGTGAATAATTACTACTCTGTGTACAATATTATTTTCCCAATAATGAATTTAAGCAGAGGGCAAGGTAGCTCCTCTGAATCAGCTGTAGATTTCTGAAATTCCAAAAATAGAGATCACAGCAATCATGATAATCTTGGTTTGTATGCCCCCATGTTGAGGCTATATCAAATGAAGAGTCCATTGTAATTCTCTAAAAAAGCAAAGTGGTTATCAAAGAAGAGACTTGGAGTCAGGACAGAATACTGCAGGAAATATCATCTTATTTAAATAGATTTCCAAAGACATACTTGAGAAGACAGAGTGCCCCCCTCACCTAGGCAGATAGAGAAAAATGGACCATATGTTGTGATCAGTATTCTTATTTACATAAAGTATAATCCAGCCTACCTTTTTTAAGCATAAAAGAAATTATTAGAAGATAGATATAGTTCAGAATCATCGAGAACCTTGAAGAAACAAATTTCAGGCTGAATGCCAGAGAATGGCTTCTAAAATCACACCATAGAACTGGGTCACCAAGTGAACTTCTATCTTTGCAGTAATCTAGAATCCAGAAAGCTGCTGAACCAGAAAGCCACCCACCCAATTAGAAAGCTGGTAACACAGCAGCCAGCACTAAAACCACACCCTGCCTGCTTTGATCAGGAAGTAGTGAGATCAGGAAGCTGCCACTAAAATTATTGGCTCTAAAACCAAGCTTTCTGTGCCAGGATCCTTACGAAAAATATGGATACCCTAGGCCTTACCCCTTCAAAGTTTCTCAGCTCCCAGTCAAAGTCTCACAAGTGTTCATGTGATTGGTGATACAAGTAATTAGCAATAGCCGCAAAGGAGCCCAGGGAATATAGCTTTTGTTCTCCCCCAGCTTTTATCTGCCAGGATGATGTACAGGAAGATGTTCAGCAAGCCACTTATTGCATGTGCTATAGAGCTTTAGGGCAGGGACTTTAGCATCAATCTACTTATTGCATTGATCAGCTTACCCAGTGGCTTCTATCACAGAAGTGGCAGGTAGGTCCTGGAAGAAGGGATGTGGAAGAAGGTTTGGGGTGAGAGTGTTCCAGGAATAAAATGCTCAAGAATATCATGCTTGGTGACGCCTGTTGAGAATTTAATACTAGAGTACATGTTTGGTTCTTCTATTGTCTGGATGCTTTTAAAAACCATTGCCCTATGTTCAGTTTATTTAGCCTTAGCGGAGACTATAATACTCACTTCACAGATTTCTATGAAATATGCATTTTTTAAAAATTATGGAACATGGTGTTTAGAGCTGTGAGAATCGTACGTATTTTCGCTCAAATGAATTCAGTTAAACTATATCTCTTGAGTGCCATGTTGGTTGTCAGGCACTGTGAAAGCTGTAGAGAAAAAGATATCGTGCCTTCCGTGAATGAGACCGCAACCTTAATTGGATGGATTCCAATTACAGAACTTCATAGTAAAATAGAAACAAGATAAAGAATGCTCTTTTCCGAATCCTGGTAAAACTACAGACATCCTCCAGTGCCAAGCTCATACTAAGGAGAAACCCCCCACCCCTAGGTGGAGTGACATGTTTTCATTACCACTGGTCTCCACCCTGTGATTTAAGAGATTATAACTCAGTCATGGCTCCAAACATGGGTAGAAGTGTCTAGTTCACTTCAATTTTTAAAAACGGTTCCATAATACAGCATCTCAGACTTAATAGAATGTTAGTCTCTTACTCCCAGCCATTAAAAGATTCCATTTTGGGAATGTGACTAAAGGGAAACATGACATAATGAGTGCGTATCCGTATTGTCCCTTCACCCTCCTGCAGTGTTTAAGCTGTTTTGCTTCAGTTGTTTTCAAGAGAGTTTATGAATTGTGTTCAGCCAAACATGGTGAATTGCTATCAGTTCTCAATTCATGTTTGAGCTGTGAAATGTTCGTTATCATACCTATCATGGCTACTTTATCAGATTCATTTTTTTCCAGTACATCGCCGTCCTAACATACTGTCATTAGCATTTCAGTGCATTTGCTTGCATGTAGTAGTTGTTCAGTAAAAATATGTTTCAGTAATATTTTAAGAACAATTATTGCTTTCTACTGAGTGTTATGCAGGGTTGGTTTGACCCCAAGTGGTTGGCTTTGAGGGTCAGGAGTGACAACTCCCCTATGACCTTTAATGAAATCAGTACAAAGATTTTTTTCGGGCAATCAGCACCTATGTGTGCCCTCATATACCGTCTTTCCTGCACTGTCCCTAACTACAGTGCTCCATTTCCTTACTGACCCACAGTGTGTGTGTCAAATGTCTATTTGACTGCATTGTGACTCTAATTATTATTTCTTTTTGACTCAGCTAATTGTGTTAGCAGCTTTTTCCCCTTCCTTGCTCTGCAAAATGTCCCTCAGATGGTGTTTAACAAGAACACATATAAAAAGAAACAAATTGTTTCTGGGGAGTGCTGTTTATCTTTTTTTTTATTTTCTGCTTTGTTAGCGATGCAGAGGTTTCATTAGAAAGGAACAAATGAATAGCAAAGACAGCTAATCTTACACACAGACACACACGTGTGTGCACACACACACATACAATAGATAGAGAACACAACCAAACCATCTTCTCATGAAGAAGAAGAAAGGAATAAAATGTACATTTGGGCTAATGGGGCTTATTGTTTCATCGTTATTTGAATAGATTACACTCTAAGTAATTGGCAGTCCGGTCACATAATGGAGTTCTGTATTTTTCCCTGTGAAGAAATGGAGCCAAACTTGCAGTACTTCACAAATGTGATGAGACTGAGCCCTACAGCATTTTTATTGGTTCAAAAAGCACATGCGTTCCCATCAGAGGGGTGTCTTGAACTTAGAGCAGCAGATAAGAACAAACAAAGCTTGGATTATAAGGATTAATCTCCCCCAATTTTCCAAAAGAACGGCAGAAAAACTCAGAAATATATATGCAATGATTAGGGCTCTTTGAGATAGACTGTTCAGAGTTGAAATGCATACCTGCCACTCAATGCTGAACCGAATTCCCGGAAAATATTTAAGTAGAAATGTAGTACATCTCGCAAATCTCAGCTGAAGAGGGAGGAAGAAGGTAGTACCACAGAACTGAAGAAAGAACATACACAATATCTAATATTAGATATTAGAGGCCCTCCCTCACTCGGGCCCATTCCAGTCAAGAGGTATAAGACCCTGAGTTACCGGAGTGACATTTCTCCCACACGTCTAAAGGATACATCCCATGAAGTGCAGAAATAATTTAAAATCTACCAGACAATGCCAAAGTAAGAAATTCAGTAAGCTGGCATACAGAAGAGATAATCAAAACAAAACTATTGATTCCTAGCCATGATGATTTCTAACAGAATTTACGATAAAGAAGATTTGGGTTCATTATTAGAAAAAAATGCTAAAAATTAAAACACTCTTCAGTAATGAAATGGGTTTTCTTATGAGGTGATGAGCTCCTTATCACTATAAAGGCAAAGCAATGGCTAGATGACTATTAAATATCTATCCATTGCTTTCTTCAGCCATGCATTTATTTAACAAATATTTATTGGACTCCTGCTTTATGTGTCGGGGGATGTTAAGCTAGAAACATCAAAAATATATTCAACTCAAAAATTTTATAGAAATTCTGAGTTAAGGGCAAGAATTGTAAATGTAGGATTTAATCGATAATATCTGAGGCACTTGTAGCATATGTGTCTTAAATACCTGAGTTGTCTACACTTTCACTACTCAGATAATTTGCATACAGTCTACGTATTAGGGTAAAGCTGTATACAGTACTCCCAGTCTTCTCACTTGTGGCTTCCTTTTCTTCATCTTATTGTTCAACAGTTACTTTTCCAAACAAATTGAGTCAGGAACATTGGTTTGGTGCTGTCGTTTGCATGGGAAGTTGTCAGGCCTGATCTGACCTGCCTTTCCATCAGGATTATAAAGGTGACAGATAGTCAATTTCAGGGATTCATGATCCATTTTACCATGGCGCTTCACCTTGCAGCTAAGTAACACAGCTGTGATAAAATCAGCCATAATCACTGCATCTTACTCAGCCCTGCCTTGGCTATAAATACTCGTTTCATAACAAAAAAAGCAAGTGGAACAAACGGGGAGATACAAGAAAGATGAAGGCAAATGTGAAGGTTTATTCATAGTGACTAATGGAAAAATGTGTTCATAGTTTTTACCTTGTTCATTTTTCCATACAGCAAATGGGAACATACATCATATAATGAAGAAGCTTGCTTGTAGTTGATTCATCAACATCAATTATAAGCATTTTATTAAGCATTTATATGCACTTAGAATAATTATTCTTAGCACTGTACATATGGGACACAAATAAATCCCAGGCATGAAGACCTTAAAATTTAATATACACATGTGCGTATGTACATGCACATATAACAAACTTCTTTTGGGGGCAGATATACAGATAATGGTATCAACAGTAAATATGGAGAGAATTGAAGAGAGTGATAAAGAAGTCTTGGAGTCAAAATTATCACACTCATTCATTGTTGAAACGCACACTGTTGTAAATGCAAAAGAAAAAGCAGTGATAGAAGCAAAGAAAAAGCAAGCCCTTGAAGAGCTTACATTTTAGAAAAGGAAGACAGAAAACAAAACAACCACCGAATAAACTATATAGTATGTTAGTAGTGGTGAGGAAAAAAGAAACATACAGAAGGGAAGGATATAGAAATAATCAGGTATTGGAAAATTTTCAGATACACTGGCAGATATTTTGACCCCTTCCTGACAGTTGAGTAAAAGACTTGAAGAAAAAGCCATCTAGATGCTTGGGAGGTGAAATATCAGGTTCGAAAGAACTTAGGCAGGACATGTGTGAAGATCAGTGAGGAGGCTGGTGTGGCCACTGCCGGCTGAGTAAGGCGGCGACAGAGCCAGAGAGACATCAGCAGTCTGGATGGAAAAGGCCCCTAGAACAGTTAAAGACTTGAGCTTTTTCTCTTAGTGAGACCATTGGAGTCTTGAACAGAAAAGTGACAAGCTCTGACCTAAATGCTTAAATGATCACTCTGGTTGCTGTGAGGAGAATATACAGTAAAAGGCGCAAAAGAAGCAGGGAACCGGGTTAGGAGACTACTGCAATATTACAGACCAGAGCAGATGCTGACCCCAGCCAGGGTGGCAATGTGGTGGTGAGAAATAATCAGGGTGTGGAGGTCTCTTAAGGTGTTCCAACAGGATCTCATGGTAGAATGAACGTGGAGTGTGAGAGAGAGAAATCAGGGGAGATAGCACAGTGTTTGACCTTAGGGGCAAGAGGATAGATTTACTATCAACTTGGATGGGAAGGAGTAAGAAAAGGTTTGAAGACTAGCAACTCGACTTTAGACATGTTAAGTCTGAGATGCCTATCAGGCATCAAGGTGGAGATATCAAATGAGAAATTGGATAGGTGAGATTGGATTCCAAAGGAAGGGTCTAGGATGAAGGTTCATATCTAGGAGTCATCAGCATATTAAAGCCACAAGACTGGATGAGATGACATAAGTAGACAGAAAAGGGAAGTCTAGGACTCTTCTGGAATTTGTAATTGACCGGCTTTGTATCCTAGTGATACAAGGTCATCCTAGTGACTCTGCAAGTCACTAGCCCCTCTAGTTCTAAATTTCTTTTTAAGGTATACACGTACGGGAGGAGAAAAGTTTGGGAGTGGCACAGATAACCTAGATATGGTAACATTAATAACAGTACCAGCATGAGTAGCAACAAGGGAAAAACTCTCATGTATTGAATATTTACTAGATGTCAGGCACTGTGCTGAACCTTCCTTGTATGTTTGCTTTCTTCATTATCCCATTTCTGAAGGTGTGGAATTATCCCTATTATTATTATCTCCATTCTACAGGTGTGGGAACAAAGGGTTTGAAAGTTGAAGACTTCGTCAAGAGCATGCATTGAGCAAGGGTTATCTAATTTCAAATCTGGGCCTCTTAATCAAGGATAACTACACTGTAATGATGTTCCTTTCCATGAAATAACATCCAAAGTCCTTCCAGGGATTCTTTTCTGTTTTTGTCAGTAAGAATTATTTCTGCACTTCAACTTCATCCAAACCCTTTAGAACTGTGAAAGAGCTTCACGCTGAGATTGCACGATATGGGTTGTTAAGTGGGGAAGGGAGAAGGATTTTAACTTGGTAGACAGAATTGGACTTGAATCTACTTACTAGCTGTGCAATTGTGGGGAACTGCTTAACTTCTCGATTCCTCATCTGCAAAATGGGAATAATTATACCTACTTAAATGGCATTTAACCACAGCATGACATGAGGATTAAATAGGAGCACATATGTGGTTGACATAGTGCCTGGAACAGGGTAGACACGATAAATATGTCTAGTGCTGCTGTTATTATTGTCATCATTATTCTTTGAGCTGCCTTCTACCTATTCACCATTCTCTGCAAGCGCTGAGCCCCACCTGGTTATACTTTATGTGCTGTGTAAAGCCGGATTTGCCTGCTTCCTCTGCCCTCTAGAAATCGGCCATGCCCACTCCCACCTCAGGCTGTTTCCAGATCTCAGTCTTCTTTGTACTACTCATGCTTTTGTTTCCCATTATGCCTTCTATTACGGCATCTTTCATCTTGTACGGAATTCTAAGTGTGTTATAAATCCATGTAACGAAACCATGAGGCAGATTGACTTGGTTATAGAACACATTACAGGGGGAAACAAGGTCTTCATCATCATTTTCTTCAATATTGAATATTTACTGAATTTATATTATATATTGGGTAATCAGAAAACACAGCACATAGCACCGACATTACCATTGCCCTCTAGAAGCATCTATTTTAAACAAGAGTCTCCTAAGTCTCACATCATTGAGTTGAGTATCCCTTCCTTGTCACTCCACCTACATACCCAATACAACAGCTTCATAAAAAAACCTGAATTCGGTAAATAATTTCCAGTAAATTTATTTTATAGCTATTTATTTATCCCCAGTTCATGCTGAATTATTTTTATTAGACAGAATATATAGGAAATTAATGAAACTGTTGCTGAGTTGTGAAATGAGACTTCCCGCATTGCAATTTTCTTTCTTCTTTCAGCCTTCCCCGGACTACTAGATTGCATTTTTCTGTTCTTCGCTACATTTGAGAGTTAACAATCAACTACCCTAGGCTTCTCTCCATTCCATTCACTCCCACTATGATTTTTTTTTTCATAAACTCTCTTAGAGTCTATTTGTTTTGAAATGTATCATTGCCCTCTGCCATCTTCCACTCCATTTCCCTCAGGTTTCCATTTCATGTTCCAGTTTGTTTTATTTGGATATTCTCTTTGGGTCTCTATTCCTTTCCAATGCAATTTCCCCACCAGGCTATGCCACCTCCCGTTCTCCTTACCTGCAGCTCTTTCAGTATTCAGTGTCCAAATCATAATGACGTAATAGGCTTTAAAGATCTCTATAAAGTGTAATAGGTTAACCAAATGTTATGTGCTATTTTACTGTTTTACTTTGGAGAGGAGCAAGTTGAGAGACAGGAAATAAGGGATAAAATGAATAGGTACAACTTTGGGGAAGGGAAATGAAAGGATTACTGATGGATTCAATAACTTGATAGGAACAAATGCATTTGTTATTATAAAGTTGTTATATAAGTTGTTATTATAAAGAGTGAATGAAAATTTCTAAGTTGACTGATACAGATTTTAGGAAGGTTTCAAAAGTATGTGTGCATGAACTTAAAAGTAGCTGGTGGGCACCAAACTGGTCTACTCAATGATAATTGATATAAAGAAAAAAATATAAATCTAAAACAACAGTAAACATTTATAAATAAATAAATTTATTTATTTATTTTTGGCTGCGTTGGGTCTTTGTTGCTGCGTGCAGGCTTTCTCTAGTTGCGGCGAGCAGGGGCTACTCTTCATTGCGGTACGCGGGCTTCTCATTGCAGTGGCTTCTCTTATTGCGGAGCACAGGCTCTAGGCACACGTGCTTCAGTAGTTGTGGCACGTGGGCTCAGTAGTTGTGGCTTGTGGGCTCTAGAGCTCAGGCTCAGTAGTCGTGGCGCACAGGCTTAGTTGCTCCGTGGCATGTGGGATCTTCCTGGACCAGGGCTTGAGCCCGTGTCCCCTGCACTGGCAGGCGATTCTTAACCACTGCGCCACCAGGGAAGCCCCACATGATGAGTTTTAAACCTCCACTATTGAAACAGGAGGAATTTGAAAGTAATTATAAGTCAATAGTATGAACCCAATGTATTTCTACAGCTAAGAAAGACAAATAGATGGACATCATTAGAAAAGTTAAAACAAACCAAACAGAAATGCCTCTATGCAGATCTTATTACCCAAGCACAAAATACACATGATTGAGCTAGTGTGATTTAGCACTTCTAAATTTAACAGAAAAGTGAAGAAACAAGCCAAATGAAAACATATTTTTTTTCAGTTTAGAAAGGCAAACACTGAGATGGATTGTAATATAAGCAAATGAGATCCGTAAGTGTATGTTTTTTATAAAGTGTGTTCCATGAAGCACTGGTTATACAAACGGTTAATAACCAATTTATGCAAATAAGAATTGAGCATTGTGGGAGTTACTATAGGACGTCCCAGAGGGTTCTATATTCTGGTATTTATTTTAAAACTACAAGAAACATGTGGCGTGCTTAGTTTCCCAACCTCGTTTGATGATGGAATCCTTTTCTTGTGGGTGGTTCATCTTACAAGACTAGAATTCAACTGACAGTCTTCAGGAAAACTCTTCTTCTATGTTAGGGATACCACTTCAAGTAGGAAGGGTAAACGTCTAGAATCACTGATACCCAAAGTGATAAAAACAAGAAATATTAGTAAGTTCAAGCAAGCTTTTATTAAACATCGGTGTGATCTGTCCATGAGGAAATAGAGACTGCTAAGGTACCATTTAAACTTTGTTAGAAACGTCAAGAAGATTAATTGACCTTTCAGATTTGGCAATTCAGGAAAACTAGTCAAGTGAGTTTATTCTGACCCAGTGTGTAAATATTTATTTTTTATTGTTTTTACTTAAATGAAGGATCTGAAGCTGGGCCTCTCAAACTGGAGATTTGCATAATTCAAGGATAAACAGTATACAGTTTTCTTTTTTTTTTTTTTTTGCGGTACGCGGGCCTCTCACTGTTGTGGCCTCTCCCGTTGCGGAGCACAGGCTCCGGACGCGCAGGCTCAGCGGCCATGGCTCACGGGCCCAGCCGCTCTGCGGCATGTGGGATCTTCCCGGACCGGGGCACGAACTCGTGTCCCCTGCATCGGCAGGCGGACTCTCAACCACTGTGCCACCAGGGAAGCCCCGGTTTTCTTTTTCATTGATAGCAATTTAAAATTATAAGAACAAAGTCAAAGTAAGATGTATCCTGGAAGAGAATGCCAAATTTATAATAATTTTAAAGATAAAATATCATATGTTAGAGAAAAGTTAGTTCTGGTGTATTGTGGACCCAGATTCCTGGGGGAACAGTGCATTTCTCTTATGTCATAGGTATTCTTTGGTGCTAAAATTTGAGATGCATTGGCCTAGAGTAACAAAATAGCACCTGGGAATTCTAAAAGCAATATTAATATATTTTGATTAAAAAGTATGGAGACATTTTAGTAACTTTCCAAGACATATCTCTGACTTACTGGCAAGATCCATGTGTGAAAGTTGATGGAGATATACTACCCATGGTCTCTAGTAGAAAACTGTTTTCTCAGTGAACTTGAACTGAACTGCATTGATTCACACGATCATGGGATCTGTTCTAAATACTAGAAAAAGGGATGAGATGTTCTGCTTGATATTATCGTGTCTCCAATGTGAACTTAATTCAGATTTAATGCAACTACTCTGTGTTGATTAAATCTCAAACTGTTATTTAAAAACTGAGTTATTGAGGTTTACCATTTATATAACAAGGTTGGCCTTCTACATTGCACCATAAACCTTAATCATTATGTTGACAATAATCACTTTGTGGTTATTTAACATAAATAATTACTTCAACTACTAAAATGAGATGATGAGGCATTACATTGTCCCCACTATTTGTAGGACAGCATTGCTGTTTCTGCTTGAATTACTTAACTCTTAGCATGCAGTTCTTTTCTTTGTTCTCATCTAGTGAATATTAAATAAAATAATGTTATGGCTCTGGCCATTAAGAAATTCTTAACTCTCTACCACACCTTAATGTTAAACTAGACTGTATTTTTAAAGGCTGCCATTCAGTTCCTAAGGCGTTCTTCCCTATCATGGGATAGGGACTTACCCACACACCTGGCTCCTTTAATGGTAATGAATTTGGAAGCTCTTTTCTTTGTCATCTTGATCATAAATTATCCACTTTATTCCCCATAATTTTACAAAGAATTAATATCCTGTGTGTTATTTTTTTTCCTTTTCTCTTTGTTTTTATATAAGGAGAATGCACACTTAGGTAACAAGCATTTGTGGAGATTCTTAAGGAATTTTAAGAATCTTAAGGAAGTCTTAACAGTGGCAAGGTGGAAGAAAAAACTGAGAATACAGACCCTTAGCCTCATGGAATTTATCATCTCCATTGTATGTACCAATATTCTGAATCACAATATAAAATTAAAAGGAAGCAATGCCTATTTTTACTCATCTCATCCTGGGTCATAAATCATAATTCTAACTTCTGAGAACATTTTAACTTAAGATTAATTTAACATTTTTATATAGAACTCTCAGCTGTTTTGGATCTCAGGTCATATTTTGAGCTCAAGATCCTTCACTTGGCTCCTACATATCTCTTAGAAAATAGAGACTCTCCTTCAGGGATGCAGTGGGGTCCATGGATGCTTAGGATTTCTGTTCTTGCTATTGTTACATTTTGGCACACAATGAGCCAGAGTTTGTATTGTGCCTCTGGTCCTCATTTATTTACGTGGCTTTGGAAACCTGTTCAAGTATGTTGAGGCTTGTTTTCTCATCTGCAAAATGTGTATAGCAATGCCTGCTTTGTAGAGTTGATAGAAAGATTTGAGATTACGCATGTAAGCCACCAAGCATCGTGGCTGGCACATAGGTCTTGCTCAGTAAATGACAGCTGTCTTATCCATTGTTGGTGATGTCTTTATTATGCAGGCAGCCTATGGGGATACGGTGATTCTTGTACACAAACAACTTGTCAGGATATGCATCGGTTGTCCATTTGTCTTAGATTATTGCATGAGAAATTATCGAAGAGTGGCACACATGCTACCACCTCACCACCATGTACCCTCTGCAGGTGTTTTCAGTCAGTCACAGTGAGCCCAAACATAGCCTTCTAATTTTGCCCAAAACTGTGTTCCAGGCAGCTACTGCTAATCAACTGCTATTGACATGAAAGAGAAATCCTACTTGCTATCTAATAGCTAAACAGTCAAGTTAAACAGATAGGACATGGCATGGTTAAGAAATTAGGATCAGTGCAAAAGCATTTTTGTTAGAGGTACAGAAAAGTGGATGCAGGAACCCACTCAGGGATGGTGAAACAGTACCTGGAGGAAGCTAGAGCTCAAAATATAAGTGGGCAGAGGTTTGACAAGTTGGATAGTATGTGAGTTTCCACTCTGCATATGGTGCAAATGCCAGCCACAGCCAACTCATTTCAAAGGGCAGTGATGTACATAGCAATTCGTCACCCATTTGCTTCTGTTTGGCAACCTATCTCACAGCAAAAAAAAAAAAGAGAGAGAAAGAGAGAGAGAAAAGAAAGAATTTGATTAATTTCTTCAAAGACAGTGTGCAGATGGAACCGACATTGATTTAAATTATGGGTCTGTGTGGATTCACTGTCTCTAATTCCCAGATTCTAGCACAGCCAGACCCTAGGTTATGCCCCGGGAGTGGCTCTCTCTCAGAGCTGGACAAAGTTAGCATGAGAGAATCCTCCTACACGGGGCCTGGGGAGATTTATAGCACCTTTTTAGGTTTGATATAAAGTCACATTCTTTTCTCTAAGGTGAAGTCGTCTTGTCCTTACAACGAACTCAAAATGAATTCTCAGCCCACACACATAACCATTTAAAAGATGCTGCTAGAGATCAAAAGAGCAGTGTTGCACAGAAGGATGGAAAGCCCTCACCTCTGTGGAGGTCTCTAGGCCTCTCAGACCCAGTCAGATATCTACTCCCTTGTAGTTGGTCAGAGAGCAGAAGTTAAGGTTCGTGAGCATGCCAAGTAGAACATCAAAACAATACCTCTAAGACCAGTGACCTTTTACTACGGAATTTGCAAGCTGGGCTGGCTATACACAATCTCCCTCAATCTTGTAATACATCAGCAGGTGGTATAACGTCACTCTTCACGAGGCTGACACCCCAGACTGTGGCAACAAAAGACCCTAAGGGGGCTTAGTCTGAACTGGCTGTCAAGACTCAAGGAAGCTGCATCATGAATGGCCATAATGAGTCAGACCCAGGTTCTGGCCACTGGAAAATAAGGATCCTGACAGCTCCACTGAGGGCTGGGTTGTTTCATTTTGGTGAAATAGTAGGCATACAATACAACTATTCTAATCGATCTGGGTTGTATGTAGGAAAGCGGTGGTAGGTATAGCTCTGATTAACCTTAAAATGTTATGACTTTTATAGATGCCTAGGAATTTAAAGCAAAAATATTTTATTTCCCCCTGATTTTGTTGATTTCCAACTTAGGCCACCTTAAGGGGATGGTGAGGTCAACCTTAAGGGGATGATGAGGTCAAGTGTGTTTTACTTTTTAAATTTGTCTGATAAATAAGCACTATATTCTTTATGACTTAGACCATACCTAAGTGGGCTAAGGGTGGAGTCGGGGTCATGATAAATGGAGTTGGGTGCTGGTCAAAATCGTGCTGTCTCCCTCGGGATGAATTTTAAAGAGAATGAAAATATTTTGCTTAGAGAAGACTCGGGGTAGATACCTATTTAAAAATGGTTAATATTCTACCAAGCAAGAAAGTATAAACTTTATATGGAAGACCTGTTGTCTACAGGAGATGGTTTTTAGGAAACAGATTTTGTCTAAGAGCAGAGAAGAATGTTCTCATAAGTCAAACTAAGAATAAAATGATGCTGCTGTCTTAGAAGGTAGTGAATTTGTTTTTAATTGAAGTGATCAAGTAGAGACTACATGACCATCCATCAGAAACATTCCAAGTGGTCACTGCTTCCTAATGATAGGTGTCTTAGAATATATAAATACAATAAAAACTCAGTACATGTAAGTAAATTGCCATCCTGCTTTAAACCCCAACATAGGATAATGTGGAAGAGGCTTAAACCTAATACTCCATATGTTGGAGTATATTGGGAACTTGCTACTGGTGATTTGAAACTAGAGAATTAAAGCTGGGCTAAAGGTACAAGCAGAAGGAAAGAGTTAAAGAAAAGCCTATTGGCTGTTTTCCAGAGTTGGTGGTGAGTGATGGAACATCCCTGCCAGTCAGTAGGGGGAGTTGCCGCCGGCTGGCATAGCAAAGGATTTGGGAGCAGAGTGGTCCAAAAGGAAAAGGAATACTAACGTTTCTTTCTGTGTTCTGGGAGTGTGTGTGTGTGTGTGTGTGTGTGTGTGTGTGTGTGTGTGTGTGCGTGCGCATGTGTGAGTGAAAGTAACTTATAAAAAAAGAGAGGCAAAGGGAATAACCAAAGAAGGTAATCAAAACTAAGAAAGAAGAGGATCGACAGTAGAAATGGAGGCCAAAAATATAAGAAAATGGATCTGAGAAATGAACAGGATACACATGGGAAAGAGAAGTGATAAGGAAGCCAAATCTACTTGAGCTCAAGTGGCAGAAGGAAAAACTCAGCCTTTGAATGGAGTCAGCAATGCCATCTCTTCCAGCTCATTTGAGAACTGGCTATGCTGGGACTCAGCTGCAAATGTTTCCTCAGCAAGTTCACCCGAGGTTTATTTATCCATCCTGATGTGGACCGAATTAGGAAGAAAGATGCTTGACGTTGCCCCTCCCCTTCCTCTTTTGGAAGGAAACAACCCCTCAGGAAGTGTCCCGTCAGAAGCCCCTCAGCCAGGGCCTGCCCTTTCTAACACCTCCACTAGGGGTCCCACTATCCCGATCCCAGCAAACCACGCTTTCTTTCAGATAGTGTACCTTCCTGCATGCTATTCTTTTTTGTTTTTTTTAATTTATTTATTTTTTGGCTGTGTCGGGTCTTCGTTGCTGCGCACGGGCTTTCTCTAATTGCAGCGAGCAGGGGCTACTCTTCGTTGTGGTGTGCGGGCTTCTCGTTGTGGTGACTTCTCTTGTTGCAGAGCACAGGCTCTAGGTACGCGAGCTTCAGTAGTCGCAGCACACGGGCTCAGTGGTTGTGGCTCGCGGGCTCTAGAGCACAGCCTCAGTAGTTGTGGCGCACGGGCTTAGTTGCTCTGCGGCATGTGGGATCTTCCCGGACCAGGGCTTGAACCCATGTCCCCTGAATTGGCAGGTGGATTCTCAACCACTGCGCCACCAGGGAAGCCCTGCGTGCTATTCTTGACTTGTGCTCCACAACTGAAGATTACCAGAGAACTATCTCATTCTTACTAAACAGGCACTTAAATTTGTTTTTATTGAAATATATTTGACATACATCATGTTAGTTCCAGGTGTACTACATAATAATTTGACATTACACAGGCATTTTATCTTCCAAACCTCCTATGATAAATTATGCATATTCTGTGCTAATGAGATCAGGTTACACACAGCTTCAGGTGGTTTCTTTCCCAGCCAGGCAATGTGCAGTTGGACAGAGATTTTCCATATAAACGTGCCCTATCTTTTGTTGTCCAAGCCAGAGTAGATGCTCTAACCATGGACATCAAACTTAGTCAGAATGAAGTTTGGTCAGGTTTGGGAGAGAGGAGTATGAGTCTTTGTCACAATAGGATCTAATACATTGCCAGCCCTCTTCCTAAATGCACTTCATCTAGTGTGAGTAATATAATCTACCCAAGCATTAGAATATGCGTCTGAGTGGTTTCTTGCAACAACGGAGAATTACGAAAAGACCATTAAATGTCTGACACTTTGAGTTTTCAGGTCTCCTCTGTGTCATGTACATCCTGGAGCATGACTTAATTTTAAAATTGGAGAAAAAGAAAAATTAATGCTAGCGTTATGATGTTGAATAAGGTTTATAGTAGCAATAATCCCCCATGAAAACAGTTGTTATCATAGTTAATGCCCATTTTGTCACAGGGTTAACCTTCCCTGGCTCTGCCTCGGGCCATTAAACGGCCAACCGTTTGTTAAGCACCCCAGAGCAAGGAATTTCACGGGGACTATTGCTGAGCTCATTTGCTAAGTAAAGCACCTGAGAAGACAGTAATAAACTCTACACAGGTTCGTGTACATACACGCATCCTTATGCCTACTTTCCCCAAGTCCTTCCCTTAAGAATATTCTGCCCTATGATTACTTCCAGGCAAATCAGAGAAGTTCTGCAGCCCTGCAGTATCCATTCTTACTAACCCAGGCCACGCCAAATTAGGACCCTCAGACACCTGCCTTTCCTATTTCCCACCATTGTTTCCCAGGTTCACTTAGTATCCGTGTTTAAAGTGTTTTCGTAATTTTAACTCTGGCCCTCAAGAATAGGCCATGCCTTTAAAATGCTCAAAGGGCATAAGGAAAAAATAAAATAATGTTGCTTGAAAGCAAGAGAAAAGCAGGAAAAGGAAAGGATAAAATATCTCTACTATCCAGGAACATTTGTTCCTCAAGTAGACACGGCTTTATTAATTTATTCAGTTATTAGATGCATTCTGTGCTTTACTCATAATACCTCTTTTAACTGTAACACCATCTTGACAAGGTTAGTATGATTAGCCGTCCCAGCTGGCGGTGAAGAAACAAAATTTGAACCAAGGCTGTTTGACTTCAGATCCAAGCCTTTTGCTACCGTGATACAACATACTTACCTTCATTTCAAAACAAAACAGGCAAGATTTATAAAATACGACTCCTATCTTATTTGCATTATGTGTCAGTTTTGTACCAAAACAGACAGTGGTTATTGGTTACTAGTATTTGTCAAGATCAACTGTTTATTACTGTCCAGGGAGGCTCTGTAGAATAAATCTTGTTGAAGTAAGAGCTGGTTTTCAAAGTCACAACAAAGCAGAATTCCATAGCCTAAATACTGGTCAAGGACATTATAATGGACTTTATTAAAACTTGCTAATCCTTTTACATTAGAGATGACTTTATACTATGTTACCATGGACCCTTAATTGGTCCAGAACTATAAATCTCTAATTTTGAACAGAGTTTACCTAATTAGTTAAAGGTAGTTGCAACTATCTTCAACTACTTTCTGTCAGGGAAGATCTATTTCAACCCAATCTCATTTAAGTGAAGAATAATACAGGTATGTTATGTAAGCTTTGACATAATGAGTCATTTCATTAATAGAATAATTGAACCTCCTTAATCAGAGGTGGAACTTTTTCCTTAAAGCTTAGTTTGAAGAATCAAATGGGCATAACAGTAGGAGGTACAAAGATTGGTTCAGAAGAGACAGGAAAAATTTTAATGAGGTAGAGATCTTTTCTCATTAAACTTCTAATTTGGTAAGGCTATATTCTATTTTTAATTTTTACTTCCCATCATCATTTTCAGCCCAGTTAACATTGTTAACTGCTAGTATCAGTTGAGTATCATATATAATACATGCAAGACAACCTCAGAGGACCAGCAGAAGAACTGTAGATTGTTTGCCAGGAGTATGGTTAGTCCATGATTTCTTGTATTGACAGAGAGAAGCCTGAGAGCAAATTCTGTAAATTCAGAGATAAGCCTAGACTCTCCGTTAGGCATTACCCTCAACGGTCTTAGCAAGTGAGTATTTTCAGACTAGAAGAGCTCGATTAGGTTGGAAAAGCAATGGAAGTACTGTACTCGATTCTCCTCCAAACACCTGAAATTTACACAGGAACGGGTTGAAAGTTATGAGCAAATTTCAAACTCACTCTTTTCCAAGCACTTGAAATGCAGTAATACTCTGGTGGAAGAAGTAGGAAGCTGGTTCATTAGCATATGCTTATCAATTATCTGCATAAAAAGCATAAAAAGCTTTTTCTCACTTGGTAGCTGGCAGAAAGCCATAGAAATCTTGGTGTTGCTCAGATTAAAGAGTTTCTGGCCTACGCATTCCTTGGTATTCTATAGCATCGAGGGATTAAAAAGCAACGAAACCACAAACAGGTGTCCAGTGTGATGATAAGTAAAACTGGGACATTGGATTTCTGCACATTTAATAACATAAACTTATACTATTAGCCTGTTAGACAAGTACGGTGATGTGATTTGATCATTCATGCTAACTTTTAGTGAATACGTCAAGATGAGTTGTAAGTTGTCTGCAAATAGTGTGATCTACTGATAAGGTATAAAAGCTTGCAAATAAATTTTTCATAAATTAGAACAAATTTAAGATAATCCCTATAATAGGGCTTCCCTGGTGGCGCAGTGGTTGAGAGTCCGCCTGCCGATGCAGGGGACACGGGTTCGTGCCCCGGTCCGGGAAGATCCCACATGCCGCGGAGCGGCTGGGCCCGTGAGCCATGGCCGCTGAGCCTGCGCGTCCAGAGCCTGTGCTCCGCAACGGGAGAGGCCACAACAGTGAGAGGCCCGCGTACCGCAAAAAAATAAAAAATAATAAAAGATAATCCCTATAATAATGCCATGCTCACTTTATGTTTGGATCCTTTTTCTTCAGTGGGAAAATAGTAGAAAAGCCTAACCTCCAAAACTGAGTAGAATTCTTGGTGTATTCTTCAGAACGTGTCCTATGCGTTGATGCCTGGCCATGTGTCTTGTCCAACCAGGCTGAACAACGTCAACATTTGACTTAAGGAGAAGCCAAGGAGAGGAGCTTGGATGCAGTGTGAGACCTAACAGAACCCTGACATAACGGGCAATGAGGTCCAGAGTTAAGACTTTCAGTGGAAGTGCAGAGCGGGTTCTGCTCTCTGTCCCTTTCTTGCTTCTCTTTAATTTCTACTCTGGGATGTTAATTTTGGGTGAAATGTCCTCATTGTGGCAGTGCAAATATGAAGTGGCAAAAGTCTGGGTGAAAACTAAACTCTGCACCTGTGTGCGCACTCAAAACAGACAGACATTACGCAGAGTCATCACAGGCTGAAATGAAGGTGACCAGTTGGCCCAGGGCGAGGAGAGGAGATCATTAACCCTCCTTAGAATCTCAGGGGCCTGTGGCCTGTGAGAACGACAGAGTCTGAGGACAAGTATAACACCTGCGGGGTGTCAGGACACCAGCAGAATGCAGGCCCCAGAGCCTTAGAGGAACAGGTTTGTCCATGCTTTCCACAGGAAGGGAGGCTGCCAGGGGCTGCGGTCTTCCTCTCTGTGCTGGGCGTCAGCAGAGGGGGCTGTAGTGAAAACTGATTTGGGCTTGAGCACCTGGGCACCTTGCTCTTATCCCCTCCTCCCTTTGGTGACCTCCTCGCTGCCTGCAGCCTTCCACACAGCCTTCTTGCAGCACTTTGGGTTTCAGCGGTTTTAAAAGGAAAATTTACTGAAAGCCTGAAAGAGCAACAGCCATTTCTCATCTCTTTTTGTCCTTCTCCTTCTTATCATATTCTCAGTTGTTTAGAGTAAAAGTTGTAGCATTGGTGTGGGAGACTAGAAACCTTGAACAGTTCCAGCCTTCAAGTTCCCCAGCAATAGTAGCAGAGTTGCACAGACAGCACCCTTCTTTTCTTGCAGCTCATTTTATACACACATGCACATGCATATGTGTATATATGTATGCATAAGTGTGTGTGTATACATGTAACTTTTCTGTGGTTTATTTTGTGCTTTGATAGACTTATAATTTCATTTTTACTGGTGTCCCAAATCAAAATAAGGGCATTGCAATTTGAAGCCAGGTCTCTCTGACTCCAAAGGCAAAGCTATTTCCCTCAAGATACTACCTTCTCAGAGGGGTGGGGGAAGAAAAGGACACAACCCTCCCCCCCTCGCCCAGGTATGAGATCCCAGGTGTTTAGGAAAGTAGTAGTGCTCTGGACTGGGAAAAAAAAAAAAAAAAAGAGCCACCTGTGCATGAATAGGCAAGACTTTGGTTTGAGGTTGCAAAGCCCTAGAGCCCTGCCTGCCCTGCATCACTTACCCCCATCCAGGGTCAGTTGGATGCTGGAAGGAGGGACTGGTCTACTCACCTGATAGAAGATTTATTGTTTAGTCAGAAAAATCTATATCCTTGTCAAAAGATTATCCATTTTTCATTATGCACATGATCTTTCCAGATCATGGATTTAGAAAAGAGGAAATGTGCATTTCTCATTTCCAGATGTATAAAAAAAGCCCTCCAGCTTGGAAGCCCTCAGATATACACTCTATATGAGAAATGAATCAGGCATCTTAGATATTGTTAGTCTCAGTCCATAAATGCTGTGAGTCTGTAAACTCTAACTTCCCTGCTTTAAAAAACAAAAACAAAAACAAAAAAAACTATTTAAAAATCACCACTGGCTGATCAAAGTTTGACAGGTTAAAGGAAAAAAGAAGCCCTATGTATACATTTTGTTTTTTAAAGTCAGAGGCATTATAAAGCATTAGAGTCAAGGCTGTGTCAGCATTTTACAGAGCTTTGCTAAGGAGGTGTTTATGAAGGTGCATTAGCATTTACCAATTAAGATTCTCCATTTACTATGCAATCGTTAGGGGAAAAGGAAACAAATAAAGGCAAGCATTTATAGACAGCCAAAAGGCTAATTAAAAACACATCTTCATCTGGGCATTAGCAGATAGCAATACATTTAGCAAGGCTCCCTTGCTCATTGCTCTCTCTGTTGGGATGGGTTTTGTCTTTGATTTCAGTACTACCAAATCTTAGGTAAGGCAACTGTCCCCTAAAGCAGTTCATTAGAACATGGTTTTCCTCCACTTATGGACAGTCAATGCCATTCTAATTTTGTGTTTGTGAGGTATTTTTCACTATCCTGTAGATTTTTTTTTTTTGGTAGATCAATAACATGATATTTTAATGACTCAACAACTCCTCCATAAATAAAGATGAGGAAAGTCAATCTTTAGTATATCTAGGTCCTTATGTTTTACAGGTGAGGAAACAGGATGTGTGGGAGAACTCAGGAAGCCTGCCTCATTGCACAGTATAGATGGAGCTGGGGCATGATCGCCTGCCCCCAGCCCTAATATCACATGCTCTTACATACTAGCTATGCTTATTTACCTGGCTGAATATCTTTCCAATAAGAACTTTTTTTTTTTTAAGAAGATGTTGGGGGTAGGAGTTTATTAATTAATTAATTTATTTTTGGCTGTTTTGGGTCTTCGTTTCTGTGCGAGGGCTTTCTCTAGTTGTGGCAAGCGGGGGCCACTCTTAATCGCGGTGCGCGGGCCTCTCACTATCGCGGCCTCTCTTGTTGCAGAGCACAGGCTCCGGACACGCAGGCTCAGTAGTTGTGGCTCACGGGCCTAGTTGCTCCGCGGCATGTGGGATCTTCCCAGACCAGGGCTCGAACCCGTGTCCCCTGCATTAGCAGGCGGACTCTCAACCACTGCACCACCAGGGAAGCCCCAGTAAGAACCTTTGAGTTTACATTGATAACATTTACCGTACAAGGCAGGGGTGCTTTGCATTAAGAGCACTTTCTATATGGAAAAAAAAAAATTACAAGAAAGAACCAAAGAATGTATAGATCAGCAACGTGGAACTGACCTTAACAATCTATCTGGTGAGTTTGCTCCTAATTCCCTTTTCTACAATTGAAGAGTTAGAAATAAGGCTCTGCTTTGGCTGAGATTATACAAACAATACAAATAAATAAGGAATGATTACTGGACCAGAGAATTCTTTAAGAATCTTCCTTATTTTTTCAAAGCTCTGCTCAGCCATTTCTTTTTCTTCCAGGCACTGTTACTGATCTCCAAGGGATGAACAAGTTCCTCCTCCTTTGTTCTCTCAGTACCCTATGCTTGCCTCTATGTTTGCACTCAGCGTATGATATTGACATTTGGTATTAATGCATCTCTCTCTTACACTAAACTCTCAGATTTTTTGATGACAGGAATCAAGCTATATTCATCTGTACATCCGCAGCAACTAGTTCAATGCCTGCAATGAAATTGATTCTTAGGAAAAGTTGTTGAATTAGACAGAACCATTTTAAATAGCCAACTCTTACCGTGTATTTATATGTAATTTGATATATCCAAAAAATATTTACTCATAACTTTCAGGAATATATTATGTAAAGTGAAGTATAGCATTAATGTCTATTAGAGGCTAAAACTTGGCAGGCTTGAGGTGCAAGATATTAATTCATTTTGTGCAAAATAAGCACTTTGAATACTATGGCTTTACTTTCAACAGTTTTATAGAGAATAACATAATGACTGAGCATCCAGTGATGAGCCTCCCTAAAGCCAGGAAGATGATAAGTGATAACTGATCCATACAAGGACATCCTGAAGGTTGTCAAGAGTTATGAAAAATCATGTACCTTCTGGGTGTTTTTAGAATACCTGCCATCTGATGCCAAGTATAGCATGTCATCAGGACTCGTTAATTAAGGGTGCAACTACTGAGATGGTGCCTACAATTAACCAGGAAAATAGTCTCAGATCTCTGATTTTCCTCTACATGTTCATCACTTGTCTCTGCCTTTCTATAGCTTCTTACATGCTATTGAAGATGTAGGTTCAAAATAAACGCTTGCTCGTTGATTAAGGATTAGGTTGATTATTGCAGACAGAAAGCTACTGCATGAGATTCTCCCACCCACAGTTCTCATTTATTTACTCTCTTAATTTCTAGACTTGCTCCTGGGACATATGCACGCTCATGATCCCTTGTATTCTCAGGTGGCCTTAACCTGTCTGCCAAACTGCTGAATACACACTCTGCATGAAATCACACGGCCTCTGAATGTGACAGCTCCAGGGGCTGAGGTGAAGTCTGGGAAATGGCATGGATTTGCCAGTCAGATGGCTTTGAAAACTCTGATTTCTCTTTGAGTTGTGATTTCTGTGATGAGGTGTTCTCTAGAATTCTTCTCTTTGGTATTTCAGAAACAGTGGAATCTACAGAAAACACTGGACTGGGAACTGGGAGCTCAGGGTTTTATTTTTGGTTTTGCTCTCACATTATCATCGCAACTCAATTAAGGACCTTGAATATTCCACTTTGTGATTTAGAGGAAAAGCTATGTACCTTAAGTCCTTAATTCCATATACGCAATAAAGTTAAAACTGTATGATAATGTGGCGTGTAGTTATATGGATTTAGGGCACTCTGCGGCTCAATCCATATAACTACATACTGTCGAGAACTTGAAAAAAGTGAGTATCGTTAGTTCTCCAGACCCTGAGATACAATACCCCATTTTGCAAAATTTTAGATATTCTAACTACGACACTGAGAAACTCATGGCTTGGTAAATATTTCTCAGACCCCAAGTCAACACTTAAAGTAATGAAATGGATGTTATCTGACATTAATGTCTCTTCCCCTTTTTCGATATCTTATTAGGCATCAAAATGCAGTACTGTTTTACCTTGATTCTTCCTCTATAATTATATAGCAAAATTACTCTTTCTGCATAATGACTTCACAGGTTAATGGCTTCAGGTATTGGCCTATTAATTGACATTTGAATAGGACCTTTATGGAAACTCATCATTCTTAAAACTAGGGACAAGTCTAGCCTCAAAATTTTCAGTACTGTGGGACATCCTTTGGGATTTGAGGAGATGCAGAGACTCTTAATTTATTCCTCAAAAGAAAATAGTATCAGTCAACCATTAATATCCTGTCCTTTTCTCCCTGACCCTGTGACTCCGGCAGTTCTGAGACTGACTCTCCTCAAAGAAGGGTAAATAAATCAAGCAATGACAACATTTAGAGAACAATGATATTATTAAAAATATTTGCTGATTTGATTTAAACACATGGCTTGAGGGGAAAAAAAGTACAGTATGTGTTCTTTCACAAGTGACTTAAAGCTGATTCCTACACTTGGCTATGAGTCTTCGTCCAAATCTAGTATAAAACACTCCAGGAGAGAAATATTTTCTTTCTTTTCTCTACCTCTTCACACCTGGTTGTGAAATACTTCCCAGTTGCGTTTCCATTCATCTTCACCCCAGCAGGGTGTCCGCACTTTAGAGGTGCTGCTAGGTTTGTTCCACTTTGCCAAAGGCTTCAGGACAAAACTCTCCATGCTCATGAAGGCTCGTGACAGCAGGGGACCTTGTATGAAAGGAGATGTACTCTAGCAGCAGTTACTACGGGATGCCCAGTGAAACACAGTCTCTGAAGGTAAACAAGACGATTTTGGAATGAAATCTGCAATATCTTAGTGGCACAGCCCACCACAGTGTTTCACCCCTCCCTGTATGCTGTTCCGTCTCCCCGTTACTTCCTTCTCGGGCCCATTCTTTCCCTGGTTTGCTCCCCATTCCCTTACTCTTCCACATTCCCAGAGCAGCTCTGCTCTTTCTGGGTCTTTCTTCATCCATCTTTCAGATGACCTGCTTGCTCTTTTCACACACGTGCACTTCTGGGGCAGTCATATGCAGAGAAATGGAGATATTTTCCCTGTTAACAGTAAGGCCAGAAACTGTTAGCAAAAGGAGATCCTGGATATTGGTTATTTGTCTTTAAGTCCCAGCTCAAATGACCCTTTGGCAGGCTAAACAACCCCTGCTCTGTACTTCCATAGCTCTGGTCTGGCCTTCTGGTGTGGGACTTGTACTGTAGTTACAAATATGTTGATCCTTCCCCCTTTAGACTCCTATCTTCTTCAACGAAGGGCCTTGACCTTTGAATACTGTTAGCACGATGCCTAGTACGTGGTAGGGGCTCGAGAAGTATTTCTCACGTTGCATTGGCCTTCCTAGGTCACACCATGAAATAGTGATCACCCGACTTCTGGCTTTCATTCTTTCCATAACCCCAAGCCAAGGGCTTTAAAGGATCATGGTAACTTGACAGTATGCTGGGATGGCAGGGATTGGGTCAGGCTTCTTTCTACTCTGTAGTTTTGGAATAGAAAACATTAGTGGGGTTGAAAGGCTTTAGAAAGGACAGGTGGGCAGAGTCAGATAAAATAGAAAATACCACAGACTGCAAATTTTCATATGATGAATGATTTATTTTTTTCTGTTTTTCTGTTTCTTTTAAACTAAAACTCTGATCACTCTGATCTACCTTATCGTTCATTCACTGTACATGCCTTTGCTGTCTCTGACTAGAAGTGTGTTCTGTCAAATGGGCATTTCTGGGCCAGCTCAGCTTTTCCCCACAAATAAAAGTCTCTGTGTGGGGCTTCCCTGGTGGCGCAGTGGTTGAGAGTCCGCCTGCCGTTGCAGGGGACACGGGTTCGTGCCCCGGTCCGGGAAGATCCCACATGCCGCGGAGCGGCTGGGCCCGTGAGCCATGGCCGCTGAGCCTGCGCGTCCGGAGCCTGTGCTCCGCAACGGGAGAGGCCACAACAGTGAGGGGTCCGCGTACAGCAAAAAAAAAAAAAAAAGTCTCTGTGGCGTCCATTATAGGGAGTTTATCCTGACTTATTATCAGAGTAACAGGAGGAAAAAAACAAGACCTACTGACTACTTCTGTCGAAGGACAGAGAAAATGTACATTGGAAGATGAGTCATATTCTGGACATTATTTCATTACCACCTCCTGCCAATTATGTGGGGGGAGAATGGCTGATGTTTCATAGAACTGTATAGATTTCTGCGCTAGAAGGCACCTCAGAAATCATCCAACACAATTCCCTTATTTTATAAATGAGGAAACTGAGGTTGGGAGAGGTTAAGTGATATGTGTAAGAGGGCAGGAAATGGCAGAGTGGGGCTAGACTCCAATTTTCCTAACTGCCAGCCCTCTCTCACCTTGCATCGCGGGAAGCACATCCCTCAGTGTCACTCCTCTCCCTTCACAGCCCTTTCCTCTGCCCACTCCGTGTGTTCTCTTATAGCCCCTGTGACTTTTTCCCTTCATCTTTCAAGATTCGTTTTCAGGAAAGTGACTGGAACCATAGTTTTCAATAACCATTAAGCCTTCATAGTAGGGCGTTTTCAAACAAGACTTATACAGGTTTGAAATATATAAAGAAAAAAAGAAGAGGAATCCTCCATAATATCAGAATCCAGTTTACCTAAGCTGACGTGACATCTTTTAAAAATAAAAACAATATCTGCACCAAGTTAGAAATTCAGAAAACACCAAAAGGTAAACTATAGCATGTAAATCTCCCTTTCCCAGAGTCACTCTTCCTAGAGGAAATTGCTGTTAGCAGATTTTATCTACACTCTCAGTAAAATGTAAAATGCTTAATACATAAAGCAGCAGAGGTATCTGGATGGATGCGTGACGAACAGACGGATAGAAAGACAGATAAATAGATAGCAGATAGATAAAAATTTTGACAAAAGAGTTCAGCCTGTGCAAGTATGTTTTCCATTTAGTAATGTAACAGCTTTTTCAGAATCGTCATATATAGCTATTTTATTTTTAAAATAGCTGCATATCGTTCAACTCTATGGATGACCAATCATTTATTTAAGTAGCCCCCAAGTTTTTCCAGGTTTTGCTATTACAAGAATAATCATGTTTGTATGTATACATCTGTGCACACACAAACACACACACACACATACACGTGCTTTAGCAAACGTAACTACGATAGTAGAGTTATTGGGTTAAAGGATATGAGCACTGGAAAATTTGATATTTTGAAATAGGGTGTTTAAATGTCTAAAGAAGAAGGAAACTTTAGGTAAGATAAAGAAATCTTTCTCGTAGCTTTTTCAGTCATGTCTCTAAGGGTCCAGCAAAGGTGTTGAAAAATAGGTCACAGGAGAAAATTCCCAGCATTTCTGCCTCTAGAGAAGGATGTAGGTTCAGAGTCTGAAGACCCAATCCTAGGTTGGTGGCAAAAAATAAATAGGATTATGAAGAATCTGGTTTAAAATGGCTACTTAGGATTTACATGGAACACTTAGCAAAGAAGCCCAACCACTTATCCACTATGGGACAAAGAATGGTCCTCCATCTACGTAAATTTCGTCTTCTTCATCCAAGCAGGCCTTCACTGTCCGGCAGGTAGACCACTAGCCTCTGCACAGTGATGTGGCCCGACCAAACAAACGAAGGCTCCCAGTGGGAAAGCAGGTAGCATTTCTTAAAGATGCCAAAGTGGAGGCTGTAGCATTGTCATCCTCTTGCTTTATAAAAGGAGGCAGGCTGGCCTCACTCTCCTTCTCTTATGAGCTTATTAGTTACGAGTGCAACAGCAGCAAGCTAAGAGGAGCAGCGAAAATCTGATCAATAATGTATCTGTCTGTATCTGAATCAAAGGCACCGTGGTAAGGAAGGGAAAAGCACAGAGTATCTTAAATCACAACGCACACCATCAGTAGCCAGACAGTTGAGAGGGGCTGAGGGAGAACACAGAGAAGAGAGAAGCTGAGCGCGGGGTGGGGAGCTGGGGAGAAAGACCCAATTGTTAAAAACAATACAGTTCTTATTTTGAAAAGTTGAAGCTTCAAAGGACAAAGGAGGCTCAGATCTTTGGGAAATCCGAATCATATACATATATACACACACACTTCCGAAGTACAGGGGTCAAATGAAGTAAGAGTCCTGGGAAGGTTTTTGGATAATTCAAACAGAATCTCTGAATCACCTGGGATTTCCCAATGTCTCTTTAGCCTCCTTTTTCTAGGTAATGCATCAGGCCTCTAACACAGAGTCGAGGATTCCAAGTTCATACGCTGAGTCGCCCCATTTGAACCTGTAAACTAGGCAGAATGTCTCCCAAGTACTGCATTTGAGCCACATCTACCATTTTTCTGTTCAAATAAAAAAGTTTGTGTTCGGGCTCAGAAAGTAGAAATAGAAGTGTGAGGAGTCTTATAGGTCATTTAGCCCAAACCTCCAGTTTTGTATATGAGGCAACTAAGACCTCAGCAGTAGCTTCTTTAGCACCCATCACATAATTAGGACAGCATCTCAGAACTCTTTTAAGTATCACCTCAGTCATCTTTCTGCTGCTCTACCACCAGGTGATGTAGTCAGTATTTCTGCTTTTGTTTATGGAAGAAAATTAACCAGCCAACCAATGTTTCATTATTGCTTACAGAAAAGATGCATTTATATCTTTCTACAATGAAATAACATTCAGGAAAGAAAACAGGGAACTGAAATCTCTAAGATGATGTGGTTTATCTTATTCACTGCATGCAGTGGAGTCCACCACTGTTTCAGAAAATTAGGTACTTGGTTAAAGAGGTATGTGTGTCTGTTGGGCAGGGGGTGGAGAGGTAGGATGAAGAGAGAAAGAGATTGTTTATTTCAAAGTCAAAAGTAAATTTTTTTTGGTATCAACCACAGTTTTAATCTTTTAGCATGAACCTGAGCTATGGGGGCTTCTTCTATAGCTAGGCTTAACATTTTCATGTACAACCAAATATATTTATGTGGTTTGCTTATTTATTGTCTGTCTCTCATTGAGATATAAGATCAAGAGGACACTGAGCAAGTCTGTTATTCATGCTAATATTATCTAAGGTTGCACTAGCTGCTATAACAAGTTTATTTCTAGCTCACCTCAAGCGTAAAACCAGTTTTCTTACTGCTCTCCTCTAAGCGGTGATTCTGCCACCTTCTTCTATGTGGTCCACCACTTTCAGTGTAGTTCCCAAGGTCAATATAGTCAGTGAAAGACTCTCATGGAGAATCACACATGGCAGGGGCAGAAGCAACATTTTCTCTTATAGTCTATTGGCTAGTACTCAGTCATATCCAAACCTAACTCCAAAGTCCAGAAAATGTAGTCTAGTTGTGTTTCCAAGAAGAGGAAATGGGTTTAGGAATCAGCTGGCAGCCTTTGCCACACTAGTCTCTAATCAGAGCCTAGAATAGCATTTAGCACAGAGTAGATGCTCAAACAACAGCTGTTGACGGAACTTCTGAATGAATGAATATGGTCAACTTTTTAACTCTCTCACAATCCTATAGGTTAAGTAATTATGTGTAAACTACTTATCCAAATAGAAATGAGAGTTCATTATGAATCCATTCTTAAAGAGGGTCTTGCTACTCTTCAGCTCATTTGGTTTTTCTTTCCCTCTCAGCAGTGATCCTTAGCTGAAAATAACTTGATTTTCATGAAATTCAGTTTTCATGAAAGTAAGGCTAATTAGAGCTGTCTGATGCCCCTTTTCTGTTCCTCCAAATTCTCCTAAAAGAGTTGCCTGTATGAGAACGATGTGATAATCTTCTCACCGCCATGACTCAAGCGGATTGCATCACAGAATGTAGATGATCTGCATTTCACATGGACAGTTTGGAGTAAGACTGTGATTTTAAAACTTAAAATACAAACCAGGAAACATACTGAGCTTGTGTAAGTCAGGTAAGAATCTATCCTGGTGTCTGAAAATCCAGAGCAGGTCATTGGACAAGCTCCCCTGATTTTTCACCAACCTCATGTGCAGGAATTTCTCCAGTTTTTCCACCAATGCTCTCTGACTGTCAAACCCAATCTTTTGCTTTCTGTCTTCAACTGTACCAAGAGAACAGTGGGTCCATGTCCCCAGAATAACAACTGCCTAGTACAACAGCTGCTGTGGGCCTGGCTCCCCTCCTCTAGCACCTTACAGACCTAGGGACAGCCTTTGAAACACAGCCCTTGGCAAGATTTCTAGCCTCCTACCCCCTTGCTCTTGGCAAATCCCCTCTCTGCCTCATCAACAACAGCAACTCAGGTCAGCTGACAGATTATACCTCTTTTTTCCTTTCCTTTTTTCACTATAGGCAATGAGAATAAGATAAATACAAACTATTGATTTTGGGTAGTCACAGATTCATAGACTAGTAGGAAGTTGAAACTCGAGCCAGTGACTGAATTTTTCTCTGGGTTAGAGTCCTCCTCTATACAACCGGAGAGAATGGTAACTTTCTGTTGAGTGAGCGAGTGACAATGAATGGGAAACACCTGCTCCCCCAGTGTTTGTTTTGCTTCCCCCCTTTATTTCACTCCACGTGATTCCCCTATAATTTGTCTTACCTCATTCCCAGTAGATGGAAATTTTATCCACCTCCAATTATTGATATATAATTTTTTATACTTCAGTCACCCCATTCTGAAATGAGTTCATTTTCATGTAAACTCCTTTTTTTTCTTTCATAATTGAGATTTTATTGGTTGTTTTGAGGATCAGTACACAGACATTTTAATTTGTACACGATTCTCAACATACGTACCAGAAATCTAAAAAATCATGTAGATGCTTTTCTGAACAGTTATTCCAGTGACTTTCCAGATTAAAATTTGGAGGCAAATTTTCCTTCACAGGATATCCAGTACCAATATCTTCAAATATTGATATGATGTTACATCGTTAGGTCCCACTAATTCACAATTTAATATCACATACACTACATACTCAAATGTCAGTCGTCCACAGCACATTAACAGTTTTACGAGAAGAACTGGACTACCATTACCAAAGATGTTACAGAGTGCACGCAGTTCTGCCCAGGAGAGCCAAGATCAAGGGGTGAGTGGTTTGCTTTAGGAAACAATTCTACCAAAAACAACATGGGAAGAGAAGTAATTTAAAGCGTTTAAGACATTAAATGCACAGCTGACTCCAAACTGCCATTTGGTATGCTTTGTATTATAGGATAGAAAAGCTACCCCCCATCTGTGGAAGGTTAAGCTGACACCCAAGACAATCAAAGCCTCCCATATTCAATACCCCACTATTTTCTGATTGTACCAAAAAATAAACAACCAACAAATGATTTCACCTCTTAAAAAAGAGCGCTTACACTTAAAAAAAATGGAATGAGGTGGGATTCCCTCCTTTTAAAAAATGTTTCTAGAGCTACTAAAAAACCTGCATTTACAAAATAGTTGATAAAAATATTCCTCTGGATTGTACAAGGAGGGAGACAGGGACCCCTGATAGGACCAGGTGTGTGATATTAATCAGACTTGGCTTCTTTCCCTCCTGCTTCATCAGAAGCTGCGCTCTCCTCGTTTCTCCATTTTCTGCAGGTGAGTCTGTCTTAGTGTCTTGGTTAGCCACTTCAGCCTGTTTTCCCTTTGCTCCCCTTTTCCCTTCTGTTTGCACTTTTTTTGTCGGAAGATTTAACCTTTCCTGCCGCCTTTTTTGGCTTCGTTTCCACTTCTGCAGGAGCCGGTTTAGCTGACAACCTCGCCGACCTCCTCTTGGGCTCCTCCTTCGCCGCCCCCTCGGCGGAGCTGACCTTCCTCTTGGGCATCGTGGCGGCGGGGCGGGCGCGGGCCGGGTGCCTGCGGGCGCAGAGCCTTCTCGAAGCTGGGCTGCCTGGCCGCTGCCGCTGCTCCCGCCGCCCGAGCCGCTGGGACCCGCATGTAAACTCCTTTTGATCACCTTCTCTTTCTTCTTAAGCTACTAGAATTCTGCTGTGCAGTGTGGTCAGCTCTGACCACAGGTTGCTTTAGAGCACTTGAAACGAGGCTTTCTAAATAAAGATGTGCTCCAAGTGTAAGGCATATACTAGACATTTTTAAAACTTCATATACAAAAAGAATGTAAAACAGATCGTGAATGTTTCGTGTTGATTATATCTTAAAATGGTAATCCTTTAGATACACTGGATTGCGTATCTTCTTAAAATTAAAACCACCTGTTTATTTTTACATTTTTAAACATGACTGTTAGGATATTTAAACCTAAGCGTGTGGCTTGCGTCGTATTTCTGTCGGACAAGTGTGATAGAGACATCTCTGACTCAGACTTCGTTTTCCAAACTTCTGCAACAGAATCCTCTCCCCCCATTCAGTGTCCCTCCTTACAGCTCAACCACTTTCAGGCAGATCTGTTCCTCCTTCTTTTACAACACAGATATTATTAAGACCCCCCTTTAAAGTCAGAAGATAGAAATGGCATTTTAATGTTTCTTTTAAAAATGTGTGTCTTTATGGAAAAAAAAAAGAATGGTTAGACAACCTGACCAGAGCTACTTAGCTGGAAGAAATAGATGGACTCTGCATTCTTCTGACCATCACAAGTCTTATAAATAGGATTTAGCAGAAAAGGGGAAAACACTTGGTTTGGGATTCGGATTACATACGTTCAGATCCTCTCTCCGCATTAACTTGAATCTGTAACCCTAGGTAAGTCTCTTGAGCTTGCTGAAATGGTTTTCTCAATTATAAGTATGTTTGCAAAAATTAGACTTAGATTATGTAAGCCGTCTGACATAAAATGGGTCTTTAATAAGTGATCCAAATATTATTTCACATGACAAATCATATTGCTAAATAATTTACTGGCTCAATTAGGATCAGGACCATGGGCTGGGGTAGATAATGGGGGCATATAAATCCCACCAACCTTTTATGAAACATCTTTTACACCTTTTGTCCTTCTGCTCCATCACTCCTATTTCCGTTAGCTTTTTTTTTTAAATTGGAGTATAATTGCTTTACAATGTTGTGTTAGTTTCTGCTGTACAATAAAGTGAATCAGTCAGATGCATACACATATCCCCTCCCTCTTGGGCCTTATTGGGAGTCTGATTTTCAACAGATGCTTATTAAGAATATCCACAAAACTTTGAGTATGATACCAAGATATGAAGAACATTGAAGATCTAACTCTAAAGGTTAAAAGACCACTTTAGCCCATATTTTATTTCAAAAATTATATTTGCTCCCAGGAAGCCACTAGTTCCATGGTCTTTAAAAAAAAAAAAAGAAAGAAAGAAAGAAAGAAAAAATTTCTAGCCAACATGGGATTTTTCACATTGTTCATACTCAGAGATATGAATAGGTAGAGATTTTCCAAAATTGACATGGTTCAAGAAACACAGAATAACTTCCAAAAAGTAGGAGGAAAGAAATTCTTTGTTAATGTTCTGAACTCTAGAGGTGAAAAGGTAAGGAAGGTTTTATTCTTCAAAGTACATTAGGAGTCATTTTAATAGGCCATGGAATCTTTGAATTAAAATATAAGATTTGACTTTGCAAGATTTCTGTGTGTATTATTATTCTAGCTGACCCTTGGATGAGGAAAGTAAGTTGACATGATAGAAACCAAAGCAGGATGCTTAGTAGCTCAAATAAGTCCAGGGAACCTGAGACCTGCCTCTGAGGTTCTGGATTCATGGTTGCTAATTGAGTTTTTGGGCCCCAGCCTCCATAAGAAGCTGCAATGCATTGGCTGGTGATTTCAGAGCACAGGAAGCCCGGGTTCCCTTATGTCCCCTCAATTCACCATCTATATTCTCACATTCTCTGTCATGATTAACTGAGGCAAGGAAGGCCCTTTTCAAAGATAATGAGACTAGAAGGACAATGTCAAATCTCTTCATTTGGGCCCAATGTGATCCTGCTGAGATAAAACAGACTTGTGACCCAAAGAAGCTAAATCCCTAGAGGTGGCACTCGTTTTGATTTTTTTTTTTTTTTTTTTTAATTACTGCCAAAGCCCTCTGTGGACCACTAACGTTCTTTGGCAAGTTGTAACTTGGACATAGTCAATAAGCAGGTTGTAGGACAAACAGCACCTGCCTGAATCCCTAATGACCCTTGCAAACAGGGACTTGTGTAGACCCTTCTTGACGTGTGAACAAACCCCTTCCCTTCCTTTCACCACCAGGCAAGCTCCTGGGATTTCTGAAGGCCAGGTTGAAATTTGACATATTCATGAAGCTTCCACCCTCCTGCCACTCTCTTAGTTGTCACCTCTCCCCCACCAGCGATCATAGTCCTTTGCACTTGCCTCTCTCAGAGGCTGTAATTATTTTTGTATGTGTTTGTTTCTCCAAATAAAGTACTGGTGCTTTGAGAGAAAGATTTCCTCACTTGTCTTTGTATCTCACGTGCCACACACTGTTCCTGGAGTGGGGCAGGTAGGCTCACGGTTCTCCAGTGGGTGTATGCTTTTTCTGTAAGCAAAAGCTGATATAGGACTGTGTCAATCAATATTGACCAGATACCTCCCAGACAATTTTTTTTTAATGTATTCACAGAAAAGTATAGATAACCTTAAAAAATGTCCAGTTGTCTTTAGTTTTAGTTGCCTTTGCAGAAAGGTACCTGGTGAAAGAGGAGCACATTGTCAGGTTAATTAGTTCTTTTCTTTCAGTCCACATTAAGAGCATCCATTTTTACTTCATTTTAATGGAACTGAAGAAGATAAGCCATCATTCAGTGGCCTCTATTAGGATTATTAGAGAAAACCGTTAACCTTTTCAGTTGCAGAATACATAGTAGAGGCATTTTATATGAATCATCACTTCAGCTATTTCCATATATGGTAGGGGGTTTTATGGTTGTTTTTAATTTTTCACTACAGCTGCTTTTTGTTATCTTTAAAATGTTTTAATTCCAGTTTTTTGGGGGGAATTTCTTTCTAAATTTTCTCATTTTATCCCATCGAGTGCCTGCAGTACAGGACTCAGTCGTTGCCATCTATGTGATGTATTTTCATGGAAATAGGAAAGTAGTCTGTAATCCTCCTTTATTTTCCCAAGTAGTTCATTGATGCTTAAATTGTAAAACTAGAGTTTCATTCCTTTGGCTTAAAACTTGGGCTTTTATTAAAAGATAATCTTTTATAAAATATATAACATTTTCCTTCTCAAACCTGTATGATCCAATGTGACACTTTATACGACTTATCATATTCATTTTCTGTTACACTTATTTGTGTATTTATTCTATGTCCCCTACTGCATTATTAGCTTCTTGAAGTCAAGAGTTACGTCTTCTTCATTTTTCTATCTCTTACTTTTCCCAGCTATACCTCTTCAGATGGATTAAATGTTGGTTGTAAGAGATGACATGCATAACCCAACTATAAGGTCGGAGTATGTTACCAATTATTTGGCCCCAAATCAGAATTCACACAGCTGCCGGTGACACAAAGTCTTAATGGATCCGAACCCTTGATGCCTTGCTGCGTCACAATCCTTTCCTCCTGGGGCTTACATAATCATCACATAGAACTGATGCAAATAATCTTTTTTACTAGGGCTTCCACTGATGAGAGTGTCTTCAGATTTGGACAGTTCCATTTCTTACGCCAGACAGCGGGAGCTGAATCATAGCCTCCCATGTGGGAGGAGAGTTTTGTCAGTGCCCAGGTCACCTAAGTTCTACATATATCTCCGCCTTCAGCTCTGCAGCCTCTCAGAAAGCCCATCTCCCTGCACCAGCACAGTTTCTTGTACATAATCGTCATTCCATTAAAATAATTTGATACACACACACACACACACACTCACACACACACATGGAAGAGGGATTAAGAAAGAGGAAAGGGAATTAGTCCATAGAGTCAATGTTCTTATCCATACAGAGAAGAAGACAGATGAATCTCAGCAAGGTCAAGTAACATGCTTTTGACCGCAGAGCTAGTAAACAAAAGAACCAGGTTCCTCAAACCCATTGTGGTCTAGCTACAAAGCCTGAGAATTTTCCAACACCCTATGCTGCTTTATGAGTCATGTGCCTAATAATGGAAGTAATCTGTTTGGTGCTTTTCATATTTTTTCAAAAAGTTTGTCTGTGTACTTTCCTTTCTACTTTCTCTGTATACTCAGCCTGACTTTTCCTTTCACATATGGCTGATTTTCTTTTTCTTTGATCCTGGCTGTTCGTTTTCTTCTTTTTTCCCCCTGTTCCTGCTCACTCATCTTTTCCTTCTTCCTCATTCTTTATCTCTTTTCCACTCTCTTTTTTCCAATTCCATTAATGAAAGTAGATAATAACTTGTGAATTCAAGTGGAACTTCATTTCTGAAACTGTACACTCTTGCTGGAACCCATTAAGCTCGATAGCGAGAAATGAGAGAAATCATAATTATCAGGCCACTAAAATACATGAAACATAAAATTTGTCGGGGAAAGTAATTGAAATTATTGGAGCAGTTGGGCCTGGTGCTGAGCAGACCCTCAGTGATAATGGAAAGGTTACGGGTGATGTTTAGCAATGCTGATGAGGTCCAAGGTGACTCTGTACCAACACAGTTAGCAACTTTATGCTCACTTTATATTTTGCTAATCCATCTCTGAAAATCGAGAGAACAGCAGGGTTCAGGGGACCCCTTCAACGGACCAGTAAAACAGGTACTGAAGACTTGTTCTTTTCTTCATCTCTTTATGGGTTGTTTTGTTTGTTTTACTGTTCTCATTCTGTTGTCTTCTTTCTCCTTGAGTTTCTCTATCTTCTTATTTCACTTCTTCCTATTATTCTTTTCTTCTTTTAGTTTCGTTTTTCCTTTATCCCTTTTCATGTATTCTGGCACTACTTTGTTCTTTAATTCCATTACAAATCATTTGACAATTTGTCTGATTGGTGTATAGAGTGTGCTTTTCACCAAGGGCAATTCTGTAACCGGAGGATCAGAATTTTTCTTCCTTTGACCAAGGCTGCCTGCCCCTGAGATTAAACCACAGTCCAGATCTGCACATACAGATGCTCCTGCAGGTATAACTATCAAACAAAAGCAGTTACTGTGTATGTTCAGTGGATGCTATCTATACAGCAAAGAGAAAGAGGATGATTCTCCAGCTACCAGCCTTAAAATTCCTAAGGTGTCTCTGACCTCGGCAACTTAAGAATTTTAAATAGTCAGGGCTGCTTATATACTGTATTTATGGTATAAGGGCTAAGACACAGAAAATATCATCCAGGAAGAGGTACCAGTTCATATGAGGTAAACCAACGTATTCAGGCCATGAGAGGGCAACATTTTTGACAAAGATACCTGAATCATGCTGGAAAATTTTTAAGAGAGCTGATGGTAATTATAGGCGGAAGAAGTGTGTATATACCTGACTTTAACTTATAGTTGCCTCATAACTTTACATCTCTTTCATATCTCCTTCATGACAATTTATATTTATATCACTTTCTCCCACTTTCAAAAATTTTCTTTGATCCCCACATTTTGAAAGTAAGAGAGCGATTATTACCCCCATCCAATAGCTGAAGAAACTGAGGCTCTGAAAGATTAAATGATACAGACACTGTCACTTGACAATGAGGCAGATATGTCTTCTATCCTTTTACTCCACCTGCTTTCCACAGTGTTTTACGTCCATCTCTACTGTTAGAAAATTCTTGGGTTGGGCCTGAATGGTGTCTTAGTTTTGAAAGAGTTCACTGACCTCATTTGGCCAAGTTCTATACAATAGTCACTGTATCTCTGCGTGTATGGCTTGACCAAAGCGTAACTCCAGTGGCATCAATGCGGACAACTTACCAGTGCAGTGCCTAATCCTTCTGATACGTATGAATTCCAGATCTGAAATCCCCCACTTAGTAGTAGCCCGGTCTCTGCGTAAATAGTTTTACAGATGAGTGGCTTCAGAGCTAGCCTATTCCATTGTCGGATAGCTCTAATTGTTAAAAAAAATTATTTTTTTCTGTTGAGTTAATAGCTAAGACCATTCAACAGAATTCCAGCCTGTAGGTCACTCAGAGCAAATCATCATAGAGACAGTTACTGAGTTAACAATATATGTCAGCTTTGTGCTCAGATGCTGATAATAGTGTCTTCCTTCTTCTACAGTAGCAGCATGGGTAGGTACCTTGTACTAGTAGTTAAGAGTGTGGGCTCTGGGGTCAAACCTCTGGCTTGAAACCTGGCTTCACCCTGTTCTGCTGCCCAAGTCTGTGAGGTTTACCTGACTTCTCTGGGCCTCAGATTTTCCATGTGCAAAATGAGGCTAGTAATAGTACTACCATATTGGGTTTTGGCCAGGAGTAATTTATATGATCCACATAAAAAACTTGGAACATAACATGGCACTTATTAAGCAATAAATAAAGATTAGCTATTATTAGGATAATGTCAGTACCTCAGGATATCTAGACCCCTCTCATGTGCCCTCAGAATCTTCTACTCCAGGTTAAAACTCTGCATTCATTGGGTAGATCATTCATTTATTCATTCATTCATCTAAAACTGACTGGGTAACTACTAAGGATCAAATGTGTGGCTAGATCTGGAGATGAGACAGTGAACAAACAATCCCAGATATAAAGAAGATCACTGTCTGTTTGGAAGATACAGATGTTCAGAGATAACTGTAATTCAGGGAGAGAAGGACTGCGATTTTCTTAGCTGTAAAATGGGAACACAGAGCAAGCCCACACATCCTTTCCTGGCTGGAGCTGGTGGTGGGTTTTGGGAAAGGACTTAGACTTCCCAGAGGGGAAGCCTTAAATCAAGTCTTGGAGGACAAGTTAGAGCTACCTGGGAGAGGAGAATGGCATTTCAAACAGGAGATGTGCACGTACAAAGGCATGGAGGAAAGAGGCATTTGATGGGCGCAGGACGTGTGCACGTACAAAGGCATGGAGGAAAGAGGTATTTGATGGGCGCTATAAGTGGTTTAGTATGGATGGAGTGGAAGATGCCTACCAGAGGGAGGAGGCTTCAGAGAAGATTGGAGAGCAAGCCAAGCTGTTATGGGCTCAGTTTTAAAAATAGGAAGGTTGACTTTTACCTTGATCTCTTCTTGGCGGCCTCATTACACTGGAATAAATTAAATTCTGAAGTCTTGTTTTACATGTGCTGCTGTCAAAGAAAGTTTGTTTAAACAATAAACAAAAGGCAGGGTTTGCCAAGGCCCAGCATACGGGCTCAATAAGTAACAATGCCAGAAAGAAACTGAGGGCCAACAGGAGAGCACAGACCACCTGAGGGGAAAACTGGGGCACTGTTTCAAATTCCTTTGTACAGCAAATTCTTATATGTGCAGTTCTAGAAAATAATCATATAGAATTGAAATTTTAAAAGATTTCCTAAGACTAACAATAAGAAAAAGGAAGGAAGGAAGGAAAGAATGAAGGAAGGAAGGGAGGGGGAAATGGAGAAAGAGATAGAGAGAAAGATTCTGAAAAACCTAGTGATTATTACCTTAGAGATTCTTAGGACGAAATGGTCAATTATGAGTGTCCACTAAAATTCTTTCATTGCCTTCTGATGGCTGTTATAACACTTTGGGGATGAATGTTTTCTGGCTGTCACTTCAGGACAATCTATGATCACTTTTCTAGCATTTTCTCTAATTTTATGTTAGTCATGGTACGCAGAGAAATGTTTTTACTATTCCATTGAGAAAAAAGAAATTATATCTGTAACACTAATGGCCAAAACTAAATAATATGGCACTGAAAATAAAGACATTTTACATTATAATGGGTCATAGGAATAAAAACAGGCTAGACTGTATAAATCTTTTAGATTCTCTGCAGCACACATATACAAACACCACATACCACAGGGGAAAAAAAATTAATTCCAAGCTCCAGGCATTGACGTGTCATCCACTGTTTCCAAATTGCCAAGACAATGATACTGTTTCAAACTTAAAATCATCTAATGAAAGCATCTGCTGAGCTAATGTTGTTTAATAGAAGTTTATCATATTTATTTTACTATTCCTATAGTAAACTTCATCTTGTCAGTGCAATGTGGATGCTTGTCCTGAATCACCGCAACTATAACTAAGGGGCAGAATTAGGTACTACACGGAATTAGGTATTGCCAGAGTGTTTATTAACAGGAGAATTATATTTGTGACAACATAAAGAGATATTTATATAAATAATTTCTAACGCATGGTACTAAATGGCGTAAGCACCTTACTCTAGAAACATAAGTTAGAGAGGATACTTCCTGTCGGTCTAAGGAGAGGAAAACTTACAGACTTCTACAGTGGTATAACTAAAAGGGACCTACAGTTAAAGACAGGGTGACTTTTCTCCCTGTCCCATTTTATGCCACAAGGAAGGTACTGATTTTTAGTGAAGAGCTGAAAAGCATCTTTGAAACATTTGGTATAATCTTCTATTCAACAAGTGAGGAATCCATGTCCCAGTGAGGATAACTCAATTGCCCAAGGTTTCAGTTAATTAATGGCAAAACTAAGGCTCAAACTCAGTCCTTCAGACCCCTGATCCATGAGCCTTTCACTTCAACATTGACTTTTTTGGGACTTTCCTTTTTCTTCCTACACTCTCCTCCTTTAAGAGATTTTGTGAGAGTTAACTTTTATCTTCAAGCGTGCTCTTCTATCCAGCAGAATAGGAGCAATAGTAAAAAGTAATCTTGTGCCTTAATTAATTAATTAATTTTAATGAATTTATTTATTTATTTATTTTTGTCTGCATTGGGTCTTCGTTGCTGCGCGGGCTTTCTCTAGTTGTGGTGAGTGGGGGCTACTTTTCGTTGTGGTGTGCAGGCTTCTCTTGCGGTGGCTTCTCTTGTTGCAGAGCATGGGCTCTAGGTGCACGGGCTTCAGTAGTTGTGGCTCACGGGCTCGAGTGCAGGCTCAGTAGTTGTGGCACACAGGCTTAGTTGCTCCCCGGCATTTGGGATCTTCCCGGACCAGGGCTCAAACCCATGTCCCCTGCATTGGCAGGCGGATTCTTAACCACTGCACCACCAGGGAAGCCCTTGTGCCTTTAATAAAGTTGCTTCATTAAAAGTATTCATTTCATTTAAAAACATACCACAAGTAATATGAATACAAATATGTTCTGAACTTAATAATGCAAAATTTCTGGCTTGTTATTTCTCCCACACTGGGAATATCATATAAATGTGGAAAACAAGCACCTTCAGCAGAATTTCTGAAATCTAATAATGCTCAGTAACTATGTCAATTAGCAAGAAAACATATCTCTGAGTCCTTCCTTTGACCACTAGAAGCTCTTTTATGCTCAGATGCTACTGGCAAAAATATTCCTGGACACAGCAGCTTTAAAGCATTTGAGCACCAATGCAATTTCACAGGAAGAAAGGTTAGAGCTGGGAGCACACCAGAGAACTAATTGCCAAGAGATCTGCCTTTATGTACACACTGTGGTAATTCATAGAGGTACCATTTAAAAAGAGAAAATCAATTCTGTTCTATAGACACTGTGTCCTCTAGAGTAGGGGAGAGAATGAGGGGTTCTTATGCTCTGGGGATTTTCTGAAAGGCAAACTGTGGATGTGTTACTGGAAGTCATGTGGGCCGTCTGTTGTGAGGGAGGAGACCTATTCAAGGTTTATAATTCAAAAAAAGTATCATTTGTTTCCATGATGTGTTGTCGAACCCAAGTTCGTGTCCCCGATGTAGAGGCAGATGAGGCCAAACAAACCAAAACGCTGGAGTTCGGAGCAGAGAAAAGTTTATTGCAGGGCCAAGCAAGGAGAATGGGCAAATCATGCTCAAAAGAGCTGAACTCCCAGATGCGTTTCAGGGAAGTGTTTTTAAAGGCAAATTTTGGGGTAGGGCTGCAGGTATGTAACTTTCTTCTGATTGGTTGGTGGTGAGGTAACAGGGTGGTGTTCCAGCAATCTCAGTAAGCATCTCCTTCCAGTCCTGACCAGTCAGCAGTCCATGTGCTTATGCTCAGCATGAAGTTACCATCCTCCACCTGGGTGGGAGCCTTTGTTCCTATAGTAGGACTCAGAGATACATATCAGACTGACTGTTACCTTTATCCTTTGAGGAGGAACCAGGGCCCTGCCCCATCACTGCACTATTGTTTCTTGACTGCCTTTCCTTTATTTTTGCATTCCCTCTCTCCCCTAGTTAGTAACTTTGAATCTGCCCTGTGGAACTCAGGGAAGGTCTAGGAGGCTGAAGCCTTTTTCCTACAAACAAGAAACGGGGGATAAGGAAAGGCTGTTGTATCCAGAAGGGCCCCGCAGGATCCTGCTCGATTTCAAGTGGGCTTCCCAGTATTGTAAACAAAGTTTAGGGTTTTTCTTTTTTTCTTTTCTAAAATTTTTCTTTAAAATAGTTTTTATATAATCAATATACAACAAACTGCAATTAAAGTCTACAGTTTGATAAAGTTTTGATATGTGTACACACCTGTGAAACCATAGCAGTCAAATTAATGACCATATTCATTACCCCCAAATGTTTCCTCATGCCTTCTTATAATTCCCCTCTCCCTGCGCTCTCTGCTTCCTCCCGTCTCTAGGCAACCACTGGTCTACTTTTTGTTCCTATAATCTGAATTTTCTGGAATTTTATATAAATGGAACCATGCAGCATGTACTCTCTTTTGTCTGGCTTCTTTCACTCAATATAATTGCTTTGAGAGTCATCTCTGTTTTTTAATGTATCAACAGTCCATTCCTTTTTATTGCTGCGTACTATTCTACTGTACAGATATACCACATATTGCTGATCCACTCATCTACTGATGGACATCTGGATTATTTCCAGTTCGGAGCTATTACAAAGAAAGTTGATATGCACATTTATGTATAAGTATTTGTATGGACATATGCTTTTTTTTTTCTCCTGGGTAAATATCTAGGATAAAAATAGGTAGATCATGTCGTAAGTTTATGTTTAACTTTAGACTTCTTTACCATAGGGAAAAGGGGTCGTACTGCTGGTTCAGCTGAAATAGCACCTTTCAGCAGCCTTTGTGTGGAAATGACTCGACTCAGAGTGGAGGTACTCAGAGCCTTTTGTTCTTAGCTTCAGGTTCTGTTTAGTTACAATGCCCATAAAATTGAAAAACAAAGCCAAAAACTAACAGAGTTTCTCATAATCTGGGAAGCGAATATATGAGAAAATAATTTTTAAAAAAATTTTAGAAGGGTCCTGGGTATCCTGTGTTTCTCCTAGGGCCCTAGAGACCTCTTTTTCAGTGAAAATCACGTAGGTGAAGGAGAAACTACACCTCGCTCTCACGAAGCATGTGTGGAGCTTCCAGAATAAGTGACTTATATCAATAACTGGTTTTTCAAAGTGTAATAACAGCCACCAATTTTTAAACCATGTATTTATATTATGGTAACTAATTCACATACTTGTGCATACTTCACGTACTAATGTGAAATATTAATGAGTTTCACATACTGATTCACATAGGAGAACTTTTTTCTTTTTCTATAAATTTATTTTATTTTTGGCTGTATCGGGTCTTTGTTTCTGCACGGGCTTTCTCTAGTTGAGGTGAGTGGGGGCTACTCTTCATTGCGGTGCATGGGCTTCTCACTGCGGTGGCGTCTCTTGTTGCAGAGCTCAGGGTCTAGGTGCACGGGCTTTAGTAGTTACGGCGCGTGGGCTCAGTAGTTGTGGCACACAGGCTTGCTCCGCAGCATGTGGGATCTTCCTGGACCAGGGCTCGAACCCATGTCCCCTGCATTGGCAGGCGGATTCTTAACCAATGCACCACCAGGGAAGTCCACATAGGAGAACATTTCACATGCTTTTACTCATTTGATTTTCATAGAATCTTTGTCAAGGAGTCAGAAAAAATAATAATTTTCCCCATTTTACAGTTGCAGAAAGTGTAGGACAGCCTGGTATAGTAGACAGCATTCCTAAGCTGGGGGTCAGGAAAGCAGGGCTGTAGTCATGTGTGTTGTCTTTGTCATTCAGTTACTATCATTTAAGCCTTCTGGGTCTTAGTCTTCCTGATGAGGTAAAAAGTTTGGGTGGCATCAGTCTTCTCAAATTATGTTCTTAGATATATGGTCTTTTCAGTGTTCTTAATAAATAAATGTGTGTGTGTAGTCAAATATGGTTGTGGAAAAGGGACTATTTAATTACCTTCTGGAGAGTCATAATATATACCACATAAAAGGCTCTGAGAATCCTTATAGTAAGAGCCTTTTTTTTTTGCGGTACGTGGGCTCATGGGCCCAGCCGCTCCGCGGCATGTGGGATCTTCCCAGACCGGGGCACGAACCCGTGTCCCCTGCATCAGCAGGCAGACTCCCAACCACTGCGCCACCAGGGAAGCCCCAGTAAGAGCCTTTTTTAACTTTGGGTCTTTAGCATTTCCCAAAGTGATTTACCCTAGAACTTTTTTTGCATATTAATCTTCTAGTAACTAACACCTCATGTAATTCTTCTAAAAGGCACAATGAGAAACCCCAAAATAAATAATTTCTCAGATTCTTGGAAGCCCTAATATTCTCCCTGCTTTGAAAGATGTTACTGTCCCACATTCACAGAGCAAAGCGTGGTGAAATGGAGATGAGAAGCTGGGTGTCCTAATTCCTCGTCCATTGCTGTTTTCATGGAACTAACAAAACGCATCCAATCTTTCCTTAGGGTGCTTCGTGATGGTACACCCAAAACGGCTGAGGGGCAAGTTCTCATGACAGCAAAGTTCCTTGCCCTAATTCTGACCAGGAATGAGTTTGCCAGCATGTATTATTTTTTCTTCCGCTCACATTTCCACTATAGGCAGTGCTTACCTGACTGAAGTTTTTGTAGCGAGTGCCGAGTTACGTACTTAAGGTTGTCAGAGGAATCCGCTTACACTTCCTGGTTGCGGGGTGGGGGTGGGGGTGTTAAACTGAAAACGTTATCTGGAAATAGCAAGGCTTATTTCACGTGAACAAAATAAAACATGGGAATGTTGAATTGCCAGCCAATTTCTTTTTCAGTCTTTGTTTCAGGCCAACACTACACCACTCCCCAAATCAGCAGGTGGAGACGGTTTCTGTGAAATCTGCTTCAGACCCCCTCATTTAGAAATTTTGGTGGCACCAGAAAACAGTATCTACAGAATCCCAAAGAACAAATGAGAGGAAATGATCCCCTCATTTCTCATCCCCTGTTCTGTCACTAAGGCAGCGGGGTCCTTGTCTCATGCAGAGGTAGTCGCACAGCTCTATTTTAGAGGAAAAGCAGAAGTCAGTAATTTTCTCACTAGTGCTTCTAGTTTTACCTTTAGTTTCTCCAGGAAAATAACAATAATGACATTCTGAACAATATGAATATTGAGCTTTTTTCTAAATATCTGTATTATAGGATGAAACAGTGAAACCCTTTCAAGCCTCCAGATTTCAAGAAACGTGTTGCAAATCCATTAAATATATACAGTCGGTCCTTGTGGTACATTATTTTATACAAATTTTGAAGGAGAAAGAAAGATGAAGGACACAGGAGTGGGAAATGTGCAAATATGCAACTTGGATTGGTTTAAAAACAAGTTGAAGGGGGTTGAAATCCAGCCACTAAGGTGTTCAAACTAACCTACCAACTCTGCTGGCAAATTTAAATTCCTTCTTCCATTCTCCAGCAAAGCTGCTGAGAGCCACATGTTGACTGATGTTTGAGCTGTGTAAGATTCAGAATTGGATTTTTAAGAACTCCACTGAGGGTCTCATGCTGTTACTCTCAATTTCTCTTTTCTAAAGATGTAGGGTGTATGCCCATTTATTTTCCAAATGAACTCTATCCGATTTTTAATAAGTGACCTGAATAATAGGTATCATTTGGAATTCCTCATGAAAGGAAGCTGAATTCTTCCGCTGGATGATTCTGATTTTGTTCACAATAATGGAGAGCAGGTAAAGTGTGAGAGTAGATTGAGAGAGGCAGGCTATTCTATTATCTCTTTTTAATACACTAGGCTATTTTCAACTATTAAACTTGCATGCATTTTATTTAATGTAAAATAAATAATAATACCTCTCCTTCCCTGACTCACTTTTTCCATCTTAAAAAGCTCGTGTTTCTGGTTGCCATGGTGATGCCACTCTTATATTTGTTTAAGTGAAACACTTTCATCTCACTGACTTGAATACAGGTACTAGAAAGTCCAGAAGAAATAACTGACGGCATAGCCTGCGAGCTGGAATCAAGAGCCCCTATTCTGTGGCCCACAGACAGTCACCTTGATCAGAGAAATCATCCATAAGAGTAATGAAGGGGCACTTCACCTCTCACTTGCAGTTCATTTTATCTTCTCTTTCAATTGTATTTCATTTCATTATGTTTTGGAAGAGTAAGAAATAGTGTTAGGAGTAAATAGGCAATGTTTAAAACTGAAGTCACGTGTAGATAAGTTTGCTCTCTGGATTAAAGGGTACCTTCGGAGATGAAAAGAGCAGGAAACCTTTAAGAGAAAGCCCCTATTTGCTCATAAGAAGTGAAACAGGAAGGGTACCATTTATAGTAAAGGAGGGACTCCCTAAATTGTACCTAGGTTTGTAATTATGACCAACCCATTGAAATTGGTTTTGAATTTGTGAATACCATGATGTCTTATTTCAGAAAAATCAACACATTTCCAATTACTACACAACTTAAGGGTTGCCGGCTACATACAACTCCAGCCTATGAACTCTAGCATGTAAAACCATAATGAGAATCACTTTTGATGAACTTCAGTTCACAAAGGTATTACTATCTCTCATTACCCAACCACATTTAACTCTAAAACATTATGTTATGAGAGTTAAGTGTTAGGGGATAGATTATGTTTGTATCTGTACTTTGTCAGCTCTGCTGCTAATGTCACTTTGGCAGAACAGCATAGAAGTTAAAGAATAGCCTTTGGAAGCAAATATACTGCAGTCCCAAACTCCACCACTTACTTTCTGTGTGAATGTGGGCAAATGAATTAACATTGCTGATCAAAATGAGAAGACTTATGGTATTAATATGAAACACTGGGCTTAGCTGGACATTACAACAAATGTCTCTTTTGTAAAATGTCCTCTCAGTTTTAATGACAACGGTGAACATGATCTTGGGCTTTGGTTAATTCAAAGCATGCACTTTCCCTTTAAAATTATTAGGGGGGCTTCCCTGGTGGCGCAGTGGTTGAGAGTCCGCCTGCCGATGCAGGGGACGCGGGTTCGTGCCCCGGTCCGGGAAGATCCCACATGCTGCGGAGCGGCTGGGCCCGTGAGCCATGGCCACTGAGCCTGCACGTCCGGAGCCTGTTCTCCGCAACGGGAGAGGCCACAGTGGTGAGAGGCCCGCGTAACGCAAAAAAAAAAAAAAAAAAAAAATCATTAGGGGCACTATCTGAGTTTAAGTGTTCATCTCAACAAATGTGGGGTGCCGATAGTTTCGTAGAGCTGGCCTAGCAGTGATTAGAGTTGGCTACGCCATTAAAACTTGTATAAATTTGGAAAGGTCCTTCCATTTCTCTAAACTATAATGTTCCTGTTAACCAAAGCAGGAAATTAGGTAGATGATGTCCAAGATCTTTCACCTCTCTAAATTCTATGATTCTTCCTCTGTCACTCTTGGTGGCAGAATAACAAAAGGGTTCCCCTTCTTAGCTTAAGAATCAGCTCAGCTTCTAATTCATTGAATCAAAGAATGAAAGGGTGGTTTTTCCCAGGTGCTGGGAGGAATGGGAAACGGGACATTACTCATCATTGGGGATAAGATCTCAGTTAAGCAAGATGAATAAGTTCTAGAGATCTGGTGTATAACATTGGACTTAAGGGCAACAGCAGTGTACTGTATGTACACTTAAAGATTTGTTAGGGATTAGATCTCATGTTACGTGTTCTTACACAATAAAATAAAATTAAGATAAAAAATATTTTTTAAAAGATTAACAGTCAGCCCCACCTTAGAGAGCCAAAGAGAGCTGGGCTGAGGGGCTTTGTGGAGAGTTTCCCACCTGGTGGTATGTGTGCTCCAGCACCTATGTGAGGTTTATCCATTTTCTGAATCAGGAAGTTTTGTTGTAACAACTAGTGAAAAAGAAATTTGTCACTCAAACTTAAAACAGACATAATAAAACAAGTGGTGGGGGACATTTCCCAAGCTATTCTTGGTCTGGTGCCAGAAGTAGCTGTAATGATTCATAAATCACACTTGACTGTCATGGAAACGACTAGATTTACAACCAGTTCCTTTTCTCAGGCTTTTAATTATATCCGCATTCCTTTTTATCTCTAGTCCTCCAGAAAAGGTCATTCCTGTTTATTGTTTTTATCTGTATAGTTGCATGTTTATTGTATCCTTTAAATACAAAAAAGCAAAACATCGAAAACTTTAGTCTAGATGACTGGAAGATACTTTTCTGATTTTAAAATCCTCAGTCTCGGTTCATTCTTTATTTTTCTTTTCCTTCTTCACTAATGGACCTTTTAGACGCATAAAGGATTTACAAGCAATTCGTCTCTTCATCTCTTTTGCCCCCACCACCTTACTCAAAGTAGGTAAGAGCATCTCCAGCACACATCCACCGTCATTATACGCTCCAGGGATACTAGTCAAACCATTTAAGATTTTAATGTAGTCAAAGAGTAGCAAAACAATATGCAAAGGAGGAAAGCGCCCAAGAGAGCTAGGAACTGACTAATCTGCAAATGTTAACGGAAGCCTGTGAGAGAATCCGGGTGCCTTCTCTGATACAGTACCTGGTGTTCTAAAAAGTTGCATATAAAACCTATCTTTTAACCTTGATCTAGACTTGCAGTTCACTGGAAGAGCATTAGAAACCTGATGATACATTTTCTGTGCATCAAAGAGCTGAAGTAGGGATTGTGACTGCTACATTAATCCTCCTATTTCTGTATACTTTTTAAAATTTTAATAATTTTTAAGAAAAATGGCATGCCAATAATTTAGCCTTTCATTAGAAGGAAAGTAAATACATTATAGGTCCGTGGCTTTCAAGTGGTTTTGATCATGGCCTGTAATAAAAAACATACTACTTAATAACCAGATATATACAGATAATCGTACATAAACACATACACATGTTATATATGTGTGTGTATATATATGTTTAAAGTTTCATAAAGCAATGCTGAGCCTTCTATGCATGGCATATTCTATTTTTCCCTTCCTTTCTATTGCATTTTTTATTAAAAATGTATTAAAACCCATTCAATTGAGTTTATAACCAACTAATATGTCACAGTATGTGGTTTGAAATACAGAGCTGTGTGTAAATAGTAGGTCAAGATAACTATGGAGAAATTATATAAAAAAATGACAGAAGTTGAGATTTGGAATCTTAAAAGCCCCAAACCAGGCAAGTCATCCAAGTAAATGTAAAAAATCAGAGATAGATAAGAGAGAGGATATATGGTCTCATGGGAATTCTCTTTAGATATTAAGTCGGAGCTTTGTCCACGACAGGCTCTCAAATATTTGTCAAAAGACTGCAACTCTTAGTTACACACTGGATGGCCATTTACCTGAAGCTGGCAGGCTAGAAAGGAAAGAAGAGAGAAAGCCCAGCTGTTGAGAAAAAGCAGAAGAGTGAGGTGATATGAAAGGTCTGCTTGGCCTGGAATCATGGCAAGCAATCAGTCAGAACCTGCATGTTAGCCAGGTGAGAAAGTAGGATCACCAGTCTTGGGATTCCTATGGACAGGTTAACCAGTTCTCCATGAAATAATGAAAAAGGATTAGACCTAGAGACCTAGCTCTTGCCCTGACACTGGTTTGTCCAGTTACCCTAGGATGAGTCACTATACTTTTCTAGTCCTCACTGTCTCTCATCTGTTTGGCTCTTAAATTCTTATCCAGTGTAATCACTGGATGATCTTATAATCTGAGATGTAAGTCCAGTCCCACAGCAAATAACGCTCAGGCCTTTTCTTTGGGAGGTCAGAGATTAGAAACACAGGACCGGGGTGTAGACTGTCTAGAAATGCAGGGCAACAGGGCAAATAAACAGATCTTGGCTAGGTCGACAGGGACAAATTACAGGCAGCAATTCTGGACGAAGAAAAAGAAAACTGGGTTCAAACTGACCCTGCTCCTAAGCCATCTCTTCTGAGACTGGATGTCTTTATCAACACTTGCTTAGGACCAGGGTCCCTGCCAGGGAGAGGATGACACTGAGCCATCAGTTAGAGCACTGCAAACAGGGTATGTCTCTAGGGTGGAAGAAGAGGAGTAAAATTCAGGTCATTTCCATCTGAGCTGGTCCAAGGAGGGAGGGGTGTTATCTATGAATACATAGCCAGTTTTCCACAAAAACTGTCAAGCAGTACAATTTGGACTACCAGGAAGTTTGCTATTTAAACAATCTGTGAGTTGACTTTTTAAAAAGCACCCTTTTGTAGGATACTGCAAATTTACTGCTTGAATTACACCTGTAGAGTTGTTTATAGGCTAGCTTAAAGCATATATAACTTGAACTATCTATAATGCAAACTCATTAAGCCAATAATGTGATTGAGAATCTCATTCACTTATTTATTTGGTCACCAAATATTAATTGAGTACCTGTTATTTTCCAAGGACACTGTATTAGCCTTGAAGCCAGAAAGACGAATAATACACTAAGCCTCTGTCTTCAAGGATTTCATGGTCTAGTAGGAGAGATAGACATATAAATAGATAAATTGCAATACAATGTGATAAGTGCTTTAATATAGATAAGAAATGATTAATATAAATGAAAACCAAATTAAGCACATTAAGCTCTACTCAAACGAAGGGAAATTTGTTCATATAAAATATTATTATTAAACTGTATTATTCTTCAATTCCCTAAATGATGTTTGAAGATAATGTCTTGCTCTTTTCTCTTCTAGCCCCATTAGTTTTCATTTTTACTCCACTGGGGTATGCAGACAGGCACACGCGTAGGTGGGCTTTGTCCTGTTGATTTGCCTCCATTTCCTGAAAAAGTGTCAACAATTTTTACAATTAATATAAGAGCTATAACTAAGAGACACAAATCTTAAGACATCAAAGTATTCTGTTTTATCCCCTCATCAGCCCTAGTCCTCTTTAGGGCAATTAGAAGATATTGATGTAAAAAAGCAGAGCAGGGAATAGAAATGCAGGAGGAATAAAAGGATAGTGATAATGATAGCTAATATTTATTGAGTTTTTACCGTGTGCTAGATACTGTTCTAAGTCCTTTTCGTGTTTTAATTTCTTAAATCCTAACAACAACCCTATGAGGTAGATGAATTATGATTTCCATTATATTAATCAGGAAGCCGAGGCATAGGGAGATTAATTCACTTGCCTAAGGTCACACAATCAGGAAATTCAGAGCCACAAGTTGAACTTGCCAGACTCCAGAATTCACAATTTGACAACTGCACTAGGCTATGTTGAAAAATGTCGTTTCTTGCATTTTTTTTCTTAGAAAATCCTGAAGTGATATTCATATTAAATACATATATTAACAGAATGGAATACAGCTAACGGGAGAAGGAAGTGAAAGAATGAGAACTCTGTAACATCTCACTTCATCCTCTGGTTTTCATTTGTTGCTTGACCTTGCAGATAGCATAAATCATGACTGTAGAAAGGATTAGAATTTTCAAGAACGGTAAATGTCCACTTAATATCAGTGCTTCAGGATTTTTTGTGTGGCCTTCGTTTTTGTTTTTGTAGAAATCTTCCTACTTACCACCCACAAGCCAAGCGTAAGAGGGAAAACAGCCTTCTGCTTTTGTATTTTGTGAGAACAATACAGTTCATTGAGAATAGGTCACCTTAAAACAGATTACCATCAAGCTAATTGTATTTCATTCGTTCAAGTCCATTTCCTCCATAATCACAAATATTAATAAAATGACTGCATTATTCCCACTTTATTCTTGAGGAAAACTGAGGTGCCAGGCAGTTAAGTGAGGGCAGTTAAGGGATCACATGGAGGTGGTAGTCAATTTCATGTGGAAGGGGAGTGAATAGATGAGTCCCAACTAATGTTCCTAGTTCTAGAGAATTTTCTCCCCTTTAACTGGTTGATAGCCAAGGAGTTCAGAAAACGGATTATATGTATCCATCTCAGATCCTTTTGGGTGCACCCCTACCATGTTACCAGCTTTTATTGGTAACAGTATTTAGCTTACTTCTGCCCTGGTTCTTCCGCTCTTGGCCTCTTATCCAGACGTGAGAATAGTTCTGCCCTTACTCCCTTGATTGTTACTAGTTTCTCTTGGTGGCCTGCGGTCTGTGATGCCGTATTGCCCTTTGACCTGAGCCTGACAAGTCTTGTTGTATTTGGGAACTGGAAAAAACCTTACATACCATCTAGTCACCTCTTCCCCCATTTAATCAATAAGAAGGCTGTGGTCAGAGAACCTGCCTCAAGTAGCTGTCTTTTCCCTAATCCCTTCAAGTGCTAGCAATAATTACAGGAAGACTTTGGGTCTATGGGAATCCCCTGGGCTCTCCCTTTTCCCTTCCATATCTTCTCTCTAATACCGAATGGTATGAGGATGTTTCCTACCCACAAGATCCTGCTAATGAAAAATCTCTGCCAGCTAATGGCAACGGTTTCCCAGTAAAAGGGCAGTGAACTTTGCAAAGATCAGGGTCCAAAGCCTGCCTGTGATACTACGTGGCTGTGTGACCTTAGCATTTGTTTAATCTCTGTGATTTTCAGCGCCCTCATCCGCAGGGTGGGATGGTACTTGTTACATACATACAGGATTGTTGTGAGGGTTAAATGAGATGATAACCACGAAGACTGATAGCTTTTCTCTGTTCAAAATCTTTCATCTACTTTTCGTTGCCCTTATGATGAAGTTCCAAGTACTTAATATGGCCTCTGTGCCCTTGCCTGCCTTGCCCTTGTACTCTTGGTTCTAGGTGATCTAGAATTCTTTCAGTTCTTCTAAAAGAACAAAAGTCCACGTTCTCCCTTGTCATGGGGTCTGCTGTTTCTTCTGCCTGAAATTCTGTCTAACTCACTCAGATATTGGGACTCGGCAAACACGTCATTTCTTTAGATGTCGCTGGCTTGGTGGGGTTGCCTGCTGTCTGTCCCCAGGACCCCATTCTGCCATCCGTGCTGTTCATCATCCTCACGAGCATTTGTTTAATACCTTTCTTCCTCTCTAAATTGTAGGTATCATGAAGTTAGAATCCATGTGTGCCCTGTAAACTTCTGTATCCTCAGCACCTAGTGAAGTACCTGAAACCAAGTGTCAGGACTCTGATTACTTTTGAATACATATAACATATAAACATATAAATTTATATAACATATAAATTATAAGGGCATAACTATAAGAGCAGAGCTGAATAAGTAAGACTGGTCTTCCTAGGTTAAATAATTGCTGAATCTCTGTGCCTGCTCCTGGCTTTAACAACCATAAAAATACACAAGGCATTATTACATTAACCTTTTCACTCCAAGCAAATACAGTATAGCTTAGACCTCTCTGCCATTCCCTCTCTGGCCTGTGTACTAATGAGTTGGACTCATTCTGTTGCAACTCCTAAGTCCATGGAAAACCTCATCCAGCTCCACTGTCCAGCCAACAAAGAGGTTCACCCCAGCTCTTACTTCCTTTAAACCAGTGGCTTCAAAATAACAGGAATGTTTTATCAATGTAAGCTCCAATCATAGCTGCAAGATTTGGAGAAATTATTTTTGAAAAGACATACCAAAAAAAAAAAAAAAAGACATACCATAGAACATAATTATTTTTAAAGAGTTCACCTAAAATACTCTTACCCCATCTATATCTGTCTAAATCACTTGTTCCTAACAGGTTTTTTTAGATTATCCATTAATATTTCATGAGACATTAGACAAAGTCAGTCATCACCCCAAGCTATTTTTCTTCCTGACAAATTTTATAACAGAGATATCATGGTCTTATTTGACTTCTAGTAAACCTAGGTACAATAACAGTATTATACTTAATAACTCTAAAGACATGTCTATATTACACCAAAAAACTTAAACTAGCTTCAATACCAAATATTCTCCCAGATCGCGTGAGGCTGATATTCCTTTGGGTTGGTTTCCATTTTATGTCTGAGCATTTATATCAGTGCTTAGCTTTCTTTAAGCCAACTAAATAGAGCTCTTTTACAAATTAATTTTGGCAATACCATCGTCTGAAGGTGAATAACACCACACATCTGTAATACATACAAATACACAAACAGACTCAGAGACCCCATTGTCCCATTTTAAAATTTCAGCCATGAATCAGGTACAATAATACAGAACCCACCAGTTACAAAAGAGGTTGGATTTAAATTCAGTTTCTGGCAGATGGAAAAATAAGGTCACCTGTTCAGACGGCTAAACTCTTCTTACTAACATTTAGGGAGAAGACATTTAAGATTTGTATTTGTCCTTGACAATTCAAAGGATCCATTGTCTGGCCACTGACGAGTAGGATCTTTTTTTTTTTTTTTTTTGCGGTACGCGGGCCTCTCACTGTTGTGGCCTCTCCCGTTGCGGAGCACAGGCTCCGGAGGCACAGGCTGAGCGGCCATGGCTCACGGGCCCAGCCGCTCCGCGGCATGTGGGATCTTCCCGGACCGGGGCACGAACCCATGTCCCCTGCATCATCAGGTGGACTCTCAACCACTGCGCCACCAGGGAAGCCCGACGAATAGGATCTTAATAGTGACTCAAACCAGTAAGACATAAGAGGTGTCCCCACAAGAGTGCAAAGGATGCAGCCCTCACAAGATCCAGAAAATTCACTCCCCAAAATAGTGTAAGAAAGCAAAGGACTTTGTTGCATCATTAACAAAGAACAAACTTATGGACTGGGTCCCTTATGACAAAATTCCCTGAGAGCTAGCACAGCCAGAGGTTGCTTGGAATCCTAGTCTATTTGACTGGCTGCCAAATGCACACCAGTATGTGCACCTTCCAGACAGCAGAGACCAGACAGAGTATTCTCACTGGTTAACAAGCCAAGCTCTCAAGACATAGAACAAGGAAAAGGAAAGCCTGATGGTTTTCCTCCTTATGATAAAGAACACAAAAGACAGAGATAAAGAAAAACAGTGACCCTCTCTGGGAGGAAAGAGATCCACAAGCCAGGAGTACTCTACCAAATTTGAAACCCAGAGTTGCCAAGTCCAAGGAGTCAGCCCTTACAGATATTTTATCCTGCTAATCTAATGTTTAAAAGAGGAAAAGTTTTGTCACTCCCCTTTCCAACAGACCCTGCAGGCAGCGATCTGGGAGGCTGAGTGACGTGGTCAGAATTCTTACCTTCTGCCACCTTTTGTCAGGGGTCCCAGGATCTCTTAACCGCAGCAGCTCTGGGGCAGAGGTAGTGTCCAACCAGTAAAGTAGCATCCCATTCTTTTCGCCAGCTGTCAGGGAGGAAGAAATTTTCTTTTATCCTTCTAGGTTCTTCCTGCTTGTCTAAGAATTAAGTTGACCTGAGACAGGTTAGCAGGAGGAAATCAAACCAAAGTTTAATAACATGTATACATGGGAGAGAGACAGGAAAACTGAGGAATTCACCAAAATGGCCGAAGTCCTTACTTTAAATACCATCCTCAGCTAAAGACAAGATGTTGAGGGCAGGGAGTCAATTATGGGAGGGTACCAGGGAAAGCAGGCATGGTAAAAATAAAACAAAAGAAAGGGTAATTGTGATGTAGATTTAAGTTGTAGCCTTCTCCATTGATGAATTTCCTGGAGATTTGGTCTTTCTCCTCTTCCAGGTATAGAAAGGGAGACACCCTTACAAATAGAGATTTCCCTTACACATGTAAATTTTTCTTACAAAAGGGCAACTCCTACTTGGTCATCAGAGCTCTTCCCAAGTCTGCTGTCTCTCAGAAAATAACCAGTTTCAAGACAATTAATATATCAGAGACATTTTGGGTTGTCAAGTTTTGCTCCCCTGCCCTTTCCAGCAACTTTGTCTTTTCACCAGTTTGTTTTAAGCCTGGCATGAACTTGGCATTATTGTTAGCAGTCTACACCATGGTTACATCATTGTTGCGTAGTATCATTCAGTACGACTAATTTTAAATACATCTTATCTGCCTGAACAATAATCATCTCGTTCCTTTGCTATCCCTACTTAACTATCTGCACAGTTTTATGTATTTTAGAGTTGTTTTATCTGAAGGAATAAAAACATCTAGTAGTAAATAATAGCTATTTAGGTAAATATTTCAGTTATCCAGCACTATTTACTTGGGCTTACTATGATCCCGGTTTGCTTCTGTGTTACAAAAATTTAGCAGATGTTGGTGCTTTGGAGTCCCATTTCCCAGTCGTACACGTGAATTGCAGTTTAACAAACAAGTAAATTTTAACTTAAACAGACCTGATGAGGTTTACATGCACTAATCTAGTTTACGTGAGAATAGGCTAATCTCTCCAGGTAAGCAATTGCTTCGTCTTGAATTGCCAGAGCATCCCCAACTTTCTCACCATTTCATCTGGAGTGCAGATTGATTCTGAGCTTACCTGTTGCTACTCCAGTAAGCTCTTCTGTTACCTAGGCAACTTGAGATTCTCTGCTTTCAAAGAAAAATCAGAAAGCTTTCAAAGAAAAATGAGACAGTTAAAAAATAAGTATGGAGACTTTTCATCTGAATAGCCATGTCTTCGAGAGCTCCTCCAGAAAAGCAGGCTGTTGTTAGTTGATGTGACCGGATTGTTGAGGACGAAGCACTTAGCTTTCTGAAAGTGATCAGTCGGATACTGTGATCTATGTCTTTAATTTTAGATCTTCTTCCCTGGTTGTTTGAAACTCCATTTTTTTCACTTCGTGAAAAGCAAAATATAGTTATGAAAAATATTTTTTTCTTCAATTCTGAGACTATTTACTGCAAAATTTTAAAGACAAATTTATTTTGCAAGAAACATTTTCTTCCTCTAGTGAGGGTTGTATTCACACAAGATAAAACGGAAAAGATGTTAGAGAAAAGGAAAAAAGAAAAGTTAAAACCAAAAGAAAACCTTTTAGATTTGCTTTATTGTTTAGGCATTTTTAAAAGACCTGTTTAAGAGAAAATATTTTTGTGGATGAGTTTTTATGACAAGACAGCTGCATTCTTCTTCTGTGGCACGAGGAAGGTATGATGGTGCTTTGAGCTGTGTGAGATTTCCCCTCCGTTGGAAGGTGTAAAACATTATAATCACGTTGTTGCACCTGGCTATTTTCTATGGCCAACTAGGGACGGAAAGGGTCAAAAAGTGTATCAGGGACTTCCTCTTATTCTCTCCTTTAATCCAGGCACTGTTTCTATTAAGAGTTCTGAAATTGATAGGATTTTTTTTAAGTCTCAGACAAAATAAATTATTGGTATTTTTTGAGACTGTTTCAACTTTGACCCCCAGGCCTTTTCCTTGTAAGCTTTCCCCCCTTGTTGCCGAGTCCAAGCTCGCTCTGCTCGCCACACGACAGGCCAGTGAATCAGAGACGAGGTGTTGAGGCGAGGAATGACTTTGTTCAGAAGGCCGGCAGACCGAGAAGATGGCAGACTAGTGTCTCTGAAAAACCATCTTATCTGGGTCTGGGTGCCAGTTTCTTTTATAGAATCAGAGAGGGAGAGGCGGTGAGGAAGTTAAATAAAAGGGCCATCAGTCTTGCAAAGCATCTCCTCGAATGACCAGCCCGGGTGAGGGGCTGTGTCAGTTTCTTTTTTTCTCGTAGCCATTCACAGGTGGGCAGGGTTCCCTGAGGCAGGCCATTATGTATGATTATAATAACAAAAGCAACAAAAAGCAAAGGTTAAAGTTGAAGAAACAGATCGAACATGGAATCTGATTTAGCTCTTCCCTGTTACACCCTCAGCTCTCTTGCTCGGTTTTTTTCTTAGCACCACCTGGCTGGAGACTTACTTCCTTGATGGTACCCTTCCAGTCATTAGCTCCTTGCACCCCATTTCCTCTGGGCTCCCATGGCACCGTTTCTCTCCTGCTACATCACTTTGTTACTTGCGTTATCTCTTCAAGCACATCTCTCTCTTTAGGCTTCGAGCATCCTAAGGGCTGGGGCTGGCTTTTTTATATTTGTATTCACATGCATATAACTATGAGTGGTACATAATAGACTCTCAAATTGAAAGTCCCAGTATGTCTGATGATAAGTGAAAAAAAAAATAATGATTTTGTATTTTAGGATCATTTTCTAATTCCATCATCCATTCCAGTTTAGTGTTACCTACAAATTTCATGTTTACCTGCAAGCCATTGATAAAGACATAGATGATGTAGATATAGGTATAGATACAGACATAGATGTCCTATGGCACATCTTGAGACACATACCTCAGTCTGCATTTCACCAGTGATCAATATAACATGTTGGGAGGAGAGGGCATTAAGTGTTTCGATTAATTTGACATCTATGAGTCAATCATCTACAGTTAACTAGTGTCCAGACTATATTCTTCTTTATTTTTTCCACGTGCTTTTTCAAATGCTTGGTTGAAATAAAGATAAAAGGATCAAAAGACTTCTCCTGATTTGCTGCTTATGGAAAACAGAAGTAAGTTCCGTTCCATCATAACTAGGAATAAACTCTTAAGCACTCACAAATAACCTATCTTCCAGTTCATTCTAGAATTTTGCTAGAAATCAACATTACATTCATCAATCCATAATTTTTCCCATTTCTTAAAATTGGGATTTTTGTCCCACTTTAATTTCTATGATTTACTGCCCATTCTCTTACATTCTTGCAATAAAATCTTTCTGGGTCTGGAAATTTGAAGACATTTAAATTACCCAGGTAATAATTTACTGCAGCCTCATCTGCCGGGATGTTAATTCGATTTTACAGTGTTTATCCTACCTCCTCTACTGGGAAGATTTTAGTTTCTTGCTAGAGAAGATGGATGGAACACAGGAGTTGAATATCCTGGCTTCCTTCTTCCATTTGTTGCTAGGTCACTATCTTCCCTAGCCACAAGCTTTTCTGAATAAACCTCACAAATATAGGCACCTTTCTCTTTTTGATTTTAGGATATTCCACGAAACTGAAGCTCATTCTGGCCTTAAGCCTTCTTGACACTTGTTTCACAGCATATATAGTATCTACCTTTATGTCTCCCTTTTCATATTTTATTGCATGACTTTTGAAATATGAGCACGAGATGCTTATGCAATTGTATTAACTTAATCATGTCTTTCTTTTCGGAAAATAATGATTCAAACCATTTCTATAATTTCTCATCTTCTTTAGCTGCAGATATTTTAAGCAATTCAGTAATTTGAAACAATTTTGTTTGGAGGGTGGATTCTATGTTGAATCTCGATACAAAATTACTCCCTTGGGAAACAGCTTTTGTGTGAATCCAGCTTTATTTACCTCTGATAGAGACACGGCTGTAGTTTTTCAGGACCCTACCTTGTTGCTTCCTTAACTTTTACAGAATGTCAGTCCTACTTCCATTAAACCCGTACAACCCCATATGTATGTGGGAGCAGAGACAAGCTTTCCTTCAGGTGCTCTTTTATGGAATGTGAATTCAAAATCATTATCCCTGAATGATTGTAAAGGCTCAACAGAGAGAAACAATCATTTTATAATGGATCCAACTTCAAAATATTTCTGTAAGTGAATTTCATTTTGATATAATATCATGTGCTATAAGGGACATCACAAGACAAGAAATATCCCTATGAAATCCTTAGCTTTCCTTATAGGTAAGGTATTGTTGAGGCCTGGCATGTTTCTTTGTCTTCACTTGGAGCCATTTCTGTACTATGTATCTGGAAGAGTTATGACTTTCCTTTCAATCTTTTAACTGATCCTGCTTTCCTTTTCTAGAAAGTTAAATCTAAATTTGTGACTCTCACTGAAATGTGTGCAATATAAGAATTCATGCCACACATTGTGGTTTTAACTTCATTTGGGGCTTATATTTACTGTTATTTGCTATGTCGACATCTTTGTGAATCACCACAAATTCTTTTTGTAATAAGGTAAGATAAAAATACTATAACATAACATAACATACTTCTCTGCTTTCCTTCCTTCTCCTATTCTATATCACAATGGCACTTTCTCCTAAGGGTCCTATAACTTCTTCCAGTCCAATCCAATTTCTTATTGGTCACAATTAAAACCATCATATGCTTTTGGTAGATGAATTCAATGAGCAGATGGAATATTCTCATGTCTGTTCTAGAAGCTACCTTATGATCTCATAAAGATATTCAGTGGGAGGGAGGGAAAAATTGGGAGATTGAGATTGACATATATACACTACTATATATAAAATAGATAACTAATAAAACCTACTGTTTAGCAAAGGGAACTTCACTCAATACTCTGTAATGACCTATATGGAAATAGAATCTAAAAAAGAGTGGATATATGTATATGTATAACTGATTCTCTTTGCTGTACAGCAGAAACTAACATTGTAAATCAACTATACTCCAATAAAAATTAATAAAAAATATTCAATAGGAATTAGGATCAAATGCAATCAAAGTACTTTCCACACTTTCGCTCCTCTTCTAGTCTTATCAAGAGTTGGTCAGATGCTCCACTTTAGTACAATATTTTCAGCAGAAGTGCAAGTAATTGAATTTTTTTTTTTGCAGTAGGCGGGCCTCTCACTGTTGGGGTCTCTCCCGTTGCAGAGCACAGGCTCTGGACGCGCAGGCTCAGAGGCCATGGCTCACGAGCCCAGCCGCTCCGCGGCACGTGGGATCTTCCCGGACCGGGGCACGAACCCGTGTCCCCTGCATCGGCAGGCGGACTCTCAACCACTGTGCCACCAGGGAAGCCCTGAATTTTTCATCATTACTGTATTTTACCTCTGTGCTAATTCTATAACCTATATAGGAAAACCTCTACCATATCCCCTGTCGGTGGTGCTCCCATCACAATTTCACTTCTGTTTGTTTTCATTTTATTTTTTTAAACCTCAAGACATTATGTCATGTGGATTAATTACAAAACTAGAAAAGAGACAAAATTATTAATGTATTTGAAATGCACATTTTGTGGGGGGTTTTGATGTTGGCTTTGGGGAAAAGTCTAAAAATTACACTCAGAAAGCATATTCTATGAGACATATTAAATGAATAGAACACTTAAATTCATTTTTTTCAGTAATTCAAATGGTTTGTCAGTTTTGAAATAGATATTAGATTTAGCCTGACTTCACTTCTCTCATTAGAATTAGGCAAATATTTTTCTGAATACATGACCCAAACTCTGATGTCCCTACTTTGGAGGAATTTAATAACAGTATTTGATTTTGGTGATTTGTACTACGTGCAATTTCTATTCCATTTACTTTTTGCTTCAAGGCAGCCTCGGATCCGTAATTCCTTGAGGATCCATAGACTTCTGTCAGTCTGGGAGGGAGAAAGAATAAAGAGCCAGAGAGAAGCAAAGGAAGAGAAAAGGTAGCAAGTCAAGGGAGTATGTCCTCAGATAGTGAAGTCCCAGGATGTTGACGACCTTGCCTGTCCTCTTAGTAAACCAACACTAAAGACAGTCTTCAATAGGGTGCTCAGAAATGCTCTGGACTCCAAGGAAACACGTTAAGCCACCCAAGGAGACTGAGAAACAGAAATCTTTAGGGCAAAAGGGTCTTCATAAACATACTGTTTGAATGCATGTGAGTATAAAATGTATCTGTGTCATTGCTTTTATAACTTTAAAAAATTGGCTGAAAAGTAAGTATAAACCATCTTCTAGTAATTGCTGCTTGTTTGGTTGTAAAGCAGCAGGCAAACCATGTGGGTGGAATGGGAAGGGTTTTGATTTTGTGGTTTCAGGATCAAACTTAGCAATGGGTGTCTTTGAGTTTGTTCATTCAAGACAAACCTTGAAAGCTTTCTGACATTGTGAAGTAACCAATCTGATGAGAAATCAAATGCTGAAAAATTCAACGCAAGTGAGGGTTGGCTCATGCATTTTAAAGGCGGGTTTGACTTGAATATATTAGGGTGCAAAGTGAAGCTGCCGGGACAGATAAGATGGCTACTCAAGAAATAAAAAAGAGAGACATTTCATTTTCAAACCCAGGAGGAAGACAACAACTTGATTTCTAGTATCTATACCTGCCGCAGGGAAATTGACAGTGAGAAAAAGGGGGCAACAAAATATATCTCTGAATTATTCAATCTAAATTACATCAGATGATCCAAATTCTCCTCAAAAATCATTGTCAAGGGCTTCCCTGGTGGCGCAGTGGTTGAGAGTCTGCCTGCCGATGCAGGGGACACGGGTTCGTGCCCCGGTCCGGGAAGATCCCACATGCCGCGGAGCGGCTGGGCCGGTGAGCCATGGCCGCTGAGCCTGCGCGTCCGGAGCCTGTGCTCCGCAACGGGAGAGGCCACAACAGTGAGAGGCCCGCGCACCGCAAAAAAAAAATAATAATAAATAATTGTCAAAATTCCCCCGAAGTGTTTTTCTAAATGTTATTAATTTGATGGAGATGGTTTTTAAACACATTTATATACTAATTTTTTGACAAAAACATAGGAATTATAAGAAATATTAACTTAGTATGTATCCCTTGAATCATTCTAACTACATTCATTTATGATTTATTAGAGTGCTAACTTTTACAATTAAATATGAACAATAACTTTATTGAGACTTTATCAAACTTTTCTAAAATAGGCATTTTGGTGTAACATATACATTATAAGGTAAGCTTGCTAGATCAGTCTTGGAATTTTCCTCATCAGATTTCATTAATTCTTCTTGCCTAGGAAAGGTTTTAACTTTGTCATTGAGATATAGCTTCTGGGATGATTACACTGCTGTTTAAAATATTATTTTCTATCTGGTGCATTCATTGTAGTTAATAAGGCATGATTGGATCCGTGGTGATGAAGAGCATATAAAAATGCAGTATATTATTAAATTCAAAATCTCATGTTGATGCAAGGTCAAAGTTGAGAAATTAAGCTTTCAAAAGCCCCCAAAACTCTAGTATTATAAGCTCTGAAACAAAATGCACTGTGCATTTAAAAAAAATAAATGCCATATATTATGACGAGTATTTACCAGGAAAGGAAAAGAGTATGCAAAATATAAATTTGTATATGTAGGAATCTACAAGAATAGAGAATCACCATATTAATAGCATTGAAAAAAAACTTGGCATGCTAAATGCTCATTTTTATACTGCTTGAATCCACTATTCACTATTTTTATTGTTCCACTTAAAGTCAATGTGGAATTGAAAAGGAAATATAAAAAGGAAAGCATGTACAAGGCCACATAATGGAAAACTCACTTTATTATACCTTCCCCCAAAATCAATTCGGGATTTATTTCTCACGAACCCTCATGATTTGGAGGCAGCCTTCAGTTAATGATAATCATCACACTATATTGTAATTATATATTTTCTTGCTTTACTCCTTAAGTCTGCTGAGCCCTCTGAGGAAAGAACTTGTCTACCTCTGTATCCTAAAACCTAATCTCAACACCTATGTGTCAGGAACTTAATCAGAAGTCAGTGCAAGGTTGTTTGAGGAACAAATGCATGAATGTGTGTGTGTGGATATAGGCTGAAAGCACGGGCTTTACTAACTGCATGGTGCCCGGGGCAGTACTTTGAAATTTGAAACTTTCTGTGGACTTTTTGATCACTCACTTCCAGTTATTATTTAAATGTAATTTAAGGGAAAATGTACACTTTCATCATCTCTTTGCACAGCTGCCATCCTAACAAATCGAAAAATCTTAATTGCACCATCTTCCGGGGAAACCCCTTTACCCTAACCACGCTAGTTAGTCTGGCTCTTGTCCAGCGCCCTTCTGTATCCTGGAGAGTGAGAGCAAACACAGGAGGCACCCAGGCATTGCTGCCCTATGTTTGTTTTGTTTGGCTTTGTTGGCAGTGCAGGGAGGGGTCATGCTTTTGGTTTCGTTTATACAGAAATCCAGGAGGAAGCACAACTTTTCTTGGGTCTCTTGGCCCAGGCAGCATTTTCAGCCATTGTGAATATGTGCATTCAGTGAATGATGCACTCGGATTGTCAGTGATAGCCTAGAGCCCATAATCTTCTAGTTTGGATTCTTTCCCCCAAACCATATTATCTTCCATTTGCTCTTGCTGAATGAGGCTCCTATGCTGATACGCCACTTTCATGCCCACTTACCCAGACTCTCAGCAGGCTTCCTGAGTGCCATCCCTGCTGCCTCAGCATCTCCTTGCCCACTAGAGCCTACTGTCATGTGAGAACGTGGAGCTTTCACTACATATAACTTCTTTAACTTCATTAAAAAAAAAAAAAAACCCTTATAAGTAATATTGGTTTCATCATAGATGCCTTGGATGGCAGGGTGTGGAGAGTGATGGAAAGGGTGTATAGTACACTTTTGAGTCTTCTCAATTTAGAGAAGTTAGTCATTTTGGGTCCTCCCCATCTGTCAGAACCAACAGGCATTTTTTTTTCAGGCACACCTGCCTACATTTTTGCGTCTGTGGGCTGCCTATACTCTTGGGTTAGCCAACTTCTGCCCAAAGATACATATGTACCTCTAAATGCAGGGACCTTGACCTGGCTAATCATTTTGACTGGCTTTTTTTTTTTTTTTTCCCCCAGCTTTATTGAGGTATGATTGACAGATAAAAACTGTATTATTTAAGGTGCACAACACTGTTTTGATGCAGACATATACAGTGAAATGATTGCTTTTAAAATGTTTCCTTAAAGTATGATATTGGGAAGAGAACTGACTACAGAGTCAAATAGCTCCGTAGACCCTGTCACCTCCTATCTGAACATGAATGAGTAATTTAATTGAGATTTCTTCCCCCAACTGCAAAGTGGAGATTCTAGTACCTATAAATACAGGGTTTTTTTGTTTGTTTTTTTGTTTTTTTTTCCGGGACGCGGGCCTCTCACTGCAGCGGCCTCTCCCGTTGTGGAGCACGGGCTCCGGACGCGCAGGCTCAGCAGCCATGGCTCACGGGCCCAGCCACTCCGCGGCATGTGGGATCCACCCGGACCGGGGCACGAACCCGCGTCCCCTGCATCGTCAGGCGGACTCTCAACCACTGCGCCACCAGGGAAGCCCCCATAAATACAGGGTTTTTGAAGATTCAGTGAAAGAGCATGTTTTTTATCATAGTGTATCGTATTGTGTACCACGGTCTTCAGGTTATTCTATTTCCTTCTTTCCCTCGTTTCTGATAGCTGACTATCCTTTAATCTGGACCTCATTATTTTCTCCCCCTTGTCCTGATGGAGGCCTGCTCTCCTTTATTATAAGCATCTGGTCTCCCAGTCCCTGTTTTCTTGATTCTGTCATCTACCAGGACCATCCTGTCCAGTGGGGCTAATCTCTGACTGAACGTCTCCCTCATCAGGTGACTTTTGAAAGGAAAGCATCCTTATAAATAGGTTTCAGAAATTCCCCGCTTCTCTAAACATCACACGCTTGCCTATTTTTTCCAGAGCATGCATATCAATTATTTGGGCATAATTTTCCTTTACATCATCATCAGTAAATATTGAGCAAAACACTCCTGCCTAGTTGCAGGGGTCTGGGGATACATCGTGGCAGTGACTTTTGGCACGTTACCTGTGTGAAGGGTGACGAGAAGTTCTCGTTTGGGCTGGAGTGTTCCTTGTAATGGCCAGAGTTGGAAATAATCTGAATGTCAAATTGATATTTTAGTAGAGGAGAAGAGTTATAGACCAAAGGTCAGTGACAAAAGAACAATCTGTAATTAGAGAAGTAAAAGGCAAGGTGACAGATACTGGGTCCAGGTTGGCAGGTGGAACGCAAAGTGCGCTAAGGTAATAGGGTTAAAATCCAAGCAATTCTAGGGTATTCGGGAGATGACTTTTTTTTTTTTTTTTTTGTGGTACGCGGGCCTCTCACTGTTGTGGCCTCTCCCGTTGCGGAGCACAGGCTCCGGAGGCGCAGGCTCAGCAGCCACGGCTCACGGGCCCAGCCGCTCCGCGGCATGTGGGATCTTCCCGGACCGGGGCACGAACCCGTTTCCCCTGCATCGGCAGGCGGACTCTCAACAACTGCGCCACCAGGGAAGCCCCGGGAGATGACTTTTAGTAAGTGCGTAATTCAGTGGCAGGGAGGAAGTCATCAGGGTTCAAGGAGAAGCAGAAACTAAGGATCAACACTCAGTGCCTAGTCTCTGAATGCATACAGTATGCTTGAGGAGATTAAAATGTGAAAAATGTAGACCGATAAGTTACTGAGCACCTGTGGGCTTTATATCCACTGGCTTAAATTCTCAGAGCTAAAGTTATTTTCAAGAAAATAAAGGTGGCTTAGTTTGGGTTGTTCCCAAATATGGCTCTGGGAAAAGTATTTGGGTGCAAACCAACGAAGAGTCCATCAAGAAACACATGAGCCCTGTGAGCAGTGGTGGCTCAGTCCTGCTGAGACCTCTGAGAGGCTCTGTAGAATACACCTCAGAACTCTTCCACTGAGAGGCAAGGAAAATGAAGTATCTCTCCACCAACTCCCATCTCTCCTTGGTTGAGCATTACTCCTAGGAGCACGAACTTCTCTGCACTACTGTTCTGTCCCACGTGTAGGAAGAACATTCCTAGGGCCGAAGAAGGCAGGCAGAGAAACACATGTGTTCGAGGTCAGGGTATTGACCATGGCAGCCCCTGATGACTCCCCAGGTGGGCTAAGAAGCTTGTGCGTGGGGCTTTGACTGTGTCTGCTACAAAGAGAAAGTATGATTCTTTCCCTATAACCAGATGAGTCCGCTGAAAGGTTTTGTTCAAAATCCCTTATATCAAAATATGATTTTGTCAGAATTTTAACACTCAGATCTAGGATGGACCTATGGAAAAATTCTGTTCATGCATTTGTGTCTTCTCCACTAAAATAAACATTACATCAGGACCAGGAGCTAGCATTTCTTTTATTTCCCTCTTCACCACCCAGCACAGGGCTTTCCTGAAATGAACTGAATTCCACTGTAGTGAAATTAGAAAACAACCGCTTCATAAGATCCCGTTTTCCCTCAAAAGTCAGAGAGTTTGCTAATGATAACCTGCTTCACTATGCCTATTTTGGTAATGCCTCCAACCCCAGTGGATCCAAATACACTGAATTAGCAATTACTGCACAGTGCATTTAGCATACTTAGAAGCCTCTTTGCCCCCATTGCAATGTGAACACGGGGCTAGAGCACAGCAGCTGTGTGACAGCAACACTAACACCATGTAAAAATGGATGATGAATAACCCGACTGGCATGTGTCTCCCATATAATAGGTTGCATATCTGCAATCTGAGTCTCCCCTGGTTCACATTCAGACTTCTAGTATCAAGAGGGCATAATAATATTCTCAAAGTAATTATTTTCAGGAAGATAAAAGCAATTCATACTGTCCTTTAATCTTGCCCATTAGAATCAGAAGTAAGAGTCACAGCCCACAAAGGGCCTACGTTTTTATGATGAGGCTGAATGCCCAGTAAGCAGAAGCCTGTGTCTTCCGAGGCATGCGCACTGTGCCATGTGGGGTGATGCAGGTGACATCACAGACACCGAGGTGGTAATTCAGAATTCACACACCTCTCGGATATACGCTACCTAAACTAATCCTCATGACACATCCATTTCGAGATGATATGAAGACCCCAAGAAGAGATGCATTTCACCCAGGATCACAAAGATGTAGCAAGGAGAGTGCAACCTTTAACACTGTTTGTGGATTTTTGCATCCTATGCCCTCTCCACCACACCAGAAGACAACGTCTGTAGGTAGCAAGACGCAGGGTTGTAGAGGGTGTGATTGCTGTCCCAGTGAAGCAAAACTCTACCACTTTCTTTTGAAGGACCCTAAACAATGTAAGATGAGAGTCCCACTGACTCAAAAACACACAAAACGAGGCATCACTCCAGTCCTGCCATTTCTGCTTACTGCTCTATGATCTTGGGTTAGTCACTTTATAAATCTGAGTTTCAGGTTCCTCTCTTTAAAAGTGTGAATTTCCATTGCTTTCCTAATAATTTTCCTAATATTATAATAAAAAATATACAAGTTTAACTCTAAAGTGCCATGTAAAAAGAAGGTACCCATCACTCACTGAAGACCAGACAATACTTAAAGTTCTTTGCACATTTTGGTTTTCATGATGTCTCATACAATTAGGTGTGTATGATGAATCCCATTTTCCGTGGGAGGAAATTAAAGCTCAGTGAGTTGCAGGGTTTTTCGTTTGTTTGTTTTGCTTTGTTTTTGTTGTCGTTTTTTACCGGAGATCACATGCCTTCTAAGTGGGAACAGAATTTAAACTCACGTCTGTCTGTTATTCAGTGCTGTGCTATCTTCAATACATCTGAGGCAAACCCCAGGGTTTCTCAATTATGGTATGAAACAGGAATGTTTAACTGAATCTATACTAACACAGAATATGCACAGAAGTAGATTGTCTAAAAATGTTCAGAAAATCAGGAGTTCCACTTCTGACTGTAAGGTTAGCTGGGTTGCATTTAGGACAACGTCAGTAGGCCTGCTGTTTTCCCCTGTTCACACATGGTCTTTTCTCCTTCATCCTCCCCATTCTCTTGTCCCAGGGTTAATGCTTTATCTCACTGTCACCACTGTTTGAGCCCCTGTACTAGGTACTATGGAAAAAACGTTCTTGCCCTCAAGGAGGAGAGGCAACAAACAAATAGGCTCATACATAGCCGTATGCTCCTCGCACACCTCCAGAGGGGTGAGTTTGGGAAAGTGCTAACAGAGACAGCCTGGAGGCTTGGAGAGCAACTACCCTCCCGACCAATGAAAAGAATCTACTAACTCTTATTCATACTATTATGCAAACATACGAATGATAAGGTTAGAAATGTTACTTTTCATCAAAAATATTTCCAGAGTTCATATTTAAAACAGGGCTTCCCTGGTGGCGCAGTGGTTGAGAGTCCTCCTGCCGATTCTGGGGACACGGGTTCGTGCCCCGGTCCGGGAAGATCCCACGTGCCGCGGAGCGGCTGGACCCGTGAGCCATGGCCGCTGGGCCTGCGCGTCCGGAGCCTGAGCTCCGCAGCCGGAGAGGCCACAGCAGTAAGAGGCCCGCGTACCGTAAGAAAAAAAAAAAAAAAAAGTAGAAAAATTAAAAAAAAACAAAAAAACATTTAACAACCAGAGTGGCTTGAGGACCAACTAATCAGAATAGAGATAGTTATAGTCCAGAGCCCCAAAGACCCCTTGCTGGGCCCAAGGTTAGTTTAGCTGCTGGAGCATGGGAGGTCTGGGAGGTCCCAGGGGAGGGGTTGTGGTGGCCACAGCTGAGAAGTAGGGATGGGGCAGAGGCACCAGGGGACTCAAGGCAGTGGCTTTATTTCTGCAGTTGAAGTCGAAATTTTCCAGTATTTTTACAACTAATACATTTCTCTAGTACCAGTTGAATCCCAGCTCTTTGATTTGCTTTTAGAGGCCACTCCTCTATTTGTCTTAAGCCTTCCTGAGATTTGCCCTAAGCTCCCCTGGGATATTTCAGACATCTGTAGGCCACAGAAGGAGATGCCCCGGGAATCACTCCACATGGTCAGGTACCTACTTTGTGGATGGGTAATAGCACGTATAGACAGAACTTGACAGAAACCTCAGAAGATCGTTTTGTATTAAGAATTGTTCAAAGGAGAATGAACTTTCAACTTGCAAAACCTCCTCATTTTACTTCAGTGAAATAATAAGAAGCGCAGCAGTACTTTTTAAAACATCTTTTTTGGAGTATAATTGCTTTACAATGGTGTGTTAGTTTCTGCTGTATAACAAAGTGAATCAGCTATACATATATCCCCATACCCCCTCCCTCTTGCATCTCCCTCCCACCCACCTTCCCTATCCCGCCCCTCTAGGTGGTCACAAGACACCGAGCTGATCTCCCTGTGCTGTGTGGCTGCTTCCCACTAGCTATCTATTTTACATTTGGTACTGTATATATGTCCATGCTACTCTCTCATTTCCTCCCAGCTTACCCTTCCCCCTACCCATGTCCTCAAGTCCATTCTCTATGTCTGCATCTTTATTCCTGTCCTGCCACTAGGTTCTAAAGAACCTTTTTTTTTTTTTTTTTTTTTTTTAGATTCCATGTATATGCATTAGCATATGGTATTTGTTTTTCTCTCTCTGACTTACTTAACCCTGTATGACAGACTCTAGGTCAGTGCAGCAGTATTAAAACGTCTTTATGTTCTACGGTTAACAAAGGACTTTCATGTATACAGTGTTATTTCCTTTCCACTTCAACTGTATGGATTGAACAGGGCTGCTATTATATCATCCCCATTAAACAGATGACGAAATAGAGGCACAGGAAGGATAATAGTCACACAGTAAGCAAATGACAAGATTCAGTGATTACAGGGGAGGTAAAAGTGAGGGCTTTGGGGTCTGACAGCCTGGAATTGAAGTCTGACTCCAACTCTATAGCTGGATGACCTCAAAGGAGTTCTGTTTTAATCACTTTAGCCTCGGTTTCTCTTTTGTTCATTAGGGACATATCAGTATTTACCTCCTGAGTTGTCTTGAGGTTTAAACAAGATAACGTCTGGAAACTACACAGTGCTTGGCATATAGTAAGCCTTCAAGAAATGGTGGCTACTCTTGTTAGTAAGCCACTCATCCAACTCCTGACCCAAAGTCCTCTTCTTTATCACATATCACCTATTTTACATCTACTCATAATACAGTCACAAACTCAACCTCCTATTATAGAATCAAGACAGAATCCTGAATAATTTGAAATACCGACCGTTGTCAGTGTATTCTTTTAGTACCACGTGCTATGTGATAATATTTACATATTTTACTGCCAATCAAAAATACTAAGAAAAACAAACACATATAAGCAAATAAAAATGTTTGCACTTATGTTTTGAGTTCTAAGATATAAATCTCTCCATTCTACAGAGTATTACAACTCATCAAATAGAGAACTTGAAGCTCCTTATCACAGTAGAATATTGATTAATTTCACAGCCAGAATATTGCAGCCAGTAAAGTTATAGGGAATGGTGGTACACTTATCACATCCAGAAAGATTTATCTTCTTAAATCTGTGTTTCGCAATAAACCATTCTAAACAATTTTTCCATTGGGTTTTTCAAGCTGTCAACCTGTCAACTTTAACTCCACACCTCTTGTAGGTTTTTTTTTTTTGGGGGGGGGCGAGGATATGTTGGGTAAAAGATGAGTTTATGTTAGTCTCCTGAACCTAATAAGACTTGTGCGTATCTTCAGAAGGTACAAATTTCATGGTCTAGGAGGGAAAATATTACATTCGAAAGCCCTTTCTGAGATGATTGGAAAAATTGCCAAAACAATTCAAGAATGGTTTGGAAGGCAGAGTATGGGTTAAAATAGGGATGTAATTCTTATCTTTGTAGTTCATATGAGGCAATCTCTTCCTTGCTCTATGAGTCAGTAGTATTTTGCTTTATTCTGAATTTTAAAATGTGTACATATCCCTAGACACTGTAAATGTTTCCTGAGTTTCTAGGATACAGACTGCTGGTCACTGCTACTGAAAATTCACTAACATTCTGGGTCTCAGCACTGGTCATCAGGTGAGAACTATTCTGTAGGATGTGACTTACCCCAACTCTCCCCTCAGGAGCTATGCAAATCAGCCATAACCACACCTGTGACTCATTACTGTCTTAAGTTTATCAAAATCAGAGGACCAGATATACAACCTAATTGTTCCCTGGTGTGTAAAAATACAGGGCTGCTACAAATCTCGGTGGGTGGCGTTATATGAAATTACTACCTAACGCAGAAAATTCCACTCTGAAGTATTTCTGGACTTCCAAAAATATGGAATGTCGCCCTCTATTTCAGAGGGAGAGTTTAGGGGTCAAGTGAAATTTGCAGAAGTACTGCCATCTTTACCAGTCTTAGACCTGGTCCTCATTGCTAACCAAAGTGTTGATCTATGCAGTCAGCTCCTTCCAAAGTGCAAGTTGTCCTGAGAGAGGGGATCCCTGAGCCTCTCGCCTTCAGTTTTGTCCCTGAGCCTTAACTGTGTTCTTCCCTGTATTGGATTATGTGTTGTTCCCCTTTAATTATTTAAATCCTGGGCCTTCTTCTAAGCCCGGATTAAGCTTTTATTACCAGCTACAGTCCTAGCTTCTCCCTTCCCTTCTGTGAACAATTAGTGCATTCACCCATCAGTTTCACGATAAAGCTTTTAAATGTCTAACCGCAAAGGGTAGAATTTAGATGGAGAGGTGCATGCTACTGGGAGCATTAACGTAAGGAAAATTAATTCAGAGCAGCCAAAAGGGGAAATAGGCTGGCTTGTGAGGTGATAATATCCCTGTCACAGGAGGTTTCTAAGAGTTAGCTGAGCAATGGATCAGGGATCCCATTCTAAAAGGGAGTCATGTCTTAGATTGCCTTATTTAAAGAACTCTAATATCCCTGAGATTATACTATTTTATAATTTTTAATAGTATGTAGACTCATTGATAATAGACATCTTACCTTATGCTGCTTCTCTATCCTAAAAAGTAAGGCATGTAACAGGGGCTACTTAATTCTAAATTGTTTGATTGTATTTGTTTTACTATTTAATTTACTCATATTAAGAGGTACAGGGCAGCAAGGAAAACTCTTAGGTGGAGAGGAAGCTTTTAAGAGATGTCACACAAAACTTACAGCATATGCTGAATAAAATATGCTCAACTTATAACTCCTTCCTTCATATGATATCTTTTGATTTTTTTTTACTAATAGGGAAGTACAGTCTAGTGTCCCGATTAAGGTGATGCCGGGTCTGTGCACAGGCAAAAATAAACATCTAAAAAATACATTCACGGCAATACTATTCAGAAGAAGTAGTTCTCTCTTATTCTGAATTTGCAATTCAGTCTCTGTGGTTTCTTGCCTTTTTTAAGGGTGATATGATCAAAAAGAACTCTGCTTTTCCATATTCTATTATTTTAAAGAGCTCACACCCTTTCTCATTTAACCTTCACAACAGTCTTGTGAAGAAGTTGTTAGTAAAAGTAATACCTTGTCAATTTTCCAGAGGAAATTAAGGCTCAAAAAGGTTAAGTGACTTGTTGAAGATCACCCAGCCACTGATAAAACATAATCCTAATTTTTACTCTTAAGCCCACTGGTTTAAAACCATAATGCCACTAGCAGCATAATGGAATTAGCATCTTTATACCCCACAACACACAAGGGTTGATAAGTGAGCTTAACCTAGGCAAAAGAAATTTAAAATACAAATAGTTTAATATGCAATATAAAATTGTTTTCTGTATTTAAATGTTACTAGAGTATGAGACATCTATCTGACTGTGAGGTTTATTGCATGCACTATTTTCAAGGATTATGAAAAATAAATGAAGAGACACGCTAATGTTTAAAAAGTCACGGAACTATAGAGGTATCTTGTTTTGGATGTAAAATGTACTGTAAGGAAAGAGAAGGAGGCACTTATGCAAAAAATGCAGCATGTTGAAACTAAAAGTTGTTTTAAAAAATTAGTAGCAGGAACCAAGAACAAAGGATTAATCAAAGAATGAAGCAAGATTATGAATTAGATTGAATGAATGAATGAATGAATGATTAAGTCACAGGGAAATTTTAAACTGCAGACTCCAATACAGAAGCTCAGAAGTCACTCTCTCTTATTCTTTGTATACGAGGATGGGATATTTTGTGCTGGACAGGGAACAAGTTCCAGGGTGGAAGGGATCTGTTGCTTAGTGCTTTACTATTCTTTACTCTCTGCCGCCCACACGCAATAAGAAACAGGCAGCAGTGCTCCCAAGAGCAGGTACATAACCTCACTGATGCTTCTTAAGTGGCCATAAAGAAGTTGGCTGAGCATGAAATTTCATTAAAGTTTATCCTTTAAGTTGGGGGGAGGGGAGAGGAAACAAAAGTGAAGGCTAGAGAAAAGAGGAGGAGAAATTGATAGCAGCTCACAAGAGAAAATGATGTGGTTCGTAGAAGATAGTTAATTTTTAAGGGAAAAAAAAAGACACCTATGATTCTGAAGCCGACATGTGCTGGTGGCTCTTCCCTTCCCTGTGATCCAGAATGAAAGAGGAGGAGGGAGACCGCAAAGAGGTTCTGCTTCTTCACATCTGAACGTGGTAATGACAGCTGGTGCTTTGTTGAGTTGTGATGAAGAAATGCTGACAAGCTTCTCGAAACGTAAGGGGAACAGGATGCTGTTCAAGGAACTCAAGGACAAAAGCACTCGTTGAAAGAATAGTTTGCATGTATATGATAGTACGATTGTGTTGAATTGATTTGGAAATTTACACACTATTACTCAGATGACAAGAAAAAATGTTATTTCTTTAATTTTCTGTAATTCCTCTGATATTTCTCCCAGTCTTCTCCATGCTCAGTAGACTGAGGTTAGGGTGGAGTGGGGAAGAGGTGTATGTTTAACCATTAAGTCTCTTTGTCTCTTCCAGTCAACACGATCTGTTCTGGATATCCATGCAGGTATCTTTTAGACAAATAGTGCCATTCACACCGCTTTCTCCTGTGGCAGCCTAACAGAGCATCTGGCTGCTAGATGAAAGGCAGGAAGTTGAGTTTTGGAATGAGCCTGAATGTCAATAGTGGAGCTTATTCCTGCAATCGGGCGGTTGATCTGGTCTGGGCTTTGAGCTGGTGACTACAGATATACTCTCTGGTCCTGCATGGCCTTTGGGAGTGATGTGCTGGCAGGGGCTGCTGGACCCTGGTCCTAGCCCTCTGCTTCTTCATTCCAACCCTGGGCCTCTGGTAATTTATCTGCTCTCACAACACCCTCGTGTCAGTTCACCAGAACCCATAGAAATGCCTGGGCCCCTTGCATGCCATGTACAAGAGGTGGGGAGCCCTGTCTCAGTACCATCTCGCTAGCCAATTTTCTTCACCAGATCATTACTACTTCCCTGAATTGGACCAAGGCCTTCCAGCACAGCTCTCCTTCCCAGGCAAAAAAAGCAAAATATCTATTGATTCTAGATTTCTCTATAACCTTTTCCACACATTAAAGTTGGAAGCCACTTCTCTAGCTTGCCTACTTTTTCTTCTTCTGTAAGTCCACCAGCTGAAGGGGGACCATCTCCCCTTTTCCTTTTCCTGTCTGGAAGGAACTTGCTGAAGTTTTATCTTCTCATATCCCAGGGACACTAAGCATCAGGGCTTATGTGTAATGGTAGATGGGGAACAAGGAGAGAAATCTGCTTAAGCAGTAGGAAAGCACATAGCAAGGGATATTTACAAGTTATTTTTCTCATTAACTTTATACCCTATCATAGATTAGAATAGTGATGGTGATACAGAATTCACAGATGACTTGCCACTCTTGGAATGCTGAGATAGAATAGAGTATTTAGCAAAACAATGTGTATTCATTTTATAAAGAAAAATTTTGGCATATAAAGCTAGTAAAATTCAGGTGACTTTACCTGAGACAAAATATGCTTTTGCCAAATGGAAGAACCATATGAATCAAACAGTAAAAAATGATTTAAAAAAATGATAGTATGTATGTAGTGTGAGAAGAAGAGTGTCATATTTCATCCTGGAGTGGGTATTTTCAGCAGTACGTCACTCCTGCTGCCATTCAGCCATTTATCTACATATGCACAGAGAAACATCACTTTAAATCACCATTCTCTGGGACTTTGAAGCTTTACTTTTCTTAGAGTGGCCTCATTTTCTTTAGTTCAGGAAAGGCTACAAGATTTACCTGGTTGTGTCTTTGAGAATCATTAAGAAATGGTAGACAACTCTTTATACTGTTTAGTTTCAACATTTTCCTGAAATAATTGACTAACATAATACCAAGAAGTTGATCTTAATGATTCAACTACTGAATACCCCTTAAGTTTGAGAAAGATTCTATAAGAATAGAAAAAAAAAAAGAATTGCTGTCCACCGAAACTTCTACCAAGGATGTCCTGCTTTTCTGCCTTCATTCAAATATGTACTGAATGTTTGTGGTAGTTTAGGCACCTTAATTGACCCTAGCTGTACAAAATAGAAAGATACTGTTCTCATCTTCAAGGGGCTCAAATTCAATTCTATTTAGCAGGGTTTTTTTTTTTTAATATTTGAATTTTATTTAATTTTTTTTTATACAGCACGTCCTTATTAGTCATCAATTTTATACACATCAGTGTATACATGTCAATCCAAATCGCCCAATTTAGTACACCACCATCCCCACCTCCCCACCGCCACTTTCCCCACTTGGTGTCCATATGTTTCTTCTCTACATCTGTGTCTCAGTTTCTGCCCTGCAAACCGGTTCATCTGTACCATTTTTCTAGGTTCTACATATATGCGTTAATATACGGTTTAGCAGGTTTTTTGACTCTGTGGTTCTTTCTTTATATTGTTTTCATTCTGCTTCCAACAATATTAAATTCAAATGAACACACACACACACAAATATTTTAATTTTCAATTTTTCTTCTTCACCCTGAATGTCTGATGATTGTATGCTATGTGTTTATAAATGAGTCCCATGCACATATTTTTTTCTTTGCGGTACGCGGGCCTCTCTCACTGTTGTGGCCTCTCCCGTTGCGGAGCACAGGCTCCGGACGCACAGGCTCAGCGGCCATGGCTCATGGGCCCAGCCGCTCCACGGCATGTGGGATCTTCCCAGACTGGGGCACGAACCCGTGTCCCCTGCATCGGCAGGCAGACTCTCAACCACTGCGCCACCAGGGAAGCCCATATATTTACCATTTTGAATAATGTCTCCTAGTGATTATATTTTTTGCTGACTTATTCATTTGCCAGAAATAAATTATTAAGAATATAAGATAATAGGCATAAGTCATGATTCTTTGGTACATTCACTGTGTGATGTTTGTTTTAAAAAAGAGGGGAAAAAATAAAGAGAAAAGAATAATGTTTCAGGACCTCATTTTTAACCATTATCTGAGTAAACATGTCCTTGAAATACTCTTCCCATTTTCTCTGTTTTCATTAGGGTCGTACTCCCCTAAGACTGTACATGCCATCATCATTAAAATAGTGCTTTGTACATATTGTTTTAAATCCAAAGTGAAGATAAACATGTCCGCATTAGTATACAGTTGTGCTTTTATAGTGGTCAAGAGAGAATCAGAAATGCTCTTTTCCTGCCTGAGATTTTTAATTGCAAAAATCCCTTAATGGGCTTACACTGCACATCCAAGATTCTGTAAACTCTTATCTCCATTTTATATTCTACTGGCCTCCTCCTTGTGCATTTCAAAATCAGAACAAAGGGCCAGTCATGGAAAGAAAATCCTTACAAAGTGCTGTTCTAATACAGCTGCCTCCTGCTCTTCAACCTAATGTTTATTAGCTTCTTGGTTTTGTAATGAATTGATAAGGAGTTTATAGAGATTAAAAATCCTCACAAGAGTCGTCATCTACCAAAGCAAATTCCACTGGCTTTGTGGGTGAAATGTGGTCATAATGGAATATGGATGAAAGAAGTGGAACAGTGAGAGCTGTATGATCCTATGGTAGGAAAAGTAAAAAGAAAAAAAAAATGGTATTGAATTCCTTCAATGTCTTGAGAATCTATCACTCAGACAGAACCCTTAACAGAAATCTAATTCTCCAGTTGCTGGACAAAGTTAATTAATTTGCAAATATATTTCATCTTCTAAGAGACAGCCTTGTCTACTCTAGGCAGTGAGGAAATAGGGGGCTGAAGCTAGAGCAAGAAACACTGACAGACTCACATGACACAATGCTAACCCTGGAGAATCGGGGTAACACTAGCTCATTACTTTTCTAAATGAGCTCCTTGTAAAAGGGAAATATTTTGATTAAGGTAGTGAGGGGGGCACTTGCAACGCTCTCCATGTACTTCTTCTAATTGCTCTGCCATATACTTAAGTTTCTTCAAAGCAATGATGCCTGCAGGAACAGGGGTCCTCCTGGTTTTTGTCATCAGCCCCAAGGCACGGTGAGGAGATGTTTACTTTTGTTTCCTGATTCCTCTAGTCACTGTGTTCCTTGCCTTCATCTCCCTTGCCTTCATTCTGAATCCACGCTTCCTAAGTAGGAGTCTTTCAAATTACTTTAGTTAGCGAATTGCACCGCTGAGATTCTGGCGCAAGATTCAGTAGAGACTGTAGGATTCTAGCTTGGACCATTTCTTCTCCATGAAACAGATTACAACTATGAGGTCCTTTTCCCTGTATCCGTGTCACTTCATAGGCTTGTATGTTTCTGGGGACATTGGCAGAAGAATTATTATACAACCCCAAAACTGGGGTGACAGGGGAAGAAGGAATAAAAGTCTACATTCAGATGGCGTCAGGCTGCCTTATTCCCAACCTACACAGTTCTGGTTTTTTACATGGCTGGACTTCTTAGCCCCATTCGCTGACGCAGCAACATCCCAGTTGTTAGAACACAAAGGAGGAGAGCGTGATTATCAGCACAGGAAGCCAGGGGAAGTGGTTGAGGACAAAGCTGGAGATTTCCAAAGGGAAGTTTGGCTTGCATTCTAAATGCAATGGGAAGCTACTGAAGATATTTAAATAAGGGCATTAAATGACTTGAATTATGTTTTTAAAAAACGATTCTGACTATTGTGTAGAGGACACATGAGCAATGAGAAAAAGTGGAATCAGTGTTTCTGTTTTAAGAGTCCTAGGCAATGAATATAGTGGGTTGGAAATGTTGAGGGACTGAGTATTTGTATCAGCGGTATACGTAAAGGACCGAATGTAGAAGATGAGGAAAGATGGGAAAATCAAATCTGTCTACTAGGTTTCTGGTTTTGAACAAATGAGTAGACATAAGCACCAGAGAGCTCAGTCTTTTTATAACTGGGGCCTTGACATTTCTGTTATCAGTCTTTGTCCGAAGGGTAGGAACACGGCCCCGAAATCTGTTTGTTGACCAGACTCTTAACACAAATTTTTCTGATATGTTCTTTCTCTGTATTTTCTGCCCTTGAAATCTTATTGCCCTTTTCAGCAAAGCATGGGCTGGGATGCCCCGGTTACTTCATTCTGGACCTCCTGGTACTGATACCTGCACTGAGATTGGAGCTAACCCCAGATTCCTAGTGGGAAAACTCTGTTGCTTCTGCACTGACCCTCCCTTCCATCCTCGGCTATTGGCTGTCCCAGCCCTGCACCCAGTGCTTGCACTGCTTTCGCGATGGGTGTCATTTTCCGTTCCAGCTCCCTTTAATCTGGAGTCTATTTCACTCTGATTTATGAGCCTTTCTCTACTACGTCTTGAAATAGGAAAGATAAATACAGTGCTATAAATTTATAGCAGGTTTTCACAAGAATTTCCCCTCACTTTGAGGCCAGTGCTCCCAGAAATAAATATTCTGAAAAATATCCCGCTCCTTTGGCTACCCCTAAGCACCCACTAGCACTATAAAGATAGCAGTTAGTTTATCTAAAGCACTCTGTCTGTTATGTGTTCAGAATGGTCAAATATAATGACCAAAGGCAACACTCTAGAAATCATTATGCAATTATGAGGAACTCTAATTAAGGGAGTTTCTGCAAAAAAGAAGAAAGAAATTTTTATTAAAAAGAGAGAGGGAGAATAAAAAGAGAACCTTGTGTGTTTCTTTCCAAGGATCAGAGCTATTCCATGTCTCGTTAGTGGGTATGGATTTGAAAATATTAAGATACACATCTCATTTTCTGTCTCGCAAAGTAGAAAAGCAAAAGTATTGTTTCTCTTCATTTAGGAACCAGAGATTTATTTCTAGGATAGTTTTACAATATACCAATTAAATGAATTGTAGCTAAATATTCATTTTCTTCAGGTGCTCTAGGTCCAGTGAACTAATGAACAAGAGAACTATTTGCTTCGTTCACAAGTGTAGAATTCTGCTACCAGGAAAAAAAAAAAAAGTTAAAGGAAAAGGAAACACACTCTTTAAAAAACATGTTAAAGGAATCTAAAGCCAGTTTTTAAAAAACAATCAATCACCTCCTGCAATCTAAAAATGTGGATATAAAGAAATTTTTATAATTCCATATAGCACTAAAAAGCTTGAAATTGCTTCATTCTTTTAAAAGAAAACATTATTCTAGCTAAACTTTCCACCCAGTTGTCATGACAACCTTGACATTTTATACCATGTAGAGACAATTAGATATTAACCTGGGCATTCATAGAAAGACACTTCTAACTTAGAGAAAGACTTGTTGATTTGTGTTTGGCTGAGTAGACCAAAGAATTACTATTATAATTCTTCCCAGAGCTAATATTCTTTGAGCTTTCTAGGCCATTGTCTTAGAAAGTAATAGCTCTGATTTTTACAGGCAAACCAAGCACAGTCATGGGAAAGGGAATATAAACAAGGTTGTCTTATTTAGTACTCTACCAACTAAAAAACTAAAGTCACATTTTTGGTTGTTTTGACATAAATCTTTAATATAGTGACTGTCATTACTCTAGATTTCACACAAAATGGAAGCGTCATTTACCTGAGGTTTAATTGGCAGGGAAGTGTCAGGTAATTGTACCTCTATGCTTTAACAAACAGCAGTTATTAAATGTGTAGCCCTAACTCTTTCATTTACTTGTATATCTTGTGAGAGACAGCAAGGGGGGCAATGAAATGTAAACCACTTGAGAATGCAGAAATTCATCCGTTCTTTATTAGGGTTTTTGTCTAATTGGCACTCTTTCTTTTCCCATCAATTCAGATAATAAAATTCTTTTTTTTTTATCTTCTTTGCTATTAAAGTTTTTTTCCTACTTACCTAATAATGCCAGAGTCGGGCAGGGGTGGAGGCCTATAGTTGGGAAGGAAGAGCTGTGTTAGATTAAATGGACTCATAAAAAGAACCTGAGACATTGTTGTCAGCATTTGTTTAACTGCAAGACCACACTATTCACTATTCCCTGGTTAATGTAGAGGTTTGCATAGACTAGAGCTACCCCAAAAACATGTTTCAAGGTAAAATGCATTAAATAACATAACGGTAAAAGAATAATGACTTTTGTTTGAAAATATATATATAGGGCTTTTCTCTTTGATGTGCTAACCAAAGGAAGCAGTATATTTTCTAATTATGCTGTCATTGTTCAAAATATTTAGGGAGCTCTTCCCTTGGAACTTGCTTCTAGAGTCTCTTGCATGTCATTTGGATTGCCCTAACAGAAGCAAATCTGCATTCTTTGAGAGTAAGCTAGGTCTATTAAAAAAGGTGAATATTCAAGTTTAGCAAAACCATTTTTACTTTAGTGTTTTTTTCATTTTTTGAAGGAGTAACAAGGCTTGTATTTGTGTATGCATGAGGGAGGGGGCATGGATGGGTGTAATTAGTTTGCTAGGGCTGCTGTAGTAAAAATACCACAGCCTGGGTGGCTTAAACAACAGCAGTTTATTTTTTCACAGTGCTGGAGGGTAGAAGTCGAAGATCAAGGTGGCAGGGTTGGTTTCTTCTGAGGGCCATGAGGAAAAGATCTGTTCCAGGCCTCTGTCCTTGGCTTGTAGATGGCTGTTTTCTCCCTGTGTCTTCACAGCTTCCCCCTGTACATGTCTGTCCAAATTTTCTTACCTTATAAGGACACCAGTCATATTAGACTAGGGCCCACACGAATGACTTCATTTTAACTTCATTACCTCTTTAAAGACCCTATTTCCAAATACAGTCACAGTCTGAGGTATTGGAGTTAGAACTTCAACATATGAACTCTGGGGGGACATAATTCAGTCCGTAGCAGGGGGTGTGCCTTCTAAATAGAACCTGAAGGCAATCTCACAGGGACATTTCTGTGAAGGAAAGCACTCCTTGGATGTTGCATCCATTCTCTTTTGCTACATAACAAACCAAGGATTTAGTGGCTTTAAAAGAACTTATTTCTCAGAATTCTGTGAGATGCTCAGATGATGCTTTTGCTTGTTTTACCCGTGCTCTCTCGTATGGTGGCGTTCAGAGGAGAGTCCTCTGGATTGAAAGATACATGAGACGCATCGACACGACTGGCAGTTAGCTCTAAAAGAAGGATGCTCAGTTCTCTTCACAGGGACTCTCATCCTCCAGTAGGCTGGACCAGCTTCCTTGCATGCTAATCACAGGGCAGTGATCCAAGAAGGTACAGGGAAAATCTGTAAGGTCTCTTGAGACCCAAAAGCTGGAACTCATATGCTTTCACTCTGGTGAGATACATAAGTCATAAAGATATATTGTACAGCATGGTGACTGTAGTTAATAATACAGTATTACATATTTGAAAGTTGTTGAGAGAGCAGAACTTAACAGTTCTCATCACAAGGAAGAAAAATATTTGTAACTATGTATGTTAACTATACTTACTGTGGTGATCATTTTGTGATATATACACATATCATTATTTTGTACATCCAAAACTAGTTTGATGAATGTTATATGTCAATTATACCTCAAAAAAAAAGCAGTCATATTCTCTTTTGGTCAAAGCAAGTCATAGGCTAGCCCAAATTCAAAGGACTAGGAATAGATTTCACCATTTGATGGGAGGAACTACAAATAAATTGTGCCATATTCAATCTGTCACACGCGTATAAATTCCGATATGTTTGTTAAAATACGAGTCTTTCATTTAATGCCATAATTTTTCGTTCCAGTAACTTCTTTGGAGGGAAATAGTGGCACACATAAATCAAAATAACTTTTAAAATTCTAAAAACATTTTATTCCTGCTTTGAAATCGTATTAATTTGATTAAGTATTGATATTACAGAAATGTTTACTACAAGTAGTTTTTTGGGTTTTTTTTTTTTGCGATACATGGGCCTCTCACTGTTGCGGCCTCTCCCGCTGCGGGGGAGCACAGGCTCCGGACGCGCAGGCCCAGTGGCCATGGGTCACGGGCCCAGCCGCTCCGCGGCATGCGGAATCCTCCCGGACCGGGACACGAACCAGCGTCCCCTGCACCGGCAGGCGGACTCCCAACCACTGCGCCACCAGGGAAGCCCTACAAGTAGTTTTTGTTCTTCAAGTGCACACTGGCCAGATGAAGGAGACAAGCTGAGAAGTTGCTGAAGAGTAGAAAACAGAAGCTCACAGACAGAGTGTCTTGGGCTATTTTATGTTTTAAGAAACAGAAAAGTATAGTTACTCAGATAATTAGAGCCTTGTTGTAAAGATACATGAACAAGTATAGGATTTTGAAAACTCTCCTCTAAGGTTGAATCAGGCTACCTAGAGAATCAGTACATCCCAGTGGGCACATGGTACGGAGGAGCATGGCAGCTGTATTAGTGTCCTAGTAAATTACCACAAATTTGGTGGCTTAAATAAAACAAGGGAAATTTATTCTGTCTCAGTTCTGGAGGCCAGAAGTCCAGAAACAAAGAGGGCTATCCTTTCTCCGGGAAGTCAAGGGGAGAATCTTCCCTTGCCTCTTCCAGCTGCTGGCGGCTGCTGCTACGTTCCTGACTTTGTGGCTGCATCACTGCAATCTCTGCCTCCATTTTGATGTTGCCTTCTTCTGTGTTGTTGTCTTCTGTTGCCTTTCTCTTGTAAGGACATTTGTGGTGGTGTTTAATGGGACCACACAGATAATCCAAGATAATCTCCTCATCTCAAAATCCTTAACTTGGGCTCCCCTGGTGGCGCAGTGGTTGAGAGTCCGCCTGCCGTTCGTGCCCCGGTCCAGGAAGATCCCACATGCCGCGGAGCGGCTGGGCCCGTGAGCCATGGCCGCTGAGCCTGCGCGTCCGGAGCCTGTGCTCCGCAACGGGAGAGGCCACAACAGTGAGAGGCCCGCGTACCGCAAAAAAAAGAAAAAAAAAGTCCTTAACTTAATTACAACTGCAAAGACCCTTTCTTCAAATAAGATAATTCACAAATTGTAGAGATTAGGAGTTGATATCTTTGGGAGGCCAATATTCAACCTCCTACAGCATTCGTCACCATCAGGCTTTCTGTAGCCTCTAGAGCTGACCTGTTTTAAAAAACAAAGAAAATGTAAGACAGCATGGTAAGTGTGGATATTTAGCTGTGTCAGCCTGCCAGTGTTCGCCCTCATCACCAGCCCCAGCAAAACAGCCCTTTGCTCAATCCTATTCGGTAGACATGTGTGGCTTACTATTATTTAGGATTCTGTGGTTCTTCTAGGTTGCAGTGAATGTAAGACAAGAGGATATGACCTTAATTTTTTTTTTTTTTCCTGTGAGTAAATTTTTTTTTTCCTTGTGTTAAAACACCTGCATTAATTCTCCTAAATCCCAGCGTGGGAGAGGCAGCTGAACTCAGCAGACAGAAGAGGTCAACCTTTATCTGAGTTACAGAGGAGAACAGAGAATGCCTTCCTAGATAAAACAGCCAGATCAGAGATCTAACTCTGAACTCCTACGTCCCAGAGACATTCTAAAAGAGCAGGAATGGGTCCATGCATTTGGGGGGCAACTTATCCCATTTTTGATCCATGGAAGTCTTTATACTAACTCTTAGCCCTCATAAAAAGTACATATGCGTAATATTTCACATATAATTTTTAGGAAGGATAATAATTTCAAGCGTAGCATGAGATGAATTATATGCTTCACAAGAGCAGGGATCTTGAAGTGTTTGTATTGCAAGTACCTAGAACAGAACAGGGGTAACTTAGGCCTTGTAAAAGCCTCTTTAAGAGGCTCCAACAGGCACAAGAGATTTAATAATAGTTTTTCCATGGAGCACAACTTCCTGAAATGCAGTTATTGTTTTTAGGTTTATGGCTGCCAGTTAGCACATATAATCATAGTTTCTAAGGCATGAGGCCATTCTAATACTTTCTTTAAACCACTTTAACTGACTTAACTGTGTGTAACAGTGTCATCATTTATAAGTCAGGGGAAGTTTGAGAAGAAAGTCTCTAAAGGCTGTGAAATTTCCATATGCCTGGGAATCATCTGGGTGGTTTGTTAAAAATACTGCTTCCTGAGCCAATTGCTATAGAAATTCCACTTCAGTAGAGATGGGGTACACAGGTGATTCATATACAGGTGTTTGGGGAGTGCATTTTGAGAAACGTTGTCCTCAGCCACATTGCAGAACTCTCAGCTTTTGATGTGTTCTAGCAAAGCCGACACAGGAGTACTACTGGGTAGGCAGCATGGGTAAGAGGGGAAAGATAGTAATGCCCAAAATAGTGCATTTCTAATTTGTCTCCATGACATTTTGAAGAAATGAGTCATCCAATTTGTAAGCACCTCTTCTGGCCACAGTGATAGGATATTGTTTATTAAAACAAAATACATAGAATTGAGCCTTCATCAAAGAAGAGAACTGCTTTGTCTTACAACAAAAAGAAATGGCCCTCTATCTTCCTTGATGTTCGGTTCTCTCCTAGACAACTGTCATTTCAGGGTCCATGTCGTATTTTTCAGCTCCACTTTGTAGTCCTTTATCAAAGAAGGAGCATGCTGGCAGTTTCTGAAAAGATTTGAAACACATATCCACACAAAAAGCCCCAGAGAGGAAGCTATGCTTTCATTGATGGAAATGAGCTGTCTGTGTGATCATGTTTCCATCTATGCATCTGGAGACCTGTTCTCCGTTACAGACAATGATGGTACTTTAATGAAGCTCCATGTTTAAATCCTACTTATATCATCTATCTTCACCCAAATTAACTCTGTTGAAAAAAATAAAATAAATATTAGGGAGAAGTATTGAACCTATATTTGAACTGTTTTTTTTTCCTCATGGGTATTTCAGAGCAAGGTCATGCTTTACAAGTTTAGAGTAGTAGGTTGTTTGATAAGATTCTAATGATCAGATTGTCCCCAGGAAAACTGGGACAGAAAGGGCTATGTTTAGCAAGCCTTGCCTCTAGCAAAGAACATCAAGAACCCTAGGAGAAGCGTCTAGCCTGGCTCTTCCTTCTTTGCACCAATAGATATTTATTACCAACCTGTAGATGCTTCCTGAGATGACTGTTTCTGGGTTTGTCTTTGACAAAGCATCCAGTTACCTGAGAAAAATATTAATTCAAAATGCGCCACTAAGAACTCTGAGTACATACATACATGGGACAGACCGTTAGTTCATATTTCAGAGGACATATAATTCTAGGACATATTCAATTTTTCCCCTTTTATACTGTTGCTAGGAATGTAAAATGGTACAACTGCTATGGAAAACAGTATGGAGTTTCCTCAAAAAACTAAAAATAGGACTACCATCTGATCCAGCAATCCTGCTTCTGTGTATATATCCAAAGGAAATGAAATAAATACCTTGAAGAGATATCTGCACTCTCATGTTCCTTGCAGCATTATTTACAGTAGCCAAGATATGGAAATAACCTAAGTGTCCATTAATAAATGAATGGATGAAGAAGATGTGGTAATATGTACACTAGGATATATTACTCAGCCATAAAAAAGAATGAAATCTTTTCATTCATCTTTTCATGCGACAACATGGTTAGACCTTGGGGTACTATAATAAGTGCAAGGTATAAATAAGTCGTGGGAAGATAATGTACAGTATGGTGACTATAGTTAATAATACTGTATTGCATATTTGAAATTTGCTAAGAGTCGATCTTAAAAGTTCTCATCACAAGAACAAAAAGATGTGTAACTACGCATGGTGGTGGATGTTAGTTAGACTTATTGTGATGATCATTTTGCAATATATATAAATATTGAATCACTATGTTGTACACCTAAAACTAATATAATGTTGTATGTCAATTATACTTCAATAACACTTTTTAACAATTTAGCACTATGTGTCTTGGTAGTTTTTTAAGTCATATTCCTCTCTCTAATTATGTGTTTGATCAGATTTTTTAGATTTCACTTCCAACAAATCATAATTAAAATAAAAAGGTCCTAGGGCTTCTCTGGTGGCGCAGTGGTTGAGAGTCCACCTGCCAATGCAGGGGACACGGGTTCGTGCCCCGGTCCGGGAAGATCCCACATGCCGCGGAGCGGCTGGGCCCGTGAGCCGTGGCCGCTGAGCCTGCGCGTCCGGAGCCTGTGCTCCGCAACGGGAGAGGCCACAACAGTGAGAGGCCCGCGTACCACAAAAAATAAAATAAAATAAAATAAAAAATAAAAAGATCCTAGAGAATTTGAATAATATAATTAATATATTTGCTTTAATAAGTATATACCAAATTTTAGTCCCAGAAAATAGAGAATAGAACTTACTTTTAATTGGTTACAAAATATTTACAAAAATTGACCATATGTTAGCTTCAAAGAAAATCCTCAATGAGAGTGAAACCAAAAGGAGATAATGCACATTCTTTTTTTTTTTAAAACCAAACTATAATTATGCTAGAAAGCATTGGCAAAAATAGAAACTAGTGTACTCAATGACATGGAAATTAAACAAAATAAGCAAAATATATATTATAAATAACTCATGTCTAAAATAAAAGTACAGAATACCTAGAAAATAGTGATTGCATTGACTTTTGTGATGCATATTAAAAATGTATTTGGAGGAAAGTGCATGGCCTTAAACTACTTTATAGCTAAACAATAATACTTGAGATCTATTCAACTGAAAAGGTAGGAAAAGAGCAATAAACAATTCCAAACAAATTTTAAATTTTTAAATTTAAAAAGGATGATAAATTAAGTGCTGATTATAAAAAAATAAAGAAGTAAAGGGATCAGTATAATAAAGAAAGGAGAAGGCACAAAATCAGAAATAAGAACAGATCAAACAGCCTCTGAGAGGGAAAAAAAAGAAATTGGAAGAATAATAAATGACTATTTTTCCAAACCTCTTTTAAAATACTTTGAAAACATGAATGAAATTAAAGACTTTTTAGGAAATTAGATATTATCTAAATTTAAATAAAATACATAGTATCTAATCAGATAAATTACCAAGAACAAACACTGAGAAAGTCATCAAACAGCCAAATACCAAAAAAGAAGCAGCCCCAGAAATTTGCTTAGGTGCTTTTTTTCAAGTCTTCCGGAAAGATATTTCTAACACTGTACACAAGAAGAAATAATTTTTTTCTTTAAAAAAAAAAAAAAAGCCTGGGCTTCCCTGGTGGCGCAGTGGTTGAGAGTCCGCCTGCCGATGCAGGGGACACGGGTTTGTGCCCCGGTCCGGGAGGATCCCACATGCCGCGGAGCGGCTGGGCCCGTGAGCCATGGCCGCTGAGCCTGCGTGTCCGGAGCCTCTGCTCCGCAACGGGAGAGGCCACAACAGTGTGAGGCCTAAGTACCGGAAAAAAAAAAAAAGAAAAGCCTGCAAACAGCGTTTCAGAAAAGAAAGAAAAGATCATTTTTTTCATGTGATTGATACAACCCTCACAAAAGAAATATTACCAAAATAAGTTCAGGAGTAAATGAATACAATGTTACACTGTGATCAAGTCAGGTCTATTTCAGAATTGCAAGGATGGTTCAAAAACAGGAAGTTTATTAAAATATTTCAGCTATAAAAAAGTTAACGAGGGTAAATATGTTCATTTTGATAAAAGTCAAAAGCATATTGGGAAAATAAATTCAACCTCCATTCAAACTTTAAAGAATTTTAAACACCTTTGCAGAAATTGAAAAAGTAGAGACTTTCCTGACGCGATATAGATACATTTTGTAAACTCAAATCAGGGCCATGATTGATGGCAAAATACTAAAGACATTCCCATTACTGTTTTGAAAAGGAAATGCTATTAAACATTATTCTGGATAAAGTTTTACAAGAGAATGAAATATATGATGTAAATATTGGAAAAGGAGAAATATTATTATATTTGTACATTATATATTGTATGTCTAATCACCCATATAAGTCAACTAAAAATATTTAGAAATAAAAAGTAAATCTAAAAAGATGGTTGATGGGAATTCCCTGGCGATCCAGTGGTTAGGACTTGGTACTTTCACTGCCAGGCTGGGTTCAATCCCTGGTCAGGGAACTAAGATCCCGCAAGACACGTGGCACAGCGCAAAAAAAAAAAAAAAAAAAAAAAAAAAAGGTTTATTATAATATTAATATGCACAAGCTTTAGAAACAAATAGAAGGTTAAAGGAAGAAAAATTAACCTTATGGTACTAGTAAAAAAGGCATGCTATTTTAGAGCAAGCTTCATAAGTAATGTCCAATATGGTGAAATATTGGTCCAATATGGTGAAAATATTACAATTTTACCAAGGAACAACAAAAGCCTTGGATAAATGGAAGTACATACTCTGGTGTTTTTTTTTTTTTTACGGTACGCGGGCCTCTCACTGTTGTGGCCTCTCCCATTGCGGAGCACAGGCTCCGGACGTGCAGGCTCAGCGGCCATGACTCACGGGCCCAGCCGCTCCGCGGCATGTGTGATCCCCCCAGAGCGGGGCACGAACCCGTGTCCCCTGCATCGGCAGGTGGACTCCCAACCACTGCGCCACCAGGGAAGCCCCATACTCTGTTTTAAAATAGGAAGACTCAATTTTAAAAAACTAAAATTATGCCCCAAATAATATAATTTTAATCTCAAAATATCAATAAGACTTTTGGAAAACTTGAAAAAAATACTAACTAAAGCTTTTCTAGAAAAAGAAACATTAAAATATCCAGAACATTTCTAAAGTAATTTGGGAAGATGCAGAAGCTTTCAGATAGTAAAACGTATTTTAAAGCCACAGTTTTAAAACTTAGTGTGATATTGACATAAAAGTAGGCAGAGTAATAGAAGAGAATAGAGAGGTCATAAAGAGACTAACATTTATATGACAATTTATATCTTAAAAGTGAGGGACAAACTGGATTCAGTAAATAGTGTTGGGGCAACTGGCTAGCAATTGGGAAAAAAAATCTGGACTCATATCAGACTCCAATAATAAATTTCAGATGAATAAAAGGTTAAAATATTAAGTGAAACTCTAAGAAGTCAGAAGAATTCAAGAATGTATTTTTTTCCTTTAATTTTGAAGACATGAAGTTCTATCTAAAGAGGGAAAAGTATAAAAGTAGTTATACTTTTATGTCCCAAATATATTGAGGACATAAAAATAAAAAATCCAAAGACAAAAGATAAATGATAAACTAGAAATAGTTTATCTTAGAAAAAGTAAGGCAAAGAGCTAATTTGTATAATATACAAGGTGTTCTTACAATTAAAAAGCAATAATAAAAAGGTCAACAAATAGGTAAAAGGCATGAACAGGGATCACACAAAAAAGGAAGTGTAAGAAAATATCTGGTCATGCTCAACTTATAATCAGAGAAATGCAAATTTAAACAATAATATATCAGTAAGATTAGCAAGATTAAAATTTTCCATAATATCCAAAATTGGTGGGGGAATAAAGAAGTGTGCACTAACATATACCTGTAACGAGAATGTAAATTGGCACACATTTTTGAAGAAAAATTTGGCAATATCTAGCAAAATGTTAAGCCTACTTACTCATTGAACCATCAGGTTTACCTCTAAGCCACTTCTCCTATGGATTTGTTTGTACATGTAAACAAAGATATACATCCAGTGATAGTCATTACAAAATTGTTTTTAATAGCAAGAAATCTGGAAGCAACCTAAGTATGTATGAATAGAGACTGGTTAAATTTGTCACATTCTTGCACTGGAACGAAGGTATTCTAAACATACCAATATAAAAAGGTGGTCAAAATGTATTGAATGAAGTAACTATGATTTCATTTGTGTAAATAATAGTAGAAGAAAAAATATACCAATAAAACAAAACAAAACTAGACTAAACTAAAGCAGGGGTTTCATATTAGAAATGGAAATGGAGGTCAGAGTATGAAAAAGGAAGATTTTTATTTTCCCTTTTTTTATAATTTTTCTGGCTTGTTGTTTGTTCAATATGTGTTAATTAGTAGTAGTTGTAATAATAATAAATATTTTTTAATCTGTGAATGAAGTAGGGAGCCAACAGCAAGAATGGTGTGTCTTATTCCTCCTGGACTTGGCGATGCTATCAAGAAGTTTCTCACAAATATTAGTGTAACAGGCAGTACATTCAGTGACTGTGGATCCATAATAGTAATTATCAATCACATAATCTCAAACACCGGGTAACTATGCATCAAATGAGGAAGTAGTTCGCTATCTTTATCACAGAAGCAAATGGGCAAAGATAACCAACTTTTGGGTCTTGTTGTATAAAGGAATGGAAATGGCAGAAAAACTGAAGCCAAGGGATCTAAACACAGATTCCAGTTTTTATATTCACTGAGTATGAGTGTTCAGCCACTTAATCTCTCTGCGCCTCATTTTTCTCACCTGTAAAATGAGGATAATAATCCTTAACAAATCAAAGAGAGTGATAAAAAAGAGACTTTATAAACAATATGATATGAAACAAATGGAAGTTTGGTTTGGTTTGGTTTTAAAAGAGATATATTGTACTTTATTTTTAGATCTCTCTTTACCTATGTCAGAGTAGATAGTATTCATCAACAGGGGTTCTAAGTCAGGATGGTCAGAAAATGATACTGCTCCAGAAATTGCACAGCTCTGAATCTGGGATTGGTTTGTATGAGTTGAAATTTAAAGAGACAACTGAATGGTCAGTCTCATTTCACTAGCATTGTGTGCCAAATGTTAACCATACATATCTTCTCTTCTTTTTCCTGTATCTGGCATCTGTCTCTTTCTATTATTTACTATTTTACTTAGCTACAATATTTTCTTTATCTCTGTTTATTGGAATTTCTGAACAATTAAAGGTATGATCCGTTCAATCATCTGTTCAATCCCTGAGCAATGATGTATCAAATTCATTAAAATCAGAGACTTACTTGGAAAATGAGAGATGAATATACAAATTAACCCTAGAAAACCACCATTTAGCTCTTGTTAACTGTAATGCTTTTGCATAGAGTGAAATGAGGTTAGCCTTTATGTCATCGATGATTTACCTGTTTCACTACCAGAAAATACGCAACTTACTTTGCCTACAGGAGTGCATACTTCTCTACATAAAGTAAAAAATCTTTCATAATCTGGCAGCATTATTTCTTCCAAACCTGATTTTTCATTATTTCCCATAATTAATCTTCTTCTATAGCTAGTCATCTAATATGCCTGGTTAATTTCCCTCCCAGTGTCTTCATGAAAGGTTTTCCACCTACTGTTTACGATCCACTTTGTCTCTTCCTTGCTTTGTAAGCTCCCCCTCCCCTACCCCATCTAGATCTCTTCTTTCTCTGTGCTCCCATGAGACTCTATGTTTGTGTCACTCAATGTGACTCCTATTTACATTCAACTCAAAGACATTTCATGTCATTAAATTACTTTGACCTTGAGCAACCCAGTCTTTTTGGGCTTCACTTTTCTCATCTATAAACAGATGAGGGACTTCCCTGGTGGCGCAGTGGTTAGGAAATCCGCCTGCCAATGCAGGGGACACGGGTTCGATCCCTGGTTCGAGGAGAACCCACGTGCCGCGGAGCAACTAAGCCCATGCGCCACAACTACTGAAGCCCGCGCTCCTAGAGCTCGTGCTCCGCAGCAAGAGAAGCCACTGCAATGAGAAGCCCGTGCACCGCAACGAAGTCTAGCCCCCTCTCGCTGCAACTAGAGAAAGCCCGTGCACAGCAATAGAGACCCAACACAACCAAAAATAAAATAAATTAATTAATTTAAAAAAAATTAGGCAGATGAAGGAATTCAATTTTTTGAAGGAATTTTATTCAACAAATATTTTATTAATGCCCACTTTATGCAAGGTACTTGTCTGTGTGCTGGGGACTTAACAGTGGGAAAACAAAAAATAATTGCTTACTCTCTTTCAGTTATATTTGTGTGGGAAGAGAACACAATATTAGCATACTAAATATGTATATTATGTAGAGAGTTAATGATGAAAAGCGCTAAACAGAAAATAGGTGAGGAATGGGGGATTGAAGCACCAGGGGCAGGTCAGCAGTTAGGTTACAACTTTAAATGGAGATGAACTTCTATCTCTAATGTTTTGAGTTTGTATGTATATATTTGTATATTTCTCTCAGGAAGACTATAAATTCCAGGACAATAGGAAATGCATCATCTGTGTCTGCTGTTTCATGCTATGAGGAATATGGTGACATGAATAAGAATTTAGGTTTGGAAGTGAGAAAGATTTAGATGATTATTCCAGCTCTGCAGCTAACTCACTGGCTCTGTGGCCAAAAAGGTGCTGAATCTCTCTGAACCCTTGTTTCTTCCTCTATAAGATACTATCTACTTTATGAGATTGTTGTGAGACTGAAACTAGAGAGTTCACCTGAAGACATTAGTAAAGTGCCTGACCAATTATAAGCACTCAACAAATGTGAGTTACATTATTTATTCTATATATAAAAGTTGATACCCATTTCATTTTTTTTTTTTTTTTGCGGTACGCGGGCCTCTCACTGCTGTGGCCTCTCCCGTTGTGGAGCACAGGCTCCGGACGCGCAGGCTCAGCGGCCACGGCTCACGGGCCAGGCCTCTCCGCGGCATATGGGATCTTCCCGGACCGGGGCACGAACCCGTGTCCCCTGCATCGGCAGGCGGACTCCCAACCACTGCGCCACCAGGGAAGCCCCCATTTCTTTTTTATTGAATTAAAAGGTATTGGATATGTTATCCACTAAAATAAAATGTATTCTCATAAGCAAACTCCTGTAATCTTTCACTTTCTCAGAAGTCCTTTATCCTTTACATGCTATATACAACAGAATCCTACGTACTCAAAAAGCAGTTGTCAGGAAATTGGCAAAATCTAAATGAGGCCTGTAAATTAGGTATTATTGTATTAAGTTACTTTCCTGATTTTGATAATTATACTGTAGTTATATAGATGAATATCCTTATATTTAACAAATTCACACTAAAATATTCATGACTAAAGGAGCATAATATCTGCAGCTTACTTTCAAATGGTTCAGAGTATCTATCTATCTGTCAATCTTTATGTGTCTCTATATACATTTGGGAATCTAAGGGAATGTAGTATGTATGAGAAATCTTACAACTTGTTTGTAATTCTGATATTGTGTCACAATAAAAAGTTACAATTGAAAAATATATCGCTGAATGAATGAGTGGCTAAATGAGGGCATGGGAACACAAATTAATCCTAGTATCATCAGGAATCACAGAACAAAATCACTTAGACATCTGGTATACCTGATCCCCTCTGCAGCTCACTCTCAGAATTCTTACAGGACACTAACACATGGGATATTTGTAAGCTAATAATAAAGGGAAAAAGCTGAATTTTTAGGTATCTCATATCTAGCCATCGTGTCATTGAAATGAAATTCTTGTGCATATGATGATTTTAGTAGTTTTTAAAGGAAGTAATTTTTTTGATGAAGGTTGCAAATTGCCACTGTGTAAAACTGCATTCACATTATGAGATCATATTGGAAAGATAGAAGTTATGCTACAACTGATAAAGCAATATCTCTATTCTCTATGTTTTCAATAGGGGATAAATGCATTATAAACCCTATGGATGCTTTCCTTAGTTCGGCTGTTCTGTGTGTAGTTTGATATGGCTTACTGGAGATTCAAAAATTCAGCCATCAGACTACACCAGGGATTTTATTATCAGATTCTGTTAAGTTTCTTTAAGAAAAAATAAGAAATAAAAGCCTTTTATCCTCCTAGCCTCTTACTTTGGGCTTTACCAACTCATTAAAATTCTATACTCTTTTCTGATTAAATGCAGCACTTGTCTAGGCAGCAGATATTCTAAGAAACCACAGAGATAGAGTAATTAAATGAAAAAAATCATAGAAAATACCAATACTTTTTAATATTTTCTTAAGATAGTCTGTGCAATTTGTTCTCAGTATAAAAGTGTGTCTATTTCGATATGTCAAGAGCTCTTGTTTTTCTCTTTTCCTATTTTACTGTCTTAAAATATCCAAGCAGTCATCTAATCAGAATGTTATATCTATGTATATACATACATAAGCATACATACATTTTTCTATCTAGAAAGACTCCTTTTCAAAGAAAGAAAAAAATATGCCTAAATAAAAGGCCCTTTAATCAGTTACAAGAGTGCTGTACCAATTACTTCCCTACAGAGTGACCTTTTCATCTTTTAATGGCATTTTGGAATAAAATCGCCCTAACACGTTGGGAGTGTTTTGTGTGTCACATTTCCAATTCTATTTTTTCTCTTGTTGTCACTGAACAAGGCCCATGTATTCATGACCTAATTAGGGTAATTTTTGAATAATAATGACCTCCTGGGGGAGACTTTTTTCTTAGTAGTATTCAGACACATTAACTAGAACAAGTGTTGCTTAATTTTTAAGTGTTTCTCTGGTTATTGGAAGTATTTTTGCTTCATTTAAAATGGAAATTATGTAACAGGAATCCCTAGAGGAAATGAGAAGCACTTCGTTTTAGGTTTCTTGATGCTTTCTCCTCTTGAAAATGCAGTATTTCTGTTTTGTTGTTGTTGCTTTGTTCATCTTTTCTTTCATTCTCATGGATGTGACTGCACCTAAGAAAGACATATCACAACATTTGGGGAAAAGCTTAAACAATTCAGACAGCCCTTCTTGCAGCTGTATCTCTGGTTTACCGGATTAGTTACATAGTGACTTCATTCCAACCATCTCCTCTTTTACTATCTTATCCTTTTCCAAGATGAAAATAAATTATAAAAGACACAAAAACAAACACTCATACATTTTGGAAACATATAGATTACCCCTCACTCATGAAACACTAAGTAATTTATTCTGAGTAAAACTTACACTTATTATATGTGTGTGTGTGTGTGTGTCTGTCTGTGTGTCTGTGTGTACTCACTTTCCCCCAAAAGACCAACAGAACTGACAACATCATGCTCTCATCCCCATCACCCCTGGAAGTTCGTGCTGTCCACTCATCCATCTCCCAATGTGGAGCTGCCCAGCCCCTAATCCAACTTGATTTAGCACTCGCTCCCACATGGTCCTGTTATGCCCCTAGAACTCTCAATCTGTCATCATTAAAACACCCCTATATCACTGAACTTACTTGAGGATCCAGATATTGTAATATCTGTCTTAAATGGTGACTGCTTTCTTCTCTGTAACCCCCATGTAGGTTGAATTGAGGTACTTGCCCCTCATTGCCTGTTTCAGACCACTTTTCTTCCATCCTCTTTCAAAACCCTTAGCTCTTCATCAGACTACATCACCTACTACCGCTCATTATTTCAATCATGTGACAGCTTCCCATCCTCCAGATTCTAGTAACTGGCTCACTCTCTTTTGTTCTATCTCTACTGTTGTATAAAATATAAACCTACCAATAACTTAACTACTAAAATATCTACTTCAATAATCCCTCTCATATTTCAAACTCATTTACCCTGATATGTGTACTCCAACAATCCTCTGGCCCCATCAGGACCAATTCTTTTTCACTGAGCAACATTTTTCTCATGTCTTGGCTCCTTATAAGATGACATTATTTTTCAGTTTAATCACTCCTTTCCATACACACTCACCTCCCTGGTCCCTCTCTCTGACTTTCCTACTTATGGAACAAAACTCCAAACCTAATTACATATAAACTACTGATCTTTCTTGCGTATCCATCTAAATAGCTGAATTTGACTTGGAAAACATCACACTGCTGTATCAGCTCATCCTACTTTAATTATAAGACCACAGATTTCAAACAGGCTTTCGGTACTACCCAGCAATAGCGCTATATTTTCCTAGTCAATCTTCCCTGCCATTCACGGAGGTGAATATTTCACACCTCTTCTTTGCTCAAATACCCTCCCATTTCCCCAGTCTCTCCCATTTCTGTCCAATTCAGATATGCTTTGTGGTTTAACTTAAAGGGAAGAGGAACAGAGTTTATCTTTTTAACATAAAAGGAGATTGGAATTATGGGGAGAGAATAAGCCTGCGGGTTGTTTTCAAGACTAGCTTGGAGACAGAGGTTCTAGACACAGTGCTGTTTCTAAATTGCTGGCTAAACTTGGGCAATTCTTTAAATTTCTTAGAACCTCTTTCTTCAGCTCTAAAGAGGGATATGTGAATGGAAAGTTTACTGGAATCCCTTACAGAAACAAACAGACATTTAAGCAGAATCTCTAAAATCTTGTAAGTACCGGGATAATCTAGCCTGTCAAATTTTGCATCCGTTTGAGTATTCTGATGGTTGAGAGCATGGAGAGGAAGGCAAGAGAAGTACCTGGAACCAGGAAAGTGGGAAGATTGGGAGGTGGAGGGAAAGAAGTTGGTCTTCTAACAGCGTAATAGAATATCCTTAACTGCCCCTCTACACAATTATTGTTTAGATTCAAATGTACAACACCATATGTGATAGATTTTGCAATTAGATGGAATTCTCCAAGCTATTAGTTTGGGAGAAGACTGTCCTGAATGTCATGGCTATTTTATAAAGGAAGGTAATAAGGCAACAAATAACCACAAGTAAAAATATAATTGAAATGATGAATGATGAAACAGAGGCAGGGACCCTACTGTGTCTCTACAGTTTTAAATTGAAGAAACCTGTTACTATTAGAAGAAGCAGTGACAGAACACTGCCGGTTCAGGAATGGTTAGATAAGCAGAGCCTACGCTAGCACATGAAGCCGCATTATAGAAATCTGAAAAGGTGTCACCTCTAGGTAAACCTTAAAAGTATTTCTTCTGAATGAATTACACAGAGGGCCTCCTGTGTGTGGACAAAGGGGACATTTTCATGGTGTGGTTGTAACTCTTTTCCTCCCTGTGTCCCCAAGGGGAAGCAGCTTAGCAGGTAGGAGCACAGAGGGATTTTCTGCTGCCACTGGTCTCCCTTGGGTGGGTGCTCCTGTTTGGGGCACCACACACATCTATAAGCAAGACCCTAGCAGCATGAGTCTGAATTTTCTGGATGTGTTAAGAGAAGATAGGGATATTTAAGCTAAACCCTAACCTGCTGAAGCAAATACTTCGAAGGACAAGTAATTTCTTCCTCTGCGCATGGTGTATCTAACAGATATGGAGTATGATCTGCCTAGGACGATTTCATTTAAAGTGACATTTCCTGTATTATTAAAAGTAGTGGGAGAAAAAAGTAGTGGATGTTTAGTAATGTTATAGTTAAAAACTATAGTTGTCAATTAGGAAAGGATATGCTTTTCAGGAAATGACCCTGGATATCTACATATGAAACTCAACCCTTACCTCACAATATGTATAAAAATTAATGCAAGAGAGATCATAGACCTAAACACAAAAGCCAAAATCATAGAGCTTCTCAGAAGAAAACGTAGGAGAGGATCATTACATTTTGGGATACACAAAGTTTTCTCACATAGGACAGAGAAAGCACAACCGTAAAGAAAATGGATAATGTGGAACTCATCAAAATTTAAAGCTTTTGTTCATCAAATGACCCATTAAGAAAATATATAGTCCACAGGCAGGGAGAAAACATTTTCATACATATATCTGACCAAGGACTAAGATCCAAAATATTTAAAGAATTCTTGAAGTAGAATAACATAAAGGTAACCAAATAAAACTAATGGGAAAAGACTTGAACAGTACTTCACAAAGAAAGGCATGGATATAATATGTTCATAAGAAAGTAATCATCATCATTAATTATCAGGAAAATTAAAATTAAATTCACGAGATGATATTTCACACTTATTTGAATGGAAAAAAACTTAAAACATTAAGAATGTGGAACAACCAGAACTCTTAGTTGCTGATGATAGGAGTGTAAATTGTACAGTCACTTAAGAAAATTTTTTGCAGTTTCTTATAAAATTAAACACTTACATACTCTGTGACCCAGAAATCCCATTCCAAAGAAATGAAAATATGTTAAACTTGATCAAGAATGTTCATAGCAGTTTTATTCATAACTGCTCCAAACTGGAAAAACCAGAATGCCCATAGCGAGAGAATGGGGAAATAAGTTTTGCTATACTCCTACAATGGAAAACTGCTCAGCATTAAGAAAGAAAAAAACTCTACAATATAGAGAAATTTCAGAAACATTATTCTGAGCAGAAGAAATTAGGCACCAGAGTATACCCTTGGATTCTACTTAAATAAGTTTCTAGAGTAGGAAACTGAAACTTCAGTGATAGAAAAGCAGAGTAGTTGCCCCCGGGTTAGAAGAGGGATGGACTGGAAATAGCCACAAGGAGTCTTTCCTGTGCTAGTGGAAATGTTCTACATCTTGATGGGGTGTGGGTTATGCAGCTGTCCGCATTTGTAAAAACCCATCAAATTGCCCACTTCAGATCTCTACATTTCACTAAATATAAATTACATCTCCATAAAAATTATAAAAATAAAAGTAACTGTGGCAAATCCCTCCTCTGCCAGGTGCTTGAAGTCATCCACTTAAGATACTCACTCACCTTAGGTAAAATTAGTCCAGTTGACTAATAAGGTTTTCATACCTTCCATCTCATTGGCAAACTACCTGAAAGATTTGTTTGGGCCCTAAGCAAATTCCAACCCCAAGAACTTCTGGGAGATTCATGATTTCTGAGCCTTGGGGAAACTGTTTCTTTTTTATCCTAAAACTCCCAACACAAAATCACTCTGGCTATGATGGCCTTGAGAGGAAAGTACGTGTTGCAGTTCTAGCCTTGAAGTATCCAGATGTTCACAAATAAATAACAGGCAGACCTTTGAAAGTTCAAAACTAATGGTGGCTCTGTGTGGTCCTTATTTCTGGGTTTCTTGTATGTATCTGCCTCCCAGATACAAGTTTTCCTCTAGGCTGATCTTCATGCCAGACTTGCCTCTTCCCTGAATGTGGAGTTCTCTACCTCAGGGCCCAGAAAACAATTCAAAATAAACCTTTATAAGTAAATTTGTTGTTACTCAGTAAGTACTAGAATGTCTGGTCTTGGAAAGACACGGTACTAAGTCCCATAAAAATGCCAGGTGAAATCCAGATTTTATTAAACTGACCTAATCAATAGAAGTCTACTTTCAGAGGGCCTCAAATACAGTCCTGGGGGGCAGAAACAATATAGTCCATTGTATCCTTCACAATGATTTTTATTTTATTTTATTTTATTTGCTTTTTAAATGAAGTATAGTTGATTTACAATGTCATGTTAGTTTCAGCTGTACAGCAAAGTGATTCAGTTATACATATGTGTGTGTGTGTGTGTGTGTATTCTTTTTTAGATTCTTTTCTCTTATAGGTTATTACAAAATATTGAATATAGTTCCCTGTGCTCTACAGTACATCATTGTAGGTTATCTCTTTTATATATAGTAGTGTGTATATGTTAATCCCAACCTCCTAACTTATCCCCCTCCACCTCTGTTTCCCTTTGGTAACTGTAAGTTTGTTTTCTATGTCTGTGGGTCTATTCTGTTATTTAAATAAGTTCATTTGTATGTTTATTTTTTTTTAGATTCTACATGTAAATGATATCCTATGATATTTGTCTTTCTCTGCATGGCTTACTTCACTTAGTTCACAGTGATTTCTGATGACTGAATGATCAGGGCTGTCTGTGTGATGGTCGTAACAAATTTACCAAGAGATCTTGCAACACTGGTTATGAGTGCACAGAGCACCTTAATCATTAGTATCAGCAATACCTGAAGTGACTTTGCTACTATTCTATAGAATTTGGCATTTAGTACCTGCTACAAATCCTATAAAACAGGAATAGTTCTTACTGCCTTACTCCTATAACGTAGACTCGTTTTACAATAAAAGGTACAAAGCCGTGGTTTCAAAGTACAAGTATCTTTCACTAACCAAATCTATTCAGTTCCTGGATTTGGATAATGAGAATTCAAATAGCAGATTCAGCCAGCAAGGGATACAAATGTATCTGAATCTATGAAAGTTTTTGTTTGTTTGTTTCAGACAACAAGTTCAGAGAGCCAGGAATGTTTTACAAATATACGAAAATCTTCTGCATCCCGATTTTGGAGAGTGAGAGTTGGCATCACTAGAGGAAATGGGTTTGTGGCTTCATGCTATTCTTTTAGTTTTACCTGAAGGTATTTCAAAACACAGATCAGCCCCAGTTTCTCACCAGGTGTATAGCTGGTGAGGGCCTGAATATTTATGATGCAGTCTGAAATTGCCATCACCTCTTTAGCTCAGAGTTTAATTGCACTGGAAAATTCACTATCTTAATAGAATTATAAGCAATGCACATGGATTATGAATTTATGTGTATGGATTATGGCTTTATGCACTGAAGGAAGAAAAAGGCACAGATGGTTGGGCTCCACAAACTACTTCATTGGTGTATCACATAAGCACAGGTACAATTTAGGCAGGTGGGCGTGAAAGAAAAGCGAGGAAGAAAAAGAGATGTGCAGATAAATTTATTGGATTCTGACACTGCGGTAGGAAATGAGCTTTTGAACTTTTTTTCCCCCTTGTTATATTGTGGAAATAGAAGCACATCTTTTTTTGTTCCAGTTCTTTCCTGGATGAACTACCCTCAAGCCAGGGGTCAGCGACTGAAAACCCCAGTGAAAGTATTTGTAAGCACACATTGAAAACACGTCTTCTTGAAGTTCACTGCAAATAAGTATACTATTTCAAGTGCACGAGGCACTCATATTGTACTAAGAATTTTCTCTTGGCCTAAACGTGTATTATACTGACCTCATGAACTAGAGTAAGAGCCACCTATTAGGAAGAAAGTTAGAAATAAATTTCCACTTTTGTGACCAGGAAGACTGGGGCAAAATAAGCTCAGAATGATGTAAAGGAAACTCACAAACTGTTTGGTAGAGTCAAACTGTGATTGAACTTCACTCTATGCTTAGCTAAAAAGAGAACTCTGACTGAGGATTGGTTAAATCCAGTGTCTACACATTGCCTGGGGTTGCAGTTCATTTATAGAAAATACCTGGTCAGAGGGATAGAGATTCCTATTCTTGAAATACCGCTCAAAGTAAAAGGTTCATGGACTTCTCTGGTGGCGCGGTGGTTGAGCGTCCGCCTGCTGATGCAGGGGACACGGGTTCGTGCCCTGGTCCGGGAGGATCCCACATGCCGCGGAGCGGCTGGGCCCGTGAGCCATGGCCGCTGAGCCTGCGTGTCCAGAGCCTGTGCTCCGCAACGGGAGAGGCCACAACAGTGAGAGGTCCGCGTACCGCGAAAAAAAAAAAGTAAAAGGTTCATTAATACTGAGTTACTAAGAAGGTAGTCTCTCGGTTGCTTGGTCTCCCCTGTGGCAATCTGCATGTTTTGTAATTTGGGAATTAAGAGATTGGGTGGTTTGTAGGTAAAGGGAACGAACTGTCAGGGAAACAGCAGCGAACTATTAAGCCTAGGCTGACCACTTCTGGAGAACTCACAGCTCCATTGAAGCCAACTATCTCCCTGGGGTGCTGGGCTGCCCTTGTGCAGGTGCTTGGTGCCTGTAGAATTAAATAAGCTTAAAATTACATTAGGGAAGGTTGACAGAGAAAGCCTGTTTTCATAGCCACAGGTTCCTCCCCTCACACGCATGTACATGTCAGTTTTATGTGAACACACATAGCAGAGTCTAGCATTTGTTTGTATCATCTACACATGTTTGTGTTCACTCTCTGTCAGATGCTAGGCCCTGGAGATACAACAGCCAAAGATGGCCCTTGTCAAATTTGCATCGTAGTTGGAGGAACAGAAAATTAACAAGTAAAATAATATAAATTGGGTAGAATACAGTTTTAAGTAACAGTCAGCGCTAGGGTGAAAAATAAAGCAGGAGAAAATATTCTGAAAGGCTTGTTGGGGAAGGCCTCTTAATGAGCTGACACCCGGACAGGGGGATGAGCCATGTAAACGTCTGGGAGAAGAACATTCTAGGCAGGAGAAGCAACATTGCAAACCCCGTAAGGTGAGGATGAGCCTGACATATGTGAGGGCAATGGGAGGCCATTTTAACGGGAATAGATAAAAGAGAGGAACATTTGCAGCAAATGAATTTGGAGAGGTAAGCAGATGACAGACCACACAGGGTGGTATAGATTCTGGCTGTTTTTAAAAATTAGAAGGAACACCATTAAAAGAATGAAGAAGAGAGTTATAAAAACTGACTTAAAAGGTCACCACGCTTCCAAATGGATATAGATTCTTTGGGACCAAGAATGAACAAAATAAGATGCGTTAGTGGGCTCCTAAAGTGGTTTGGGTGAAAAGTGATGGCAGCTTGGGAGAGAATGATAGCTCTGGAGATTGCAAGAAGCGATACAAATTTCATATATTTTGAAAGGTAAACCAACAAGGCTTGTTGATAGAAAGGCTGTAGTTTGCGTGAGAATAAAGATGAACTCAGTAACGGCTTGTAAGTTTGGGGCCTTAGCCAATGGGCTGTAGTAATGCCTCTGTTAAGATTGGGGACATATGGAAGGCATAAATTTGAAACAAAGGAACATTAAGAGTTCTATTTTGGATACGTTAATTTTTATGACTTTGAAATCCAAGGAGAGGTGTGGAATAGGAAATTTAATGCGGTAAGTCGCCCACATACGAACCTTCAAGTTGTGAACTTTCAAAGATGTGAACGTGCATTCGCGTGTCCAGTCACGTAAGTTAGTTCACCTGTCTGGTGTACATTGTCATGTCCGTTGCATCTCCTACAAGTGGTCGTGCTTTTGTGTACTTTACTGTACAATACTGTATAGAGTACAGTAGTACAGTATCTTTATTTCAAGGCCAGGATGTCCGGAAGCAAGAGGGTAGATAGAATCGAATCCAGCAAGGAACCAGAACCTGTGCCATCAATGTCAGACATGAGTGAAATTGCAGCTTGCCCTCTGTCTCCTATTGCCGACGACCCTTCAGCTCTACCATCTCCCACCTCCTCTCCCTCCTCCAGTCAGTAACTCTTCTATCCTGTTCACTCCATGCCAGGCCCTGTACGCCAGCTGTTGTGCTGTACTACTGTACTTTTCAAGGTACTGTACTGTGAGATTAAAAATGTTTTATTTTTTGCGTTTGTCTTTTTTATGTATTATTTGTGTGGAAAGTATTATAAACCTATTACAGTACAGTACTATATAGCTGATTTTGTTAGTTGGGTACCTAGGCTAACTTTATTGGGCTTACAAACAAATTGGACTTATGAATGTGTTCTCGAAATGGAACTCGTTCGTGTATAGGGGACTTACTATATAAATATCTAGAACTTGGAAGATTCTGGGGCTAGAGGAGAAAATTTGGGATGGTGTTTTAAAAAATATATTATTATGGAAAATCTCAAAAATATGAGATATGGAATAGTATAATGAATCCACATTTCCCATTACTTAGCTTTAATAATTATCAACTCATGGGTAATCCTACCTCATCCATATCCCCACCACTTTCTTCTCTTTCATATTATATTGGAGAAAACCCCAGATATCATATTGTTTAATCAGTAAATGCATACATATGTCAGTATGTACCTAGTTGATCTAGACAAAATTATCTACAGAGACAATAAACAGAGGAGAAGTTTGAGTTTTGGAGCATTCCAAAATTTGAAGGTCAGGAAGAGAATCTAGCAAAGAAGCTGGAGAAGGAGCTGGCAGTGAAGTAGAAAGGAAACTACGGGAATCTGTATCATGGGAGCCAAGTGAAAATAGTGTTTGTGTTGTGTCAAATGCTGCTGAGAGGTAGAATGAGATGGGCTCATCTCATTCTCAAATGCTACTGCATTTAACAATGTGAAATTCATCGACCAGAGTGGTTTCCCTGAAACGATCAGGACAAAGTCTTGATTGGAATAGGTTGAGGAGAGAATAGCGGGTGATGAGATTTCAGAAGCAAATATAAATAACTCTTAGAGTGATTTGTTGAGAGGAAGAGCAGAGAAATGGGGAAGAAGTCAGAAGGGAACATAGCGTCAAGGGGGAATTTTACTTTTATATCAACATATTATTACATGCAAATATGTTGATAAAATGATCTGCCATAAAGGAGAAAGTCGATGTAGGAGAGAGGGGACAAGTTCAAAGCAAAATCCATTAGTAGGTGTAAGGAAGTGGCCTCCAGCACACAGTACAGGGGGTGACCTTAGATAGAGTGGCAACAGTTCATCAATTTTCACAGGAGGAAAGACAGAGTATATTGATCCCAATGCAGGCAGGTTGGCAGATGTGATGGGAGATAAGTGAGGATTATTCCATTCAGAATGCCTCTATTTTCTCAATTAAATATTGAGGTCATCAGTTGATCATGAAGTAGGATTAGGTCTTACTGGATATTTCAGGGGGAAAAGGTGTGAAATATTCCTCTTAAAAAATGAAAGAATAAACTGATCAGAAAATAGTGTAGAGTTGCTGGCAGTGCTGAAATCCCACTTTAAATGTCTGGTCACAAGTTAGAGTAGGTCCAGTCATCAGAGTTTGGTGTTTTTCTCCACCTATTTAAACTGCTCACATACAGAGTGGAGTAAGAGAAAGATTGAATTTCACCAACTGGGGTTTTGACCTGTTGGAGAAAAACCAAGTTTGAGTTGATGTTGTTTGCAAGGAATTGCTTGCAGTGATGAATTATGGTGTTTAAGCTCAGTCAAAAAGAAGATGAAAACAAAACGAGGATGAAGAAAGAAAGTGAAGTGGTGATTCATGGACTAGCAGTTTCATTGACAATTAGAACTAGAGCAGCTGGGGAACTAGAGCGAGTGACTTTAAAGAATAGGAAATGGGAACAGAGACTGGATTGATTAAAATCAAGATTTTGGAGCTAATGATAACAATGTGTAGTGACCACCATGAGAATGGTTGGCTGAAGTTAGGGAAAAGATCACTGGAAGTGAAAAGAACAAGAAATTGATGGCCCAGCCTCTTGGATTATCTACCTTTATGGTGAACAGAACAGTGATTCAAGTCTTTTCAAAGACAGTGAGCAAGTTCTAAATATTTTTAATGAAAGAAGGCATGACCAGTTGGTCAGTAGATGGTGTGGTATGGTGACATGCTTCAAAGGCTTTTGAGTTATTGAGGGAGGAGGAAAGAGAGATGGTCTGGTGTGGCAATAAAGAGTATGAAGGAAGCCTCCTTACCCCCAAGACTTGTTTTCAGGGGCGAGGATAGGTCATGGGAGAACCCTCCCCTGGAAGGACTACAGGAGCTCTTTGATCTCAAGGAATATTTACATTTAAGTTAGGGCAAATACAAGAAGATCATGTTCAGATAAAACATTGAGGGTAAAGGGGAATTTGCTAATGAGAAGCTGACTGTTTTAGAAGGCAATTGAGGGGTTTTGGGAGAGATGAAAAGGGGCAGAAGTTTAGGTCAGATTATAGGTTTCACAGAGCTCCATGAGATTGATTCCATGCATGGGTAGATGCCTGGGAGGCTTATACTTCTGGTGATAGATGGTGTAAGCAGGGATGAGAGCATGATGGGTTAATTCCTTTTGATTGTTCTTGTTGTCCTGGTATTTAGGTAGTTAGCGAATCACTGTCTCCTTTCTTCCCAGAATCAGTCTCTTAAGTAGTGATAAAGTGCTGGTTCCACAGCTAGGGTAATGTGGCTTACCATATCACATGAGGTTAACTCAATTTCAAGAGCAAACAAAGATCTGTAAAACTATTCTGTAGACTATGACAGACAGTGTCATGCCAAGGGGAGGGAAAGCTTTAGCGAGAATAGATGGTGAATAAATGGTTCCTTTCTTTCTCTTTTACTTTCTTCCCTATCACAAAGAAATATCTTTAGGAAATGGAGTTATGATATGAATTTCACAGAGTTCCTGAATTAATTAAATTTTGTTAAAACAATACAATCTAAGACAGCCTTTCTCAAACTTTACACTGCAAAAGAATCATCATGGAAACTTAATAGAACTGCAAATTTCTGGGACTCAATCTCAAAAGTACTATAGATTTGGGGTCCTATGTTCTATTTTGCCCAGGGCAGTACAGTTTATGCTTGTTAGCCTGGCATGATTATTTATAGCAATCCCTTTCACTCTCAAAAATGTTCAGGTTTGAACAATCAAGTATATGGTCAACTTAGGAAAAGGATCTGGGAATCTTCATTTTAAACAAGAGTCCCAGGTGATTCTGATGCAAGTGACCTAAATTCTATGCTTTGAGAAGCACCACTTTAAGGGATAATACTGTTTGTTTTATCAATTCTGGGCATCATATTTTTTCTGAATTATTCAGTTATGATTCTCCCCAGCCAAGGCCCCTATGTTTAAAATTATCTGCAAGAGCCCATGGGCTTTGTGAAAAAGCAAATTGATTTATTCAGAAATGACCGATCCTTACTCTGATGTTACAATATGTAATTTATTAGATCAACTTGATGCGTGTACACACACACACACACACACACACAGGCTAGCCCTGTTAAATGGCACTCACCATATCCCAGGCAATCATCAAAGCAGTTTGTATATATTAACTCATGTAACCCTCAAGACCACACTCTGAGTTTCCATTAATATTATTTCCATTTTACAGTGGGACACACAGAAATAAAACAACTTGTTCACGATCACGTGGCTAATATGTGGTAGAACTTGGATTCAAAACAAGGCAGTCCAGTTCCCCAGTCTATGCTCTTAACTGTTATGCAATATTACCTCCCAAGCTCCTGTTCTGGGGAAAATACTGATCTCCATTTCCTCCCCACTAAAATCCTGGTGATGATCCTTAATCAGATAACCCACTTGTTATCACTTTGTGTTATCTCATTTCTACTGATCTTCTTTGTGTCCCCCTGAATTCTTACCCATGTTTTATTATGAGTGTCATTCAGGATCTTTATTATTTGTAAATGGCCTTTGTCTTTTCATTCACAAAAGTCTACCAAATTACAGGTTTTCATCACTCCCAAATGCTACTAAAGTAGGGGGAGGGGAATTAACATTCATTGAGGACTCACTATCACCTATTTTGTTGCATGTTACATCATTTTCTTATTCAATGTTCACAACAATTCTGAAACGTGTATTTTTTACCCCACTTTTAAAAATAAGGAAATGGTGTTTAGAGAGAATAAGTAGTTTTCCCAGGGAAAAGTAGTAGAACCAAGATTTATTTTTATTTGTTTTTAAATCTTTATTAGAGTATAATTGCTTTACAATGGTGTGTTGGTTTCTGCTTTATAACAAAGTGAATCAGTTATACGTATACATATGTCCACATATCTCTTCCCTCTTGCGTCTCCCTCCCTCCCACCCTCCCTATCCCACCCCTCCAGGCAGTCAGAAAGCATCGAGCTGATTATGTTTGGTAATGTATGTATGTCCATGCCTCTCTCTTGCTTTGTTACAGCTTACCCTTCCCCCTCCCCATATCCTCAAGTCCATTCTCTAGTAGGTCTGTGTCTTTATTCCTGTCTTACCCCTAGGTTCTTCATGACATTTTTTTTTTTTTTTCTTAATAGAATCAAGATTTGAACTCTGGGTGGTAACCTGCAAGGGGAGACTATATACTGTACTTTATTTTAACACCAAGAATGACTTTATTTTTCTATTTGGTTGGCCTGAAGCTTTTTCCTTGACTTGTGTTAATAATAGCAAAAGGAAGGATCTTATCCTGTTCTCTCTGGTGAAGAGAGCCACTGCTTTGATGGAGTCTGAGATGCAAGCGGTAACATTAGGGATTCCCTTTTCAGCAAGATGGGAGGTGTTGCTGTTTAACCGTTTCACAGCCAGTGTTGGAAGAAATTCTAGGTCCTCCTCCTCAATCTAAAAATGACTTATTATCTGATATTTATCCACCCATACATGGATCTACCCTCTAGTAAAGGGAAATGATTACAGTGGCCTGATGGCTGAGAACTAATGAAAAGAAATTATGAAACTTCTCCCTGCCCCTTGGAGGATCTGTGTTGGAGGGAGCATGCTGAAGGACGACACTGAAAACAAGAGCCCGTGTTGAGTTGCTGCTTATCTTTCTGGTCACAACATATTTGTTCAAATGAGGATCAATTCATCAGCACCTTCAGAAAAGAAACTTCAATCCAAAGTTGTAATAAGCAACGTTGTCACAATCAGGCCTGTAGGAGGCCAAGAAAAGAAAAGAAAAAGCTGAAGGAAAAAGCTGAACAAAATGACTACAGCAGTCAAGGACACAAAACAAGTCCCCTAAAAGTGATTGACCCTGACACAGCCTGAGTATAAGATTTTTAGTAAGGCTGAGGAACTGGGTATAACTCCTCAAAGCAATGTGACAACTATACCATCTTGTGTCCATAAAATATCTACCTTTTCATTCCCTAGCTCCAGGTGGAATCATATTTTCCTCACTGGGGAAGCCCAGATTCAAGACAACAGTAGTATTTACTCTCAAAAGGAACCAAAAGGTTGAGTAGACATAACATTCTTGCTGTTTGCCAAAAAATGAGAAGGTCAGTGAGTTTAACTGTTGAACAAGACCCCAAAGTCACTATAGGAAGTGTGCAATTTGTCAGCAATTCCTCAGACATTTCACACAGCATTGCTAATACTTTCCTAGTCTAAGGTGAAGGCTTCAGAACGCAACGTTGTCGCATCTGTTTCATGTTAGTGCCTGTCACAGAACACAGGGCATATTCATTCATGATTTTGATTAATTCTATGTCTGACAGATCTATTAGGCCCATGCTGGAAGTTTGAGGTCTAAATAACGTTTCTATGATTGTAAGTCACGAAGGACTTATGTCAGTCGCTCTAGTTTATGGTCACCTTATTGCAAAATCCCCTTGATGGATGGATGGATGAATGAAAGATACATACATACATATATACATACACACCCATATACGAACATTATGTATTTATGTATATATGTGTGAATATATGAGCGTGTGTTTTAATACATACAGTTATAATAACTATAATACATACTTAGTAAAATTAGGTAACCCAAATAAATAAAATTTAATTGCATTTTGGAGTGTGTGTGTGTGTGTGTTTGTGTGTGTGTGTGTAGGAAAATGATTAGAGATATTATGCCCCAGTGTAGAAATTACTTACCCATCTTCCTTTTGGACAAACTGGAATTAATTTCCTGAGGTTTAGCATATGGAACAGAATTATCTGTTCACTGATCCTGACATTTTTTTTGCCCAATATCGTCATATTTAGATCTTATAAACGGATATATATATATATGTGTGTGTGTGTGTGTGTGTGTGTGTGTGTGTGTGTGTATAAATTCTGACATATATATGTGTGTATATATGTGTGTGTGTGTGTATATATATATTCTGACTCTAGATGTTTACAAGAGGATGTGTCTGTTTATAACTCTCAGTCTTAGTTTAGACAAGTTAAAATTCTTCTGTACCTATTTTTATTTTCATGAACACAAACTCCGTGCATTGTTCCCTCACATGCTATAGGGATTTTAGGATAAGCTGACTAGAATTCTCCATTCAGCATTCAGTCCACATTTGATGTCTCAATAAAGTTTTGTTGATTGAAGCAAAGGCAGAGGTTAATGGAGTTTTAGTACCATTATATTATACACCCAATGATGATTTCAAAAGCCTACGGAGATTTTTCTCAGGTTTCAACTGCAGTTCCCACTTATTTATATTTGGTGAAAGGGAGAAAATAATCATTTCATGACAATTTATGTCACAGTTCTATTGTAAGCAGAAGGATGCAGTCTAAAGTGATCATCCTTTTATCGTTGTTTTCAGAATGAGACCGAGGCTGCTTCCTGTTAATCTGTCTATAAAATTTGCAACAAGTATGCTCTGAGTTAGACTCCCAGTTTTGCCGTTTACTAGCTGCGTGACCTTGAACATGTTCTGTAACCATTATACGCCTTGGATTTCCTATTTAAAAAGAGGTAGGGGGACAAGAATCCATAATTTATAAGGATGATGGAGGAGTAAGGGATAGGAAGCCTATGAAAGGATTTAGCACCGTCTCTGGCACTCCTGCTCTTTCACAAGCTTCCCATGGCAGATGCAGAAGAGAAATTCAAGGCCTAAGGATCCCATGAACCCATTTACTGCAACTCACTCATCTCACAGACAAGGAGCTGAAAGCCTAAAAGGGTGAAGTGACTGACCCAGCTGCCTGGCTGCTGACTCATGGCACAAACTCTGGACAGAAGCTCTTGATTCCCCAGGTATGGAGATTCCCAAGCACCAGTTCATCCATTAAACCAAGACAGGCCCCTCAAATTTATTGTTGTTCTTTCTGAATTCCTGAGTTTCTGGACTTGGTGAGCTAGGAGTACCTTGGAAGTGATGTGGTTTAAGGGACAGAACGTGCGTTCTGAGTTGGTTACTATGTGGTTACATAGCCTTCAGCTTTCCCTCTTGAACTCCCATCAGGACAGCCCACTCCATTATTACTCCTGAAACACAGATCCTTTCCCTTAGTTGCTCCCCTACTTTATGACCTCCAGGTAGCATTGCTCCACTCCTCAAGCAATTGTTGAACACCTTCTATACGCCAGATGCAACACGAGGTGGAGCCGCTTCAGAATCTCTGAAAAAATCACGGTCTTTTTTTCCTTCTGGTTCCCAGCTGCATCTTCGTAGCCCTAATGGTCTCTGAAAACCAAACATTGTGCTCTCAGACTCTTGCCAGATAAATTATTTAAAACCTCTCTTCTCTGGTCTGGGAACATACCATCCTCACTGTGACTGAGTGATCAGCATATCTTGGAGGAAAACTAGTTCTCAGCAATCTTATCCTGCAAAAACTCCAAATAGGCTCTTGCTAGGTGGGAGGAAGGGGAAATTACTACTAGATAATAATTCAGCATCTTGCTCCAGTTTGCATAAGAACTCAGCAGCTTTCTGTCCTGCTTCCCAGAAATCACTGAAGCAGAGCATCTAAGCATTGTGTGGCTGACTAATTGGAATAAGCCAGAGTAGAGACCGTGACCCAGGGACCATGTTGATGTCACGTTTAGTCAGAAGACAGGAAAGTACATTCCAGAGACATGCTATTATGTGCTGCTGAGATTAAGGAAAACTCAAGTTCTAAAAATTCATGAAGGCAGATGATTTTTAATGAGGATTTTTGTTTATTTTTATTAGTGATTGCTTACTGACCCAATTAATGGGAAGTCAGAACTTCAGTTTGCAGAGGAAAATGAGGAGACAAGTAAAAGCCTAACAGTGTAAAATATTATCCAAAATCACCTAAAGGGAAAATATTTTGTAATCAATGAATTAAAATTGTGTTAGTTGTGTGTATTATTTTTAATTGTATATGCCGGCTTTGACATCATTATTTATAGAAGTCAGAATCTGATAAAGGTAGAGCCAAAAAAAGGCATGGAAATGGCCTCCAGAGTTAACCAGAATGAACTGTCTTTAGCATGAATTATTCCTGCCATATCATATTTCTTACAACTCTAAAAATCAAACATTTAACAATATCTTATAACTCGTACACCTAGAGGTGGCTATTTTAATCGGCTTCTTATTATTGGTGCATGGAGGAAGAATTGGTGGTTTGGCAAGCAAGAATGATAGTGTATCTCTCTGCTCTACCACGATGGTGCTGTGTCAGCCTGCACAGTAACTCTCTGGGCCTCAGTCTCCACATCTCTAAAATATACACATTGCCTTGGAAACCCATCACATTCAGAGTATTTCAACTCCACATACCTATAATTGTGGTTATATTTCAATAGGGGCCTGTCTTTCCTCATCAGACCTTTCCCACCTGCTCATATGTAGCCGGAAACAACATAAATTGCATGATAGAAATATATTCACAATTTCCTCTCTGCTCTCCTTCAGCCTTTGCTGTTGGAGCAACAACCTACAGGTGTCTGAAGTTTATTTGTTTTGTTATGTTTGTTTGTCTAGTTGGGGAAATGGGATGAGCATCAGAATTTAAAAGAGCTAAAAAAGGATAGATCTAAAAATTAGGGCTTCAAGTGCTCTGGAAGAGGGACTAGAATATCAGGATGAGAGGGATGAATCCGTCAAACTGATCAGCCAGGGCTGGAGATTAGGGTGTGGTCAAGAGTGTTTGAGTGTTTGCTAGTTTGCTTATTTTGAGGAGGTACTTGGAGGATTTCTTACACTGAAAAGGATCCTGTGGTAATCTTTTGGATTTTCTCTTGTCAACACTTGAAATATTTAAATGATTACTGAAATGTCTTTTCAGTGTTTCTTAGATACTATTTGACTCTAGCCTCATGTTGAAAGGGACACCCAGGTTATTAGGGTACATAAAGATATGATGTACTATGTTTAAGTTCTTATTCCCATAAAATCTTCTTCAGTTCCGTGATGACCATCCGTGCTGCTCCAAGCACTCTGGCGCCAGAAAATTTGTTACATGACTTTATCCTTTTTCTAACAGCATCACGTCACACTTTCAGTGACGAACCTCTTCTGAAGTCTCTCCTACTTCTCGTTTTAGTTTCTTCCACGCCTTCACCATTGGGTGATTGCATTGGTCTCACCCAGGTACTGAAGCTGGATGGTGACAGCTCCAGGTTAGAGAACACCACAAAGCTGAGTACATTTTGTTCACAACAGTACAGAATCTGGTAATACTGCCCAGGAAACTATGCAGGTATCTCATGACGATAGCCACAGTAATCTTTCTCAGGCGTGCACACGTGTAGCAGGTCACTGATCATAGTGTAGGTCTTATCTTATTCAGCCTTTCTTTAAATAAAAGAGTCTCAGATGTCACCATGAAGAAGGCAAATTTTACAGAGATAGACATGGGGTCAAATATCCTATAGACTAGGGGCTCTGTGCATCTGTTTTTGTAGCTTTATACACTTTTCAGCACTCTCGTATATTGTTTGATTTGATCCTCTTCACAGCCCTGTGAAGCAGGCGAGGCCAAGAGCCACGGCCCCAAATGAAGAGTCAGGCTTAGAAAGGTTAAGTTACTTGCCAAAGCCAAACAACCTCTGTGGAAGAGTCCACAGTAGTTCTCCGGGCTTTGGATTAGAGTCCATTTCTCTATTAACTCTAAGATGTTCTCTCTGGGTAAGTCTGGCTGAGGTTAGAACCACTGTTTAGTGTTTGACTGGGCTTTGTAGCTGATGATCACAGAGGGTCATTTGATCTGTTTGCTAGGGTTGGCTGTTTTCAAGTTCACAGTCCTTTCATCAAGGGCCAGTTCTAGAAAATTCAGAGACAAGGAAAAACCAAAAACTTCTTTAAGAACATACTCACCTGGAATATATACAATTTAATCGCATTGTGTTAGAGGAGTTTGTTTATCTAGATTGCAACTCATTAATGAATAACAATAATTAGTTCTAGTTTACAAGTGGGGAAAGGAAAGGGAGGCATGGAACGTTGCCTGAATCCTCTGTTAGTTGTTTTCTTCCTTCCCTACTCTCATTACCTCCATCACATTCTTGTTTTGGGAGAAAGAATTCACTGATTTAGGTGGAAATGTATGGTGCAGCCAGTTAAGGCCAATTGCCTATGATGGGTGATGGTATTCATTGCAGTCAAAATGCAGGCCTTGAACCTATTGTTTGGTTACAAAATTTGAAGATGTACTAATTTCTTATTTTGAAAAGATGCTAAATAAGCCATTACTTCAGTACCTTCTTCAAAATTATTTATTTAGGAGTAGAACCTCCGTTTGGGAAAAAAATCAGTATTGGAATTCCCTTGTCTCCTGATTGAACTTACTGATAACTATGAAATAGTATATTCAATATATGTTTGGTTCACAGTAATTCTTCTGTAAGTTTGTCAAAAATTTCCTTATCTAACTGTGGCTGATTATTTTTCCTTTTTTCTGTCCTCTTTATCTCTAATTCTTTTTTCGATCCATCAGAGAACCTATGCTCACTGAGGTTCTTATTACTCTCCACCCAGAAGCCAGGGAGATAGAACAGTCAAGTTCTAGAGTCACACGCCACAGGCTAAGAAATAAGAGAATTTGATGTCTGTCTTTAAATCCTGGTTAACTATTAAGTTGTTAAGGTTTCTCCAGTCATTAATTTCACAATGCACTGATTTCTCTCTGTAAAACAAGAATGAGAAACTTCTTGAAGAAGAGTTGTGAAGATAAACAGTTTAGCCTGCTTTGGGATTGTAAGTTCATAGAAAACAAGTAGTTGAAAAATGCACTGATTTCCAAAATTTAAAACAAATAAATACCATAAAAATTCCTGTTTAGAGATAAACTTCTTAAGATGGAGGAAATATCGATATATATATGGATATAAATATATTATTATATATATAAATATATGTATATATTTCTGCTTTTCTTAGAATACGATATGTGTGGACTCACTGGGAATAATTCCAGGAAAACTTTTCCCCAGGTATCTCCCTGAGTGTTTAAACTATTAAATATTACAGGGCTGGGGCCCCAAATCATATTGTTCATTAAAGGTAGTTATTTTTCTCTTTTGAGTGGCCCATGGTCATTGTCCCCTGTGAAATTCCACTACATCCAGAGTGGCGTTAGATTTTACTGCAAGGTAAAAATGCAGCTTTGGTGGTGGTAAAAAGTCTGTGAGGCAAAGTAGACAACACTATAGAATTAGAATAGTGGGTTATAATTTCACTCCTTAATTTTGTCACATTGGGCAAATCATGTAATCCCTCAGAACTCAATTCCTTCACCTGTAATATGAGATAATAATAGCTACATCCACAGTCTGTTATAACATTGAGCAAAGTAATAGTATTCGAAAGATTTTCACATTGGAAGCACTCAATAGAGATGGATAGAATTAGCTGCAATATTAGTTACTGTGACAAGTTCTGTCTAAGGACTATCAAGGCATTTTTCACAATCATAAAGGAGCCTTTCCCAAACCTTATTCTGTTGAATATGATCATACCTTTAGTTGTTAACAGGATTTACGTAAAAATAAAGAATTTCAGAGTCAAATAAGCTTGAGGAGATCCTATTGTAGAGTCACAAAATACACATTAGCATGCTAAAGTCACTGAAAGTCCTATCGTTTAAAAAAAAAAGACCTTTTTAATGTAAATTTTTAGCAAATTTATTTTCTCATAGAACACACTCTCACAGAACGTTTACTAAGTTCTTCCAGAATATATTTTTGGAAGACACTGTCATAGAATTTCAGGACTTTAAGGGGTCATAGAAGTGATCTAGCTCGAATCCTGCTCCATTTCATTTTATGGTGGGAATGCCAGAGTTCACAAAGGTTGAGGAACTTATCCAAGTCGCACCACTAATTACGGGCAGATTCACGATCATAACAGATTGATGCCTTTTCTGCTGTATTACCTACAGTGGATCTAGATTAGCTTTCCCTTGGCTTATCATAAACCATTCATCAAGGGTCTTTGGAAAGAATGGTCTGTAGCCTTCCTGTACACATAAACCCTCTACCCTTCCATAGTGAGATCCTCAACATTTGAGCCCAATGACCCATTTTTTTCCCTACATCCATGAGCATGTGTATCCATGAGTCATCTGCATGCCCTGACTAGGTGGAGAAATAGCGAGTTCTAAACACCAGTTCATTCAACTAGATCCAACTAGTCTCAGTTCCCCTGGGCAAGTATTATATTTATTGAGTTCCTATTATATAGTAGTACAGCGAGAGATCCCAAACTGAGAAGGACTTAGTCCTTAAGGGGTCTTAACCAAAAAGCCATGTTCAGAGGCTACAGGCAGTTTTATGAACTCCTTAGTGATCTGCAGCAAGCCTGTTAGGCTTAGAAATGCAGATATCTTATATATACAAGACAGAGATTAATATTTATAGCAACGCCAGAATATACATCCTGCAGCAAAATGCACAAAAACACCACAGTTTTTAGAATAAATGTCTTCTTACAGTAATTATCATGTTCTGCCTCCTTGCTCTGATTTTCTGTGTTCTGTCTTCTCAAATAGAATTTTAAAACTTCTTGAAATTAGAGGTTTTGTCCTTACACACCTTCACATAAAGAGGTTTAAGATATACTTGCTTTTATATATTATGTGGAGTTCAAGTGCATTATTAAAATCATATTTGCATGGCTGAAAGAGAAAGGGAAGAATCAGAGCTGAAACCTGGCCCCCTTCATAAGAAAAATGGATTAATTAAACCCAATGTAGGTGTCTCTTGTTCAAAACACACTTCATGACCCATTTGAATGACAAATCTCAGCACATAAGTTGTTTAGATTAACAATATAAACCATAGATCCGAATAATGCCTCACTGTTATCCAAATAATTCGGTTTACTGACTATTTTCTTCATGCAGAAATAACCTCTGAAGTAGCGTACCTCTGTGAAATAGAAGTAAAAGCTGCTACCTTACATATGACAAATGCATTTACCATTGTGAGTAGTTGAGATCAGTCACTTCAGGGCACAGATGGCTGTCTTAAAGTTACTCTTGAACTCCAGATTTCCACATCCTGGAACAATAATTCATTGTTTGCTGAAAAGTTTTCTAGCACTCAGATTCTGGTACAAGTATGCAGTCAAGCATTCTACTAAATATATAAACAAACAACTTCATGGGAATAATCTCATCACTGCCTATCCCAGAAGACTATAATGGCTCCCAATACTCATCCCTCCAATTCCTTAAGCCCACTCTCTTGAGACTCTCCATAGATCCACCAAAAAGCATTGAATAAAAAATACTCTATGGGAAGTATTTTTTTAATTTGTTACTTTTATTTTAAGATTGTACCCTGAAGATTAAGTATGTGTTTTGAATTTCAGTAATTATTGTGACCCTCAAAAATGACTGGTTATTGGGTAATGATGAAGCATTTATCTAGATAAGAAGTAGGTAAGGTAATTAAAACCAGGGGGAAGTCAACTAACAGGAAGAAGGGAAGAGAGAACTGCTCCAGAGAACAGTAGATTAGGAAGAGGGTCCTCTGAAAGACAAGAAAAATATTCTACCAGTGAATATGAAAAATATTGGTGAGATATTGCTCCTCTTAGGAATTAACAAGAGAGTTCATAAATAATTAAACTCCGTCTATTAGTGCCTCTTTTACCTCTCGAACTTTTGCTCTAAATTCATCTTCCGTGGCTTCAAAAATCATAGCTAACTTAGCTGACATAAGTATATGTGTTTTTAAAAATATTTTTCTCCTTCCATTTTACACCCTTTAAGATCAAACGTAACATTTATTCTCATTTGTATTTATGGAAACTTTTACTCTATCACTTGGTACCCAGCACATACTTAACAGATTTTGCCTCAGTCTTAACTATTGAACTAAAAGCTAAGTGAACATTTGGCTAATTTGCTGTGGACTGAATGGTCGTGTCCACTGTCAAAGTCATATGTCAAAGTCCGAATCCCCAGCGTGGTGGTATGTATGTATTTATTGCATTAACTTTTTTTTTTAATTGAAGTATAGTTGATTTACAATGCTGTGTTAAGTTTCAAGTGTAAAGCAAATTGATTCATATATATATATATATATATATATATATATGAATTCATATATATATTCATATATATATATTCCTTTTCAGATTCTTTCCCATTATGGGTTATTACAAGATACTGAGTATAGTTCCCTCTGCTATACAGTAAATCCTTGTTGTTTACCTATTTTATATATAGTAGTGTGTATATGTTAATCCCAGACTCCTAATTTATCTGTCCCCATCATCTCCCCACTATCCGCTTTGGTAACCATAAGTTTGTCTTCTATGTCTATTTCTGTTTTGTAAATAAGTTCATTTGTATCCTTTTCTTTAGATTCCACATATAAGTGATATCATATGATACTTGTCTTTCTCTGTCTGACTTACTTCATTTAATAAGATAATCTCTAGGTCCATCACTGCAAATGGCATTATTTCATTCTTTTGTATGGCTGAGTAGTATTCCACTGTATATATATATATATATATATATATATATATATATATATATATATACACACACACACACACAAGTATGGTGGTATTTAGAGGTGGACCTTTGAGAGGTAATTTGGTTTAGTTGACGTCATGAAGATGGAGCCCCTGTTAGAGTATTGATGCCCTTATGAAAAGAAGAAAGGACCCCAGATCTCTCTCTCTCTCTCCACCATGTGGAGATATCTAGAAGATAGCTGCCTACAAGTCAGGAAGAGGTATCCCATCAGACACTGAATCTGCCAGCACCTTCATCTTATACTTAGCCTCCAGATCGGTGAGAAATAGATATTTGGCCACCCAGTCTATGGTACTATTTTTTAACTGCAGTCCAAACTGACTAAGACAGTAATGGTGTTCTTAAATGTCGTCTTTCCTATATTAAAGGGCTGGATGTCTTACTTAGTAGCTAGGCTCACTGAAACAACCTACGTTCCTTTCCTAGTTATAGCATTTCCTGAAACATCATCATTTTACCTTTTCTACACTGTTGGATAGAATTTTTCAATTTCTAAGACATCTTTAATTTATAGGACAGTGTGGCTTGTGCCATTAAATCATGTCTATCTTAAAGAGTCAAAAAATCCTTCATTAGAGCCAAAAAATATTATACCCAAAATATCGAGGGTGATTATGAATTGTCAAGCTTATGAGTTTTCAAGAGGTGCCCTTATGAGATAAGTTTAATTAAGCAAGACATTCTATTAATCATTTCTAATTACTCATGCAAATCACAGACGCTCTGGCCTGTGGTTTAATACCCTGATTTGATCCCAAATACAGCTGATGTCTGTGGCACAATGGGTATTTCAGTAAATGTGTTTTCACTGATCTTGTTACTCTATCTAGATATGATAATTGTCAGAAAACCACAGCTTGATTTGTTAGGCCTTACAAGTGTTTTAATTGCTGAATTAAAGAGGCAAAGGTAAAAGAATGCAAGAAAAGTTTGTGTTACTACATGTAGCAGTACAGATCAACAGTGCACACATATCCATCTGGCTATATGGGCACTATCCAGGGTGCTGACCCAGAGATCCATGCTTTTTTCTTCCTAGATACAATTTCTATCTATTCACTTCGAATATGATGCTTATGTATAGGCATGTTACATGCTTGTTGGACATAGAAATTTAAGGACTGCCTTGTAATGATTCCGCATCCTCCTGGGGGTTTATCCCATAGGTTGAGACCTCCGTACTTTTTATGTTCTATGGCAAATTTGGGTTTTAACTTTCTTACTCAGATGAAAATATTGAAATCTCAGTAAACCAAGGAAAAATTAAACATGTGTCTCTCACTTCTCCCCAACACAGTGAAAGCTTCCCTCAGTCTTCATAGCCAATCCAGTTAAGCCTGAGATGCCAGTCACAGCCTCAAGCTCCCTTCCCCCACCCCTCATCTTCCTAGAATGCTCCTACTTTAAAATCTCAGTCTCAGTGTCTCCTTGGACACTCTCATCAAAATCTGCTGTCACAGACTGTCTTGCTAAATCAATCTGTACTAAGGTATAAAGGACAGACAAGGTTATATTTGCATTTGAATACAGATCATTGTGTTTCACTAAAGGGATTAGGCTCTGACCTGGAATTTTAGGCATCAGCAAATAGATGACAGGAGGACCAATTCAAGGAAATTGAGCCTTCCTAGTACCCATGAAATTTAGTACCCTAGTACTAAAAATGTCCCCACCTATTCACTCACCAGAGAAACAGTGTTACCTAGCTGTTAAAGACCTAGGTTCTAGGGCCAGACCGCTTGACTTTAAATTCTGTCTCAGGCACTTTCTTACCTGTGTGACTCTGAGCAAGTTCTTTTAGTTTTCCTGGGCCTCAGTTACCCGTCCATGAAAAGGGGGTGAAGATAATAGGGTCTACCTTGCACAGTTGTAGGTCATGAAAATTTATGTGTGTGTAGAGTGCTTAGGAAATGCCACACAACTGGCTAGTGCTTAGTATGTGTTTGATAAAGTAAATACTAGTAAGGCTGGCCTTGAATCTTTATGGTGTTTCTATCAGGAATAAGGTCTAAGTTTCTGAAGATGTCTTAGTTATTCCTGGGGACTAGACTATGAAGTTGGATAACTTATTAGGGTAGATTAGGCAGACAATTAGATATACAAGGGAGAAAAGACAGCCTCTCCAATAAGTGGTGCTGGGAAAACTGGACAGCTACATGTAAAAGAATGAAATTAGAACACTCCCTAACACCATACACAAAGACAAACTCAAAATGGATTAAAGACCCAAATGTAAGGCCAGACACTATAAAACTCTTAGAGGAAAACATAGGCAGAACACTCCATGACATAAATCACAGCGTGATCCTTTTTGACCCACCTCCTAGAGTAATGGAAATAAAACCAAAAATAAACAAATGGGACCTAATGAAACTTAAAATCTTTTGCACAGCAAAGAAAACCATAACCAAGATGAAAAGACAACCCTCAGGATGGGAGAAAGTATTTGCAAATGAAGCAACTGACAAAGGATTAATTTCCAAAATATACAAGCAGCTCATGCAGCTCAATATCAAAAAAACAAACAATCCAATCCAAAAATGGGCAGAGACCTAAATAGACATTTCTCCAGCAAAGATATACAGATGGCCAAGAGGCACATTAAGACATGCTCAACATCACTAATCATTAGAGAAACGAAAATCAAAACTACAATGAGGTGTCACCTCACACCAATCAGAATGGCCATCATCAAAAAATCTAGAAACAATAAATGCTGGAGAGGGTGTGGAGAAAAGGGAACCCTCTTGCACTGTTGGTGGGAATGTAAATTGATACAGCCACTATGGAAAACAGTATGGAGGTTCCTTAAAAAACTAAAAATAGAATTACCATATGACCCAGCAATCCCACCACTGGGCATATACCCTGAGAAAAACATAATTCAAAACAAGTCATGTACCAGAATGTTCATTGCAGCACTATTTACAATAGCCAGGACATGGAAACAACCTAAACGTCTATCAACAGATGAATAGATAAAGAAGATGTGGTACATATATACAATGGAATATTACTCAGCCATAAAAAGGAACAAAGTTGGGTCATTTGTAGAGGTGTGGATGGACCTAGAGTCTGTCATACAGAGTGAAGTAAGTCAGAAAGAGGAAAACAAATACTGTATGCTAATACATATATATGGAATCTAAAAGAAAATGGTTGTGAAGAACATAGGGACAGGACAGGAATAAAGACACAGATGTAGAGAATGGACTTGAGGACATGGGGAGGGGGAAGGGTAAGCTGGGACGAAGTGAGAGAGTAGCATGGACATATATACACTACCAAATGTAAAATAGATAGCTAGTGGGAAGCAGCTGCATAGCATGGGGAGATCAACTCGGTGCTTTGTGTCCACCTAGAGTGGTTGGATAGGGAGGGTGGGAGGGAGACGCAAGAGGGAGGGGATATGAGGATATATGTATACATATAGCTGATTCACTTTGCTATACAGCAGAAACTAACACATCATTGTAAAGCAATTATACTCCAATAAAGATGTTAAAAATTAGTCTGTCTTTTCCCCATTGTATATTCTTGCTTCCTTAAGTACATGTTACTAAGTGAAAGAAGCCAATCTGAAAAGGCTACATACTGTATGATTCCAACCATATAACAGTTGGAAAAGGCAAAACTATGATGATAATAAAAAGATCAGTGTTTTTCAGGGACTAAAGGGAGTGGAAGGAATGACTAGGTAGAATGTAAAGGATTTTTATGGCAGTGAAACTATTCTGTATGATACTGTAATGGTGGTTATGTGTCAGTGTACATTTGTCAAAACCCATAGAATGTTCAATACCAAGAGTGAAGCTTAATGTAAACTGCAGACTTTGGGTGATAATGACATGTCAATATGGTGCATCAATTGTAACAAATGTACCACTTTGGTATGGGATGTTGATATGGTTCCTAACCGTACACAGGTGGGAGCAGGGAGTATATAGGAAATGTCTGTACCTTCCGCTTCCTGCTGCTGTGGATCTCAAACTTCTTTGGCTTTATCCGTGTGTACAGCCCTGGTTTGTTTAAGAAAGCAGAGAGGGAAGTCAAGTGTACTTCACATTGTAGAAAGTGAGTCTGAAGTTGTATAAGACGGAGTCTGATGGAATGAGGCAATGGAAAAAGCAGGCGGGAGAAAAAGGAGTTGGAGCTTTAAGTCTTAAAATGAAGGAAAATACTTTTTCTTGAGACAGAAGTGAGGAGAGAGAAATGGTAAAGCCCTTGGCTATTTAGCAGTTGTGAGGAGGATTTGGTTACAGAGACATTTGGAGGAAAAGAGGAAGAAGGTGAGGAAGTTTACACTTTGTGACTTTGATTTCTTCTCAGTAAAGCCAAGCCACAAAATGCCCCAAGGTAGAGTAGATATTTGATGAAGAGGTTTTTAAGTTCAGAGGGTTTGCTTCTCTAGTTAGCTTACTTGGGGGGGAAAATGTTTAGTGTCTACACTGGTTCTTTATATTATTGCACTCCTTAGTTCTTCTATATCTATACCAAAACATGTGGCTATTGAGTCCTTGGTTTGGAATTTGTTCAAATTAAGATGTGCTGTAAGGATAAATTACACACCAGATATTGAGGGCTTAGTACCAATTTTTTTTTAAAGGTAGAATATCTCAATCATTTTTATATTGATTATATGTTGAAATGATAATTTTTTAGATATATTTGCTTAAATGAAGCAGATTATCAAATTAATTTCACCTGTTTCTTTTTACTTTAAAAAAAATGTTGCTGGGCTTCCCTGGTGGCGCAGTGGTTGACAGTCCGCCTGCCGATGCAGGGGACGCGGGTTCGTGCCCTGGTCCAGGAGGATCCCACATGCTGCAGAGCGGCTGGGCCTGTGAGCCATGGCCGCTGAGCCTGCGTGTCCGGAGCCTGTGCTCCGCAACGGGAGAGGCCACAACAGTGAGAGGCCCACGTACCGCAAAAAAAAAAAAAAAAATATTGCTACTAGAAAATTGAAAATTACTTGGGTAGCTCCCATTACATTCCTATTGGACAGTGCTGTTCCAGACCCATGATTATGTCTGTTCGAGTGTGTCCTAACAGCTAGTTAGAATATACACCTCAAATACCATATTAATACATCTTTTAAAAATCTAGTGTAGATATTTATGGGCCACCTTGAGTTTTGCAAGCTAAAATAGGTGGCACATATATACAATGGAATATTACTCAGCCATAAAAAGAAACGAAATTGAGTTGTTTGTAGTGAGGTGGATGGACCTAGAGTCTGTCATACAGAGTGAAGTAAGTCAGAAAGAGGAAAACAAATACCGTGTGCTAACACATATATACGGAATCTAAAAAAAAAAAATGGTTCTGAAGAACCTAGTGGCAGGACAGGAATAAAGACACAGACATAGAGAATGGACTTGAGGACATGGGGAGGGGAAAGGGTAAGCTGGGATGAAGTGAGAGAGTGGCATGGACATATATACACTACCAAACGTAAAATAGATAGCTGGTGGCAAGCAGCTGCATGGCACAGGGAGATCAGCTCAGTGCTTTCTGACCACCTAGAGGGGTTGGATAGGGAGGGTGGGAGGGAGACGCAAGATGGAGGGGGCATGGGGATATATGTATGCATATAGCTGATTCACTTTGTTATACAGCAGAAACTAACACAGCACTATAAAGCAATTATACTCCAATAAAGATGTTAAAAAAAAAAGAATAGATTTTCACAACAACACTTCTTTTAATTTTTATCAGATGATGCCACGGTGACTTCTGAACGGTGGGGAGACTTGGGACCCCTGTCAATCCCTGGAGCAAAGTACAGGGTAATAATGATAGCAACCATTTAGTGAGAACCTACAGTATAGGCTAGGACTATGGTAGAGGTGTTCTACACACACTTAAAGACAAACAAAGTGATTGTGTTTCCAAGCCGGAACCCTTGAACCTCTCTGAAGGCCAGTGTTTGTAAAGTGAAGCCTAAATGATCGCCAGTCAAACATCTATTCATCTAAAAGCCATAAAGTGTATTAGATGTTGCTACATATGCTAGCTCACAGAGCTTATGGCTCAAAAATTCCTATTTTACCTTTGAGGCAACTTATCTGAGATTAATCTTCAGGGTTGCGCAATTAGTAAGTGCTTAGAGAGACTCCACATCCTTCTTCTCCCCATGATGCTGCACCATAAAAATCAATGATGCCTCTTTTACACGATTGTTTTTGAGGACTAAATGAGTTGAAGCAATACAGCCCCTAGAATTGCACCTTCTTCTCCTCTTGCTCTTTTCCTGTCTCTGCAACATTAACACCTCTCTCCTGTTGTTCCTTCTTCCCTGTGTGTCTACCTTTCACAGTGTTTGGTCTTTCAACTCTCCTTCAACTCCCTCACTGTTGCTTGCTTTCTATCCCTCAAGTCCCTCGTTCATGTCTCTCTCTGTTGACATCTGCTTCTTTCTCGTCTTAGTACTTGAACCCTGCTCTAATATCACCTCGTCTTTGGCCCCCTGCTCCTTTCCAATTGTCTCCCACTTTTACTTAGGAGTAGGCCTAAGAGGTGCCTGCAGTCTTTCTTCTAAACATTTTTTACCAAACACCGGTTGGGAGCAAGAGAGAATCTTGGGTTAAACAAAAGAATCAGCAAACATGTTTTTAGAGTTAATTTGAATTATTTAGAATGTCTTCCTGGGGAAGTGGCATTTTGTCACCATATTTAAAAGTATATATTCAAGGGTGTTTTCGGGTATTGGGACTAATCTATCATGCATTTTTTTTTTTTTTTTTTTTTTTTTGCGGTACGCGGGCCACTGTTGTGGCCTCTCCCGTTGCGGAGCACAGGCTCCGGATGCGCAGGCTCAGCGGCCATGGCTCACGGGCCCAGCCGCTCCGCGGCATGTGGGATCTTCCCGGACCGGAGCAAGAACCTGTGTTCCCTGCATTGGCAGGCGGACTCTCAACCACTGCGCCACCAGGGAAGCCCTATCATGCATTTTTATAGCATTTAGCTGAACATTTCCATGGATAATGTTGCCATCCCTTCTTTCTTTCATTTGAGAAGTAGGGGAAAGTAATGTTTTAAAAATATTGGTTGTTAGATTTAATCATACTCCAGACACATCTTTGTTGTTTTGATGTGATTGTGACATTACATATAAGAAAACCAATCACTTTAGAAATTACCTTCATTTATATTTTACAGTTCTTTGAACTTGATTATTAGTGCAAAGAGTTTATCCCTTTAAAAGCAGCAGTTCCTTGGTTCTACACTCAAACAAAGAACTGAGATTTTTATAAATATCTTTTTTTTAAAGAGAAGTATTTTACAGCCTCTGAGCTGTGAAATATGGGGCTCTCATTAGCTGCACTGAGAATTCCGTTACCACTCCAGCTGTTGACTATTTATTACGGAAGCTGGTGCTAGTGGTAGTCAGAGAAAAATGCTCATTTAGTTAGAGCTTTCCAGGTGAAGATTTCTTTGAGGTTGATTTGAACATTTGCCTATTATGAGAAAAAGCTATGCATTATTCAAATCATGAAAAAACTACAAGAATCCCTCCAAATTGTTCAGTGTTTTGTCAAATAAAATAAGTGCTAGTATTTAGAGAAAAATTCCATTACACTAATTAACTATAAAAATTCATTAGCTAACACATTATTTTCTTTAAATGAAATATATTAGGAAATCCCAAATCTAATTGTTTAGAGATACATTTTAGTACATTTGTGAATATTTCACTCACAACCAAACTAAGCTGTTGTTTCCATTTGTAGTTATTATATAGTCTAGTTTTTAAAATCTCAAGTGGATTAAATTATCATAAACACAGTTGTCTACATTTCATTGACCTCTAGGGACATCTTTTTTGAATAATGTTATTTTCTGAGCAGCAGTGTGCTATATAGTGGTGAAGCCCCAACTCTCAGCTCTAAATGATGCAAACCAAGGTTCAAATCCTTGCTTGAGCATTGAAGAGCTAAACAACCTTAGCAAACTGCCTGACCGGTAGTCTGTTTTTTCATTTGTCATCCAAGTACAATGATCCTAGGAAGTGGATTGATTGAGTCATGTTACGCACCTGGGTCAGTAAATGACAACGTTATTCAGAAGTGGCACATCCAAGTAAACTGCATGGCAGGATAAAGCATAACTCTTTTCCTTCCTTTTTCTTTGTATTTTCTAATTTTTCTACTATCAAAAATATATTGCTTTTTTAATCAGTAAAAATAAAGATTATACAATACATTTACAAAGAGGAAATAGACACCAAGGAGTTCTTTTGAAAAGCAAGATAAAATAAAGAATCTATCAAAGGAAAGGGTTACCTAGTCTGTGCCTATCCACTGCCATCCTCCTTGCCTCCCAAATTGAAGCCTCTGGAAACAAACTCTGGCATTCGCTGGCACACTCCTAGGTTTTCCGCTTGCACAGCCAAGAAGTGCAAGAGCCATGTTGTGGGATTTTCAATTGGATCATCTCACAAGAGGGTACCAGTATTTTCAGACTGGAAACAGCATGTTACTACACTTTGGCAATAATGCATTAAATACAGATGGGTTTGTTTTTAGCCAAATATGTATCATACAGCCAACAGCTGTTTAGCTATTGCCAACGGTCTGTTTAGTACACAGAGAATCTGTGAGCTTCTTTTTTGCTCAAGAAAGTCTAGTGGATCTATGTAAAAGCTTCAAAAGGTGTCCAGCCTCCCACAAAACAGGAGACAGAAATCACGAGCGATGGACAAAAGCCTGCAATAATTTTCTCTCCCAAATTACAATACCCTTGATTATAATCAGTAGGAGTACCAGGCTTTTTTCTTCCATTTTTTTTTTCTGTTGAGAAATAGTTGATTTACAATATTATATAAGTTTCAGGTATACACCATAGTGCTTCACAATGTTTAAAGGTTATACTCATTTATAGTTATTATAAAATATTGACTGTATTCCCTATGCTGTACAATATATCCTTGTAGCTTATTTATTATACATAATAGCTTGTATCTCTTAACCCTCTGCCCCTGTCTTGCTCCCCCCCTTCCCTCTCCCCATTGGTAACCACAAGTTTGCTCTCTATATTTGTGAGTCTTTCTCTTTTGCTGTATTCACTGTCTTGTTTTATTTTTTAGATTCCACATGTAAGTGGTATCGTACAGTATTTGTCTTTCTCTGTTTGACTTATTTCACTAAGCATAACTTCCAGGATTAGCATATATCCAAGTTTTAATGTAATTCTAGACCCATTTCAGTGGATAAAGAATGCCTTATAATCTCAGCAATAATGCAATCAATGATCACATTTGATACTTTTTTCATGTATTCTTTAACAGCATGACACACTGAAGAGTGTGCGTAGCCTGAGGGTCACAGCTCATCCCTGCTCCCTCCCGCTGTGGGCAATGGATGAGCACCAAGTATAGTATTTCTCATTGCCTAGAACTTATTTTACTCTCTATTAAAATCATTCAGAGACCTAATATAAAAAGGCCAGATGTATTACCTGAGAATCAAAAACACAAATGGGATTTTATTCTATCAAATTCATGCTTGATTTAATAGAGGAAAATCACAATATAAACAAGTAAAACACAATTTATTACTGTATCATACGTGCAAGGCCTTCCCTCCCCTCCCTCTGCTTCTTTTGTAAACATCGTTTAATACTTGAAGCAAGTCAAATCATTTATTTACGTTCTGTATTTTAGGGATACTGCCCCCATGTGGTTGTAAGGAAACATGACTGCACTGTAAACTCCAGTCTTTTTTTACCCCTGTTACCCTAGCGTTCTTGCATTGAAATGGATAAACCTAAAACATTTTAAGCAGTCATCAGAAGCGGAAATCAGTTCTTAAATCAGTTTAAACTCATAAAGGAGAATTAAGTCATAACACATGTAAAAGTGATCCAGATTTTGTGGGTTCTGAAGCTTATAAAATTGGGGAAGCTCTTAAGAATACAAATTTACATGTACAAAATCATTATACATATTTCATAGTAAGGGAATATTTATCTTGAATTAGAAATCAAATAATCGCGAATTATTTAAGGCTTGGAGATCCCTGTAGGCATGAAATCTCTATGGGCATTTTCTCCAAAAAATTCATTGAGAAATACCTCCTGTTTACAACTTGGCCTTCCTTCACCTCCTCACTCACTTGAAAACACCTTACAACCCCCAGCACTCATCAGAGTCTGTGCGAAGGAGGGATTTGGAAGCTTAAGTTTTATTAGTTTTATGATAGACTCATCAAAAGATAGGATTTTGGCATTTCTCAGCACATGGTTGCAGCTGTGAGGCTAACCCCTAAAATGAGAACAAACAACTCTATGGTTCTCAACCTCAAAATACTGTCATTGCTTTCTAGCTACCTGATAAGTGTTGCTATAATTATTTACAGTAACCCCATATTTTCATGGAGTGATACATCCCCTGGTAATTATTCCTTTGTTCCTAGTTCTGGGCACTTCAGTGTCTCTTACTTGGAAGCCCCCTCATGAACTCCTGCCTTTTGTTCTCTAGCCAGAAAGGATTTGTCTTCTTTTCACATCAATAGCTTATCAAATAAATTCCTTGGTTCTTACCTATAGAACTAAGTAAACTTTCTGAAAGGACATATTTTCGGGCAAAGGATATTGAGGAGGAGAGAACAAGGGTTAGAAACCACAGCCAGAACTTTCTGGAAAATCTAAATTCACATCTGTCTCTGATTAGTGGTATTTTTCTCCTCCTATTGAAAATCTTAAATGAAGACAAAATATTTTGTTGGGTACACAATTTCTTACATAATCTTGGCAAATGTTCTCAACTCTGGTCTAGGTTGTGCTGTTCCTCACACTAGAGTAGACACGACATTTTCCCATTGGAAGGAAAACTGGAAATAAACTAGTTTTTAACCATAGTTTTGAAGTCATCAATTTCATTGTTAGACCCTGACTCCTTCCCATTCTTCCTTTCTTTGTCTTCTTCCTGTCCCAGTTCACCCCTCGGAAAGGTCTTCTCTTGGGATCATATAGTGGGACCCCTCTTAAGGTAAATGTAAACCAAACACATGAATTTGAACTAAGAGTTCATCCTTTCAGGGTCCAACTATAAACAGAAAGAGATGGTGAAAAACAGCCAAAGAAGACATTGCTCTTGTTGATTTCGGTCAACACAGATTTCCAGAAGGCACAGGGAGGGGCAAAAGTGCCAAACAAAGTCAAACAAACCCTAATCTATTTACAACTGATATTGAATATTTGAATTTTGTAAAAAGTAGGAATTAATGAGAAATAATACATTTCGGAATTTTTTTTCACTTAAAGGCAAGGTTAGAAAATACAATTTGCATGTAAATCAACATTTGCCTGACACATGCACTTTTCCCGGCTTGAATAAACCATGACATGAAAAAGATGAAAGACGTAGGACGCATATAAAAATCTTTAAAAGGTAATTGGCAGACACTTGCAATAAATATTTATTAAGCAAAGAAATTTCCTTTTCTGTTTTTGTGCCACTGTGATTTCTGCTTCATCTCTGTCTTCTTTCCACTTTCTCATTAAATATGACTTCTCTTTTATGATAGGATTCAGACCACATTCTGATGGTGGAGGAGGATGAAGGGGCCTTAGGAAAGAGGCTTTTTTTTTCTCATAGCTGCTTTTTGAAGCTGTAGAAAAAGTCTGGGACAAAGCTGAGTGCCTGAAAAGTTTGAAAGGAGAGAAGAACTTAAATAAGAAAATGAGCTAACATTAGATTGGCTTTGCTGCTCCTTTTAAATTATTCCCATTTTGTCTGTTTTGTTATTGCTCCTTGAACTCTAATAATCCCTATCTTTAAAAACTGTGCAAAGACTATTACATCAAGAGGGAAATCAGACCTTAAGGTCCAATGGCCTCATCAACACATTTGAAGTAAAGCAGAAAGCCAAGTTTAAGAGCGCCCTTTTGCCCCTTGACTTGTGAATGGGTTCTGTCCAGCTGGCCTCATGAAAGTTGTCCAACTATATAACACATCAAGGGCCCACTGAAATACAAGCCCCATCAAAATCCTACAAGCCCTTGCAAACTTGCCTTAAAAATTTTGTTTTTGTCTCTAGCCCATGGTATCCTCTTTCTTTTCCTCTCTTGTTCCATTAGCTGTCTTTTATGACTCCCTCATCGTGGCTAACCTATGCCATGGTTTAAAAAATTCTCTCTTATTTTTATTAATTACTTTTACTAGTCAGTAGAGTTATTCTAAAATCTCTCCTCACCTCCTTCATGAAGTTTCTTCAAGCCATTAAAATGAGAAAGGAGGGCTTCCCTGGTGGCGCAATGGTTGAGAGTCCGCCTGCCGATGCAGGGGACACGGGTTCGTGCCCCGGTCTGGGAGGATCCCACATGCCGTGGAGCGGCTGGGCCCATGAGCCATGGCTGCTGAGCCTGCGCGTCCGGAGCCTGTGCTCTGCAACGGGAGAGGCCACAACAGTGAGAGGCCCGCGTACCGCAAAAAAAAAAAAAAATGAGAAAGGAGTTCCTATGGACCAGCATTTTATTTTGTAGCCTCAAAATGTCCCTCTCTCTCTCCCCTCAATCCACATAAAATGCAATTTGGATGACATATTATTTTTACATGTAATTAATGACTCTCCCTTCCCCCACTTTCAGTATCTAAGAAGGAATCTATGCAAATCAAGAACAAAGTTTTTAAAGCGGCATTACTTTATTATTGCATACTTCATATAATTGTTTTCTAAAAGTGATCACCACCACAAGTCTAGTTACCATACATCACCATACAGTTGACCCCGTTCACCCATTTCACCCACTCCATATCATTTTTAATTTTAAAATTATTTTGAATATTCATTTATTGGCTGCACACGAGATCTTCGTTGCTGCATCTAACATCTTCACTGTGGCAAGTGGGATCTTTTAGCTGTGGCATGAGGGCTCTTAGTTATGGCATGAGGGATCTAGTTCCCTGACCAGGGATTGAACCCTGGTACCCTGCACTGGGAGCACGGAGTCTTAACCACTGGACCACCAGGGAAGTGCCTACCCACCCCATATCATTTTTAAAAAGTCTTAGCGTACATTTTAACTGAATTGAAATATATTGTGAATTAAGACTATTCAGGCATCTCTGGAGACCATAGGAAATGCACCATTTTAACTGAATTGAAAACTGGACTCTTGAGAATAAGCACTACTTCAGGCATCTCTGGAGACATAGGAAATATGAACAGACCAATCACAAGCCGAAATAAGGGTACACCATCCATTACATCTACCATGATAAGCCAGAAAGATGCCACAAAAAAGAAAACCACAGGCAATATCACTGATGAACATAGATGCAAAAATCCTCAACACAATACTAGCAAACAGAATCCAACAGCACATTAAAAGCATCATGCACCATGATCAAGTGGGGTTTATCCCAGGAATGCAAGGATTCTTCAATATATACAACTCAATTAATGTGATATACCATATTAACAAATTGAAGGAGAAAAAACATATGATCATCTCAATAGATGCAGAAAAACTTTTGACAAAATTCAACACACATTTATGATAAAAACTCTCCAGAAAGTGGGCCTAGAGGGAACTTACCTCAACATAATAAAGGCTATATATGACAAACCCACAGCCAACGTTGTTCTCAATGGTGAAAAACTGAAACCATTTCCACTAAGATCAGGAACAAGGCAAGGTTGCCCACTCTAACCACTATTATTCAACATAGTTGTGGAAGTTTTAGCCACAGCCATCAGAGAAGAAAAAGAAATAAAAGGAATCCAAATCGGAAAAGAAGAACTAAAACTGTCACTGTCTGCAGATGACATGATGCTATACATAGAGAATCCTAAAGATGCTACCAGAAAAATACTAGAGCTAATCAATGAATTTGGTAGAGTAGCAGGATACAAAATTAATGCACAGAAATCTGTTGCATTCCTATACACTAATGATGAAAAATCTGAAAGAGAAATTAAGGAAACACTCCCATTTACCATTGCACCAAAAAGAATAAAAGACCTAGGAATAAACCTGCCTAAGGAGACAAAAACCTGTATGCAAAAAACGAAGTCACTGAAGAAAGAAATTAAAGGTGATACAAACAGATGGAGAGATATACCATGTTCTTGGATTGGAAGAATCAACATTGTGAAAATGGCTATACTGCCCAGAGCAATCTACAGATTCAATGCAATCCCTATCAAACTATCAATGGTATTTTTCACAGAACTAGAACAAAAAATTACCCAATTTGTGTGGAAACGCAAAAGACCCCGAATAACCAAAACAGTCTTGAGAAAGAAAAACGGAGCTGGAGGAATCAGGCTCTCAGACTTCAGACTATACTACAAAGCTACAGTAATCAAGGCAGTATGGTACTGGCACAAAAACAGAAATATAGATCAATGGAACAGGAAAGAAAGCCCAGAGATAAACCCACGCACATATGGTCACCTTATCTTTGATAAAGGAGGCAAGAATATACAATGGAGAAAAGACAGCCTCTTCAATAAGTGGTGCTGGGAAAACTGGACAGCTACATGTAAAAGAATGAAATTAGAACACTCCCTAACACCATACACAAGAATAAACTCCAAATGGATTAAACACCTAAACACTATAAAACTCTTAGAGGAAAACATAGACAGAACACTCCATGACATAAATCACAGTGTGATCCTTTTTGACCCACCTCCTAGAGAAATGGAAATAAAAACAAAAATAAACAAATGGGACCTAATGAAACTTAAAAGCTTTTGCACAGCAAAGGAAACCATAACTACTATGAAAAGACAACCCTCAGAATGGGAGGAAATATTTGCAAACCAAGCAAATGACAGAGGATTAATCTCCAAAATATACAAGCTGCTCATGCAGCTCAATATCAGAGTAACAAACAACCCAATCCCAAAATGGGCAGAAGAGCTAAATAGACATTCCTCCAAAGAAGCTATACAGATTGCCAACCATCACATGAAAGGATGCTCAACATGACTAATCATTAGAGAAATGCAAATCAAAACTACAATGAGGTTATCACTTCACACTGGTCAGAATATCTATCATCAAAAAATCTACAAACAATAAATGCTGGAGAGGGTGTGGAGAAAAGGGAACTCTCTTGCACTGTTGGTAGGAATGTAAAGTGATACAGCCACTGTGGAGAACAGTATGGAGGTTCCTCAAAAAACTAAAAATAGAACCACCATACAACCCAGCAATCCCACTACTGGGCATATACCCTGAGAAAGCCGTAATTCAAAGAGACATGTACCACAACGTTCATTGCAGCTCTACAATAGCCAGGAAGTGGAAGCAACCTAAGTGTCCATTGACAGATGAATGGATAAAGAAGATGTGACACATATATACAATGGAATATTACTCAGCCATAAAAAGAAACGAAATTGAGGGTTTTTTTGTTTTTGTTTTCTGTGGTACGCGGGCCTCTCACTGCCGTTGCGTTCCCGTTGCAGAGCACAGGCTCTGGACGTGCAGGCTCAGCGGCCATGGTTCACGGGCCCAGCCGCTCCACGGCATGTGGGATCCTCCCGGACCGGGGCATGAACCCGTGTCCCCTGAATCGGCAGCAGACTCTCAACCACTGCGCCACCAGGGAAGCCCCGAAATTGAGTTTTTTGTAGCTAGGTGGATGGACCTAGAGACTGTCATACAAAGTGAAGTAAGTCAGAAAGAGGAAAAAGAAATACCGTATGCTAACACGTATATATGGAGTCTACAAAGAAAAAAAGGAAAAATGGTTCTGAAGAACCTAGGGGCAGGACAGGAATAAAGATGCAGATGTAGAGAATGGACTTGAGGACCAAGGGAGGGGGAAGGGTAAGCTGGGATGAAGTGAAAGAGTGGCATGGATATATATACACTACCAAATGTAAAATAGATAGCTAGTGGGAAGCAGCCACATAGCACAGGGAGATCAGCTCGGTGCTTTGTGTCCACCTAGAGGGATGGGATAAGGAGTGTGGGCGGGAGTTGCAAGAGTGAGGAGATATGGGGTTGTATGTATATGTATAGGTGATTCACTTTGTTATACAGCAGAAACTAACACACCATTGTAAAGCAATCATACTCCAATAAAGATGTTAAAAAAAAAAAAGAAAGAATCTCATCTTTGCTTTTTTTTTTTTTTTTTGCGGTACGCGGGCCTCTCACTGTTGTGGTCTCTCCCGTTGTGGAGCACAGGCTCCAGACGCGCAGGCTCAGTGGCCATGGCTCGTGGGCCCATCCGCTCCACACCATGTGGGATCTTCCCGGACCGGGGCACGAACCCGTGTACCCTGCATTGGCAGGCAGACTCTCAACCACTGCGCCACCAGGGAAGCCCTCATCTTTGCTAATTTGATCAAACACAGTGGCTTCAGTGCTTCAAAACAATGATTTCAATGCTTATTGGAAGAGGTCAACTGCCATGTAAGTAATTTAATTTGACTGTTCATGTCAGAGTGGCCCACATCAGGCCTATACAAATCCCAAAGGGCCTGTGTTGATCTTGTTGGGAAAAGTACCACCTCCCAAGTCTCAGTGTGTTAATGAGGCATGTACAAGGGACCCCTTCCCCTTTTCCAAACTTAAAGTACACTCTTCTTACAAATAGAGTGCATTTCCATTGTCATTGGAATTTTTACCTTTAATATCTCTATAAGGATTAAAAGAAACATTCCTGATTAACCATTAACTTACTTTAGGCATTTACTGTGGGCATATGAGACATCCCCATTATGGTTTGTATGTGAATAGTACTTAATGTGGAAATTACTTTTTAAAAAATTGACAAGGAGATGGAATAACTCATTTCAACATTTCTACAGGTCTCACCTTTTGGAAAGCTTATTACTGAATCAGGGAAAGTGAAATTATATGTTCAAAACTCTTAAGCTGCCAAAATATAGTGTTGCTCTTTAGAATATTAAAAGACTTTACTTACTTTATAAAATATTGCATAATTTATAAAATGTAAATTAAAGTCCTGTTGAAAATGACATTATAAAAGGATGCTATCAAGTAATTCTTAATAGATTTTCCACCATTCCATGGTATCCCTGGACACTTAAACAAAAATAAATGTTACCAGCAGCTGAATCTTTCCATTTTCAGCAAATTTTAATTTGTTTTCTTTTGTATTTCTTTTCAACCCATGGCTTGCAGTTCCTTGGCTTTATTTAGTTTGGTTAACAAGTCTTATTATTCCAAAAGCCATTTGCATTTACCAAGTCTTTTGATTCTGTATCATGTAAGAGGTTCTCCATTTGTTCATTTCCATCTGTCTTACTGCCACTACCTATTTCAAGTCACCATCATCTCTGAAATGGGTTACTGTAACCTCACCCCAACTGGATTCTCTGTACCTAGTCTTCTCTCTATCCATCCATTCTCTGCACTTTAGACAGAGTAATCATTTAAAAGCGAATGCGATCTTCTAGTGACTCCCCTCTTAGAGTTCTTCAGAAGTATTTCCTCTTTGCCCTAAGGTCCCAACTCCTAACAATACTAGAGTATATTAAAAAAAAAAACAAAAAACAAAACACACAACTCATTCCTTCCATTCTGTATGCATTATGCATGCCCCTTAGTCATGTGACTGCTACTCTTCTCATCAGGAAGTAGAGTCTATTTATCTACCTTTATTTATTTATTTATATTTTGCGGTACACGGGCTTCTCACTGTTGTGATCTCTCCCGTTGCGGAGCACAGGCTCCGGACGCACAGGCTCAGCGGCCATGGCTCACGGGCCCAGCCGCTCCGCGGCATGTGGGATCTTCCCGAACCGGGGCACGAACCTGTGTACCGTGAATCGGCAGGTGGGCTCTCAACCACTGCGCCACTAGGGAAGCCCTATTTCTCTACCTTTTGAATCTCAGTAGAACATATGAGATGCTTTCACCAAAAGAATGTGGTAGAATGGTGCAGGGGTTCTGAGCCTAGGCATCAAGAGGCCTTGAGGCTTCTGTTTTCATCCTCTCCGGTAGTTCTGTCCAGAAACCACCATGTGAAGAAGTCTAGTCTGGCCTGTTGAAGGATGGGAGGAACGTGTGGAGTAGACACAAGCCTTCCCAGCTGAAGCTCCCTAAACCAACCTGCAAAGAGCTAGCACCAACTATTTTGTTAAGTATAGTGTACATAGTATGCATTTTACTATAATTTTAAAGATGGGGAAAACAAGAGAGATTACAAATAACCATCCCAAGATCAGACATCAAGTGTTGAAGCCAAGATTTAAAAATCAGACACCTTCACCCCTGTCACCAGCTCTTAGCCACTATGCTACATAAATAGTCTACATACTGTGATGCAGACTTTTTTTTTTTCCTGCTTGATTATGTCCAACTGTGTGACTTTGTTATTGATATTTAACTCAACTCTATGAAAGTTACTTCCTGGCTTAACACACATAATAGATCATACACCTATGTCACTTACCACCACAGTTTCCAGAACATGTTAAGTGCTTAATAATGGTAGCTATTGTTCCTATGCTGGTAGTGAATCTCCTTACTTTGAGGATGAATTTTATTTTTCCGAACAGCAAGAAGTCATTGTGGAACTAAGAAGGGTCAATAGAGTGGGCAATTTCAACTTTAATTCCATTTGGCCTCGCTAACAAAATATATAGGTAAATTAAGAAAATAGCCTTTCTCCTGTGGCTTGGGACTTGGGTTTAAATGTCATTCTCTGCAGGTTTTTGACAACATCAATGGTAAAATGCAAGTTAATACCCACGAAGTGAAACACTCACGTGGATGTATAAGTTCTGGCATGGCTGTGAAAATGCCAGTCTTGTCTTATAGTCACACCTTACATACATAATTCATATAAACTTAGGAAAAAATATGGATGATAGCTGTGATTTGGGGTACTTAGTATATTGATAACTGTATTAGGAGGGCTTGGGTTGGCTGAGTTTGGCTGTCAGATTGCTCAGGAGTCATTCAAAGGTGAAGCAGCTTAAATGTCAAAAGATTTTTACATCTTCAAACTCTAGCATTTTCTTGGGAACTCTTGCCAGGTCCAGACTCCTCCAGGAAGGGTGGATATAATTTTCTATCTGTGAGGTGCTGATTAGTAAAGTATATGTTTTTCTTTGTTTATTTTATATATGAGGGGATAAATCATTCAATTCCTGAAATAATGTTGTTTTGTTTTGTTTTTTAATAGAATAAAGGCCCAAATCTTCAACATGACATTCAAAGCCATGTGATTTCTAGCCTGCTGTCTGAATGTCTTATTAACACACCTTGCACTTCCTTACTTTGGTGCTTTATTCATACCTGTACTTCGAATGTGCGTTTTACTTTCCCACTGTCCCTACCATGTTTATTCTCTCCTTAATGAAAATTCTTGACAGTCATCAAATCATATGACATATTCCTATACAATGCCCTTAGTAAAAACAAACTTTTTCTTAGGTTTTCCCAAAAAACTGTGTTGTGTGAGGATGTATGGATCAAAATACAACAGAGACTGTCTTAATAGCATTTAGAGATAATAATAGTGACTATATCACAGGCTTGTTTGAGGGATTACATGAGATATTCTATGTAAAACACTTTTAAGACTTCCAGATATATAATAAACGTAACTACTATATAAATGTCCGCTATTATTATTTGCAGTTGCTAAAAAATAATGTACAGCAAGTCCCCTACATACAAACGAGTTCCTTTCTGAGAGTGCGTTTGTAAGTCCAATTTGTTTGTAAGTCCAACGAAGTTAGCCTAGGTACGCAACTAACACAATGGGTTATATAGTACTGTACCGTAATAGGTTTATAATACTTTCCACACAAATAATACATAAAAATCAAACACAAAAATAAAACATTTTTAATCTTACAGTACAGTACCTTGAAAAGTACCGTAGTACAGCACAACAGCTGGCGTACAGGGGCTTCCATCGAGTGAACAGGCAGGAAGAGTTACTGACTGGATGAGGGAGAGGAGGTGGGAGATGGTAGAGCTGAAGGGTCGTCAGCAATAGGAGATGGATGGCAAGCTGCAATTTCACTCACGCCTGATGTTGATGGCACAGGTTCTGGTTCCTTGCTGGATTCAATTCTATCTTCCCTCTTGAAAAAACGATCCAGTGATGTCTGGGTAGTAGCTCTTTTTTTCTCATCATAGATGACACGGTAGCACTGGATTGCATTCTGAACGGCTGCTGCAACCTTCGTGTACCATTCTGTGTTCAGGTCCTGTGCCTCAAAACCCAACAGTGCCTCCTTAAATAAAGAAAATCCCCTTGCCATTTCCTGCGTCATGAATCTCTTCGGTTCTTCAGTTACTTCTTCTTCCTCTTATCTCTCTTCGTCCTTTCTCCGGGCCTCCAGTTCCATCGGGTCTTCATTAGTAAGCTCCTTGTGTTGCACAGCAAGGAGTTCAATGAAGTCATCCTAAAGTGCACAAAAGCACAACCACTTGTAGAGGATGCACACACATTACACTGTACGCCAGACACATAAACTAATTTACGTAATCGGACATGCCAATACATGTTCGCATCTTTGAAAGTTTGCAACTTGAAAGTTCATATGTAGGGGACTTACTGTATAAGTAGTTGTAGGGATGATTGCACAATTTTATAAGTAAAACATGACAATGGCATTGAGCTACCAGTAAATCTATGTAGATAAAAAGTGAAAGGAGGGAGAGAATGGTATACAAAGTGTTTGCACATTGGATTTACATGTGTATAGAGTTGCCTGAAAGCAAGGTCTAAGAGAGCAGGGTTGATGAAGTATATCTAACCGAGATTAAAATAGAGCTGCCAAAATTCAGCTGACCTTAGAGGATGGGGAAAATTATCCCACTTCCTAGGCCTTTGTCTTGTCAATTAATCAGACAAATTACCAGATGAATTGATTAAAATCTCTCTTCTCAAAATGAAACTCAATCCAGAAGTCAACTTTGTTAAGTAAAAACTGATGATTAAAGGAAGAAAAAAGATCGGGGGGCAATCAGAGAGTCTAGAATTGCTGAGGACCTGAGACCTATAAATAGAATTTCAGCCATACTGATATCAAGGTGAGGGAGTGGCCCTCTTCACTGAGACCAGAGGTAAACCCTCTGAATATTTAACAAAGAACTCTCTGTACGGGAATGTATCTGTGTATAGGTATGTGAGTATACGATTAATTCATCCACTGGATATTGGATTTCTTTGAGCAGGTATACTTTGTAATAAACCTGAAATCTAAAAATTAAAAAAAAGCTATCTCCCCATCCTATGATCTGTAATAAATTACAGACTTTTATAAGTTGTGGCTGTCTTTTATCTGTTGCCACCTCATAACAATTACCATGCTTTACATAGTGGGGCTTCAATAATTATATGAAGGGTACAGTGGGACCACTTTATCTCTTGATCTAGTAAATCTTAAACCCTCCTACAAGGTCTTTGAATTTCTCACACAGATTATCACAATGCCGTGCACATAACAGACGACACATTTGGTGGATTTAGCAAATTGCTATGTCAACGTATTACAAGAAGGTAATAGATCTTTTTTAGCAGTATTGAAATACAGTATATAGTACAATACAGTGTTTTTATTTCCTTTTGTTGTGTAGTCAACAAAATCAGCCTTTTTTTCCCCCTAAGAAAATATATTGTTTTCCCCATCCCGTTAGTCTTAAACCTTAAGGCAAAATTTTACATTATTCCAGACTTACTCACATCTTGCTAGTTTGCACCCATTTTTCAGCCTGTCAAAATCTTTTTGAATCCTCTATGATGGTTTTCCCCTCCTATCTTGTGTCATCTATAAAGATGATTGGCCCTTTTTCTGTACTTTGGTCTAAAATATTAATCAAATCACAATTATATGGAGAGTATATGCACTCAAGATTCACATCCCTGGAGGTTTTGCTCTAGGCTGACATAGGGAAGCAGTTAAAAGAATGCATGGTTCATTCTTTTTGGAAAATAGTGACAATGCATGCTCCACTAATTATATCGGACTTATTTTTCCTATTCGAAGCCCAGTATATCACTTTCTTATCTTATCAATTTTGTACACAGCCTGAAGTTTGCAAATAAATAGCTGTACTTGAATTGTCCTTAGCAAACAAGTTTTCTAAAGTACATATTTGTCGTGAAAATAAAGAGTTAATAGGATTTAATTGGACATAATTGAATGATATTATTAGTATAATAAATTTGTATGGCACTTGTACATGCAAGTCATTTCTTAGAACATATCTGGAAGGTTCATATGTACTTCATTCAGATTTATGAATTTTAGAGTCACCTGTTCTTTGTAAGTAATGGGGCATTTGTGTATCCATGACTGGTCCTAAATATTTTCTTTCTTTCTTTCTTTTTCTTTCTTTCTTTCTTTCTTTCTTTCTTTCTTTCCTATGCTTTTAAATGTTGATAAACTTCTCCCTCTTATAGAACCAATATGTTTTTCTTTTTTTTAATAATATGCATTTGTTTCATCCTCGTCTTTTAAAATTTTTTTTTATTATTTTTTATTGAAGTATAGTTGATTTACAATTTTATATAAGTTTCAGGGGTACAACATAGTGATTCAATAATTGTATAGATTTTTAAAAATTAACTAATTTTTATTTATTTTTCGCTGCGTTGGGTCTTCATTGCTGTGCGCAGGCTTTCTCTAGTTGTGGTGAGCGGGGTCTACTCTTCATTGTGGTGAGAGGGCTTCTCTTTGTGGTCGCTTCTCTTGTTGTGGAGCACAGGTTCTACGGCACACAGGCTTCAGTAGTTGTGGCTCGCGGGCTTAGTTGCTCTGCGGCATGTGGGATCTTCCCAGACCAGGGCTCAAACCCATATCCCCTGCATTGGCAGGGAGATTCTCAACCACTGCACCACCAGGGAAGCCCCTGTTTTTCTTTTCAAAACTTTTAATTTTCATGTGTCCTGGATGACATAAGTCATAAGAACAGCTTCCATTTGTTTAGGATTTATTACATATCAGGCAGTTTATGTCACTGTTTCTCATTTAATCCTCCAGCAAACCTCTGAGGAAGGTACTGAGGAGAAAAGAAATAAACAAGTTTTCTCAGAGTAAGCACCTTGCAAACAACCAAGCTGATTTTAAACTTAGGCTCAGCCCAACCCATTGCAGGCCCTTACTATAAATGCATAAATGCATTTATATCTTCACATACAATTTTTCTAGAATTTTGGAAAAGTAATATTGAATAAACAGAAGTCATCCTGATTATCACTTAACCCAGTAACCCACCTAGCTAATTTTTCTTTTTTAAGTACCCTGTTTCAGGCCTACCACCAACTCCTAGTATTTCTGTTCTGGCAAATCTTAACCCTGTTATGTCTGCACCCTTGGTCAGCTACTGGGTAAAACATACACATGGCTGAAGATATATTTACTAATTTCCATGCTCAGTGCCACCATTCAATGCATGCTACCCTGTCTCCTGCCTGTTCCACTTGCCCCAAGCCTTGGATCACTCAAATCTTTAGTAGGTAAAGTGTTACCAGAACTGAAAATCTGATCTGACTTCCGGCTTAAAACTCTTTCATTGGTTCCCCATTGGACCTTAACAATTTAGGATATGATTTTAACCACTTAGCAAGTAAATATAGGGAGAGCCCTTTGGGATTAGAACCTTGTTTACCTTTTACTCTCCTATCTGAGCACACCTAGCCTGTAGAACAAGCCCCAGACAGGGTAAATCCTGTTCCTCAAATGCTTCTGCCCTCACCCCACCTCTCTTGACTAGCTAGTACCAGGATTTGTTTAGAGGCTCAACAATGACATCGAGAGCTAACATTCTATGGTAGATACAGCAGAAGTTTCCCCTTCAAGGAAGTGCTTCTATAAGCTCCTTCAGGGTCAGCTTGAGCTGCAGGGAGCCAGCTCTTCCCAGGGAAGCTTGCCTCTAATGACTTAGCAACGATGAGATTGGGGTTTAAAGTTATTGCCCACAGGACACTCTGGAAACGCTTTGTTCAAGAGCTCACTGTATGTCAGCTGAGAGTCTATCGGACCCGATTAGAGTTTGGTTTCTTCCTCTTGCTCAATGTGGCTTCCTTCAGTTTCCTTTCACAGATGTTGATCCCTAAACACTGTCTTAGTTTTGTGTCTGCAGAGCACAACCTCCACCTTTTTCTGTCACCCGCAGATGAGGTCTCTTCCCTTTTCACAGGATGGTTTCAGCAGTTTCTGCCGTCACATTCGTATATGACACTATGCAAAAGTCATGCAGGCAGGGATGTAGGAGTCAGGGCGTGAAGGGAGCACTTTATCTCATTTTATTAAGAAAGAAAGTATTCCTCAGAATGTCCCAGCAAAATTAGCTCTTCATTTTTCTCAACTGTGTCTTCATGGTATTGTTTAAACATGTTCTTTTCTTCACATTTCCTAGAAACTGAAAGTTAGATGTAGTAGATTAATGAAATTAAAGACTGTTAATTTCAGGAGGCACCTAATAGCAGGTGTTCCTACTATTAGTGCTGGCAAGATTCATCAGTGGGTTCAGGTGTTTTCATCCTGATCCAGCCATTTAAAATTCACCATAAGCCATCAAATAGTTTTAGCGGCTGTCTGTGATCACCATATCCAGTGGTTTATTAGGGTTACAAAATTCTGACTTTCTAATTCTATCTTTCTTCCTGTACTTATTATCTGTGGTTTTCTATAAAGAAGAACTTTTCCTTAGCAACTATTTGGTAACTCCGAAAAACAGCTTCTATGGGAAAGGCAAGACAAATACTTGATCTTTTCCCTTAATCGGTTTTCAGAATAATGAGGTGTTGCCCTAGCAATATTTAAGGATCATCAATGAAGTTTTTTTTGTTTGTTTTTAATCAGTGTGAACTTCTGGACTTTTTTTTTTTGGACTTTTATATATGTTTCAATCTATTGCAGTCATTATTATTATTTTATTTATGTGATGCTCAGAATTTCCCACTTTGGGCCATGGCAACTTTCCAAGCTGGCATTTGTGTCCTTTTGATATGACCTTAGTAGTCTTTGATAATGTTTCTTTCAGTCATGGCAAGACTCATATTATAAATGGCCTGCTCCAGATGTGGAATCAGCTATTTTTCCAAAAAAACAGGGTTTTTTTTGTTATTTTGTTTTGTTTGTAGTCAATATGCAAATTATATTTAGAGACAACAATCTGGACACACCATAGAGTTTTGTTATTAACACTTACTCTAAAAAGGGTAAAAATACCTAAACAAAGCCTTTAACTGTCAACAATTTTATGTTGTCTTTGTCTCCTTGAACTTTTAATACCACTCCACTTCCCTCACATAATTTTATTCTAATGCAATACACTTTTACATTTGGAAGTATATTAATCATCCTATCATAATCATCTGCAACAAAAAATTATATATAAAAAATACAATTGTATCTAATTGTATATAAATTAAAATGTAAATTTTTTCTTAATTCTTTGCAATCACACATCTCTAAGTCTTAAATGCTTTAGTATACTGTATAAACTTTCATAAAAGTTTGTAAAAAATGTTTAAGGATCTAAATAAATGTTCAAAACATATAAAACACCTCTTAATTTTTTTCTTTCTTTTTAATTTAAAGATGTAATGTTAATCTATGAGAAATAAAGATGGAAAATTTCCCCCTTTTTCTTCAAATCATGCAAAATATGCAACTGAGGCATAGAGCTAGCTGGGGTGAATGAAAGGATTTCCCTGGGCCTTTCTCATAGCACAATAATAAATAGGCAGAGAGGGAGTCTTTCATAACAGATTAAAATTGTCCATCATACTTCTTAGAGAATTTGAATATTATAATTTTAAAAATGGGTAGAAAATGCACAGAATCATGTTTTGAGTCCTAGATTTTACCTGAATAACATAATGTAACATCAGCTTTCTTAGCAGCACTTCATTAGCTTTGCTCTGCCATTGGACTCTTCCTCAGGATGCATGTTTTCTTTGAAGGTAGTCAAAGGTAGGAAAAATGAAGTCATAAAAAGAATTATGTCTTCACTCCTCTGCCACACTCTTTAACATGTTTGAGTTCAGAATATCCCAACATTGACCAAAACACCCTGCTTCTAATTTAACACATCACCCTGCAGATTTCACATTGTCCCTTTATTGGAATACAGATTTTTGAGTAAAGGAAGTGTCCCAGAGTAAGACTCTGGATGGTTAAGAGGTTGGCCTTTCTTCTTAAAGTGGAAGAAGGGCAATAATTAAAGAAATAGTGGGAAAGAAGAAAACCAGCAGATTAATTCAAGACTGCATGAAATCTGAGGATCAGAAAATGGAGTCGCTTAAAATTATTTGTGCTTGCATATGTCCTTGTGTAGCTTTTGTGTACCTTCAGAGGTACCTTATTTTGAAGTCTGCAGTGCTAAAGTATATACCCAATAGTGGGATAAACAAGCTTCCTCAATTCAACTCGAGCATAATTGTATTAAGTTCTGCCAGATTGCTCTATTTTATACATTCCTACCAATAAAATCCCATTTCCTTATATTCTTGTAACATTTGTTATTATCCAACTTTTATTTTTTGCCAGATTGGTGTAAATTGGTATCTCAAGGTAATTTTAATTTATATTTTTCTGATCAGTAGTATTTTTGCTATGCATTTTTTTTCTTTCTTTCTGTGAACTTTAGTTTTGATTCTCTGCCTATTTTCTTTTGAGTTCTTTGCCTTGGTCTAGTGGGTTTATAGGAATTTTCTTGCATATTCTTGATATTAATCCTTTTAAGATTTCAAATGTCCTCTCAATGTATGTCATCTTTCAATTTTATCAGCAGTAACCCGCAATGAACATAAATACTTAATTTCCAGTGTAGTCAAAGCCAATGATTATTTTATTACTTGCTTTATAGTTGTGCTTTCTGAGTCATTTAAAATTATGTTCCTACCCCCAAGGTAACAAATATATTTAATTTCTTCTATTAGCATAATTGTTTTACTATTTACATAGATTGTAAATCTGTTTGGAATTCATCTTTGTATCTAAATATCAGGGAGAGGTTGAACTTTATTGTTCTCCATTTAATGAACCTATTTTTTCCCCAAATATATTTTACATAATTACTCCTTTATTGATTCATATTACTATTTTACCATTTATATAGTTCCTATATATGCATAGATCTATGTATAAGCTCTTTATTCTGTTTCATTTGGTCGATTTGTTTATTTCTGTGGCAATTTTATGTTTTCATTACCATAACTTTATATCTTAATGCTTGTAAGGTTTTCTCTGGTCTACTTTTTAAAAGTGGATTTAGTGATCTATGATTTTTATTTTTTGTATACATTTTACAATAAATTTTTTGAATTTATTTAAAATACTTCTGCTGATCCTACTGGTATGTTTATTGGGAGTAACTGTAGATAACACATATCTTTACAATGTTATCTCGTCCAAGAACAGGGTATCGATCACTTTTTATTTATTTATTTATTTATTTATTAACACCTTTATTGGCGTATAACTGCTTTACGTTGTTGTATTAGTCGCTGCTGATAACAAAGTGAATCAGCTATATGTATACATATATCCCTATATCCCCTCCCTTTTGTGCCTCCCTCCCATCTTCCCTACCACAGCCCTCTACATGGTCACAAAGCACCAAGCTGATCTCCCTATGCTATGCAACTGCTTCCCACTAGCTATCTATTTTACATTTGGTAGTGTATATATGTCAATAACACTCTCTCACTTCATCTCAACTTACCCTTACCCCTCCCCGGGTCCTGAAGTCCATTCTCTACATCTGTGTCTTTATTCCAGTCCTGCCCCTAGGTTCTTCAGAACCATTTTTTTTTTTTTTTAGATTCCATATATATGTGTTAGCATATGGTATTTGTTCTCTTTCTGAATTACTTCACACTTTATGGCAGACTCTGGGTCCATCTACCTTGCTACAAATAACTCAATTTCGTTTCTTTTTATGGCTGAGTAACATTCCATTGTATATATGTGCCACAGCTTCTTTATCCATTCATCTGTCAATGGACACTTAGGTTACTTCTATGTCCTGGCTATTGTACATAGTGCTGCGATGAATATTGTGGCACATGACTCTTTTTGAACTATGTTTTTCTCAGGGTATATGATCAAGAGTGGGATTGCTAGGTCGTATGGTAGTTCTATTTTTAGTTTTTTAAGGAACATCCATACTGTTCTTCATAGTGGCTGTATCAATTTACATTCCCACCAACAGTGCATGAGGGTTCCCTTTTCTCCACACCCTCTCCAGCATTTATTGTTTGTAGATTTTTTGATGATGGCCATTCTGACCAGTGTGAAGTGATAACCTCATTGTAGTTTTGATTTGCATTTCTCTAATGGTTAGTGATGTTGAGCATCCTTTCATGTGATGGTTGGCAATCTGTATAGCTTTTTTGGAGAAATATCTATTTAGGTCTTCTGCCCATTTTTTGGATTAGATTGTTTATTGTTTTGATATTGAGCTACATGAGCTGCTTGTGTATTTGGAGATTAATCCTTTGTCAGTTGCTTCATTTACAAATATTTTCTCCCATTCTGAGGGTGGTCTTTTCGTCTTAGTGATGGTTTCCTTTGCTGTGCAAAAGCTTTTAAGTTTCATTAGGTCCCATTTGTTTATTTTTGTTTTTATTTCCCTTTCTCTAGGAGGTGGGTCAAAAAGGATCTTGCTGTGATTTATGTCATAGAGTGTTCTGCCTATATTTTCCTCTAAGAGTTTTATAGTGTCTGACCTTACATTTAGGTCTTTAATCCATTATGAGTTTGTTTTTGTATATGGTGTTAGGGAGTGTTCTAATTTCATTCTTTTACATGTAGCTGTCCAGTTTTCCCAGCACAGCTTATTGAAGAGGCTGTCTTTTCTCCATTGTATATTCTTGTCTCCTTTATCAAAGATAAGGTAAACATATTTGCATGGGTTTATCTCTAGGCTTTCTATCCTATTCCATTCTCTTTTTCTGCCAGTACCATACTATCTTGATTACTGTAGCTTTGTAGTATAGTCTGAAGTCAGGGAGCCTGATTCCTCCAGCTCCATTTTTCTTTCTCAAGATTGTTTTGGCTATTCGGGGTCTTTTGTGTTTCCATACAAATTGTGAATTTTTTTGCTCTAGCTCTGTGAAAAATGCCATTGGTAGTTTGATAGGGATTGCATTGAGTCTGTAGATTCCTTTGGGTAGTGTAGTCATTTTCACAATGTTGATTCTCCCGATCCAAGAACATGGTATATCTCTCCATCTGTTTGTATCATCTTTAATTTCTCTCATCAGTGTCTTATAGTTTTCTTTTGTCTCCTTAAGTAGGTTTATTCCTAGGTCTTTTATTCTTTTCGTTGCAATGGTAAATGGGAGTGTTTCCTTAATTTCTCTTTCAGATTTTTCATCATTAGTGTATAGGAATGCAAGAGATTTCTGTGCATTAATTGTGTATCCTGCTACTTTGCCAAATTCATTGATTAGCTCTTGTATTTTTCTGGTAGCATCTTTAGGGTTCTCTATGTATAGTATGATGTAACCTGCAGACAGTGACAGTTTTACTTCTTCTTTTCGAAGTTGGATTTCTTTCATTTCTTTTTCTTCTCTGATTGCTGTGGCTAAAACTTCCAAAACTATATTGAATAATAGTGGTGAGAGTGGACACCCTTGTCTTGTTCCTTATCTTAGATGAAACGGTTTCAGTTTTTCACCATTGAGATATGGTTTTTCTCCTTCAGTTTGTTAACATGGTTTCTCACATTGATTGATTTGCATATATTGAAGAATCCTTGCATTCCTGGGATAAACCCCACTTGATCATGGTGTATGATGCTTTTTATGTGCTGTTGGATTCTTTTTGCCAGTATTTTATTGAGGATTTTTGCATCTATGTTCATCAGTGATATTGGCATGTACTTTTCTTTTTTTGTAACATCTTTGTCTGGTTTTGGTATTAGGGTCATGATGGCCTCGTAGAATGAGTTTGGGAGTGTTCCTCCAGCTATATTTTGGAATAGTCTGAGAAGGATAGGTTTTAGCTCTTCTCTACATATTTGATAGAATTCACCTGTGAATCCACCTTGTCCTGGGCTTTTGTTTGTTGGAAGATTTCTAATCACAGTTTCAATTTCAGTGCTTGTGATTGGTCTGTTTATATTTTCTATTTCTTCCTGGTTCATTCTTGGAAGGTGGTGCTTTTCTAAGAATTTCTCCATTTCTTCCTGGTTGTCCATTTTATTGGCATATAGTTGCTTGTAATAATCTCTTGTGATCTTTAGTATTTCTGCAGTGTCAGGTGTTACTTCTTTTTCATTTCTAATTCTGTTGATTTGAGTCTTCTCCGTTCTTTTCTTTATGAGTCTGGCTAATAGCTTATCAATTTTGTTTATCTTCTCAAAGGATCAGCTTTTACTTTTATTTATCTTTGCTATCATTTTCTTCATTTCTTTTTCATTGATTTCTGATCTGATCTTTATGATTTCTTTCCTTCCACTAATTTTGGCTTTTTTCTGTTGTCCTTGTTGTTCTTCTCTCTCTAATTGCTTTAGGTGTAAGGTTAGGTTGTTTATTTGAGATGTTTCTTGTTTCTTGAGGTAGGACTGTATTGCTATAAACTTCCTTCTTAGAACTGCTTTTGCTGCATCCCATAGGTTTTGGGCCATCGTGTTTCATTGTCATCTGTTTCTAGGTATTTTTTGATTTCCTCTTTGATTTCTTCAGTGATCTCTTTGTTATTTAGTAAAACGTATTGTTTAGCCTCCATGTGTTTTTATTTTTTATTTTTTTATTTTTTTTATTTTATTTTTATTTTTTTTAAACATCTTTATTGGGGTATAATTGCTTTACAATGGTGTGTTAGTTTCTGCTTTACAACAAAGTGAATCAGCTATACATATACATATGTTCCCATATGTCTTCCCTCTTGCGTCTCCCTCCCTCCCACTCTCCCCATCCCACCCTTCCAGGCTGTCACAAAGCACCGAGCTAATATCCCTGTGCCTTGCGGCTGCTTCCCCCCAGCTATCTACCTTACTACGTTTGTTAGTGTGTATATGTCCATGACTCTCTCTCGCCCTGTCAAAACTCACCCTTCCCCCTCCCCATATCCTTAAGTCCGTTCTCCAGTAGGTCTGCGTCTTTATTCCTATCTTACCCCTAGGTTCTTCATGACATTTTTTTCCCTTAAATTCCATATATATGTGTTAGCATACGGTATTTGTCTTTTTCTTTCTGACTTACTTCACTCTGTATGACAGATTCTAGGTCTATCCATCTCATTACAAATAGCTCAATTTCATTTCTTTTTAAGGCTGAGTAATATTCCATTGTATATATGTGCCACATCTTCTTTATCCATTCATCCGATGATGGGCGCTTAGGTTGTTTCCATGTCCTGGCTATTGTAAATAGAGCTGCAATGAACATTTTGGTACATGACTCTCTTTGAATTTTGGTTTTCTCAGGGTATATGCCAAGTAGTGGGATTGCTGGGTCATATGGTAATTCTATTTGTAGTTTTTTAAGGAACCTCCATACTGTTCTCCACAGTGGCTGAACCAATTCACATTCCCACCAGCAGTGCAAGAGTGTCCCCTTTTCTCCACACCCTCTCCAGCATTTATTGTTTCTAGATTTTTTGATGATGGCCATTCTGACTGGTGTGAGATGATATCTCATTGTAGTTTTGATTTGCATTTCTCTAATGATTAATGATGTTGAGCATTCTTTCATGTGTTTGTTGGCATTCTGTATATCTTCTTTGGAGAAATGTCTATTTAGGTCTTCTGCCCATTTTTGGATGGGGTTGTTTGTTTTTTTGTTATTGAGCTGCATGAGCTGCTTGTAAATTTTGGAGATTAATCCTTTGTCAGTTGCTTCATTTGCAAATGTTTTCTCCCATTCTGAGGGTTGTCTTTTGGTCTTGGTTATCGTTTCCTTTGCTGTGCAAAAGCTTTGAAGTTTCATTAGGTCCCATTTGTTTATTTTTGTTTTTATTTCCATTACTCTAGGAGGTGGGTCAGAAAGGATCTTGCTGTGATTTATGTCATAGAGTGTTCTTCCTATGTTTTCTTCTAAGAGTTTGATAGTTTCTGGCCTTACATTTAGGTCTTTAATCCATTTTGAGCTTATTTTTGTGTATGGTGTTAGGGAGTGATCTAATCTCATACTTTTACATGTACCTGTCCAGTTTTCCCAGCACCATTTATTGAAGAGGCTGTCCTTTCTCCACTGTACATTCCTGCCTCCTTTATCAAAGATGAGGTGTCCATATGTGCGTGGGTTTATCTCTGGGCTTTCTATCCTGTTCCACTGATCTATCTTTCTGTTTTTGTGCCAGTACCATACTGTCTTGATTACTGTTGCTTTGTAATATAGTCTGAAGTCAGGGAGCCTTATTCCTCCAGCTCCTTTTTTCGTTCTAAAGATTGCTTTGGCTATTCGGGGTCTTTTGTGTTTCCATACAAATTGCGAAATTTTTTGTTCTAGTTCTGTGAAAAATGCCAGTGGTAGTTTGATAGGGATTGCATTGAATCTGTAGATTGCTTTGGGTAGTAGAGTCATTTTCACAATGTTGATTCTTCCCATCCAAGAACATGGTATATCTCTCCATCTATTTGTATCATCTTTAATTTCTTTCATCAGTGTCTTATAATTTTCTGCATACAGGTCTTTCGTATCCTTAGGTAGGTTTATTCCTAGATATTTTATTCTTTTTGTTGCAATGGTAAATGGGAGTGTTTTCTTGATTTCACTTTCAGATTTTTCATCATTAGTATATAGGAATGCCAGAGATTTCTGTGCATTAATTTTGTATCCTGCTACTTTACCAAATTCATTGATTAGCTCTAGTAGTTTTCTGGTAGCATCTTTAGGATTCTCTATGTATAGTATCATGTCATCTGCAAACAGTGACAGCTTTACTTCTTCTTTTCCGATTTGGATTCCTTTTATTTCCTTTTCTTCTCTGATTGCTGTGGCTAAAACTTCCAAAACTATGTTGAATAAGAGTGGTGAGAGTGGGCAACCTTGTCTTGTTCCTGATCTTAGTGGAAATGCTTTCAGTTTTTCACCATTGAGGATGATGTTTGCTGTGGGCTTGTCATATATGGCTTTTATTATGTTTAGGAAAGTTCCCTCTATGCCTACTTTCTGGAGGGTTTTTATCATAAATGGGTGTTGAATTTTGTCGAAAGCTTTCTCTGCATCTATTGAGATGATCATATGGTTTTTCTCCTTCAATTTGTTAATATGGTTTATCACATTGATAGATTTGCGTATATTGAAGAATCCTTGCATTCCTGGAATAAACCCCACTTGATCATGGTGTATGATCCCTTTAATGTGCTGTTGGATTCTGTTTGCTAGTATTTTGTTGAGGATTTTTGCATCTATGTTCATCAGTGATATTGGCCTGTAGTTTTCTTTCTTTGTGACATCCTTGTCTGGTTTTGGTATCAAGGTGATGGTGGCTTCGTAGAAGGAATTTGGGAGTGTTCCTCCCTCTGCTATATTTTGGAAGAGTTTGAGAAGGATAGGTGTTAGCTCTTCTCTAAACGTTTGATAGAATTCACCTGTGAAGCCATCTGGTCCTGGGCTTTTGTTTGTTGGAAGGTTTTTAATCACAGTTTCAATTTCAGTGCTTGTGATTGGTCTGTTCATATTTTCTATTTCTTCCTGATTCAGTCTTGGCAGGTTGTGCATTTCTAAGAATTTGTCCATTTCTTCCAGATTGTCCATTTTATTGGCATAGAGTTGCTTGTAGTAATCTCTCATGATTTTTTTTATTTCTGCAGTGTCAGTTGTTACTTCTCCTTTTTCATTTCTAATTCTATTGATTTGAGTCTTCTCCCTTTTTTTCTTGATGAGTCTGGCTAGTGGTTTATCTATTTTGTTTATCTTCTCAAAGAACCAGCTTTTAGTTTTATTGATCTTTGCTATTGTTTCCTTCATTTCTTTTTCATTTATTTCTGATCTGATTTTTATGATTTCTTTCCTTCTGCTAGCTTTGGGGTTTTTTTGTTCTTCTTTCTCTAATTGCTTGAGGTGCAAGGTTAGGTTGTTTATTCGAGATGTTTCCTGCTTCTTAAGGTGGGCTTGTATTGCTATAAACTTCCCCCTTAGGACTGCTTTTGCTGCATCCCATAGGTTTTGGGTCGTTGTGTCTCCATTGTCATTTGTTTCTAGGTATTTTTTTATTTCCTCTTTGATTTCTTCAGTGATCACTTCATTATTAAGTAGTGTATTGTTTAGCCTCCATGTGTTTGTATTTTTTACAGATCTTTTCCTGTAATTGATATCTAGTCTCATGGCGTTGTGGTCGGAAAAGATACTTGATACAATTTCAGTTTTCTTAAATTTACCAAGGCTTGATTTGTGACCCAAGATATGATCTATCCTGGAGAATGTTCCATGAGCACTTGAGAAAAATGTGTATTCTGTTGTTTTTGGATGGAGTGTCCTATAAATATCAATTAAGTCCATCTTGTTTAATGTATCATTTAAAGCTTGTGTTTCCTTATTTATTTTCATTTTGGATGATCTGTCCATGGGTGAAAGTGGGATGTTAAAGTCCCCTACTATGAATGTGTTACTGTTGATCTCCCCTTTTATGGTTGTTAGTATTTGCCTTATGTATTGAGGTGCTCCTATGTTGGGTGCATAAATATTTACAATTGTTATATCTTCTTCTTGGATCGATCCCTTGATCATTATGTAGTGTCCTTCTTTGTCCCTTTTAATAGTCCTTATTTTAAAGTCTATTTTGTCTGATATGAGAATTGCTACTCCAGCTTTCTTTTGGTTTCCATTTGCATGGAATATCTTTTTCCATCCCCTTACTTTCAGTCTGTATGTGTCTCTAGTTCTGAAGTGGGTCTCTTGTAGACAGCATATATAAGGGTCTTGTTTTTGTATCCATTCAGCCAATCTGTGTCTTTTGGTGGGAGCATTTAGTCCATTTACATTTAAGGTAATTATCGATATGTATGTTCCTATTTCCATTTTATATATTGTTTTGGGTTCGCTACTATAGGTCATTTCCTTCTCTTGTGTTTCGTGTCTAGAGAAGTTCCTTTAGCATTTGTTGTAAAGCTGGTTTGGTGGTGCTGAACTCTCTCAGCTTTTGCTTGTCTGTAAAGGTTTTATTTTCTCCATCAAATGTGAATGAGATCCTTGCTGGGTAGAGTAGTCTTGGTTTCAGGCTATTCTCCTTCATCACTTTCAGTATGTCCTGCCACTCCCTTCTGGCTTGTAGGGTTTCTGCTGAGAGATCAGCTGTTAACCTTATGGGGATTCCCTTGTGTGTTATTTGTTGTTTTTCCCTTGCTGCTTTTAATATGCTTTCTTTGTATTTAATTTTTGACAGTTTGATTAATATGTGTCTTGGCGTGTTTCTCCTTGTATTTATCCTGTATGGGACCCTCTGTGCTTCCTGGACTTGATTAACTATTTCCTTTCCCATATTAGGGAAGTTTTCAACTATAATCTCTTCAAATATTTTCTCAGTCCCTTTCTTTCTTTCTTCTTCTTCTGGAACCCCTATAATTCGAATGTTGGTGCGTTTCATGTTGTCCCAGAGGTCTCTGAGACTGTCCTCAGTTCTTTTCATTCTTTTTTCTTTATTCTGCTCTGCAGTAGTTATTTCCACTACTTTATCTTCCAGGTCACTTATCCGTTCTTCTGCCTCAGTTATTCTGCTATTGATCCTATCTAGAGTGATTTTAATTTCATTTATTGCATTGTTCATCGTTGCTTGTTTCATCTTTAGTTCTTGTAGGTCCTTGTTAACTGTTTCTTGCATTTTGTCCATTCTACTTCCAAGATTTTGGATCATCCTTACTATCATTATTCTGAATTCTTTTTCAGGTAGATTGCCTATTTCCTCTTCATTTGTTAGGTCTGGTGGGTTTTTATCTTGCTCCTTCATCTGCTGTGTGTTTTTCTGTCTTCTCATTTTGCTTATCTTACTGTGTTTGGGGTCTCCTTTTTGCAGGCTGCAGGTTCGTAGTTCCCGTTGTTTTTGATGTCTGTCTCCAGTGGCTAAGGTTGTTTCAGTGGGTTGTGTAGGCTTCCTGGTGGAGGGGACTAGTGCCTGTGTTGTGCTGGATGAGGCTGGATCTTGTCTCTCTAGTGGGCAGGTTCACGTCTGGTGGTGTGTTTTGGGGTGTCTGTGGCCTTATTATGATTTTAGGCAGCCTCTCTGCTAATGGGTGGGGTCGTGTTCCTGTTTTGCTAGTTGTTTGGCATAGGTTGTCCAGCACTGTGGCTTGCTGGTCGTTGAGTGAAGCTGGGTGCTGGTGTTAAGATGGAGGTCTCTGGGATATTTCCACCGTTTAATATTATGTGGAGCTGGGAGGTCTCTTGTTGACCAGTGTCCTGAAGTTGGCTCTCCTACCTCAGAGGCAGAGCCCTGACTCCTGGCTGGAGCACCAAGAGCCTTTCATCCACACAGCTCAGAATAAAAGGGAGAAAAAGTAGGGAGAATTAGTAGAAGTATGAGTAAAGAAAGAGGGAAAGGAGGAAAGGAAGGAAGGAAGAAAGAAGCAAAGAAGGAAAGAAAGGAGGGAGGGAGGGAGGGAGGAAGGAAGGAAGGAGGGAAAGAAGGAAAAAAAGACAGAAAGAAAGATGATACAGTAAAAATAAAATAAAGTATAATATAGTTATTGAATTAAAAAATATTTAGAAAAAAAAAAGGGATGGATAGAACCTTAGGACAAATGTTGGAAGCAAAGCTATACAGAGAAAATCTTACACAGAAGCATACACATACACCTTCACAAAAAGAGGTAAAGGGGGAAAAATCATAAATCCTGCTCCCTGAGACCACCTCCTCAATTTGGGGTGATTCGTTGTCTAAAGGAGGGAGGGAAGGAAGGAAAGAAAGAAAGAACGAAGGTAAAGTATAATAAAGTTATTACAATTAAACTTAATTATTAAGAAAAGGAATTTTTAAAAAAAAGTCATGGACGGATAGAGCCCTAGGACAAATGGTGGAAGCTAGAGTATACAGACTAGATGTCACACAGAAGCATACACGTACACATTCACCAAAAGAGGAAAAGGGAAAAAAATCATAGATCTCGCTCCTAAATTCCACCTCTTCAATTTGGGATCATTCCTTGTCTATTCAGGTATTCCACAGATGCAGGGTATATCAAGTTGATTGTGGAGCTTTAATCCGCTGCTTCTGTGGCTGCTGGGAGAGATTTCCCTTTCTCTTCTTTGTTCTCACAGCTCACAGGAGCTCAGCTTTGGATTTGGCCCTGCCTCTGCGTGTAGGTCGCTGGAGGGCGTCTGTTTTTTGCTCAGACAGGACGGGGTTAAAGGAGCCGCTGGTTCGGGGCCTCCGGCTCACTCAGGCCGGGGGTTGGGGGATGGCGGAAGGAGGGGCACTGCGTGCGGGGCCGGCCTGCGGCGGCAGAGGCAGCGTGACGTTGCGGCAGAGGCCGGCGTGACGTTGCACCAGCCTGAGGCCCGCCGTGCGCTGTCCCGGGGAAGTTGTCCCTGGATCCCGGGAACCTGGCAGTGGCGGGCTGCACAGGCTCCGCGGAAGAGGGGTGTGGAGAGTGACCTGTGCTCGCACACAGGCCCCTTGGTGGCGGCAGCAGCAGCCTTAGCGTCTCCCGCCCGTCTCTGGGCTCCGCGGTTTTAGCCGCGGCTCGCGCCCGTCTCTGGGGTTTGCGCTTTCAGCCGCGGCTCGCGCCCGTCTCCGGGGTTCGCGCTTTTAGCCGCGGCTCGCGCCCGTCTCTGGAGTTCCTTTAAGCAGCGCTCTTAAACCCCTCTCCTCGCGCACCAGGAAACAAAGAGGGAAGAAAAAGTCTCTTGCCTCTTCGGCCGGTGCAGGCTTTTCCCCGAACTCCCTCCCGGCTAGTCGTGGTGCACTAACCCCTTCAGGCTATGTTCAAGCCGCCAACCCCAGTCCTCTCCCTGAGCTCCGTCCAAAACCAAAACCCGAGCCTCAGCTCGCAGCCCCGCCCGCCCCGGTGGGTGAGCAGCAAGCCTCTCGGGTTGGTGAGTGCTGGTCGGCACCGATCGTCTGTGCAGGAATCTCCCCGCTTTGCCCTCCGCACCCGTCGCTGTGCACTACTCCGCAGTCCCGAAACTACCCCCTCTGCCTCCCGCAGTCTCCGCCCGCGGAGGGGCTTCCTAGTGTGTGGAAACTTTTCCTCCTTCACAGCTCCCTCCCACTGGTGCAGGTGCCGTCCTTATTCTTTTGTCTCTGTTTTTTCTTTTGCCCTACCCAGTTACGTGGGGAGTTTCTTGCCTTTTGGGAGGTCTGAGGTCTTCTGCCAGCCTTCAGTAGGAGTTCTGTAGGAGTTGTTCCACGTGTGGATGTATTTCTGGTGTATCCGTGGGGAGGAAGGCGATCTCCGCGTCTTACTCTTCCGCCATCTTCAAGGTCCCCCCCGTGTTTTTATTTTTTACAGTTCTTTTCCTGTAATTGATATCTGATGTCATAGCATTGTAGTTGGAAAAGATTCTTGATACGATTTCAATTTTCTTTAATTTACTGAGGCTTGATTTGTGACCCAGGATATGATCTATCTTGGAGAGTGTTCCATGAGCACTTGAGAAGAAAGTGTATTCTGTTGTTTTCCAATGGAATGTCTTATAAATATCAATTAAGCCCATCATGTTTAATGTGTCATTTAAAGCTTGTGTTTCCTTATTTATTTTCATTTTGGATGATCTGTCCATTGGTTAAAGTGGGGTGTTAAAGTCCCCTACTATGATTGTGTTACTATCAACTCCCCCTTTTATGGCTGTTAGTATTTGCCTTAAGTTTTGAGGTGCTCCTATGTTGGTTGCATAAATATTTACAATTGTTATATCCCCTTATTGGATCGATCCCTTGATCATTAGGTAGTGTCCTCTTTGTCTCTTGTAATAGTCTTTATTTTAAAGTCTATTTTGTCTGATATGAGGATTGCTACTCCAGCTTTTGATTTCCATTTGCATGGAATATCTTTTTCCATCCCCTCACTTTCAGTGTGTAATTTGTCCCTAGGTCTGAAGTGGGGTTTCTTGTAGACAGCATATATATGGGTCTTGTTTTTGTATCCATTCAGCCAGTCTGTGTCTTCTGGTTGGAGCATTTAATCCATTTACATTTAAGGTAATTATTGATATGTATGTTCCTATTACCATTTTCTTAATTGTTTTGGGTTTGTTATTGTAGGTCTTTTCCTTCTCTTGTGTTTCCTGCCTAGAGAAGTTCCTTTAGCATTTGATTTAAATCTTGTTTAGTGGTATTTTTCTCTTAGTTTTTGCTTGTCTGTAAAGTTTTCAATTTCTCTATCAAATGTGAATGAGATCCTTGCTTGGTAGAGTAATCTTGGTTGTAGTTTTTTCCTGTTCATCACTTTAAATATGTCCTGCCACTCCCTTCTGGCTTGCAGAGTTTCTGCTGAAAAGAAAGATCAGCTGTTAACCTTATGGGGATTCACTTGTATGTTATTTGTTGCTTTTCCCTTGCTGCTTTTAATATTTTTTCTTTGTATTTAATTTTTGACAGTTTGATTAATATGTGTCTTGGTGTGTTTCTCCTTGGATTTATCCTGTATGGGACTCTCTGTGCTTCCTGGATTTGATTGACTATTTCCTTTCCCATATTAAGGAGGTTTTCAACTAAAATCTCTTCACATATTTTCTCAGTCTCTTTCTTTTTCTCTTCTTCTTCTGAGACCCCTATAATTCGACTGTGTGTGAATTTAATATTGTCCCAGTAATCTCTGAGACTGTCCTCAATTCTTTTCATTCTTTTTTCTTTATTCTGCTCTGTGGTAGATTTTTCCACTATTTTATCTTCTGGGTCACTTATCCTTTCTTCTGCCTCATTTATTCTGCTATTGATTCCTTCTAGAGAATTGTAAATTTCATTTACTCTGATGTTAATTATTATTGTTTTGCTCTTTATTTCTTCTAGGTCCTTGTTAAACGTTTCTTGTATTTTCTTCATTCTGTTTCTAAGATTTTGGATCACCTTTACTGTCATTACTCTGAATTCTTTTTCAGGTAGACTGCCTATTTCCTCTTCATTTGTTTTGTCCGGTGGGTTTTTACCTTGCTCCTTCATCTGCTGTGTATTTCTCTGTCTTCTCATTTTGCTTAACTTACTGTGTTTGGTGTCTCCTTTTCGTAGGCTGCAGGTTCATAGTTCCCATTGTTTTTGGTGTCTGCCCCCAGTGGGTAAGTTTTGTTCAGTGGGTTGTGTAGGCTTCCTGGTAGAGGGGACTGCTGCCTGTGTTCTGGTGGATGAAGCTTGATCTTGTCTTTCTGGTGGGCAGGACCGCCTCCGGTGGTATGTTTTGGGGTGTCTGTGAACTTAGTATGATTCCAGGCGACCTCTCTGCTAGTGGGTGGTGTTGTGTTCCTGTCTTGCTGATTGTTTGGCATGGGGTGTCCAGCACTGGAGCTTGCTGTTCACTTAGTGGAGCTGGGTCTTATCATTTAGGCAGAGATTTCTGGGAGAACTCTTACTGATTGATATTATGTGGGGCCAGGAGGTCTCTGGTGGTCCAATGTCCTGAACTCGGCTGTCATCCTCAGAGGTTCACGCTTGACACCTGCCCAGAGCAGCACAACCCTGTCAGCCACATGGCTTCAAAGTTCTTCAATGTGTTCTTGAGTTAGTTTTCCAGTCTTTTGGATCAAGGAGTTTTCCTTCTTCATATTTCACAAAGAATTCTCCCTCTTTTTTCCCTTTGTGCTTTCTAGTTTCACTTGCTCATTCAGTGCTGGGGGCAGAGGCCTCACACCTGGCTCTTTAGACCAGAGTCCATAGTGTCTCACTTTTAATTTAAATCTACTTTGTAACTTATAATAGAATTTAAAAATTTTTTCTATAAAGAGTTTGTGCACTATTTTGTTGTTTTCTTTTCTTTCCTTTTTAATTGGGGTATAGTTGTTTTACAATGTTATGTATAATAGACTGTGCATTTTTGACCAAGGCAATTTCTACTTTCTATCTTTTTTAGTTATTATGAATGGCACTTAATATCTATTATATCGTCAAGTTGGCTGTTTCTGGTATTAGATAGATGAATATATTGGTTCGTGCAAAATAGATGAATGATACTGATTTGTGCAAGTTGTTCTTACTTATAAGTATTTCAGATGTTTATTTTGAGTTCTAATAGTTTATATGAAGAATCCGTTGATTTTTCTATGTAAATAGTCATAGCATCTGCAGATAATTAGAGCTTTGCTGTAATTCTTTCAATCCTTGAAGCTCTTATTTCTTTTTCATGTGCTTTTGCACTGGCCAGAACCTCTAGTACCATACTGAATAGCAGCAGTAAGAATGGACATCTTTGTTTTTTTTCCATATCTGTAAGGGAATGCCTTTTAGAAGGATGCTTACTGTAGATTTGGTATATAATCCTTATAAAATTCCAGAAGTGTCTTACTATTCCAAGTATTCTGAGAATTTTCTTTTGTTTGTTTACTTGTTTGTTTGGTTTTGTTAATATTCATTATACATATATACATAACTTTATCAAAAGTTTATTTCTCTATACTTACAAAAATAGGTGACTCTTTTTCTCCTTTAGGAGAAAATTAGTGAATAGGTACCTTATGTTGATAGATTTACTGATATTAAACAATCATTTTGCTTGGTAAATTTATTTTTTAATAATCTCTTGGATTTGGTTAGATAATTCTTATTTAGTGTTTTCTCATATATGCCCATAAATAAAATTATTAATGTTTTGTACTGTACTTACTAGTCTTAGAACCTTTAGAATCATAGTTTTTGTTTGTTTGTTTTTTCTGTTTTCTTGAACAATTTGTGTATGACAGGAATTATTTTGTCTTTAAAGTTTTGAACTTCCTGTAAAATTCTGCTTAGAAGTAGCAAAGTGCCTCTCATTGCCATCTCAAGTTTTTGAATGGTTATTGATCAACTTTCTAACTTTTGTTCCAGGTTTGGCAATTGTTTTAATTACTATGGCTGTGTAACAAATTACATGGAAACTTAGTGATAAAAACAATAATTTTTTATCCTCACAGATTGTACGGGTCAGGAATTGAGACAGGAATGTAGTGGGGTGGCTTGTTCCTGAGTGATATTGTCCCCCAGCTGGAAGAATTGAAGTTTAGGGGCTGAAGTCACCTGGAGGCTCATATATTCACACATCTGACCATCAGTGCAAGCTTTCTGTGAAGACCTTGGTTCCTTTCCCCGTGGGCCTCTCCATGTTGTCTTCCCATGTCCGCTAACTTAGGCTTTTACCTTGGTGGCTGGCTTTCCCAGAGTGGAGGAAGACATAGCGTTGGAAATCACACAGCTATCCAGATAGCCACACTCTATGGGTCAGAGAAGTCACATGCCTGCTCAGGCTCAAAGGGAGGGAAAATGGACTTTATTTCTGATGAAAGAGTGGCAAGATTCTGGAAGTACATATTGACATTTATGAAGAATATAATCTGCCACAGTAATTTGTATACTTTTTCAGGTGAATGTCTCATCTATTTTCATATGTATTAGTGAAGAGTTGGCTATAATTTTCTTTATTTTTGTTAATTGCTGTTTTGTTTTTGGCTGTGTCCAACTTTGCATTCTGTATTTTGTTTGATTGAAAATATCTCCATTTTCCTTTAGCAAGTATTATCAGAGGTTTGTCTAACTAGTCTTAAAAGAGCTAGATTTAGATTTGAGCAATATTTATTATTGCATTTTTGTTCTATATTTCTTGATTTCTGCCTTTTTCTTCAATAATTATCTCCTAATTTCAGTTTGGTCTGTTCCTCTTTTCCCAATGTACCAAACAGAATCATGGCTCATTTTATTTCAATCTTTTAATGTTTCTTCTTTTTTGATAAATGTTTTTAAAACTATACATTTTCCTCAGGTTCTGCTTTAGTTGTGCCCTGACAGCTTTCATATGTGGTGATATCACTGTCATTCAGTTGTAAGTATTTCATAATTTCCCTGATGATTTCTGCATTAGCCCAAGAGTAATTTAATAGCAAGCATTTTAGTTTCAAGACATAGGAAATATCTTTGGCTCTTTTTCATTATTACTTTTCTAATTTTATTGCAATATGGTTAGAGAACATAGTTGGATGTTGAATCATTGGAAATGATGGAGTCTTTATCCCTGGATTGGGGCAAATTTAACTCTTGTGAGTATTCCATGTAAGCTGAAAAAGAATTTCTTTTTTTTGTCTGTATTTTACCCTAATGAGGCTTTAGCAATTCTCAGCTCTAACATGTGATCCCTGGACCAATAAAACACAGGCAGGCAAAGATCAGCACTTCAAAAGGGGGAGGGGGAGAAAAAGGGAAGGCAAAGGGCACAAATGAAATTGCTCCCTCAGTGTGCCAGTCCATCACAGTCCAAGGAACACTTTCACGCACAGGAGATCCCTGACTTTCTCTCTCTGGGATTTCTTTCATTCATAAGCCTTCTCATTTCTGTGACATCTCCAAGGTTGGCTTTTTAAATTAAACTTTCTAAATTTTACTTAGAGTGAAGGAAACTACAAACCTTGTACATATTAGGCCCGCTAAATGCTTACCCATAAAAGGAAAGAAAGGGGTTACATGTGTCCAGTGCTATGAGCACCACATACAACAAGGGAAGGAAAGGGTGGGGTTGTCGGTTTGAGAAGCCCTAGAAGTGGGAATGAGGTAGTCCTAATTGTTTCTGTACAGCTTAGCCTAGGAGCTGGTAATTGCTATCTGCCTTTAATTTTGAATTCAGGAATGCTGTCTTTATTCATAAAAATAAGGAATTTTAAGGGTTTTTGACCTGTGATTAGACACTAAAGCAGTGATGGAAGAAAACTGAGCTGAAGTTTAAGGAGGGAGATAGGGGAGGAGAGAGCCAAGGAGATCATTTAAGGGGTGGTTTCAGAGTTTAGCTAGGTGATGACAGGTGCTTGGAGTGATAGCAAAAAAGATGAGGACTAAGATAAAATAATCTCACAACAAATAAACATGACTTGGAGACTGACTAGGCCAGGAGTACAGGACAAAGAAGCCATAGGAGTCAAAAAAAGAGGACTAAAATTTCAGTAAGTATGTAAGACAAGGGAATCAAGGAGATTATAGACCCATGTTCATATATGAGTTTGAATTGTGATTACAAAACCACAGGCACATGTTCAGAAGGAGCCCAGAGAAGCAGAAGTGAGATCACACTGGAAGCTTCTAGTGTCCTCACAACTGGGCAAGTTTCACTCGGCCCGCCTTTTGCTATTCTTCTGGAGCAAAACAAGTTTCCCTGGGTGTGCTTGTCCTCCAGCTCGTATTTCCAAATCTAATGGTCTTCTCAAGAATTTTCATAAAAATAAATCCCAGTAATATTGAGTGACTTTGTCAGTCTGGTTTTCCATTCTGTCCTGAATTTCTGGGCAGAGGATTACCCTCTTTCTGTTTCAAGGACTAGTGCAATCTGGTTTTCTCTCTATTCCCACAACTGTACATTGTCAAGTTGCAATCTGGTTAGTTGGAAATAGTGGCTGATAAAATCTCTGTAGAATGAAATTTAATTCTTTCATCCAGAGTGTAAGTGCATGGCTAAAGCAAGGGTCTAGACCAGGTTTCTCCCCACACTTTTTTTTTTTTTTTTTTTTGCGGTACGCGGGCCTCTCGCTGTTGTGGCCTCTCCCGTTGCGGAGCACAGGCTCCGGACGCGCAGGCCCAGTGGCCATGGCTCACGGGCCCAGCCGCTCCGTGGCATGTGGGATCTTCCCGGACAGGAGCACGAACCTGTGTCCTCTGCATCGGCAGGCGCACTCTCAACCACTGTGCCACCAGGGAAGCTCCCCGCTCCCCACACTTTATATCCTATTCCCTTCGTGTCTCCTAAATGCTAACTCTCCCATCCCCGAATCTCCAAAACCTGCAAGGTATAAAGATTAAAATGGTTGTGCTGTGTATCCCCCCTGCTCGGTACGTAGGATGCTAAACTATTTCAGATGCAGGATCTTTGTGCGCTGAAATCCCAAGGAGAGGAAGGCAGAGTCCCTCTCCCTCTCTGCCTCTTCCCTGGGCTGTATCTTAGCTCTCCCCACAAGAACCTGTCTCCAGCAGACCATTTCCTCTGTGACAGTTTTCAGACCTCCCAGCTGTGTCTATCCTTGGCTGTCTTCCTCTGCTCGAAGCCAGCAGGATGCTTCAGCTCCTGTAATATTGAGTGACTTTGTCAGTCTGGTTTTCCATTCTGTCCTTACGTTCCTGCTATGGCAGTGGGTTGGAAGATTTTTTGTTTTGTTTTGTTTTCTCCTTCTTTCTTTCGTTCTTATTTTGTTTGTGGTTTTGTTGTGGTGGTGGTTCAATTTACACATTCCAGAGCTGTCATGCTGGACCACCCCTCCCCCCAACGGCTGTCAGACCCCCCTACAAGGAGACAGTCAGAGCGAACAGGAAACAAACAATGTATGAGAGAAATTTCAAAGTGTATTCGGAGAATCGTGTTACTTCAAAGGCAGTATTGAGGTCCCCCTGGAGCTCATTACTGTAGTCAGTGAGATAAGGCAGGGAGGGAGCTGCTCAGTTGGCTCCCAGGGGATGGAGAAAACGGAAAAGGAAAAATAAAATAAAATAAAAAGCCCACAAGAAGTGCAGTCTAGCTATTTTTTAAACTATCAACTCTATATATCCACCACAGATGAAGAAATAAATCTTGCCCCTTCTGTGGTCCCCAGAAGCTGTTTATTTCAGCAGATAGCCCACTGATACCCCGAAAACCATGAGCTCTTTGGAGGAGAATATCTTTCCAGTAGTGGAATCAGTACAGCTGTAGGAAAAGGGGAGAATGGCAGGCTATGTTCTGCTGAATAACAGCAGTTGAAGTGATGGGGCAGAAGGGAGGGGAGGGGGCATGGTGCCTACCAGCCTCACACTGTATATCAGAATGGAAAGCTACCAGGGGCTGCTGGGGCAACCCCCAGAAGCCTCTTTTACTTCTGGGGAGCTGCACTTGTTTTAGTAGCAAAAGTCACGGCTACGACGATACATTTGACAAAAGTGACCAGGAAGGGAAAATCTCTTCCAGTAATAATAGATTTTCCTCATCCTTTAGATTGTGCATACCCCTCGTATAGCTACTAAAGCTTTTTCTGTTTCTCCCACCAAGCTTGTTTTGCTCATTAGTTTGTGATGTTTAAGGTCAAGGAAAAGAATTTTGTATTTTGGTAATGTGTTGTTTGCCTTTCCATCTCTGAAATACTCATAGAGTCCAAGAAAAAAAATTGAATCAAGTTGCTTTGAACTTGGGCTATCTTATTGCCATCCTTTTTCTCACACTTATTTTTCAATATGTATACAGTGAGATCCACTCCTTTTGGTGTACAGTTCCGTGTGTTTGGACAGATGCAGGGTTGTATAACACCACTACAATCAAGACATGGAATGGTTCCATTGCCCCCTTCCCCCTCACAGACACACACATATATGCACACACACACTCACATTTTTGTACTAATCCTTCGTAGTTAAGGCTTCCCTACTCTTTACCTCTGGTAATGACTAATCTGTTTTCTGTCCTTATAGTTTTCCTTTGCCAGAATGTCACATCAGTGGAATTATACATATTTGGCCTTTGGGTCTGGCTTCTTTTAATTCACACAATGCAGCTGAGATCCATCCATGTTGTAACATGTGTCAATACCCTGTTCATTTTTATTACTTAGTATTCCATGGTATAGAGGTATTACAGTTTGTTTATCCATGCCCAAGTAGAGGGACATTTGGGGTTATTTCCTTTTTGGGGTGGCTACAGATAAAGCTGCTATAAACATTAGGGTAAAGTGTTTTGTGTGAACATAGGTTTTCTTTTCACTTGGATACACATCTTGGAGTGGGCATACATTTTTGTTGATTGAATTAATGAATGGATTGACTGATATGATGTTTTTTTTGTTCTGTTTTGTTTTTTTTTCTGTAAGCTGCTCACAGCTTCTTTCCTCCATACGCCACCAGTGGAATGAGGCTGGTATTTCCATTGCCTATTTTGCCTCCTAATCTAGTTTCTAGGATAATTAACCTGGAATTGTCACCTGAAACTTCAAGTGTGAGAATGATTTGATGAGGGGTTTAATTTTTATTTATGGAGCTTCAAGACGTAGAACTCTTAATCATTTTGCTTGCTCGTTTGGGCTGAGCGGGTCTGATGTCACTATGGTAAAAGAGTGAGGAGCTGGGCATGCTCAAGTGTATCTCACCTCTAGAGTTTCCTTCTAGGATGTGGCCAGCTAATTCTTTCAGATTATCAATCCTGGAAGCTTTTTATACCCCACTGTATAGACAAGGCAAGAATAGCCTGTAAATCTCTTGTGTATAAATACAGAAAGAAGGATTCTTTGGGCACATTAAACTAAAAGGTATCACTGAACTATTACTCTGTATAGTATGATCAACTGTAAATCAGATACCGTTGTGCAAGAGTCCAGCCTCTATGCATCATGTACATAGGACTGCATTAAGCAAACCTGACTAAAAATATTGCTAATTTTTGTTCTTTTGAAACCCATTTTTTCACCAAGCATTCCCATAAAGATGTGTTTTATTGCTGTGTGAATGCATCACAATACTTTATATATTGAACGTAGTTTATAACGTATTAAGTTGAAGTGGAGCATACGTTGTAAATTAGATCTTACATTGGCCCCTTCTTGTAAATAATCCCAATTCTTTTCATAGCGTGTTGAGACGAGCCAAACTTTAAAATGTACCATCAAGTCCTCCTCAGTTATAATAGTCTTCATCTGGGTCCATCACAATTGTGATCATCATGAAATCAAATGACGTACGAGAAGCAGCCTAATGTTAACACCCATACAGAGAACAAAGTTTAGAAATGTTATCACCATTGCCTTCAGATAGCTCAGTTGTTCTCATCTATTGTTAGGTTTTAGACCCCTTTGAAAATCTGATGAAAACTATTTTCAGAAAAAAATCATCTACACCTATGTAAACAAAATATTACTTATAGTTTCAAGGAAGTGATAGAATGAATGAAGTCCATCTATACATTCTTTAATGACCTATGTTCATGTTAAGAACGCCCCCAAAATACTTTTCTTGCATACACATTCTTGTTTGACTTTTTGGAAGAGCTGTATTAAAAACAGTAGTTGGGGGGGGGGGCTTCCCTGGTGGCACAGTGGTTGGGAGTCCGCCTGCCGATGCAGGGGACACGGGTTTGTGCCCCGGTCCGGGAAGATACCACATGCCGCGGAGCGGCTGGGCCCGTGGGCCATGGCCGCTGAGCCTGCGCGTCCGGAGCCTGTGCTCCACAACGGGAGAGGCCAGAACAGTGAGAGGCCCGCGTACCGCAAAAAAAAAATTAAAAAACAAAAACAAAAAACAGTAGTTGGATGATCCCTTCCAAAGACAATGGGGAGAAAAATCCTGATTCTAGCATTTGGCCAAAAGGATTCATTTAAAAAGCATGTATAGAAGGAAAACTACAGGAGAACAGTGGAAATGCAAGGCCCTTGGGAACTATATAGGTCCAGCAGAACCAATGTCTACCACAGTGCCCACAGAAGAGGCTCAATTAACATTTGAGAAAGGAAGACAAGAAGGAAGGGAGAGAGGGAAGGAGGCAGGAAGGCTGGAAGGGAGAAAGAAAGATGTCACGCAGGCAGGGCATGTATGGTAAAAAGGGAAGGAGGTGACTACAATAGCATCCTCTAAAAGTGACCAGGACGTGAGTAATGGTTTGTTATATAAATGTAGAAAGAACATTCCAGAGAATGCTAGAAGGGTAAAAAGGTTTCCTGAGCGCAGCAAGCTGATATTGAATATGAACCTAGCCATGAGGTCAGGGTCACCACGTGGGCAAATGGTGTGCCTGCTGAGGCTGTCAGGGGCGGGGTGGGGAGGGCAGGGCAGCTCATTCCTTCCACGCTGGTTCCAGCTGCAGATCAGACTTGGTCTAGTCAGAGGTGAACCTTTGATATTGACTCCTTCTTCCACAGAGTAGCCCTTGTCATTTTCTCTATAGTATCGTCTGTCAGCCTACTGAGTTCTTTTCGCAAGGCTGCCGTTTTCCTTGTATTGCCTGAGGTGGTATTCACAAAAAACAATGCGGGGAAGGGAGTGTCGGCATCTTAACACTTCCTTGGCCGTCCCCTTCATGCCTTCCTGCCCCACATCGAACTCTGCACCCCTAGAACTCTCCTCCTCAACTCTTCGGGAAAGAGTGTACAGGCACTGAAGCCAACCAGGTCGGAAGGTCGACCCCAGTTTTCTCACCAGCTGTGTCACCTTAGAGAAAGCTCTTAACATCTTTGAGTCCCTTAGGATTATTAGGAGTGCTGAAGAGGCTGCACAGAAGTCAAATGGGTATATCACCCCAGAAATCAGAGGGCCTCTTGATGTGAGTATACCAGTCACAAGTTTTTATCCTTTACAAAGGTAGTGGAAAACGCTAGAGCCAAAAGGAAGGGAGATGTAAGAGGGAAGGAGTGGAGAGGAGAGATGGTAGCCGGGTGCTGTTTACTGTGGGTCCGTGGCAGTCTGAGTCCAAGGTCTCTACTAAAAGAAGAAAATTCAAACCGAACACTGGTACCTCCGGTCCATATCGATCTTCACCCATGGCGCCTGCTCCAGTTTTGTATCTAGAAAATGTATTGCTATAAGAATATACTTCATAACATGCATTACTGGTAGCCTTTTCTTTCCACTCTTTTTTACTCTCTCTCTGAATTTAAAAGACCTTAAGCCCTTGCTTGTTCTTTGCGTGGAAAGAGGAAATACTTAACATTTTTCTAACATATATAGTCTATGTTCTTATTTGCTACATAAGGCCTTAACACTTTTTCCTTGGAATACCTCTATGTTCTAATCTTTGGAATCTAAATTAGGCATTTGTATGCTACAAAGAAATCTCCCTGTGGCTTAATGTCTTTAAACTCTGTGTATTTATGCTCCTGTATCCTTTTAGGTTCCAGCAAAACATACATTTATAAAATGCTTTGTTATTTACACAGTATTTTCATATGAATTTTCACATCAGGGCCTCTTGGAAACTGAGGTTCAGAAAAAGTTAGTAGCTTAACCAAGGTCACACAGCAATGAGATGTCAAATTAAAACCTGGGTTAGTTAGTCCCATTTCTATATACAAACTCATTTTGTACCCCTGATAAACTACGGGGAAAAAAAAGGTAACTATATATATTAAATTTATATAAAATTATATATATATGTATATATATATGGTCACTCACACACATATCCATTTAAGTGCTTCTTTCCCCTCTCCTTGGCATTTCATTAGTTCTCTCAGCAGCTTTGTGAGTTTGAATTAGCAATTTCAGTTTATAAACAGAAAACCTCAGACATCGTGAGGTGTTCAGTGAACTGAATATTTCTGTGTCTTGGAAAAATCTTCAGAATACTAAGGGGCACATTATTTGAGCATATCATTCTGGAGCTAGTAACCTCCCTCTGAGAAATCATGTCTCAGTAGTTTTCACTAGCTCTTTTAAATCATAACGATAAAAAATGTTCGTAAAATTTGTTTGTTGCTGTTTTTTTTTAAGATGGCAAATTGAGTCACGCATCATATATAAAGTGTGAAAACCCATCACCTCCTTCATGCAGGTGCTGTTCTAGGCACCCGTGTACACCCTGCCTTCGTGATGACATGAAATGCCACAGAAAACAAAGTGAAAGAGACTTCACTTACTCGCAGATACGTGGGAACTAGATCCAGAAACGTTTTTCTTTGCGTTAAGTGAAGCATGTCCAGCCATCGTTTGTAATTTTGAGTACGGAGGTGCTAGTAGCATCTTTCTGTGTGTGTTCTATTAAATTATTAGACCTGCGATTAAGATGCGTAGCAATTCTCAATAACAGGGAAATCTTCACTGGGCAAATATCCCTATTTTTTGGTGGGAGGTGGTCCTTTGTTTCCACAATACGTAGGTCCAGCCTTCATGCCTTGTCACAGAAGCTGACACCAAACCGGGCCTGGCTTCATTACCGAAGTTAGTCTCTGCTCCAGGGGAATATGCATTTCTAGAAGATGACAAATCAGGAAAAAGACTGCAGGGAAGACTTACTCACAAGATTGAGGGAAAATATGATCCACTCAAGTGAGGTAGACCTGTCTTTGGACACCTCACTGAGTACAGCAACAATGATACGAAGCCAGGCCAGAAACATCAGGCCTGATCCTCAAGACCCCAAAGAGGGAATAAGTTGAATGGGCCAAGGCTGTTACAGTCTCAGAGGTGATTTTCCTCCAGTTTGGTGGCTGAGTAGCCTGTCTCACTGAACTTTGTTGACGGTACCATCCTCCAACTGGGAATCTGCCTTCCTTTGTCCTGTAATTGCCTGTGATGTAGCCTGTCCTGCAGCTTTGTCCCTGACCTGGTGTCTTTTTAACTTCTCTGGCCTGAACAGAAGTCACTGACTTCTCCCCGCCCCCAGAGGCTGAAGACCTTTTGGGAGTTAGTAATATAATCAGCCCCTCTGAACCACCTGCCCAAGTGTGGTTTCTGCCTTACTGTTCATCCTGCTTGTGAGACTGAACAGTCCTAGGGCTGACCACAAAGAGATTTTCTTCCTCTTCCCCTTTGTCTTCCCCTTTGCTTGCTACATTGACATACCTCATCCTCTTGCTGCCTCTGCCCCCATCCTTTTACAGACCCCATCTAAGCATATTCCTTCTCCCCTCACCCATGTCATCAGTCCTCTCCCTGCATTCCCAGAACTCCTGCCTTTTTAATTATAATACACACGATTTTCTCCCCCCTGAATTCCTTCATGCTGTTGTGTTCTCCTTTTCAAGGCTGCTCTCCCTGTATCCCTAATCTGAGCCTTTTTCCTTCCTTTGTAGCTTGAGGGACTCAAAACTAGTATTTATACTCCTTCTTCTACTCTGGACCAGAGCCATTGACAGCCCCCCTTCAAATGATACTCACCCCTCTCATTTCTACCCAAAGCCTTATACTTACTGGGTCTTGGAGCTGCCCGAATGGAATAGATTTGGAGGAATCCTCGTTACTATTCAAGGAATAGTAAAGGAGAGGAATCTTCCACCCAATTTAGCAAAAGAACAGGGGGTGGGAGAAGGTAGTCAGGAAAATGTGATCCTGTATATTTCCCGTGAAGATACTGTTGTATGTGGAATTCCCTTCATGTATTCATTCATTCATTTTTTTTTTTAAGATTTTTTTAGTACTTATTTTGCTCCAAGCATTATGTCGGGTTCTGGATAGCTAAGAATATCGGGCATTTATGTGTGCCAAGCAAAGTGGTAAGCACTTTACAAGCGCTTTCTCAGTTAAGCCTCAAAATAACCCAGAATATCCTCACTTTAAGGAGTGGTGATCAGTCACGTTGAATAGCTTGCTAAAAAATTCACACAGTTAATAAAGTAACTCTACTATATTATTTTGCTTCTCAAGTTAGGATCAAGTTTATTGTATATTATGGCAATTTTTAAGTGCCATCAGGAAATTTCCTATTTCTAAAGGGTGGGAGTAGACTTCCAAACAACCAATACGCAAACTACCTGTTGGTAAATTAGGAACTGACTCTAGGCTACTTGTCTTAGGGATATTGTTATTGATTTATATGTTACAAACTCATTCTTATCTATATATTGCATTTGAAAGCCAAAAGAATATATAAATGAAGTATGAAGCCCAATCACAAATTGAAAAGGGTTAAAAAAAATGCTATTACAGAAGGCATCAAATTAAAAATAGAGCAAGTGGGTTAGGGACTTCCCTGGTGGTGCAGTGGTTAAGAATCTGCCTGCCAAGGCTGGGGACATGGGTTAGAGCCCTGGTCCGGGAAGATCCCACATGCTGTGGAGCGATGAAGTCCGTGCACACAACTACCGAACCTGCGCTCTAGAGCCCGCGAGCCACAACCACTGAGCCCATGTGCCACAACTAGTGAAGCCTGCATGCCTAGAGCCCATGCTCCACAAGAGAAGCCACTGCAATGAGAAGCCCGCGCACCGCAACAGAGTAGCCCCTGCTCGCCGCAACTAGAGAAAGCCCGTGCGCAACAACAAAGACCAAACACAGCCAAAGATAAATAAATTTATATATTAAAAAAAAGAACAAGTGGGTTAGGTGGAGAATACGAGCCAATTGCAAACTACCTCCATATGGAATTTTCCAGTCCAGCTATGAAATGATCTTCCTGGTTACTCCTGCCGTGGCTTTGTATAACTGCTGGAAACCGAGTATTATCCGACAGTCTGGTGCAAACACCATTTAAAAAAAGCAACCCTAGAATGTATCTGGGGGATTCTGCTGCGTTTACTTTTCCATCTTCCAATCAGAGATGCCTAGACTCTTCCCTGGACCAATGAAGGGAGATACTTCCAAAAGATGCTCTCAAGCTGTGGGACAGAAAATTTAAATGAGTTCAGTTTACCAGGGAGTGTTCAACTGTGTTTGGGCTCCCCCTAGCCTCCTGGAAGCGGATGCTCATTGCCTAAGCACTTTGGCTGAACGCTTAACTCAAAACGCTGTGTGCAGAAGAGCAAGATTTTTATCTCCTCTCTACCTCCCTTGTTTACTCTTCTGGATCCAGTGTTGTGATTGCATTTAGCTCCGAGGCTGGATGGTCAGAAGAGGGTACTCAAGATAGAAAAGGAAAAGGCAAATGCTACTGTGGAAATTGTTTTTAGAGATGCTTTAGGAATGTCTTACAAAGATATAACATCAATTTCCCTTGTCGATATCTGTATTGGTTTTCCCCTCAGAGGGACTGGACTGAAAGTGCTCACATATTAAAGCACCTGGGTCTCACATCTAACCTCTGCTGTTTTTACACATAATGTCAATCCATCCTTCTGTAACCTGGCAGGCAGAGGGGATGGAGGGAGTCTGACAGGAAGCTGCATCAGACTTAGCAAAAGCAGCTACCTGGCAGCCGTGGAGAGAGTTGTCCCAAAGGCCTTCCCACACATCGAGAGCTTCTGCCAAGCAAGAGGAGCTTTAGGCATGGGAAAATTAGAGATGTTTTGCCTTTCTCTTCCTTACCGAAGCCTACGGTAACTGTTCCTGTTGAAAGACAACGGAAGACGTCCCCAAGCGGCTTCCAGCACCATCAAAGCTCTGCCTTTGGGACACTGACATTTCAGCGTGTTCCTTTCTTTCTTGTGTTCTGCCATTGCACTCAGGGAATTATAATGTGCCAAACAGATGTAGCATAATATATTGGTTAAAGTGATCCATACTGTTTTCCGTGGAGCACTGCTGAATAGGTAGAATGGAGTCACTTTGTTTCTTTGAATGGAGTTTAATGAAGTCTTTGAGTCTGCAGATATTAACTCAGCACCTGCTAGGTGCAAGGCACTATTCTGGGAATCAGAACATCCAGAATCATTCAGTTGCCTTCTCTGGCCTTAAGGACCTGGCCACCTAGTGGAGGAAGACAGGCTCCTATGTGCTAAGGGGATGGCAAGGCAGAGTGGGACATGGAGGTCAATAAAAAGAGATGCCATGGGCATAGGGACAGGGGAGACACAAATGCCTGTGATGGGAATGAGGTCAGGAGAGAGGCATCAGGGACAACTTCAGAGAGTGAAGAACATTTGAACAGAAGCTGGCAGAATGGATGGGTTTCAACAGGCCTGACAAAGAGATCACAGCAATACGGGAAGAAGGAACTCTATGGCCAGAGACATGGGTGTGGGAAAGTTGATGAAGCCCTGAAGTGGTCTTCTGTGGCTTGGGTGAGAACTGCATAGGTGGGGGGGCTCCAGAAAGAATGGCAGGGGGTGTGTGGCCTGATTGTGAAAGGCTTTGAACCCCATGTGAAAGAGTTTCCATTTATTGTGAAGGCATTGAGTACCACATAGTGTTTCTGACTGAGGACTGGCCTTATTAGATTGATGTCGTGGGGGGAGGTGTGAAGACTCTGGAGACTGGCCAAGAGAGGTGCACCGGATGCAGTTGGGGAGGACGGAGGATGCAGCAGTCTGTCCCTGAGGGAGAGGAAGAGGCTCTGGATTGGAGCAGTGATGCTGGGACCCAGAAGGGAGTGGACAGTGCAGATCAGCCTGGGAGTCCTCCCTCAGCTCAGATCATTCTTGGGCTGCCCCAGAGGTGGGTTTTACCTTCACTGTGCTACATTGTATTTAATAGCTAACAACTGTACCATCCTCTGGTTTGATGCTGGCATTCTTTTCAACAAAGCTTCACATAAATCTAGCTTTCTATTAGTTTCTACTCCTAACACACCCATAATCCTCTTTCCTACTCTTCATGTGAAATCTATTTGATGCTGAGCGATATAGTTACCCACAGCAAACTGGCTCATTTTCTAGATTCAGAAATGTTAAACAAATGAATAACAACAACCACCAAAAACCCCACCATGCAATAAAGTTCCTACAGTGACCAGCACTATAACAAAAAGATAGACACAGGTGTTGGGAGACTTAACCCTCCGTCACATTTGCCTCCTACGTCACTCAGCCCAGTACGGTCACACGTGAATTAACAATATCAACAGTATGCACAACCTCTTGTGTCCTTCCATGTTGTATAATGTACTTTAGGGGCTATAGGGTTAAGCAACATTTAGATAATTAATGCAAGTCTGCTGTCATAATGCAGAGATTGTGCCAAAACGTATGTGGGAGAACATAGATGGATTTGACGCATTCATATCTGCAGAAAACTTGAGAGGCTATGTCAAAATAAAACATCACTGTGCATGGTTCACTTTTTATTTTTGCTCAAATTATTAGACAAATTTCAAGCTGAGCAGTATGCCTGAATTGGAGACAGATGAGGGTTATTTATTTATACCTAATTCCAATGAGAATATATGAAATCATCAGTTCTAAAATAAATGTGATTCTGTCTAAGCATTATTATAGATTTGAAATGATACAAAATACTTTCTTCCAGACCCATGTAGACAGTGCAGTAAGTGCAAATATGTTTAAGAGCTCAAAGAGAATATTTAGGTGTCAGTGTTTCATGGCAGCCCTTCCTCTCGTAAGCAGCAAGGTCAACTCTAGCACCAGAGAGATGGGTAGCTGCTCCACGTGGCCAGCCCTGCCTTCTTTCATTTTGGAACATGCAGAGAGTCAGACAGATCCTGCAGAGAAAGACTTAATGCCTTCTGGTGTCTCTTTCTACTCTGTGATTCTGTGGTTCCTGGTGGCTCCTAGGGGATCCTGGGCTGAGCACTGATGCCACTTGAGGGCAGGTGAACAAATCCCTGACATGTTAACAAAAGCACACACAGGAAAGCTTAACAACAGGGCGGGTCAGAGAAACAAAACGGCAACCTCATTACTCAGCTTTGTGTTGTATTATCATTATATTAAACTTCCCCTGCTCTACAGACCACCCCTACTGTGGGTTAAAGAAATGCTACCCCTTTGCCCATTTTGTGAAATATGCTCCCAATAACTGCTGTCAGATCATCCCTCCCAGGGAGGCACCCGATTCCCTACTAGAGTTCTCTTTCTTCTGTGTTCTGGCCCTAGTTCAGAAGATCAAGTCCGACCCTGCCAATCACTTCTTCAGGTGAGAGAGGTGCACGTGTTGGGTCACAGTCTCCAAACGACAAAGACAGAGCTCCGCTGAAGTGGACTGCAGGTGCAGAGAGGACTGAGGGGGAGGGGTACCATGCTTTTTTCCAGAGATTCCCCACTCGAATAGCTACTTTGTGATTTCTACAGATTCGTGCCAGCAAATTATCATAATGACATTACCCAGATGCCTTTGCAGTTGCTCTCTTTCCAGGGTTGGTGTGACTGAGGTTAGAGAACGTAATGGATTAAGAAAAAGAGAGAGTAAATTACCATATTTAATATTTTTTCCACAGAAATTGACATAGTTTATGGAGCAGAGGACTATAATGTAATTTACTCCTCCATCCCTGCTGGAAACAGGGTGGGGAGTGGTAAGGGGGAGCGGGGGATGCAAAGGATGAAGCACAGTAGTTACGGAGATGATGTAGCTGCTAAAGAGACAACTCTCTCAGCATCTTCGGCTCTCAGGGGTGGCAGCGAATGAAGCCAGGTTAGTTACCTGTAAAACCTGGGTGTGAGCAGATTAGCATTTCAGCGGAATGAAACTTGGGACAGTTCCTAGATAATGGATACATGAACGTGAGAGAAAAGACCTTGATCATGGGGCCTGATCTGTGGCATGTGCAAAATCAGAATCACTGGCGGAGAACACCAGGGACAAGCATGCGAATCGCCTCACTCTATTACACACGTACCAATTGCTATAATATTGAAGAAAATATTCATAAATCCCTTTTCCTTTCACTGCTTTATGCTTCATTGCCTTTTTCCCATTTGTGGTTTATAGATGGAATGAAGAAAAAAAGAAAGCATATGGTGAGCAGTGAGGCTGTATCCTAAAGGCAGAAATGCAGGGTGGTCAAGAGGAAGGTCTTTCACATCCGGCAGCTGACTTAATTCCTGGCTCAATCTTACTAGCTCTATGACCTCAGGAGAGTTTCTTAATTTCTTTTAACTTCATCTATAGAATAGAAGTATTTTAAATTGATGACAGGAAAAGAATAGAAGCAAGTCAGTTACCTCTGAGGCAGTGGGTATCCAAGAAAGCAAACTAAATAGTTTGGTGTGAGTTTGTGGAGGAGAGGATGGTGAAATTTAGAAAGAACCATCAGAATTAAGTAAATTTTTATATAAATCATGCTAGTAGGTATATTCACCTGAAAACATGGCAAAGGTTTTACTAAATGCCATTGTTCATATAGTTTAAATCCTTGATGCTAATTTTGGTTCGTCCCAAAGTCCTAAAGAACCAGAAATAGAAATATGTATAATGCAACAGTCAAAGGTAAGGAGTTTGTCGTCTGACCTTTTGGGGGACCTAACGAATAAAAATAAGTAAATTCATACATAAATATTATAATATAAGGGAATTAGAACAAAGGAATAATTCCATTAAGTCAATTAGAGGAACTTGAGAAGAAGATGGAAATGATGATAACACAGAAGATGAAATAAAGGGAAGGGAAAGTTTCTTGAAACTAGTTTGTTTTCATAACCGGCCAAGCAGATGCTTCTTCCCCATGGTCTCGTCCTTTAATTTGGGGAGAAAAAGGTATGAAGACGTTTCCAGGTAAAGAAATGTAATTTAAGGCATACACTGTTTACCTCTATGTGTAAATTCCAGAGGTTGCTCTTAGGAAAAAATGAAGCCTGGTGGAAAAAAACAAGAGTCAAGTCCTGGCTCTATTCCCTCTTTTTATCAATGGAGGTGATTCTCCATTTATGCTTTAGAGATGGAACAGAAAACTGTAAAAGACAGATGATGGATGAGAATGTTTCCTAGACACAGCATTGCACATGGTTGTCTTGTGGAGGAAATGAGATAGATGGTTAACATTTTTTTTTAATTATAAAGAGTCATTTAAGTATAAGACTATCCTCGTTATACTTTTAGTCTTTTATAGTATTTAAGTGTACTAATCTTACTTACTTTTTCATCCTTTCCTGCAGTTTCAACTACATAAATTCCCAATCTGCTAATATGAATACCAGATGAGAGTAGAGTTGCTATGGTTGTATTATCATTCAGGCTAACAATATTCACATAGGCAGTATAGTCCATTCATGTAGATAATATAGGCCAAATTCTGCCTTTCCACAGCACTTCTGTAGACTCCCTTTGATAAAAATTTGCAATTATACCTCAGCAGCCTCAACACATTAAAAAAAAAAAGAAATAACTGTTGGTTGTTTTTTTTTTTTTTTTTTTTTTCCCCTCTGGACCAAGAATTACATTTACTCATAAGCAATGGGCTCTTTGGATAAATAATTAATGGTTACTTAACAAGAGTTTAGAGTTTTCCTGCTGTTGTTTTGATAACATTAAGTTCAGAAGGTGACTTTTTCAGGAAATGTGAGTGGCATTTACCCGAGGTAGCAGTGATTCATACTTGTCTGTTTTAAGGAAAGTTTTGTTTCATTGTCATGAAGTAAAAAAAAATGGAGCCTGAAGAACATCAAAACAAATCTGATTTTAGAATGCCTGAAGCTTTGAGTAAACTATCTTAGGGATGCTAGGTCCATTTAGTACTTATACAATATTATTTATTTATGATTTTGATTTATGTGGAACTTCCAGTGAGAGCTTTCCTGTGAAAACTGTCCTTGCAAGAATGGTATTCATGAATCGGTACTGACCTGTTTGCTTCTTACACTTGTAGTCCTGGGTTCTTGTACCTACATCCTTCAGAGGAGACTTAAAACCCAAGGCTTAAAACCCATCATGGGTGATGGTTGAGGATCCCATGAGTGGCAGGGTTAGTTTCAATGCCTGGTACCAAAAATTCCAGTTTTGGTACTTATTCTTCATATTCCCAGGGTTCCTTGGAGAAGACACTTTGGGTTAAATTGTCTTGTCCTTATTTAGCTGCAGCTGCTCCCTTGTGCTCTCCGCGTGGTAAAGTTCCTACTGAAAACGGAGAGAGAATCGCAAAGTCGGAAGGGGGCAATAAGAAAGAACAATGCCGACAAGGAGAGAGGCAGTAGGGATGCAGTTAGAGTGTGTGGTAGTGAGCCTTCTAAGGCTGATGTTCACTATACACTTGGAAGGCAACAATGACCTTGGTTATTCTTAGAAAGTCGTATTTTCTTCTCCCTTGTGGATGTTATCCGAGACTCCATGGAGCCGTATGACTCTTAGCTCTGGGTAAGGAGGATCCCTCCATGAGTTTCCTGCTTTAGAGCATCCTCCTCTCTATCAACTACACTCCCTCAAGGGGTGAGGAATCTTTGGGGGTCAAAGATATATGCCCACCCAGGGCCTGTGCCACCCCTTCTAGGCTGTGATCTAGGTTCAGAGGACTCCAAAATTCCCTGCCCAAGAAGCCCTGAGCCTGATATCAGGGTCTGACAGGAACTCTTCCCTGGGTCTGTTCTTGCAAGGGCAAACTGTACCACTAGTGTGTGCATGTATAGGCCAGAGGGGTGGCCAGAGTTGCAGTTGTTTGCGTGGGATGTAGCTAAAGCTTGGATGTGTGACCTATGGGTGTCCACATGGATGTGAGTCTCCTCACAGTGTTGATTGAGCCAGGGGTGGAAAGAAGCAGGAGGAAGCCCATGGCTCAGAGGTTAGGGTCAGGGCCAGTTTTCTTTGTGGTACCATATGTTCTGGTACAGAATTCCAAGTGGTCTTAGACTTTTAAATTTTAATCCAGCCTTACAGGTCATTATGAAGGTATGTTGTCAAGGTGGGAGGATAAAATATGTTTTATTAACAGTTATCTTTATAATGATTAATTATTTAGACATATGGCATGTAGACCTCTAGTTGTAGCCTTGCCCCAGGCTCTAGAAACAAAGGCTGACCTGCCGTGGGGTCACACTTTCTCCTAACGCTTTTTTCTCTTTTTGTTGAAAATAATCTAGGCACTGAAACACTATTAAAACTTTATCATTTTATTTCAGTGATAACCTAAAAAAAAAAGGTGTTTAGTTTACTGCCTGGCCAGAAAGTTTTACTAGTGATCCTCCCCGTAATGCCGAGACTCAGAATGCTGTGCCTGCCCTGCGAGCTAAGAGATTCTACCTGAGCTTCTACCCATACCTGCTTCCATGTGCTCAGCGCACCCCTTTTCCAAGCTCATCATAGGAAGCCATGAGAACCTGCCTATTAAACGTTCAGGAAGCAGAGAGAGAAGAGCACACAGTTACAATGCGTCCTTTTCATCCTCGTCTCTCAGTGATACCTCCCTCCCTTAGTGACTTCCCTAAGCCATTGCCAAAGAGATGGTCAATCAGCCGATTCTGTGCCCAGCCATAAAGGAAAACTTGTGTATATTTAGTCCCTTCTACATTTTCTACCTCCAACTCACCTTCTGCACAACAAAGCAAAGATGGAGCTGAGATTATCCAAGAGAAAATAAGAATAATAGCTAACGTGTACTGGGATCTTGTGAGCAGGCATAGGCTAGGCACTATCGTGAGGTAGATATAGGGATTATTACCGTGTCACAGATGCAAAAACTGAGGATTATACAGTGTAAGTAACTTTTCAAAGCCAGGAATTCTGACTCCAGAGCATACTCATTTAATCACTCCATGATTCTGCCTCAAGAATATCAGATTGCTTCTCTTTCCAACTCCACCCAAATCACCTTCAGCAGCCTCTACCCGCTATTTTTTTTTTTTTTTTTTTTTTTTTTTTGCGGTACGCGGGCCTCTCACTGCTGTGGTCTCTCCCGTTGCGGAGCACAGGCTCCAGACGCGCAGGCTCAGCGGCCATGGCTCACGGGCCCAGCCGCTCCGCGGCATGTGGTATCTTCCCGGACCGGAGCACGAACCCGTGTCCCCTGCAACGGCAGGCGGACTCTCAACCCCTGCGCCATCAGGGAAGCCCTACCCGCTATTTTTAAAAGCTATTACTGGCTTCAAAAAATTTTGAAGTCTTGCGAATATGAAAGTAGTTATCAAGCTTCATTATTATTCCTTTCCTGGCTTTATTATGGCCCCTTACAAACTACATTAAAATGTACTAGCCTCAAGTTCACTGTGCATCGGATTGTTGGTATTTTGGCCAAGAAATACAATTATGGTAGATTAGGCTTGGGTATCACAGAGTGTGCCTGGTTGCTTTACTTAATCTGAAGACTTTTGACTGAGACAAGTCAGTATTCAAAGGCACGTACAGCCACATGAGCATTCAGCATCTCATTTTTCTTCCTCACAAGTCAGAGTGTGGCAATTTATAATACAGTGTAATCCTGTTTTAGTACCAGTACATAGGTTTAGATATGCATACTTACTTTATATAGGGATGTGTTGATGTTCATCCATTGGCTCTTGGTAACATGAGGACAAATGTAGTAGTGTGTGGAAAAGCACTTTATATTTTCATAGTGCTTTCTTAAGACATACATATGCATTTAATAACTAGTGGTGTTATAAAGGAATCTTACCATTTGATACCTCTTAGGAACTTGCGTCTTTAAAACTCTTCACTTACTTCAAAACCAAATGAGTCAGATAAACACCTTGAAAGGCTTAAGTGAAGAAGACACGTATCTTCCACGCAAGTAGACCCTAAGAATCCAGAAAGTTGTTCCTTGCTGTCCTAGCTGCCTTCCTAAATGCAGTCATCCTAGCGGTCACCTCACACACTAAACCCCATCTAATCGTTTTCATTTACTAGAGTGCATTTGCTGAGTGTCCGACAAAACAGCAGCTACACGCAGGGGCTAAAACATAGGGGCTCAGCTCACAAACCTCTGTGATAGCTCTGGTAAGTCCTACTGTATGTTGATAACAGCTTCATTTGTCACAAGCCCACTGAAGGGAACTCATTCCTTGTTCGCAGATTGGGTGAGATGAAAGCCAAGAGCCTCCAATTCTCATTGTGGATGTTAAGATAGAATATAAATCAGCAACATCCAATGGCAGATAGGAAATTCCAGAGTATAAACCCCCAGTAGGACCAACACAGCTTTCATCTAAAGCAGGAAGTGATTTTTTTTTTTTTTTTTTTCCTCTAGAGACTGGGACTGCCCTGTTTGGCTCATCTGGTTTGTAGCATAAAAGATGTGTGAATTGGATGGTAATTGGAGGCATTCTCATGTGGAGGAATGGGGAGTCACAGTTCAGTTAAGCCAAGGACCTTTGAAAAGTCTCAGTGCACCATAAAAGGTGCCAGAGAGAAGTGCCAGATGCAGGGGTGCTGATGCTGGGGGATTACTAGATGCTGGGTATGAGCATCTATGATCTAAGCAGTACAGGTCCCTCCTGATGATTTGTCAGATTGCTAATATGCTATTTACTACTATGTCCCTGAGTTTCCCTGTTCTGTTTTGGACCGTGTTTCTCTGGCAAAAAAAAACATGTCTTCACAGTAATGTTGCAAACTAAGCGTAAAACTGAAGGCCAAAGAAAGATACAGCTTTTCTGTGTTAGACTTTTGAGTATGTCCAGGGACTAAGGGGCCAGGGGCTTCTGCGTATAGTCCTTTTTGACAGATGGACAGCTGACTGGTAAGAATGATTAGATGCAATACAGGATGTTTAAGGTCAGGGCGAGTGTTTTGATCACCTCCAGGCCTAGCAAAGTGGCCAGCACACAATAAGGTCAATATATATTTGTTGAATAAATGAAGGAATGAAAGACTGATTAAATGATTAAATATATCAAGAAGCCAGGCGATGTCTGCCTTCCGCATTTGATTGAGACATTGTTTTCTTGTAGTACAAGAAAATCTGCTCTGTGCAAGATATTTAAATGATTTTATCAGGGACGATGACCAACAAACTATCAAATTATCAAAAATAATCTAAAGCTATAATGTCAGGACAAGGGGAAAGCAGGATTTGATTTACAAAACTTCAATGCATATACAACGTTTTAGAAACATGTCTTTTATATAACGCAAGGGTTTTTAACTTACGATTGCAAAAACAAATTCATCATGAAATGACGTTTAAATGGTTTTTTGTTGTTGTTCTTTCTTTCAGGTAAGTGAAAGATATCTTCTGAGGTGTTCTGCAGAAACTGTGCAGGTGGCAGACTTTTCTTAGAAGAAAAAAGAAGGCAGGGCTCCTTGAAATGGTAATATTTCAGCTGTTGCATACACACAGGAAGCATCTCACATGGCC